>NC_058369.1:98057680-99300180 GCF_018350175.1 Felis catus | reverse complement strand
GAGAAGGGGGTGCAGAGGATCTGAAGCAGGCTCTGCCCTGACTGCAGAGAGCCCACTGCAGGGCTCGAACTCATGACCCATGAGATTATGATCTGAGCTGAAGTCAGATGCTCAACCAACTGAGCCACCCAGGTGCCCCAGCTGTCATCCATAGGTAAACCAGGCTCTGACCTTTCCTCTTTTTTCAGCCAGTCCTACCAAACCCATAATCCCCACTTATGACCATGTACACAAGCATGGCCTTCCTTCTGTGTAGCATGGGAAAGAGGTGCTGGTGAAATCCTGTTGGGTGACATTGGACTTCTGGGTTCCTTGCTCATGCAGCGTCCTCATGCCCTCTGGTTCTGCTCAGATGTACATCCTGAATGCACAATTTCCTTCTTATGGAAGAGGTCTCAGGTGGATCTTTCTGACTTTATGACATGGTGAGGCTGACAGGAGTCGACTTATAATGGGCTGTTTGGATGTCTGGTATCTTCATATTCCATGGTGAAGAGCTCTACCTCTTCCATCACCCAGTCACATGCCAGGAGCTATTTCTCAAAAGTCACCTAATTCTTTGCTTCAGATAGCATGACTTTCCTTTGGAACCCATGGGCCACTGTTTTAATTTCCCTACTGGGGCCTGCCATAAGTTGCCATATTTTTTTCCCACCATTGACATTTCTAATACCATGGCATCAGCTGGTTGAATGGCTGAGTAGAGCTCCTTGCACTGCAGTTTAGATCTGCTGCAAGGTCCTTTCTTATTCTGAGCCCTACCCAAAACCTTGCAAGCCACCTGGTATAACAACAGACCAGAGCAGTATTCTTAGACATGGAGTGTGTTGCCTTGAGAACCCACAGAGGCCTACCAGGTGCTGTGCCTCCCTCTTGTGTTGGGAGTTCTAAGGGATATCCCAGCATAGACCTATCCATTGGATTTCTAAAAACTCCCCTGAAGTAGCGAGTTCCCACATCTTCCTTGAAATTATCTCCCACCCTCTGGAGTATATATACCTTATTGGACTTCTGGTGCATTAGTCAACCCTTGTTTATCCTGCCCAATCAGCGTGATGCCATTGATGTGATGGATTAGTGTAATGTTCTCTGGGTGTTCAGTCAAGTCCAGACCTACATAGAATATGGTGTAGGATAAGAAGTGAACAGAGACAAAAGTGTAAATGAATATTGTTCTTATTCCCGCATAAGTATAAACTCTTTCTGATCTTATTATATAGTTGGAATAGAAAGTAATGCATTCATCAATCAGCCACATACCATGTACCAGAGGCGTTATTAATCTGTTCCAAGAAAGATTTCACATATGACACAGCAGCTATGATCAGAGCTCCTACTTGGTTTAGCTTGCACTACTCCAGTTATTCTCCAAGATCCATCTAGTTTATGAAGGGGCCAGACTGGTGTATTAAATGAATAAATGTCAGGGGCCACCACTCTGCATCTTCTAGGGCTTTAAAAACATCACTAATGTTTGCCATGCTTTCAGCCCTACCCTGAGATGTAATGTTTTTCCTTTACTGTCTTGGCAGGAGGAGGTGGAGTATGGCAGTTTCAGAGATCTCCACTTGGCCTTCCTTCTGTGTAGCTCTTACTCCAGAGGCCAGGGACCCAATGCCAAATATGTTAGTTCCAGCTGAACACGTAGGGACTGGGGAAATGGTCACTGTGTGGGTCCACAGACCTAATAAGCCCATTGTGACCTAGAAATGAGTGAGGACTTTATATACTGCCTAGTCACCATAAATTACCGGTCTAACTGGGGACTGTGACACAGATTTGGGTTTCAGTCTGAACTGAGACCCTGTATCCAATAGTTGTCAAGGTATCTGATTTTTCTTTCTGCGTTGCGCATTGCTCTGAATCAATGGCCATAGGTCCCTTCAGGGAAGGACTGAGGAAGTCGTCACAATACGTGTTTGCCATGATGTCCTTCCTGCTAGCAAGCTAGACACGTCTTCAGTCGGTGAGTTCTAGATCAAAAAATTCGCTCAGGTCTGGGTAATGAGCAAAGGATTGTGGTTTTCTATTGAGGTAACTGCCTTCAGCTTCTTGCTCCTCCATTCTTGCTTTTATGTTTTTGGTGATAGATGTTAAGCACCATTTGAGCTGACCTGTTTTTCTCTTAGGATGCCTTGTTCTTTGGATGGGTAAAGCCTCCTTAGCTGCTCCTCTGATCTAGCTGGCCATTACAGTCATTGTGGCTTCCTGGCTTCTGGGGGTTGACTACCACCAGTTAACTAGCCACTGTTATTCTAGGGTCTTATCATCCCCATAGATACTAAGAAGTCCTGCTCTGTGACTGCTTCTCAGCCTTGGTGTACAGAGAAGGTCACCACTAAAATTCCTAGAGATGCTTATGCTTTTCTCACTGGCTCGTTGCTGATGGCGTTGGTGAAGAGTGTGTGCTCTGGGCCTCCCTATGGAATATAATTCTTGGATGTGTCTTCTAGCCTTACATAATATATCCATTCTAACCTATATACTTCCTTCAACCTCTTTGTTCTTTTCTGTACTATCGGTCAGGGCAACTCAGACATTTTCACTTCATGAAGTGAAGGCTTTTCAAGACTTCTAAGAACTACTGTATCAACCATCCTCCTCTGGGGTCGTTGCCAGAGTATAAAATCACATATCCTGAAAAAGTATCTCAAAGTCAGTGGATTCTTGCCTATCCAGTCTTACATTCTGGTTCCCTTAAACTCCTCAAAATCCAATTTCAGTGCTACTTCCCTGGCCCCTAATGGTATATGTTAATTCTTGCAACTCTTTTGGCGAATAGTCAATCTCTTTACTCTCTTATCAGGCCCAGCATGTCGTCCCCACCTAGATCATGCTGGGCAAGCCATCAGACAGTGATATTGGTCTGACCCTGAGAGAGAGAAGATAGGAGGGAGGCAGAGAAGGAGGAAAGAAGATTAGTTTTAGATTGCAGTACAGTTCTATAAAGTTTCAGTAGTGCTTACGGGGAGTCCCTGAGCAAGTTACCTCTCAGGGAAGTTTTACATCTCCTAGGAACAGGCCTGCCTCAGTATCCCTGCCATGCTGTAGTCAGCTGAGAGAAACCTGTGGAAAGCATGACCTTCAGCAAACATGGGGGTGGATTTCAAAGCAAAGCAGCTGGAGCTGTCAGTTATACTCTCTGCAGTAGGAGATCAGAGAGGCAAATTTTCATGGCCGCCACATCCCTTCCAGGACACAAGCCGGGATGACTTGAATAGTTGCGGGCTGGCTGGGAGTCTGTCTATCCTCATGGCCTCTACGTGGTCGCCTCAGGCCTGTGTGTGGCCCAGAGGTCTCAGGATAGTTGTGCTTCTTTTACAGATACTTGTACTTCTTGGCTTAGGGACCAAGAACGAGTATGCCCAGAGACCTAGAAGGAAGCTATAAGTCTTCTCACAACCGTGTCCTGGACCCCACACAGCATCACTTCCTCCATATTCCATCATTTATACCAGGTCAGCCCAGATTCCCCATGGAACAGCACTATGCAAGACTATTTTGGAGACTAGCTACCACAGTGGGATGCATATGTATATAAACTCAAGTAATGTTTCACGTGCTTACTACAAGGGGTTCTGGCCTTTGTACTTTTCAGTCTTTACTCATGGAATCAGAGTTTGGTCTGTAATAGCTACATATGGGTTATTGCTTTATTCTTGGTTGTGTAGTATAAGCTCGAGAGACTTTTTTTCCCCCTGATGCTTTTATTGGGTTGTTTTTAAACCTATTTAAGACCCTCATATTTTATTTTTAAAAATTTAATTCCTGCCTTCAAAGAATTTCAATATCTATATACCATATGGCACTTCAAGAAAAAGCATATCATTATTTTTAAAAGAAATCTCACAGTTCAAGGAGTCCCTACCACCAAAGCACCGTGGAGATTCTCTCCCTGAAAAACTGAAAGTCTGTCTTGAGATGTTTTAATTCTCTCTAGGCATGAAATGATTTTTGAGAAAATTTTCTGTTAAAATTGTTTACAGACATATTTCCAAGTCCAATAGCAAGAAACATAAATTTACGGTGTAAATTTTTTAAAAAGAAATATGTAGACCATTTGGTATATCTCCATCTTAACCTGTTTTTCTTATTTTAACATTTGAGACCGTCTTGGGGCAAGAGTGGCTCGGGTAAAGGAGATAAGGGAAAGCTTTCCAGAAAACCACACACATTCCCTCGTAAAAATAAAACCAGAGTCTTGGTTTAAGTCCAGCCAGGCTGGTTGCCTATAAGTTCATTATCAATCTTTAACATGGCCCTAACGTATCTCCCCCACCCCCTTGTCATAGCAACATTCGAATCAGTCTTTCCCCAAGCACAGGATTTATCCACGCTGGTGCAGACCTGGTTTGGAACGTTTTATTGGCAATACTGGTGTCATATTCAGGAACCACAGACTCTTGTTGGACTGTGTTAGCTTGAATGACAAGTATCAATGGTCAACTATATTTGAAATATTGTCAAAGTACCTAGAAATAATAGGCATTAAAATTCATTCCGTTCATTGCAACGAACCTCTAAAGATTTCTTGTCCTCCGTGGAACTGGCATACTGTAATTGTTCTTTGGAACTTAATGTAACCTCAACAGCAGCAGAGAGACAATACAGTCCTCTCATTATGCACATGCTCTAGGATCGTTTATTTTAATGCTTTCAAATCAATATGTTCCATGCAGCACACCACAATAAATAAGGAGCAGCAATGTTCTTCTAGTAAATCCGTTCATAATGTGAGTCACCATGTAAAACACCACATCTCAAGTCTTTGGCCCTGTGCCATATCATGAAGCACGCCACATCTGCACCTGATCATATCTGGCTTCATATGGATTTAATAGGACTATGCCAGAAGTGCATGTAAGAACAAATTTAACCAGAGGTTTCCAGCTATTAAATACAGCTACTAAGTAGTTAAAAGGCAACAACTAAACCCGTAAAGCCTCCCCCTCCCCTCCCCCCCATTTTTGAGACAAATAGAAAGATAGAAATGATCTGGTGAATTTCAGGTCAGGGGAAAGCAGGGTGGGATACATTTGGAATACTTGGAGCAAAGCTGGCACAATATGACACCCAAAATGTCACACAACACTGTTACTGAATGGACACTGGATACAAGTGGAATCGATGACTGCAGAGCTGAGTTCTAGAAGGCGAAGGTGGGGGCTAGGGTGGGGATGGTTGGTTTCCATTAGGCAGATAACTCAACGGTGCCTTCCTCCTCGCTATCAGCTCTGTTGGCACGAATCTCCACGAGGGTCCTGGCAAATCGGGTCCATTCATCATTGTGGGGAACTGCAAGCTGCAAAGCGATTAATGGAAAATGGTGAACAAGGGATCTTAAAGGACTGAAAGCCTTGACGCCCACAGGACTGTTCCTCCTGAAGCAGCCATTTCCCTTGGAATATAAAGGAAACCAGATCTTTGTCTTCCTTGAATCGGCCCTGAAGTGTTGCTCTTAAACTGACAACTTAAGAGAATAAAGTCACTCATGGAATTTATGAAACTTTAAAAAAAAAAAAAACTTTTGTAAACTATACAATTACAGTAGCCAGTTAAAGAACTTTCAGTAATGAAAATTCATCATAAGACCAGAGTTAAAGTGAACATAGCAGATAAAAACTGCATATAATTGTCTAGGATTTTGAAATAACTGTGGTGTTGCCTTTCTAAGTCAATGCTATTGATCCTTTCTTAAAAGTGTTGCTAATGTGCTAATATGCATGGCAAAAGTATAGCTTACATATACAAAGAAATCTTACTATGAAATAATGATACGGCTTTTTCAGCAAGATCTTACATGGTGATAAGTAGCTAACATTTGCCAAGAGTTCTGTTCTAAGTGCTTTACATGTATTAACCCATACCTCACAGCCCTAGGTAGGGTAATCTTGGTATTTCCTTTTTACAGAAGAAGAAATCGAGGCACAGAAAGATTAAATCATCTAAAATTGTGTAGCTAGCAAATATCAATGCCAGTGCCATCTAACTCCAGTATCTGCATCTCTAGACAGTATCCTATACTGGTTTGCCAAAAAAGGGAGGTTTATAAGATTTCCCAAAGCATATCTTCTTCTATGCACAATTCAGTGAGGAGAAAATTAACCCCACCGGATACAAGCTACATGTATAAATTCTGTTAGCTGATTTAAAGGATAATGATTTCTCTACACAGCATCCAGAAATGAACTGCTTAAAGATACATTGCGAATGTTTGGAATAGAATAGAGAAGTATTTGATGATGAGAAGCATGATCAAGTAGAAGTCTGAATGGTTTTTATATAGAATAAAATTGATGCAGAATGTAGAGTGATTTTCTTAGAGGATTGCCCTGTAAGAGGGTACAATCCATCTATAGGTACTAGGTTCTATAAACATTAATAACACATTCGTCTCAATATACATTTTTGAAAATAAAAAACAGGAAGCAAATAAAGCTAAGCTTTGAGATCATTTTTATAGCTGAAAAGTTACCCACTATATACAGGTAAATGATTAGAACTTAACATTTTTATTACAGGGGATGATAATGTCAGATGCTAAGACAACTTTTTGGGGGATGTCATCAGCAGTCTACAGAGTATATCTTGCAATTAGTGTTCTAGTACTGAGGTTTAAATGTTTCAGTAATATAATTCTGGAAATGATATACAGGTAGGGGAATAAGTTCTACTGATTTTGAGAAATGCAGTACCAATAAGAATTCTCATTTAGTCATATGAATGAGTTTTGAATGGTTACTTCCCTAGTTACTGAAATGAATTCAAATTTCTTCTTAGGCAATGACATAAGTTCACAATAGTATCAAATGACACTGTTACCCCCTTTGCTCAGTCCATTTTCCCTACTTTGAGCTCTTTTCCTAGGTTCCACCGATCTTCATTTTTCTCTTCAATTTTAGAAAATACCGTACTGGGGAAATGAGGCCTTCAAACTTCAAATGCTACTACAAAAGAGCTAACAAAAAGCATGAGCAGCAAAGGGTTGGTATCATATTTATATGAAAGAATAGGTTCACTACTTCCTTTCTCTCCTCCAACTCCTAACAAGTCCTCCCAAAAAGAACCACAAAACTAAAGCCTAGGAAGAGACAAAGCCAATCATGATAACATGATTATGACTTTTTCCAATACATAAGGGATAATGAAACTCTAGCTAAGGCACCTCATAATTTCATATAACTTTAAGTCCTGGAAAAAAGCAGTCCTCACTAATAATACATTATACAATATATAATAGAGTATATTGCTCTAGGAGTTTGGCTCCTTAACGTAACAGTATATTCTTGGTTGAAACGGTACAAGTTAACATATGATGCCATGCATAATGTTTTATTGATAGCAATATATAGAAACTATATGCTAAAATAAGAAAACAGGTAAATATGTTTCACATAGTTTCATTCAGTAGTAATGGCAAGGCCATTAAGAAACGATACTAATTAAGACTGTGAGCCATTAAGGTTTGAATATATACCCAGATACAATTTGAGACAGAACTGAGTATCATTTATGACATTTAAGTTGCACATCTAACTGGTTGAAAGTGAATTTTATCAGATTTAAATGTTTCTAATAAAGGAACAAAAATACCCTACAATGGAACTACATTTGAGCTTTTCCCCAGGGGTGGGAATAATAGTACTAGAATACCAACACCTGTCCTTAAAAGTACAGGTTTGCCCTCACAAAAGCGTTAATAGTATTCTAACATATCTTGTCCTCTCTTTGATCTGTGAAAGTTCCATTTAGGTTGGAAATATTAGAAGTTTAAAAAAAAAATCCTGCCAAGTATTTTTCTGTCTAGAATACCATAAACTTCACAAAAATGTTAGTTTGCTTTGGTTCACAAAACACAAAACCACAACAAAAAACATTCCAGAGTCACACACAGTGCAAACACAACAGCTTCTAGAAACTTAAATTTACCTACCTCATCCTATTACACTTTCTCATTTAGTTGACTATAAAAATAAGCCACGATGACTGTAATGTTAGATTTAGAAGGTGAACTGCACACTGCCCCGTTTTTAGAATTAAGTATCACCGTCAGGAAGCACTTTAAGAATAATCTTAGCTTGAATGTGTGAACGTGCATTCACAGGCTGTTTCCACACCCAAAGTAACAATTTTTGGCATTTGAATTACTTGTAGGTAAGATCAAACAGTGGTCCTAACAAACAAGAAGACCAATCCTTTCATTTTACATCTGCGGCTGTAACCAGCATCCATTTGGACAGAACTGTCCCTCTTATCCTTGGCGGTTCCTGGCTTTTCTAACCTGGTTCTCTCTGATTAGAAATGGCTGGAAAGGGGGCACCTGGGTGGCTCAGTCGGTTAAGCGTCCAACTCTTGGTTTCAGCTCGAGTCATGATCTCATGGTTCGTGAGATCGAGACCTGTGTCAGGCTTTGTGCGGACAGTATGGAGCCTGCTTGGGATTCTCTCTCTCCCTCTCCCTCTCCAAATAAATAAACAAACTTAAACAAACAAACAAAAAACAAATAGCTGGAGGCTCAAGAGCAAAAATTCATTTCAGACTTTCTCTAGGACATCTTTAATCCAGTAATACCCTAATCATTAAGTAGGAAAATTCTTTGTTCGTGTTTCTTAGTTAAAGAGTAAGACTGCTCTCATGTTCTTCTAACCAGAACACAAACGCATTCAATCAGCATGGATTGAGGACCAACTCTATGCCTGGCACTGTGCTAGGGATTAAAGATACAGCAGTGAATAATATTTTCTTAGGTCAAAATGTGTGAATACTGGCACAGGTGGGGGGTTTTTGTTGTTGTTTTTTTGTTTTTTTAACTTCACTGACATTCAAAACATGCATAGCCTAAAATTTATTTTCTTACAGTGACAACCGTAACATGTCCCAGTGTGTGTTGTGTGTCAAGTAAGTAGCAGGAAAGCAAATGGCATGTTAATGACAAGGCTTCAGCATCTCTTTACGTTTCCATCAAGGCATTAAAGGCTAAACCTAGAGCATCACTGTGGATTTGTTTTCCACTTGAAAAAAACAGTTTAGAATAATTTTTGAACAATCTCTATTTCGTGATAGGAAAAATAGTCACAAGTTTTTCATCATGATGAATAATTTTAATTAAAAGAAAAAAAGCACTGTGAAGGAAATGGCCCATTGTTATATCAAGGGAATACCATAAAGAAGGATTTGTAAAAATTCTTCCAGTATTGTACTGAACCACAGTGGATCTGGAAACATTTTCTGCCTTCAGATTCATCTGCCAAAGTCCACATCCTAGGTCAGGGATGATTCAGATTTTCCCAGTGCTTCATGTACAAGGTGCACCTAACAAGCCCATTCACACCCCCTACTAGAAGACTTTTCTAATTTTTTTGTGAAATGTATAAAGCATTTTTATGCCATAAGCACTCATGGCTCTAATTCCCGAGATGATAAAATCTTCCCTCTAAGGGTGATGACCTTGTATAGATATGATATGAGCCTATTTTTACAACCGAGGGAACTAAGAACATAGATAGTTTCTGAGGTAGCAATTTGGCCATAAGGAGGAGGTAAAATGGAGCTCAGATTTGGACAGGAGACTTAAGTCCCATTCTCATCTTGGTTACTGGCAATGGTCAGGCACTTAACCTCTCATTGCCTCAATTGTAAAACGGGGATGATAGTGTCTGACCCATTTATCAACAGAGATGTGAAGAGGATGAGAGAGGTAATCTAAGTGAAGAAAATACCGAGTTCTTCATGGAACAGTCATGCATTCTTTCTCGTTAAACTGTCACTCAGATTGAACACGTTCTTCCTAATGATATATGTAAATGGCATGCATATCGATTCAATAGCATTTTTGTGGTTTTGTTTTTATTTTCTTAAAATAATTCTGATGTTTACTATGTGAGGACATTAAGGAACAAGGCATGGACCTCTTTTAACAGGTAGGAAATAGAAGACCGGGGAGCTAAATGATTTGCTAAGATTGCCTAACTTTCACACGGTAGAATGGGCCAATCAGGAGCCTCGCCCCTTTAGGAAATGCCAGCTTACTGGCAGAATGGCAGGCAAGTAAGTGTTTTGAATCACCTGCTAAAAGAGTCTAAAGACTGTATTTAATCTTCTAAGATTCTTTTTTTTTTTTTAATTTTTTTTTTTCAACGTTTATTTATTTTTGGGACAGAGAGAGACAGAGCATGAACGGGGGAGGGGCAGAGAGAGAGGGAGACACAGAATCGGAAACAGGCTCCAGGCTCTGAGCCATCAGCCCAGAGCCTGACGCAGGGCTCGAACTCCCGGACCGCGAGATCGTGACCTGGCTGAAGTCGGACGCTTAACCGACTGCGCCACCCAGGCGCCCCTAATCTTCTAAGATTCTTAGAAGATAAAAGGTCAAAAATAAAAAGCAAAAGTGTAAAAGCTGTGGAAATTTTATGGAAGTTGATCATTTTAGTCCCCTCGACTCCCTACTTCTGAGGCTGTTTCATGGATCTGCCCCTCCTGTCTTCCTGAACGGAAGAGAGGGCACCTCTGGATGCTGCCCCAGCCCGTCCCCCCAAAAACTAGCCTAACCACTGGGTGTCTGGCCTGGGTTTCTGGTGCACTTAAAGACAGGCAAAGATTGCAGAATAACTAAATTTTGAGAATGGAGCCAAGGTTGACTTTTTCCACCTCCAGTATCAGCCAGATCACAGTTTCTTTCCCTGCTTTGCCACTTACTTGCAGTATGTCCGTATGAAGACTGTTTTAACGTCTCCGATCTTAACTTCCTCATTTGTGAGAAAGGAATTTTGAGACCCATCTCCTAGGAGTGTTGCGAATATTAAATAAGACACATGCACACCCCCTCCACTGCCAAATATAATGGGTTTAGCACAGTGCTTGGCACATTATGAAACTAGAGGAAATGATGTTTTTTTGTTTTTTTTTTTTCCTATTTTTCCTTCATGCTTATTCTCTTTTCCATTTGGGGGAGGTAATTTTTGCTCCTTTCCTTTTCTTTCTTCCATTTCCTTCTTCTCACCTGTATAGAGCTGCATTTCTTTTTAGAAATATAGCTTATTTTTATTACATTTGATTTCTTGAAAACCCACACAAATACTTTCCTAAATAGTCATACTTTTAATAATACCTAAAGTTCATGAGCTGGATATGAGGAAAGGGTTCTTTCAGATCACAAGAAAAATTCTGTCAGAGTACTTTTTATTGCTCATTTAAAAAATCAAACTTAAAGTATAATTACTCCTTGTAAATATACACATCCACAGATATATCTACATATACATGCATATTTTTAATTTCTCAGGTATGCCAATCCAGCTTCCCCTAGCTCTGTCCTTGTAATGGCACTTTCTACAGCGGGATTCCACATTTTTAGCTCAAGTTATAAAGCTTTGTAACCACTGAACACGCTGTTATAAAAATCAAATGGCTTTTTATGACCAGGGTTAAATATCATTCATGTGTCCCTTTTTATAAGCACATGGCTAACAATTTTGAACAGTCCACAGTCAAGCCTCCCTCATTTGTTAGTAATTTTAAGGGGTTTATAGTACCTGGCAGCTGATTTGAAAAAGCTGCATTATCTGCAGAAACTCCTACCAGCTCAATGCTGAATTTTTTATGGTAAAAATATGTCTCGAGCATTGCTTATATAAAAGTAGGTTAATTTTTTAAAATCTTGGACAATTAAGACAGGAAGCTATTTTGTAATTTCAGTTTGGTTTCTCAGACACATTAAGCACGGCAAACAAATGAAAATGAGTAGGCCTCCAAGTTTGGGGACAAGTATTCCATCGATGTGTGGTTCATCAGCATCTTTGTAATCTTTTAATTAAATGGAGTCACTATAAAAAAGCCTGGGACGATGACGTTAGCCATCGATTCTGAACAGATAAATGACAACTTCTGTATGAACCCCAAAATTAAAGTTTTCTGTTAAAAAGATATCTTGCAAATCACCTTTTCACTTTAATATGCATTGGTTTTTTGTTGTTTTTAATGCATTTACAGAGACGGTGGAAGAGAATGTGGGTTTCCACAGAGACTAAACCCCTCTAAGCTTTAAAAGGTTTTTTAAAAGTGCAATTATTAATGGCACCCCAATTCAGGAGATTGTGGATTTACTGGTAACACGTTTGTGTTCAGAGGAAGCCGATATTTCTTAGGACAATTCCCTTTGCCACACACACAGAGGGAAGCAAAGTGGGAGGTAATATGCAATGAAACAGCCGCTGGAAAGACCAAGCTTACTCGCTTCACATAAATACAAGCTCCACTGTATTTAACTCTTGGGGGAGTCTAGCATCACTGGTAACAACGGATGAAACCACGGACCAAAATTCCAAGCCAGAATGCAGTATACAGAAGGGGTAAATACACTGCAGTATTCCACCACAAAAAGATAGTCTGTGTGGTAACTTAGTATTTACAGCACTTTTAGGGAAGGCCAGAAAGTAGAAGTTACATTAGTCTCCATTCTGTAGCATCTGCTGTTCCCGGTCAGTAGGTTAAAATTTCTGTGAAATTTAGCAGCATGCAAACCTAGAGTGATCTGATGATTATTTGGCTATTTTTGGTGAAGAAAGAAAGAATTTATTTTATCATAAAATCCTATTCTAAGGGACCCCTCATCCACCCGTGAAGCTTGAGATCTCTCTGCCAAAGTTCTCTTCTCTAGTATCTTTAAATGGGTGGTTGATTTTTATAGCAGGTTAGAACACTACTTTAAAAAAAAAAATCCATTACCACCCAATTAAGGAAAGAAGGACGAGACATAAAATCAAAGGTAAATAGTAATAAATATGGGTCTATATCAATTTCAATAAGTCAGCAACCATTGAAGGAAATTATTTTAAACACTATTCTTAAAAAATAAACACTTCTTCATGTTAAAATTTCACATTATAGGAAGCATGACAAAATTCTGGAGTTTTTACCTGCAGAGAGGGAAAAAAATCACACAGCTGAAGAAGAAAGAGTTAATTTACTAAGGTCTACGGACGACCTTGTTCACATTTGTATTAAAATCTCATCCTTTTTTCTTGAGAAATCTCTTAAGCATTATTTTTTCTATTATTTGGAACAATCTATTCCTCTGTCCAAAAGATGGAAAAAGTGCTAAAAACATTGGCTGATGGGCAATAATGGAAAATAAACTTTTAAAACTTCAATTACCACTCTTTCTCTAGAACAGAAAAGATCAAGAAAATGACAGGGAAATGAAAAAAGCATGGGCTACTCAAGCTAGTCTGTCATATTAGCTGACTAAACATATATCCTTTCTCTTCCTGATATTATTAACTATAGGTTTTCTAGTAAATTCCTAGCAACCACTGCATCTAAGCAGTTTTGACAAAAAGAAAGCTTATTGCTAAACACCTTAGAAACATTTACCGAGGTAATAAAAGAAATGTCATTCCCTCCTACTGAATGTTTGGGCATAAAAGAGGTATTTTTATAATGTAGTTCATGATTTACCATATCTATAGTGTCCAAAAAAAGCACAATGAAAAGGAAGCGTTTTTCCAGTGGTTTGACAACTATTTGAATCAGCTGTTAGGCTTTCATTACACTAGTGGCCAATCGCTCACTTTTAAAAGCACAAGAGGGCGGGGGAGTGGGATCGAGATTGGGGAAGAAGGACAAGCCCTCTTTTTAAAATGTTTTCTATATATCCTTCTCAGTGCAAACATAGTTAAATGGATTATTTTTCCTGTCCATCAGTCGATAGCCAACTTGGAGGCTGCATTCTGAATGCTTCACACAATTAAGCTTTCCCTTAACCTTCAACTTTCACGTGTGAAACATTCACCCAAATATTTATAGAGTGCCTGTTATGTGCCAGGCACTGTGCAAGGCTGGGCTATCCCACTCAAATAGACAATTAATTGTTAAGTATCTACTTTGTGTATGTTTCTGTGGACATGCCACTCTAAACATTAGAAAAACCTTACTGAGGAATGTGATTAACCTAAGGAGGGCTGCCAAACTGAAAAAACAAGAAAAATCTAAATCAAAAGGGTGGCTGGTTTTGAGGCTACTAGAACACGTTCACTTTTTTACCAAAGGTTCCTTAATGTTAAGATAAATAAAAATGAAATATTTCATCTACATATTGAGAAACTATTAGCTGGCCATGAGGGAGAAAGATCTTAGGGAATGGACCACTGATCAGTTTTATCTGCCACCCTAAAAAGGAAGGGTGCAAAATTTCTTCAACAATGTTAAGCTTTGATATTTCCTAAATGATAAATAATTCATGTTTTAAAATGGAGAAGATGTTCTGATAGCTGACATTCTCAGAAATCTATGCAAACCTTCTTTGAAATTAGAATAGAATGATTCACTCCCTCACTTTGCAAGTCCCACCTATATAACATATAAATATTTACACGCATATAAACACGCATAGGCAGGTACTTGATTTCCTATCGTATCTTAGATGCACCAATAGTAACACCTGTACTCCTGTAAGAAACAAACAACTCTCCATTTCCATCCAGGCCAGTGTTAATCTAGCCTCACAGATGATTGGAGCCGCTTCATGCTCGGCTGGTCTAAGCTGTGATTTGAGGCTACTGTTCTAAGCGGTAATTTTTCAAGATAAAATTTAGCAGTTTTGAAATTCTAAAACTAAACAATTTTGTCAGCCATGAAAAAATTTAACACTATAATTAATGACTGCTTCAAGATCCAAACTGCTATTGAAGATGACAGTTTGAAATCACAGAAGAATCATAAAGATGATTAATTATACAAACTGGTACTTGTTGCAGAAGGTTTATATTCATAGGCCATTTATCACCCAAATGGGAATATATGAGTTTCATTGAATATTGCAAATTAGTATGCACACATTAATTTGGTTTTTATAAAGTTAGATATTAGGGTTTTCTTTTCATCAAATCAACTTCTCCATAATACATAAAAGTCGTTAAGTGTTTTCTTATCAATCCAGAGAAAAAGTAGATTGAAAAGATATTAATCCTATAAATTCATTTTTATAAAGTAATGTACCTGAATAAGCATACTATTTATATAATAATTAGTTTAATTACAGTCTTTTACATATATAATTATCAAAATGAAAACCATGACTACTACATTCACTATAAGATGAGTAATTATAACATTAATTGGAATTAATAGTGCTTTTTCTTTTTCCTTTTTCAATTAAGCACTTTTCCTAGAAGAAATCAAGTTAATATTAAAATTACAATCTTACATTTTAACCAAATTATTTTATTTCAAATACATGTAATTTATTATGACAAGAAAATGAATTAACATATTACTTCAAAGTAGCTTATTTTATGTAATTATATTTATTAGCACCCCAAATCTGCTCATACGGATATGCCTTGGTGTTTTTTGACTTAACTGCACAGTGTTGTGGCTATGGCAATTAAAAATTCAGGTAAAAACTGAAAAGTCCCATTGAAAATCCCAATGCTTTGTTTCTATGTCATCGAATATCTAGATATTGTCGACAGAACTAAGTATTTGGATTTTCAGTTTTTATCTGGAGGTTTGGCACCACAGAATAACTTACGCCAAAGTCCTTTCTTCTCCATGGAGGGATATCAGAAGAAGTGTTTGGCATCAGCTAAAGAAAATAATATTGTTTATTCACTGAAGAATAAGCCAGGACTTGCAAAGACCTTCAAGAATCTAGCAACTTGTGGCCACACTCACTTAATGAGAAACACAAGTGTTTGGGGTGATTATAACTGGACCTTCGTAACCTGAGCCCAGCTCCCTCTCCCTTCTGGAGGCTCAGCCATGCTCTCAGCTTCGTCATCAGCGGGGGATAATAGCCTTCATAAAGCACCATCATTAAATGAACTGATTTCAAATCCAGTTCTTTTTCATTACGGGACTCTTATTTGAATTAACCCCGAAATCTCAGTTAAACTTCATATTTTGTGTTCTGCACACCCCTTCCCCACGGAGCGGGGATTATTTATATTCAGGGCACACACTTCTTGTGGAAAATTGACCTAGGCCCTGTCCTACTGGCAAACACAAAGTAGTTCCACAAAGCAAACAATTATCGACTAAGTGTAATCCACTTACAAACCAGAAACGTATTGTATTTATTTTGCGTCACTCAAATTCTTTTGCACTCTCAGCACTTCCAGTTTCTCAGATGCCTCTATACTGAACTGATATTTTAGGTGCAAGAGAGATGGCTGATCGAATCGCTTTCTTTTATCCCTGTGCTAGCGGGCTACGGAAACTGAGACACTTTTTAATAGTCCCTGGACATTACACCTGGACTACCATTCTGAAGTGTGTTTCACAGGCCATTTTTCCTATCGGGATCCCAAATAAACTGTCATCCTAATTTTTCATTTGAGCTTTAAAATGCACTCAGATGAAGATTTAAATCGTGCAGGTACATTTAATCTCTCCTATTCACCTGCAGTTTTCCTTTCCAAGAATTTTGCAAGACCCTTGTAATATATTAACAAATGTCCAATTTACTGTATTTATTGAAATCTGTAATAAAATGACTGCTATTCTTTTAGCCCCCAAAGAGTCGTATGAAACAAGCGATTTGAAATGCCGTCAAAGTTCAGGGTTAAAATGCAAAGATGAATTCATGTTTCCTTAGGTAATTAGTGCGTGGGATACCAAACCAATAATAGCTAAGGGTGCACAGATTTATTCGTCTCCAAGTTTGTTTTTAAGTTGCCGTTTTATTTTTCAAGTTCTGCTGTAAGCTGAAAATGACTTTGGAATCTTATCATTTGGCTATTGTAGAAATATAATCAGGGATTTGAAACTTATGTGTGTTTATCACAACTGAAAACAAAATCTTCCCTGGAAGAGGTTAATGGAAAAAGAAATAACAGGAGGTGGAGAATAAACTGCTTTTTTTAAAACTGGAGCTGCAAACAGCATTCTAACTAATTCAGATAAGCAGCAAACATAGTTGTTAGGGGATATTTATGACAGCCCATCTATGTGACAGCACTGAAGCATTAACAATAGCAACGGGCTTTCTATAAAACACATCTGCAAGACAGACAGGTAGATAGGCTGACTATCAATCATCAGGACACGTGAATAATTCTATACTCACTGGCCCATGTACTATTAAAATCAGCTTCATATATATATGTATATGTATATATATATATATACACACACACACACACACACACACATACATACATAAAAGCTTGCTCTTCAGTAAAGGAGCCATGGTGGTGGGTAATTCTTATTTTTAATTCTTTAGAATATGTGTGTTCACACATCATTTAAAAAATCCAACAATGATTAACAGTCCTCTTTGGGTGTATTCTGAAGCGGCATACACACAGTGTTTTCAGGTTATATTTGGAGTTAACTTATGACTTGTTATCTTCTCCGCGTTTCAGTTAATTGAATGGGATCATACAGCTTCACAACAAACAGACTGCATCCCACAGTTTGAAGAGAAAGATCCTCAAAACTTATTCAAGAGCGAGGCTCATCTTTAACTTTACATTTTAGAAAATGTAAATGGTGCATGCAAGCACTGTCTATTTTAATAACTTTTAAGATGCACAAACAGAATAAAAATTATAGCCAAATAATAAAAGGGATCTTCTCTGTCTTTCACTGAATTCACATAACTTCCATTTATGCTAATGGGAGTTGAGCACCTGCTCCGCAAAGAAAATAGACCCCTGTCTGTGAAAATAAATGTGTGCAGTATATTTTCCAGCTACAATGCTAAAATCAAACAACCAAAAATGTGTGCTATATAAACAAAGCATCATGTGGCCTACCTGAAAACACTGCTGTTTTATACTTTACCTCATTAGTCATATATCCCAAGATATTACTCATACCTTAGCCATTTAAATGCAACAAAAAGGAAAAAAGGGGGTAGGGGGCAGATGGACATACTCAATCTGCTGATTTCAGTGAGCTCATACACAATCCTCTGTTTACCCCTTCAGAAGTTCATAATAAATTGCATCAGCAAATCTGGATTCGGGCCATTTCTCTCTGCCATCATCTTAAAAGTCATGGAAGATAATTGTACATAATAGAAGAGGGCATGATCATGTGCTGAGACTCCCGGTGGCAGCTGCAGCCTCAGCTGGGACAGGAGATGAGGCAGACGGTTGTTAACCACCGGTGGCACCCAAGTCCCTTTCTGCATGGCTCTTCTGGTTGGGCATCAGGTCTCAGAGGAAGCAGGTCTACCTAGACTCGAATGGGGACATCTCCACTGGTAGTCACAGAAGTCTCTTATCAGGCAGTACTTGATGATGGTGTGACAATTAAGTGACAGAGAAAGGCTGTCCCTCTCCACTCCAAATCATAGTAGGCATCATAGAGATCTTTTCCCCAAACTCTATTATACTTTTGGTTAAAATTACGGTATGATCAAAACAAGGGTATGGGGAGTGAATGAGAACATCCATACGGTTTCAGCTCTGTTCTTCTGGGCCTCATGATGTTTATAATCTACAGCCTTTGCTATTCCATTCAACATTTTTAAATAGTCTTAAGACATAAGTAATAATAAGATCGTACAACATGTGCTACAAATGACCACCTTTCTAAAGACTTCTCCTTTTTCCTAACAGTCTAGGTCAAGGCCATAATTTTTCATTTCTGATTTGCATCATGAGTAGAATTAAGAACAATACTCTTGTGGCAAGACTGGCTACATAATTTTGCAGGGGGGTGCAAACATGAAAATGTGGGGTGCCTTGCTGAAAAATTTCTGAACGGTTGCAAGACGGTGACAGCCAAGCATGAAGCCAAGCTGAAGGAACCTCTATGCACAGCACCTGTGAGACTGCACAGGTAACCCAAGCAGGAAGCAGGAAGCCAGCCTCACTCTCGGAATAGGACCTTGGTGAGAGGGAGCCTGCTGCCCCCTCCCCTCTCCTCAAATCAACCAGGGAGAAATGGACGTGAGGTGTCTTTCTGCAGACAGACACCTATTCAGTGTACTGAGGTCTCAAAGAAAATGGATCAACAAAGCATACTCTAGAAACTACCATTTACTTTCTTGTGCAGATTGTATTATAAGGCTTATTTAAAAGTGTTTCATCTTCTTTCTGAGAGGGTTCCATAAAGCAAGATTTTCCATCCAAAGGCCAGCATGACCCTGGTGAGGGGTTCAGTTTTAATGGGGACCAGAGGACCAATTCTGAATACAGATAATGGTAGCACAGTCTACTAGCAATTTGATCCTCAATGCCATATGTTTTCTTTCTCTCTATATTTTCCCCTTTTTAAATCACTTCCTGCTCAAACCCCTTCCCTCTTGTCACCCATGCACGAGCCTTAGATTTGACCTCAAATTCTAAATGGGGCCAGTTTGCTGTGAAGACACTCTGTCTGGCTTTCTGCAGTTTAGGTGATTTGGAAGGCTGAGGACACACTGTTTAGAGGGTGCCCTTCTCTAGTAAGTACAGCTAAGCTCTGTCAGTTCTAGACTGGTGAACGAGACAGCGGTAATTACAATAATGGCGGCATTTGCCCATGAAGTGATCTACCGTCTCTCAGAAGTGGACTTCAGCTAAGGTCCGCTTCCCTTTCAGTACATGGAGACTCTGTATATAGAGTTGGACTTCAGAGATTTAGAATAGGCATTAGAGATGAGCAAAGAGAAAAGGACCTCTCCCCTTTATCTTTCCAAAGAAACAAATATGAGCTACATTTGTAAATACCTTTCAAAAATACTTAGGAAAAAAAACTACAGTGAAGACAAAATTATCTTAAGTCTGAGTTTTTCTGAGCTATAGATTGCTTTGTGTATTGACTAAACAATACAGAAAAAAAAAACTGTTCAAATGTATAAGCCTATCCTGATTTTTTTTGGTCATTCAGGGAAGGACTAGAAGATTATATAATATTACCTACTCTCAATAAAATAGTATATCCTTTTTTTTCCGGGTAGTGAATTTGTAGGGATAAACAACCCTACAAATTGTTTGGCCTATTATGTGTCACAGAGATTTTTCTATAGCCTGTCTAGACTCCAGACAATAGACGAGACTGGTCTATAGTTGCAGACATTTCTATAGTCTGTAATATCACTTAGGAAAGTAAGAGCAATAATACAAAAATGAAAACCAGGCTGACCTGCCACTACGATAGTAGAAATATGAGTATAACAACACTTTACAATTTCGAAATGATGATAGCAACCTAGAAGGAAGTTTTAGCAGCCACGTATCAGCCAAGGCAACTTTTGCAAAATCATTTTTTGCTCCTAAAATATGAGTCATATTTGAGTAATTCTGTCCACAGGCTATAAAATCACTTTATTACAGAACATTCTGTATATATGTCATATTGTGTTTTCTTATTGCATGGGGATTGTGTGTATGTATATATGTATGTATGTGCGTACACATTACACATATATGTTACATATAGATAACAACAAATACATATATGTGTGTGTATATATATACATATATATATATGTATATATATATATATATAATATCTGTGGTCAACGTAAAGATTTTTCAAAAACTTTTCTTGAAACAGACCAGATTGTTAAACTATTCTACTTTCCATCCCTCTTGGACAAAACATTACTGTTGCATATGATCTTAAGAGGATTAAGTGACATTATGTATAACAAGCAAGGGAGGTAGAGAAAAGAGTTTAAATTTCATCTACTTTCTGCCATTTCATCTCTGAGCATGCCTCCACATCTATTTCTCTCCCACAATTACACTTGTTATAAACAAAAGAGAGAAAAAAAAAAAACCTTGTTTTTTAATGTTCTTCTTTGCTAGCTTTTTATTTTTTTTAGTAAATGAACTAATGAAGAAGGTTTTTGTTGTTGCTTAGTTTTATTTTGATGAAGACAGTGTAAAAGATGCATTGAATATAAAGAATAATCATTGAAGAAAACATCGCTATAAAGCCATTGGCAGTGTTTTTGATTCAGAAGGTATTCTCTTTCCCAAAGACTCCAAACTACGTCAATAGTCACCAGACCATTTGTATCTTCACCACTGGGGATGAATATTAACAGAGTCTTTGTTGCTGTTGAGATGACTCAGCTTGTGGCATCAGGAGTGGTTAAGGAGGTGTCTAATGAAATAGATAACATGCAGTAAAGCTGAGAGGTTTCTGAATGTTTTACTTAGCAGTGCACATCCCCAAATAGAAAATTCCCATCTCAAGAGTCCTTCAGTTTCTCTTTCTGGCTGAATTAAAAGCAGCAGCAACAACAACAACACCTAGTTCGTTTCAACATAATCAACCCAACATACAGTAGTGTATAATAAATCGTTGCAGTGTAGGACAAAGCATCCGGGACTCTGCCAAATGTACAGAATGCCGACTGATGAAACCATACGGAACCTTGTCAGTGTGATCAGCTAAACCCATCCACCAGGCAGGCACAGAGTACTTCCTAGGTCCAGGGAGTTATACATACAAATGTGGTACATTTTCCCCCTGGAATGCAAATTCTAGATTCATATTACACCAGAATAGCATTACACAGCACTCTTGTTTTGTTTTGCTTGAAAGTTCAATATTTTCTTTGTCTTTAAGGAAAAAATTCTTTAACCTCATTGCAAATGAAAGCTTTTGTCAACACTTTCCCATTTAGTAAAAATAGATACGTTTAAGTACAATTGATTGATAATGTAATATTTAAATAAAGATAGCATAAAAATTTAAAGAGATTTATCTGAAATACAAGATATAGATTTTTGCTCTTTGATATGTGCCATGATGTTCAGGAATACTTCATATATAATGTAACACATTATGTATGTAATACAATGTAGCTATACCAGAGATATATATCTCGTAGAATAACTTTGAATATCATGAAAATAGTACAAATTTGGATTCACTTCAGCTTCTTTAATATATATACTGTGAAGGGAGCACAACCTCAGCCTCTTTAATTGGCTACATTTTAACTAAAGAGTAATAGTATACACTTTAAGTGAACATAATGAAAACTGGACTTTTCGTTTGTTTAACAAATTCCAAATTCAATGCTAGCATGATGCATTGGACAAACTTTCCATTCTCGTGAAATTGGTGGGAAGTGCCATGCTTTATCACAGGGTGGGTGGGAATTCTATAGCTCTCTGAAAGAGCCTGGATCATTAACTAAAGCGGCCCATGTGTGGAGACAGAAGACCAAATTAGGCCCTAAGGAAGTCTTACCAAACTCCCACTGAAGTCAATGGAAATTTGCAAACGCACTTGAGAGGGCTCTTGTCGCCCACAGGTTATGTCAATAATTTCACTAGATCTTTAGACACACAAGTCAAAAAAAAAAAAAAAAAAAAAAAGAAAGAAAAAGGAAAAGAAGGAAAAAGAAAAAAAAAAAAAAAAAAAACCAAAACACCCAAACCTGTAAACCAAAAAATATGTACCTCTCCAACATCGTAGATCCAAATTCGGCCTTCTGAGTCTCCAACGGCAACTTCTTTCCCGGCTTGAGCCCAACGAACACGGTTTAGGGCAGAAGCCCCTTCAATGGCCACACTTGCTGTCGGGACCTGTCAAAGAGGTTACAACAGCAATAAAGAATCTCTGAATATGAATTTAGATGCACAAACTTAGCATGATACGTTTAACTGGGTGAGTCACCACTGCCTTCACGTGCATGAAGTAATATACGTCCCTGTGCAGGGGTAAAAGGATTCATTGTTCTTAAATCATATGCTCCACTGAATTAAGGGGTAGAGAGGAGACACTTTAACAAAAAAGGAAAAGAGGGAGAGTCTTTTTCCACAGTCAATGGGCAATGAGTGACAAATATTTCTCCGGATTATGCAGGGTGTACATCCAACATACAAACACAGCAGCTAAATGTGATACTTCACGATCAGGTCATGATTTATGGATCGATGGAGAGAGAGATTTCAGGATTTACCAAGATTAAGGATACTATAAAAGGCAGGAAGGGGGTTTATGGTGGAATAAAGGTCATATTAATGTGTGTCTTCAGGGAAAAAATATGTATTGATCCTTCAAAACCTCATCAGGGAAGGGATGATCAGAAGACAAAAAGTGCAGGTGGAAAAGCTTCAAAACCTCAAATTCTCCTCTTTCTTTTTTTCTTTTCCTCTTTCCTATTTCCCCCCTTCCTGTCAGTACCAGGATGGACGAAGCACTCTATAAGTTTGGAGATGTCCCCAGGCTGATACCCTGATGGACTGCAGCCCCTGTTTGTAGAAGAGGCCTTCCATGTCCTTTAACAAACACTGAAACCTGCCAATGCTGATAATTACTATCATACTAATTATTGAAATACACTGAGGTGCTGAAATGGAACCTGCAGCATTTATGACAAGAGCCGTAGTATTAGGAAGACGTTTTAGGGGGCCCACCCCTCTGTATCAACAGTTGTGTAAACTCTTGTCTTTAAGTTTGGAACTTTATACGTGATGTAAAGATCGCATCTCTGCTTCTTCTCCAAGAACGTGGAATGGGAAATGACAACAGACCATTAAAAAGCAAAAGAGTAAATGTTGAAACAAAAAGAAAAAAATAGAGTGAAAGGAGGGCCCTAGAGATCATCTCATGCCACTGTTTAAGACCTGTGTCTCCTAAACAGGTCGTTTTAGGATGGAAACTCGACGTACTGTGCCTCAGCTCTCCCGGCGTTCTGCTATTCAAGGAATTGAAACCATCTGTTTATGTGAGATTATTGACCCAATACCTATCTTTAAAATAGCAATAAAAACTCCATCATATGTAAGAATCTATGTTTAAACTTAATCTTGAAATCAATAAAAATTCTTTTACCTGCTTAAATCACTGTATGTCAATTGTGAGCAAAAATGTAAAACGAAAGTCCCCAACTCATTTATTTTTTTAAAAAATACACAATTTCTACAATAAAGGTGCCTGCTGTGCTGGCAGGAGGTTGAATTTTTAACCAAACCTTTCAAAGGCCAAAACAATGTGAATTTAGATGGGCCATAATTCTGTCAATATGCTTGATTATTAGTGCGCTGCTCAGAAAACAAATCTGAGATTCAGCCATAGTTTTCAGAGTTAGTTTTTAACACCATAATTTAGGGAGATCGTACAGGATCATACTTTATAAACCTAACTCTGTTCAACATCAGATTTTATCAATGAACAATCTCAAAAATTGAATAAAAATGTTGAATCTTAATATGAATGTTAAAAATTAATCATTCAAAATAAACTGATTTCTGATACACTTTAAATTATGCCTAATACATTTGAAAGAATTGTATTTATTAAGAATTAAGTAATATAGCAAACTGGGACAAATACTATTTTAGCCATTTAAAAATACCTTCAGTTCAAATATTATAAATGGTTAAAAAAAAGACTATCACAGCCTACTATATGTGCTAAAAAAAGTATCAAATGCATGAAGGAAATGATAAAATATATTTTATTAGTTTTACTCATAATGACCCTTCAACAGCTAATCAGTCTATAACGAAACTAATCCATATATTGAACTCTATCTCTCTTACTTCTGTACTTTGCTTTCACAGTTATATTCACACTTTTTAAGGCTCAATCATTTTAATTGCAAAGACAGGATATCTACTGCCTAAATTACTACATTGTGTGGAGTGATACTCAGGTAGGTGAATATGAACTATCCTTGCATAGGAGCAATTGGAATAACTTGGTCTAAAGGTACAGTAATTTCAACAACAACAGCAACAAAACCCACTGGGAATTCAGGTTCTCTCTCTTTTTTACACAAATTTACATCCTAATCCAACAAACACTTGAAAAATCTTGTTCAACTTGATAGGAGGTAAAAGTCATTCGAGAGTTTAAAAAAGTGTTCAGTTCACTACCGGATTTGAATCAGACTCGACATTTCTACTAGTATTCTGAAAGCAGAATTATGGTTACCACAAAACTAAGCAATTTGCATGGCCCATAATGATTTTTAAAAAATATTTATCTACAAAACTCTTATGTGGTTGTCCCTTGATACCTAGAGAAAGAGAAGGGAAAAATTATATTTGGCAATTAATTTCCTTTTTGACAATTTCATTGTGGACACGTTAAGTTCATTTTACCTAGAAAGCAGACTACAAACAAAATAAGAACAGCTACATAGGAATTATTAAGGCATGTGTAGAACTCACTCCACTGCATCGTAGTTGGGCATCACCTAAGCATCATTTCTACTAAATCTGATTTCTGATACAAGGGGTCTCCTAAGCCAACCTGGAAAACGTGTGTCTTTTGGTTGATTTAAGTGAATGAGTTTATTCTAGCAGATAGAAGCAATATGATTTTAATCAACAGTGATGAAAGACTTTGGGAAACCATCACAATGTGGAATAACAGCATCTTTCTATGAAGAGCAATAATGTTATGAACATTTCAACATCCAAAAATGATGGGCATTGCACACATTTATGCCTTTTGCTTATTTTCAAAGATACTTCATCACATAACTCTTATCTTTGTCACACAGTTCTTGTAGCCAAAAGAAAATAAGAAAGACTCAAACTGAAATATTTGAAAATGTAACTATTTGGCAGTGGTCAGGGATGCATATAATTTTGCAAGTTACAGAGGCTCCATAATAACACCTGAGGGATATTTCCCTGCCCCCTCCCACAGAAAATACTAGGGGGCCTGCTCCTCCTCAGATCCTCCAGCTATAGGCTTCCTAATTAAAAAGGCTGAGCTGCTTCCTGCTCAAAACACTTCAAAAGACCTTTCTCTTGTTCTCCACTTGACATACAGTTTACATGCTTGTTCCCCTTACCTGTCCCTTCTTATTTACGGAGAGATGCCCTGAATCAGAAGCCGGGAAGTGCTGAAGAGAAGGTTTTATTTTTCTAAATCAAAGGACATTTAATATTCATGTTAAAAAAAAGACACAAGCCTTCTCCCCAGTAGCTGAGTTAGCACCTCAGTACTGTTGAGGGTGTGGGCAAAAGGAAAAATAAACATGGCAGAATTTTTTAAAACATAAATGTATATAGCATAATTTTTAAAAAGAATATTTCCTTATTATTAATTCCCCCCTTTTAAAAAAAAGGGGGGAGGCCATTTTTCACTTCTCTAAATGTGACATGTTGATATCCCGCTTTTTTTTCAAACACTAAGTTTAACATACATGTTCAGAGTTGCAAACTATTGTAAAAGTCTGCCTGTGAGTTCAGCATTTTAGATAAAGATGATTTTACCTTGTAAAAATCAAATGGAGGGTGGATCTAAACATAAAGGGTCAACAGAATCATCTTTTATGAATTTAAAATAGAAAGTGTACCAATAGCAAACACTGACAAATAACCCTTCTTAAAAGCTCAATCTCGAGTCAGCGTCCACAAAAGCTTACTTTTCCAAGTGCTTGCCAATGGAGTTATTTCAACACTGCTCTGAAATATGCCTGTGTATCCTTTCCCGCAGGGAAAGGCGTGAACACACAGCGTTTTGCTTTTTGCAAAAAAGGGTCGTCCATTGTCCAGGATCGGCCACGGTTTGGGGATGACGTGAGATGAAATGATTTGGGGCCAGTGCATCTGCCAGTTCCCTTCAGAGCAGTCAAGAAAGGGGGTCGGCAGCCCAGCTGCAGTTGAAGGGTCAGTCCAAAAAAGGCCGTTGGGGAGAGAGAGGGGGAGACGGAGAGAGGCCGGCTGCGCCCTCCTCCCAGCCCTCCCCCCCCCCCAACTCGGGCGCCTGCGCCGCAGCTCACCTCGGTGTCATTGTTGAGGTTCCAGAGGTCCAGGCGCCCCATCCCGTCCACGCAGGCAAAGAGCGCGGGATGCACGGGGGACCACATGACATCGTACACATAGTCTGCATTGTCTTCAAAGGAGTAGAGCGGCTTGTTGTGCTGTAAAGCAGAGAGACCGTGAAGACTTTGTGGCGCTGCCGCTGCCTCGGGCTGTCTAGCGAGCCTAATTAAAAACTTTGCACATTCACAAAGTGTCATAAAACTTCCCGAGATGAAAGTCCTCGAAAAGGTGAACCGCAGCTTTAATGTGACTAGAACTGTCCAGTGGCATAAATAAATACCGGGGGGCGAGGGGGTGGGTGGGAAGGGGGGACTCTTAGGGGACTGGGGGCTGGGACCGGCGGGGGAGGCGGTTTCAGACACAGGCGTACGAGACATTCCATGCAGGTGGACGGGGCTGCCCATTAGCTCGGAATTCTCGCTAGGCTACGCTCCGCGAGTCGCTCGGAGCCCAGACCCAACCGCGCTCGGCCTGCGGGGATCTGACCCGCGGGGATGCTCTGGAAGCCCCCGCTTGGCCCGGCGGCCCCGGACCTCTTGCATGGAAGGCAACGCCTGCCACCTCGTGGTCTTTTTCTGTAGCTGCATGTCTGCTTCCAGGCCAACTCCAGGCCAAATTCATACTTTAATGGTTCCTTTGCGGCGGGAATGGGAACACATATTTTGAAGGGATTTGTGTAGCTCTTTTGGGAGGTTAAAAATCTCGCGGTTCTAAGATCCTAGTTTCTCTGCCTCGTCAGGTGGACTGGCGTGGCTCAACGTAGAATCCCTGAACCTTCACAGAAGATGAACCACATTTTCTAGATCACCCAGTATTTCCAACAGCCCTGAAATTGGTGTTTTGGGGGAAGGCATTAGCACACCCCCCACTGCATACAAATGCTTCTACTCCAGAGGGATACAATAAATTAAAATGGCACTCTTGATTTCCAGTGAATATTGTCACATCAAAATAGCACAGAAGTCAGAGGCAAGTTTGAAAGTACACCAGAAATAAAACGTAATTGGACTTCATGAATTATTCATTCCATCTGGCTTGTCTTATTCTAATTTCTGCATAATGGCTTTACTAATCCCTGATCAATTAATGTAAAATGAAATTTAAATGATAATGAAAGCCCTAGAGATAAAAGAAATTAAGTATTCTTATATCCTCTGACAGAAATCTAAACAATGGGAGTTTTTTTCCACAATGTCTTCTTCATCCAGTCAGCTGTCTGTATTCTCTTCCTGGGTTCGGCTAAATGCCTGTGCAGGCCAGAGGAATAAGATAAAAAAATATAACACACAATATGAACAATCAAATCCTTTATGCATAGAATGTGCAAAGAATGTTTCTGTAGGTAACAGCTCCAAATGTTCGAGTGAACTCCCAATGTGTATGGTTAGCAAAGGTAAAATGCATAGAATGCACTTGCTGATGTGAAAGTGATAAAAATCAGTGAGAGACAAAAACCTAGAGCAAAGATTTGTTAGGGTAGTAACTGTAAGTGATTTCTCTTTCCATGAATTATATCGCTTTGACATTGCTCAGAAATGAACACAATTCTAATACTATTATAGCAACACAGAAGATTTTAGATGGGCCATTGTGCATGCAGGGGGTAGGCAGTAGATGTGTGAGATGTGCTGTATTTGCAAGAAGTGTCTAATGGGGGAGTGATTTGAAAAAGAACATATGATATTGAGACCTCAGAAAGAATTAAATGGACATCAGCCTTACATTTTTGTATTTTAATATTCTATAACTCTTTTATGCCAGAATGTTTATCGTATACCATGCTTGCAGTGTGATTTTGAGGTAAAGTTAATTGTCAACTTGCTATTTACGAATAGCTTCTTTCTTCCTCTCAAGCTTTGGACTAGGTGATTCAAACTTCCTTCTCCAGAGAATCTGAATATCCAGTGACACCTTAAAGTGGCATGATTGTATCATTTTTCCTTACTGAGATGGAGTAGCTGGTCTTTCACTGACCACTTGTAAATATTAAATTCTAACTCTTAGTACAAGACTATTCCCACCCCAAATTCTTGATTTTGTAGCTAGCCAGTCACTATTTGTTAAACAACATGAGTGACAATTTTCTCAAAGTCAAAGCGTGGAAAAGACATACTGAAAAAAGTCGATTCTCAGTATCCTCTCTCAATAACCCAGCTGATAGCAGAACTGAGTATACAGAGGTCTAGATATAGACTTACACATACAGACAGACATTAAACACAGATCATATTTACATCCTTGTTTTGATCAATTATAAAACCACCCAACCTTCAACAGCCATTTTCTAGAAAGCTGATATTATTTGATACATTAGTTCTCCCAATAAATTACCCCATTCATCTCTACTTTGCTTCTTTCCTTTTTTTTCTTTTAGTTGCTGCTTCTGTGAGAAACCCAATCAAAATTGTAATACATCCTGGAGACTTCACTTTTTAAACATCTGGAAATAACAGCCATTGTTCATGCTACCAAAATCCAATTGTCTCATGTTTGATAGTATTGTATTGAAATGCTAGTACTGTCTAAGTTTTTCTCCAATTTCCTTATTACCCCAGCCTCTAAGACTGAAGCTTGCATCACAAAAACCACTGCCACATTATTCTAGGCTACAGTGTGTGCAAGTTTAGGGGAAGGAAGAAGGGCATATGTTTTCAAGGGCTTTGTTTTAACCTTGATAGATTCACAGGTTGGGAACGTCTTGGTCAGGATTGAACCCACTGTCAGGGGACCAAGTGGACTGACAGCTAGGAACCCCTAGTTCCTGAGTACAGCATTGTGTGAGTTGTAGGCATGAGCTAACACCCCTCTTACATCCTTAGGCAGTGCTATTTTGAATATTAGCTGTACTTTTTTTGATCAAGGAATTCTTCATTCTCTTTTCTTTGGGGCTCAAAAGGTAATCTGAAAACCTCATTAAAAGTTTGGTGATGAGTGCACTTGTCGTGTTGAGCACCTGGTGATGTATGGAAGTGTGAATCACTGTATTGTACACCTGAAACTAATACAGCCCTGTATGTTAACTAACTGGGATTAGACTAGAAACTTAAATTTTTTTTGCCTCAAATGCTTACTGTAAAACATTTTAGAGTAGATAAATAAATCATGAAATATCAACTTTTTCATCAAATGTATCAAAAGCATCAGGAGCTAAAGATTCTGTTTTTGAAGTTTGAAACATAAATGTCTGGATCTACAAAACTGCTCTAGCTTTATCACCAGTATTAGAATACTACAAGTTTTGAAAAGGTGCAGAGTGTGGGGACAGATCTGACCAACGATTTTTGAGGAGGATCCAGTCATATCATTTATGTATATTAAAGCTACAGAAGCTTGGGAATTTTAAATATTCACTCTGTAAAATACTCCAGGCCATCTAATAAGCTAAATATGGCTTCACAGCACATTACTGTAGAAAGTGTTTTTCAAAACCTTCAAATTTCCTGAGACAAAAACCTCTTCACCCGTGTGTCTCCATTCCCAGTGCCGTGTTTAGTATCAGCACACTGTTAAAGAAGAGAGACAAGGACGCTGCACTGTTACCTGACGTATTGCATGTGTGACAGACACATGCCAGTGAAATAAAGCCACGACACCCTGTGCTTTAGACAAGTTTCCGGGGCTGTGCCAAAAATCCAAAAATATCCAGACACAGATCAGCTTGACTTTAACATCCTGCCTCGCAGAGCAGAGAAGCAGGCGACCAGTCACCTCCCAGACAGACATGAAGGGCAGGGAAGGGTAAATTGTTGGGTGTTTGTTCTGCATGACTCTACACACACATTGTCTAATTTAATCCGCATAAAATCTCTGTAAGGTAGATGGTATTTACAGAAAAGAAAATTATAGTTCGGGAAAGTTAGTAGCTTTCTCAAGGCTACGAAGATTGTAAGCGGTGGAGGTGGATTTGGTTCTCTGGTTTTCCTAGCTGTTTAAGCACATCCTTTATTTGAGGGAACCGTGTGGTCCTCTATAAGACATAGCAATGGTCTTCGGTCTTCAGAGCAAATACGGCAGCTCTGTTACCTGTCGTTCTATTCAGTTCAACCAATATTTACTAACCACATGCTGTATAACTTGTAGAAAGGGTTAAAAAAAAAAAACACCCTCACAGAATGTCGGTTGCATTTCCCGAGTTGATTATTAATAGTCGTGAAGATGTTACCCACACAATTCCAAGCATCCTTAGCACCTTTTGACACCAGCAGAAATCTTTTTCTTCAAAAAACTGGGAATAAGATGGAATGGCCCTTCTGCCAGCAGGGATAAACAGGAGGCCACGCGATAGAGGGTCTAATAAAACGATGTCAGGAGGCAGAGCTCTGGGTTCCAGCTCACCAAATGTCTATATAGCTTCGAGTGAGGGGTTACAATTACACGATCTGAAAGCTGAGGATAACATGGGGAGCGTGGGCCGGAGAAGGTAGTAGGACAAAGTGTACACAAACTACAGACCATGGAAAATTTCACTGAACAGCCTTGGACCTTAGTATTTTCATCTATAAGATGGAAGGCGGGAGCCTCTGGCCTCGAGAGTTGCTGCTGGCTTTCTACGACTCTGTTCTGCACTAAGGATTGACTGGAATAAAGTTTGCAAAAGTTTTTTAGAAAGAGCTATTCGGAGATAAGTATTATAATCAAAGCCATCTTACTTGATGCTCTGTGAAATCCGTTTCAGTGATTTTTAGAAATTTTTTATTTCATAAAAATATACATATAAAAACGTACCAGTGTGGTTTTTGGTGAAACACCGGACATTATGAAAGTAATAATAGGTCTCTTATTTGACCAAGTAAAGAAGGCATAATGGATATTATGTTTACACGAGAGAAGAAAGCAAGGAGTGAACTCTGTTCCAGAGTGAAACTGTACAACATCCATGAACGTTTTACAATAAAGACTTGATCTCTAGATTTGAGCTTTGATTTTATAAGTCTACTTCTGAAAATGACCGGAGCTGCATATTTTTCCAATCAGTTAACTATAAAATCATTTCATGAAAGATTAATTTCTATTTCTGATGTCAGATATTTATATATACCGAAGTCACATTTAGAGAATATAATGTTTGTTTTATTTCTCTGTGTTATTTATTTTCCTCTCATCAGAATCTCTAGGCATCCCAATAGGGTTTAGAATTTTGAAGGTGGGTGAATAGGAAGATTTGTGTTAAAATGCCTCCTAACGCCTCCAAACACTGTGGTTCTTGAGGTTGTATTTGCCTCTAAATGATTAGCTTTCAAAGCAGATTTAGTAGAAATGTTTACCCAAACCATGAAAATTTCTTTTGGAGTAGAGGGGAAGTGGGGTGGGTGGTGGGGGGTAATGCATGGGTCGGTGGGGAAGGGGCCAGAAGACTAAATGTAGAATTTCTGTATCTTTATTCTGAAATAAAAAGAAAACAAATGGAATCTTACCTTGAAACTGTATCCTGTTGGGAAAAAATGATGACCAAAATACTAAACAATGAGTAATAAGAAAATGTCCTTCAAAAATTGTCATGTGGGTTCCTGTGAAGTAATTAAAATAAATAGCCAGCCAGTTCTTCCAGGAAACATTAAAATGTGAGACCACAATATCACTTTAAAAAAACCACCAAAGGACCCCAAAACTTCAGGCTCACACAAAAATGGATGCCTCTACCATAAAAAGAAAGTGCTTAAACAAACAAACAAACCAAAACTCACAAACCAAACCAAACCCAAAAAAAACCAACTCTCTTGGCCAAAAAGAGGTGTTGTGAATTTGGTACTATCATTAGAAAACATTATTTGCAACTTAATTTGGAGTCCTTGTAAAGCATGAAGTATCCTGTATTTAATCGTAATTTCTATGGCTAAATATTAAAGCAGTACAGACCATACCTAAATGGCATCTTTGCCTGTTTCTATCATGATCAGAAATTCGAAAGTAGCCATAAACACTTTGGGTGAGTTGAGCTTAACAGCATATGGATAGTGCGTCGGTTTGCCGTTTACATGTATTTACCAAAAATATATTAGGACTTTAATTTGAACTAGTAAATTTACAGTAATTGCAAAGAAATTTATAGAAATCCAGGAACGTAGCATTTGTCTCTCAACAAATGTAGAAGTTTTGCTAAATAAGTACTGAAGCCACATAAAAGGTGTTCTTTGTTGCACTGCCTTCCTCGACTGCTTATTTGCATGGAAGAATCCTCCTAATCCAGGAGGCGCCACCAATAAAGAGGATAATTATCCATATAAAAGAATGTATACATATTCACAGGTTTTGACTAGTATTTGAGTGTTTAAAGCCACGATAAAAACTACAAGCTTTGCCTAATTCATAAAAGGAATATTTCCCGCACTGGCATGATTTTTATGAATATCAGGTCTACCTAATGGTTTTTTATTTTTTTTTTAATTTTTTTTTTCAACGTTTATTTATTTTTGGGACAGAGAGAGACAGAGCATGAACGGGGGAGGGGCAGAGAGAGAGGGAGACACAGAGTCGGAAACAGGCTCCAGGCTCCGAGCCATCAGCCCAGAGCCCGACGCGGGGCTCGAACTCCCGGACCGCGAGACCGTGACCTGGCTGAAGTCGGACGCTTAACCGACTGCGCCACCCAGGCGCCCCTACCTAATGGTTTTTTAAATGGGCATTTTCGGGGCACCTGGGCAGCTCAGTAGGTTAAGCGTCTGACCCTTGATTGCAGCCCAGGTCACGATCTCATAGTTCGTGAGACAGAGCCCTGCGTCGGACTCTGTGCTGACAGTGCCACAGAGCCTTCTTGGCTCTCTCCCTCTCTCCCTCTCTCTGCCCGGCTCCTGCTCATGCTATGTCTCTGTCTCTCAAAATAAATAAATACACTTAAAAAATAAAAAATAAAAAAATAATATGGGCATTTTCATAGCACGAATCTGCACAGAAGCCATTCAAAAACACTAAACAAACTGGGATGCTCTCTTAAATTGCTGTTTGTATCCATCTCAGCTGCTCTGGCTCTTTCGGTATGTTCTGCCTTCTTGCTTGAGTAGAGGGAGGGCAGAGAGGGTCACTGTATTGCCAAAACCAGGGGCAGCAGAATTGCCTCCTGAGTGCCATGGAGGTGGCTGGTCTCTAGACTGATTCTCTCTGGACTGATAATTCTAAGGACCACGTGGCTGTAGGAGGCAAGGCATACAACAGAACCACTTTGGTTGCTGCTGCCCCAATTCTGTTTCTCCTATGGCTGAGCGGTTTCATATCCAACATGGTATCAGTTAGAGAAAGAAGCATTCAGTATATGTACATAAAGATCAGGTTGCTTAGAGGCTGTATTAGAGGTGGGAGGGAAGGATGTTGGTATTAAGGATGAGGGGGTGTAGAAGATGATAACGGATTGGACCTAGAGGCAACCAGAATTGTGGTTGCATTATTGTCTTGGAGACTTGAAAAATTAGAAGAATGAATACATAAGGCAGCACAGTTTTGTTTAATCATTTATTATTTAATGTCAAATTGTTTACCTGCATTTTACTAGTGGGTAGATAAAGTGGCAGGACATTTCACTCTTTTTTTTTTTTTCAATGTTTATTTATTTTTGAGAGAAAGACAGAGCGCGAGTAGGAGAGCGGCAGAGAGCGAGAGGATGAGAGAGAATCCCAAGCAGGCTCTCACTTCAGCATGGAGTTGATGTGGGGCTCGAACCCATGAACTGTGAGATCATGACCTGAGCCAAAACCAAGAGTTGGACACTCAACTGATTGAACCACCCAGATGCTCCCAGATATGTATAATTCTTAAAGAAAGATTTAAAATATATAAAATTATAAACCTAGATACATGCATTATATCTTGATTCATATTTATTTCTAAAGTGCCAGGTAAACATTTGCTATTCTCCAGAGCTAATCTGACATTAGTGGTCTCACTACACTTAGTAAATATGACATTTACACAAATTTCGTTTTTGCTCAAGAAGTCCCATAAACCAGATTTGTCTCATCAAATGGGTTTAAAATCTAATGGTAAAATTATTTAAATTAAAAAAAAATTTTTTAAACATTTATTCATTTTTGAGAGATGGAGGGAGACAGAGCGTGAGTGAAGGAGGGGCAGAGAGAGAGGGAGACACAGAATCCGAAGCAGGTTCCAGGCTCCTAGCTGTCACCACAGAGCCCGATGCGGGGCTCAAAGTCACGAACTGTGAGATCATGACCTGAGCTGAAGTCGGAGGCCTAACCTGACTGAGCTACCCAGACACCCCAAATTATTTAAATTTTTGATTCTACTTCCTGCATCAGCAACTGATGTATATATATATATATATATATATATATATACATATATATATATGTATACACACACACATATATATATAATATATTATACACACACACACATACACACACATAAAGGGCATATTTTCAAAGGGTCAAAGCAAGTAGGTTTGCACTCCTGTGTCTTCTGGTGTTAAATGTAATATATCTTTTATATTATATCTAGGGGTCCCTGGGTGGCTCAGTCGGTTGAGCGCCCGACTTCTGCTTGGGTCATGACCTCATGGTTTGTGAGTTCGAGCCCGCGTTGGGCTCTGTGCTGACAGTGCAGAGCCTGGAGCCTGTTTCAGATTCTGTGTCTCCCTCTCCCTCTCTGCCCTCCCTCCCTTGCTCGTGCTCTGTCTCTCTCTCTCTCTCAAAAATAAATAAACATTAAAAAAATCTATCTATCTATCTAACCTAATATTAGTATAGCTGATACTTGTATTTATTTCAATCATGGCATGGAAAAAAACAGTAAGGAGAATCCCACAAAGCAAAAGTTCAAACTATTCTGTTTAAGTGTTTATTTTTTTTTTATTTTTGAGAGAGAGAGAGAAAGAGTGTGCATGTGCACAAAAGGGGGCAGGTGGGGGTGTGCAGAAAGACAGGAGACCAGAGGATGTGAAGCCTGACGTGAGGCTTGAACTCACGAACCATGAGATTATGACCTGAGCTGAAGTCAGATGCTCAACTGCCTGAGCCACCTAGGTGTCCCTAAAATATTCTGTTTATCTGTAGAACATATACTTCCTATTTTGCAACAGATTTTCTTACCTTATTCTGTTTCACCTAAGCCAAATTGAAATTAATTTCTTTACAAATTTTTTTTTAATGTTTATTCATTTTTGAGAGACAGAGAGAGAACAAGAGGGGGTGGGGCAGAGAGACAGAGGGAAACACAGAATCTGAAGCAGGCTCCAGGCTCTGAGTTATCAGCACAGAGCCCCATGCAGGGCTCGAACTCACAAACCATGAGATCATGACCCGAGCCGAAGTCAGACACTTAACCGACTGAGCCACCCAGGTGCCCCTGAAATTAATTTCTATTCAAAAAGCAAACAGAAGCTAAACGTGACGTAAAGAGATTCAGGACATTGTAAACGGCCATGGGAAAATAAACTACATTAATTAAGAGCCCTGAACAAACTGCAAGTTTAAGAGGTCACATGAGGCTGGCCAAAAGGGACCCACACTAGGGTTTGGTCCCAAAACAATTACTTCGGGTGGTAAAGATGAGTTTTAATTTATCTTCCAACATCAGACATACAATGTAGTTTAGATCAGGAGGTGGGGGTGGAGACATCTTAGAATCTCATAATTATGAAGATAGTGTGTCTGTTATTTGTTATTCTCATTCTCTCTTCAGTATTGTTGCTTGGAAGGAAAAGGGTAGGGAAGGCAACTCATGAAATAAAAAGGCAAATGTTTCCACTCAGGTTAAAAGAGCAAAAGAAAGGATTCACAGCCCTGCTTGCACATTGCAAAGCCCAGCCAGTTGAGTGAATCTTAAGTCTCAAAAGTGTTTGTACTTATATGGATTATTCACACCTTCTGTATAAATAACAGCTACAGGTACGTGTTGGTGGGTGAATATGGGGGTGTGTGGGTAGGGGTAAAAGGACAGGAAGTATGAACACAGGCTAAGTCTGGCTATGACTTGATGATCACATTCTTGTGGTTTCTTTCAAAGTTAAAGTCTTCTCCCCGAGTGAGCTTAATAAAGGAACCCCTCATCCCCCTCAACCCCCACTCCCTCCCCCTAAAAAAGAAAAGAATTTGATGACTGGCACATGTAGTTTTATCGAAAGCCAATTTTAATGTTTGCTATTCGGTGCTTGGAAGGGAGGGTAAGGGGGACTGAAAATAAGGATGAGGGGAGAAAAAAGTCAGACGCCACCTGAACGTCGTGTTTATCAGAAAGGCAGCCAGCAGGGCTTTGGGGTTGTGGGGGAAAAATGCATTCTGTCATCCGGTAAGTGTTATTGGCAGTGAACTATTGATTTTGTTAATCTTCTTTCCTATTTTAAGTGTTATGCTTAGATACTGGAATAGCAAAACTTTAACTTGTGATTTTTATTGTGTTCTGGTATTTTAAACATTTCACAAAATGTTAGCAGAAGGAAATACGCTCAAGGCCCTTTGTTAGAATTATGTAATTTTTAGATGTTTTCATCTCAGTTTAAAATAATCTAACCCATTTCAACAAAGTAGGTTGTTTTACTTAGGATACCCACATGTATTAATCCATCAACAGTGGATTATTAAGGACCTACCATATGCTTTCCACTTTGGGCAGTCAATAGAAGAAATATAAGATCTACCTCTGTTCTTAGGGACTCACAACCCATTGAAAATTGTGAAATAAAAGGAGAAGGATATTATTTATTTGGAGGTCTATTTTCTCAGTTTGTTCCAAAAGGATTTATGGTGTCTTACAAATGAAGTGTTCTATAAAGTTAAGAATAAACACACCACAGAGGCAGGTAGAATAGATAACTTTTACTAGGATTGTGAGATAAGCTGATTATTACAATCTGGTACTGAAACAGCCCTAAATGTCCGGATAACTAAGACAAAACACGTCGTAACACAAGAAGGTATGTAAATTTCACCATCTGAAGAAAGAAAGATTACAAATTCCTCCTCCCAGACACATTTTTTGGGAAAAACTCAAGGAGGAATTTACCATGTCTGTGAATCCCTGGAAAAGAGACTGGCTTTCTGTCTTGTTTATACCAAAGAAAGAGAACAAGGATGTAGCCAGGTGCTAAATTCTGTGGTACAGATGTTCGGTGCCAGAGGAATTCGGAGATTCGGGGTGGGTGGGGTGGGGGAGTGGGTGTTGGTGGTTACCATGGTCTGATGTGGTCAAGGAAGGGATTATCTAGGACAGGTGATGGAACCCGCCTTGAAAGATGCCTAGGCTTTGACAGATGGTAAGGAAGCCCGTCAAGGAGGGGAAAGCAAAACATGCAAAGACCTGGCTATGTAAATCGGCACGGAATTCCCAGATGAATGGAAAGGTGAAAAGTGGGGACAGCCTGGTGGACTCTGAGAATTTGTCCTAAGGAATAACAGGAAATAATTTGGGTTTGTTTAGGGCGGGATTGGGGCCATGTTACGAATAGCCTTGAGTACAGCGTTCACACTTTTTGATGCAATGAGCTACTAAGCTATTAAACATGTATTGGTAAACGGGCAGAGCATTGTAGTTTGTGCTGAACAGATGCAGAGATGTCTATATTCAAGTGTTTTCAGCTTTTCCAGTGTGGGCAACTGAATGATGAATATCATTAATTGAGTAGAAAGAAGAACAAACCGAATAGAGGAGGAAGATCTAGTTTGTAATATTTTAAACATGGTGCATTTGAGTCTCTGGAGATGACACTCAGGTGAAGTTGGCAGTGGGAATGTAGGTCTGGGATTGAAAGAGAGGACAGGCTTGAAGTCCATGACAAGGAATCATTCACAAGAAATGCTGAGGGACAGGAGAGAGCAGGGAGGAAGGAGAAAAAGAAGACTGTGACAGATTTTGAAAAACTGGGCCAAGAAAGTGAAGAGGAAAGAACCAGTGGAGAGGTCTAAGGCAAATCAAGGGACATAACTAGGGCTGGAGAGGGCTACAGGAATGAGAGGTAGAGAATATAAGATGAGTACTAAAAAGAAGCCACTGCACTTAGCAGTTAGGGGCTCATCTTGGTCTCGGAGCAAGAAGTGTCTGAAGATTAATAAGGTTTGTTGAGGAGTGGTTGGGAAATGTGGCAGAGGTCCGTATGGATGCCCATTGGCTCTTCAAGTGGTTTGGCAAGCTAAACCAAATTTTAGGACATGGTCGTGATATTTTAAGTTAACCCATCCATTAGATGTAACATCTTTGACATTTTAGACCATTTCTTATGAAGGTTTATATCTCTTTTTAAATCTTTTAAAAAATTTATTTATTTATTTATTTATTTATTTATTTAAATATGAAATTTATTGTCAAATTGGTTTCCATACAACCCCCAGTGCTAATCCCAACAGGTGCCCTCCTCAATGCCCATCACCCACTTTCCCCCCCCTCCCACCCCCCATCAACCCTCAGTTTGTTCTCAATTTAAAAAAAATTTTTTTTAATGTTTTATTTTTTTTATTATTTTTTTTTAATTTTTTTTCAACATTTATTTATTTTTGGGACAGAGAGAGACAGAGCATGAACGGGGGAGGGGCAGAGAGAGAGGGAGACACAGAATCGGAAACAGACTCCAGGCTCTGAGCCATCAGCCCAGAGCCCGACGCGGGGCTCGAACTCACGGACCGCGAGATCGTGACCTGGCTGAAGTCGGACGCTTAACCGACTGCGCCACCCAGGCGCCCCTTTAATGTTTTATTTTTGAGACAGAGAGAACATGAGGAGGGGAGGGGCAGAGAGAGAGCGAGACACAGAATCCGAAGCAGGCTCCAGGCTCTGAGCTGTCAGCACAGAGCCTGACGCGGGGCTCAAACTCACAAACCGCGAGATCATGACCTGAGATGAAGTCGGATGCTTAACCGACTGAGCCACCCAGGTGCTCCTATTCTCAATTCTTAAGAGTCTCTTATGGTTTGCCTCCTTCCCTCTCTGCAACTTTTTTTCCCCTTCCCCTCCCCCACGGTCTTCTGTTAAGTTTCTCAGGATCCACATAAGAGTGAAAACATATGGTATCTGTCTTTCTCTGTAGGACTTATTTCACTTAGCATAACACTCTCTAGTTCCATCCACGTTGCAACAAAAGTCCATATTTCATTCTTTCTCATTGCCAAGTGGTATTCCATTGTATATATAAACCACAACTTCTTTATCCATTCATCAGTTGATGGACATTTAGGCTCTTTTCATAATTTGGCTATTGTTGAAAGTGCTGCTATAAACATTGGGGTACAAGTGCTCCTATGCATCAGTACTCCTGTATCCCTTGGGTAAATTCCTAGCGGTGCTATTGCTGGGTCATAGGGTAGGTCTATTTTTAATTTTTTAAGGAACCTCCACACTGTTTTCCAGAGCAGCTGCACCAGTTTGCATTCCCACCAATAGTGCAAGAGGGAGATTTATATCTTAAACACTTGGCATCAAGCCTTGCAAGTAGGAGACAGACAAGATGTATTGAAAGTGGGTGATGAAGCAGGAAGCATCTAGGTGCAGTCCCATTTCTGCCTGACACTCATGAGAAGAGCCTTGAACTTTCCTCTCTTTGGACCTGCAATTCTTTCTTCGTCTCCTCGGGGTTAAACCTCTGCCTTCCCTGATTAAGTTTTGATTCAGCATCCTCCTTGGCCTACTTCTTGTTCTTCTGGCGTGCTACTTTGGTTTCAGAACCTTTCCCCTCACTCTGGTACCTTGAAACCTAATCTCTGATGAAGGTCATGGTTGCTGCTCAGTCATGGCCAAGATTTCAGCAGGCTTGTCCACTATAGGCAAGGAGCCAGGAGCAGGGTACTGTTTTGAAGAGGAAAAGTGATATGAAAAATAGTAATAGAAACTAGCCTACTACAGACTTGGACAGCAGGAAATCTAGGCAGGAATTTCCTGTGTACTATAGGAAAATGTATGTCCTAAAAAACAAACAAAACTTATCCTTGGATTGAAAGCATCAGTATGTACCTGAGATGTTTTGTAAGATATACATGTCAATTGGTGTGTGAGTGTTTGTATGTGTGTGTGTGTGAGACAGACAGACACACACACACATACATACACACTTTTCCATGGAATATTCTTATTCTTATATACTTATTTGTCTGGAGAAGAGCAGTGATGTCCAGGAAGAGGAGAATGGTGGGCTATGAAAAACCTGAATCCAAATAGCACCACACAGCAGCCTGATTACCCTGCACCAGTTAGTAAATGTATTCTGAACATGGTGACGACGGTGAAATGGGTCTTTGGATTCAGCGACCACAAAGTCACTTCTTACATTAACACCATTGCACCGACCATTCTTGCTACTGTCTCTCAACATCCACAGGTCCCTCAGGATTCTGCTGCCCCTGGGAGTCAGCCTTGGGTGGACTGGAGCTCTTCAGGCACTAGGAATGAGGTGTGTGTATGTGAAAGAAACTCATGGGGAATTTATTACTGTTAACTTTTTTGTCCCTTACCAAGGGTCAATTGTGATAATGAAATATTCTTAGCTCTTGTTATGGGCTGAATCATGTCAGCCCCAAAATTCATATATTGAAGGTCTAGCCCCCCAGTACCTCCGAATGCGACTGCATTTGATGACAGGATCTTTAAAGAGGTAATTACGGTTATGGCGGGCCCTAATCCAATCTGACTCGTGTCTTTCTTAGAAGAGGAGATTAGGACACAAACATGTACAGAAGGAAGAGCATGAGAAGACACAGGAAGACCCCCCACCTGCAGGCCAAGGAGAGATGCCTCAGAAGAAATCAACTCTGCCCATACCTTGATCTTGGACTTCTAACCTCCAGAACTATGAGGAGATAAATTTCTGTTGCTTTAGCCCCTCTTCTGTGGTACTTTGTCATGGAGGCCCTAGCAAACCAATACAGTTCTCAAATGAAAAGGAGCCTCTCTTTCTTCTTGGCCTCTAAGGCACACCCACATGGGCACATTCACCCTACAGTTCTGCACAGATGGAATTGCCCCAAGAGTGCAAGACACATACTGCTTCGGAGCAGCTATTTTCTCCTTCCTGAACGCGTCCCTTTGTGATCAGTGATGGCACTATCTTGCATTTTACTGCACCTTCCACTAAGGGGGCCTCTGGCGAATATAAAAATATCCCCCTTTTGGAGACGGCAGAGCCTCTTTTAAATTTCTCACTTAGCTTTAAATCATACCTGTAGTTCCGCAGTGTTGTTGAGACATTGGGGACAGGTGAGGACGGTGTGGGGGTGGGGGCAGTGAGAGGTGGGGTGGAAAACTGTGGAATTCAATGCGATCTCAATACAAATGGGCCAAACCATCGCAGGGATGGAACTAAACAGGAACCAGAAATTACAGTTCTGTTCAATTCAGTCACTTTAGCATGAAGACAGAACTATTTTTTTCCGTGCTTGAGATTCGAGTTTATTTTGATTTAATCTTGTCACCCTCTGCAGGCTCAGTCTTGGCTCCCTTTTCTTTTAGGAAAGGTAGTTGGAGGGTGAGATGGGGGATGGGGTCAGAGGGCAGGAAAAGGCAAGGCAAGCAGGCAGGGCAGACGGAGAATGACTAGGGTCCTAAAGCTGAACACTCTCATCCAGGGGTTGGGCTTAACCTTTAAACTCGAGCAGGCAGGCCCCTGCCCAGCTTTCCTTATCAGCCTCCTTAAAGGCTAATTACTGCTGAATGGGTTCGTGAGGTTGGAAAAATTTCAAAGAATTTTTGAATACATCTCTACAGTTCTCTTCTCTTTAACAATAGGATCTATCAAACAGCGAGGGGAAGGCTCTGTTTAAAAGCACCGACAGGGGATCAGAAGAATGTGTTTGATTGCTAAAGTGACTAATTTATTTTTACACAGTGTTAATGATGCTACAATAACCAATATCTATAGCCTGGTTTTGACAGTTTACTGCACGGGTTCTCATTGTTTAAAAAAAGAAGAAAAGGGGGAAAAAAAAGAAAGTACGAAAGAAAGAGAGTGTTTTATTTTGCTACATTTCCATTTGTTAACAAAACTCCTCATAAGCAAAACCAGAGGTCATTAGCAAACAACCAAAACATGCCTGTCTCCAGAAGAATACAACTCCCTTCATCATTTAAAATAGAGCTCTGCCGAAAACCCAAATCATGACAAATCCTTAACATGAAAAATTCAGTGCAGACTTGAAACCACCTGACTTTACTTTGGGTTTGTGTTCCTTAAAATTACCTAGAAAATACCATAATCTTCTCTTCGTGGGGCTGGATGGGGGCCAGGGCCCTGGCTCCAGAGGCAAAGGGCAAAACTAAAAATCATGTCTGAACAGACAGCTCCACCCTCTCTCCCAAGTCCACTTGGCCCCGTGACAAAAAGCGAGGTCTAAAGCACATTCATCCACGGCCTGGGTTTTTGGCCAAAACTCAAGACTCTTATGGGACAAACAAAAATGAAATCCAAAATGTTATCACCCTCGCCTTTAGAAGTCAAATGGGCTTAAATGATCACACCGCATACGGTGAGTAGTTCACATCTGCAGGGTGATAGGGAACAACAGAGCCATATTAACATGTAGCTTTGTTTAGAAGGATCCTTAGCTGAGAGTTTAGATTCCAAATAAGTTTGATATTGTGTGTGTGTACATATGTGTGCATGCGTGTGTGTGTGTGAGAGAGAGAGAGAGAGAGAGAGAGAGATTTCCACACCAAACGAAACGCTTTGAGAGTGAAAGGTAGAAGGCGGGCACTGGGGACTCCACTGTGGGGGCCTGTTTGCTTGGCACCCCCAGACCATGGCTAAGCCTCTCTATGCCCTTCATTCTCCTTCACCAAAAGCTTCAGTTCTGAAGAACTCCCTCTCCCCAGTGCCCACCCACTCTGCCAGCCTGACTCTCTCTCACGCTTCAGATGGGTGAGAGCCAGGAGAGACTGTCAAGTAATTTTTACCTCCTGCTGAGCTAGTGACAGACTCAGTACAAATAGCTACATTGAGCAAGCACCTCCACGCCACAGATCGCAGGGCCAGCTCTCTAACAAGGCAGTCCCGGGCTATGATACCGCCATCTGGTCCCACTGGGGCAGATCAGTGCTGAAATGGTAAGGCCAGGCTTTCCAAATATGCTTTCCCCTCGTCCCCTAATCAAAACCCTGTGCTCTAGCCAGCCGTCTGCGTTCACAATCTCCTCTGCACTCTGAAAACCTTCTGGCCTTCAAGCCTTTGTTCGTGCTGCTTTCTACCCTTGGAGAATATACTACCCTCTCTCCTCACACATTGTCCAATCCTGTGGTCCCAATCAAGCCCTGCCTAACCCACATTTCCCCCTCAAATACCCACACAGGCACAGAGATGTCTCCGTCCCCCAGGCCCCAGACGTTGTTTTCTGACTTCTTTTTAGGCACTGCGTCTGGGGCTGCCTTGGAGTCTGTCTTATGCAGTTATATTTAAATATATTCTTACTTCATTCCTAAATTGTTGTTTAGTTTTCCATGTAGAGTGAGGTTTTTTTTTTTTTCCTTAAGACTTCATTATTCAGAGCAGTTTTATATTCATAGCAAAATTCAGCAGAAAGTACAGAGGTTCATTTCCCACATATCCACACCCTTCACCAGAGTGGTATATTTTTACAAGTGCCGAATCTATATTGATACATCATTATCACTCAAAGCCCATAGATTACATTAGGGCTCACTCTTGGTCAGATACATTGTATGGGTTGGGACAAAGGTGTAATGACATGTATTTATCACTCTACAAGGCAGTTTCATGGCCCTAAAATGCCTCTGTTAGGGCAAGGTTTTTCAAACAATTCTGGAGGGCTGGGGGTTTAATTCTTGGGGGGAGGGAGATTCTGGGAGTTCTCTGGGAGAAATATTAATTTTATATTTTCCTTTAGGGAAGAGCCAAGAGATTAGGTTAACCTGCTTCGGATCAGCCAGATGCCGCTGCCTTGTAGATGTGCGTGTCAGGGTCAGGCCTGCGGGAGTGTTTCGGTTCAGTCATGGCAGCCTCGGGAGGGGAAACACTGAGGAACCGTGAATAGAAAATGACCCATTCGTCACTCTTGGAGTCATCTCACAGCAGTGAAGATACAGTCACTGTATCACCACTTCACTTTCAGAGGAACCTGATGTGTCACACAAAGTTAATGTAGTTCATGTAAGTGGTTATTTTGGGGGGTAAATTTAATTTGTAATTTTGGGGGAGCCGTAAAATTATTTCAAAGTTATAAGCTATGGCTGATATATATTTTAAAACCCTGGGTGTCTTCTCATTTCTCTTTAGAATAGAATCCAAGCTCCTCCTTAGGCCGCAAGGCCATGTGTTACTTGACCTCTGATTGCTGTCTCAACCTCCTCTCCTGCCATTCTAGTTTTGCTGAAAACATGGAGGCCTTTGTCTCGTTCCTCATACAAAACAGGTCAAGCTTTCTCCTTGCTTCTCAGCCATTTACATTTGTTCCCTTCACCTACACTAGCCTCCTTCCCCTCACCGTCACAGAGCAAACTCTTTTTCATCACTCATGTCTCTCAGGTGTCCCCTCCTTGGAGAAGACTGCCTCAGTCATCCATGTAAAGTAGCTGTCCCTGGGGCACCTGTGTGGCTCAGTTGGTTAAGCAGACAACTCTTGATATTGGCTCAGGTCCCGATCTCACGGTCGTGAGATTGAGACCTGCATCAGGCTCTGTGCTGAGTGTGAAGCTGCTTGGGATTCTCTGTCTCCTCTCTCTCTTTGCCTGTTCCCCACTCGTACTCTCTCTCTCTCTCTGTCTCTCAAAATAAAGAAATAAGCATTTAAAATAGCTGTCCCTAATGTTCTGTCACTCTCTATCCCAAACCTGCTTCATCAGCTTCCTAACGCCTACCACTATCTGAAATTTATTACTTGTAGACAGTCCTTATTTATGCATGGATTCTGTATTTTTGGATTCGCCTACTCTCTAGGATTTATTTGTAAGCCCCAAATCAGTGTTTTGCAGTCATTCATGGACAAGAGCAGAGAGGAGAAAAATTTGAGTCACCTGACATGCACATTCTCAGCTAAGGCTGAATAAAACAATGCTCTGCCTTGTTTCAATTCCCATACCATAAACGAATGTCCTTTGTGTAGTTTATTTGGTGCCATGATTTCTCATTTTTGTAGTGTTGTTGTTGTTGTTGTTGATTTCACTGTTTAAAATGGCCCCCAAGCCGGTGCTAAGTATTGTCCAGTGCTCCTAAGCACAAGAAGATTGATGTGCCTTACTGACAAAATATGTATTAGATAAGTTTCCCTTAGACATGAGCCCTTGGCTAGAATTCATCGCTAACGAATCAACAACACATATTTCATAAGGTGTCTTTAAACAAAAATACACTTAAAACAAGATCATGTATTGATTGGCTGATGAAAATGTGGTGACCAGAGGCTCTCAGGAACCTAATCCTGTATTTCCCCTAGAAGCAATGGTTATGTGATTATCAATTCATTATGGCAACTTTACAGAACACAACTGCCATGAATAACAATCGGTTATGTTTGTTTCTTTCAATGTGCACGTTTTTTCTTCCCATCCAGAATGAACATGCCTGTGAAGTCAAGCACTTTGTCTATCTTTGTTACTTTGTTATTTAGTTCATTGCCTGGGCCACAGTAAGTCCTCAATAGTTATGTATTAAATGAATAAATACAAGGTGTGTATACCTTATTCTCTGTTTATATGCATTTGAATTGTAAGAAAATAATTTATATAATAATAATAAGGTAATGCTGGAAGTTTTTTCTTTAAAGAAATTCTATTCTTTACTCAAGTTTGAGTAACAAAATGTATACTATGCATCCATTCGTAGCAGGAAACATGTCTCTTTTCTACTCTTGTGGAAGTCCTTGGCAGGAGGTTGAACACACATTAAGTCCTTCTTGACTGTTGGTTTAATGAATGAATAATCAATCAAATATACTATTCTTTTGATTAGAAGGATAGAGAAGGCAAAATTTGCCTTTACTTAATGGCAGAATCTTAATTGTTACCATGGGAGTGAGAACACAAGCCACAGACTGAGAGAGGATATTTACAAAAGACACATTTGATAAAGGACGGTTATCCAAAATATACAAAGAACTCTCAAAACTCAACAATAAAAAACAACTTGATTTAAAAGTGGGTCAAGACTTAACAGACGCCTCACCAAAGAAGATACACAGATGACAAATAAGCATATGAAAAAATGTTCCATATCATGTCACCAGGGAAACACAAATAAAAACGTCAATGACATACCACTCACACACCTATCAGAAGGGCCCAAATCCAGAACACTGGCAACACTACATGCTGGTGTGGATATGGAGCAACAGGAACTCTCATTCACTGCTGGTAATAATGCAAAACACTACAGCCATTTGGGAAGACAGCTTGGCAGTTTCTTACGAAACTAAACATACTCTTACCGTAGAATCCAGCAATCCTACTCATCAATATTTACCCAAACGAGTTGAAAACTTATGTCCACACAAAAGCCTGCACCCAGATACTTATAGCAGATTTATTCATAATTGTCAAAATTTGGAAGCAACTAAGGTGTCTTTCAGTAGTAAAAAAAAAAAAAAAAAATCCTATGGCATATGAAGACAATGGAATATTACTCAGCACTAAAAAGAAATGAGCTATCAAGCCATGGAAAGACACGGAAGAACCTTAAATGCATATCACTAAGTGAAAAAAACCCAATTTAAAAAGGCTATCTACTCTAGAATTTCACTATATAACATTCTGGAAAAGGCAAAACTTATAGAGACAGTAAAAAGGTCAGTGGTTGCCAAAGGGCAGGGATAAGGATGAATAGGCAGAGCACAGAGGATTTTTAGGGCAGTGAAAATATTCTGTGTGATAATATAAGGATGAATATATGTCAACCTACATTTGTCCAAACCCACAGAATCTACAACACTAAGAGCAAACCTTAATGTAAACTATGAACTTCAGGTGATTGTTAAAAAAAATTGCACTGTTATTATATTCTTACATGTTTTGCAGTGACAATGTGTAGATCGGTATGTATACATTTATGTGTTCATATGGCTGTACAGTTGGTTGGACAGAAGGGGGAAAAGATCAGTGGAGTAGAACGATACATGGAGAATGCAGTTTTCAGAAATATCAATAAAGAAAGAACAGTGGTGTCTTTGTAGGTCTGTAGGATGCAATTGTGTTTCAGTCACAGGGGAGCCTGAATGAGGATTGAAATAAATTTGCAATAAATATAAAACTTCAGAGTTTATTCTATTGTTAATCAGCAATATAACTGTTACTGGATTAATTTAATTTGTATGTAAGTGGTTAAGGAGATAATCAGCCTACATTAGATGTTAACCATTTACTACTCTGACTGAAAGCAACGGAGAATACAGAATAGATATGAAATATGGCCACCGACCTCCAGAAAGCTCATAGTTCAGTGGAAAGAGGGAAACAGTTAACAAATAAATACAACAAAAGACATTTACATTGTATTTGAGTGCTCAGGTTTTTGGTGTTGATTAAAGTTATAATAAGAATAGTTTCATGACCATAGAGTGATGCATTATTAAACCAGATAAAATGGTTAAAGTTATTCAAGCATCTGAGTCCACTACTAAATGGCAAATAAAAATATTAAATGTTAAAACTGTTTTTTGTTTGTTTGTTTGTTTTTTAAAACACTGATTTCTGACTGACTCGATTATGATCCATATGAGACAGAAAGAGAATGGGACTAAAAGGATATCTGAATCGCTCCTCTCAGGACATTAGTTTTCTTTTTGAGAAAATTTGGGAATTAAACAGGGGATCTGTAGACTTCTCCTCAGGTCTGATATCTATGACTTAAACCAGATTTTCTCGTTGCCTTTCTTTCTGATTTCCACACATGGACTTTGATTCTATGAAGGACATAAAGTCTGTTTATTTTTTTAAAGTGGTGTATTTATTTAATCATGATTCCATGTGGTACTGGCATCAGACCTGACTTCACAGAAAGCTCTTTCCATGGCTTTCAGAGTCTCGTCACACACCTCCATCTCCAAATACTGTTTCTAAACACTTAATTCTTCCTATACTTCAGTCTCTATTTTCTCTCTAGATATATTCAAATTCATTAATCACTTCTGTCCTTACTAGATTTGTTTTTATTTTTGTTATTTTTTTGTGTTTTTTGCTTACTTGTTTGACATTATTACTGGAAACACAAATTGGAAAGATTGTATTTAGAACTTTTGAGACTAATGTTTGGATGTTTGTCCAAAAGGGTAGAAAACCATGAAATGCAGGTTGAGGTGTTTGAAATGATTAGGAAAGCAAGTAGAGCCATGTCAGTCAGAGTTTCCAGAGCTATGTTCCAAGGAATACTGTTCTCTCAGTATGCTTGGGCAAAAATGAGTCCCATATCCAGATAAATTTGGGGATCTCTGCATGCCATATATCCAGCCCATTTCTGAAGAATAAGTTAAAAAGACCTCCCTGCTAAAGATACTCGTTCACTTTAACTCTTTCAGTGTCTTTTAAAATCAAGGAAATCTTTCTCCCACCATTAAAAAAAATTCCTGTTTATGTTCCACAAAATACAAACACTGTTTCATGTTGTACTAAAAGGAGATGGTAGAATGAAAGGTTATAGGAAGATTACCTAGGAGGATTATGTAGGAAGAATGAACATGGAGAGACACCAACCTCAGAGACATTGGTATTAATTTTGTCACAACCTTGACATGGTCATTCCCTGCTCTTAAGGAACTATTTTTCCAAACAGACAGACTTTTTGAAGGGACGGTGGGGGGCATTGTTAGAAAAGAGCATGGCTGTTCTAATTCATTACAGATGTAGATTAACACAAAATACTGTAGAAAAAAGAAACAAGATCATACACGCACGCGCACATACTCAATAGATATTTCACATTTCATTTTGATGGTGCATTTTGATGGATTGCTATATTAAAGAAATTGTCTTAATAGCAAAAGAATTAAAATCTCAGTTCATTTACAGATCTTTGTTAAAGGAGGGCAATTAAAGGAGAGAAAAATCAAACCAATCAGGCATAAATTAAATTTCGTAAGTGGGTAGAAGCCAAGAGCCTCAAGCATAACCTTCCTGGATTGGTGACCCATTACACCTCTTAATGTAGCTGGGTCTGGCAGAGTTGTAAAGGGGAAATCTGGTTTAAAAGTTAAGTTTTTAATCATTAAGGAAGGTCCTAAGTGAGGAGGAAACTGACAACTTATAAGAGACTTCTTCTTACTTTTGACTTGGGCTTAGTTCAAGCCAATGAACCAGGGGACAGGAGAGAACACTATTTCACTCTACCGCCAATTCCACAACATTCCTCTCCAGAAACTTCCACAGAGCTGGTGAGTTTCCAGTAGTAAACACTGAGGTCTGTTTCCCCAGAATTTATGGGAGGGCCTTTTACTCTCCTTTGGAAGAGAAAATAAGAGTTTTCAAAGATTAAGTATATTTATTTTTCCTCTACAAAACTTTTATTTATTCTTTACAAAGTACTAGAAGAACGAGAACATTCTCCCAATTTTTATTGTCCTAAATTGATAAAGTAGTAATTTGTCCTAATGGTCCAATTCTACTCGTTCCATACTGAGTATAACCTTGGCAAACTAAAACATATCAGACACAGGATAGAGATGGACAAAGTAATATCCTCTCCAAAAAAAAAGTGTGCAAATTGTACTAAACAATCAACAAAGTTAAAGAAATAAGTAGAAATTGTAAAAGTAATTGGCATTAGAATATGCTAAGAAAAAATCCTTACATGTACTTTCTTTAGACCTGGGACAAATGACAGTTTCTCCATCTTCTTGTCCCGCCATATTTAAATCCTCTTTGAGAAGTCAGGACATGATGGGGCAGGGACAGGTATGTAAAAACTAACGGGCTCCGGGTGAGAATTAGAAGCACCAGTGACACAAGTTTCTTGAAACTGGGAAAGATGAGGAAGAGAATATACCTTTGGCTCAAAAACATAAAAATAATTATAAGTTGATAAAAAGAAAAGCCCAATTGCAGATACACTGTAAGAATAAGTAGGGGTGCCAGGATGGCTCAGTCGGTTAAGTGCTGACTTGGGCTCAGGTCATGATCTCACGGTTTGTGGGTTCAAGTCCTGAATAGGACTCTGTGCTGACGGCTCAGAGCCTGGAGCCTGCTTCCTATCCTGTGTCTCCTCTTTCTGCCCCTCCTCCACTCACGCTCTGTCTGTCTCTCAAAAATAAAATAAACATTTAAAAAATTTTTTAAAAACAATGGAAGAACAAGTAAACATAAAGCTGGCAGAAAGTTCAGATGAGACAATTTTGCAGCAATCCATTCAAGATGGGGTCCCAGGGCAGTGTATCTACAAAAATACACCTAAAATTATGTGACAGCACTAGTACAATGCCAGTCATGTGGAAGTGTTCAGTTGAATGCAGCTTCTATTATTATGATTATTATCATCATTATAATCTTTATCATCATGATTGGGCTTCATCTGCATATTTACTTTATTTATTTATTTATTTATTTATTTATTTTTGAGAGAGAAAGAGCATGAGTGGGAGAGGGGCAGAGAGAGAGGGAGACAGAGCCTTCTGAAGCGGGCTCTGTGCTGACAGCAGACAGCCCGATATAAGGCTCGAACTCATGAACCGTGAGATCATGACCTGAGCTGAAGTTGGATGTTCAAGGGACTAAGCCACCCAGATGCCTATCATCTGCATATTTAAGTGTAGTGGTGAATTGGGAAGGAAGCCTCATGAAGGGTTGCAAAAGTAAACATTCTGGTCAATCAAGATGCTCCTATTGAATATGGTAGAATTGGAAGAGTGTTCATTAATGCTCCAATCAAGCAATGTTGGGATAGGAGGGGCTAATGGATGTGTGGAGGAATTAAGGTGGAACCTACATATTGCTGGTAATCTGATGAAGCAGTCATCACATGTAGCACATTATGCTAATGTTGTGGGTCAGAGTCCTGAGGGGAAGGTGACATGTCTTCAGTGCTTAGTCTCATTCTACATGACATTATGCAACAGGCGATGAGGCCCCATTTACCATGAGTTATGGTTCTTATCATCTTCAGAGCAAAGTCTATACTCCAGCATGGCATCACAGACTGTCTTTCATCATCTGGTCCCTTTTTGTCCCCAGAGGCACCCTTTTATTATTCCCTTCTAGTCACCTTGCACCACTGCTCCAGCCCAACTAAACCAGCTTAATATCTAAATATCAACAAAAACTATATTTAATAGTAATAACTATATTGCTGCTTCTTTCATAGTACTTACTACTCTCTGCCTGGCATTGTTTTGAGAGCTTTATATAGACTTAACTCATTCAAGCTTCCCAAGTCCCCTATGAGACAGGCAGTATTGTAATTGCCATTGTATAGATGAATAAACAGCAGCACACAGAGGCAGAGTAACTTTTCTAAAGTCACACAGGTAGGGTGTCAATTATCCCATGCTTTGGTTTTTGGATATTCAATTCCTTTTACTTGAATGTCTTTCCCTGTTCTCCCTTGACCTAAATCCTTCAAACCTCAGTTTGGATATCACCTACTTTGAGAAGGTTCTTTAGCACATTTCCTTCTCTATCCTTTCCCCACCAGCTTCAGTTTGAGTTAAGAATTTTTCTTATAAGCTATGATTTAGAGAGAGTCGAGCCCCCTTTTTTTCGGGGGAGGGGGAGTCATATTCCACAAAGAACAGACTTTCCCAGGGCTATCTTTAGAAAGCATTCCTGCATGCACCTGGGCACCTGCATGCACTAAAAGGGGATTGTCAGCCTGTTGAGGAACCTCTTCCCTTGCTCACTTGGGTAAATACCCTCTTGAGTGCAAGACATGGCTAAGGACACATATTCTGGTTGCCCAGCTCTTCAGATCATTCTCACAAATTAATTGGAATCCTACTCATCTACTTTGTAAGAAAAATATTTAAGAGGCCACTCTGCTCCTGGATGGTTGCCTTAGATTTTTTTCCCCCAAAATTATATTTCTTAAATATTTCCTAGTAGGATTTTTAAAGCTTAACCTCAGTTTTCTAATTATTATATTTCTAAATTATGACTATGAATTTTACTGCTCAAAACCACTGCTAACTAAATATTTGTTACAGTATGTCTTTAACATACATCTTTTAAAAACCCAGGGATTATTCATCCATGTATTAATTCAATGATTTATTAAGTGCTTACCAGGTGCCAAGCAGTATGCCAGGTACTGGGGATACAGACAAAATAATATGAGCCTACTTTCAGGGAGCTCATGGTCTTACAGGGAGAGGATAGAAATTCTACATACACCAAATGTGATTCAGTGACAAGACAAAGCTATTTTTATTATTGCAGTATGTGTAATAACATTTTGTGTATTTAACATTTATTATAATACATAATGATCTTTGGTGAATTCATTTTAAAGGGAAAAAACAATGTTTTTCTTTAAAAACAAATTTTTTCCGATTTCTTTTATTCATAAAAAATTGAAATTATCATTCCTTCCTAGTAGCTAAGATGGAAAAAAAAATCAGGTAAGATTGTCATCTTGTATTTAAACTCTGGCAGAGGATGTCATTGTGAAATAGGTAATATTTATTGATTTCACAGTAGTTGCTTGGCAATTGAAGATTATCTTTCTAATTTGTGCAAAGTCATCATCCTTCAGGCACTTGGAAAATCTGGTTCTTAGATACTCCGTTTCATTAAAAGATTAGAGAGAGGACTGAGATGTAGGTTAATTGTACAGTGTCAAGACACATTTGAGAGAAGTCCATGATTTCCATCAGTCAAATGTGTGACGTGAAAGGTTCTTGGATAACAGCATCCCAGGGTGCTGTCCAGAAGCCACGTCCGATGCCAACACATGGGTTAAGTCAGACTGTATACCTGACCAGTCAACAGAAAAGAATTGAATTTTAGGCCCCAAAGTTTTAACACAGAAAAGATTCAGAAGCTATGATCCATACAAGCAGAAGAAATTCAAATTCTTTGAAGACTAAAGGAATAGACTGAGCTGGCCAATACACAAACAGTATCAAGAACCTAAATCCTTACGAAGCTGTACCAGCACCAAAATAAATATTAACTCAATATTTAATTGGAGCCCAATGAAACTTTCCAAACTGGATGCAATGATAAAAAGTCCAAAGACTCATAACTTGTCTAGCCACTAAGCTAAACTACAGTACAGGAAAAAAATTACCCAAAACCTCAGCAAACAGAAAAGCTGAGTGGAATAATGAATGTTTTAATCCAGCCAAGAGTTCATACTTCATTTCTAAGTATCAACTCCAGTATTTCTTGATGGATGGGAAATGTAATGGGCTAAGATATAGTAAAAGGTAAGAGTTGGTACTCAATTGAATTTATTCAGGCAATGCATTTCTTTTTATTATTTTTTAAAAGAATCATCAAAGATAGACTTTTAAGTATGCAGCTTTTTACTACTCTCTTAAAAACAGCCTCACTGATATATTAAAGAAGGATGCTCCAAGGGACTATTCAACATTACTGAAACAGCAAAGTCATGAAAGGAAATGAAAATGGCAAAATGCCCACGGATCAGGCAAGAAGGAGGTCAGGGCAATTTTTGAAGGAGGAGGCTTAATGGTGATTATGGAGATAAAGAGGTTGTAGGAGGTAAAACTGCAGTTTGGTGGGAAAAGGCAGAAGATAAACAGGATGGGAAAGAGGCAGCAAGGTCAAGAGTGGGTGTCTGTGCTTTGTTGTGTTTTCAAAAAGTTAGAGGGAAGGGCAAGTTGGGCATATGGGGAAGAGAGACAGATGATGCTTATTGTGGGACTTCACATGGGAAGATCTCCCACGAGAAACTTCCATGTGGACAGGTAGAGAATTCACACTCTATAACTTCCATGCTCTACCTGCACACACCCGTTAGGACACATCTGATTGTTTGCTCTACCTATTGAGGTTCATTTGGACCCTCTCATATACTGCCTCTATGATAACCAACCATAACAATACTATTTTTTTAAGTTGATTTATTTATTTTGAGATAGAAAGAAAAAAATAGAGTGTAAATAGGGGAGGGACAGAGAAAGAAGGTGAGAGAGAATCCCAAGCAGGCTCTGCAATGACAGTGCAGAGCCCGTCTTGGGGCTCGATCCCAGGAGATCATGACCTGAGCCTAAATCAAGAGTTGGAAGCTTAACCGACTGAACCACTCAGGCATCCCAACAGCACTATTTTCTACACATGGTTATATTTTTACTCTTTATCCACTACGGCAAGGGTCATTCTTTCTTTCCCTTGCATGGAGTTAAAATACAGTATGTTGATAATCAAAGTGATGAACAAAGCTCCCTCACTATCAAAAATGGTTGTGCTACTATGCTTAAAAAAAAAAAAGTACACCATTAATTATTTTGCCTTAGTTTCTGACCAAAAAAAAAAAAAAAAAAAAGGAAAGAAAAGAAAAGAAAGAAAGAGCGAGCCTCTGTCACTACTTATTCTTTCTTACTAAGTTAACTCTGATAATGAAACCAGAAAGAATCGTGTTAAAATTTTAAGGTTCTGTAACACCGTTAGGTAGGTTAATTTTCCACCTACAGCCAATGCAGTTAGTTAGTGTTCAAGGACTAAACCACTCTTTTGGGAACTGCTCAGAAGCCCAAATGCCCCCCAAATATACAGTATTATGTCTTTCCTTTAGCCTTTCCCAGTTCATAAATTCAACCTGTACGATCTTCATGGGAAATTTAAATGAAACCATATATAAAGTTCACAGTAATATTCATTTTTCAAATCACAAAGAGGATTGGCAATGACTAGCATTTTCTCCAAATAAGCTTTTCCATTAAACTACAGTATTTCTGAAATCCTATGTACAGAAATTTTATGTTTTGGTCTTGATCTTTGAAGTCATAGCTTCTCTCTGTCTAAAAATGTGTGAAGTGCTACTGTCTCTTTGGCAATCACATTACTTATGCAGAGTGAGTGGATATGGACTTTGCTGCAAGCGTCAAGATTGCATGCATTTTGCTCAGTGTGCTAATTGCAGTGTGACGTTCTCCCCTGGAATACAGATGTTCTGTCCTAATATTTTATATTTGTGTTAGAAATGTGAATTCTTGGTAGTAGAATATATGAAATGCATGTGTGGGGGTGCCTGGGTGGCTTAGTCGGTTAGGTGTCTGACTCTTGACTTTGGCTCAGGTCATGATTTTGCAGTTTTATGAGTTCAAGCCCCGTGTCAGGCTCTGCACCAGGAGCACAGAGCCTGCTTGGGATTCTCTCTCTCTCTCTCTCTCTCTCTCTCTCTCTCTCTCCCTCCCTCCCCAGCTCATTCTCTTTCTCTCTGTCAAATTAAATAAATAAACTTTAAAAAAGCTTTTTGGGGGGTTATCTTTGAGCTATGCTTATTTTTATACACAAAGTATTATATTGCAGCTACTTTTAAAATTTCACTCCTGACTGGTTCAAAGTCTTATTTCTTAGCATCAACTCTTTCTACCATCTGAAGGATTCTTTTTTATGTTATTTAATTTGCAACTTGCTATGTTCTGAATGTTTGTGTTCTCTCCAAAATTCATATGTTGAAATCCTAATCTCCAATGTGATGGTATTAGAAGGTAGGGAACTTTGGGATATACTGAAGCCATAAGGGTGGTACCTCATGAGCAGGATTGGTGCCCTTATAAAAGAGACCCCACCATGCTCCCAAGCCCCTCTGCCATTTGAGGATACACAAGGAAGTGCTGTCCATGAACCAGGAAGAGGGACTTCACTAGAACATGACCATGCTGGCATCTTGATCCTGGGATTCCCAGCCTCCAGAACTGACTGAAATATATTCCTGTTGTTTAGAAACTGCCCAGCCTGGGTATTTGGTTATAGCTGTCCAAAAGGACTGGGACATAATTTTAAGTGTGAGGGGATCACTAACTTGATTATCAAGTGACCAAAACCTTCTTCACCTTTGTTTAAATGACCAAATGACTCCAAGTTGCACAATGAGTTTAAAATAAAGATTACCAAGTTAACCATTATTGCCAGAAGCATCCCAGAAATAATTACCCATCTGATTTTTGTCTCTGTTCTCCACCTATCTGAAAATTCTCATTGTCAATAAGAATGGGAAAAAAAAAAAAACCTCAAAGCCTTGATATCCAGTATTTTCTTTCTTTTTTTTAATTTCCAGTATTTTCAGAACAGTGTTAATATTTTCACTTTGCCCTTTATATGAAGACTGAAAGTTTCAGTAAGTCTTGCAAAAGCGACTAGTAATTTTAGATGTTGCTACCATTTCCTTTAAATTTTACACATGTTTAGATTAAGAAGAGGAAAAGGACTCTAGCAGGTGTTGCCAAGAGTATAAAGTGTAACCATTGCTCCTAGGACATCATCACAAGAGGTTATGATTAATTTGGTGTTTCAAATATATTCATAGTACAAATCTCTGACCAGAACAAGTAGGGTGTTAATTGTACCAGGAAACCTGATTTGGGGAGTGGGACAATGATTTTCATTCTCCTCCCTGCCTCCTGAACTAGCGCTCCAGTTTCCTAACACAACCCTGAGGAGAAAGGACCACTCAAAATAAACGAATTGTCCCACCAGCTCTGTAGGATGGGAGTTTCAGACCGAAATTCACATTGGATTAGAGCATGGCTCTTTAAATTCTGGCAGCATGGGGATCGCTTGGAGGCTTATTAAAACACAGATTGCTGGCTCCTACTCTGCGTGTCTCTAGACATGCAGAATGTCTGGGGTGGGGGAGCATTAGACATCACCTATGAAATGCATCTTTGATATTTGGCCCCAGCTGGTCCTCAAATTGGTACCATTCAGACATCTTCTGGAGGCAGGGGGCTGTCCCTTCTCTTACATGACCTGCAGCTCCCCTCCTCTCCCTACCATATCCCACTTCCCATAGCCGTCAGTGGATGAGCACACCTCTGACCTCACCAGAGAACAGGGACCTTCTCTCTCTGCTCTGCCTTCCACTTGCATTCAGCTAAACCCATCCAATCTTTCTCCAGCCTTAGCAGTGTCCTGCCTCTACTCCCCTCCCCAACCCCACACTGGCACCTGATATCATCCTTCTCAATTTTCAGTCTACTCACTGTCAATCTGCACTTTTCACTGGCTCCTCCATAAGATAAAAACAGAGAGGAAGACAACCATAAAAGACTGTTAATGATAGAGAACAAACTGAAGGTTGATGTGGGAGGGGGGAGGGGCATGGGCTAGAGGGATGATGGGTATTAAGGAGGGCACTTGTTGGGATGAGCACTGGGTGATGAGTCACTAAATTCTACTCCTGAAATTGATACTACGCTATATGTTAACTAACTTGAATTTAAATAAAATCTTGGGGGCACCTGGGTGGCTCAGTTGTTTAAGCATCTGACTTCGGCTCAAGTCATGATCTCAGTTTGTGAGTTTGAGCCCCTCATCAGGCTCTCTGACGCTAGCATGGAGCCCCCTTCAGATCCTCTGTCCCCTCTCCCTCTGCGTGTCCCTTGCTAGTTCTCTCTCTCTCTCTCTCTGTCAGCATAAATAAATAAAATCTTGGGAGAAAAAAAAAAGCACAATAACCAAGTCCTTCGTGGGCGTGGCTTTTCCTGCTAGCCACCACTCTGTCTCCTTCAGTTCTGCCCCTAGTCTGAAAGAGTGATCTTTGTTTTCTTGTCTCCTGTCTGCTCTTCTTGTTCTGCAACCAGCCTCAGTCTGTCTTGAGGTCAATGTCACCTTCTTCTTGTCTTTTCCATCCATGTATTCCTTCTCTTCCTGAAGCAGTTGTGGTTCCCACGTTGCACCCTCTCTTCTTCAATTGACATTTTCTTCTTAATTTTCTCTTGGAATCAATGACTGACTATAGGTTGATCACTGCCATATCTAGATTTTTTTTTAAAAACGTAAGCTCTATGCCTAATGTGGGTCTTGAACTCACAACCCTGAGATCAAAGCAGATTTTTACCTACACTCTTAACCCTGAATTCCGGTATTTTCCATTATCTTTTAGGAATTTCCAGGTGCCTCAGCTGGAGTATGCCCCAGACTGCTAATTTTCTGCCCCCAGCGTAAGCCTGCTCTTCCTCTATTTTCTATCTCAGTCACTGGCACCATCAGTCTTTTACTCAGATGCCTAAGGCAGAAATATCAGAATCGTCATTGACTCTGCTCTCAAATCCAGTCACTTGGTCACATCTGCTTGCTTCTTTCTCTTAGACTTGTGTTCTCCACAAACTCACCATTGCTGCCACTGCCAAAATTCTGACTTTCACCTGGATGGTCAAACTAGCCTTAAAACTGGATGTCCTGTCTCTGGGCTTAGCATGCTGGTGTGGAAAAGATCACAGCTTTGGGGGTCACACTCGTTTGAGTTTGAATACCCCAGGCTCTCATTGAGCACACCAGGGATGTTATTTCAACTCTCTTATGTCTATTTCTTCTTCTACAAAATGGAGTAATGCAACTACTCATGAGTTTACTGTGAGGAATTAATGGACTATATATTGCATGTAGTATATTTAGCATAATGCCTGGCATACTGTATGACCTCAGTAAATGGTGGTCTTGCTCCACCACCCCCAGTCCCTGCAAATTCATCTTCCATAGAAAACTCCCTAGAATTAAGTTTTGATTAATTTGGTCCTAAAATGACTTGCCATAATTTATAAAATAAAAATAAATCCACACAACCAAGTATAGAACTATCTTTCCAGTTCATCGCATGTATTTCCTGAGTGGATCCCTACCTTTTAACCATTCAGATGAAAATGGCTTCTTGTTGATTCAGCTGCTAGAATGCAGCCTTGTCCTCTGTTTGCCAGGTAAAGTGCCCCAACAAAGTTTCTGCTTCAATGTGAAGCCTCCCCTGACTGTGGTTTAATGATGAAATCTGGTGTGATGGGGAGGTGGAGGGTGGGCAATGCAATGTACTTTAATCTTTTCTTCTTGCTTGCTGTCCTCACTAGAATTTGCAAAAATTAGCATTCTGTTCAGAATTCCAGGCTCTTTTTTTTGTATCTCCCCTCCCTATTTTTGCTAAATTCTCATAGCATTGTCTAGAAATCTCTGTTAGTACTTGTTTTACCTGCACCAACCACTCAGTGCTCTCCCCCTTTCTAGATGTTTCCACCGTGCTCTCCATGTCTCCCATTCCATGATGAGCTCATTTGCCTCCATCTTCAGGCTTTTCATGGAAAGCTCCCTCTGCTTCCTGTCTCAGGGGAACCTCCCTCCCCGCTTCTCTCATAAGCTCACCACCGCCCCTGCTGTGTCCTCCAGGAGAAAGTGTTCATTACTAGATATTCTATTTCAGAAGAGGGAGAGGGTCAGCTTCTTATTTGCTCTCCAGGGTGTAGATGTCCTATAAAAAGTCCTGCTTCTTTTAAGCTCAGGCCATTCTCTGTATCATCCTTACCTTTTCTGATCTCTCTTCCTAAGTCACTGGTGACTTTAGCATGGGGCTCGCTATGTACTTTTCTATCCCAGTCAGACCCCCTCAGCTCCAATGAACTTCACGTCTGCTTGACTTCAGTTACAATATGACCACACCCTGAAGCTATTGCTTTGTTTTGTTTTGTTTTTACCACTTGGAATTATTTCAGCCGTTCATTACTAAATCCAAACATCCCACTTTTTAACAATAATCTCTTATTTTACTAATTCTCTTACTCAATTCCTTCCTTCATACCTATTCTTTGATCTTCTAGGGGCTTCCGAACCCTTGCTCTTTTACCTTCTCCTGTTTTCATTTCCCTTCAGCTCCAGAGCATAGAATCCTTAGCCTCCAACATCACACATGCTCTTGTCCTTATTTCCAATCTCATGTTCTATTGTCTCGCCATCACACTCTGGGAAAGCTTTGGCTGTGGATCCAACTAAGTGTCCCCCTCATCCATATCCATATCTCTGCTGCTAATTTCTCTTGGAGGAAGTCGGCCCTGAAGATCGATGCCACTATAATTAGAATGACACCTCCCAGAGTCCATCTTTGCTTCCTTAATCAGCTCTTCCTCTTCTCTCCCATGGCCAGCTGCAACCTGCTCCCTTCAGCACCTCGGCTTCCCACTCAGCAGACTGCCTCACATCCGGCTTCACTGAGAAAACCCAGGAGGGTTCCCTCTGCTTTCGTTCACCACACCTACGCACTTGCGTATTCAACCCCTTCCTTTCCTGTTCCTTTGTTACAACAGAAGGCATGCCACTGCCCAAATATCAATATTACCCGTTGCCCATGCTATGCATCTCATTTACCCCAACACCTTCAGGGCCCTTTCTCCGTTTTACACTTGCAGGTTTTCTACTCTTTTTCTTTGCTGGCTATTCTACAACAGCAACACCCTCAAGCGTCTCTGTGATCTTTAAAAAAAAAAGAATAGAAAAAAGGAAAACTCTCTCTCTACCTCCCATCTTCCTCTCCTCATAGCCAAACTTCTCGAGTTTTCTTCAATGCTTCCTTCCTTCTCACTCACTCCTTAACTCCTTGTTATTCATGTACCATCCTCAACATGCCAGTGGAACTGTACTTGCCATGGGCACAGTGAGGCTGCCAAATACAATGGATGCATTTTAGTCTTGACGAGACTTCCATGAAGTATTTGTTACTGTTGGTCATTCCTTCTCTTTTGTTTATTTTTTTTTTTTTTAGTTTTTTACTATAGAAAATTTTAAATGCATTCTGAAATAGAAGAATATCAATATCCAGCTACAATACTTATCAATATGTCACAATTTTATTCATCTATATCCACATGCTCTCCCTTCCCAACTGATTATTTTGAAGCAAATTTCTTACATCATGTGATTTCTTTTGTAAGATTTCAGTGTGCATCTCTAAAAGGTAAAACCACTTAAGATGACCAAAATATAATTATCACATCTAAAAATAATAATCCATAAATATCATCAAATGTTATAGTCAATTTTCCCATTTTCCTGATAACCTTCCACTTTTTTCAAAGGGTTGCTTGTCTGGATCAAGATCTATGCAGGATTAGTATTTTAAGATTGGTTGAAATGTCTCAAGTATTGTTTGGTTCTATTTTGTTTTGATACATAGTTTCCACCTCCATTTCTTTTATTTTCTTTGAAAAAAAGGTTTTCAAAGAAAATGTTGCAGAAAGGAGATCAGCTGTGCCATAGATTTCTCCACAGCCTTGATTTGACTGATTCCATCTCTGTAGTATTATTTAGTATTTAGCTTATTTATCTCCAATTGCTTCTAAATTTAGAGATCTGGTGGATTGATAGGATTTGAATTTTATTTGGGGGACAAACCTACTTCAAAAGAAGTATTCTATACTTCCATAACTGTGAAAGTTGTTTCTATTTTTATAATGTTATCAGCAATAATCATTACCTAAATCATTAGAGGTTCCAGAGTGGTGATAAGCAAATCTTATCTTCCTTTATTAGCTGGAATATTTCTAGAACATCCTTTTATCAATTGTTTAGTAGCCCTGACATACAAATCATATAGAAAAGACAGAATAAATGTTTAAATCTTTCAGAATAAATAATTGATTCTTTCTTTAATTTCCAAAATATTGAATTTATTTCCCTAAAATTCTCCAAATATGACTAATGAGGTTTTTTTCCCCCTTTTTTCAGTATTATTATGAACTCATGAATCTATTACCCTTATTGATATTCTTTGGACAGCAGAAGCTTATTCAAATTGGCTGCTAAGACCTTTGACAAGAAACATGCAGTGTTTGGTAGCTTCCTTGATTTCTATTATGATAAAATATTCCAGCTTCATTTTATACATTTCCTGCTCCAGATCTAGAATCAGTAATTTCTTTTAGAATCTCTGGTTTCTTTTAGTGAAACTGGTATTTAGAGAGCACAATCTGGACACCAGGAGTCTCATTGCTATTGAATTGCTCATTGTTTCTGGACCTTTTTGGTAAATAGAGCTTTGAATATGTATTTTTTAGATTTAAAGGTTTTTTTTTTTTAAACATTTATTTATTTTTGAGACAGAGAGAGAGCATGAACAGGGGAGGGTCAGAGAAAGAGAGAGACACAGAATCTGAAACAGGCTCCAGGCTCTGAGCTATCAGCACAGAGCCCAACACGGGGCTCGAACCCACAGACTGTGAGATCATGACCTGAGCTGAAGTCGGACGCTCAACTGACTGAGCCACCCAGGTGCCCCTGTATTTTTTTAGATTTAAAGGTAACATACACCACAAGTTTTTACTGATGCATACAACCTGTATTCAGGATTACTACAGAGATTTTACTCAATTCATGCATTTGTATCTTCTTTCAACCCAGCTGATATCACTTTTCAATGACACAAATGCAGCCATTTCATTTATCTCATGATACAAATACAATGGTATGAGAGTAAAGTAACAATACAACCACCAGCAATGTGAGTATGAAAAGTAGTAAAAAATTTTCATCGAGTTCTTGTTATCTTTAAAATATATCCTTTTCGGGCTGTAGAGTCAAAATACAGGATTTTAAAGTCATTTTGAATCATTCCATACTATAAGGGTTTGCTTCCCATTTGAGCCACAGTAAGGTTGATTCATTTCATGTTACTTCACGTTTTTTAGGAACCACTTTTTAAAAAAAATTTTTTTTTAACATTTATTTATTTTTGAGACAGAGAGAGAGCATGAACAGGGGAGGGTCAGAGAAAGAGGGAGACACAGAATCTGAAACAGGCTCTAGGCTCTGAGCTGTCAGCACAGAGCCCGACGCGGGGTCCGAACCCACGGACCGCGAGATCATGACCTGAGCCGAAGTCGGACGCTTAACCGACTGAGCCACCCAGGCGCCCCTAGGAACCACTTTTAAAATTTATTTCATTTTGTAATTATGAAAAATATTTACATCGTTCCCAAACCAAAAGTACACAGTATTAAAAAAAAAAAAAAGTACAGCTATTCTCTTTGTTTCTTTCGGCCTCCTGCCTCCCTATAAGTAATAATTTTGTGTATATGTGTCTATCATTCCAACATCTTAAACATGTATAAATATTAAACAATGACAATGTACTATTTATACTTTTCTCCACCTTACTTTTCCCATTTAAAAATGCATCCTAGGCACCACTCCATACTAGTATGAAGAAACCTTCTGCATTTCTTCCTCTCCTTGAATGGCTCTCTCTTGTGTGGATGTTCACCACTTTTGATTTGTCCTGAGCCCTACTGACGGACTCTTGGGTCCTTTCCAGTCTTTTGCTATTCATTTTTTTTTTTTTTAATTTTTTTTTTCAACGTTTATTTATTTTTGGGACAGAGAGAGACAGAGCATGAATGGGGGAGGGGCAGAGAGAGAGGGAGACACAGAATCGGAAACAGGCTCCAGGCTCTGAGCCATCAGCCCAGAGCCTGACGTGGGGCTCGAACTCCCGGACCGCGAGATCGTGACCTGGCTGAAGTCGGACGCTTAACCGACTGCGCCACCCAGGCGCCCCCAGTCTTTTGCTATTCAAAGTAGCCTTTCAATGAATCTCCTTCTGCAGATGTCTTTTCTTATTTTTGCTAGTATACCTTTGGCATAGATTCCTAGAAGCAGGAATTGCTCTAACAATGAGCAAATACGCATGGTGAGTTATTTTTTATATATTACCAAATTCTTCTCTCCAGTGTTGTGCCATTTTCCATTTGCACCAGCAATGTATGAGAATGGCTGGTTCTTTCTGTCTTATCACAGATTATATTGCTTTTGAATTCTTGTCAGTATGATAGCTGAAAAGAAGTTTCTCAACTTGGTTTTAATTGAATTTCTCTTATAGGTGAGTTGTTTTTCCTACAGTTGAGGCCAATTATGTCCTCTTCTTCTCTATTCATACCCCAAAGTTATAATTTTCCCCCCTATTTCTTGGGTTGGTGCTCTTTTAAAAATTTTTCTTTTTTAACGTTCATTTATTTTTTGAGAGACAGAGCATGAGCAGGGGAGGGGCAGACAGAGAGGGAGTCACAGATTCCAAAGCAGGCTCCCGGCTCTGAGCTGTCAGCATAGAGCCCAGTGCGGGGCTCGAACTCATGAACTGCAAGATCATGACCTGAGGTGAAGTCAGATGTTTAACCGACTGAGCAACCCAGGTGCCCCAAGGGTTGGTGTTCTTTTAATCTTCTTTTCTAGTTCTTAAACAGTCCTGTTTTTCTGGATCTGCTCTTCACATTTATTTTTTTTTTAAGTTTATTTAAATGATTTACTTTGAGAGTAAAAGAGAGAGAGAGAGCATGAGCATGCAAGTGGGGGGAGAGGCAGAGAGAGATAATCCCAAGAAGGCTCTGCATGTCAGCATGTCAGCATGGAGCCCTATGCTCCATGCCCTATGCAGGGCTCAAACCCACAAACCATGAGATCATGACCTGAGCCAAAGTCAAGAGTCAGATGCTTAACTGACTGAGTCACCCAGGCTCCCTGTTACTCTTAACATTTCTTTTAAAATACACTCCTTGGACTATAATAATGATTGCTATTCTTTTTTTTTTTAACGTTTATTTATTTTTGAAAGACAGAGAGTACACCTGCACAAGCAGAGGAGGGGCAGAGAGAGAGGGAGACAGAGGATCTGAAGTGGGCTCTCTGTCCCAATGCAGGGCTTGAACTCACAAACCCTGGAATCATGACTGAGCCGGTCAGATGCCTAACTGATTGAGCCACCCAGGTGCTCTGTGATTGCTATTCTGACTGCTACTAAGTACGTACCCGCAGCCGAGAGGTCTCCCTCTGCTTCCGTCCCACATATCAAACCGTCTGATGGAGATCATGAATCGTGCCGCCCAGGCACCTTAAATTTAACCCGCACAACGCTCTTTGCCGACGCGCCCTTCCTCTAATGTCTCCATGCAGTGAATGCCTTGATAGATGAGCACAGATTGCTAGTTGCTCTAGCCATAACTTGGGTTTTTTTCCTGATGGCTCCGTCTCTCACCATCTTTGTATCAGATCAATCACCAATTTCTGTTGCCTGTACCTTATAAACAGTTCTCGAATCCATCTGTTTCCTTCCACCCCAAACTACTGGTTTATGCTGCTTTCATTTATTCCCTGGACTACTGCGCCGTTCTTTTAGATGGTCGTTCCTTTCTTGGCTCTCAAACATGGTCAGAATTGCCTTTGAAAGCACAACGAATACAGTGCCATTTGCCAGCTTAAAAGCCACCAAGGGCTCAAAAAACAAACAAACAAACAAACAAACAAACAAAAAACCCAAACCCCCAAACCAAAACACCAAGTCTCAAGTCATTATTTCCATAAGTACACATGCATGTAAGTCAGTGCTTACAGAATCCACACTAAACTGCTACAAGAGGGTCACCTCTGGGGAGAGGGCTCAGATGGTAGCACGGGAGGGGATGTTGTGGGCAGGATTAGTGTTAGCAAAGAAGGACTTCCATTTTATTATTATTTGAACGGTTGGGATTTTTCCCATTTAGAATGCTTTCAAGTATTACTTATATATTTTAAAATAAATAAAATGGATGGAGAAACTGAGCTTTTAGCTCTGAGGCAGACTGCGCTCACCAGCAGGCTGTGAACAATAAAATTGTCCTCTTTGCCTATGTGTTACCTGAGATCTTAAATCAGGGTATTCTTACCTTTGTGGTCCACAGTTTGACGGTCCAGTCAAATGATGACGTGACAAACAGGTGTGAAAAGTCAATTGGGCCCACAGCCATGTGGCAGTTAATTCCAGTCACTGGCCCTTGGTGACCTTCAAAGACCTCACCAATACCTGCTTTGCTGCACGAAGACCACACATGAATAGAATTTCAGTGACCTCTGCAAAGCAGCGATTAGTTAAAAAACAAACAAACAAACAAACAAACAAACTTGTCTCTGCATGATTACTTCTCTGTAATTTAGAAGAACAACCATAAACCACCAAAAATGAAACCACTTTCACAGTTATCTTGAGAGAAGTAAAATTCTAGACTACTTTTAATGATTAAAAAATAATATGGAGCAATATAATCTTTTTAACCTTCACAATTTAGTATCAAATTTTGGCATTTAAAATTCCTTTTTTAGAAGTTTCTCAAATCCTATCATCATTGGTATAGCACATCAATGGAAAACATACATACTTTTTTATCTCAGAAGCTTTCATATTTATTTAATAAGACTCTTATGATGACATTGGGCACACATTCCATTTTAACTCCTTTGGGAACCCCATTGGCTACAAAACTCCACATATCCTTGTATACTTGCATTTATCTTTTCAAGGGAATTTCTTAAATAAAGTTGATTATCTGAAAAGGTGCTATTTTGTGGAACCCCTTGCCCACTGCAATATGATATGCAAAACTTCAATGTGATACTTAGAAAATAATGTTTTTGCTAAAAGAAGTTTTCAAGTCTATGAAATATAACTTCTATAAGGGCTGGTGCCTGTTTTTTCTTGTTGCCAAGTGTTTGGCATATAGTATGTGCTCAATAAATATTTGTTGAAAGAAACCATAAAGGAAAATAGACAAACATAGGCCTTCCCTCCCCACCCACCAAAAAAAAAAAGAAGCACACTTGAGAAGTAGTGATACACATTTTGAAAGTTATCCGAGGACATATGTCGCTTATTTAACTAAGCTGGGATTATTTCCAGCCCTGTTATCACACAGTAGTCTGCACATAATCATACCCACTTAAAAAATATACCAGAAATTCTGGATTTTAAAAATCCATGTGCATGAGGTTATAAATATGACAGATACTTAGGGATTGTGGAATCTAAATATTATGTCAAGAAGAGCGAAGTGAATTAAGTTATTAAAACATTTGCGTTTCTGGAGCACCAATAAATGTCAGTGTGCTCGGCAAAATCTGAAATCATGAGAAAATGCTACAGTGCATGTTCCATGTAACAGGCACTCAAAAATTATTCCCAGTGAAACTGCTAACAGCAGTTCCACACGTGATCATTTAAACTGTTCTAAAGAACACGAGGAACTGATCTTTGAAGTGGCCCCTGGTGAGACTCCACTTGCTCTTAACAGCATCCTGAAAGAGTTTATAGGGTGCAAAATGAGGACCTTATTTAATTTATGGAAGTGGATTTTCACCTTCTCTATGTTAGTTGAAAAATAGAAATCTCCCACCACTCCCCCGTAGCCCTATGTGACCCATTTAAAATTACTAAGCCAAATTCTTGCTACGTTACAACTTTATTAAGATCTGTATTTTATATTTCAGATGGATGGACCAATGTAAGAAGCAAAATCAAGCTCGTTGTAAAAAGATTTGTGGTTTTTACCTTGGGTACCCTTCTTTGGAACCAGAGTGCATATTCTGATTGTGCTTAAAAAGGACAATAGCCACAGAGCAAAAATGTTCATCATGTAAAACAGTATTCACATTAGAGAAACAAAAAAAAAAAAAAAAAAAAAAACAACAACAACAAACCCTGAAGGTTATCAATGAACATGTTCTGTAGCCTTCAGATAATTAAGGTCCTGAATTACACCACCGGAACCTATATGCCTGTTGATTCTAATAAATGTGTAGATAGACCTGTGACTCCATAGTTGGTCCACAGCACTCTCTGTGCCTCTCTCATGCCACGTATGACATTCTACCTGTATGGCAGATATTTGTGCATTTATCTTTCCCACTATCATCACTTTCTTGAAGGCAGAAACCAGGTTTAAATAATGTCTGCGTGCCTGGAAGCATCGAGCGATGCGCTTTGTTCAAAGTAGGTGTGCTGCGAATGTTTGCATGAATGAACAATTTTATCAGATCTTTTTATGCTCTCATAAAACCTTAATGCATGGTTTTCGTCAGTTTTATGGGCATGGAACCATGAGGCATATCTTCCTACTCATCTTTAAATCATGTGAGCAGGGGAAATACTGCTTGTTGCTATGTGTAGAACAGTAGGAGCGTCACAGCTCATATTGTGTGAATGGAAGAATCACATCACTTATCGCTTCTACAAATCACAAAAACACAGGAGTATAAACTTGGAACAATTTCTGATTTCTCATTAAATCTAAATAGCCTGGGCTGAGTAGAAGAGATGAAAAATCAATTGAATTAGAACTCCTAAAGTGAAAGAAAATTAAGCACCAGGGCGAACACTGCGAACCTTTCAAGAGATGGTGAAGCCACTCATTAAGCCTTGCATGCAATTTTACAATAATTCTAATTATTGGATTCTACTTCATCCTGATGGTTTTCCAGGGGCATCTGCCGATCTCTCAACCAAGGCCGAATTCTTATCACTTACAAACTTCATGGTGACTTGTATCTCATACCATTCCAGCCTCCCTGAAGGGGAGGAAGAGCCCCAAGGCATTTCTCTATATTATTTGGGGACTGTCATTTCTCTATGCTCCATATAGATTTTTAGCTCCTCACATACCATGTGTCAGGCCCCAGGCAGAAAATCAATGATGAAATGGAAAGAGTTTAGTAAGAGAAAAATGGCAAATGAATGAATAGTTGAAATAAAATGCAATTAATGGATTGTAGAAGCAGGTATAAAAATATACAAAATAGCAAACCTATCTTACAGCCCGTGGTCCCATCTCATTTATTCTACTTAAATGTCCTCTATAGTACTATCATCTTAAGCCACATATTTCCTTGTGTATTAGTTTATTGTCTTTCACCCTCAATCAGAATACGATCTCCACTTCTGTTTCTTTCCTTACCGCATCCGCATGATGCAAACGTGCTGGGCACATGGAAGGTTCTTAGTAAGAATTCCTTGAGGACATGAGTGAATGAAAGGAATGAAAATTCTGTGAAGCCATAAAGGAGGAAGTGGTTTTGTCTGCTTAAGAGAGTCAGGAGAGGCTTCAGTGTGGAAGGACCTCTGCTCTGGCTCTTGAAGTCCAAGGAGTTAATCAGGCCAAAAAGAGAGAAGTGCCAGACCTGACGGAAGAAATGGAGTGTGGGGACATACGGAGGTGTGTGGGATAAGCAATATTTGGGGCCTGTCATCCCTGGTGTGTGCGTGGCTGGGGCCTGAAGGCTGAGGCTTGCAAGGGTCTTACATGATATGCTAAGAAGCTTGGACCTTTTTCCTCAAGGCCTGTGAACCATCCAAGGCTCACTGTGGTTAATGATCAGAGCAGATGGATGCCATAAGGTAACAGAAACTTGAGGTGTGCTTTGTATGCCTGCATATATCGCCTTTCTCATAACGCAAGGTGGTTATAATCCAGAATGCGATAACAGACTTTCGGAAATGAGAAACACGTCATCAGTAAGAAAACACAAAATCACCTTCCATGACGGCAGGCTGTGTAGACCGTACCCTCCTCACTGCCAACCACGAAGTTATTGACGTCTCCCGTCGGGAAAGCCATTCCGGTAACAGCCACAGGCTTGGACTTATTGTACACCAGCTCCATGCTCTCCTACCAAAACACGGCGTGGTTATACTCCTTCTGTCAACTCCTTGCCATGCCAAAGACAGCATGGAAAAATCATTTGGCTAAGTCGTCTGTTTGCTTTTCACACAGCGTTACAAAAGACCCTGGCTGTGCCAGAAACCACGCTTTACTGCCCCTGACATTCATGCTTCTGTGTATCTCTGGTTTCAGGCCGGCTGGATCTCATCAGCGTGTGCTGCTGCTTCTTAAGTCAGGCAGAGATGACAGGTGAGAATTTCAAAACTAATGGTGCAGAAACTAAAGATAATACTGTAATGGTTACACTTGTCAGCCCCAGGCTTTAATAAAACACACAATACCCTTGTATTTACAAACATTTTCAAAATCAATTGTTCGTGAGAATACACGTGTATTAATATCAGATGTACTAAGCATATTGTCAAAGCAGGAGTGTGTGTCCTCCATGGACTAAAACCAGAAAGTTGTCACTCAAGTCATAAAAAACAGATTTCAAAGGGGACACGATTTCATGAAGGGCAACCGTTGGGTGTATAGGCTATATGCCTACAGAGGACGGTATTTAAATAAGTCTTTAAAATAACAAAGGAAAGCCTTTATTTTATCTAAGATTATTTTCAAAATCAGGAATCCATGTATCTTAAGAGACATTCTGCTGAATGAAGTTTAATGACAGTGAAGAGTAATTAAGTGTAACCAACATCCCTAAATGTTTCTGGCTATTTACATCAAAACAGCCTACTTTGTGTACCTGAAGTAATTTTAAAAAATCATTCTAGGGGATCATGCCATTATAGTTGCTAAGGAGTTTAGTCTTTTTGTGCAAATGAATAAGCCAGGTCGTCTTAGCCAAGGAGTCCAGAAATTGGCTGCGTGTGCTAACGGTCTGGGTAGATGGTGTGGTCATGTGACATGCTCGCAGTACATGAAATCCACACATATAGTGAGCACATCAGGGAGGGTGCATTATGACAATACAGAAAACGGAACCATCCAGTGGTCTGCTCCATTGCTAAAATTAGCAGCAGGAAAGGTACGGTCTCTCGGTCATCCACTTGGAACACAGAGGGACCAGGGTGACAACTGGATGCTGTCTGCTTGCCATCCATGGATATACCATGAAGCTTTCAATCTCTGTACCAGGACAGGAGTCTGTAGGCATGCTAAAATTAATAAGAACCATCTTGTATCCCCTGTACGACTGGTTTTAACTTAAGTACACATTTAATCAGCCAAATGGGCAATTAAAAATTCCTAACTAGAGGGTTCACTCTTATATCTGTTTGTAATCTCCATGCTTTTAAAAGCAGAGAACATATTGCTGAGAATTTTAAGACAAAGCTATAAAATACCCACACACAACTCCCAACTTGTATAATGGTAATGCTTACTCAGAATAGATGAACTTAAATAGTAAGGAGCCTATTAGCTCTCTCTCCCCCCACCCCAAATTATAAAAAGAATTTACTTAGTCTTAATATTCTCCACATCTGTATTTTTGGAGACTTATAGGAGGTTGTTTATGGTTTCCACATTTCCTTATGTGTCTTGAAACTCCAATGTCTTCGAAAATTGGGAGGCAGACATTCTAGGGTTATTCCAGGAAAAGGAATAGGAATGTTAAAATTTCGAATTATCTCCTAGATATGTTTATAATTTTCCTGATGTTTCCTCACATTTTTGTCAAAGTCTCTAACAGTAAACTCCTCTCTGTGTTTTTAGTTGGAGGACAATGAACTATGTTTTTTCCCATAAAGAAATGTGGACAGAGTGTGTCTATGCATGTGTGTATGTGTGCATGCATGCATCTTGAATACATAGATATATTCTGCAAGTTGCATTTCGATGGCTCCCTGCAGTGGTCTCTTACCCTTGTGCTTATTTGTTTGGTTTCCATTACTGTAATCAGTAGTGGTTTGGACGTTTTGGAACATTTTCATTTTCAACTTCTCATTTGTTGAGCAAGGAATGGCAGGAGCCATCCTAACAAACATTCCAGAGGAGAAAACAGATGGTTGGACAAATTCTTCATACACACAGGCATCCGTCTAGGCTAAGGATGCAAGCAAGGGCTTGGGTTTCTGTTTTGTGGGGATACCTTTCCTTCAAGGCAAGTGCCCTTAGGGGATTGCTCTGTTGAGCTCCAACTTCGTTTGCATTTGTTTAACAATGCTTTAGGGTAAGTACAATTCATCCCACAGGCAACTTCTATAATTACTATGCTTTAAAATGGATTATTTCATTTTCACTTGAAACTGACCTAAGGATTAACGTATTACAATAATTACATGATTTGTGGTAAAGGAAATGGGTTTTGGCTTCGGGAGGAGACTGCTGAAAGCAGGCCCCACTCTTTCAAGTGCATCCATTGGTTTTAGCTCCCATAGGATGTGAGGGTTTGGCTTTTAGGAACTATGTTCCATTAGGCAAGTATCTCTTTTAGCCAGGATGCTCTTATGTGTAGGGGAAAACAAACCCACCTGTGGAGTTGAGAGCATGTCCAGGCTCCAGGAACACATTTTACCATCGGTAGAGACAGTGATGAGGTTATGAGCATTCTGGGTCCCAACAACATTTACACAGTACACGGGATGCTGCAAAAACATAAACATGGAGGATTAGACGCCAATCCAGGAGGAAATGCTTACGCTGAAGTGTCAAACACATTACTCTAAAACAAGGATTAAAGGGTGACATAAGCCTACAATAATACAAGCCTCAGGTCATTTGCCACTTTTGATTTGAACCTGATTTCTTTCTAAAAGCTCTGGCATCAACATGTAGTAGTGGAAACACTTACCAAGCTTCACCTTGCTCAGTCAGAGGCGGTCCAACAGAGCCGAAGGAAGCTGCAGCCAATGATGACTGATGGGGCAGAAGCAGCACATAGTTTGGCTTCTAAGCTCACCATAAGTGATGAAAACAGACAGCTTTCAAAAGAGTGGAACTGTTGACTTTTGGAAGGAATATGTGTTACTAAATCTGGAGTTTAATGCATTCTAGTCACCGTGCCAAACATTTGTTAACATTCTTTATAAAAAGTGGTTAATATTCATCAGCCTCTTTAATTTGAGGGGGAGATATTGGTAGCGGGACTTACTGGCACAGTGCACCTCGTGATAAAATTAGGTTCTTTTATGTTACTGCAAAATCTAGGATAATGATAGATTTATTTTTCAAAATATCATCTGGGCTACTACGGAGGCTTCGAGTTGGCCAGAGCCTTGATAAAAGTCACTTATACATCCCGGGAATCATAAGCAAGATGCTCTTACCTCCTGTCATAACTCTAGCAGGCAATCCCCACTCTGTAGAATCCTAAATGGTAAGCTAAAATCATTTGCAGCTGCACATTAAATACTAAATGGAAGGTTAGCATAAGCAGAACCTAGCAGTAATGTGGGTTAGATTTCAGGCAGTTTAGCCATCACGGGCCAAACCACAACTTAGTTGGTGCCTCTCTGTGCAAATAGCTGACAGCCTAAGTCTTACTCTTGATGAGTTACTGTCCATAATACCTAGCCACAATGACAATGAAACAATCTTTAATATTGGAAAGTTGATATTATATACAGGATGGTTCCCAAACTATTATTATCATATAAACTCCTGGTCAGAAGGAGTCATAATAATCATTGAGGACAGCTACTCATTTGTCTCCACCAAGAGGTGGATCCAAACTCTTCTGAAACACCTTTCTCAAGGGTAACCAGTTTTTTGCCCTGATTCCTGGGGAGTTCTTCTTTCCACCACTGGGGATAAAGAAAGCTCAAGGAGATACTTTAGTTCAGTGCCCTCTGGGATCCTACAGATCAAGTCCAAACAATATTTATAGACTGTTGTTTTCTCACCCCTCCCTTCTAGTCTTATCTAACTCAGACTAATCATCGCCAATTCCTCCAATGGTTCTCGAGTAACTGGCTTTCAGGCTTTCAGTTCCCTCCTCATCCTGGTCACTCTCTTTTGAATATGTTATATTTTGTCTGAGCTCCTCTTACAGTGAAGTTATGAGAAAGAAACACAAATGTCGACCTATATTCTGGCCAAGAGAATATAGAAATCTAGGGAGTGTCGAATTGTCACCTCTCATATGATAAAAAGTACACCAGTGGTATTGTATGCTAAGATTACATTTGCTTTTTTGGCAACTGTGTCATCCTCTCTTTTACCCATGCTGATGGGCATCCAACTAAATAAACCCCTAGGTCTTATCCACACCATATTCCTGCAGAAATTTTCAATCAGCTTTGGTGGATGTGGACAGTGGTGAGTATGGCAGGGATCTGAAACTCAATGGTATCTTGATCAGGTCTCTAAATTTCAAGAGGACTGACTGGTTGTGGGACTGTGGACAAGGGTTTTTCCCAAGCCTCTGGTGTGTGCAAAACCTGCAGCAGTGAGCGTTCAAACTCAAGGCCCAAGTCACACAGCATTCAAATCAACTAGGAGAATGGAGGAAACAAATTCTCACCTAAAAACAGCAGACAGAAGAATGGAAGGGGAGGTCCAAACACTGTTATGAATCTGAAATCCACCTAGTGTTTTTCAGCAAGAGTCCAATGGGTTTTCTTTGTTAACCACCAAGCATCAACGCAAAGCACTAAAATCCTAGTGGACTGGGACTCCTAAGGGTGCGTATAGAAGGGAAAGGAAAGCATCTAGAAGAATGTATAGAGCCAACTGCCTGGAGTAAGAATGTGCATGGTAGCCCCTCCCTGGCTTTAATCAGTACTACTGGCCTGTGCTTTCATGAGTAATAAAACTTGGCTTAAAAGAAAAGAGAGAGATGTAAAGAAACCAGAAGTAGACACGTGGGCATGCCTACACACACACACACACACACACACACACACACACACACACATACACAACTCTATTTAATGGAAAGAAAAAAACTCAATGCTACAGCTCATTTTTCCAGTATAGATGCCAGATTGTTTTTATTTATTTAAGGAATAAACTTACTGTGTGGCAGAAGGGTTTTGCTTTAATTAGGATTTCCTGTTGTCCCAAATGCATATGTGTGGTGGGTGTGAAAGGAAATTAGTAATCTGTGGCAGGCCTCTTTTTCCTTAACCACTTTTGATCCTGGTACCAATCAGCCAGGCATTAGTGGAAGTTGAAAGGCAGTCACAAAATTAACTGTGCCCTTTTAGCTACGGATTCAACAAAATGCAGCAAAAGAGAAAAAAAAAAGTTTTCTTTTCAAACAGAAATATGTTACTGTTTGATAATAATAGTATTTAAATTTTTTTTAATGCTTACTTATTTTGGGGGAAGAGAGAGAGAGCAAGAGAGAGAGCTCTCACAAGTGGGGAAGGGTCAGAGAAACAGGGAGAGAGAGAATCTCAAGGAGGCTCCGTGCCGTCAGCGCACAGCCCAATGCCAGGCTCCATCTCACGAACAGTGAGATCATGATCTGAGCTGAAACCAAGAGTCGGACACTTAACCGATTGAGCCACCCAGGTGCCCGATAATAATCGTATTTTAGCTGTGATGATCATATCCTAAGTTACTTGAAAAAGAAAGCTTAACTCTTTGGAAGAGCTCCTGGATTTGGATTTTCCCCAAAAGCTTATTGCTCTAACATTTGGATTTATAATATTTGGAATTTCACAAGATAGGCTCATAAACACACCAGATATGCACATACAGCCAGGAAGAGGATTCATGCTACTTGAGCAAACACCTGCATCAAGCCGTCTTCTCCTGGGTCACAATTTTCTGTTATTAGTTTGGAGAAATGGGGTAGGCAAGAGCAATTTTCCAAGATTCCCAAGAACTAGTTTCACCTGCATGTGTCTCGGGCCCAAGTCAATCAGAATTAGGGCTGACTTGGTATTTGTCACTTCCCATTGTCAATCTTACAAGAATGGAAGAATTTTCCTCTCCATGGTCTTAGCTAAAGCAGCTCCAGTCCTTTTTTAAAGCTAGAATGGTTTTGAGGCCAGCTGATGAAACAAATGAGGCGACCACATTAAGGAAATTGAAACAATAGTAGAGCTGTATTTTTGGGCATAATTTGGGCATTTCAGAGAAAGAACATCAGTTACTCTGAATGTCAAGGTAGCAAGGATTGATGGAGACATGCCTGTCTTCTCATTCCTCCTAACAACTGCTAAACACACCTGTCATTCTCTTAAAGGAAATGACAGAGTAGTTGTCTTATGAACACTATACTGAACCTCTTCTGCTAAATTGTGGGTAATGGTTTTGAGATGTTGACTTTTAACCCGAGGGATTATATTGTCACTGTAGACTTTACCGTTGAAACTTACAACCATGCATTCCAGAATTTAAAGTCATAGCACTCCCTCAAATCACAAATGGAAAAGGACTGTTGGCAAAAGTCCCGTATACCATCCCTCGACATGAAATGCTTACTCCTCAGGGCCCATTTGAAAATACGAGTTTCCATGTTATACTGTTAACGTGAAGGGTTACTTTACAGCAATTTCACCGATGCCTCTTCCAAACTTTCTCCCTGTGTCTTTTTCAGTTTTAATCCATCCTCACCTCACCGATGGTCTTTGGATCCAAAGAGATCCTTTAGATGTGCGGAAACTTGTAGACCATTAAGAGATTTTTTTTTTCCAAATTCAGTGCCTCCTTCGCCTACTTTTCACGCTGCTTTATTGGTCAGTCAGGTTACGGTCACTATAAATTACATACATTCCGGCTTGGAGTTACTGACCGCATCCGTACTTCCATCAGTCATCCCCTTACAGGGCTTGGGTGGCTGACAGGGAAGTGACAAAAGCTGACTTACGGTGTGTGCAGCAGCTGACAAGGGTGTCCTCTGCACTGGTGTCCTTCGATGACTGCGATTATCCCACAGGACAATCTGGCCCGAGTAAGTCCCACCAACCACCAAGTTGGGATGGAAACGAGCGAAGCACACTGACATCACAGAGGACTGGGAGGAGAAAGGGGGAGAAACGTGTACTGTGAAATGGTTGGAGAAGGCTTGTTTCTTCCTGAAGAGAAAACAGTTCATCACATCAACTCAACACATCCTGGAAAACAAAAAGCAGTTGTTAAATGCAAAATTAGTAGACCGTTTTGTACCTAAATGCAGACTTTTTTCTTGAGAAGGTTGGTCAACGGTTACCCCTTGAAACTTGAAATTTGATGTCCTGGCCATGTCCTCAAACAGGCATAAAACCTATCTTATGTGCATCTTTGTTTTGTGGTATGTAAAGCTTGGTTTGTGGACACTTCCCATTTATCAATAAAATTGCATCAGAACAAATATTAATTCTCCACTAAAATCTTTACAAAGTAATTCTTTACTCTGAGGGCATGGCTACATGAAATTATACTATATACAGTGTTGGCAAAGCCTCAAGGACTTTGAGACGTGGTGCTTTTTTTGGGATTTTTGTTTTTGGCTTAATGTAGACTTCTAGGAAGTATACTGACCTCAGACTGATCAACTGGTTCCTCCCTAAATTCCCTCACCTCCCATGGGCATTCTCCTGACCTTAATCCTGCCCACTTCAGACAATTCTTAATGTTATTCTTTGCCCTATTTTAACAAAGTCAGGAGTGGATTTCAGTCCAACTCTACCAGGGCCTGTCATAGCATCACGAATGTGGTTTTTGAAATTCCACAAAAGACTACTGGACACTACATTATATAGAAAATTACTTAGGACCAGGATACACTTAAAATCAGGTTAAGTTGGCTGTTTCACATTTGTTAAAAAGTCCATTTTTATTCCCATAGAGCTTTCATGTTTGCATTTATTTATATGTGGAAGCAATTATTTTTAAGAAATGCATTTCATCCTTCCAATTAAGTTCAATGAATGACCTTGTGTATAAGAAAGGCACTGTACCAGGCATAATGGGAATACAAAGGTAGTCATTGCCCTCAACAAACTTGCGCCCTGATAAAGGAAACTAAAAAGCATGCATGCTGATGACCAAAACTGCATTTGCTGCTAGTTCATACGTGCTAGTCCAAGCCTTCATATGAAATAGAAAAGGGTGCCTCTATGCATAGACATAGTCACATGGGAGAGGTGCCTGCCATGGCTAGTGGAGAGTGAGGTGGATCTTTGTCCTCACTTGTCCCTTGGGTTTGATATCCTTGCACAATTTGCACACACAAGTGTGTGAACGTGATTCATGCCATGACTAAATCACAGCAGCATGCGTGTGTGTGCATGTATGTCTTTGTGTGTGTGTGGGGGGGTGAGTGTGGAAGATTAGCTGGGAGAGGGGAGAAAAGAGGAGAGTGGAAAGAGTGGATGGTTCAAGAGACCTCATGAATGGGAATGAATCACCCCTTGAAGTACAGGTGGAACACTCAGCACGTGGAGGGGAAAAGAAGCAGGCACTCCTGGGAGATGAGATGATAGGGAGAAGATTACAGGCACCCAAACAGAGGCTGGTGAACAGCCCACAGTCTTGTTTGGCTGGGAAGAAGGTTGCATGGTAGAGGCAGACGGTAGGGAATGTGTCTTAAAAGGCCACCCGGGCCAGACAAGAGAGGGCCTTGAATGGCAGGCACTGTTTGGAATTTTTCCCACGAGCAACAGTGAGAAATCACAGCATTCTGAAGAAAAATGGGAGAGGATCAAAGGTTGTAGCTGATAAGCCAGCAAAGTAGGAAAGTGAATGAAAAAACATTATGATCTTTTCCTGACTGGGAAGCTAGACATCCATTTCTAAAAAGATCAGATCGACTATCAACCTAACTCTTCCTTGTCTGAAGCAGCCTCAGCTACGCTGAGGTAGAATAAAGAATGCAGACTATTTTTCAGTGTCATGTTTTCCTAGTTTGAATGATTTTCAGTTCCAATTCCTTGAACACGATTAGATGGAGAACATGCTTGTGCCCCAATCTGGTTTTCATAAAGTTCAAGAATAACTCTCAATAATGATACTGAATTAAAGAAAAAGAAAATAATGCTGGTCAGCTTCTTGTTTTACACATCCCACAGAAACGATTCTTAGTTTTCAACTGATGAAATTCTTATGTTGTTTGAGCTATGTTGGAAACATTTTCTTTAAAGCTTCAGACTTAAAATTATCCAGGTGGTACCAGCAACTGAATTTACCAAAGCTCCAATCAATATGGATAAAGGAATACCATTAAATTAGGAAAATCTAGAACTCAACCACTTGATTGCTTTTGTGTTTGAGTTAATTCCCAGCAAACACTGTTCCAGACTTTGAACAGTTTGCTAAGAGACTAAACTAGAGAAAAGTAAGCAGTGGATGTTCTTCTACGAAACTGAAACGCATAGTTGTCAATCACCTAGAATCCAACTCCAGGAAGTGAGAATGCTTTCTAATTCCTACTTTTTCATTCATTCACTTGTTTTTCAATAATTCATTCATTCACTCATTCATTCATCAAACACAATGATGCCCACTGAGTACTAATGAAACCATTTCAAAAAATTTTAAATGTGATAAAACTCCCACTCTTGAAATCAGAATTCTATTTGCATTTGACAAAAAGTCAAATTCATGCTAAACAGAGTCACAATCCCTTAGAGCCCTGGAGTTCTGCTACCAGAGTCTACTTTGTTTTGCTGCAAATCAATCTTTACAACATCTCCATGAGGAAAAAGAGTAGACACATTTATTTTTATATTTGGAAGATTAGAAATGGAAGAGTAGTTATGTGATTGTCAATTTCACTTATATTTTAAGCTCCATACATTAATTATAATATGCATTCTACATATTATAGACTATAAAGGTTCAAAACAGATCTCCAGGGTATGCTACACTTGACATACTATCATTCATATGGAAACACTAAGGCAGTATGATCTCAATTATCTAGATGTAAAGTTTAAAATTTAGTCATTTCTTGAGATGTTTTTAAGTGCCCCAATGTTTGATGTAATGGTGACAAACATTTGGATGATTGACTGAATTTTTTTATTTTTCATCCAAATGTTTAGGTTCTGTCAGTCACGTGGGAACAGTCCCCTAATTGCAGAGAAAACTCTTCTTCTTATTTGGAAAGTCTGCATCAACCCCGAGGAAAAAAGTCTCGGAAGAACCCCTGTGATCTCCTGCTCTTCGTACAGCTCCTGATCTACTTGTTGTTGCCAATTGTCTTGGAATTTATTGACTGTCAGCATAGACAGCAAAGGATGATATCATCCTGTCAGTTATATTGATTTGGTAAAGGGTAAAAACAGCATTCCAGAAGCATTGACTGACACTATTAAAATACGTGGGTTTTCTTGTTGTTCTCATTTGCACACTACATTTTCTGAAGACATATTTTATGGAAAACATTATCAATAATATTAATGTTACTTTAAAAAATGTCATCACTTTCCTAAGCATTTAAAATTTTGTAATTAATTCAGTTATTCAGGGTCATAATAAAGTGCTATTAAGTTGTATGGTAAATACAATTTAGACAAGCAAAATTAATTGAAAACAAGAAGCTTCCCTACCTTGTTATTCTTAGTTTTATAAGAATATGTAACTATATAGATATTTTTGGAGTTTTAACTTATTACTTATTTTATTCTTTAACATGTAAGAGGCTTAGATTTATTTTGAGAAACAGCATATGCCTTTAAACATTCAAATCAAGTAGTTTACACGAGTGGAAAAATAGTGCTAAAGTTGATGAGAATTTCTGGATAATGTTAATGTCTAATCAGTATAAGTTTTTCTGACACCACAGTCGAACGTTTTTATAAGGCTAGTGATTTCATCAATATGGCTCAGAAATATGATTAACTAGTTACTAGTACGTTAAAAACTTGATGTAAAACTGGTGAGTGTGACCTGATATATTCCAACACAGGTGACACAGAGACAGTATCACACCAGGAACCACTGTATCCAAGGGGGCAAGCACCACATTTTGATTATTTCTGTATCATAGTTCCATCAAATCAGGACAAGCAAGGTTTTGAGACTACGTTTTAAGGATCAGGGCGTCTCTAGTGACAGGTTCTGGTTTCCTACGCAGACATGGCAGCCCAGATGGTCCTGGGGAAACTTTATTTTTCAATCTTGAGCAGACCGCATGGTTACTGGCCGTCCCTGCAAAGGCAGCCTCTTCCCCTATGCCTGTTGCCACACGTTCACTTGCACACGAGCTGACCCACTATAAAGGATTCCATACCCTCATCATCTATTTCAAGAAAAGGCAGTTTGTGTTCCCCCATTCACAGGGTGAATTCAGAGACGAGACGGGTGGAGACGCCACTTTCAACGTCTCCCTTCACTCCCGACACACACAGCATCAATTGCAGTCGGCCCCAACCCCTCCTTCAGCGGCTCTGGGGGCTGTTTTCTATTTTAGAGAACTAATCCTGGCCAGTTGAGGGTCGGTACTTCCCCTTAACCACAGACCCAGATGCCCAGGGCAAACAGCCTCTGGTCACTGTTGGTTGGGCAGCTTGCTCCTTATGTTCACATTTGATACGGTTGCCCGAGTCCTTTTGTGTATGGCACCCTGCCCACTCCCCAGCCACCGTGTCTGGGTTGGTGGGGAGAGGGGTCCTGCATTCAAAAGCATCTCCTATTTCAAGTACCATCTCTTCTGGGGAGAGGTTGGTCCCAAGAGGGAATGGCCATATTGTTGCCATATGCTCTTTAATGGTGGCTGACATTTTATTTGCCTAAAAGTAAATGCTTAACTGTCAGAGGGCTGTGAGGCAGACAGATCAGATGCTTCTGGCTACTAGTGAGCTAGAATATATTTCTGCTAAGTACCTAAGAAACCCACAAAGATATTTCTTTTGTTAATGAAAACACGCATAATTAGAGAAAACTGCTGTCGAAAACCCCTCTTACAGGCAATCATGTAGCACCAGGCATCTGACAACATGGAAGGTGCGAAGGTGGTAAAGCCAAGACATGAGTCATGAATTGGGCACTTAACTTTAATTGAAATGAAGGAACGGGTCTCTTTTCCTTTCAGAGCTCTCTTTTCTTTTGCCTAAGTCTCTATCCCAAGGTGCACAGTTCATTCATCTAAACTCTAAGAGTGACCATCTACTGAAAGTTCTCACCCCATTAGTAATGGAAGTGCCCAGGAGCAATGACTAAATGAGCTTGCTTGCTACCTCTTGACTCAGTTTATATGAAAAAAAAAAAGCAGCTGATTTTAATATTTGATTTCCCAAAGATTAGGAACCTCTCATTATGATCATCTTTCCTATGATCCCTTGGGATTTTTGTACCTTTCAGTAGTGAGATGCTTCTGTGTACCAAGAGACAGACCTGGACCGTGTACTGAGAATACAAAGTTGGTGGACAAACCACAATGAGATGCCCACGAGGATGGCTATGATTTAAAAATGTTTGCATGTCAATTACACCTCAAAAAAGCTGGGGGTGGGGGGAACCAAAAAAGGGGGGAATACCAAGCACTGGTGAGGATATGGAGAAATGGGAACACTCACACAATACCAATAGGAATGTAACATAAGGCAGCCATTCTAGACAACATGCTGGCAGTTCCTGAACAAGTTAAACACAGAGTTAACATATGATCCAACAATTCCACTCCTCGGTATACACCTAAGATAACTGAAAACATCTGACAATGCAGAAACTTGTACGCGCATGTTCATAGCAGCATTATTCATTATAGCCAAACAGTGCAAATAACCCAAGCATCCATCAACTGAGAAGTAGATAAATAAAATGTGGTAAATCCATACCATGGAATATTAATCACAAATAAAAAGGGACACAGTACTGATACAGGCTATTACATAGATGAACGTTGAAAGCATCATGCTAAGTGAGACAAGTCACAAAAGGCCACATATTGTATGATTCTATTTATACAAAATGTCCAGAATAGACAGATTCATAGGGACAGAAAGCAGATCAGCGGGTGCTTAACATGGAGGTTAGGGGGACAATGGGGAATGACTACTAATGGGCATAAGGTTTATTTTGGGGGTGATAAAAACTTTCTAGAATGATGTAGTGGTTATGGTGGCACAACTTGGGGAATACACTAAAAAAACCCCCCACTGAATTCTATACCTTAAAAGGGTGAATTTTATCTCAATTTTTAAAAGAGTTAGTGTGCAGACACCTTCTGATTTCATGGAGCTTACCAACCTTATTTCTTATCTTCGGGACAATTGTCTGGACTATTTTGATCATTCTTTCCTCAAAGTTATTTGATTTTTTTACTTCCCCTTGAACATTTCCTTCAATTTCTACTCTTTGAGAGGCACTGAGGTGGAAAGGGAGGGTTGGCACACTTGAAGTCCCTAAAGCTGACCTCCTGCTCTGACGCCTGCTAGCTGTGTGAATCTTCTAAGCCTTATTTTTTTTATTTTGTGCACATTTTCAAATTATTTATTTTAAAAAAACTATGGTGAAATACTCATAAAATTTATCATGCTAACCATTTAAAATTTTTTGTAATGTTTATTTATTTTTTAGAGAGAGAGAGAGAGAGAGAGAGAGACAGAAACTGAAGCAGGCTCCAGGCCCTGAGCTGTCAGCACAGAGCCTGACGCAGGGCTCGAACTCACGGACCGCGAGATCATGACCTGAGCCGAAGTCAGACGCTTAATGACTGAGCCACCCAGGTGCCCCTCATGTTACACCATTAACCATTGGTGTAAATGTTACACCATTTTTAAGTGTACAGCTCAGTGACATTAAGTACACCCGCACTGTTGTGCAACCATCACCGCCATCCATCTCAGAACATTTTCACCTCCCCCAACTGTAACTCCATGTCCGCTAAACACTAATTCCTCATTCCTCCTCTAAGCCCTTAGCAACCACCATTCTACTTTGTTTCTATGAGTTTGACTACTCTGGGAGACTCACATACGTGGACTAGTGTAGTATTTGTCCTTTTGTGACTGGTTTATCTCGCTCAACACAATGTGCTAATGGTGTTAGTACACCCATGTAATGCTCCAAGTGTTACTACATTCATGCTGTAGCAGGTCCCATAATTCCCTTCCCTTTTAAGGCTGACTGATATTCCATTGTATGTTTATGCTCCCATTTTGTTTATCTGTTTACCTGTCAGTGGACATTAGGGATTGCTTCCACATTTTGGCTATTATGAATAATGTCACTATGAATATGGGTGTACGCACAAATATTTCTTCAGGATCCTGCTTTCAGTTATTTGGGGTATATAACTGCAGGTGGAATTGCTGGATCATACTCTATTTCTAATTTTTTTAAACTGTCATACTGTTTTCTATAGAGGTTACATTTTACATTCCTACCAGCCATGCACAAACGTTCTGATTCCTCCACATGCTTGACGGCCCTTGTCATTTTCTACTTTCATCCTGTTTTGTTTTTTATAGTAGCCATCCTAATGGGAGCCTGAATTCTCAGTTCGTAACAGGAGAATGATAGTTCTCACCCTGCCTACAAGCAGGTCATTTTCTTTGCCTCTGTTCCCTGGGGCTGTTGGAAGATTTGAATTTAGTAATGCAGTTTAAGACTGATAAACAATATGCCCCCATATAGTGCCACACATGACTACTTTGCGATTTGGAGAAACATTCCTGTGGAAAATGAAGGTCCAGATGACTCCTCATTTTGCTTAACGAATCCTTCCTAAGCAATTCTCATAGTAATGCTTGCTCCTGCCTTGATGATCGAGGTTGACAAACTGTCTCCAGAAGTGTTACTGCACCTTTTGTTACATGGTTTAACTCTTTGGAGTCCTTATTTATTTTTTTTTAACATTTTTTTATTATTTTTATTTTTTGATAGAGAGAGACAGAGCACAAGCAGGGGAGGGGCAGAGAGAGAGGGAGACACAGAATCTGAAGCAGGCTCCAGGCTCTGAGCTGTCAGCACAGAGCCTGATGCGGGGCTTGAACCCATGAACCATGAGCTCATGACCTGAGCCAAAGTCGGCCGCTTAACCGACTGAGCCACCCAGGCGCCCCCGGAGTCCTTATTTTTGACAAGCCCTGCTTCCTGTCTGGGACACTGACTCTATTTCCTGTTCCACAGACCTTCATGGCTGGTTATACTTCCTGTTGCGGGTGGCAATTCCAAGTCCTGATATTTAATAAGTTTGGATAATGAGGAAGAGAAGGAAGAGGGAAAATGGTGCAATGTTGGCACCAGAAATGACTGCAATAAAGACCAAGATTAGATTCATGTCACATTGTCGTTCATATGCATGTTCATAAGGCAAGCACTGCAATTTTGGGTGACATTAGGATCTAAATTGTAGTTGGTAGTACATTCAGTGCAAGTACTTCTGAATACCACAAAATTTCAGGGCAATGGGATAATCTGCACACTACTCCCAAAAAGTTTTCTGAAATCAGATTCTTTTTTTTTTTAACCATATTTCACACCTTGAATCAGTGCTGAGAAACTACTTATATGTGATGTGACTTTGTATCTAATTTTTACTTACTCATCATTCACCTGTATCATCCATATAGGTGTGTGGACCCCTTAGGCTGTGTTCTAAATTGTTACTCCAAATTTGCTTGTACCTTAGCATCATCTGAAGAGCTTAAAAAAAGATTCCTCATGCTCAAGGCACATCCCACACCAACTAAATCAATTTCTGGGGGTAGGACTCAGGCATCAAAATTTTTAAAAGTTCCACAGGAAATTTCATGCGTAGTTAAGTGAAAAGTACAGTTTTAAATCAGGGGTTCTCAAACTTATCTGAACACAAGAAGCACTTAGAGAGTTTATTAAAAACAGATTCCTGGGTCCCAGCCTGGAACTACTGAACCAGGATTTCAAAGAGGCCTGGTGGTCCATGGATTTAACACATGCCCAGGATCTTGTTGAATTGTTGTTGAGAAGTTTGGAGAACCCAAGTCGAAAACAATGAATTCGTAGACTATGACCCAGTCACAGTGGGATGCGTTTCCTTTTGCATCAATATAGGCCATGCCTGGGTTGTTTCCTTCATGGATCACATGCTTTGGTCACAACCTGCCCAACAGAGACACATGTAGTATAATAATTGTTCATCTGCTACAATGCCTCGCTTAATTCCCTTCAATTTTATTTGCTAGCTTTTACATTTCCTTCCCCTTTCTTCTTCCTCTCCCTTCCTAAAAGATTGAGCTCTTAGAATAGGATCAATAAAAAGGGCAGTGAAGGTTTGGTTCCCAACTTCCCTTCAGCATCACTCTTCACGCTGGCACCAAACATCTGAAAGTTCTTATTTATTAGTAAGAGGGATAACAAACATCATCATTGTCACACCATTTACATTGTTATGCGCTGTGGGGGTGTTCCAAAATTTTTGAGTACCTACTAAGAGCCAAACCTGGTATATATTGCTGTATCAGTCCTACTAGGTGAGTAATTTTTGCCTTCATTATTTCAGATTAGGAAACCCAGGCATGGACACATAAAGCCACTGACTTGGATCAAATGAATACCAGGTGGCAAAGCCCAGATTTGAACTACAGGCTGGCTGATTTAGAAGCCAGTGTGCCACGAAACATTGTATCAGTTGAAAACCAGGTGCATTTTCTCTTGGAGGTACACAAACTCCCACTCCTGAGCGCCACACCTCTGACTTCACACTGCGGACTGATAATCACTGACTAAGCCTCATTCATCCCCACATGGCAGACAGGGATTTGGGGCACCCTGGCTGCTACAGTGGCCTTGAGTCTCCAACCCCTCTCCAGTTGGACTTATGTTGCCGGTATAGAGAATGATCACGTGACTCAGCTCTTAGCCTACCAGTTGTGACAGGTGACAACAGAGCTAATTAGTACCAATTGTGGTGATATTTACCATGAGGTGGGTACTTCCTGCTGCGAACTGATTGAGACCAATTAATCATTTCATAGGAGTCTACTGAACAGCTAGCAGCTGGAAACCGATTGCATCACTACTGACAAGCTCTGTATTTATTGTCACTGCTTTGGGAGAAAAATGTTGTGTTTTCATCTTGTCACTATGCAGCCACACCAAAAATGCCGTTCCAATACAACAATCACTTCGTAAATGAGTGTTTATCCCCCAAATAATTATGTGAATTGTTATTAATTATTGTAGAAGGGAAGAGTGCCCCTGAAAAAGCATTAACAAGACCAACCCAACAGCAAGGTGGAAAATCTTGGCAAAAAATCCTTTAAAATGCAAAGCCATTCTGGGATGCCTGGGGTGGCTCAGTTGTTTAAACAACCGACTTTTGATTTTGGCTCAGGTCATGAGCTCATGGTTGTGAGACTGAGCCCTGCACTGGGCTCTGTGCTGAGCCTGCGGCCTGCTTGGGATTCTCTCTCTCCCTCCCACTCTGCTCCTTCCCTCCTCTCAAAATAAATAAAGAAACATTTAAAAAATAAATAAAATGCAAAGTCATTCTTAGAAAGTAACTGCTTCAGACTATCACCTGCACAAAGCATTGGAAACATTCCTCGTGCCAGGTGTTGGCCTGGATAGGACCCACCTGGTGTTACACTGAACAACAACTGGGAAATTCCTATTTCTTTATAAAAGGAAAGTTTGTTTCCTTTACAAACTTGGTTTATAAAAGGAAAAGTGGCTCCTACACCCCCTTTTTAAATTAATATATATATTTTTAATTTTAGTTAACATAAAGTACAATATTGGTTTTAGGAGTAGAATTCATTTATCCATCACTTACATACAACACCCAGTGCTCATCACAACAAGTGCCCTCCTTAATGCCCATCACCCATCCAGCCAACCTCCCACCTCTCCCTCCGTCAACCCTTAGTTGTTTCTCCTTCATTAAGAGTCTCTTGTGCTTTTTTCCCCTCTCCCTTCTCCCCCACCTTCCCATACGTTCATCTGGTTTGTTTCCTAAATTCCAATCCTATTTTAGTCATCACAACTAGTAAGAGTTCTATAGAGAAGTTGGCACAAATTTATATTTTATTTTTTCATAAATTCCTTATAATAGTTCTAGATTTTTAGAAAAGTAGTGAAGATAGAACAGTTTCCATACACCTCACACCCTTTTCCCTACTGTTAACACCTTCCCTGTTGTTACATTCATATAGCACATTTTCCACAAGGAATAAATCAATATCGATACACTGTTACTGAAATCCATGCTTTGTTCAGGTGTTCTTAAATTGTACCCAATGCCCTTTTCCTGCTCCAGGATTCCATCCAGGAGACACATCACCTAGTCATCATGTCCCCTAAGGTGTCTCTAGACTGTGACAATTTCTCAGACTTCTCCTGTTTTTGATGATTTTAACTGTTTTGAAGAGCATTGGTGGTCAGGAATTTCCTAGAATGTCCCTCAACTTGGGTTTAATTTTTTTTCTTATCATTAGGCCTAGACAAAAATCTTTTTAGGTCTTACAAACATTTGAACAAAAAGAAACCCGAGTTCCAGGTCAGTTAGTGAAAGGGGATTATAACACACACACACACACACACACAGTCCATTTTTATAAATTTGTTCTAAAAACTTTACTATGGATAAAGCAAGGTGGGGCTGTACCCCCATATCTGGAAATAAGGCTCACTAAAACATGCTCAGGTCAAAGAAGCTTTCTCAGTACAGACTTCTAATCATTTACTCATCATTTAGTGTGTCTTTTTCAGGGAATAAGAAACCCAGTTGCTATGCCTGGGCTGGAATAGGATTGTGTTGCAAGCTGAAAGTGAACTTTTGCTTTATAAAAAGGACAAAAAAGCATAGGAAGAGATGAATATAGGGGTTGCTTTATATGTTAATGAGCACCAGCTTTCTTCAAATCAAATGTCTAAATCCTGCTTAATTAAAAAAAAAAAAGGAAGTTGATATTTGGATATGTCATGTGTTGACATCCACCACTTTGACTTACGGGGGTACGAACTAAAGAGAACAGATTACTTTATTCAAGAGAGAAGGAAAAGACTTCCAATTTGACAGGAAAGAGTGTAGGCGGCATTAACTTCAGTACTTGTTAAAACATGAAGGATTAATAGCGAAAAAAAGGGAGGGAAGAATTGTGAATGTCTCCAGTTCAGTATCTTCAAAAATGTTTGTGGTTTCTGAGAATGGCACACCCGACCACATGAAAGTGACGCTAAGGGACTCAGCCACACGACTTCTCTAAATCCAGAGCTGGGACTGCTCTCCTTTTACCATCAAACCATCTTACTTGAAGTGTAGCCACAAATTAAATTTATTTTTTATTGAAAAAGTACTAAGTCCTTACCAAGAGGGCAAACACAGCATTCAGAAACACTGGTCCCTCACCCCCTTCCCTGCCTCCTGCCTCCCCCACCCAACCTTGACAGAGTAAGCCATGTAAACCACGTAAAGAAGAGCCAGTTCGTAGTCTATGAATTTTTCCTTGGCCATGTACAAAGGCAGTGATGGCTTTCAGCTGAATCTAACAGAATCCGGTTATCAGCTATTCTTTTTTACAAACACAATAATAAACAGGCTGATCAGATTCAGACCTGTTGTATTGGCAAAGAATGTCTAAAAACGATTGCACGATAGATCTGTCTTGCTTTGTGGACAATTTCTTTCTGAATTTGTAGGATTTGGGTTTTACGCTTGAGATGCAAAAAGGAGGAAGAAAATACAGCCTCCCTCTGTCTGTCACTCAACAACCCCCTGCTGATAAAATAAATCTACATTTGGAGCGTCCACCCAAAGAGTCATGGAATGTCCCACATTAGATTATTACGAAGCCACTTAGATCAGAAATTATAGGGGGACCATTAAAAAAAAAAAAAAAACCTAAGGCATTCCACTATGCAAAAGCTCTTCACATGGGTTTTTTGATTGACTGTAGTGGTTTTGCCAGCTGTGACAGTGGATGGAATCAGTTGGATCGTTTTAAATTTAGCAAGAAAATAAAAGAATTTTGCAAAAATAGGTCCTTTCTCATATTAAAACTACATGGTGAATACAGACCTCGGGGGAAACAAATGGGAAGTGAGGTCCTCCAGCCAAGAAGTGATGTGGCACAAAGGCAGAAGCAGTCTTTGTCTCTTTTCATCTGCCTGGAATTACTTAGATACGCTGATGCCTGCAGCATGGAGATGAACCAGATGACCTGTTAGACTGTGTCTAGCTTGTTGGTTCTATTGATACATTACTACTTTGAAGTGCTGAGAAGGACCAGAAAAAAATGGTGTAAGTGCCTGCTAAAAGATGGATGCAAGAGACAAGGGTGAACTGACTTTTGTGATTGTCACCCAATCCCGAGGCCCACCCAGCCCCCAATTTCCACACCAATGTTTTTCCCACTGAAGATTCTTTGATGTTTAACAAGAGACCCAAAGAACGAGAGAGACTAGAGTGTGGAAAGGGTTAGAAATCTGTCCTGGTTGCTCATTTCTAAGCAGAAAGAAATCCCCTCTCAACATAACATGTAGGTGTACTTAGAAGACCAGAGGATAAATAGGTATCAAATTCCCCAGTGTTCAACGTGAGCTGGTTTTTATTTTTTATTAAAAAAATTTTTTTAATGTTTATTTATTTTTGAGACACAGAGAGAGACACAGCATGAGCAGGGGAGGGGCAGAAAGAGGGAGACACAGAATCTGAAGCAGGCTCCAGGCTCTGAGCTGTTAGCACAGAGCCCAATGTGAGGCTCGAACCCACAAACCACGAGATCATGACCTGAGCAAAAGTCAGATGCCTAACTGACTGAGCCACCCAGGTGCCCCAATCTGGAGCTGGTTTTTAAAAGAGTGACAAAATAGAGAAACAAATTCCGTGACAAACAAAAATGTATGAATAAAAAATCCTTTGGGATCAAATGGCTAAATTTATAGCACTTCTGAGATTTTTCTCTGTCCTTTTTTTGTCTCCCGGGGGAAAACCCTACCTCACAAAACTCAGAATGTACAAATTAAAGGCCATTCACATGGAGTTTGAAGCTTCTAGTTTTGGGAAAAGAGTGTAGAGCCATATGAAAGGCTGTCTGTCAACAGAATCCTGTCTGAACCATGTCCTTCATTGGATGATATGGGTGATAGTGCTGGTCAGCTGGAAGAAAGAAACGTGATGGTAATTCCTAAACACATGTGTCAGAGTAAATCCAATATACACGCCAGTCAGTTATGATAATGGAGTGGAATACGTTACTTTGTGCATATCTAAATAAAAATACACACGGACAATATTTCTTTTCCTTTTCCCTAAAAAAATGATTTCCCCCTAAAAAATGTAAAAAAAATGATTTCCCCTAAAAAAATGTAAAGAATAGCAGCAGTTTTTCATAGTAATCTGAATTTTGTTTATAGACTTGTGATGATGAGCATTTTATTTTTGGAACTGGTTGCTACAGTTTGCTACAAGATTCACAAAGTGCCCAGCGTTATTTCTCAAGTGTTGAAAAAAGAAAGGTGTCCAGTGTTCCTGGGGAACCAGAAACAATATGAAACCAGATGATGAAGAGTTAAGAAAAACTTCTCAGCCTGCTAATGAACTCCATCCTGCCTTGGTGAGACCACCCTCCTTTTAAGTAAGAGGTAATTTAATATGCATCTAACTCAGTTGTGTTTGGGTTTCATCCAATCTAAGAGTATCAGTGTGATAAATTATAATGAATTGTCTGCAATACTTCACAAAGTGACTATAACAGAACTGAAAAACAAGATCTCTCAGCCTGATTTTCCAACTCCGTTTGAATACTTTTTGCCTTATTCCTGTCAGACCACTCCGAAACTTGCAAATGTTTCTTATAGCTTCCTTACACTGAAAAGTTATGTGCTTCGAGCTCCATTTGATTAGATCCACAATTGTTGGCTGTCTCTATTAAATCAAGCCCCACACTTGAAAATGACACCAACTGTGAGACCAGCCAAATAATATAGCAAGAGAACTAACATGGCTTCTTTAGTTTCCAAAAGGTTTCTTTACACGTTAATTTCCTTTTGTAATCCACACTGTGTGCTCGGAAGTAGGTTAGTGAAATGGCCTCCATTCCTACTTCAGATTTTGAAAACGCCAGCTGGATCCAGACACTGTAGTGTCTGTAGGAAAAATGGGCAGAGGCCGAAAAGGGGGTCAGGAAACTCAAATTCTAGCAGGGGCTTGTGGTACAGCTGTGTGACTTTGCTCACGTGACTTAACTCCTTTAGGATGTACTTTCTTCATTTAGGTTAAGAACCACTGTCCTAGGGAAAAGGCCTTTTCATTTAATGGCTTTAGGTAGCTCCAGCTCTTCAGAATGCAAAAGCAGGACTGTTGTTCTACAGATGATCCATCCTAAGATCTATAGATGATCTATCATAAATAAAAACGAGGAGATTGGCATTAAGCTGTTTCCTGTGTTGGTTGGAAGACAGCAGTCTTTAGGGTGACACATGAAATTTGTGCGGGAGGACCAGGATGGGATTTTTTTACCCCTCCTATTCATAGACTACGGATTTGTAGAGATCCATGGGCTGGTGATCAAGACCAATTTTCTGTGTGAAAATCCTGTTAATTCTATCAGGCTTAACGTCCTCATGGGCAAAATACTGGGCATATTGGATTTGTAAGCCTCACAAGGGCAAAAGGTATGCTTTTCTTTTCTGTGTTGAGCTTTGTGCCTGAGACGGTTCCTGAGAACTAGTAGGTACTTGTATTCATTTCCTATTGCTGTTGTAACACTTCCACACACTGAGTGCCTTCAAACAATACAAGCTTATTACCCTATGCTTCTGGAGGCTAGGAGGACTAAAACTGAGGGGAAAGCAGGGCCGCATTCCTTGCTGGAGGCTCTAGGGGAGAATCAGTTTCCTTGCCTTCTTTCCAGAGTCTACAGGCCGGCCCCATTTCTTGGCTCACAGCCATCCTCCATCTTCAAAGCAGCAATGGCTGGTTGAGTCTTTCTTCTATCACGTCATTTTGATTCTGCTTCCACCATCACACTTCCTTCTAAGCCTGGCTCTCCTGACTCCCTCTTTCACTTATAAAGACCCACCCTTAAAATTACATTGGGCCCACCCAGATAACCTGGAATGATCTTTTCTTAAGATCTTTAATTCAATCACATATACATAACTGCCACATGAGGGGACATATTCACAGGTTCCTGGTATTAGGAGGTAGACATCTTTGGGTGGCCATTATTCTTTCTGCCTACCACAGTGTTCAATAAGTATTTGATCAACTTGTAAATATTTTGCAAAAACGGTAGGGTAAATACTTTGAGTTATTTGTAAGGTTAGCCAATTCCCATCACCCATCACTAACCAAAGTCATGGTCACGTGTGCATGTACACTTCTGATCCCTCTCAAATCTACAACCTTCATACTCATTCAGGCTCATGCTCACCTGACCCTGTTTAGGCTTTAAAAATGCATGCTGGTTCTATTTTACTCTCTTTCATCTGGTAGACAGAATATAATCTGTTGTGACAGATTTTCCTGACCAAGTTGAGTGAATTGCTCACTGTCACATAGAGACAAAAACGGAGCCAGAATAGAGATGTAAAACCCCTTTCTACTTGCCTTGCATCTCATCTCATACTCAACTTTTTTCTCCAATTACCATTGCAAACAGATCAACCAACAAAGAAGAGAGGGGGGAATCTTCAGGCAGAAGTAAAGATGCATGCATCATATTGCAATCCTACCAGTGAAAACCCAAGCTTCGTTCTGTTATTAACAACCTCCAAGTCATGTACCTTCCCCTCCAAAATAAATGCTTCAAATCGAGGCCACAGTCCCTGAACTGCTCTCCCACTAGAGATGCTACTAACCACCATGTCGATCAAGACCCATACACCTTCTGTCGAAACTCTTTCAGGTTTTTCTCTTGGCATTAAAATATATATGACAGCAAACTACCTCCAACTGCCACCCAATCCTCCTCCCACCAACACAGGTAAAGTTTCAGGATGATTTTGGCAGGCAACCCATAGGAAACTTAGTGGTGGACAATTACCTATTTTCATTTTGAAATTTTCAATTATTTTGAAGCAACTGATATTTTATGCAGGTTAGTTTGTGTCACTTAGGGCAAATTTCTACCACTTCTCAGTCAAAGCGATTACAGGAATCCTGTCTTATCTTTGACTTAACTGTAACATTCAGAAAGGGATGACAACCTAATGTATTTGTTTAATGCCTATTCTATCAAGGCAGCATATATAACTGGTATCAAAGAGTAACTGGGAATAATTGTAAATTAATATAACACTGCACTTAAGATAACGACAATAAGCGATAAGTAATGAAAACTTGATTGACACGCAACAACACTTCAGCATTCAATACCCCAGGCATTCTCTTCTTCTAAATCTGGCAACCAACCACACCACATTATATCAGTGACAAAGTCCACAGATTTACTTACTGGTTATCTTAAGTACAAATAATATATCTCTCTGTGGCCTAGAGGAAATAATTGTGTGAGACTTATAAGGTGTAAATTCTCCAGAATAATTTTTCCTGCAGTTCTAGTAGATCACCAAATATTTAAAACCTACTGTTTGCACATATAAGCTTCCTGCGGTGGGTCTGACACAGCGCATAGGCTCTCACTAAGGAATGTGAATTTCTATGGGAAAATCTAGTTCAAAGGTAAATAAACCTCTAATACGTATTTTTTTCCTTATTTAATTCCATATTCTTGATCAAGAGCCTTAAAATGTAAAGAAATTGATCCGGAATTAACATCAAGAGGCAGGGAAAATAAACACAAAATAAAGTTTAATTTCTAAATAACTACTCCTGGAGTCAGAAAATGCTGTAACTTGGTGGTGATAATGTCTTTCACATGGCAAATACGAGGTACTGTGGAAAGTTCCATCTATGTCTATATTGGCCAGCTCAAATGTAGAGGTGAAGAACTTTGTCAAAAGGCAAAACAAACCAAAAAACCCCAAAAACCCTACAACTTTTTAAGGCAATGAGGCTAGGAAGGCAATGAGAGTTTCATTGTCCTGTATAATTTGAATAACAACCTGAGTTTTCACCCCCCTTTCCAAACTGTAGACTAGGGTATAGCTAGTCTACAAGCTGTCACACATCTGGAAGACTATTTTAAAACACATTCAAATGTTTTGACTACATGATGCCAAGCATCTGGCAATACAAACTTCTCTTAGGTATTTTTCTGCTATAGAATTCAGTCTGTGTAGACAGTCGTTGTGCCAGATTTTGAACTACATGTTTTATTTGCAGAATGACAAAAATATATATGCAAAGGTAAGGTTTTCCTTATGCTTTTGATTTAGGTAGACTTAACTTAATGATGTTAACAGAGTTGCTATTGATTCTTGCATTACTTGAACTACTGTCTAGTGGTGTTCTCCCCCTGTCCCCAAAAGCCCTTCAGTGGCCTCTACTGGTCAGTTCCTCCCCAGGAACATTCTCTCCCAAACGGACAGCATTCACTCACTTGTCTAAATAGTAACTGACTTTATTGGTTTCATTCCACAGCAAGGATGAGGGAAGGCGAGGTTTCTAGTTTTCCCTGTCTAATAGGAACCAGCCTTAGGCATACCTGTGGTTCACCACCCATCCCCAAACCATTTGCAGGATCTTGAGGTAGGAGGTAGGTATTCTTCATGTGAGGTCGCCCCCCTCCTAATGCAAGCTAGCTCAGGCTTCCAAAGGCTGTTTCCACAAACTAACCTAACCATCCCTATCTCCACACCACTTTCACCTTTTCACACGAAGTCTTAAGTCAGATGACCCCCACAGTGGGGGGTGTTCTGGGTAAAATATGCACTAATTATTTCAGTTTTATAGCTTGCAATCTACTGCAGATCGCTCATTCTTGTTTTTGACCTAAGAGAACAGAGATAAATTCCTCACAGGCAGGGTACAGACCATATTCATCATTGTGGCCTTGGCACCTAAGCAGGGTGCTAGGCACAATAAAGGTCTGTTCAATTGTTCTGGATAAAATGCAGTCCATTCCGATGTTGAAGTAAAGATCACTACATTTCAACCCTGAAATTAACTTAGCCAGGGAGTCCAGTTTGGGCCTAAGCAGTGTTCGCAATTTGGATAATCATGAAGAGCAGGCGCATGGGGTGGGCCTGCCAGAACTCTAATAGCATTAGGGTGCTACTGGTAAAATATAAAAACTGTATTTTTTTTGTATTATGTATTATGTACTTTGTATTATGAACTTTGGAGCCATGTATTATTAAGGCCTCCTTGACATAAAGACTACACACTTAGGGGAGAGAATCTCTGTCTCCCTGTTTGTGGACCACACCCTGACTGGCTTGTTCTGGAAGCTGCTGGGCTGTTCAGGGCTCTGGAACACGATCAGCAACAATGGCTCCGCAGCAATGAAAGCCAGCACATGGCTGTGAAGCTCGCTCTGGAGGTATGTGACGGCAAGCCCTTGGTGTCTGATGGGGTGGGAGCATCGGGGAAAGTGGTGGGGCTTGGATGCTGGAGGTCCAGCAAGCTGCCTTTAGCATCAGAGGCCGTCCTTGAGACCTTATTCGTGAACATACTTGTGACTCCCACTGGGAAGGCCCAGAAAACAAGAAGGAGGATTTGAAGAGCCCAGAGAGCTTAAGTTGCAGATGGGGTGAGAACTATAGATGTATGGTTTATGCTGTTAACAAGACCTCATTAAATCAGTCTGGTGTGGCTCAGGAAAGCCAGGATTTGACAGATAGATGGACTAATACATAGAGGGAAAATGAATTCGGTGACATCAAGCAATATAACATTTTTCTATTTTATAATATATTTAATAGCATAAGATGTTGCTAATATATTTAATAGCATAAGATGTTGCTATTTCCCTTTTAAATATATTCCAAATCAAGTATTTGAAGCAGTTTTATAATCCTCTGAGCTGAAAATATAGCTAAGAAACTCGTAGAAAGTCTCCTAGAGGATTAACAGTTCCATGGTGGAGAATGTATTTTAATTCAGAATTCGTCAAGTAAAGCAGCCTCCTCTGTAGGTTTTACAAATAAAAGCAACTGGTGGCTAATATTTCTAATCTTCAATCAGTTTTCTGTGGATGAAAAATCAGAATCAGGGATTATTGCTTTTACAAAGAATGTTTAGACATCCCAGTGACATGATCACTATATAAAATATAATTCAAATGATCTCAGTTTAAACACTGACTTTGACAGTAAAATCATTTAATTTTCTACTATGGAAACTATTTTAATAATTTTAACCACTTTTAGATTATATCAATTCTTTGAGATGAACGACGATGAAGAAACAAACTAATCTCTGTAAATTGAGCTCCACTGCAAAAATGATCTCCATTCTTCAGCAGGGATATTAATGGGTAACCTTTTGAGGGCCTCTTCCTTGTATTTCTCTTCTTCTGCCTCTTCTGTCTCACACGGCTCAAAGGAAACCTAGCTCACGAAAACAGACTTACTTAATGATCCCCTTCCCTCGGCTTTCTCCCATTCTCTTTCATTCACATTCCCAACTTTACATCTCTCTTCTCATTTTCCTTGTTTCTTTCCGGGGAATGACCACCTCAAAGGATTAATTCAGAACAGGCAGCAGAAAACGGTAACAAGAGTGGGCAAATCAGGATGTGGATTTAAAATCAAGAGGTATTTTAAAGGAGGAGAGTTTCTCAAATTAAACATATGTTAAGAATATGGGTTTGTTGTTCATGGCATACCTGCTGCCTGTGATCCCACCCTCATCGGATCAGCCTTCAAGGGCAGAGCATTCCCTAGTGGAATAATAAATACAGCGGCTTGAGTGAATATGGATCTGGGCAGCCCAGCGACCCTCCTTTCCTCTTGGTCTGACTTCACTGTTGGAACACAGGTGGTCACTGAATGGGCTGAAGTAGTGAAATGGATCATGGCCCCTTGGGCTCAGAGCCAGAGATAGAGAGAAAATTCAGGTTCCAAGGAATCAGGCTTTGGGCACATAAAAATTCTAATGTTCAGTCCTGGCATTTATACTAAACTTTGCTTTAACTGATATTGCCTGTTTTCCAAGGCATCGTCTTTCTTACTTTGTTATATGTGAACTAGGCAACAAAAATCCATTAGACTTTCGAAAAATAGGTTGTACGGATGCTTAGAGTGCTTCTCTTTGCGCTGACCTTCCATCAACCTAACAGTATGGCAAACTGTATTCTGTAGGTAAAAATGAAAGCCTTGCCTTATGTCAGCACTTTCATTCTTCCCGGTGTATCATATCAAGTAGTTCTCTGCTGTCCCAGAATTATGTGCCCAAATATTGTTGATAGGAACCAGTCATACTTATGCTCATTAAAAGGTTTCAGTAGGAACTATGCAGAATAGCGATATATTATGTATTTGTTCACATATATCCTTCCTTGCTTTAGAGGAGTTTTGAGGTGGAGAGCAGTAATTAAGATACTTATGATTTGAATGCACTCTACTGATAGACAAGATTCAACAGTCTTGGATCTCTCAGGATAAGCATCCCTGATATGAACATAAGAAATCCATGTGGGTTTTGAGGGAAATATTTTTAGTGTGGTGTTGAAATAATATAGGTATGAGAAGCTCAAGACCCCTCTCTCCCATTTGTTTTGATATTATTCTTAGGAAACAAGAACTGCCTAACAAGCTGTGAAATTACCACAGAAGAATAAAGGATAACTGGCTTCCCTTTACACTGTCTGAAAAGTAGTACTTTCTAACTAAATGAATAGTGTTGGGTAACAAATGATTTCTGAGTCCCTCAAGCATTTCATAAAAGTCCACTTATGAAGTATAGCATATAGACAACAAAACCTTCCTAACTCTTCGTTAAAGCAGTCAGGCCTCTGACATTTGATTACTAGTTCAGGTTATCACACAGTCTTGGTGTTCATATATTTTCGTATTTCTGTAACAATGTCCCAAATCAGCAGAGAACCTGATATGTGAAAATTCCTATATATACAAAAAATAGTTTAGAGGATGTGATTATTTGCTTTTCAAAAAAAAATTCATTTATTTATCAAGGTCTCCTTTAGTGAGCCATATCTGATTGAGAACTGGCCTTTCTCCATGTTGTCTGAATCTGTGATGTTTTAAAGAACTTGGCTCAGATGTCCCCCTCACAAAGGGGAGAACATATTATAATGTTCTAAAGGCAGGAGGTTTGTGTTAAGCCTGTCTCAGCAGCTTCAATATAGAGACAGGAAAATCCAACGAAACCCAGTTCCAAAATTTAGCAAGTCCTCATAATTTGAGCAAACATATTAAAGAAGATGCCATGAAGCAGGTAGACAGTATGATCAAAAGTGTGGCTTGGGAGGTCATGGGAGAAGAGAAGGTAGAGCACAGGTAGAACTTTCCTTCTACCGGTCACCTTCCCCCAAAGTGAAGTCTCATCAATTTTAATGGCCATAGGTTGATACCACGTCATTACACCTTCAATGAAGTGATGTCAAAGGAAGCCAGCTGAGGACAAAGATGGTGAGACACATGACGAAGGGGGTGGAAGGGAGAATACTGTATTTATGTGTTCATCCCCACTCTTGCAGAAACCCAAAGTCAGCTGCCTTGCTTGAGGGATTGTTCCCCTTGACATTCCAAGGTCATGTTGCCTCTGTCCGTGATCCATAATCCTTTAAGACAAAATGCCATTCTGCTGCAAGCACACTGGAAAACTCTGCAGCACTGGCCAGAGATGGGATGGTTTGCTCTGGGACAGGAGCATGAGCAATGCTCAAGCCAGGCAAGATGACGACTTGGCAGGGGAAGACAGAATCGAGAAGAATTAGAGAGAATTCAGGCATCAAATAGGTGGTTGGCCCAGAAAATCACGAAGTTTCCTTCAAACTCTGAGATTCTACAATTCTGCATATTAACAGGTCTCATGGAAAGGGTTAACCCATATATGAGAAACAATGTACATACGAAAAGCAAAAGAGAAAGCAAAAAAATCCCTTCCTACACCCCTTAGATTACAATATGGCTAAACTATTTAAAAATGGTAATTTGACTTAGCCAGGGATTTCCATTTAAAAATGATTAGAAGATGCAACAAAAATATAATCTCTGGTTACAAATATTAAATGGGTATGGATGCAGAACTATGGGTCAGTAGTTAACATTGGCCAATGCAATGTCTCTGCTGCTCAAACAGAATTCATTTAAATTTATGATGGAAATCTCCATGAATGCTCACGAAGTATGTGCACAGGGTCTGTCCTCTCTCGCCTACGTTTCTGTGTGTGTGTGTGTGTGTGTGTGTGTGTGTGTGCGCGTGCGCGCATGCACGTGCGTGCGTGCTTGTACTTTGCTGCTAACAGAGCACATTTGCTTTGACTGTGGAGCTCTTTCCAGACATTAAAAGCCACAATTCTAGTTTTTATACTTAGAAAACACTCAAAATGTGTTTCTTTCTAGGGGAAAAAATACTGTGCCACCTTTGAGAGTCAAGCCCTTTGAATCCCATCAACTGTTGTGGGAAAACTTCTGATTCTATTTTTGCAGAATCTTTGTCTCGTATTTTCTGAAAGGCTTTGAGCTCTTGCACGCACAATCTTCTAGCGGCAATTTTAGCACAGTTGAATGCTTTTATTTGTGTGGCAGGTAGGACACACGATAATACACACCACTAAATTAATACTGTTCCCATACAAAATTTTTTTTTCTAGGACCTGCTTGCTGGTTGCCTCACTGTGGGATCAGAAGGTGGGATACTTTGATTTTAAACACAAGGGAAGGGACAGTGGGAACCAGGCTTTGAGTGATGGAGCCTTTCGGGGCCCCAGGGTAACTGTTACACGTCTCGTGTGGAAGAACACAGTGTGTGACATCAGTGTCCACACACAGCCCCCACTGAGATTAAAAACCACATATAAGGCAAAATAATTTACTAAAATGTTGACAAGAGCACTCTGTTTACGAAACATGTGCAGGGGGAAAAGCTGACTAAGCCAAAGGGAAAACTTGCGTGTAAGCTGCTTATCAACTATCCTTAGTAAGGTGAGGAGATCTTGGCAGCACTTTGGGGGACATTTTGACTTCTCTTTGCTTCATGCTCTGGAGTTATTTTTTCTATTTTTTTTCATGCTGTCTCTGTAACACAACCTCTTTACATAGTTTATCTCAGGAAATGACAATTGGCCGTCGAATCCCATACAAATTGATTGGATATGACAGCTCAAAGGAATAAATATTCTGCAGGGAAGAAAGTTTCTACTTATACTCTTGTATTTTCAATCTTTTTTTTTTTTACCCCTTCTTCCTTAATTTTATTATTTCAATTAGATCATTTAAAAATCAACACATCACATACCAACCTCCCCTAAGAGCAATCATAAGATTTGATGATTTTTCTGATACACAGGCTAGGGTTTCAAATTTGCATTATTTTATCTACTGAATTAACTATGAATTCTAAACCAAACTAATGCTGCCATGTGTTTTTAAACATCTCTAATCTAAACCATCTGGAGAGGCATGGTTTTGCAAAGGCATCCTTTTCAGGACACTGTGTGGATTTTGTCACTGCTTGAGGTTTTGGCAAACCATCAACATTACTATAATTCTCTTTTATGAAATATAGCTTTTGACTAGGATTTTAGAGTCCTGGGTGTGTGCGTGTGTATTTATATGAGTGTGGGCACTTGTGTGCAGTTTTTGCTTCTGTCCCTTTCTTTTTTCAGAAGACGATATTTACAATAAACTTATTTTACTTTTTTAAACTTATTTAAAGAAACAAAGGTTTTTATTGCATATAAGGAATAAATTTTATTTCATCTACTCAACATAATGTCAGACCAAGTTATTAAGAAATGGAGAAGGACTAAGGAATCTACTCCTGAAATCATTGTTGCACTATATGCTAACTAATTTGGATGTAAATTAAAAAATAAATAAATAAAATTAAAAAAAAAAAAGAAGTGGAGAAGGACTTTTAAATAACCCACCTTACTGGATGTAGGTGCTGGGAATACTTTCTAAACAACTCATTAGAAGAAAACATATCAGCTTTAGAAACCACAACAAAAAAAGTGTAGATATAAAATTATTATGGCAACAATGATTTGTGGGCATGTAAGATATGAGCTCAACACATTTATAAGGAGATTACAACTGAAAATTGACTAAGCTAAATATTTTGCCTAAGAAAAACAACACCTTATTTATTTCTTTGGCTAATAATGCCCATTTCCTTTAAAAATTAGAAATCAAATATAAGCATGGTAAAAGCAAAGTGTAGACTACTTATTACAACAAAGGTTAGAAAACTTCTCCCCGAAGTAAGGATGATGATTCTACTTCCACGGATTCTCTTCAATAATAATGCTTTCAGGTAATTTCAAGAATTAATCACAAAAAAAGGGAATGGATAGCCTTTTGTTGAGAGTCATTGTCTGAAATCAATTAAAATAATAATGTGACTAATGGGGAATATACATCTCTGTAAGTTATAACGACGTGGCATGTTCAAACAAACTCTTTCATCCAAAAATATTAGGCAACTTAAAGATACACATAAATCAAAAGGTTTTGGTCAAGTTTGTAGAGGGGGAAAAAAGGTCTATTTTTAAGAAATACAATGGCCTGGATTCCAGAAATGGATCTGTGCTTATGAGATAAAGATGCCAAAGCAATGCACTAGCACTCCTCTCAGAGGTGGTAGCACCTAGAACACTCTCAGTGGGTGCTAATGTGGCCTGGGGCAATATTACAGCCTTTCTGTTGTTCACTGTTTCCTTTCCCGAAATGACATCCTCCATAGCTACAACTTTGACGGAGAGGGTTCCTTCTGAGACTCCTTTTTTTTTTTTTTTAAGAATTCCTGATATTCTTTTTTTTTTTAACTTGTTTTATTTTTTTATTTTTTTTTTAATCTACATCCAAATTAGTTAGCATATAGTACAACAATGATTTCAGGAGTAGATTCCTTAGTGTCCCTTACCCTTTTAGCCCATCTCCCCTCCCACAACCCCTCCAGGAACCCTCAGTTTGTTCTCCGTATTTATGAGTCTCTTCTGTTTTGTCCCCCTCCTTGTTTTTATATTATTTTTGTTTCCCTTCCCTTATGGTCATCTTTTTTTTGTCTCTTAAAGCCCTAATATGAGTGAAGTCATAGGATTTTTGTCTTTGACTGACTAATTTCACTTAGCATAATACCCTCTAGTTCCATCTACATAGTTGCAAATGGCAAGATTTCATCCTTTTTGATTTCCGAGTAATGCTCCATTGTGTGTGTGTGTGTGTGTGTGTGTGTGTGTGTGTGTGTGTATATATATATATACCACGTCTTTTTAATCCATTCATCCATTGATGGACATTTGGGCTCTTTCCATACTTTAGTTATTGTTGATAGTGCTGCTATAAACATTGGGGTGCATAGGTCCCTTCGAAATAGCACACCTGTATCCTGTGGATAAATGCCTAGTAGGCAATTGCTGGGTTGTAAGGTAATTCTATTTTTAGTTTTTTGAAGAACCTCAATATTGTTTTGCAGAGTGGCTGCACCAGCTTGCATTCCCATCCTGATATTCTTTCAAACCGGCTTCTGTCTATATTAAAATGCTGAAGGATAAAGGAAAAGCACAGTCTGATATTCCAGAGAATGAAAGCCCCATGTAGGAGGGCCCTGGGTCATATGTCTTTAGGAGGGACAGCTCTTAACAGGCATGCTAATTTGGTCTTGGAGGAAAGTAGAACATTTGTCAACCCCATCTTCCTTACTCTTGCTTCAGGGTCTCCAGAGTGGGTTCAGTATGGCAAATGGCCAGCTAGTCTATATAGACTTCAGTGAAGCCATATGAGCTATGTAGAGACCAGGGGGTTCCTTTATGAAGCCTGTGCCTGAGGCAGTCAGTATGAGTACTTAAGCCAAAGAAGCAAATACATCTGTACCTAGCACATGGTGGAAGCAGAGTAGCAGGGATGATATTGAAGCCGTGCACACCAGTACAGCATTACCCGTTATCAAAATTTCAAGATCATTTTGTGCTTGTTGGTAAGATGCCTTCCTCATGTTCTCCAAGTGCTCCCCTCCTTCCCAGTCACCCTGGTCCCTTCCTCCTGCACCTCTAAGTCACCATCTCCCCCATTCAACAACTACAGATGCAACACCTAATACAAAGCAGGGCCACATCTGTGCTATCTGGATGGTGCCATACAGATTACTACATATTTGGAATTTCATTCCTGCATGTTACGTCACTGTAGCTGACACTGAGCAAGCACATACTCTGTGCCTGCCACTAAGTGCTTTATATATATTCATTTATTTTACTGTCGTGTATGACTTGCCCATGGTCACAGAGCTTCTAGGTGGTGGGACCCAAATTACAATCCCAGGCTGTATGGCCTTATATAGTGTTTACCTGTCTCCTAAGACCCAGTAAATATCTCATCATCATCATGTTATGAAACATTTTTAAAAAAAATTTTTTTAACGTTTATTTATTATTGAAAGACAGAGAGAGTCAAAGAGTGAGCAGGGGAGGGGCAGAGGGAGAGGGAGACACAAAATCTGAAGCAAGCTCCAGGCTCTGAGCTGTCAGCACAGAGCCCGACGCGGGGCTCGAACTCACAAACCGTGAGATCATGACCTGAACCAAAGTCGGACGCTTAACCGACTGAGCCACCCAGGCGCCCCTGAAACAAACATTTAAATGATTGAGATAAGAGAATTTTGGAATTGTCTCAGATTCCGTCTTCACCTGGCAGATCATACAAAAGCACACACAGGGATCTGACCGGGGATATGACCAATGTGAGGGGAACTGGCCAAGTGATGGGAAATAGGGCATGGTGGGGACTGGGAAAAAGTGAATAGCTCTTGGGGAGGGAGGCGGCTTCTTCCCAGCTCCAGCAAACTGCTGTGAGGACCTGGTCATGGTGGGTACTCCATAAATATCTGTTGAATGAGTGAATAAGTGAATGAGTGAATGAATGAATCTAAGTTAGGTGAAATTCTTTAGAATATATTCAAGCAAGAAAAATAAGAATGCCAAGGTTTAAGCTTCTTCCCACGTGACCATCATGCAATGATACTGAAACAACCATATGTAAAGAAATGTTCACCTACTACTATAAACCAAATTGTACCCCCCACATTTTTTTTTACTTGTAGAAAGAATTACTATCAAACTCCACTCATTGGGCCAGAGAGCCTTGTGGTGTTAGCAAAAGATTTGCCCTTCATGTAACGCACTATCAACACTTGTGAGTTCTTCGGCCAGCCAGCAGCTTCAACTCCAAGCTCTCACAATGTCCAGATTCCTTCACAAACATATGTTGAAGTCCTACCCCTCAATGTGTTTTTAATGGGAGATGGGGCTTTTGAGGTAATTGGCTTTAGATAAGGTCATGAGGATGAGTCCTCATGATGCTATTAGGCACCAGAAGAGCTTGCTTTCTTTCTCCCTCTCTCTGCCAAGTGAGGATATATCCAGAAGGCAGGTGTCTATAAACCAGGAAGAGAACCCTCACCAGACACCAAAATAGCTGGCACCTTGATCTTGGGCCTACCAGTCTCCAGAATGATGGGAAATTATTTTCTGTTGTTTAAGCTACCCAGTCTATGGCATTTTTTATGGCAGCCCCAGCAGATTAATACCCCTATAGAATCTCTTTTATCCCGACAATAATCTTCAGAGGTAAATAGAATTCGTTCCCTGAGAACACCCGTTCCCCTTAGACCGAGGCTACCCTGACCTCAGTGAATGGCTGGGTGGCAGAGTGGTGAGGACAAAGGGAGGGACAGGCTAGAAAGCTTGCTCATATTGCCGTCTGGCTCTCATTGCACAGCATCAGTAATTCCTGGGGCAATTCTCTGATGAGGCACACCTGGAGAAAGCCCAGTTCAGACAGTATTAGTCCAGGGCATGGGAAAGGAAAGAAGGGCATTCAGGGACTGAATAATCTTCAGTGTTGGGGTTCTGTGCCTTCAGTAATATATGCACATGAATGGGGCAGAGCAGACACTAGTTAGTCTCAGGTTTCATCATAATATTACACTGCAGCGTGATCATTTGCAATATGAGATGGCAAGACAAAGGAAACACTTAAGAAATGATCTGTTCAAAGGTGTATTCTCATGGCATTCTCTGTATCAAATAGCTCACTTGGTCCCTCGTAAGGTGTACAGCCTCCTTCATTGCTATTTTCAGATAATGGATCGTCTACGATACAATCCGTTTGCTATAATCCTGCTGATAATTCTAATTTCCCTAGATGGATTCCAATGGTCAATTCTGCTTGTGCTATTTTTGGGGGAGAGGATTCCAGAAAGAGGGCAGATAAAAAGTGAGAGCTGGCAAGGCATTTTCCCTGCTTCCAGCTTCCTGGGCCAAAAGAGAAAAAGAAGCCCCTGCTGTTTGATTTAATAAGGATCAGTGTCTAGCTCAAGCCTCAATCATCAGACCAGTCATACTCAATTGGTATAAAAGAAGTATTTCCGAATGTCCGTGTTTCATTTCAGCACGTACATGTAAACTCCCTTAGGCTTTTTTCTAAAGGCACAAAACAGCCGCTGTGCTGCTGTTCCTCTTGTCCCGTCTATATAACTTGTATCTTTTTTGTAAGAGCTTAATTTTACATTTACACCATATGCATTCTTCAATTTTCCATAGCTGTGTACTTCAAAAAGTGTATCACGATCTACACAGCAATGGTTGAGGTGTCCTCTTCCGGGCTTCTCCAGCCTGCAGTACCTCCATCATCACAATGAAAACTGGGTTTTAATTACATTAGTTAGCATGTTCTTTGTCCACTTTGTTCTCTAATGACTAAGCACCTATTATATACTTTGATTTTGTCACCCCGGGAACTCATTTTGAATACAGAGTCCTACTTGTCAGAGAACTTTCTTTTCCTTCATCCTGTTACCCTTAAAGGTAAAAACTGCCAGTTATTTTACCAGCAAAACATGGGTTTATTCAGGAAAAAACAGAATTGCAATCCAAGACAAACAAGGTGTAGCAAAGCAGTAGGCAAGTGGGGGAACAAAGGAGAGGCATGCTTTTTGAGGAGAAAAGGGGTAAGTTGGGAAGGCTGTTGTGAACTAAAATCCACTGGAGTAACCTGGGAGCTCAAAGTGTGGTGGCTTTTCATTGACTGCTGCCCGTGCGGGGGATGAGGAAAGTGTTTCCTCCCCTGGCTGGAGTAGTAGAGCAGCATCCTTGTGCAAGGTCAAGTCCGTCTCTTCCTCTTGGGTCTGCAATTGACTATGAGCCATAGGGCATGCATGAGACCTCCCCCTGTCAAAACCTCCTGACTATTTTAGTGAAGTTTCCTGTTATTAATTTTCATAATCCCCTCTTCTTTTTTACTTCTACTAAGTAACCTCTCCTTGCTATATTCCAGAGAAAAGCTTAGAAAATACCTTTTCTTTCCTTTTTTTTTTTTTGTTTTTTTTTTTTGTTTTTATCAGCCAGGCCATATGAAAGTTACCCTTCCTTTAAGTAAAATAAAAGTCCCTGAGCGAGATTCTAACAATTCTCTGGTCATAATACTCCTTGGAAGATGCATTTAAATTAATTTATGTCTTTGTGTCTATAGCTGTTTTGTTGACTTGGATTATGGACCACAAGCTGGGCTGGGGAAGGGACAAAAACTGATGGGAGAAGAAATCAAGTTCATTGCAATAAACCTCATAATTCCATTGAGATGGCAGGAAGTCTCTTTTCCACAACGTGACAACATGGCCTCGACGACTCCCCCAGGTGACTCAGCAGTGTGGTCAGCTATGACCAGGGCTGCAAGTCCTGACTTTCCGTCCCCCTGCTGACCACCAGTCTACATTCCCTCCTGTGTTATCATCACTCTTCATGAGGGCAGCTCTCTTCACGGTCAGCGGGAACCTCACCCAGAACCAAACACTGGAAGGCCAAAAGCCATGAATTGCAATCTCATCTGTACCCTTTACAGAATCTTAAGGAGAAGCAAAGCCACACATAAGAAGAAAGTTAAGTGAGGATTTTAAACACTGGCACCAATGAAATGAGTTGGGATCACTCCACTTCCCGGTTCTGCTTTCCCTCTGAAATGAGGAGGGTTTCAGGTCATTGTCAGTTTCAGGCCATTGTCAAATAATCTTTAAAAAGAGAATGCTAAGAACAAAGAAACCAAATCAGGAAAAAATAAAAGTAAAAATAAAAACCTCTGACCAAGCCAAGCCTCTAAATATAGCTTTTCCACTTACCTCAATGCAGATAATTCTAAGATCTATATTCCTGATTCTATTCATTCCATTTAAAAGAGAAAGACCACACCAGGGTAAGCAATGCAGGGTGGTCAGAATGCATAATCTAATGACAGTGTGTGCAAGCCACTACAGAAGATGTCAGGAGCACTGCCAGACTGTGTGGTGGGCTGACTGGCTGATTTCTATGCACAGTCCACCAATGTTTTCCAAGTATGGACACAGCTCTTACAGAAATGAAAATAGAAAATGCAGGACCAGAGCCCACACTAAAAATTCAGTTTAGCAAAGACATGAAACTGCCCATGGAAGTAAAAGGTATTTGGCCTTGCTTTTCTTAACAGGGAGAAACGAATCTTCATACTGCAATCTTTTTACAATTAGGATAAAAGCCTGTCAGTCTTTGCAAAAGAACACTGAGCTGATGTCTGTGTTTTCTGCATTTGCTTTCTAGGGCCTGAAATAATGCTTTTCTGAGCTATTGGATTTGTTTGCAATTATAGTGTCCTGGAGATTATGAAGAATCAACAAAGATCAGCAAGAAATGGATAACTAGCGCAATATTTAAAAATGATAACAGTATAGTCATCAAAAGGCACCCATTGCTTCTTCCTATCTACACTCCTTCTTCCTACTAAGCAAACTCTCTAACTTTGAAATTACTGGAACATCACAGATGAATGAGGAAGCACATTGAGACTACCTGATTTCAGCAAGATAGTGTCTAGAAGGGACCAGTTGTAGTAAGTAAATTTTACCGAAGATCAGAAAGGATGTAGAAGAAAAGTGATAGGTCAGTGAGTTGGGGTTTTGGTTTTTATCCTTTGTATTTTAATTCTGTGGGCTCTCCAAATTCTCCTTTATGTTGAGAAGATAGTAAGGAGAGCTATGGTAAGGGCCATGTCTAACTGGTCTCTTATAAAATGGCAGGCTGCCGAAAATACATCTTGTATGAACTACACAGCCTTTGCTCTCAAGGCCCACCTGGCCCCATCACTGTGGAGCATGGCCTAGCTGATGGCATGATATAGCTGGTATTGGGTTCCAGTATTGGTTCTACTGCTCATGAGCTGCAGAACCCTTCAAGTACAACAAAGAAGTAACATCTTGGCTCCTTCCCTGTTGTAAGGATCAATGAGATGATAAAGGGAGAAGCACAAAAAACGTAAATTATTTGAGTTCAGTGCATGGTAACCAAACTGCCCTTATTATTCCCCATCCCCCACAATAGTCATCCGCTAACTCATCTATGATTTTCCTGGCTGCCAAGTTACCCCTGGTTTGGTCTCCCACTAGCTCAGGCATACTCAATATTATAGCACTTAGGTTTTCTTTTGGTAGCTACTGGTATTACCTGGCTTTTATCCTACTTTCAAGGATATCCACTTAGCAAGGTGTCTCACTATCCCAAAATAAATGGTACTCTCCAATTCATATTCTCTCTATGTCATATTCAAGGGGGTCTTGAGCCCATTTCTGGAAAAACGACTCTGGGTCTTCTGATCATTCACCACAGAGGCAGATCCCAGCAATGAGTGAGTTGAGGAAAAGAGTGTGGGTCTCCGGGGCAAGAGTGGGTAAGTGGGAAGGGGCAGGGGCAGGGGAATTGGTTAGGAAATTTCTCAGTTTGAGTCAAGTAGGAGATCAGTGTCAGAAAAATAAAGTCAAGACACAGAGCTCTAGATTGGGTCAAAGAGGAAAAGGGACGTGTGGGGCAAGAAGAAAAGTCCCACACTTCCAAATAAAACAGCCAACTAGTTTTGCCACCTTATCATCCCTTTTCTTCATATCTCCTCTACATCCTGGTAGTCCCTGCATATTCATATTACTGCATATTCAAATGAGCTGGCAGCTTTTAAAAATGCCCAGGCTGGACCTCAGACTAATGAAATCAGAATCTCTGTTGGTGGAATGCAGACATCACTAGTTCTTAGAGGTCCAGGTGATTGCAGTATCAGATAAGAAGGTGAAAGAAGCTCTGATCCATTTCTTCTCTATTCACCCCTCCCTCATGACACATAGCTAGAGATGTTACCTGGCTGAATCCCCTACTAATGCGGCAGGAGGCAATACATGTGCTTTGTGGTAAAAAAGACCTGATTTCAAAATTGGCTTTGCTATTCACAGATACCTGCCCTAGTTTCATGACTTCTCTGAGCTGCGGGTTCTCATCAGGAGAGTAACAGGGCTTTATGACAGTGAATGTAAAGATATAAAGAGTAGATTCTCAATACGTGTTAGTACCTTTTTTTTTTCATAAATTCAATGTCATGGAGACATTCTCCATGTCCTCAAATTATTGCTTTTTCTCATGTCTTAGGAAAACTCCCACTCACTTAAAGTCTAATAATTTCAAGGTTGATCTCTCTAGGTATATTTGCTTATTAGCCCAAAGTGATATGGAACTAGTAGGACTCCAGGAATTATTAAAGACATTGATTTCCTGGATCGCTCTGAGGTGAAATTCAGGTATGATGGTTAATTTTATGTGTCAACTTGGGTAAGCTATGGCACCCAGGTTTTGGTCAAATACAAGTCTAAATGCGGGTATGAAGGTATTTTTAAATGTAATTTACATGTAAATCAATAGACTTTGAGCAAAGTAGATTATCCTCCATAATGTGGATGGGCCTCATCCAATCAGTTTAAGGCCTTAAGAGCAAAGACCAGTTTCCTGAAGAAGTACCAATTCTAAACCTCTGTCTCTGTCTTTATATCTATCTATCTATCTATCTATCTCCTATTGGTTCTATTTCTCTGGAGAATTCTGACTAATAATACCGCAGGGATCCTCAGAAGGGCTTCATAATAATGTTTGCTAGGCCCACTTCCTCCTTTTCCTCCACTTCAGAGAGGGATCAAAGCTCTTTCCCGTTCACCTTCCCAAAGTTGGTGATACATTCTACCCCCTACACTTAGGTCAATTTAAGAGAAATAATTTAGATCAGAAACTAGGTACTGTGATGGTATTTAGCAATTAGGTTTCCTTAAGATTTTGTAAATGCGTCTTTCATGAATATGAAGGGCCATTTATATGAACTACTTGTTTATATCTGAGTAGCACAGTCATGATGTTCAATATCTTGAAATGTGTGTGGTTAAATACTGTAGCTATCATTTGATACCTAGAATATCAGAGTCCTCACGGTCTTTTGCACATGTCATTTAACCAACTCCAAAGTTTAAAAGTATTAGAATCCTCACTTTTCTCCCAGTGAGAAGGCTGGACAGAGTTTAGAACCTTCTGGTCACCAGAAGAAGTGAAGATAATAATAGGAATTTGGGGGATAACGGAGATATTTTAGTCAACATCTTTTGGTCAGATATGGAGAGTACCTCTTTTTTTTTTTTTTTTTTTTTTTAATCAGGAGTTTATTTTCTTCTAAAATACATATATTGGATCATTTAAGGGAGAAACTAAAAATGAAATTAAATGTGCACTGGTGAAATCTTCAGTAAATGATCCCAAAGTTACCAGGACAGGAAACAGAGGATGCTCCTTTCAGTCAATACTGGTATTAACTATTGTGTGATAAAATAGTTAATTTTAAAATTCCAGGTAATTCCAAAGACCTAGGAAGTCTGCTTCTTCATTCAGCATTATTAGGTTCCTACTGACCCTTACTACGACGCAATGTTGTGAATAGTAAGCATATTATTAAGTGGTTATCGTCACAGGCTACCTATAGCCAGTTAATATAATAAATTTAAAATATGATAGACATGTACATTGAGCAAAACGATAAAATGTGTTACCTCATGTTTTTAAAAAATCAAGATAAGCCTTTAACAGAATGAAAGTAGCTTAAATGGCACTGTTTTACAAAAATGTGCTTCTGCTTATCCCATAATCCTTTCAGTATTTTCCTGGTAATTCAGCAAACTTCTTAAAACTGAACAAAATTAGGATTTTGTGCTTCTATGTTTACAGAAAGAGCATATCAAACTGACAAATTTGATAATCTTAAAAAAAAAGAAAGAAAAAACTGTTCTTATTTCAAAGGTCCAAAAAATAAGGGTTATTTACTATGCCGACCTAGACTTCTTGTTGTTTTTAAGATAGTAAATTAGAAAAACATGGCGAGAGTTAGAGGTTACTCAATCAGGTTGAAGCTGGGACTTTTATTCCAGCAGCTCCTGTTCCCCAAATTATATCTGATAATGTTCTAAGTCTAAACATATTTGAGTTCAAAATGATACTCAGCTCTTAGATATAAAATGTCACTAAGCTTCCAAATATCAACAGGTTTACCTACCCTCCTCAGCTGGTGTATTTGTATTCAGAGTAATCTGCCACTCAGCACCTCTGAATTGTAATATTTGAGGAACTGAAACTTTGAGCTGGTATGTTTGTTTTGTATTTTCCTATGCATAATCACAGGATAGGAACATTAATAAAGGGGTTGGAGTATTGGTCACTGCGGAGGCCTATGATTTAGGTAGAGTCATGGCAACAAAGCAAAGCTGAATGTGTGCAAGTGTAAAATAGACCTCAGCCTGTATTGTGTTGAATAGAAGAGAAGACAAATGTGTCAAAAGACACAAGGAGTAAAATATCCAAAACCGTTTGAAATGATCATTTCTCAAAATTCAAGAAAGGTTCATGATAAGTACTCCCCTACACCAACTACAAAAACATTATTATCTGGAAGCAAGATGGCACCTGTAAACTTAAAATTGGCCAAGTTCCTTTGAACTATATCTCAAAGAGAGGAAGAAGCTTGAAATGGTAGTGATCTAAAGCTTGAAATGGTAGTGATCTGAGGATGTCCACGTGGGTTGGCAAGCATATGTTGCTGCTAAGCAGAGGAAGTGGTACACCAGGATTTCTTCATAAGCGTGAGCTCTTTATAAACTCATCCTCATGAGAGCTGTTTTAAATAGAAAGAAAATGACACACAGTCCCTGACTGGGCTTCCTAACTGTTTGGAAAGAGTTGCCACTTTCCCCAAACGTTAGGTTACTGTGGGGGAATTTTCCAAAACTGTCAACAATTCCATTTTTATACTGGGTTCTTCCTCTCCACATAAGACAGATGCAAGGCGGCATGAACTATATTTGGTCTTGTAGGAGACGTAAGTTATTTTTACTATGCTGACTCCTACCTGACAGTGAAAGACGTATTCTGGTGTGGTTTTCTTAAACTTCATGTTCCAGACCAAAGCCACTCCATCTGGTTCATGGGGAGCATCTTCATTGTTGTTGTAGGAAGCAACCATCAGCTCGGGGTACTGGATGGAAAAGGTCACAAGGATGAATTATGTCAAATTGCCAACATAAGGAAACTTCCTTATTCCTACAGACACATGCTATATTACATCATTTAAATGACACTGTTTTAAAAATATAATTTATTGTCAAATTGGCTAACATGCAGTGTGTACAGTGTGCTCTTGGTTTTGGGGTAGATTCCTATGATTCATCGCTTACAAACAACACCCGGTGCTCATCTCAACAAGTGCCCTCCTCAATGCCCATCACCCATTTTCCCCTCCCCCCCACCATCGACCCTCAGTTTGTTCTCTGTATTTAAGAGTCTCTTATGGTTTGCCTCCTTCCCTCTGTGTTTGTAACTATTTTTTTCCCCTTCCCTTCCCCCATGGTCTTCTGTTAAGTTTCCCAAGTTCCACATAGGAGTGAAAACATGATATCAGTCTTTCTCTGACTGACTTATTTCAGTTAGCATCCAGTTCCATCCACATTACTGCAAATGGCAGGATTTCATTCTTTCTCATTGCCAAGTAGTATTCCATTGTATATATAAACCACATCTTCTTTATCCATTTATCAGTTGATGGACATTGAAGCTCTTTCCATAATTTGACTATTGTTGAAAGCACTGCTATAAACATTGGGGTACATGTGCCCCTGTGAATCAGCACTCCTGTATCCCTTAGATAAATTCCTAGTGGCGCTAGTGCTGGGTCGTAGGGTTGTTCTATTTTTAATTTTTTGAGGAACGTCCACACTGTTTTCCAGAGGGGCTGCACCAGTTTGCATTCCCACCAACAATGCAAGAGGGTTCCCATTTCTCCACATCCTCTCCAGCATCTATAGTCTCCTGATTTGTTCATTTTGGTCACTCTGACTGGCGTGAGGTGGTATCTCAGTGTGGTTTTGATTTGTATTTCCCTGATGAGGAGTGACGTTGAGCATCTTTTCATGTGTCTGTTGGTAAATGGCACTTTTTTTTTATGTTGTGGCATACTTAATACCAACGACTACTTCAGCCTCTTACAATCTGCTGTCTGTTTCCAGTGTTCCAGGTGTGCTTACACAGTCACCGATAACTACCAAACTGCACACATTACGGGATCTCTCTGCATTATCTGACATTTGGGCTGCTCCCTCCTTTCTCTTATATTGGTTTCCATACATCTTTCTCTCCTGATTCTTTTCCTCACCATTCTTTTTAGTCGCTATAGGTTCTCCTTCTAATACCTATATTCCAGTGGGGCGGTGGACTGTTTTCTGCCCTTTTTACAAAACTCTGTCCATACATTCTCCCTGGGTGATCTCATCTACTCCAATGACTTTAATAAGCTTTAAAATGCTGACAATGTTCAAATCTATATCTCTAGCCTTGATTTCTCTCTCAGCTACAGGTCTTTTTCACACTGGAGATTTCTCTGAGCTACCCACAGACACATCAGATACAATGCATACAAAATGCATAAGGATGAGCTTATTGCCTTCTATAAAAACCTCTTACTCTTCTACTGTACTCTCTTTTTGGTGCCTTTTATCTAACATTCACCTAGCTGCCCAAACCAGACACTCCATGTTCATTTTTACTTCCCATTTACTGTGTTTTACTACTTCCTTAAAACCTTTCAAAGGCATATTTTCCTTCCACCCTTAAAGGGAGGATCTTCTAAACTAATTTCTTACCTGAATACAAGCTACAGCTGCCTAAATGGCTTCCTTCTTGCAGACTTTCCAGGCAACTTTCCAGGCAACTACTAATACTACCCACCACTCCATTCTCCATCCTTTGTTAATATGACTTTACAAAACATACATTTGGCTAAGTCACTGCTCTGCTTAAAAAACTTTAATGGCTCATCATTACTCTCAAGGGAAAATCCAGGTCATATAGAGTCTTTCATGATCAGTCATTTTCCACCTTCTCTGCTTAATCTCTTACCACCTGCCCTCCCTCCTCAACCCCCACACCCTCATGGACTAGTTCTGGGGTTCATAGGTATAGCCTCTATGCCTAGGAGTTTAATACTCACTCTTACTAGAATACCTCTTATGTGTTGTTTCATTAACTCATTCTTTAAAAAAAAAATTTTTTTTAACATTTATTTACTTTTGAGAGACAAAGAGTAAGCGGGGGTGGGGCGGATGGTCAGAGAGAGAGGGAGACACAGAATCAGAAGCAGGCTCCAGGCTCTGAGCTGTCAGCACAGAGCCCGACACGGGGCTTAAACCCATGAATCGTGAGACCATGACCTGAGCGAAGTCAGACACTCAATCGATGGAGCCACCCAGGTGCCCCTCTTTTTTTTTTAAGCATTTATTTATTTTGAGAAAGGGAAAGTGCATGAGCAGGGGAGGAGCAGAGAGAGAGAGGGAGAGAGAGAGAATCCCAAGCAGGCTCCACACTGGCAGTGAGGAGCCTGATGTGGGACACAAAACCATGAACCGTGAGATCATGACTGGAACCAAAACCAAGAGTCAGATGCTTAACTGACTGAGCCATCTAAGCACTCCTGACATTAATTCATTCTTTAAAATTCAACACATGCATCAAGTCCTTCAAACAATCCTAACTTTCTACCACCCTTCCTCATCTCTCATAGGCTCCCTTAGCATTATTGTGTGTTCCCCCATTAGAGCACTTGTCAAACTGTACTATGGTGTTTTCCCACTTATGTCTCTTACTAGTTTGTAAGCTCTCTGACTGTAGGGACTTATTTTTATTACCTTTTAAATCTAGTATCTTGTAACCTCTAGCACATAATCAACTTGTGTCAAAATCTGTTGAAATACAGATGCTGTTTTTATTTTAGTGACGCTGTGCTCAGTAGAAAGACATATTTAATCCTTTGTTGTCAAATGATGTCTACAATTAAAAGCATAAGTGCAAGAACCACAATGAGTAAAATAATAAGGACTCTAAAGTGAACAGAAATACCTACTTACCCTGTGTGAATTCTGTGCTGTGTGTGTAATTAAACAAGCTGGGGATGAATCTTGTGAGGGGTGTTTATGAGTTAGAATCCATTTCATGAAAATGCCATTCCTACCTGGCATTCCCATAAGGCGGCACCATTAAAAATAGCATCAGGATTATAGCAGATTATATCACTCTTTGCTCACAGATAACTTAATTTTCCATCCTTTCTCACTATTTTGTATATATATGTATATACATACATATATTTATATACATACATATATATGTACACATACATACACACACATATACATATACCCACACATACATCTTCTATTAGAAGATGGTCCTTATAACTTTAAACATCAACTTTTTTTCTATCAATAACAATTAAACCTGAGTCTTCTAGGTGGCTTTATTAATTTTGCAGCAACCTCAGCTTAAGAAAGCTGCAGGAAATTACAATTGGTTGGTGCGGAGGAAGTATAATCCTACAAGACACATATATGCAGCCACCAGGGGAAGTAATCATTCTTTATTAGAAAATGTTCCTCAGTGGCTGAATCGAAAGCCCATTAGGAAAGGCCTTTGATTCAAAGCCCATTCAAAGAAACTAATATCCAGATAAACACAGAAGTCTCCAGGTTGCCCATCTGAAGTTTAACTATGTCACATGTGAAAGGCAACTCTATAAACACCAACAGCCCTGCCGCAGTGACCAATGAGCAGCCAGATGTGTCTGCAATAATATCCCACAGCTTCACATCTGGGTCTCATAGTTGGCTCCCACTTGTAGTTTTTTTTCTTTTTTCCATTAAAAATTTTAAAATCATTTGGCTTTAAAGCTTATTTTGAAAATAGGGAGAGTTTTAGTAAAATACCAGTGAAACGCCTTTCGTGTAATTTCTATAACTGGCATCACAAATCCCAAAGATACTGATTTAACTCATATCTCATGCAAGCTTTTATGATTTCAAAGTCCTTTCTTATGTGCCTTTTCCTATCATTTGTTTGAACATGACTAGTCTTATTTTCTTACTCTCAAATGAAAAGCAAATATCTGAGCAATTATTTAAAACCTGAATGTTAAAATTATGATGTTAAAGGGAATATGAACAACTAGGAAGTTTATAGTTACTCATCAGGCTGGATTATCCAATCTTTAACCTAGGAGAATTTTACCTGGAGATTACCAGATCTGTTCTTAAGCTCTTTGTTCTTACAGAGAATAAAATCAGACATTTATCAGAGAAGAAGGAACCAATATGTTTTCAGGCCCATTACGTGTCAGACGCTGAGCCGGGTGATACATTTACTCATTGGCTCCTTGCCATCCCCAAGAGCAGAGGTGGTTTTACCAGCCTTACAGATGAAGAAGCCGAGGGTCTTAGAGTAAGTAACTCATTGTGAGTTATGTTGCTAATAAATGAAGATGTGAGAGCCTTACTTGAAGTCTGTTTGGCTTCAAAGGCCATGTCCCTTCTAGTCCACTGTGACGTGTCCAGTGCCTCCTACGTATATGTAATTCACTGCACCAGGTGAAATGTGCGACAAGAATGTCAACAATAACATGCTTAGCTCTATAGAAGCTCACCCTTACGTAGAGGGAGGAAAGGTAAGACACATGTATGAATAACTACAATGCAAACTTAAAGGCAGAGCATGATAATGTGCTATGGTGGAAGTGTAGAAAAGGTTCCTTGGAAGTACAGAAGAGGAAAGAACCACCTTAGTTGGGATACGATGTGGCAGGGAAAGAAACTGGAAAAGACTTCTAAGAAGAAAGGATCCATGCTTTGGGCCTTATCAATGGTAGATTATTAGGAGGGAAGAGAAAAGGGAATGTGGGCAAGGGTACAAATATGAGTGCAAGAGATGTATCTTGGTCATCTGCCTGGTTCACAATAATTATCTCATTTTTGGAGATTCCCTCAGTACATAGGTATCTAACTTCTCAGGGACAATTAGTTCATTGCAGGGTTGATACTTAACCCAGCACAGATCACATCCCCTGAACTGGCTATGGTAAATTTTGAACTGAGATACAGAGCCTATGTATCTGTATCTGGGCTGGCGTATGAGTCAGGTTATGACAGCATCCTATTGGTGAGGTCCCTCAAGCAGCCTGGATCTCTACTCTTTCCGAATCCCAGTTCTTCTTTTCTGTGGATTTCCTAAGTGCATGGGTGCCTCTCTAGTAAATCACCCATTTTGCTTACGCTAACCAGAGGTGAAATTTTCTTAACTAATGCAGCATGGAGCATATTCAGGAGGCTTCAGGTTGTTGCATTTGGCTTGGAGGTAGGTTATATGAAGATGTAAACAAGCAGAAAGAGCTGGAAATGCGTCTGGGCATCCTCATAGATGTTGCCAAGTACAGGCTGATGATTTTAGACTTTACTTTGGGGACACTAGGAGTTATATTCAGCAACTACTAATACTACTGCCACTACTACTTTCACTGGCCACATTTATGGAGCACTTTTCATGTACCAGATGCTTTTTAAGTCCTACTGCTTTAAGTACATTAACTCATGTAATAGTCAGCATATGAGCGAGGTATTATTACCATCATCTTATGAATGATGAAGCTAAAAGTAAAGAGAAGCCAGGCAACTTGCTCAAGGTGATACTGAGAGTTTATAAGTAATCTTTACAAATATTAATCTGGTCAAAGTGCTTATAATGGCTCAACAGTATACAGACTGGAGGTAGAAAGACCAGTTAGGAAGCCACTTCCTAAGATAAGCAAGAAGTAGAGGGCATGGCATAAAGTCAGTGTCAAATCCACCTGCTAGTGGACTTGAGCTGGTATCTATGGGAGTCTTCTTGCTACTATAAATTTGATTGGATGTGGAAACTAAATGAACTATCAAAGATTACTCAGGTTTGTACCCTGGATAGCTGCAAGTTTGGAGGATGCATTTTACATGGGAGAGGAGTATATATGATAGGAGTAAGGTCATGGATGTGGTTTTGTACAAGCCTGGAAAAGCTATCATGCAGTACATGGACAGTATTATTGGCTCACACTGTTCAGCAATGGTCAGTGAATGACAAGGCTGACAGAATTGCCCGAGTGCCACTGTTTCTTCCAGGGAATGATGGTTGGTGGATATTTACAAATGTTATAAAGTTAAAGTGTTCCTGCTCCAGAAGCCCAGAAGATCAAAGCAAAGCCGCGCGGAAACCTTACGGTTTCTTCCTTGTTCTCCCCTCTGTTCCACTCAGGTAAACACCCCAGACACACAGGCCACTATTAGACTCTGAGACTGTGCCTCTTGCTCTTCTTTCTTAACATTACTGAATTGCATCCAGAATCATTTAGAAGAGTCTGCATCCCATAACCATATAAACCTGGTCCTTGGAACCCCATAAAAATCTTATGATGTAGGAGCCGAGGATTCCAATTCCTTTTTCTCATGCTCCACATAAAACATGCTTTTCAGAAATGCAAACCTCTCCTCTACAGTGTAGATGAGTAGATTATACAAAAATGGTGAAAAGTACATGTGGTCTCTCCATGGTAGAGTTTCTCGCTCTTTACAGTTTCAGTTCTTGCAAAAGACGATCACACAGACCCCCATGTGGAAATAAATCCTTCCACAGCCAATACGGCCATCACATGCTGTGGCCATGCAGGGCCCAGCCCCGCTGATGCTCTCTCCGCCAACTCCTCAGGGAGCATTACCAACTGGCCCCGGGAACACGGTAGAAGTCACCTTTGAGGAATGTGTCAGATAAGATTCCTGTGTAATTTCCAGACTCAGAACAAGTGAACAAGCCGAGCTAAGTGTTTCCTCAGGCTTGGATCCGATTTCTGTGCATACACCCGAGCGTGCTCACGGACCACCCACATGCTGGCGGGAAGTGGCTGGGCCAGCCCTGCTTATATTAGTCTCTGCACGATCATGCACTGTGTGCTCTGTTGTTTGCATGTAAAAGGAGGTTCAAGAGGAGAGAACACCGGCCCACTTGGTGGTTGATGACAGTCCAGTTGTGAGGGATTACACTCTTCAGTTCTCCTGTTCTCCAGTAGGATTAAACAGGGCTCTTCACATCATCTGTTTCACAGCTCTGCCTAGAACACACTCTCCTCCCCTCCATTGGTCTAAATCCCAGTCTCCCAGAGAGATCCTGCACTTGCTATCTGCCTCATATCATTCAGCACTTATAACCTCTCTTGGTTCCAGATTCAAAAGTCCTTTGTGAAAGGCAGTGGTAAAGAGAATAGCCCTGAAGTGCAAAGGACTTGAGTTCAAATCCCCACATTACCACATCCTGACTGAGTGACTCTTAGCAAGTTACTTAGCTTCTCTGAGCCTCAATTTCTTCAGTTGCAAAATGGAAATAGTAATGACTGCTTCATCTGAGTTATGAGGCTGAAATAAGCTAATGCCTTCAGAGAAGCCGGCATAGTGTTTAGCACATAAGAAACACAAATTAAAAGTTAGCCATGATTTAAAAAAAAAAAAGCTAGCCATGATTATTATTCCCAATAAAAACATACCCTATAAGAAAACAGAAACTGTGTTGCACATCCATGCCCAGAACTTATTCCTATTTTCCTCATTGCCATTATATCGTTGTCATTGCAGGAAGGAACATAGCGTGGTTGTTACAAACGTGGGCTCAGAGGTCAGACCACCTGGGTTCAAACTCTGGCCACCTCACAACTAGGCTGTGTGCACATTATTTAACTGCTCAGTGCTGGGTAATCTGTCAAGTAGTTGAGTTGGCTCTTCAGCAAAGTGACTTTTGATAAATTTGCCTACTTTCACTCTGAATACCACACTAAGGAGCATAGGATTTTCTCTTAGAGGCAACAGGGAGTTTTAATCCAGGGAGTGGCGTGATCAGATTTGCATTTTAGAAAGATTATTTGGCTAGGGGTCCAGAGGGAAAACCATAGATGAACAAGCACGGATGTAGAAAGACCACTTAGAAGGTTAGCATTATCACAGATGTAAGGTGATGCATATGAGTGGAAACAGTCTATCTTGGTGACAGACTGGGTCTGGAAGATTAAGGGGGGAAGTTGCTAATGTTATTGATGAAAGTTCTGCTTTAGGGCCTTGGGTATATTGTGATGTCTTTAACTTAAAGAGAATGCAGTAGGAAAAAAATTCAGATATGTGAAAATAATGAATTAGTGATTACAGATCCTAGGAGACACCTGAGTGGATCTGTCTGGTGTGTAAAGTGGAATTTAGGAGGGGGATGGGTGGGAGATATCAGTAGGCTACCATGTAGTGCTTGAATCCACAGAAGTGGAAGAGGTCTCCACCAGACAGCCTATCGGGAGGAAAAGGAGAGGCTGGGGGCACGACCACGAGGACCACAGCAGTGTACGAGAAAAAAGAAGTTTTGGGGAAGTCTGAGAACTAGCAGAGAGTAATGTTGTGGAACTCAATGGAAGGATATTGTTCTTAGAATACGAGGAAGTCAACTAAGCTGGATGACAGAGAAGTCAGGGCAGATGAGGGCTTAAAATAACCCACAGGATTTGATGGATAGGAAATCCCTGGTGACCTTAATGATAGCAGTTTTACAGACAAGATGGCCTGGCTCCTTGTCTGGTACCTAACACATAGTAAGAACTCAATGCATATGGATGACAGGGTGAAAAATTTAAACTGAAATTTTAGTAAAATGGGAAAGAAAACCAAGAGGCATAGAAGAAGATTGTAGGCTGGCGAACACATCTAAAGTAACGGAGAAAATCTCTCATTTTTAAAATACAAATGCCACGAGGACACAGCCCAGTTTGTCTCGTCCCAACAATAATTCTTACCTGCAGGGACCAGTCCATGCAAGTGACTACTCGGTGCTTGGACCAATGCTCATCGTAGAATTGACGATTGAAAGAAAGGTTGGCTCCAGCCTGGACATCCCTAGGAGGGTTTAAACATCAGAGACAAATGTGATGCTTCAGAAAGGGGCTTTATCTCTGCTGCTCATATGGAAAGAATGAAATGGCAAGAGCACGGCACTCACTGAGGCCAAAGCATCAATTTACATAGCAAGCGCTGATCATAAATAAATGAACTAACAGTGGTGTCCTTTATGAAAAGTTTTCCCTAGCCTGGCCCAGGAAAGGTTTCCATGTGTTGTTTTAAACCTGGTATGAAATGTCAAATAATTATCTGGCTCTCACCTTGACCAGTCCCGAAAGCCTTCTCTTCCTCCTAACAAGTTCTATCTTGAAGCAGAGTTTACTAGAAATCTCCCAGCTATCAAGGGAGCAGAGCCCACTTGCAGATTCTTTGATATCAATACCACCTCATCTAGCCTTAGACCAGAGATGATACGCATGTTTCTATTTACCTGTAATATCTGAGTGGTTGCAGTGTTGCCTCCCTGCTCAACAGCAAGTGGTAAGTTTTATCATGAGACAGGCATAGCGGAGAGTGGGAGATTCACCAAAAGTAGTAGATACTTAACATAGACCAAAACATTATCTGGGCCCAGGAATACATTTTGGCCAGTGTCTGCTTGGCTGATACTCAACTGGCCACAAAACCTCCTTTGCAGAACCCTGCACTGGTCATGCATTTGCTCCACAAGACTGAGTGCAAATTGAGTAATGCTGCTTCTGTGCCAGTAGCTTTTGGACCTGCACAAAAAGCTACCTATATTTCTTTAGCATCAGTTCAAAAATTCCTCCACACTCACTTTCTTCTGTTCATTTGCTTCATCCCACTGCCTTGCACCCTGTATCACTTGTCTTATACAGATCTTGTTCAGATGGTGACTTGGCTCCAGACTATTTACTTGGGCTCCAAATTGGCTGACTAGGACTCTTTTTTCCTGCTAACCCTTCTTCAACTCCACCACTGCAAACTCAGGCAAGAGGTACGCACCCACAAGTAACTGCCAGGCACCCAAAAGGAAACAGGACACAGAAAATCAACTGAGCCACAGAATAATGGCTTTTTCAAAGAACAAAAGCATCTCATAATGTGTATACGCAAACTATTACTGTCTCTTTGGAGTAGTCTAATGATGCTGTCAACTGCTTAGAATATTTTCAGAACCTCCTTTTGAAACTGCTTTTGGAGCCTCTGTTACATTCCCTTAAGCATCCTCAATGATGATACACTGTTCTTTGAGAATGTATTTGAATTCTAGAAACAGCAAAAAGCCAAGTCTGATGACTAAGGCAGGTGATCTCAACTTTTCATATTGTTGTTGGCCAAAAGAAATCAGTGGCTAGATTTATTTCTTATAAATTCTTATAAAGTGGCTAATAAACCTGGCTAGATTTATTTCTTATAAAGCTCATAAAGTACCTTCCAGTATACCCACAGTGATGGTTGACGGCCGCTGCCTTTCACATTACATATGCTACGGTCTCAGAGAAAGTCATTTGGAGGATCATTTGCTTTTATTGATTAGTTTTTAGTTTATCTTTAAATATATCCCTGCACAGGTGTTGCCTATAAGACACATACACATATACTCATGGTATCAAAAAGAAGAAAAGGGTTGCAGTCTCTCTTAGCTGTTCCCCACATCAGTGAAGGGCTCCCATATCTCATGTTTATTTTGTTCAGCTTCCTGTTTGCTTAGACATCAAAAATAGATCTGCTGGATACAACACAAATCTCCTTTGCTGCTTATAAGAATGTTTTCTCAGAGGACAATGTACGTGACTCTGCCAGTCTCTATCACCTGGACTGTTCCCCAGATATCAAGTTCAAAAGCATTTCACGGAAGCACATGATAATTACAGGGAAACTCTAAGCCAGAAGTTATAACCAAAGCCCTTAGTCAAAGCTGTTCAGCAAGATCAACCCTGGAATTTCATCCTCCTCTGATTTGTTTGGTTTAAGATTTGCCTAGTCAATACATAAGTGAATTTAGAATCAACAATAATTTATCGCAGTATTTTTTTTTAAAAGAACATGCACACAAGAAACTAACCCATCTTTTTCCTCTAACTCTCGACCGCTGTAGTCAAAGAAGATGTCAGAGTCTTCTGCTAGTGCTCTTTCAATTACCCGTATTGTCCGATCAAAAAAGATGAGAAATTCCTCTGAATGAAGGATCTGCTGTTTTTCTTCCTCTGTCAGCTCCCGTGGAGGGGCTTTTTAAGTAAAAGAGATTGTCAGGAAAGAAGAAAAGGACAATTAAAACATTTCAAGAGGAATCCAACTCTTGAAAGAGACTATTTACCAGAAAAGTGATCAGACAGTGAAACAAACCATTGTTAATATTGATTCTAAATAACTCCTAAATTCACACCAAAGGTTTTTATAGATGTTTCCCCTGATAATTACAAAAAAGATTTCATATCTAGACTAATTACTACTTTGAAGAGTTGAAAAAGATTACAAATGAAAATAAATTGGTGTTTTTAGCTATCAATTCTGAACGTTACTTTCTTTAAAACAGAACTTGAGAAACAGCTCAAAGAGTACATAATAGAAAAATCTGTAAAACTAAACATATTGCATACTACTATAAAGGTGCACATGTGAAATCACTAAGAAGTATCTATAATATCATCTGGGTAGCATCTTTCCTCTCTCTACTAGATACATTCATTCTATTTTAGATGGTTAGTTGCTAAGGCCGGCTGACTGTTATATAGGTTCCGTTCAAAAACTGAAACATGACCTTCCAAACCTGCTTTCACCTGAGATACCTTCTGCTTCTTTAAAAAAAAAAATTTTTTTTTAACATTTATTTATTATTGAGAGACAGAGAGTGAGTAGAGGAGGGGCAGAGAGAGAGGGAGACACAGAATCTGAAACAGGCTCCAGGCTCTGAGCTGTCAGCACAGAGCCCGACGCAGGGCTCGAACTCACAAACCGCGAGATCATGACCTGAGCGAAGTCAGATGCTTAACCGACTGAGCGACCCAGGCTCCCCGATACCTTCTGCTTCTAAACAAACGTGGAACAAATAAACACTTCTAGAAGACACCTCAAAATAATTTTTATGCCTTTCTTTTCTAGCATGATTAATCTTACTGAACTAAATTTGAAGACATAAAATGAGAAAAAAGACATTAAATAATTAGCAGTATGTCACAGTGTCTGAAAGTCAGCTAACCTCAGAGTCATGATTAGGTAACACAGACTGTTCCTTCAGTGGCAAGGTTTACATAAAATGATAGAGAAAAGATTAGGAACTCCCCCAGACCGAAAAGCCCTCAGAGGTAGAAACTGTCAGCTGAACTTCTGTGGTTCTTCAGAAACCCCAGGTCAACAACCTTGCAGAAAGCACTCAATACATGTTTGATGGCTTACTTTCTGTAGGACCAGACGGTCCTGGAATTTAAGTGACAGGAGGAGGGTAGTGCAATGCAATCAGTGTCGAGTTCCTAGAGGAGTCTCTCACCCACAGTCTTGCCCAACACTTCCGCTACCATCCCCATAACCATTTCTACCTGACCACTGGCTCAGAAAACCATGTAGGTGCAGTCAGTGGTAGCAGGTTTTATGCAACTGTTATTTGTTTCAATTGCTAGCACCCCGAAGCCATTGTCCTGTGAAATCTGAACTGTCTGGAAGCCCTCCTGTAGACCCAAGGATCTCAAGCCTTTGATGTTCATAGTGTCTTCCCCCTTCCCACCTCCCCGTCCCTGACCCAGACCACAATGCAGGGCATCTGGCAGGTCTCCAGAATCTGTATATTTACAAGAAACTGGAATTATTATAATGCAGTTGGTTCACACCTTGAAAAATATTCTCCGGACAATACTATAACGAAACATGATTCACCTACTAGAACAGACGATCATTTCACAAAACAGTTTACCCTGCAGTTTCTAGTAGCCCTGCATATAGTTAGATACATTTCTTTGCTGCTGAAGCCTCCAGGGCCCTTAATATGCCAATGTGTATTGGGACTCTCCAGGAACATCCATCAATACCTGCTGAGCAGAGTTGCCCACACACTAGTTTGTGAAACGGTGAAACTGGCAATGTGTGGCTGTCAATAACAAGGACTCTACAAAACCAACCTGGAATCCAACATTGACTCTGCCCTTTGCTAACTTTGATTTTTTAATCAATTAAAGCTCTCAGAGTAGCAGTTTTATCTATAAAATGAGGTAATGATACCAAAACTTTAAGTCAAGGATTCAGTAACTGGTAATTGAGTAGTAATTTATTAGTCTACTTTCTAAAACTCCCATAAATGAGGCATTTGGATTTTTCACTCTTATGTAAGTTCAAGAAAATAGTAAAACTACTAAATGTAACCAGGCAAAAGGAAAAAAAAAACCCAAAAAACTTTAGGTTCATGTTGTTTCGATAGTACTGTCACATAAATAAATAAACTTCACTAAACAAGGATACTATAGGGTCAAGAAGAATGTCTTATTCTAAAAGCCCATGTTCATATCTTAGTTACTATTGATGTATGACTTGAGACCCATCTGAAATTAAGCAGAGAAATGGTCATTTGTTTCTCCTTATCGTTTTTAAAAATAATATTAAAAGTATATAACCTACTCTCTGTTTATCTTTTTGAGTTACTTCTATTTCACCTGTATCTTTCCTTACAGGTCTATTACCTTGAATAAAAAGTAGTATCTGTGTAATTTTCTGTAATTTTTTCTTCCCTGTAGCTTATTGTCACTTTGATCTCAGCTTTCAAGACATACAACTTCTTCTCTAAAAGAAACATAAATGGCTGATCAAAGTGTATTTGCAGAGGCCAAGTTCAGGTAGGTGAAGCAGTAACCTCTCCAGATATTATGTTTGACAATACAATATTTGGCTTGAAATTAAATTGCTACTGAAGCAAAACAAAGGATATATTTTATATTAAGCTTTGATGTCTAACAGGGATCAAATGACATGACTTGTTAGCATAAAATAATAAGATGCATGTACAGACAAGTACTTTTTGAAAGTCATAAACAATATTCAACTTAGGAATTAAATAGGGCTATAGTTATTTTTGATAAAAAATCCCAAACCTCCCATATTTAAAAATCTTTAAATTGATAAGTGTTGTTGCAATGTAATGAAAACATAATGGAGTATCCAGGAACCGCAACCAAAAGCTGTATTCAGAGATAAACCTCTCCAGACATCATATTTCATGAAAGAAAATTGGTTGATTAATGGAATCCTCAAGGTTCAAACTACAAGCACAAACAATTAGAATCAGAATTGTATTACTCCAGGGTAGACCCCAAATTCTCCCTGATATATCTGTTTCTGTAGCTTTTCCCTATCCCTGACCCCTAACGAATTATTTTCAACATGTTCACTGCATAAAAAGGTATTAATTAATGTAATAGCAAAAGACATATGAGAGCAAAATATATAATTTTTGGCATTTACAATCATTGGTTTTTCTTATTAAGTTAAGCAGAGCTATTATAGCAGGTTTGTTGTTTGTTTTTGCAACACAAAACGTAGAGTATTTCTGCCAAGAGTTAAAAATATTTTATGCATGTAAAGTGGCCTTTTTTTTCCTTAAAAAAAGAGAGATTCTTTATGAAAAGTCGAACACATAGATAAAACTAACATATGATCCAAATGGAAAGACAGTTTTCATACTTGCCAGAATTTACCTGAACAGTTATATTTAGCTTGAATAACAGCTGTGAAGACAATGTACTGAATTCATGAAACCTGAAGTTTAGAAGATGGTCTAAGTCTACGACTTCGTGCTTGCAAGATTAAAATCTAGTATACGTCTTATTTTAGAGTCTTCTTTTTTTCATAATAGAAATGTGAATTTCTCTTAGTTTTGTAGATGAAAATATTTGTATATGTGTCTTTATGATGATTCTATCCTATTTGGTATGTTTTCTTTAGTTTTTTTTTTTATTGACGTTAATAGGTATTTTTCCATTTATTTCTTTAATTTATTTACTATATATCATATTTTTTGGTTTCAGGCTTGGGGGATTTTTTTCTCTGTAAATCTATAAAATTCATAATGAAATTCACAATTTATATTGAGTACTTTACAATCTTTCCTTGAGTTCAAGAGCTATTTTACAAAAATATTCATTTCAGAAATGTCTTGCTTTGTTTAAAAGATACAGCTTTGAGTTTCAGTATGAAAAATTAAATCTTTTAAATATTCTTCAAGAATATATGTAAAAGACAAAAAATAAAGAAGTAAATTCCCACATAGTTTAAATATTAAACCCAATTAAATAGGGACAGTGGTTCTTAAGGGATTTTACTGTGAGATCATTGCATAAATATGAGCAAGAAAACCAAACCAAGCTAATAAAGAAGGATATCCTCCTCTGAAGTTAATGTGAGGTTTATGAGTTAATGTGCATTTACAAGAGCTAGGTCTGATTCTGTTGTTTTAAATCTCTAAACATGAAGATCCCTGAACACTTACGTATAGAAATTTCCTAAAATTTGATTAAAAGCTAACATGTACCTGCTGTTTTCTCTATTCCATTGTGGAAAAATGGAATGAAAACAGTAAAATATCAAACCCTTATTTCTTTACAGCTTAGTGCATTTTGATATCATATGGGCAAAAATGTCAAAAGCTAGTGAGCACTGTTTTTTTTTCCCATCTCCTGTTCACCGTTTTTTTTTTTTTTAACTCCAAAAAAGGCTAGATTTCTCAAAAATGTGCTCCCTGGTTTGAAACCGTGGATGTCAAGTTTCAGCCCAGAGCAAATTTTTATGGCTGAGTAATAAATCCCTGAAACTCAAGGTTCGTAAGGGAAGTGCTGACACAGCCCTAACTACTATGCAGCCGTGTGAATGGCGCCACGATTATATCTGCTAGAGATTCTTTAAAAAGTTTGCAAAATACTGTCTTGCTTAAAAAAAAAAAAAGCCAGAGAGAGTTTGATGCCAACATAAACATGCTTTTAACCCATTATGTGCTAATTTGCAGAAAAGCCATTAATAGAGAAAAAGGCACACAGAGCAGCAGTACAGGAAATGTACTTCAAACTCCTTTTTGACTTTTAACAGGACTTTAATCAATTCCATGAAGCATGAGTAACAGTTAAAACTGGAGGGTGTTTTTGCTCAGAACTTAAGAAGGGGGTTGCAGTGCTTTGCCAGAGAAGACAATTTGGGGATTGGGATGGGGGTGGGAGGGAATCTGTGCCAAGACACACACAAGACACCTTGGCTCCTTATCACCCAGAATAGCTTAAGGATGTTTTGCAAGAGGAAAAACCTTTTATTTGTTTATTTTAATAAATCCTGACTTGGTTTGTCTCTTGCTATACCTGTGTTAAAAAAAAGTTCTTACAATTTGAGGTAAAATCTCTCCAATCAAATGCATTTAGACTCTCTCAGAAAAAATAACTCTCATGCCTTCTGTGGATGCCACTGTTAAAGATGCTGAATCTATTCCCTGCCTTTAGTCATAGCCCAGAACTTGACAGTAATCAAAATCATTCAATGCCTGAGCAGGCTGGAGTGAGTACATATGATCAATGTGTACCCATTCCTATAAAAGTCCCCAGCGACAACGGTGTGCCACATACTATGCTGGAGCCACAGGCATCTTTAATTTAATTTTTTTTCTTTATTTCAGAGAGAGAGAAAGAGAGAGAGCGTGAGTGGGGAAGAGGGGCAAAGGGAGAGAGGTAGAGGACCTTAAGCAGACCCTATGCTCAGCACAGAGCCTGGCGCAGGGCTGGACCCCACCACCTCTGGGATCATGACCTGAGTCGAAATCAAAAGTCAGATGTTCCACCGACTGAGCCACCCAGGTGCCCATCACAGGCATCTTTAAAATTTAAAAATCAAATGAACTTATTTTTTTTTAATTTTTTAATGTTTATTTATTTTTTGAGAGAGACAGAGAGAGAGAGAGAGAGAGAGAGAGAGAGAGAGAGAGAGAGTTTGAGCAGGGGAGGGGCAGAGAGAGAGAGGGAGACACAGAATCCGAAGCAGGCTCCAGTCTCCGATCTGTCAGCACAGAGCCCGATGTGGGGCTCGAACTCACAAGCTGTGAGATCATGACCTGAGCCAAAGTCAGACGCTTAACTGACTGAGCCACCCAGGCGCCCCTCAAACGAACTTCTAATGAAACTTCTGTTGGTCTATATTTGGGACTTAGCAGGGAATATGGAAGTATCTTTTAATTTTTTAATAATGTATATTTATTTTTGAAAGAGAGAGACAGACTGCAAGTGGGGCAGGGGGAGACACAGAATCTGAAACAGGGTCGAGGCTCCCAGCTGTCAGCATAGAGCTCAACGTGGGGCTCAAACCCACAAATCACAAGAGCATGACCGAAGTCTGATGCTTAACCGACTGAGCCACCCAGGCGCCCCTGGAAAAATCTTCTAAATCTGCACTCTGTTTTCAGACATACTTCGTTTGTCAGTAAGAATGACGATTTCAAAATTCTTTTATCTCCATGGGCTAAGAATTTCACAGGGATACAAAATTAGATTTTTAAGGATAGAGCACCCGGAGGATTGATTGTCTTCCCTTTTCTTTTTTCTTTCTTGCTTTTGACACCCTCTGCTATGTCAGGATGATACCATCATGATAAAAGGTATAGTCTTTGGTGTCAACACCAAATCCTGCTCATGCACTTCTACAGTGTGTGTCCTTGGGTAAGTTTTTAGACCTCTCTCTTCCTGGTTCTCCATATACAAAGTAAGAATAATAATAGTATCTGCTTCAAAAGGATGTTCTGAAATGTAGATAATATCTGTAAAGGGCACAGGAGAAAGCTGAGTACACGGGAAGCCCTTAATAAATGCTCATCATTATTATCACTGAAACATGGAAAGTTTTGCTCTTCACACAGGCAGAGCTATGGAAGCACACTTTGAACAGTAGAGTTAATAGTAATGATCATTGCTAATATTTCTGTGTAGATCACATGAATAAACTTCAAAATTTATTAACAAAATAATTATATCTGCTTCTTCCCTTTACTATTATCATTCAGAATATCCGATGCGGTGCACTAGGTAACATGACAATTGATAACAATTATCTTATGTTTTCACTCTTTAGTAATAATTTTACTGAATTGTGACTGGACTTGTTGCTGGAATTGTGGTTAGCTTGCATTTTATTTACTTCTTTCTCTCGCACATGAGAAAGTGGCAGAGAAAGAGGGAAGGAGGGAGAAAGAGAGGGAGGGAGAGAGACAGAAAGAGAGAGAGAGAGAGAGGGAGAGAGAGAGAGAATCCTAAACAGGCTCCAGACTCAGCACAAAGCCTGATGCAGGGCTCAATCTCATGACCATGAGATCATGACCTGAGCTGAAATCAAGAGTCAGATGCTTAACCCACTGAATCACCCAGGCACTCCTCTATTTTATTTACTTCTATCAGTCAAAAAATAGATGACTCTTGCTTTGGGGACTACAGTTTATGGTGCTAAATGTAATGTGCTGAAAACCTTCCACATAGGGAGTATGTGTTTAATTTTTACTTACCAGGATAGCCCCTAAGTTGGTAAAAAAAACAACAATAACAATAAATTGATGACGAATTTACCTCCCATACCATACCTTCTTTCACCTCCTGTTTTTGGTCTTGGTTTTCCAGTTCTGAATCATGGCCAACTTTAGGTTCTACCATTTCCTCATCTTCCTCATCCTCTACAAGAAAGAAAGAGAAAAATGCATTATTTTCTTTCCTTCAAATCAAAGCCTTTGGTTGATGGTGGGAGGTAGGGCCAAAGGGTAAAGTTCCAATCATTTAGGGCAACTTCTAAGTAAATCAGTCCTCAATGAATGCCCAAGATATATGTTCATGAATATATGAATAAATTATCTCCAAAAGGGGCCTCTTTGAAAGTCCCCCAAGCTGCTGAGAAAACCACCCGAGTCGGCACCTGCTAACATCCATCTCCAGGCCCTCACCACATGGGATGTCTTGGAATTGCCTCTCTGACCTCTGAAGCTTCTTCAGAGATGACCCAGGAACAGATCTCAAAATGTTTCCACCTGGGGCACATTCTCCACAGGGAACACCTGCTGTACAGACGACTCATTTCCAATTTAATTCTCACCAAATTAATTTGTTTTTGACCTACAGGAAAGGGTTAAATACAGGTCTGACCCCAGGTCAAATGCCATTGGCAAGTAAACAACCAGGGGGTAGAGTCCCAAAAGTCACTGCCATTGGCCTGGGAGAAAGCAACCAACCTGAAATCGCATTTACACATTCAGAGCAGCTCATGCATTAATGTGAATTTAATGAGCACCAACAAATGGACCCAGTCTGCTACCACTGCCAGATGTTATAGTGCCCTTCCTGCCCTATGCAAATGTGTGCTCGTTCTGTCTGCTCTCAACCTGCCTTTCTTAGAGGCCCCTTTCATTATAGAGCGCTTGAAATCATCAGCCACAAAGTAGAAGATGTAGGGGGGAGTCAAGGTGTCACAAGAAAATCCAGTGTAGAGAAATAAAATAATACAAAAAATTAAAACTTGCTTTCACAGTTTAAAAAATATATTGTCTTCTCTCTTAAGTATAATATTCACTGTAGGTTATTTATTTCATTGGTTCAGATGGAATTTAAAAGAAATGACTTCACTTCCTCCCCTGCCCCTACATTCATTCATATATTCATTCATCCATCAAATATTTACAGACTTTCTGTAAGATCTCAAGCTCTATGGATAGTCTCATTTCCATCATAATAAATCCTGAGATTTACATCAACTAAAAATTTCAGCCCCAACCACTTAGGGAATGCATTATAAATGCATACCTAAATGCCCAAATAAATATCTGTAGCCTGAAAAGCAACTCTAAAAGTCTGACTACATTAAGCAAGTGATCTGGGGAAGAAATATCAACTTTAAAAATTTGAACATATAAAGTGTAGCATTGCAATTTAGATATTAAAAAATTTTTAATGTAAATTTTCATTGAAATACAATACTCTAAGTGCATATGTATATACTGTGGAACCAACCTCATTACTTTATAACCACACTATAAACATATCAGAAAGAACGTAGAACACTTTTAAGGAAAATGGTCATTTATTAGTAACACATTTATCATCAGTACATTATTTCTAATACATACCTAAGAGGTAAAGAGTTGCACTTGGAATTTTGAAAAGAACACCGAGTTACTCTGATTTTTAGACAAACCCTTAAAGTGTTAAGTTATAAGCAGCACATTTAAGTCCTTATCCATATATAAAGATATTACTGCTATCTACCCATTAACAACCTGCTTGAAAAGTCATGAACCTGCGCATCATGTATCCTGATCCAAAGACCTGACACAAAACCTTAGGAGGTACTAGCCTCCTCTTCTGGTAAACCTGGGATGGAGAGGCAATCTTCAAAAGTCCACTAGTCTGCTAGCAAGTGGCTCTATTTCTGAACCTTCTAGAGACATTTATTACTTTTTTTAAAGTATTAAAAAATTTATTTAAATTCAAGTTAGTTAACATACAGTGTAGTCTTGGTTGCAGAAGTAGAACCCAGTGATTCATCACTTACATATAACACCCCGTGTCCATCCCAACAAGTGCCCTCCTTAATGCCCGTCACACATTTGACTCATACCCCCATCCTCCTCCCCCTCCAGCAACCCTGTTTGCTCTCTGTATTGAAGAGTAGAGACATTTCTTTAAACTTACTGGATTTAGCAGCAATGCCCTGACACTTACCAAATGCAAGTAAATACAACAAATACAAAACTGATAGGGCATGTATTATGAATTGAGTCCTGTTTTGCCCTCCCCCCAACCAAATATTTGTATGTTGAGGTTCTAACGCTTAGGATCTCAGAATGTGACTTTATTTGAAAATAGGATCATTGCAGATATATTTAGTTAAGATGAGATCAGACTGGAGTAGGTGGGCACCTAATCCAATATTATAAAAAGGAGAAATTTAGACATGGGCACACATAGGGAGAATGCCAGGGGAAGCTGAAAAAGACTGGGGTGATGTTTCTACCAGCTAAAGAATGCCAAAGATTGTTAGCACACAACCAGAAACTAGGGACAAGGCACAGAACAGATTTTTCCTCACAGCCGTCAGAAGGAACCAACCATGTCAACACCTTGATCTCAGAATCACCTGGCCTCCAAAACTGAGACATTCCATTTCTACTGCTTAAACCACCCAGAATTGTAGTACTTTGTAATAGCAGCCTGAGCAAACTAATACAGCCAGTAGAGTGCCCTGCTTTCTATGACCCTACAAGGTAGTGGAAGAGATACAGGACATATACCATAATAACACCTAAGGCAAGGATGTAAAATCTACTTTATTTACCAGAACTTGGTACCATCAGTCTAATAGATGAAGAGATAGATTAATCTCCCCCAAAGAAACTCACAACCACATCAAATTTTCAAGTTTTGTCTAGTTCTTCCTGTTTTCAGATCTACGATCTGTAGCCATCAGGCATACTGCCTCCTTTGTCAGAGCATGATGTGAAATAGAACGGCCTTGCGGAAAGGCCTAAAGTAGAAGCTCAGTTGCAGTGTAAGGACAGGCTTGGAGAGGCTCTTCGAGGTGGATATGGCGTGGCCTCCATAAGAATCGCTCTTCTGCTTCTAAGAGGCAAGTACACACAAGGCTCAGCTGAGGAGAAGTTAGGTTTCACATCCTGGACAGCTATATATGATGGGCTGTCTTATTTATTAAGGATACAGATGCTGCATCCACATTCTATTCACATTCTCATGTTGGAATCCACTGCCCTGAGACCAGGCTGTCAATGCCTACCACAAAGCATTAGTTCCTCTGGCTGAACAGATTCACAAGTTGGGCAGGGATCAGCACATCAAAGGAAGTAATTGATCTGGGTCTGAGCCTGGAGTCTACATCTTGCCAGCCCCTTGATTTTACATAATTCATAGAAACTTTGGAGGCCCTGTTTCTTCATCTGCTGAATTGGGATAATAATCCTTTCCTAAAATCCAGTGTTGTTGTAAGAATAACCAAATTAAATAATTGATCTGAACTTTCTTTTTAAACCAAGAGAGTTGGGGATACCTGTACACAGAAACCTCCAAACAAATGTTGCATTAGCTTGCATATCAACCAAACATTTATTGAGCACTTACTATGTACCAGGTGCTGGGAATATGAGAAGGAATAAGACAGACGAAAAAATCCCTGTGCTCATGGAGCTTCATTTGAGGTAGGGGAGAAAAACAACAAACAAATAAACAAAATATATATTATATCTGATAAATGTTGTGGGGGAAATAGAAAGCCAGAAAGGGAGATTGGGCATGCTGGTAAGGGGAGGAAGAGTTGAAATTTAAAATAGAGTCATCAGAAAAGGCCACACTGAGGTGACATTTGAGCAAAAAGTTCAAAGAGTCAAGGGAGTGAGCCGTGTGAAGATCTTGGAGAAGACCAGTAACAACAGATTCTTCCATCTTATTCTGTGGACCCAGGGGTTTAATGGGTCACGGTTTAAATTAATTTATTATCAGTTCCGTTGACTATAGAAAATAGCTGTGCTTTCATTAGAGCCATCTGTTTGTACATTCCCATCTTCTAATTCTTAAAATGAAGTTGGTTTCCCCAAATGACTGGGCTTAGTATCACACTGTATCAAATTCTTGGGGCACCTGAGTGGCTCAGTTAAGCAAAGAACTCTTGATTCCAGCTCTGTGCTGACAGCATGGAGCCTGCTTGAGATTCTCTCTCTCTCTCTCTCTCTCTCTCTCTCTCTGTCTCTGCTCCTCCCCCATTCATACACTTTCTCTCTCTCAAAAATAAGTAAATAAACATTTAAAAAATAGTATCAAATTCTCATCTTTCACAGCTATAAAGGTCTTTATTTTCAACATTAGTTCCTGGAAGAGTCAAAATGCAACATTGTGACGGAAAGTGTTCTATAAGGGCTTGGCTCTAAAAAGGGCTAGGTTTGTGATAGCAATGTGTAGGTTTATACACAAAGTATGCAGGAAAATCACAGGTTATCTAATTATTTAAATAGAAAATCCTTCCCCAGAGAACGTTTTTGATGAATGTAAGAAAACCAAATACTTACAGTGTTTATAATACATGCAAAGCCCTACAATGAAATACTGTGAATAATAGAAAAACAAATAAAAAAAATAATATCTGACCTTTTAAAGTGGTTAAAAACCAGTTGCAGGCATTAATTTTTTAGTGGCCACAGAATTCTTTGTCTTTCAGCCTTTTAAAGACACAAAGCAAGTGTTTCAGCGGATTTGTTAAGGAAATAAAACACAAGAGACTGGTTCGTTCTCTGCATACTGATATGTTTGCCTTGCTCAGCAAAGAGAGTGTATTTTTCTTTAAGACTCTGGTTTCCTTTCTGGTGCAATTGGAATTACTTCTGTTGAAACCATTTTCAAAACAGTTAAATAACTTTAAAGAAAAGGATTTATGTAGACCCGCTACAGACCACTGATATATGAGTTGTGCCACTAGTTCATACCCGGTTACATTTCCTCTGAGATTGGAGGGGAAAAAAATTACCACCCATGTATGGTTTCCTGTACCAGGTCCACACAAGAAATTAAACTAGTGTAGGCAGAAGTTAATTACCTGTCAGCCCAAGGGGCTAATTTCAAACAATGGCATCTTTTAGGCACTTTATTTTATTTAGCACCCAAATTCTGCTGTCCCCGGTCGCTGCATGCATTCCTTTAAAGTTGGGGAGATCTTTGGTAACCACTGTCCTTCTCCTGAAGATATCCTAAAGGTCTAAGAACGAACACTTGCATGTTCAGTGGCAACCACACATAACACACTTAGCACAAGGCCTGACCCTCTGTGTGAGCTCTGGAAGGGTTGTCTGCTCTACCCACCTGTGTTTCAGAGTGAAGTCAAGGTTGTCCATCTAAACGTGCTGCGGTCCTTTAATTGTTGATCTGCTCTGATGGCCTCAGAGTTGAGACTTTGGAAGGGGAGTGCCGGGGAATGTCTGTCACTGTTTGGCAATACAGTGTGAAAACTCCTTTCTGCCCGGGGGTATCCCTCTTGTAGTACTGGTATATTGGTAACATGCTGAGTCCCTGCTTTCTTCTCCTGAAGCCCAAGGGGAGACATCTTCCTGCTCCCCAGCTCCTACTGACCAGAACAGAGGCAGGATCCAAGCGATAGTCAGACTGGGTGTTCCTAACTGGGCCTTTGTCTTTGCAGCCAGGAGGCAAAACCAAGGGAATAGTAAGGATTAATTTTTGGCAGCATGCCGTAGTAGCAGCAACACCCGACATCCTGGCCAGATTGTTCCAGAGGTCCACAGTCTGGGTTCCCTTGGTCTCTGCTCCTTTTTAAGCCTGTTCCTTCTGCCTCCTGTTGATCCTGTGAGCACCAGATTTCCTTCCAATAAATCTCACCAGGGGTGATGTCAACACCAGATTTCCTTCCAATAAATCCCACTGGACTTAGTGCCTGCCGCTTGCAACCAGAACCCTGAGCAACACAGGGCGGCCCTCTGTGAAGAGAAGGGCTTGTTTTTACAAGGTCAATGGGTTCTCACTTTCCTCTGCTCTCTCAGGGACTGCAAAACCCCAGGATAAGAGGGTCTGAGTGCCCAGCCCTCACCTTCCTGCCCAGCTTCTGGCTTTTCATGAGGGGGCTCTGGCCCCTCCATGTAAGACCGTTGAGTCTGGTCAGGTGGAGGAAGGCTGCAGGGAGCAGAATGGGTCATTTCACTCTACCCTTCTCGATTCCAAAGGGCATCTTGCTGTTACCAAAGGGGAAGGCACAACACAATATCACATGACTATGAATCCAACAGGCTAATGACTCTAGATGCACAATTACTTTATGTACCGCTTAGAAAACAGATTACTGCTAATTAAGCTATAACACATCATGAATTCTAACATGAAAAATTGTGAATGCTGGAATTGATAAAATAATTTGTGGCTTAGAAATGAAGAGAAACTAGCTTCCCAAAGATAAAAGGGATGGCAAGGACACAGAGTCAAGTCTAAATCAAGCTTATTGGTATACTACTATCAGTGAACAGATTTGGAGATACAAGGCACATTTGTTTTAAAAGATATATTGCTTTCAACCTAAGAACAAATGCCCTAGCCACTTAATATATAATTCTATGTATAAATATTTCAGAGGATAACTGTTTTAAAAACATATTTAAAATTTTTCAATAGAAAAGCAGCCTGGAGCCTGCTTCGGATTCTGTGTCTGCCTCCCTCCCTCTCTCTCTCTCTCTCTCTCTCTCTCTCTTCCTGCCCCTTCCCCACTTGCACTCTGTCTCTCTCTCTCTCTCAAAAATAAACAAACATTAAAAATTAAAAAAAAAGAAAAACAAAGAAAAATAGAAAAATTAGGATTTATTTTTCAATTTAAAGCATAATTCACTCTAAGGAAGGTATTCTTTGCAGGTCTGTGCTTTGTTTCATCTTTTCTCATATCAAGTCCACTCTGGATAATACTTACACCCATGTCTTCCATCATCACCCACAAACTGAAACCTTTCCAGACTCCAGATTCTGTATTACACATTCCAACATGAATGTACCACAGGCATTTCACATTTGACATGTTCAAATCAGAACTCCTGCCTTCTCCCGAGACCTGCTCCTTTGATTACATTCTCTTTCCTGCCCTGTGGTACCATCATTCACATGGCTTCACAGTTGGACACCAAAATATATATCACCCTTCAATTTCTCTTGGGCACCGGGACCTGTAAGAAGGGGTCTCTAAGTCCTGTCAATTCCTCACTACCAGTTTTGTTCTGTATTTCTACTAGTTTTATTTATTTTTTATTATTTAAAAAACACATCTATGTATACTTTATACACCAAAACAACAACAATGACAAAATTCCACCAAACCAAAAACAAACAACAAAACCAAAACTCTACAACTCCCTAAAAATGTTAGGGTAAAATCCCATAACTCCTTGTCTTTTCCACCTCATCTTCCATTCTGAACAATGCACAACCACCCGATGTCCCAGTAGGTTCATGCCTCAAAAGCACTGCATGTAATTTTTTTGTGTCTGTGTTGGTCTTCCCTTCAATATCCAGGAGTTAATTATAACTAGCCTTTGGTGATACAATTCCAGAGCTTTAACACTTCCTCCCAACAAGATTTGTTGACCCCTTTCATTGTTCCACCACCCCACCTTGTACCTTGTATATATCTCTATGACAACACATCTCAGACCACTTAAAATTAAGGTTATTCATCTATCTCCACAACCAGATGAAAAGTCCCCAAAGACCTACTCTTGTTAGTATCATCAATGTCAAGTACTGAGACTAACAAAATCAAGACAGGTACTTGATCTGGAAAGATAGTTATGAATCACATCATATAGGACCTTGCATGACAGAGCAAGTTTGGACTTCTTTCTAGAGATGAGTATCCCCCTTTTAATAAACACAAATCTCATGTAGTCCATATTAGTTAAAATTTCAAAGGGAATTCAAGGCACTGGTAATGCCAAATATGGCTTTTGAAACCTCACTTATCTCCTTGCCAGTCAGCCCTTTACGCACATTCTAATATATTTAAGAGGTGGCTTGACTCTTGATGAAAACTATTCTTCCCAACCTTTCTTACAGAGAACCAGAGGCTTTTAAAAACACAAGAGAGAAAGTCTGATTTTGTTTAAGAATATGGAGGCAAGATGGAGGGTGGAGGAAATTGGGAAAACCTGGAATAAGGGAGACAGTGAGAAGGTAAACTATAGCTGTAGTCCAAGCAACAGACGATGAGAACTTGACCTAAGATGGTTCAGTTGCCAATGGGCATGATGAATTGGACTGAATTTAGACATATGTTTATACAACAGACAGTGAGGGCTCTCGTACAGAACTCATTCAAGTCACCCTATCCTTGGACCAACTTTGTGTACAGTTAGCCAACTTTGCCAGGAGTCCAAAGAGAGCCACCCTCCCGATATGTATCACGGCAGCCAAAATAAAGTATAACGTGCACCACTGAATGCTTACACAAACCAAGGTGAGCGCCTCTGTGCTTTAAAAATATGCAGGAAAGACATATTTTGTGGGATTTTCAGTAAGCACTTTGTTAAATATACTACATGGTAATATTTAAAAAACCTTCACTTTCTGGTCTAGAAAAATCTGGCCAGAGTAAAGAAAACATACATTTCTCATCATACAGAGCGCTCCTGTTAACACTCTAGGCCACATCAGTTCTCTCCTAAGGCTCTAACATGACAGTACTTGGAAAGTGTACTTCCTGGTGGAATGACACCCAAGGCATTGCAAATGGGAGGAAATGAAAGAATATGTTCAAAACGAGAAAGGAAGCCAGAGAATAGTACTTTTTAGCAGCTGTTTCTGAAACTTGTAACTGTGCTGATATATAATACGTGTGTGGTAAATATGTGTTGAATTAAGCTGACACAGGTTAGCCAGCTCTCATGGAAGGGCGGAGACCAGGAAGAGAACAATGCTCTTCTCAGAGATGTCCAGGCAGGAGTTCATGGATAACTTTAGCACTTGATGTTTGGGTATGGGAAGGCTTGATTGATCTGTATTTCCACAAATTTTCCTGCTTAAAAACCTTTAATGGCTCCCTATTGCTTAAATTAGCTCAGCATTTAAGGCTCATCCCCGTTTGACCCCAATTTAATTCTCCAATGTTGCTCAAAGCATAATAGTTCTTGACTCCATGTGTATGAAATAGGCCAAGTTTGTTGTCAGTAACCACCCTCCATCCTACCCCTCTTTAGTCTTGTATATATTTCAGGCCCCCTGTCTCTCAAGCTTTCTCAGGAAGGCATGGAGTCTGCAACCACAGAGGAGAGCAGTTGGATGAACTAACTCACACCAATGGATTAGAGAATGACAACCCAAATAAATTAATCTCCAAAGGCAAACTACAACTTTCACAGGACTTGGGAAGAAGAAAGATTTTGAAAGAGCAGAGCCCAACCCTCAAATCAGTCCGCTATTTTACATTCTTGGAGGCAGAACCATTCATTGCACAATTACAGAAAGCAGCATTCCTATCGTGCTCTATGTGAATATGTGAATAGGGCTTCCTGGAGTTACATAGAGCATAGACTCTGTGTCTATCCTTAACAGTCTTATTTGTATAGATGTCTACACACACACACACACACACACACACACACACACACACACAATCTGGGCAATAATTCAAAACACTTGTAAATGTAGTTCTTGGCTGCTTGGAAAGGAAGAAGCTCTAGTTTCTCCTGTTCAGACTTAAGTCTCTTTTGCTGCCTACTTTTGAATTTGGATAATCCTATACCCTATTCCTTGTTTCCTCTACCATTTTTCCAAATGTGCAAATATGTACTTGCTCCTAGTGGGAGTGCTGTTTGTGAAATGAAAACTGGGCTCCCAGGGAAAGAGATGCCATCATATTTACTTTCAACAGCAAGTGTAGATATGTCCCAGAGGAGGGTGAAGCTCAAGGTCTCCAGGTGCTCAAATGGTTATTGTGTTATGTTAACTGGTAAAAACAGAGGAAAATAAGTAGAAGCCTTTTAGAAACATTATGTTGACTGTAAATAAATTGTTCATAACAAGAAAGTGCTACCTTTCATCTCTAAGAATTGTCAACTCTATTAATGTCAGAACAATCACATCAATCATGGCGCATGTAGATCATCCACTGTTGCATGTCCTCTGGTATTCTTTTTATTCATAGGATCAAATCTTGTTAGTTCTATCTCTTGGTATCTCTTACCTCTTATCTCTTTCTCCATGCCTAGCCGTGCTACAAACAGCATTGTCGGATTAACCCTATTAAACAGAACTCTGTTCACATAAATGTCCTTGTGAAAGCTGTGATGGGTCCCATCACATGCAGAACAAAAGCTGGATTCTTGGCCACATCTTCAAGTCTTCTGTGGCCTGGCCCCAGCATGTGCTTCCTGCCTGAATTTCCTCTACTGACACTATGGCTGCTGCACAAACTTCCACATTCCATATACCCTTTGGTTCATGCTTCTCCCTCAGTTAGACTCTCTCCTTCCCTTCCTTTTACAAAATATGAGCCTAATAATGTGTCAGGCACTATTCCAGGTGCTGGAGACACAGCAGTGAACAAAACTTCCTGCTTCCGTGGAGCGTGCATTCTAGTAGATAACGGAGAAGATAAGCAAGTCAAGTATGTGGTAGGTTGGGGAGTTTCAAGTGCTGAAGAGAAAAAGCAAAGCAGGGAAAGGAGGCAGAAGTGGTAGGCATCACAATTTTTACACAGGTAGCTCGAGAGGTCCTTGCCGAGAGATCCCATTTGAAAAAAAACCCAAGGAACTGAGGGATCAAGCCTTGTGGATACCTGGGGAAAGCATTCCAAGTAGAGGAAACAAAAGCTCAAGGGCAGGATTTTGCCTGGAGTGCTCAAGCCCTCAAATGCCTTCACATCTTGCCCACATGTAAAATCCAGCTGTACTTCAAGATCCGATTCAAATGACCCCCAGTTCCCAAATCTCTCCCATTCTCCCTCATTTGGAGGGATTTCTTCTTCATTTAAGGCTTCAAAGCACTTCATCTGGGTCTCTTTTAACTACTTTTTTTTTCATCTAAAGAATTATTATGTTTAAGATGACAGCATTTATCATTCTCCACTTTATCTACTACGTATTTATTTTAAGTAGAATACCCCTGTACTTTCATGAGTTTACTTCTCCAACTGAGAGTCTCCATTTCTTGGGAGTAGGATGCATTAATTACTCATATTTATTTATCCCAGGATGATTGTTAAGTATTTTTTACTGTTTTAAATGTTAGTAATCTCACTTCTCCAGTAGTTCCAGTAGTAGATTTTCTGAGGGGTTTCTCATCAATTTAGCTGGATCCCAAATCTCCTCATTCGATTTCAAATTCTAAGGTTCTTTTCCTTGATCATGAGGTCTTGTCATCACTGACAGCAACAAATGTCAAAACTTATCCAGAGACTCTGTACACTCCTTGCGAAGTTCATGGTCCTTGACTTTGTTTCTTGTCATGGTCACTGTCATTAGATACTTACTCGTCACCTAATGCACGCTCAGATCTGTTCTAGGCCTCATGGAAAAATGATAGCTATTAATTTATCAGATCATATGCGTCAAGCTTTGTGGTAAATTTTTTATGTCCATTAGCCTGTTTAATCCTCATAAGGACTCACTGAGGCAGACACAGTGAGTTCTCTCTATATATGAGAAAATTGGGGCTAAGAACAGAAAGATGATCTGCCTCAGGTCACAGAGTTATAGGAAGCAAAAGAGCCAAGATTCAGACCCATGTTTCCCCAGCTCCCAAACTCTCTCAATTTACTGCTAAAGCCTACCAAACAGTATAAAGGTGGAAAAGGGAACTGTAATGGACATTTGTGGCTTTGACCACCCAGAATCTACCATCCCACTTCTTGGAATAATAGTCCCTTTATTCCTCTTTGGTGCATCCGTCTCTTCCCAATTCCAGCTAAATAAATCCTACTTAAGATTTAGGGGATAATTTTGCATCTGAGGCAACGACCAATGAGACTTAATCTCAGTATTTTACTTTGCACCACCAGTAGAATGACCATATCATCTAGTGTCCCATTTGGGATACTTCTGGAAGGAATTCAGAGCAATGAATATTTAAGCAGGGCTGGCAGATTTCGTGAAGGAGGACTGCCTGGGTAAACTGGGACATGTGGTCACTCCCTGCAAGAGGGAAGTGGATACCTCTCTTATATTGGACTGCATGACTATTCTAGCTAAACTAGGATACATGCTCACTCTAACCATCAGGAGGTGGATTCCTCTCCTCCACTGGACTGGTGTTACACTAATGTGGCACTGAAGCTGTCCTTCATCTGACATATGGAGCGTGAGCAAGAACCAGTAAATAAAACAGGGCCAAAAGACGGACAGTAGTAAGTAACAGTTTGACGCTTAAATTGAACAGTAGCTGAAGCCATCATGTGCCTAGAATTTAGGGCCTAGATTTTTGTTCGTAAGAGCCAACAAAATTCCTTTGGGCTTAAGTGATTCTGTGTTGGTTTCTCTGTTCCTTATAACCAAAGAAAGTTCAAAAGGTCAATAATGAATCATTGTTGAGTACCCAATTTTGTATTCTGTATTTTCACTACATGATCTCCTGGAGCATGCAAACTATCCTGCAAGGTAGCACAGAGTTAAATGCAAGAGTTCCATGCCATGCCACTCAGCTTCAACTCCTCCTACCATTTAGTAGCAACTTTTGGCTACTGACTCAACTCCTTGTGCCTCAGTTTCCTCAGCTGTTAAATACAGAATTGCCCTCCTTGGAAAATGACGATTTTTGAATTGCTTAATATATGTAAAGAACATTTTATATTATTGATGAGGAAACTGAGATTCAAAGAAGTTACATAAGGTGCTGAAACTCAATCGGCTACTAAATTATAGAGGCAGATTTTGAACCCAAGACTTTGAGGCTCCAAATTCCTTTCTGTTTCAGCACTGTGTCCACAATGTCTCCTGGTTGCTTGAACTAGGCTCTGAAGGATGGAGATACCTCAATGGTTTCGGAGGAGAGAAGAAGCATGGCCAGTGGAGAGTAAAGTTCATGAGGTGGCAAAGCAGTTTAGGAGCACAGTTGAAAAACAAAGCTGCCCCCATGTTCTGTCCAACAGAGCCCAGCTTCCCTTTCCTTGCCTATTCCAGTTTCTGTGTGGCTTTAGCACTGCAAGTAGGCTGCATCACAATCCATGTGTAGGTTGAGAAGTGTTTCTATTTACTGCAGGGAGGTCCACTCGGACAGTCTTGTTTTCTCCAGTACAAGACCATGCCTACGGGACACGCCCTCCTCCAGCTCAAACTGCATGGGTTACGTTCTTCCCTTGCTGACCTGCTTCAACCGAGCTAGCTTCCTAGGCTTTTCTTGATCCTGCCAGGAACTTCCATGTCTCCTGGCTTTTGCATTTCCTCTTCCCTCTGCCAGGAATATTCTTCATTCAAATATTCACTTGTCTTTCTCATGACATTTTTAGAGTCCCTGTTCAAATGTCACATCATCTGTGAGGTCTTCCCTACGCGACCTATATAATATAGTGACATGCCTCTCCCCACTCTGCCCTGGCACACGGCACTTGTTTTCCCCTTACTCTGATTTTTTTTTTCATTTCATAGCACTGGTTTTGTACGTTTATTTATATATGTATTTACTGTCTGTCTCCCACCACTGGAATGGGAATTCTACAATATCAGTGACTGTGACTCTTCTCTGCTGTATCCAAAGCACCCAGAAAACAGCTGGGTATGTGGTAGGTGTCAATAAATATTTGTTGGATGGTAAGATGACTGAACACACAAAGACCAGCAAGACAGTGCTGCATCTTGAAATAAGCATGTAATTCCTGAAGGCAGCAGGGTGATTGAAGTCCCTGTTATGGAAATCAGGACCCCTCCTACCCCACTACCACCTTGTCATGGATGTCCATGACCCTACAGATCTTGTTCCTTGAAATGGGAATTAACTATCCCTTCAGCATTCTTATTCTCTAGAAAATGGAAATGAGATCATGAGTACTTTTTACTGACTGTCATTTCAGCATTTTCTCATTCTGGTGTCCAGTCCCCAGCCCAGAGAGAACTGATACATTTTCCATCTGGAAATACATCAAAATTCATCACAGTCCAATTCTAAGGGAAGATCATTAGCACACTTGTTTGCTTTTATCCTGGCATTAACAACTCTATTTGGGGCTAAATTATTTCCCCTGGTTTCAATGTCAAGTTTTCCCATTGGCTCAAATATGAAGTCCCTTGTCTGTCAGTGCAATAATTTTCTATTAATTATAAAAGAAGAAAGCTGGCAGTTTGAGAGTCTTAAGGGAAGCATTTGTCTAATCCAAGAAACGGATTTTCCAGTTACTTGGACTAAGTACAACTCTCAGTTGTGGTCAGATTCACAGATTTCAAAGTGCCCCTTGTTTTTACTTTCTGGTCAGTCTAGACAGACATGGTTCTTTCCTTCATTTTTCAAGCTGTTGAAACACCACATTGGTCACAAGAATCTGAATCTCCAGAGAATCAATGGAGCAGTCCTTCACCAGAGACTCCATAACTTTCTATTGAACACCCTTCTGAGTAGAACAACTTTGGTGGTGCTAGGAGAGACTTCACTTCGAAGTCTCAATTTGAATGTAAAAATGATGCTGTGACAACACAAATAATGGTCACTACTGTCCTATCTGTAATGGAAACATAGTCAAGTGGTTAGAGCATGCAGTCTTTGCCTGTTCTCAGTTATTTCAGTTTCATGCAGAATGTCCTCACCCAAATGAAATTGCCCTTTTTTAAAAAAAATTTTTTTAACATTTATTTATTTTTGAGGCAGAGAGAGACAGAGCATGAATGGGGGAGGGGCAGAGAGAGACGGAGACACAGAATTGGAAGCAGGCTCCAGGCTCTGAGCCATCAGCCCAGAGCCTGACACGGGGCTCGAACTCACGGACCGCGAGATCGTGATCTGAGCTGAAGTCGGACGCTCAACCGACTGAGCCACCCAGGCGCCCCTGAAATTGCCCTTTTAAACAGTAATTCTTCTATTCATTATAACTGGACAATGTTCTTGAGAACCTGCTATATGCAAAGCCTTGACTACATCTCATGTGGGCCACCGAAATGAATCTAGAGAGATGCTTGAACTCAAAAAAGTTTGGCATTTGAGCAGAGGAATGACAACTGCATGAAAATATCTCCATCAGAGGAGAGAATGCCTGGAGAAGTGCTATGGGAATTCAATAGGGGTCAAGTTAACTTGTGGCAGGGAGAGTACAGACAGAGAGAGAAGAAAGGGAAACAGATTTTTTATGGACTTTAATTTTAGTCAGATCTTGAGGACTGGTGGCATCTAGATAGGGATGTAGAGATAGGAATGCAGAGTATCATTCCAAGAAGAGGAAAGAGCATTGCAAATGCATGACAATAGAAAGATGTATTAATATCAGGATAAATACCAGGGTAAGTAAATACACATTTGCTATTTGATCCACTCAGCTCTGTCGAGAAACAGCACTTTAAATCCACATGGCTTCCACTAATGCCAAAGAGGGTTAAGGAATCCTAGGTACTTAGTAGTGCCATGACCCAGGAGGATGATTTTCCCATCAGACGTTTTGAAGTAGGTAAATTCTGTATACGTTTCTTCTCCAGAGATAGTATAGGGAGAACATGATCTTATTCATGATCGTTTGTTATATGATGAGTAAAAGATTGGTTTCTAGGCTCCTGTAAGATTTATTTTCTCATCCGTAAACCAGGGATGCTAATTAATATCTATGCTAATTACATAACAAAGCTCTTGTGTAAAACAATGAAATAATGGATATAGAGATGCTTTATCAGTGGTTAAAGGGCTACAAGGTGTTATTTATTAAGGTTGGGTAATTGTAATAATAATTATAGCTTCTTGATGTCCAATGGTCCACATGGCCACAAAAATGTGCAAGGTTGGAAGAAGATTATGCAAGAGAAAAGAGGAGAAAGGCATTCCAGTTAGGACTCATCATAGAAACAAAAGGCTGGAAAGATCCACAGAGACAGCTATTATTGGGTTGTGGTAGGATTTGGGGATAAAGAGTGTAAAGTGCCTCACACATCAGAAACAAAATACAAAACAAAGATTCAAATGTGTGAGACAGAGTCTAAGTCCTGTCGAGACGAGAAAGAGTGTGTCAGCTGTGGCTCATTAGACAAACGTTCAGGTAGAGCTGGGGCTTCCTGCAGACATGAGCTTGGCTTCAGAGAACAGGTAAGAGTAAGATGGGCAGGGGGAAGGGAAGAGTGGTAGCATCTATATCATTTAGGTGAGATGTTCTGGGTTTCCATTCCACCCAATATTTCCCTCTTTAAAGGCACATAAACATTAAATTCAGAATTGACTTTTCTCTGTACTCTTAGCTCCGAGCCCAGCGCTTGGGCCATAAAGGGACTCCTTACTTTTGTGCTGAATCATTCTGGGTATGTGACGAAGGAAGGTGTCAAGTCAGGAGAGAATGAGCACATATTCCAGGGGGAGGGAAGAAAGTTGTGTGATAAGGGAGCAAGAGACAAGAATGGTGGTAAGGCAGGAAGCTATGCGACAGCTTGAAAGCTAGGCTAAGGCTTTGGGTTTTGATGGAGCAGTGAGAGCAGGGAAATCACTAGATTTAAAATCACCATTACCTAGTAGCAGTATACTGAACAGGCTACCGCTTCAGCCCTAGCTGTAATGCAATCTTTAGGTGGGCCAACAAAGGAGAAAGAAATAAACATGACCACCATGACTTAATCATGGTGCTCTATTGAAACATATTTTTTTTCTACCACACATGCCAACCTTCATTCCTGCCCCTGGCTTCAGTTGAGGAAGTCTCAGGGCTTTGAAGTATCACCTCCTATTATACAGGGAGGCTTTGTCATCATTTTCTGCCATTTCATATTGTTCCTATAGCTTTCACATAAATGCAGAATCATAAAAAAAACAAACAAACATACACTTGAAAAGATCCATAAAGAGTTAGGGAGGCACTGTTGGGAGATTTAAGGAGTAAGTGTATGAACCTCATAGTATGGTGCTCTGAAAAGTAGAAAACTAGGTAAATGGAAATTACCATTCTTATTTTCTCCTTCTTTTCCTCCTCTTTCCTTTCACCTTCCTCTTCCTCTTCCTCCTCCACTTCCTCTTCCTCCTCTTTCCTGATGAACCAGTCTTCTCACTTAGTGGATGAGCTATGGCCATCCATGGAGTTCAAGGCTCTGCCCAAGTTCCCATAGCTAGCTATTCAGAGCTTGGACTGCAACTCAAATCTGCCAACTCTGTCCCCACAGCTCTCCCCACCCCTCATTCTGTAGCAGCAAGATTATCACAGGGAGAAAGAAGAGCCCCAATTCCAATTAGATTTGAAGCAGAAATGCACCTCTGAAGCGGATTATCTGACACTCTCATCAAGCTTCACCTGTCAAGATGGCTACTATTGCATTTACTTACCACCCCTCTCTAATCCAAATTTTTCTTTCTAAATGAAGTCATTAAACCATACAAAGTCATTAAAACACCCTTGTGACTTCCACCCAAACCACTGCAGGCCATCAAACCTTCATAGAGCCCATACTTGGAAGAGGGAAGTTTGCAAGCACAGCTATGCACCATTAAAATTTGAAGATTCTCTTTTGGACAGGCTAATGAGAGCAAATCACTCAAACAGGTCTAGACGATGCAAGGTTTTGTACCTGGGTCGGAGCCTGCTGGGGTCCCACAGGCTTGGCTGCTCTCCTATCCATCTGCAAAGGCACTTTCTTCCCTGTTTTGTATAGTGTCAAATATTGGTCTTTTAAGGCAAAGTGAAACCTTCTGGATCCACATTATCCGCAGCTTCTGGGGGCCAACTGAGACAGAATATTTTGTGCTAACATACTCAGAACACCTCAAGTTTCCCTTACTGTTTTCCTTCCCCTTCACTTGGAAGCAAGCAAAGCAAGTTGGCAAACAGAGTTTTCTATACACTTTGGGGGACAAGAACAAGGGAAGCTGGTGGGCCTTTTCCTCCAACCACTTCGTGTGGTGTTAGTGCAGCCTTTCCACAATGTTGTTGACGTGATTATTCTAAAATGAAATTTGTGACTGTCATCTCCTTGCTTAAAATCCCAGATTTCTTCATTCTTCACATATGATTAAGGTCAAACTCCCTAACCTGGCATAGAAAATCTTCTGTGATTTACCGCTTGCCTAGCTGGTCATCCTTATGACAAACCACTCCCCTAGTCCAGGCTACCTTCCAGTCATTTAGCCGACAAGCACTTGCTCACAGGAGGCAGTGTGTTAAAATGGTTCTGAGTACAAGCTCTGAAGTCGGGCTGCCTGGGCTCAGCGATGCTGCCTTGTGTAACGCCAGAGGGGAATTCTTCACATTATACCTAGTATTTATTGAGCACTTAAGTGCTAGGCAGAATTCTTCCTAATGGTTATCGCACTTAATCCTTACAAAAACCTACCAAGTAGGTACCAGCCCCATTGAGCAAGTAAGGAAACCAAGGCTCACCTAACTTCTCTTGCCACATTAGTTCATGCAGTTGGCAGATGACAGAACTGGGAATATAAATGTAGGTCAAATTTGATTTCAGAACTCAGGGTTTTAACCACTCTGTCTCATTGTTCTTTCCCCCAAACTCATCTTCCTAGATTCTCTTATATTTGAGATTAAGAACCAGTCAATGAGCCAGCTGAGACAGAACTCTGGTATCCATTAGAAATGCCCCTTCTATGTCAAGTCCCTAGATTCCATCAATTGATAGATTGGATCTTAATTGCTAAAATTTGGTCTTCTCCTTCCTCTTTAACCTACTGCCTTGGACTTGTTTTATGTCCCTATCAATCTCCTCCTGAATTACTGCTGCTCCCTCCTTACTGGACTCTCTGTTTCTGGTCTGAGCCCTTCCATTTATCCCCTACACTGTTGCTGAAAGGAGCTGCCAAAAGGCCCTGTCTTGTACCTGTTAGAATTCTGCCGGTGCATTTCCATCACGGCTTCAGGCTCAGCACCCAAAGCCCTGCAAGATCCGGCTCTGACCCATCCACTTCATATTATACCCTGCCCTGAGGATCCCTTGGGGCATTTGGGATCTCTTGCAGTTCTCCATATTGTGCTACTTTATCCCTCTGAGCCTTCATACGCATTTCTGTCTCCCTGGAACATTCTTACCTGCTTCTCCTTTCAATTAACTCCTATTCATCCTTCAAAACATAGCCTTATGGCTTCAGTTTCATCTCCTCTGGATCACTTTTCCTGATCCCCATTTGACTCAACTGCTTCTCCTCTGTGGGGAGCAGCCTAGTCATTTATCATTTGTAACTGATGATTGTCTGTCTGTCTCCCCTATGTTCTAAACAATTAAAGAGCAGTAATGTTTTATGTGTCTCTCATTGTCAAAACTTGGTCAAATGCCTGCCATGTAGTAGATGCTTAATAAATATTTCTGTGTATTAACAGACAAGTTATTTATGACTTGGGACAGAGGCAATGTCAATTCTTACTGGTATAGTTTAAATATTATTTATCTTCAGATGCTGTACGTGGTAAGAATTGCCCTTTGATTGGCTCAGAAAATTCATGTCTAGAAAAAAGAGTTTTGATTGCTTTAATTAGAACTCAACTGAGTGTCTCAAACAAGTGGTGGTATACATATTTTTTGGTTACAGTATGAAGTATACATTCCTTAATCATTTTCAGAGACTCCTAAAATTAAAGTTATCAGATCTTTCTGAGAAATAACAGCACATCTGGAATCCTATGAGAGTCTCCATATGATAGTGGTTCTCAACCCGGGGTGATCTTGCACCCCCTGTCCCCCACCAGGGGACATTTGGTAATGTCTGGAGATGTTTTTGGTTGTCACATCTGGGGGTGGTTGCTACTGGAATCTAGTGGGTAGAGGGCAGTGATGCTGTTAAACATTCTAAAATGCACAGAAAAGCCCCCCACAAAGGACTTAAGCAGCCTCTAATGCTAAAAATGGTGAGGTAGAGAAATCCTTGTTTATGGTTTTTCAGATCCACATGCTCTCCAAAGATACACATCTGAAACTGTGATGACCCAGGGAACTCTCAGCCTATATTCTTCCTTTCAGTGGAAGCTCTCATGAGGGGTGGTATTTCCTGTGGGTGCAAATGTGGCTTTAAGACCAAGGCCAGAATGATGAGCTCTTTGTGCTTAAGGATGGAGACCTTCACTCCTTTCAGAGCCTCCTTCTGTCCATGTCTTCTCCTATAAATCCCATGGTCAGCAGAATATACTGTTGCTCCAAATGAGTTTCCTCCTCCTGAGTGCTGTCTCCAGATGCTGGATTCAGGCTGTAGGAGTCATTTCCCCCATCTTGACACATCCAGTTCATGTGAGTTATTGGGGGAGATAAAACCTGCATGCTTGCAGGCCTTGGCATCCTCCTTCCTCAGATCAGTAGGCTCGAGTCAGGAATTCCCAGACAAGACCCAGAGAGTGGTTGCTTCTGGAGAATGAATAATTCAGAAATCTTGAGGTGATGAGTAAGCAGCAACAGAAGGTAAACAGCTTGAACAGTGCATTTATTTGGGAAGGAAAGTTGACTTTAGGGTCAGTTATGTGATGCAAAGAAATAGAAATGGGGTGAGGGAAGCAGATTGCCCTGAGATCCACCTTCCAAGTACAAGGTTTTGGTTTTGAAATTCCAAACAACAACTCCCAACATCCTCTGACACTTGGAAGTTTTACAAAAAGTTCCAATGAATACCGGCTAATTTCTAGTGGTAATATTCCATGTAATGAGTATTTTAGCCTCATTTCATAGTAAAATATTTATAATCATCTGTTCCTCATATTACCTCTAACACATAATATATTATTAAAATATTATTATTTTAAGCTAAGGAACAGCAGTAACTCAGAATAAGGGTTTTCTGGTTACACAAGTCATTGATCTAGCTGGACTTTAAACTCCATATATCCAGGACTGCAGAACAACCAGATGAAGCAAATATTGATGTAGTGATTTGGCACCATATTGAATGAACTGAATGGCTAACTTGATTATTAAATGTGTTTACTTTAATAGCATCATGTAGTTCGAAAAACCGATCAAATGAGGAGCCTTACTGAGTTTCCACTGTGCAAGTTGAGGGAGATAAAGGGGGCTAAATACAGTTCCTTCCCTTGGAAAACTCAGAGTTCAGTCAAAGAAAATAGCATTTAAGCACTTAATACCACGTATTTACTCAGCAACTCAACATGTATATTCTAAGAAGATTCTTGTCTTTGTGCTGGGTGACCTGAGTGTCACAGAGTAACTTCTCCTTTGTGCTGAGATACAGTAACATATTTTTCAAGTCAAATACTGTAATACTTTTCAAATAGTAGCGACCTTTATTAGCTAAAGCATAAATCTTCCCAACTTGGCCAGACATACTAAGCAAGCACATGACTCTCGATATCAGGCACCACTTCCCCCTTCCTCCCCTCAAAGCTCCCAGAGATAAGGAATGTTACATACAAGTGGAGCTAGGTTTATAGAAAAGCGCACCTTGCATTAACATCCTTAATACGCATTCAAGAGGGAATGAGAAAACTACTGTAGATTAAGTTCACATTCATGCCAAATAATGACACATTTAATATATTTTTTACCCTGAATTGAGCTTTTATTCCTTTCACATAAGCTGATTCTATCTGAAATTTTTCTGTGAACTGAATCATGTGTTTCTGAAGGTGAGAATTTTCATACATCTTTGCTTCTTAAGCAAAGTGCTGGACCAGTTTCTTTCTTTTTAAAAAATTTCTACTCTGTCACAGACTGACCTTTTTGTAAAATACAATCTACATGAATGACTGGAAGTCACTGTAATGCTGAATCCCTAAATGTCTAAATGCTTACTCTCATTAGAGTGGGAGAGAGCCAAAGCATAAGAGACTCTTAAAAACTGAGAACAAACTGAGGGTTGATGGGGGGTGGGAGGGAGGGCAGGGTAGGTGATTGGCACTGAAGAGGGCATCTTTTGGGATGAGCACTGGGTGTTGAATGGAAACCAATTTGACAATAAATTTCATATATTAAAAATAAATAAATAAATACATAAAAATAAAAGAAAAAAAATAAATGCTTACTCTCACTTTCTTTACCTACTTCATTATGAGTTAAACAGTCTGTGGACTGGACCCTCTGTGGAGCACATGTTACACATATGATATTCATGTGACATATATGATATTCAAAGACATTTAAAAGCCAGAGTAAAGAAAGTAACCATCCATGTATCTTTAACAGGAAAACAACAGATACAAAGTCAGAATATCCAAAATGGAAAATGTTTAACATTTTTTTAACGTTTATTTATTTTTGAGAGAGAGAGAGAGAAAGAATGGGGAAGGGGAGGGAGAGAGAGGGAGACATGGAATCGGAAGCAGGTTCCAGGCTCCGAGCTGTCAGCACAGAGCTGGACACAGTGCTTGAATAAACGAACCGTGAGATCATGACCTGAGCTGAAGTCGAACGCTTAACTGACTGAGCCACCCAGGTACTCCAAAAAATGGAAGTATGTTTAAATTTTAGCATTCAGCCCTTAGTGCCTAGACATTTTAAATGCCTGGTCAACGTAAAGGTGTCGAGTGGCTAAAAAGCAAGAGATATTCTACAAACACTATTTATGCCAGCACTGTCCAATGGACCTTTCTGTGACGTTGGAATTTTCTATCTGTGCTGTCTGATATAGGAGTCCTGAGCCACGTGTGGTTATTGGGTACTTGAAATGAGGTTAGTACAAACTGAGGAACTGGATTCAAAATTTTATTAGATTTTAATTATTTCAAAATTTACATAGCCATAGTGTGGCTAGTGGCTCCTATACTGGACAGTGCAAGTCTGCCTAACAGTGATAGCAACAGAAATACTTTTAAATAACCAATTTTTTTTAAAAGAGTTGGCATGGAAAACATTAAAGAGTGGAATTGCCTCTTTCTAGATTTGAACCCACAGACCCTATCTCTCTCTCCTTCCTTATCTGCTGCATCCTCCCCACCCCTCAATGTTCTGGCCTTATTACCACCTTGGAGTTCATGGTTTCTTTCAGCATCCACAGGGCTGTTGCCAGAGCAGTGGATGATGACAGAAAGTATGTGAACCCCTTTTCTGCATAACGGCTCATGTTAATGAGGTCTCCCCTGTTCTCAAGACAGTCAAGGCTGCCTGGCCAACGTGTTGAACCAAGGTGTTTGTGCCTGCACAGAATTAAGTCACAAGGAAAGCACTTATTTCTGACAGCAGATTTATAATAGGAAAATCTCAGCAGGGACGAAGAGTTGGAGACCCCAGCCACAGGCTTTTCATAAACTTTGCCTTGATTTAGTGACTCATTCGACCAGCAAGGAAGGCAAACTGCAGAGGTAATCCTATCATCTTTTCTCCAACCAGCCCTGTTCCATCTTCTTGGCTTCCTCGCGCTGCTAACATGAATTCAAATCATCTGTGTTTAAAGTTAAACTCCGTGATTGACAGTTCTTTATAGTCTCAGTCCTATTGAAGATTGTTCTAGATATCTATCAGTTATTACTACAAGCGCAGTATGATATTCAATACCGACAGTGAAAATTGTTTTTAACAGTGTAATGTCTGATCTGTTTTGAAAGTGATTTTAAAATAAAGAACTAACCATAACCAGGTGGTGAAAACCCAAACATGTTTCTTTTTTCCTTTCCTTTCCTTTCCTTTTCCTTTCTCTTTCTTTCTTTCTTTCTTTCTTTCTTTCTTTCTTTCTTTCTTTCTTTCTTTCTTTCTTTCTTTCTTTCTTTTTTCTTTTTCCCCCGAAAGAGCCAAGAGAATGGGGGAAGAGAAAGTAAAATATGTCCTGCAAAAGGCTGTCCTACTCATACGAAAAGAGACAAAGTATTTTGCTTTGATTTTGCAGCATCGGTTTCTTTAAAAAAAGAATGTATAATAGTGAACAAGGTATTTACAGTCATTAAAACTTTGGTGATCTTATTTTTTTTTAAGTTTATTCATTTTTGAGAAAGAGAGAGAGAGCAGGGGAGGGCCAGAGAGAGAGGGGGACAGAGGATCTGAAGTGGGCTCTATGCTGACAGTAGACAGCCCGATGTGGGGCTCAAACTCACGAACCGCAAGATCATAACCTGAGCCAATGTCGGATGCTTAACCGACCGAGCCACCCAGGCACCCTTGGTGGTTTTATTCCTAAAAGATGTTAGAGTTACTTGTAAAAAATGCTATTGCCTAAGAGATTATGAAAATATACTCTAATATGTGGGTGTGTATGGATGGATACTTGTCTGTTTTGTCCTCTGTAATATCCTCAGAACTAGAGCAGCTAGGCACAGAGTAGGTGAATGAATATTTATTTGATGAATGAATGCATGAACTCATTAAGATACGGACCTAGCATTGTAATTCATTACTGTGCTTGATGAAGGCCATCAGCCTGTCTGAACAGTACAATACTGTTCCATGGAGACCAAGTAGCTTTTCAGTCTGGCCTTAAGCCAAACTCTGTTGGATAAGCAGACACTGAAGGTCTGATGTGATCAGTCATTTCCTGAGCTCCACTCTGAACTCAGCCACACACCTTAGCAAGTGTGTTGATAAAGGTCAACATGATGAGTAAAAAAAGGACAGAGGAAGAACGAGAGTGAGGGAACAAGCTCATAAAGTGGAAATACATTGAAACATTTGGGGTTTTATTTTACGCTTATTATGTGGCACCTACAAATTTTATATCTCCATTTACACAAAGAGGTTTTTTTTTTTGCCTGATACAGAAATAACACAGCATTCACTTCAGAAGAGACTGCAAGGGGGAGGGGAGCATAAACGCACTGAGTGGGGCCATGCATACCCTTGGGTTTGCTGAGGTTTTCCGTTAGAACCTCCAGGTCAGGAAGTAGAAAGAGGTTGCTTTGGTTTTACTAGTAAAGTGGGGATAAAAGGAGTGGGGGGGGGCGGATCTGGGGCTCTGGGCTTGAATGCACGTCTTCATCTTGATGAAGCACCTCTTGTTGCTGACTTCCCAGTGGCATTTTCAGGATTCCTGTAATCACTAGTTGTCACTCTCCACCATTAGTGAAAGAAGGGAGTTGCAAAGGGGAGGAAAATACAAGCTAAAAAAAATCTACCACCTTATGTCAGAAGTGATAAATGCATTAACAGCGATTCAGAACAAATCTGAGAGTCGGAAGGACAAAAAGATGCCATCAAAAGGAAAAGAAGGTAAGCAGGCAATCTGGGGCCAAACTGGCCTTAAAAGAGCTAAAACGCAAAAAAAAAAAAAAAAAAAAAAAAAAAAAAAAAAAAAGAGAGAGAGGAAAGAAGGACGAGAGGAAAATGAAAGGAGAGGAAAAAAAAGTCAGGAAACAGTAAGAAAGATCATTTTGCTCTACCATCAGACTTATTCAGAGCCCGAGCACACATTTCAGAATCAAGCAGACGACCAAATGCATATTAAATAAAAAGACCCTTCCTTGTTTGTCAATTTGCCTTTTTTTTTTCCATCTGCAAATAATGAAACACAAATGGTTCCGAGGGAGACTGAAGGGAATACATTCCAGGAGGCTGTGGAGAACCACAGAGAAACATTTACAGAAAAGAAGCGTCAGGGCGGGGTCCTTCCTGACCTCCACTTGGCTGGGAATCTGGCTGAAGTCTCCCAGGCTAGAGGCCTGAGGGCGCTCACACACAAGTAACCCTTGAGAAGTGCAGCTCTTCGCTGCACAAACACCACAACACACAGAAAATCTGCTGTGTGGGCGTGCAGTCCTCCCACTTGAAAAGAGATGGTGATACGCCGTGTGGTGGAAAGATTTTCTTTCTCATTGTGTGAGCTGGAGGCATTTGCAAAGCGGGCAAGGCACACGTTTAGAATTGTGCCATAAGAAGAGATACTTTAAACTTAACCTCAAATAAGAAGGTTGTATGGGATGTATTGTTTAAAACTGTAACAGACAAGCAGTGGTAAAGAAGGAAAGAAAAAAAGACCTCCTCAGGTGCTAAGCAAACTTTCAAAAGCCAAATCCGGAGAAGACTTATCTCAAATTGATCCTCAGTTGGACCACCCCTTGTTTTATCTCAACTGTGAAAACACAGCACCCCCAGAGCACACCCCATCCTTCGTAAATACAGCCCATGACTTTCAAGGCCTCACCAGTTTTGTGAAGAGGAAGGCCAAGGCTATATTAAGGACGAGATCGAGTGAAGTCATGTTTTCTTCACCACAGATTTGGGGGCAGGCCTGGGGAGGAGAGCTGGAGCCTCAGCGAAGAAATACCAAATATGCTGCCTAGTAAAAAATCAATTTCAATTATATCACAAAACTTCTGGAACTGGTGCTATCTACTGAGCAGAAAATAATGATAATAGTAAAGTGCTATTTATGAAAACTTTAAAAGGTATAATCACTGTTACCAAAATACACTGCTCTATTTTATTCAACCCTGTTCATTCTTAGTTCAACAGATCATTTTATTTTGAAGAGTTACAGGACTAGTGGCAGGGAGAGAAAGATGAAAGGAAACAGTGATGCTTTGCAAACAGGTGCTGAACTTTCACATACCCTGACATGGAGGTGATCTGAAACTTAAGTGGGTCATGATTATTCTACACTGGGTTAATTATTATGATCTTCACTGCTCGGTATTTTTATCAGTATGCTTTTGTTGGTGTTTCTCAACTGATCTTGGCCCTGACTGTCACTTCTGTTTTATAAGTAAGTATGGTTATAGTTCCACCTTTCCCAGCTGACCACGGTGTTGCTTCAACATCTGTGCCTTGTCTCTTGGACTGAATGTGACCTCTTCACTCTCTGGTCATAACCCTTAATTCAGTTTTGCCAAACTCTGCTGAGAGAGTGGCAGATGTCAGAACCGGACAACGAAAAAGGAAACTCATGGTTCACCATTCTTACTAGCAACACAAGCTACTTATTTATAAACATGTTAGACTTAATGGCATATATTGAACAGATATATCAATAAGCTTTTTCATTGATTATACCATACTAAAGTATATTTTTGGTCAAAAAAGCAAGGAGAAATAGATGTGGATGAGTCATGGCAAGTCCATTAATGTTCATGGAAAAAGCAAGTGAACAACAAACAAAATCAACCAAACAAACAGCAATAACACAAAAACCCAAAGTGAACCAGAGCACAACTTTCAAAATGTGCCTTAAAAATGGTGAGGAATGGGGCACCTGGGTGGCTCAGTCGGTTAAGTGTCCAACTTCAGCTCAGGTCATGATCTGACAGTTTTGTGGTTTCAAGCCCCACATCAGGCTCTGTGCACTGACTATGTGGAACCTGCTTGGGATCCTCTCTCTCCCCCACCCCCCCAACTCATACTGTCTCTGTTTCTCTCAAACTAAATAAATAATAAAAAAAATTTTAATTGTGAGTAGTAACATTTTCATAGTCTAAAGATAGCAACTGTTGATCATATGTTCCTAATGCTCTGTAATAAGAGTCCTTTTAGAAATATAAAAACCTCACACAGCCCTTACATTTTCTAAGCAACCATTTCCCCTATTTCCTTTAAGGGATACATTTTTTTAAATGAAATATTTTAATTTAATTTTTTTTATCTTGTATAGATAAAGGAATTTTTTTTTAATTACATCCAAGTTAGTTAGCATATAGTACAGCAATGATTTCAGGAGTAGATTTCTTAATGCCCTTACCCATTTAGCCCATCACCCCTCCCACAACCTCTCCAGTAACCCTGTTTGTTCTCCATATTTAAGAGTGTCTTATGTTTTGTCCCCCTCCTTGTTTTTATCTTATATTTATATTTATTATATTTATTTATAATAATTATATATTAATTAATTATAATATATAATTATAATATAATTATATTAATTAATATATTATTTACATTATTTTTTGCTTCCCTTTCTTTGTGTTCATCTGTTCTGTGTCTTAAAGTCCTTATATGAGTGAAGTCATATGGTATTTGTCTTTCTCTGACTAATTTCGCTTAGCATAATACCCTTTAGTTCCATCCACATAGTTGCAAATGGCAAGATTTCATTCTTTTCCATTGCCATTGTCATTGCCATTCCAATACTCCATTGTGTGTGTGTATATATATATATATATATGATATATAAGATATATATATAAGATATATATCTTGTGTGTGTGTGTATATATATATATATAAGATGTGATATATATATATATATAAGATGTGATATATATATATATATATATGTATATATATATATATATATATATCTTTATCCATTTATCCATCGATGGACATTTGGGCTCTTTCCATACTTTGGCTATTGTTGATATAGCCATGCTATAAACATGGGGGTGCATGTGTCCCTTCGAAACAGCACACCCTAGGCTAAATGCCTAGTAGTGCAATTGCTGGTCGTAGGGTAGTTCTATTTTTAGTTTTCTGAGGATCCTCTATCCTGTTTTCCAGAGTGGCTTCACAGTTTGCATTCCCACCAGCAGTGCAAAAGAGATCCTCTCTCTCTCTGCATCCTTGCCAACATTTCTTGTTGCCTGAGTTGTTAATGTTAGCCATTCTGACAGGTGTGAGGTGATATCTCATGGTGGTTTTGATTTGTATTTCCCTGATGATGAGTGATGTTGAGCATTTTGTCATGTGTCAGTTGGCCATCTGGATGTCTTCTTTGGAGAAGTCTCTATTCATATCTTTTGCCCATTTCTTCACTTGATTATTTGTTTATTGGGTGTTGAGCTTGATAAGTTCTTTATAGATTTTGGATACTAACCCTTTATCTGATCTGTCATTTGCAAATATCTTCTCCCATTCTGTCGGTTGCCTTTTAGTTTTGCTGATTGTTTCCTTCACTGTGCAGAAGCTTTTTATATTGATGAGGTCCCAATACTTCATTTTTGCTTTTGTTTCCCTTGCCTCGAGAGACGTGTTGAGTAAGAAGTTGCTGCGGCCATGGTCAAAGAGGTTTTTGCCTGCTTCCTCAGTGAGGATTTTGGTGGCTTATTGTCTTACGTTTAGGTCTTTCATCCATTTTGAGTTTATTTTTGTGTATGGTGTAAGAAAGTGGTCCAAGTTCATTTTTCTGCATGTCACTGTCCAGTTTTCCCAGCACCACTTGCTGAAGAGACTGTCTTTTAGCCATTGGATATTCTTTTCTGCTTTGTCAAAGGTCAGTTGGCCATGTTTGTGGATCCATTTCTGGATTCTCTATTCTATTCCATTGATCTGAGTGTCTGTTTTTGTGCCAGTACCATACTGTCTTAATGATTACAGCTTTATAATACAGCTTGAAGTCCATAGGGATACATTTCTTTATTAAAAAAAAATATATCAAGCCTCCTAAGATTGTGATAAATATTTACCAACAGGGGAAAAAATTCAAAGCAAACCCATCTAAAAATCAAAGATTTCTAATATACCAGTTAAAGCATTTTGAAGATTAGATTATAGGAAAAAGAAAACCAGAACAATGAGAGATTAACGGCAAATTAGTTCAAGGCCCTTTATTTAAAAAAGTTTTTTAAACGTTTATTTATTTTTGAGACAGAGAGAGACAGAGCATGAACGGGGGAGGGTCAGAGAGAGAGGGAGACACAGAATCTGAAACAGGCTCCAGGCTCTGAGCAGTCAGCACAGAGCCCGACGCGGGGCTCGAACTCACGGACCGCGAGATCGTGACCTGAGCCGAAGTCGGACGCTTAACCGACTGAGCCACCCGGGTGCCCTGACAAGGCCCTTTATTTAAAACAATTTTTTTCTAGTTTTATTGAGGAACAATTGACATACATCACTATGTAAGTTTTAGGTTTACAGCAGGATATGATTGACATGTATTGTGAAATGATTACCACAATAGGTTCACCAACATCCATCTTCTCATATAAGTAGGATAAAATGGAAAGAAAGAAAAAAGAAAAATATTTTCTCCTATGATAAGAACTCTTAGGATTTATTCTCTTGACAACTTTCCTATATGTCACACAGCAGTGTTGGCTCTAGTCATCATGTTGTATGTTCCATCCCTAGTGCTTATTTATCTTATAATTGGTCATCTGTGCATTTTTATCAACTTCCTTCAATTCTTCCTCTGCCCACCCTCTGCCTCTGGTAACAAGTTTGATCTCTTTTTCTATAAGTTTGTTTTTTTTGTTTTTTTTTGTTTTTTTTTTTAGATTCCACATATAAGTGAGGTCATACAGTATTTGTCCTTGCCTTATTTTGCTTAGCATAATGCTATCAAGATCCATCCATGCTGCTGCAAATGGTAGAATTTCCTCATTTTTTATGGCTGAGTAATATTTTTTTATCCATTCATCCACCAATGGACGCTTGGGTTGCTTCTATGTCTTGGCTATTGTAAATAATGCAGCAATGAACATGGAGGTGCAGGTATCTTTTCAAGCTAGTTTTTTTTCCCATTCCCTTTGGATATATTCTCAGAAGTGGCATTGTTGAATCATATGGTAGTTGTGTTTATATTTTTTGATGAACCTCCATATTATCCTCTGTAGTGGCTGTGCCAATTTACAACAACACCAGCGGTGCACAGGGGTCTCCTTTCCTCCACATCCACCCCAGAATTTGTTGTCTCTCGTCTTCTTGTGATGGCCATTCCAACAGACAAGGCCATTTATTAATCTTCAGGCCAAAGGGAAAACTAACAAGTGCACTGTTTTGTGGACTTATAGACTTCTACTATTGAGGTCCACTTTGGTTATAATGGATGTGGGTTTTTTGTAAAAAGGACGGTGTTTAAATCAGCTGAAAAAAAATACATCTCCATCTCGTGCATTTGCCTGCTAATTACAGTCCCTGGCAGTAGTAAAGAACAAGAACAAAATCCTCACAAATCCTCACTGGTGAGAGCTCCATGCTGAATGACTTTCATCTCAGCATTTAAAGGAAATCCAGCGAAGCTACTGCACGGGCCTCATCTACCAGTTCTGACAATCCTCCGGGGTTTATTTTTTCCTTTTCCAACAATATTAAGAATTTTTCTTGCAGGAAAGCAAGTCCTCATTAAAAGCCATCTACTCTGGTTTGAGTTACTGGCCACTGAGAGCCAAACATTAAAATGTGCAATAAATTAGCTTTCTTCAAAGATGGGGTTTCCAGAAAGTGTATGCATCACACTCTCCCACCCCTCACTGGCCCTGCCCAGGGCAGTCACGGTTTTCTAAGGATCAGTGCACCTGCATGAGTAAATGTATAAATCCCAAATATTACTTATATGCACATTGTAAGACCAGACCTTGAGATGCATCTATTTCTGAAGTACCATTTTCTAAGTACCTATATTTTTCATATGAACACTTCTACCTTGACCACATTCTCCTTTTTGTTCATCTCAATTTGATCTTGGCTCAAACGCAAACCTTGTTTACTTCTTCACAAAGCCCATACATTTCCTGACTTTCATCATCATTGTCTTGCACTCTTGTATGCAATGGGCCACATACCTGCCCGTGTTGAGTGGGGTTGTCAAGACAGAAGGAGACCTAGCATGTAGGACACGACTCAGGGGACCTTACGGTCTAAAAGGAAACACCAGACAGATGTAAATGAAATTACATCATCACCCTGTAAACCCCATGCAGACACTAGTATAAACATCTGTATAAGGCTGGCAGCCCATCCACTATTAAAGAGTTGCTGCATTGGTTGCTTCTTTGACGCCCACTTCTCACAAAGTTTACCCTCAGCACTCATTTATTCTACATGCTCCAGTTTCCCCAAACCTGTACTTGGGTCAAATTATGCCTCCTTGTTTGGAAATAATAATCATAGTACTTACCTAAGGAAGTTGTAAGAACTAGACATTGTTAATTCACCTACAAGCCTGTGCAAGCCTTTCCTCATACTAGATCTGCAGTAAACGTCATGGACAGCTCTGGATGCATTTAGCCCAAGGCAGCTACACCAAACCTACTTCCCTTCTGTTCTAACAAATCAAAGGTGTTGACTCCAGACAAATCTAGTGAACTGTTTTAGTTAACAAAGCCATTCCCATTTTGTCATTTCTGAATGCGGTCTTTGGACCTCCACAATGCAGCTTGACAATATGCTGAATGGTAGTAGCACTGGTCCATTCAAGGACCTTGAGAAAGCAATGTCTTCCATTGTATCCATTCTCTGGCAGGTCCAAAGGTCCACTCAGATCTTCAGCTTCAGCCTGACTTTCCTGTCACCATCCCAAAGAGTTCAGAGTCTTTGCTTGGGATGCACCTGAAGCAAGTGTCATACACACATCATGTCAGCTGAGGTTATCTTGTCCTGAAGATCAGTATACTAACGGCTTCAAATCCTCAATGCCCTTGGGAGACTCTTGAGAATATCTCTGCCATGGAGGGATGCTAATCTGTGGCTCCTGCTTCCTGCCTCTGCAGAATTGTTATTCCCCCACTCTTGATCACATGGCTTTTCATTCTTTTTTTTTTAAGTTTATTTATTTATTTTGAGAGAGAGAGAGAGAGAGAGACAGCATGAGTTGGGGAAGAGCAGAGAGAGAGGGAGAGAGACAGAATCCCAAGCAGGCACCGCACTTTTAGTGCAGCGTCCGATGTGGGGCTCAAACCCATGAACCATGATACCATGACCTGAGCCGAACTTGAATGCTTAACTGACTGAGCCACCCAGGTGCCTCTTTTCATTCATTTCTGCCCCGATGTTGACCCCCAAATGGAACTCACCTCTTTTCTATAACTGCCACCCAAAATAATCCATATGCAAAGGCCTGTTTTTGTAGGAGACTTTATGGAAGGTTTGAAGAAATGGAAAGAATTTACAATGCAGCAATGCAAACCACTTAGAAATGCTTCTTGGTCTTTTCTATTCTTAAAAGTTCCTTGGCCACTCTACCATGATGCTTGAAGAAGTATTTTCCTCTTCCCTTTTCTGTCTTCTCTCCCTCTCTGGTGCAAACCTCCACCCTGCTCCTAAATTTCTCCCACTGTCTTATGCAGAGGATTTCCACTGCCTTAGCTCCTGTACGTGCCCAAGCTGGAAAAGAAGAAACTGGAGAGAGATCAGGGTTCAGAGGAGTGAGGGATGGAGGACCTGCTCTGTCACCTTATGGGGACATGAGTTTCCTAGGGATTGAGGGAGCTGAGCATACCCCCCACCCCCCAAGCCTGCCATCTATAGTAGAGGCTCTGGGGTAGACCAATGGTGGTGGGGCCTAAGAAAGACAAGTAAAGCATGAAGCAGTACTTCACAGATATCTTGAAACTGTGTAAAACAGTTGGTTGTCTTATGTTTTCTGTAGGACAATTTGGTAATGATTTTGGCCCTAGTGTTGAAAAGACACAACACTCTCAAGGAAGAGAGACTATAACGATGTAGACAAGCACATACACCAACATGATCAGGGATTTACAGTAGAAATGCACCAGAGATTCACAAAGCATTCACTGTATGCTGGGCTTCTTGCACACTCTATGTCATTTAATCCTCATCAACCATCCTTCACTGTTACTTCCATTTTGAGCACAGAAGACACTGCAACTCAGGGAAGTTAGTTAACCTGGGCTGTCCCTCCAAGATACTAAGATTGTTATCTGCATCAGTTCTGTCTAGTCTCATTCCCTTCAGTGATCCAGGGCTATCTTTGTTCCTTTCTTCATGCCTGTGTCTAACTTTAGCAGATGAGTGAGGTCTTGCTGTCTACTTTATACGAAAGAGGATCCCCCTTCCACCTGGCTCTCTGTGTCTCCTCTACTGTGCTGTTTTCTCCTCAGTAGCACAGACCACCATCTGACACACTCTGTGTCCACTTGTTCAATTTATTATTGTATGCCCCCCACCACCAAGATCAAAGTTACATGAGGTAGGGGCTATGCTTGCCATATTCACTGTACTGTCCTTAGCACCGAGAAAAGGGCCTGGCTCAGGGTAGACACTTATTAAATATTTATCAAATGAATTAATTAATTGATGAATGAATTGTAATTGGCGCAGCAGAGACTTTGCTCTACTCTATTTTCAAATGGTGCCCTCAGAGAATGAATGGGGTGTATATTCCTTACATGCTTGAATATGTAGTAGATTTTGAGTGACAAGAATCACATCTTCTGGGGTGCTGATGAAGATTTTGTGGAGTAGGTAGGATTTTACAAGCTTTGTTATATTTATCTACATGTTTATTTTAGCACCTCGTATCATCATGCTTATGTGCGTTCCCAAAACTCTAATTTAAGATGAAACAATCCAAAGAGGAATAGCTTTCTCCTTAAATATTATTCTATATTTTGATAAATTGGTGTTTTTTAAAAAAAATATCCACCCCACTAATTCTTCACTAAAGAAACAAAACAAACATTTACCCCATTAATCCTCCATAATAAAAAGACAGGTTCATTTCTTTTGTATTAAGTGTCTCTTGGGTTACAAAACACTTGATGTTTAATGTTAAGAAAATGAATAATGTTAACTTAATGCTTCAGAAACTTGTCCTTTTCCCAGGAGTCTTTTTTAAAATAAAGAAAACAAAAACAAGGGTATTCTGAAGTGAATTTATTATAAGAGATAGCTAAATTACATATGGCTATTTCATATCAATTACTTTAAAAGGTGTACATTTTCTCCTTTATAATCCAGACTCAAGTTGACAACAACTATGAATTAAATTGAAGGAATAGTTATGAAAAATTAGGACTCTTGAGTAGGTCAAAGAGACTTCAAATTTAGTAGAAATACTTTATTTAGAAGACTTTATTATTAAACTGATATTGTAATTTACTACAAAATAAAGCCCTTTCCAGAAACAATAAAACATAGAATGAACATTAATTTTCACTATAAAATTTTGAGGGACAAATAATACCTCTTTTCCCCCCTCTACTTCCAAATATAAACAAACTGTTTATTCTACAATGGTTTTTGGAGTGCCTGAAAAGACACTATCATAAATGCATCTGATTAAGATCAAACTTTTATCCACAAGAAACTTGTCTTTAAATATAAATATCTCAGTAGGGCTACCCATTACTAATATTTCTCCTACTATCACTCTTTTATGCTACACTGTCACTAATTCTTGCTACTGTAATTAATACTGTTATGACCCACATCCCACCCCACCATCACTAGCCCCTTATAGTTGACAGAAAGCTTTTAATAAACGATCTCATTATATCGTTGTAAGGGACCTATGAGATTTCCATACATAACTCACAATTCATATTGCACATGAAAACACTGGGCAGAGAGAACTGTAAGGTTACAACCTTGGCCAAACTAAAAAAGTAGCAAAGTCATTATTTGGAGCTGGGTCTATTTGGTGCCAAAGGGCCTTTTACAAAATTAGGATGTTACAGTAAAAGTATTCTAATTTTTTTATTTTTTTTGAGGAACATCCACACTATTTTCTAGAGCAGCTGCACCAGTTTGGATTCCCACCAACAGTGCAATTGTGTTCCGGTATTATGGCTGGAGCTAGATTAATAATAGTAACAATAAAAACTTTAAGGACAAGCAATGTGATTTTTTCAATGTTTCTTCACTTCTAAAGTGAAAAGTTTCTTCATTCCCTAAAGAAGAAAGTAATAAAACTGATGTTAAATATAAGGAGATCAAAATCTCTCTCATGAGGAATGCAAACTGGTATAGCCATTCTGGAAAACAGTGTTGAGGTTCCTCAAAAAATTAAAAATAGATCTACCCTATGACCCAGCAATAGCACTGCTAGGAATTTACCCAAGGGATACAGGAGTGCTGATGCACAGGGGCACTTGTACCCCAATGTTTATAGCAGCACTCTCAACAATAGCCAAATTATGGCAAGAGCCTAAATGTCCATCAACTGATGAATGGATAAAGAAATTGTGGTTTATATATATAATGGAATACTACTTGACAATGAAAAAGAATGAAATATGGCCTTTTGTAGCAACGTGGATGGAACTGGAGAGTGTTATGCTAAGTGAAATAAGTCAGCAGAGAAAGACAGATACCATATGTTTTCACTCTTATGTGGATCCTGAGAAACTTAACAGAAGACTATGGGGGAGGAGAAGGGAAAAAAAAAAGTTAGAGAGGGAGGGAGCCAAACCATAAGAGAGTCTTAAAAACTGAGAACAAACTGAGGGTTGTTGGGGGGTGGAAAGGAAGGGAAAGTGGGTGATGGGCATTGAGGAGGGCACCTGTTGGGAGGAGCACTGGGTGTTGTATGGAAACCAATTTGACAATAAATTTCATATTTAAAAAAAAAGTATTCTACATTTCAAAGCAATACATTTCCATATTGATTATTCTGCATTTCCCCTAATATGTTAATCATCCTTTTTAGCCCCCAGTCTTTATCTTTTCAATATGAAAAACAATCCTTTATTGCATTAGCTAAACTGCAATGTAGCCACAAGCAATGAGCTTCTGTCTTTGGAGACTCAGAACTTTATCAAGCTCACTGCCACCGTGAATGTTATTATAACTTGAGAAATAGGTAGTTTATCAGATTAGCCTGCTAAATAAAGTATCAGTGAGCAAAGATACACAACCAATTTGTTATGTGTAAGATTTACCCACCTAGATAAAAATGTTCTTTGCCCTTCTCTGGGCTAAGGTAAATGAGAGAAAAATACCACTGACCAAATGGATGATAAGAAAACATAACAAACTGCTAAGGTCTCACCAAGAGGGAATTCAGGAGCATTTTAAGTTATGCACAGTAAAGGCAAGCCTCAGGCATAAGAAGGAAGAGATATACCTGAGTAATAACAAGTATAACTCCTTTTGCTGGAAGAGATGGGGCAATAAATTACAGTTCATGTGTACAGTAAATACTATGTTTAGCCATTAAACTATTATATGATTAACATTTCTAATGTGAAAAGAAAAATATACATTGTATGTGAGTATATACATATATTGTGTTATGCATGTACACATACATGTGATGATGTACTTATGTTATCAAAATATTCGTACATAATATATATTATGACTGCTATACACACACAGCATCAAAGTGCTAGCACTGCTGGGTTAAGATGTATTTATGTCTGCTTGTAAACATTCCTTTTTTGTTGTTTGTCTTGCTGTATTTTCTATCTATTCAACATTGAAAATGGATTGCTGGCAGAAATAAAAAGCAAAATGTAATAAAATTTTTGCATATTTTTTGTTTTAATATTGTGCTGAATGATTTGGAATGTTTCAGATATCATGACACTTCATTCTTAATTACTCAGCAAGGATTTCATCAAACAAGCACATCCTCCTCCTAACCACAATCCCATTATCACACCAAGAAAATTGATAATGATATCCCAATATTGCTTAATATCTGATCTTTATGCACATAACTTTACCTGTCCTTCAAATGTCTTTGATAGCGGCTTACTTTTTGGACCAGGACCCAAATAAGGCTCACATACTGAATCTGGTTGCTATGCCTCTTCAGGATCTTTCAGCCTAACTGAGCACTATCCCTAATCTTTGTTCCACCCCTTCCACACATAATTTTTTTTAAGTTTTTTTTTTTTTAAGTTTATTTTGAGAGTCAGAGAGAGAAGAAGAGGCGCAGAGAGAGAGAGAGAGAGGAAGAGAGAGAATCCCAGGCAGGCTCCGTGCTGTCAGCGTGGAGCCCGATGCAGGGCTCGAACCCTTGAACCATGAGATCATGACCTGAGCTGGAACCAAGACTCTGATGCTTAACCAACTGAGCCACCTAGGCACACCACACATAATTTTTTTAAACGATATTTGCTTTCGGTAGATATTCACATTCTTGTAGACTATCTCATATTCTGACTATGTCTAATCATTTCCTCATGGAACTTTTACAGTTTTGATTTGTGAAACTCTTTGGTCTCTGTGCTTTTTTCACAGCATCTTGTTCTTACTTTAGGAGTGTAAAATCATCTCTTATTACTCAAAATATATCAACTACAGCACTCTTTCCTGGGAGAGGGGAAATTTTCCTCTGTTCCTTGAAATACCTTTTTCCTCCAGACTGCTTTTTGTTTGTTTTTATCTTTGTTTCATGTATATTTTACAAACACACTTGAAAACTAGCCATAGATGAAAATCACAGATGTGGTGGTCTCTAAATCTGGGCAGTATCTTAATGTCTACTTCCCAGAGTCTAAACATTCGGAACTTATTTTTAAGAGCTGTTCAGCTTGTAGCTATTCTATCTGGGACTCTCATTGATCAAGTCCAGGGAGATAAATCATTGCTAACCACGTAGCAACCAACCTTGGCATTAGGTTTCCCAATTATTTTCTTTTCTTTCTTAGCATATCATCCGCGTATATACTTGAATCTTTTTTGGTTCCTTATTTTATATGGCAACACACATATTTTATTAATTTCTTAATAACTCTTTCCCTGTAATAACTATTCTTATTGTACATATATATCATTCTTGGCTTTAATATTTCTTTGCCTAGTTAGTAGCTGGAGGAGAGTATAGTACCAAATTTAAGGCATATGTGGTCACATCTGATTAGCTTTGCTAATGGACAGGAGGGAATGGATTATCTGTGCTATCGGATACTTCAGCTAAGATTTAAAAATTAAACAAAAGCTTCAGTGTTTTTTTTTAAGTTTGAGATGCTACATGTAGTTTTTAATATTTTAGTTTCATGTATATTTATCTCCTTTCCTTTTTCTTCTGCTAATAGTAAAACGGGTTGCAGGGCGCCTGGGTAGGTCAGTTGGTTAAGCGATCGACTCGGTTTTGGGTCAGGTCATGATCTCACAATTTTGTGAGTTTGAGCCCCACATCAAGCTCAATGCGGAGCCTGCTTGGGATTCTCTCTACCCCACTCTCTCTGCTCTCCCCCACTTGTGCTATCTCTGTCTCTCTCAAAATAAATAAATTTTAAAAAAAGGGTTTGCATTCTAAAGTGATGGTATGAGGTGGCAACTTTAAAAGTCAAGGAGAGATTAGAGCTCAGTTTTCATTTGCTTCTTCAGCCTTCATGCTGGACGGCCGTATTTCTTTGTGCATGAACCTCTGCCTGAGAAATGGTCGCTTCCCCATAGTTTAGACACGTGTCAAAATTCAACTTACCTCTAAATGATTTGCCACACTGGATTTTTTGAGGCAAAGATGGCGGTGTAGGAGAACGCTGGGCTCACCGCGACCTTCTGATCACTTAGATTCCACCTACACCTGCCTAAATAACCCAGAAAACCTCCAGAAGACTAGCAGAATGGAGTCTCCAGAGCCAAGCGCAGACAAGAGGCCCACAGAAGAGGGTAGGAAGGGCGGAGGGGTGGTGCACACTACACGGACTGGCGGGAGGGAGCCGGGGCAGAGGGGCGGCCCGCCGGCCAAGCAGAGACCCCGAGTCTGGCTCACAAAAGCGGAGGGGCCTGACGGAGTGTGTTTTGACAGCAAGCGGGACTTGCATACCATCTGGGAGGTCATAAGTTAACAGTTCTGCTCAGAAAGAGGGAAGGCTGGAGGACAACGGGAGGGAGAGTTGTTGAGCCCCAAACGACAGAGCTCAGCTTGGCGGGGAACAAAGGCGCTCGCCAGCGCCATCTCCCTCACCCATCCGCCAGCCAAAATCCCAAAGGGAACCGGTTCCTGCCAGGGAACTTGCTTGTACCGCGCAAACACCCAACGCTGTGCTTCTGCGGATCCATTCCTCTGGTGGGTCTGACTCCCTCCCGGTGCCGCAGGGCCCCTCCCGAAGTGGATCACGGAAGGATAAGTGAGCTGAGCCTGCCCCTCCCGCCCCTGTGCACTTCCCTGATCCACCCCAGCTAATACTCCAGATCCCCAACACCACAAGCCTGGCAGTGTGCAAGTAGCCCAGACGGGCCACGCCACCCCACAGTGAATCCCGCCCCTAGGAGAGGGGAAGAGAAGGCACACACCAGTCTGACTGTGGCCCCAGCAGTGGGTTGGGGGCAGACATCAGGTCTGACTGTGCCCCGCCCACCAACACAAGTTATTCAAGACAGCACAGGGGAAGTGCCCCGCAGTGCCGCACCACTCCAGGGACTATCCAAAATGATGAAACAGAAGAACTCCCCTCTAAAAAACTTCCAGGAAATAACGACGGCTAACAAACTGATCAAAAACGATTTAAACAATATAACAGAAACTGAATTTAGAATAATAGTCATAAAATTAATCGCTGGGCTTGAAAACAGTATAGAGGACAGCAGAGAATCTATTGCTACAGAGATCAAGGGACTAAGGAACAGTCAGGAGGAGCTAAAAAATGCCATAAACGAGCTGCAAAAAAAAAAAATTGAAATGACCACAGCTCGGATTGAAGAGACAGAGGAGAGAATAGGTGAACTAGAAGATAAAATTATGGAAAAAGAGGAAGCTGAGAAAAAGACACATAAAAAAATCCAGGAGTATGAGGGGAAAATTAGAGAACTAAGTGATGCACTAAAGAGAAATAATCTACGCATAATTGGTATCCCAGAGGAGGAAGAGAGGGAAAGGTGCCGAAAGTGTACTTGAAGAAATAATAGCTGAGAACTTCCCTGAACAAGGGAAGGAAAAAGGCATTGAAATCCAAGAGGCACAGAGAACTCCCTTCATATGTCACTTGAATCGATCTTCTGCACGGCATATCATAGTGAAACTGGCAAAATACAAGGATAAAGAGAAAATTCTGAAAGCAGCTAGGGATAAACATGCTGTAACATATAAAGGGAGACCTATAAGACTCGTGACCAATCTCTCTACTGAAACTTGGCAGGCCAGAAAGGAATGGTAGGAAATCTTCAATGTGATGAACAGAAAAAATAGGCAGCCGAGAATCCTTTATCCAGCAAGTCTGTCATTAAGAATAGAAGGAGAGATAAAGGTCTTCCCAAACAAACAAAAACTGAAGGAATTCGTCACCACTAAACCAGCCCTACAAGAGATCCTAAGGGGGATCCTGTGAGACAAAATACCAGAGACATCGCTACAAGCATGAAACCTACGAACATCACAATGACTCTAAACCCATATCTTTCTATAATAACACTGAACGTAAATGGACTAAATGCGCCAACCAAAAGACATAGGGTATCAGAATTGATAAAAAAAAAAACAAGACCCATCTATTTGCTGTCTACAAGAGACTCATTTTAGACCTGAGGACACCTTCAGATTGAAAGTGAGGGGATGGAGAACTATTTATCATGCTACTGGAAGTCAAAAGAAAGCTGGAGCAGCCATAGTTATATCAGACAAACTAGACTTTAAATTAAAGGTTGTAACAAGAGATGAAGAAAGGCATTATATAATAATTACAGGGTCTATCTACCAGGAAGAGCTAACAATTATAAATGTCTATGTGCTGAATAAGGGAGCCCCAAATATATAAAACAATTACTCACAAACATAAGCAACCTTATTGATAAGAATGTGGTAATTGCAGGGGACTTTAACACTCCACTTACAGAAATGGATAGATCATCTAGACACACGGTCAATAAAGAAACAAGGGCCCTGAATGAGACATTGGATCAGATGGACTTGACAGATATATTTAGAACTCTGCATCCCAAAGCAACAGAATATACTTTCTTCTCGAGTGCACATGGAACATTCTCCAAGATAGATCACATACTGGGTCACAAAACAGCCCTTCATAAGTATAAAAGAATTGAGATCATACCATGCATACTTTCAGACCACAATGCTATGAAGCTTGAAATCAACCACAGAAAAAAGTCTGGAAAACCTCCAAAACCATGGAGGTTAAAGAACACCCTACTAAAGAATGAATGGGTCAACCAGGCAATTAGAGAAGAAATTTAAAAATATATGGAAACAAACGAAAATGAAAATACAACAATCCAAACACTTTGGGATGCAGCGAAGGCAGTCTTGAGAGGAAAATACATTGCAATCCAGGCCTATCTCAAGAAAGAAGAAAAATCCCATATACAAAATCTAACAGCACACCTAAAGGAAATAGAAGCAGAACAGCAAAAACAGCCTAAACCCAGCAGAAGAAGAGAAATAATAAAGATCAGAGCAGAAATAAACAATATAGAATCTAAAAAAACTGTAGAGCAGATCAACGAAACCAAGAGTTGGTTTTTTGAAAAAATAAACAAAATTGACAAACCTCTAGCCAGGCTTCTCAAAAAGAAAAGAGAGATGACCCAAATAGATAAAGTCATGAATGAAAATGGAATTATTACAACCAATCCCTCAGAGATACAAGCAATTATCAGGGAATACTATGAAAAACTATATGCCAACAAACTAGAAAACCTGGAAGAAATGGACAAATTCCTAAACACCCACACCCTTCCAAAACTCAATCAGGAGGAAATAGAAAGCTTGAACAGACCCATAACCAGTGACGAAATTGAATCAGTTATCAAAAATCTCCCAACAAATAAGAGTCCAGGACCAGATGGCTTCCCAGGGGAATTCTACCAGACATTTAAAGCAGAAATAATACCTATCTTTCTCAAGCTGTTCCAAATAATAGAAAGGGAAGGAAACTTCCAGACTCATTCTATGAAGCCAGTATTACTTTGATTCCTAAACCAGACAGAGACCCAGCAAAAAAAGAGAACTACAGGCCAATATCCCTGATGAATATGGATGCAAAAATTCTCAATAAGGTACTAGCAAATCGAATTCAACAGTATTTAAAAAGAATTATTCACCATGATCAAGTGGGATTCATTCCTGGGATGCAGGGCTGGTTCAACATTCACAAATCAATCAACGTGATATATCACATTAACAAAAAAAAAGATAAGAACCATATGATCCTGTCAATTGATGCAGAAAAGGCCTTGGACAAAATTCAGCAACGTTTCTTAATAAAAACCCTCGAGAAAGTCGGGATAGAAGGAACATACTTAAAGATCATAAAAGCCATTTATGAAAAGCCCACAGCTCACATCATCCTCAATGGGGAACAACTGAGAGCTTTTTCCCTGAGATCAGGAACATGACAGGGATGCCCACTCTCACTGCTGTTGTTTAACATAGTGTTGGAAGTGCTAGCATCAGCAATCAGACAACAAAAGGAAATCAAAGGCATCAAAATTGGCAAAGATGAAGTTAAGCTTTCACTTTTTGCAGATGACATGATATTATACATGGAAAATACGATAGACTCCACCAAAAGTCTGTTAGAACTGATACATGAATTTAGCAAACTTGCAGGACACAAAACCAATGTACAGAAATCAGTTGCATTCTTATACACTAATAATGAAGCAAGAGAAAGACAAATAAAGAAACTGACCCCATTCACAACTGCACCAAGAAGCATAAAATACCTAGGGATAAATCTAACCAAAGATGTAAAAGATCTGTATGCTGAAAAGTATAGAAAGCTTATGAAGGAAACTGAAGAAGATATAAAGAAATGGAAAAACATTCCATGCTCATGGATTGGAAGAATAAGTATTGTCAAAATGTCAATACTACCCAAAGCTATCCACACATTCAATGCAATCCCAATCAAAATTGCACCAGCATTCTTCTTGAAGCTAGAACAAGCAATCCTAAAATTTGTATGGAACCACAAAAGGCCCCGAATAGCCAGAGTAATTTTGAAGAAGAAGACCAAAGCAGGAGGCATCACAATCCCAGACTTTAGTCTCTACTACAAAGCTGTAATCCTCAAGACAGCATGGTATTGGCACAAAAACAGACACATAGACCAATGGAATAGAATAGAAACCCCAGAACTAGACCCACAAACGTATGGCCAACTAATCTCTGACAAAGCAGGAAAGAACATCCAATGGAAGAAAGACAGTCTCTTTAACAAATGGTGCTGGGAGAACTGGACAGCAACATGCAGAAGATTGAAACTAGACCACTTTCTCACACCATTCACAAAAATAAACTCAAAGTGAATAAAGGACCTGAAAGTGAGACAGGAAACCATCAAAACCCTAGAGGAGAAAACAGGAAAAGACCTCTCTGACCTCAGTCGTAGCAATTTCTTACTCGACACATCCCCAAAGGCAAGGGAATTAAAAGCAAAAATGAACTACTGGGACCTTATGAAGATAAAAAGCTTCTGCACAGCAAAGAAAACAACCAACAAAACTAAAAGGCAACCAACGGAATGGGAAAAGGTATTTGCAAATGACATATCGGACAAAGGGCTAGTATCCAAAATGTATAAAGAGCTCACCAAACTCCACACCCGAAAAACAAATAACCCAGTGAAGAAATGGGCAGAAAACATGAATAGACACTTCTCTAAAGAAGACATCCGGATGGCCAACAGGCACATGAAAAGATGCTCAACGTCACTCCTCATCAGGGAAATACAAATCAAAACTACACTCAGGTATCACCTCACGCCAGTCAGAGTGGCCAAAATGAACAAATCAGGAGACTATAGATGCTGGTGAGGATGTGGAGAAACGAGAACCCTCTTGCACTGTTGGTGGGAATGCAAATTGGTGCAGCCTCTCTGGAAAGCAGTGTGGAGGTTCCTCAGAAAATTAAAAATAGACCTACCCTATGACCCAGCAATAGCACTGCTAGGAATTTACCCAAGGGATACAGGAGTGCTGTTGCGTAGGGGCACTTGTACCCCAATGTTTATAGCAGCACTCTCAACAATAGCCAAATTATGGCAAGAGCCTAAATGTCCATCAACTGATGAATGGATAAAGAAATTGTGGTTTATATACACAATGGAGTACTACGTGGCAATGAGAAAGAATGAAATATGGCCCTTTGTAGCAACATGGATGGAACTGGAGTGTGTTATGCTAAGTGAAATAAGCCATACAGAGAAAGACAGACACCATATGTTTTCACTCTTATGTGGATCCTGAGAAAGTTAACAGAAACCCATGGGGGAGGGGAAGGAAAAAAAAAAAAGAGGTTAGAGTGGGGGAGAGCCACAGCATAAGAGACTCTTAAAAACTGAGAACAAACTGAGAGTTGGTGGAGGGTGGGAGGGAGTGGAAGGTGGGTGATGGGTATTGAGGAGGGCACCTTTTGGGATGAGCAATGGGTGTTGTATGGAAACCAATTTGACAATACATTTCATATATTGAAAAAAAGAAAAATAAAAGTCAAGGAGAGGTAAGGGAAAGTCAATGTGGGGTTTCCAAAATTTACAAGTAAAATCCACCAAGGTGGATAATATTTTTGATGATATTGGCATTTGACTAGGTGACCTTAAAGTTCCATTCAGTTCTGGGGGTTCTTCATTCTATGACTTTGGTGTTGTATTCTATAACTTTGGTTTTAGTCTATGAATGGCTGCCTTCATTCCCTGTCTACATGAAGCCCAAACAACAACATAATTGTGTTTCGAGAGCAAACTATTTATCAAACCATTTTATTTGTGGATATATAACTGATTGGTTTTCAATGAGCTGTTTCATTATTTTATATGTTTAGCCACAGTTTTAAATAATGGATGCCTTAAGAATCTTGCCCCTAGACCTACTAAGAAGAAATTCCTACTTGGATGTTGATTATGGTTTGTTTGCCTTGCCTTTCCTAGCAAGGGCTATAATTTGGGAAACAAAGCTCTTGTCTGTAATTTAATATGTGCCCCTAATACCTAATAATGTACCTTGCAGGAACTCAAGAAATACTTAGTGACCATCTATTAATCTGACAAAATGTCCAGTATTGTTTCACATCTTCCACTCATTGAGACTAGTCATAGCTGGTTGTGCTCAGGCTGTTTTCTCTGCCTCCACATGGTTTCTAGGCCGAGAAATTAAACAGCAGAGTTTCTTCTAGTCAATTCCCTCTTTTCCTCTGTTCCAAGACCAACAGGAGATTATTGCTGGCACTTAAAGTAGCAAAGTCTCTTCTATTCTATTGTAAGATATGGACTGTGATTGTTTTCTAGGCAAATCTTGCACCCACACCAACGGTGACACAAACTGAACTAATGAATTAAAAAATAGGTGGTTCTGAGTATTGTGTTTCATTTCACGTTACTCCTTTTATTACTACGGCTCACAATAAACCTAGCTAAGAATAATGAAGGGGAAAAGACTGTGGGAGGCATAGAAAGAGGAAATTCAGGTGAGTGTCTCATCAACACTAAATATTTACCTGATTTTGTGTGAGGTTTAGAAACACACGTCACTCCCTTCAGTGCGGTTTCACATCACCTCCGCAAGAGTTTGGATTCAAATGGTATGTCTATCATAACCCAAACTATGAAATGTTTAAAAGGTATTTGCATGCAAACGTAGGTGTTTGCCAACCACTGTTGCCATTTCTAAAATGCCAAAAATGTTGATTCACAGGAGCATCAGTTGCTTTACTAGAAGCAAAAAGTTGCTAAGATGACTCCAGCTAAGGTTGTTTATTTGTAACCCAATGATACTGTGATGTACATGAACAAATGGCCTGACAGTGTCAGGAAGAAAAAACTTCCAAACTGCTTAGGTCATTGATCACTTTGGACAATTCTTTGTTGTGATTGCTGAGGCAACCTAACGTTTTACCAGAATAGAAACTACTCTATTATGAATTTTCATACTTAAATCATACATTTTTAAGGCCTACAAATACCAATTTTCTTACAAACTATAAAACTTCTAAACCATGTGCTATTGTAAGTCATATTCCCCTTGAGTTATAAAAATGCCGGGCCAGTGGAACTGGAGTCAGTTGACAGGGTAAGTCATCATCAAAACCTACTACTGTGATCTTAAATAAACCACTTAAATTTTGTGAGGCTCAGTATCCTCATCTAGAAACTGAAGGGGCTCAACTTGATCACTGTGGAGGTTCCAGAAGCTTGACATTTTATGGTTTAATGTTTCTAACACATAGACTGTAATCTTGACATTTTCTCTGACTACAGTTCACATGAGGGCAAACTTACAAATACCTAACCTAAAGACACTTCTAATTCCCTCATGTCTTTTAGGTAAAACAACTTTCAGTTCTACTCAGACCTTTTCCCAGAGTAAGCACTGCCTGGAAATCAGAAGCATTAAATGCCTGTCCTGAGTAATGTGCAGTGCCATGTTTTAAGTCCCTGAATAAGTTAACTAACCCCTCTTTCTTCATATGAGCATGATCATTATGTAACTTCTCTGCTGTAAAAATGTGCTTCCGGGCGCCTGGTGACTCTGTCTGTTAACCACTGACTCCTGATTTCGGCTCGAGTCATGCTTTCACAGTTCATGAGATGAAGCCCCACGTTGGGCTCTGTGCTGACAGTGAGAAGCCTACTTGGAATTCTCTCTCCCTCTCTCTCTGTGACTCCCCCCCAACTCTTTCTCTCAAATAAATAAATAAACCTAAAAGGTTTTTAAATGTGCTATCATATTGCATATATTATTTTCCAATATTTACAGGGAAAAATAGAGATTTTTCACTGGCTTTTAATGCTGCATTCTTTTTAACAGTAAAAACTGAAAATAAACTGCATGTTCACCAATAGAGAATGACAAAATAAATTTAACTTGATCCTACTATGAACAATATGCAACAGCTAAATAAACATAATGAAATAGTACAGCATGTCTTGATATGGATGACAGATCATAAAGGCATATTGTTAAATGAAAAACTGCATGGTATAGAACAATATGTACTACATAATACCATCTATATAAAAATAAATAAAATTATATATAACTTTATATATATATACATATTAATATCACAAATAAAATTACATGTTACTTTAAATATATATAATTGCAAAGAAAAATATCTAGTACAGGGGTCAACAAACTTCTTCCGTAAAGGGCCAGTTGGTAAATATTTCAGGCTTGGAGGGCCACATGGTCTCTGTGTAGCTACATGATTCAGCTATTACAGTGTGAAAACAGCCTGAAACAATATGGGAACAAATGGGCATGTCTGTGTACTAATAAAACTTTACTTATAAAAACAGGTGGTGGGGAGCTGGATTGGAACTTGGGTCATAAATTGGCTGATCCCTGATATAAAATAATACATAGTAACCTGATTTAAGAGTTATCTATTAGGAGGAAGCCAGAACTGATGAGGAATAGTCAAGGGGATTTTTCTTTTTATCTTTATTGTTAGATTTTGCCTGTATATGGAGAATGTATTCATGAATAACTTGCATAATTAAAAACAAATTTAAAAGAATAATAATAATTACAATAATAATTAAAAGTGATTTCACTTGCTACTTAAAGCAGCAATACTCTCATTTGACAAACTTTTCTAAGATCTTCCCAATATGCATCCCATGAAGCAAACTTCCTGCCCTGAAAATACCAGCGTGTTGTTCTCCTCTCAGCTGTCCTGGGCACATCAAAGTATGACAGCCCAGAGCCTGCAGAGCTGAAGGACAAAGAACACCATGGCAGAATCACACTCTGAAAAGCTTGTGGAGCAACCAACCTCTCCAGTAAATGAGGACAAGCTGCCCTGTGTTATGTTTCCTTTTTAAATATTTTTTTTACATCAAAAACACATTGCAGGGTAGTGAAGACTTCAACGGGCATCCTACAAAAACAGGCTGCATAATTCTGATATTGAGAGCCAGCCTAGTTTTAATTAACTGCCAGTACTCAGCCACATCCTCAAGCTTCAGATAGCCAATAACAATCTTGTAATTTCTAAATGTGAATGCCACTCAGGTGGAGACCAAATAGGGAGGGTTTCAGCTTACCTTTTAAAATGTAAACATGAAATTTCAGATATCCATAGCAACCAGACCTCCCTCCACTTTAGACACCTCCAAAAAAAGGGGGGCGTGGGGGGGTGAGGAAAAAGCATTTCTGTGATGGGTGGCATGTAGACAGTTGCCTATTAAAACGATAACATTGAAATAGAAACAGCCAAACCTTTCATCATTTATTGACAAACGACTTACAAGACTGCTAGTGAAATCCTTTAAAAACCTTTTCAGACATGTTGGAAATTAAGACATCAGTAGCAAGTGAAATTGACAAGTAATTACAATTAATGCCACCACAATAATTAGTAAAACACATTTGGCTATATATTTCTATGGCAATAGTTAATAACAAAACAGAATCCTAGGAACACCACCATGCCCAAAAGCTATCTGATTTTTACTAATTTAGTGACGAGCCAGGCTAAAACAAAATAAAGAAATCATGCACTGGGATACTAAAGCGTCCTGATTCTGAAAAACCTTGCCGGCTCTGGATATTGGGAGCCCTGAGTCATTGCTCATTTCCAAGGTTGAGAAATCAGGGCTGTCTTTCCAGCATTCATGAATGTAACCTTTCTATCCAGTCACCATTTCCTTGGAAAGTGTTTTTTTTTTTTTTTTTTTAATGTTTATTTATTTTGAGAGAGAGAAAGAGAGAGAGCGCAAATGGGGTGGGGTAGGGGGTAGAGAAAGAGGGAAAGAGAGAATCCCAGGCAGGCTCCACGCTGTCAGCTCCCAACATGGAGCTCAGACTCACGAACTGTGAGATCATGACCTGAGCCAAAATCAGAGTTGGACACTTAACCAACTGAGCCACCAAGGCACCCCTGGAAAGTGTTTGTTAAAAGCCAGTTGTTAGAATCCAATTCAGTTCACAAATTAGATACTCTCCAGTGTAACATCAGCAGTAGAATGGAAAAATAAAGGGTACGTTAATGGGGCAGGGTAATGGGCAAAATGAGGAATGGCAGAAACAGGCTACCAGTTATGGAATGAGGAAGTCATGGGGATAAAAGGTACCACATAGGAATACAGGCAATGTTACTATAAGAGTGTTACATGGTGATAGATGGTAGTTATAACTGTGGTGAGCACAGCATACTGTATACACTTGCTGAATCACTATGTTGTACACTAAAAGCATCATGTGTCAACTATACCTCAATAAAAAATTAAATGGTACACTTATACAGTGGAATACTATATAGCCACGAAAATAAATGAACTACAACTACACACAAGAATGAGTTTCTTTCTTTCTTTCTTTCTTTCTTTCTTTCTTTCTTTCTTTCTTTCTTTCTTTCTTTCTTTTTTAAGTAGGTTTCCTGCCCAGTGTGGAGCCTAATGTGGGGCCAGAACCCCCAGCCCTGAGATCCAGACCTGAGCTGAGATCAAGAGTCAGATGCCCAAGTGACTGAACCACCCAGGTGCCCCAAGAATGAAGGGATATCAAATATAATGTTAAAAGAAAGATACCAGACATGAAAGAATACATATTGTAAGATTACATGTGTAGAAAGTTCAGTACCAGGCTAATGTTAGAAAGTGGGAGAGCAGTTACCCATGGTGGGAGCGAGGCTGAAGGTGGCCTTCTGTGATTTTCCCATAGACTCCTGATACTTCTAATAATCGATCTGCAGGCTGTTTGCATGGGTATGTTCACTTTGCAAAAAAATCAAACTGTGTACTCCTGATTTGAGTACTTTTCTGTATGCTTATTCTGCTTTCAAAGAATTTATGGACAACAGCCAACAACCCCAATAGAACAATCATTGGGCAGCAGATGTGTGAAGCATATGCTGGATCGAGGATAAATATGATAATCTTTATCTTCCAGAAATTTAGAGAAAGAAAGAGTGGGGGAGATGAATTTAAAAAGCAAAGCTGCATGATTTGAACATGGCACGGGCTATTGAAGAGTTAAGTAGAAGCTCTGCTGGAGCCTCATTGTGAGAGAAGTCGACAGAAGGGGACACCAAGCCACACCTTGAGCGATGAGTTCATAAGCACAGCGTAAAGGAAAGGGGGCATTCTAGGCATGAGCATCATGGGAGCTGAGGGCCTGGCAGAATGGAAGAGCAGGACGCACATAGTTTTAGGAAATGAAAATCACCCACCTGGGGGGGTGGGCGTTGACAATCACAAAGTACTCATCTTGATGTATTTGTTGAGTGCATAACTTTTTCAAAGAGCACTTTTTTCATATCCAAGTGCAAGGCTCTCATCTTCAAAGAAGTACCTCTAAACACATTTGAATCAACTATGCGGCACCAATAAGTTTGGGGGAGAGAAGAAGAGAGGGAGAAAAGAAAGAAGCCAGGCTGCTCACAAGAACATTCATGACCAGCTCAACACCAGCAGCAGCAATAACCACCATTTATGCTTCACACTTGATATGCATTTTATCCTCACACCAATTCTAAGAGCTTGGAACTACTATTATGTCCATTTGGTAGATGCCAAAACTCAGGCTTAGTGAAGCCTAAGGCCACATGGTTGGTAAACAGCAGAGTCACAGCCGGGACCCCAGGGATCTGATTCTGAAGCTGGCCTGCCCCAGTGGCCACATTGAGCTGCACATGGTCCGCGGGTGTTTGGCATCATCTCTCTCCTTGCAGCCTGTGGACCAGTCAAAACGCCCCTGGAAGGTGGGCTCAAGACAGTCACCAATCCACCCAAGTCAGGACTGCAGCTTCTCAGGCCTTATGACATCTGAGAGGTGACAAGTGACCACTCTGGAGAGATCAGGACAAGCTAATGGAAAATATCCTTCCCACATTGTCTACTTCCACCCTCCCAGCCTAAAGGGGAAAGCCGACCTCAGTGTTGCTAATTCTGCTTCCTGGGCGGAACAGTAGGGAGACACAGAAGACGTGACTATCCACCTCTGTTTCAGGCTAAGAGTGGCCTCCAGGAGCTTCTCACCTCCCACTGTTCTCACTCTGAAAGGTCTGTAAATCTTGTAGCACCTGGAAAATGTGCTTCTTGAACAGAGGTGGCTTTAAAAGGTGAGATATGTGGACTAGTTCAGGGCTGAGCCATAGTGAGCAAATACCTGGGGAGAGGTTATTGGGAGACCAGAAATGAGGACTTGGCATCCTTTTGCTGAAGCGACAACTGGACACTGAGGACACTGCAGCGCCATCTGAGAAATATCTTTAAAGAAATGTGTGCTATTCTGAGGGAGGAAGCAAGGCAGCATTCACATGGAAGGCAGAAAGCTTTGTTTTCTAAGTCAGACTCTCCTTTTTATTTGTCCTGGCTGTTTATCCCACAGTGAAGGGTCTGATAGCAAATGGCTCAAACCACGTTAAATGTGGCCGGCAGGGCATAGGCTTCCACCCCGCCCTACCACACAGCCCTCCTGCTATTTCAGGCCTTGGGTTCTGTAAAATAGATGCCACTGCCCTCCATCCTGGGTTGTGTGAAATTATGCAGTGGTTTGGTGAAGTCAACAAATAACAAGAATGAACCACATTTGGGGAAATAAAAAAGCATCTGGCATCAGTTCTGGTCTTCAAAAGGCAGAAAATAAGGATAGCTATCCTCTGTTGCCTCTTATCTGAAAGTTGGATTTTTAAAAACTTTTTATTGGGAAATGATTTCAAATGAAGGGATAAGTTGCAAAAATAAAAACGGAACAAAGAACACCCAAATGCCCTTTGCTCAGACCCATCTATTATTAATATTTTACCCCAGTGACTGTATCATTTGTGCTCTCTTTTTCCTCCATCCCCCCACCCCCTGCCCATACTTCTTTGTGTATTTCCTAATTCCTGGGATATACTCGTACATGACCACAGGACAGCTATCAACTTCAGCATATTGAACATTGATGTAACACTTTCAACTAATCTATAACTCGTATTTGATTTTGAAAGTTAGCCCAAGAATGTCTTCCAGCCCAACACAAATGCTACCTCTGCCATGGTCCTATCCCTGACATTTTTCTCTCCCTTTGAGACACTTGTTTAGCACTTAGATATACTTCTCTTTTGACTATTATTATGTACTGCCTTGTATTGTATGGTCATTTACCTCCTCAACTAGACTGTAAGTTTCTTAAAGGCAGGGCAAATGTCTCTTGGATGAATTACCAGGTATGCATGTGTACATATATACCAAGATTAATGGATATAGAGTTAAGTAACTTGTATTAGATGTTTTAAGACTTCCATTACATCATCTTAGGAAATGAATAGCTTTTCCTTCTTAGCCCAGGAAGATTCACATACTTTACCATAAGAACCTTGAAGTGGAACTATTAAACCCACAACAGTCTTTGCTCATGAGGTGAGATGACTTTGTTGAAATATGTTTATAAAAACTTCCTAGTGTTGTCATATATTTTGGGCACGTGAGAAGATGGGTTACGGTCTCAGAGCACCATCACAAATGAGAGACGTAGTTTGGACAACACAGTCCATATGTAGCCATGCACTGGGCATTACATTAAAGATAGTATGGCAAGGTCTATCCATATTGAAAGTCTCAGGAGGTGAGGGGTGCCTCTTCATGATTATAAAAGACCAAGGGTCACCAAGGTAGCTATTAAGGTAACTATGAGACAGAAAAGTTGGTTTAAATCACAATGTAATTTCTTATATCCCTCACTTGCATTTTACCCTCACTACAATTTTGTGTACCTTTTATTCATCTAACCACATATAGAAGGATAAGATAAATTAGAACATCCTCAAAAAGAGTGTCAGAAAACTGTCCATGAAGCCACACTGTTCTACCTTCTCAAACAGAAGTAATAAATAGGTTTCTTTTTAAAAACCCTCTCAATTCTATCATCCAGCAATAACTACCATTAATACTTTGGTATAATCATTTCAGTCTTCCCTATGCATATGTATAAAACAGATATTATTTTATCAGGCTCAGATCATATTCACATACATTTTTTGTAAACTGTTTATTCCGGAATATGTTTTATTTTATGTTTTCACTTAAAAGTATATCATAACCTGCCATTTTTAATAGATATATAGTGTTTCATTGTATGGATGTATCATCACGTATGTAACTAGTCCCTAGCAATAGATCTATCTATATGTTTTAATTTTGTGATTGCAATATAAAACAGGGAGCTATTTTAGTTTCAGTTCTAAGAAGGTAGTAAATAGGACAGGTATCTTCTGTTGCCTCTTATCTGAGAGGTGGATTTTTAAAAACCTTTATTGGGAAATGATTTCAAATTAACAGATAGGTTGCAAAAATAAAAACAGAACAAAGAATATCCATATGCCCTTTACCCAGATCCATCGATTGTGAATATTTTAAACAATGCTGCAATAAGAATTCTTGTAGTTTTAGTCATATCTCTTCTCTCATTCTTAATGACTTCCCTCAGGAATAATTCCTAGCAATGAAATCACTCAGTGTGTACAGTTTTAAAGCTTATGATGATAAGTATTGCCAAGCTGCCTTTCAGCAATATTGTGACAATTTTAACTCCTGTAGCAATGCCAGAGAGAGCCTCTTCACCGGTTACCTTTGCCAACACTGGGCATTATCTTTGACAATTAATTATATGCAACACGGCTCCTTGTTTAAATGTGGATTTCTTTGATTTAGACATCACGTGAAGCATTAAATAGCTGAACTGGAAATTGCAGTCTCATTTTGGGAGTGTGGGGCCATAAATATTTAAAAAAGATAAAAAGAAAAAGTAAAGAAGATAAAACAATATTTAAACATTATTTTAAAGCCAACAAAACATAATCCCATTCTACATAATAAAACAGGCATAAGAAGAAACAAGGAAGGTTTGTTCCAAGTTTAAGCACAATGTCACTTGTGAACACAGCTCTTACTCTGCACCTATGAAGGATCAGATCATTTTCTAAAGTGCCTGTCAAATTTTGGCTATTTTCTATTTTCTAGAGAGCTGAATGTTAAAAATCAATAGAAATGTTACAGCATTCGTGCCGCCTTTACAAGGGTTAGACAGACTCATGCCCGCAACTTTCAAAGCCATTTCTGTTTAGAATCTTGGGAAGGAACCTATTCCAAACTTCCAGAATCACAGCTGGCAGGCTATAATTTAGAGTTGCATACAGGATAATGTGTATTAGTCCATTACCAAGCTGTAAGTTGACACCAACCTTTGGAATTGCTTTCTCAGAGGAAATGTTGAAGAGCCAATGCCTCAATCATTTCCAACAGGGCTGGGAAAAACATTCAGACAACCCATTAGATCCTTTCATCTCACATTTTGATGATTTTCATCAAAAGGGAGGTGGAAAGGGGGTGATTAGACACAAATTTTCACTCCGGTAAAAATCCAAACATGTATTTTTAAGCTCAAGACATTGATAACATATTGGCAAGTTCTTGTCCCCACTTGCGTGAGCCATACAGCCACCCAGAATATCCTAATGGTAATGAACATGTCCAGAAAGAGGGGATGCTGAGCAGATACTAAAGCAAATACTGCAATCCAAATTTGACCACCAAAGGGCATTTTTGTGAATACCAACAGAAACCTAAGTCACCAAGGATCAGGTTTGAGATTTTCAGTTGCCAAAGTCTCTGCTGAATTGCATTCTAGCTGTGAGATGAGAGGGTTGTTCTTTAGTGATCTATAAGAGTCTGTAGTGGTTATACAAGTTTGGCTAAGGCCGCATTACAGTCAACGGAGGAACTCAGGGAGAGCCCACTCTAGGACAGGTCAGAAATGTAGGCTCCATTCCTGCCCACAGAGTCTAGGTTGCTTTTGCCACAATTCAGGAGAGGCCAGAGACTCTGGCTTCGGCCAATACAAGCTGACCACTGTGCTGTACCAGCTTTCCTCATCAACCAGATCCAAACTTTGTCTATGAACAAATAGAACCTGATCGAAATCTAAGCTTCCCATCAAAATAGGTGAAAAATTTCCTTCCATTCTTATCAAAAACAGAAAAACACTGTCTAGTATCTAGATCAGCCTGTCCAATGTAAATACAATGTGAGCCACATATGTAATTTATAATTGTCTTGCAGCCACATTTAAAAAAATAAAAAGAAAAGATGAAATTAATTTTAATGATATATTCTATTTGACCTAATATGTCCAACATATTATAATTTCAATATATAACCAACATAAAAAATTATTGAGATAGTTTCCATTTTTTTCCACTCTAAGTCTTCAAAACCCAGCATGTGTTTTATATTTACAAAGCATGTCAATTTGAACTAGCCACATTTCAAGTGCTCAATAGCCCCATGTGCCTAGTAGTTACTCTATCAGAAGGAACACAGGGATTAAAAGGTGGATCAGTACTACCAAAGCACTATAAGGACAATGCAAGGTGTAAAACACAGAACACTGTCTCCTGACCCTTATACTCCATAAACCCAGCAATGCAAAGAAACTTGGAGAGATGCTCTGTGAGTCATCCATTCAGTGACCATGCGTGCTTTCTAACAAGCTTGATGACACTGCATTCCAGTGAGGAAAACTGTTCTCAATAGTAGCTCCAAATGCAAAGCCAGAAGCCTCTCTTGCTTCCCCTTGACAAACAATGCAGCATGTAAAGAGGTGCCCAGTGTAAAGAACATACACAATTGTATCCATGCCATCATGGTGCCAATTCCTGAAAGCCATCATGCCAACATCAAGCTCCTGGAAGTGACTGTCATGCAGGGCCTGAATCTTAAAAATGTATTAGTAAGTACTACCTCATTATAATTTTCCCCTTCACTCAAATGCCATTTGTATGATGAAGTCATATAATTTCCATATGTGTGCATTTTGTTCAAAGCAATTAAAAAATGATGAGCAGGTATTATGAAGAAGTTTAAATTGCTTCCCCATAATGACATACCATTGTTTTAACTGTGTAGAGAACTCCTCAAAATAAGCTGTAAAATGTTGCTATCCCACAAAAATGATTCTTCAAGCACAGTCTTCCTCCATATAACACAACCTATAATTTAGCAATAATAATAACACTTTACAAGTGGATGGTCCTTTACTGTTTACAAAGCATGGTTTATACAGTCTCATTAAGCTTCACAAGAAACCTTGTGAGGCATGGATGGCAAAACACAAATTCTTTGCCACTGGCTTTCTTCCAACATTTTACTTCCTTTGGGCGCACTGACTATTTACCAGGTCAATGTAGGGGGTCTCTCTGTTTTTTTTTTTTTTTTTTTAATACTATCAATGAATCTTTCAGGTGTTTGACAAACCACGTCCTAATGGTCATTTGGTTTTCACACTGAATAAGTCAAAGTTCTTGTCCTACTCAATCCTGGTCAAATAAATTCTACTAGCCAAAGAAATTCCCTTATAATTCAGTTAATTCTCATTTTTAAAAATGGTAGGCTGAAGTTTTGACCCAAAGACTGATTTAGCCTTTAAGTCACTTTATGTGTAGTCCTGCCTGATGTGTAAGCAGCCAAGCCTCTGAAGAAAAACTTCCTGTTGTCCAATCTCACCAAGAAAAAATGTGTGAAAATAAAAGGTCCCTGAAGAAATTAAAACTTGAAAGGCAAAAGACGGACTTCAGATTTTTCTGTTATGAGAATAGAGCCAGGAGAGAGGTTTGACAGGAAAAAATAAGAAACTAAAATAAGAGTCTTGCAAAATGAGTGTGCTCAAAACCAGATAACTCAATGCCCATTTTCAGGGAGGGGGGAAAATATATATATATATATATACACACACATATACACATATATATATGTACACACACACACACATATGTATGTATGAAAACTAAGAAGGCTTTTGAAGTCATAAAATAATTAATTAAATAGCTCCACCTTTTTCAAAATCTTTAAACGTTCTTCAAAACCTGGAGCCCTGGCTCAGCTGGGTGTTGCTTTTCCTTGGTATCTACACCTAAAACCCAAGGAAAAAGGTTGGAGGGAACATGTTTGTGCACGGAATGAACAACAGACCAGCTGGCTGACTGTGTATATGCTACCTACATCCCAGCTCACTGCCTGACACACAGCCCTGCTCCCCCAGCATGGAAACAGGAGAGAATGAGAAGAAGGACCTGACCTTCATGTGTGGCTTTCACTTTCTCTTATTTTAAATGCCACACATGGAGTACAGTAAGAATGCCAAACCGAGCAAAACAGGTTCTGGTTTCCTTAGTTAAACAGCTCTGTATAGCTGGAAGTCCCCTCACGCCAAAGCAAGTTAGCCAATCAGCCCTTCCCCAAAGAGTTTTGCCTTCTGTATCTTACAGAAATGTAAAGTTACTCACTTTGGTGTAACCTTTGAAATACATTTCAAAACATACTGGAGCATGTTTAAGGAGGTTTTTGAATGGCCAAAACCACCTTTCAGTATTAAAAATATTAAAAGAGAAAAGAAAAAATCCTGAAGAAAAATTTGATTTGCCATTTGATTTGAAGGAAGATTAAAATATAACATAGCAGCTGTTCAATTTTATGTCATTGAAATTCCAGTTTCATAGTTTTTAATTGCTACTATGAAAAATTCTTTGATTGCACTTGATGAAATTAAGTTTTGCCTTTTTAATGATTAAACATGGGAAAATTCAAGTGTGTTCTAGTTAAGAATTTAAATTATTGTGTGTGTTTAAGAGATGAAGTGAAATCTACTGAGACATTATTTTATCTCATGGCTAGATACAATATGCAGTAATTGCATACAGCACTTGCTGGCTCTCAGTTCTTTCAAAATGACTAAAATATTCCTTCAAAGAATAAGACAGCAAGGATTTACTGGGTTAAAGGAAAGGAAACCATAGGATCACACTGCTCATAACTATATTGTGACAACAGTTGTTTCAGAGAAGGAAAATGACATATTCATCATCACTTGTGTGATAGTCCCATGAGTCACTGGTCAGTCAACACACTCATAAATATGGTGCACATTCAGCTTCCAGGATTTCATTTTGGAAGACAACCAGGGTGTCTGCAGACAAGAGAACAGCCAGGGAACCCACTGGCTCCTCAAAGACCTCCAAATCACACAAAGATTTTTGATGATGAAGCCCAGACCATGTGTTACTTGCTGTAGACAGAAAAATCCATCCCAGACTATAGCCGAAGACTACAATGAAAAAAGTGAGCTACAAAGGAAATAATGGATGTGAAATGGGACTGTTGGGCTACACAAAAGGGCTCTCCCAGAAAGTGTCTCTTTGTCCTACAAATGTATGGCATGTTTAGAGATTTATAATATTTTTCAACTGTTTGCAGTCATAATAGCATACTATATATAGTTATGAAATAATAAAGCTTCAAAAATGTTGGTAGCTCTATCAATACCCGTGATAAATTTTACATCTCTTATGACCAGTCGCAATTTTTGGATGAAAAATTCATTACGTCATCTCAAAGGGAAGATGTTTTACTTTCTTTTAAAAATACTGTACTTATTAACACAAAAAATACAATGCCATTTCAATAAAGACTATAACAAACTTGATTTTATGAAGTTAGCAATTATATTAGCAGGGATTGTGCATACAGATCGAGAGAGACCACTTGATTATTATTACTTCTAAGCAATCACTGAAAACCATATAATTCTTGACTGAATGCTAAGGTGGCCACTCACCACTAAGTAACTCAGTTTCCTTCTTGGTGGGTGGTCATGGTAATCCTAAATATGGGGAGCAAACTTTCTCGTACCTTGCACTAATAAACACTTCCACAAAGTAGAATACTGGGTCTATTTATAAGCAAAGGTAATCACGATATTCATACTCCACAAATAGCACCTTTAACAATTATAACTATATAAAATAGTAAAGCTTGGAGAACACGTGTTATCCAGTTTAAAGTCATCTCTCAAAAATCAACCACGCATTAGGACAATAATATCATTGAAATGTAGGGCTAATATAGGATATTAAGGATTGCCATTTTATTTTATTTATTTTATTTATTAGTTTCAGAGAGAGAGCGCAAGCAGGGGAGGGCCAGAAGGAGGAGAGAGGGAATTTCGAGCAGGCTCCATGCCCAGTGCAGAGCCCAGCTGTGAGATCATGACCTGAACTGAAATCAAGAGTAGAACGCTTAACAGACTGAGCCACCTAGGTGCCCCAAGGATTGCTTTAAAAACAAAAAAAACAAAAAGAAAAACAAAAAACAAAAAACCTTTAAATTTTAGAATAGTTTTAGTATTACGGAAAAGTTGCAAATATAGTACAGAATCTTTTCATGTACCCCTCACCCAGTTTCCCCTATCATGAACATTTTATATCACTATATCATTTGTAACAATTAATGAACTAATCTGATATATTACTATTGTCTAAAGTCCATCCTTTATTCAGATTTCCTTAGTTTTTACTTGATGTCACTCGTCTGTCTGAGGGTCCCATCCAGGGTACCACGTTATATTTGGTCATCATGTCTCCTTACGCTCCACTAGACTAACAGTTTCTCAAACTTCCTTTGTTTTTGATAATGTTGAAAGTTTTGAGGATTACTGGTCTGGTATTCTGTACGATGCTCTGCTACTGGAATTTGTCTGATGTTATTCTCATGATTGCACTAGGTTACGGCTTTAAGGAGGGAAAACTACAGAAGTAAAATGTCATTCCCATCATATCATACTAAGGGCACATGTCATCAATATGATTTATCACTGTTGATGTTAACCTTGATCACCTGGTTAGTGTCTATCTAGTTTCTCTGTCATAAAGTTACTCTCTCCACCCTCTTTCCATACTACAGTCCATGGAAGGGAGTTACGATGTGTCATCCACACTTAATGAGTAGGGAGTTATGCTCCACCCCCTTGAGGACGTAGTATCCACGTAAATTCTTTGGGATTATTTTGTATGGGAGGTTTGTCTATTCTCCCTGATTTATTTAGTTATTCTATTATTTATTTACATCATTACAGACTCATGGATATGTCTTTTACACTTTGAGTTATAATCCAATACTCAGTTTTGAATCATGAATCTGATCCAATTCAATGATTTGCTATTATTTTCTTGCTCCAACTGTTGCAGCTTTGGCCATTGGGAGCTCTTTTCATTCACTCTTAAATATTACTTTTTAAAAAGATAACTACATCTTTCCTGTTTTCACTTAATGTTTTCCCCCAAATTATATATGAGAAGAACATGCCAATTTTCATGTTGGTTTTTTACTCTTTTAAATGTCAAACCCAGATTCTTAACTTTTGTATGCAATTGCCCACATAAAGAGGTCATCAGGGTGAGTTCTTTCCTTTTGCAGAGGACTATCAAATTCTTCCCTGGAGCCCAACTATTCCTCAGTATGAAGACAATGGGCTATTCTAGGTATTCTTGTAAACTGTTGTAATTTTTTCTCTTTTACTTTGTTTTACATATTTTCCTATAAAGTTTTGGCTGTGTAAAAAAGCTATTTTCTAAATGTTTACAAATACAAAATTGAACATCACATCTAATTAACCTTATGTTTTTGAAGCTAACCTATTTGTGAAAATAGAATGGCCATCACATGACATTCACAGCCAAAATTACCGTGGCCTATTTCTAACTAGACAATCCAGAACTAGCTTTTTTCTCACTCTGAAAAAACCCCTATGCCAGTGGCATTGAGTCTGTAATCAAATTCCATGTCTGGATTTTATTTTATTTCTTTGAAATACTGTAACTTATAGAAAACATTATTTAGCTATTTAAGTAGAATTAATTGCTAATTTATAACAATGCATGGCCTTATATAAATATATAAAAATATATAGCAAAATTCTAAGTTTACCATGGAGAAAAAAAATCATCCTGGTGTAATTAAATTTTGGTTTCATGAATATCTGGGGGTTGCCTGCCCTGTGCAAAGGTAACAGCTTACTCAGTCTCTCCCGTCTTGTCTTTCAAGGCAAGAGTAAAAGGGGTTTCTAAAACTGTTGAGCAGTACTCTTTAAGATCTCGTAAGATTTAAGTTCTGATACACTGCCTATTAAAATGGAGAAGGCATGAATTTAGGGATATGAAAATTTTTTAAATATTTGTTTAAAGGAAAAAATGGGAGAATGGGGATATAATAAAGAAAAAAATGTGTCCCAACAATAGAGAATTTAAAATAAACAATACAAAGCAGCTTAGAGAAAAGTCAGCTCTGCATAAATGTCCCCCCAAGGCCTCAGCAAACTTCTGTTCACCTCTAGGAAGTTAGTTCTTTCTTTTTCCTGAGAAATTTCTTCAGCCTGACTGCTTAAAGGTGCCAACAGCAACAAACCAGGACAAAAAAGCCAACTGCTAAAAGACACACACACACACACACACACACACGCGCGCGCGCCCTTACTCTTCCTGCTTTTTTCCTTCCACACATTTCCATGATTTCCCTCAGGAACCAGAAGCTGTTTTGCCTCCACCAGGAAGAGTGGGGGCACCTCAGCCTGTCTTCCTTGGTTAGTAGGTAATAGAAGAGGATGCAGAGAAAGGAAATGGCCAAAAAGAAAACTTCGGCCATTACAAGCCCACGTTCCCAAAATAACACCAGGGAGCGATAACTAGTGGACACTTAAATCTTGGGACAGAGAGTTTATAATATGGTCTGTACAGTGTGGAGAGGCATAAAGAAAACCTGCCTGGGGAAAATTAAATTAGCTGGATCACTTCTCACTGGTAATCAAATTAAATGGATTCTCCTGTGAAGCAGAAACGTAAGGCTTTTTACCTTTGTTTTTTTTTTTCCTTTCAATGTGAAGAAAGGGAAACAAAGGCAGAAGGGTCAATGGACCTTCTGAAGGCCACCCAGAGAGCCTCTTGGGCTTCAGCTTCTCTTTAAAATAAACGTTTACTTTAGATACTCAAATAGATATTTTTAAATGTTGTGCAAATCCAAAACCTCAACCACTGGTCCCATGTTTACAGTTCAGGATTATACAGATTTCCCTTGGTCCTTCGAGGCCTCACCTAAGAGGTTTGATTGATGATCTCCTGCAGCCCCAGGCCAAGGGACAGAATGCTTCACGGAGAACGTAGCCATTAGCTAATGGAAGACATTTTTCATCCCAAGGAAGGACAGACAACTGCAGCCAGCTACAGGGCCAGCCAAAAGTGGCACCTACCAGCTATGAAGGACAGCGAGTGCCCAGTGCCCACATGGCGAAGAAAAACCGCATTAAACAGAGTTCAGATTCACCAAGAACTTTATCAGGGTGTTTTGGAGCTCCTTGACACCACCATAAAAATGAAATGCAGATGTGATTATCGTTGCATTTTGCACCACAATGTCTTAAATAACTTGGAAATGTTCCTGGTTGAGTAAAGGGTGGGGGAGATACCTGTATAAGTGGTGGAGGTTCTAGAATTTCTTTGTAGAAAGAGCTTAGGTATAGCATTTTCTTTGGAAGGATACTAGGGAGAGAGTTGGCTAGAAATTTTTGACTTGAAACTGTGTTTGCATAACAGTTTATAAAATACTGAGGGGCTGTCAGTAGTTCATCTCAAAGAATGGAGGTCCTGGTAGAGATATAAAGGTTGCTCCTCAGATTGATTCTTAGCGTTACCACTACAAGAAGAGAAATGCCTGCACGAGAGGAGAGAATGCTTTTGAGTCTATTATTTCATTCCCACCTCCCACTGACTTCTGTCTACCAAGGCCTCCGACATCCCCTCCCCAGTCCACAACCTGGATGGCCAAGGTTGCACATATATTTTCTTGTCATTGTACCAGGTCAGGGGATAACTGGCAAGGCTAGCTGGAAAGGGAAAGTGTAAACAAGTTTTTATTTTCCCCTTCTTTTGGCTCTCCATGAATAGAACTTTCACATAAGAACCTCAAGCTGATGGAAAAATTAGATAATCACACCCGGTTGCCCTGAACTCATCCTTACAGTGGGTCAGCTAAGGGCTCTGCAGATGTGTGAAGCAAAACTAATTGCCCAGTTTTATTGATGCCTTTGGGGAGATGAGATGGCAAAAGACACAAAGAAATAATTTTGAAAAATTTAAGACAGTGTTCTCATTCTGATTGCTTTGACTGAACAAAAATAATTTCCTTGTATGTTTTTAAAAGTGCTGAAATCAGGCAGTAAGTAGTTTTCTAAAAAGTAAACCAGCAGCGCCCTCTACTGGCTGTTTTCTATAGTTGTGTGAAATCTAAAATAGGGCAAAGTAGCAAAGCTGGGTTGAAGAGACACAGGAGAACGTCCAAGGGGAGACTGTATGTCATGGAAAATCATTGATATTCACATACTAAAGGTTAACTGTGAAATCTTAGTCATTTATAAATGTTCAGGTAAGTACTCTAAGACATATAAAAACCAGGCCTTTATAATAGAAAATACATAAAGAAAATGGAGAACGTATTTTTAATAGAATACAAATGTCTACTGATTATACTACTGTTTTTATAAATAAACATATTCAAATATTAAACAAAATTTTCCCCTTTAGAGGAAACTGTACAAATAAACACATAGTGATATTTCTGAAATTCACATAATTTAAGCCAGTTTTTCCACTCTTATCCAAGTTCTGCTTACATACTCTAGTTTCAAATTTAAGGCAAGGAAAAGCTCGCCAATCAAAGGCTTTTATTGGCAATGGAAAATAAAGTCCCAAAGCCCACAGCTAACTGACTTTATATGGGAAATATTTGATTTTGAGAAATGTTTTTATACTTGAGAAAGATAATTTTTAGTTAGAAACATTTCCATCTGTGGCTAGTTTCTTTTAAATAAATATTTTGAATACAGGGACCAGTATGACTTCTAACTGTTCTTTGTTAGGCAGTTCAGACACAATGTTCTAGTACTGAGCATATACTCCCATAGACAAATCAGTTCTCAAGGCTGTGTGAGCCCACAGATTCGTAGAGGAGGGATAACTGGTTATTTACCCGAAGGCAAATCAACCTCCTTTCATTTCGGTGAGTTCACCTCTGTTTTCTGTTGTCGGACGCATACTAATGAATAGACTACCAAACACAGCTCCAGTTTCTGTGCCTGTGAGCTGGAATGGGGGACACTTTTTGTTGACATGTCCCGACTTAAACAGAAGAAATATTCTAACCTTTTTGTTGACATGTCCCGACTTAAGCAGAAGAAATATTCTAACCTAATTGAAAAGCAAACAAGTAAAATATTCTGTCTTTGTTCATGTATGGATTTACATTATATAAATGTATATATCCATTTAAAGTGAAAAGGAAAAACTTCTGATTTCATTTCATTGACAGAGGAATTCTCATCTCTAAATTTACGGATTTTATTTGACTGCAATTTGCCAGAGTCTGGTAGGCAGTAGGCACTCAGGAGAATTAACTGAGTATTTTGGAAGTTTCTCACACAGGTCAGCTTGTATAATTTTTACAGTCATAAGGGAATAAGAGGATCATTTGGTCCATTCCACTCCATCAGGATGTGGCTGCTCTTAGTAGGCAATAAATTATTTCAAAAATTAGCTTTTTCAGAAGTGTACAGAAATACAACATAAATACTCGTTAATGATTTGGGTTCATAAAATGCAAATTAAATAGAAAAATAGAAGCTTCAGAGATCTACCTAGGTTCAAATCCCAGCACTACATCTCTTTATAGCTGTGTGACTTTGTACACGTCAATTAAACCTTCTGATCCTCTGGTGCCTTATCTGTTCATACTTTTCAGAGTTGTATTGGAGAAGATGTTTTAAGATTTCTGGCACATAAATGTTTAATGAATGATAGCTAATACTATATTTATTATTGTTATGTGTGTGTCCTCCTTGGCTGTCTTTGTGACTGCACAAAATCTTATGCTTTCTGAATTAGGAAGAGGTTAATTACCTCACATGGAAGGAAACGACAACACATGAAACAGCTCATTCACTTGTCTCATTGAAGCTGTAACTGAGTTCATTCATGTCAGGGTCAAACAGTGTATCTTGAAGAGTGTAGAGTAGAAAATAAAATGCTGGACGACTGAATCAAAAGAATCTCATTTTGATTAAAAAGCAAACATATGAGTCACTTTAAAAGAAGGGTACAGCTGGGGCACCTGGGTGGCTCAGTCGGTTAAGCATCCGACTTCGGCTCAGGTCATGCTCTCTCGGTTCATGAGGTCAAGCCCCATGTCGGGCTTTGTGCTAACAGCTCAGAGCCTGGACCTGCTTTGGATTCTATGTCTCCCTCTCTCTATCCCTCTCCCACTCATGCTCCATCTCTTTCTCTCAAAAGTAAAAATAAACATTAAAAAAATTTAAAAAAAAGAAGTGTACAGCTGATTTTATTGGCTCACTTTAGGACACGATCACCAGACTCTGGTTGCTCAAGCAAGACCACCGTAGGTGAAGGCTGCAAGATCATGAGCCACAGGCGGGCACAGCTGGTACCCAGAGGAGAGAATACAGGGTAGACCTTATAAGAAACTTAAGGAAAACATGAATTAATGCAAATGCCAATTCCTCACAGGCAGATTTCATTCTCAAATTGCATACCAGTGAAGCCACCAATAAATTATTAGGTATCTTCATATTGAAATGCTTGTCCAACATTAACTAATTTGACCATATGATATTTTCAAAGGGATAATTATCATTCTCATCTTGCAGATGGGGAAATAAAGCAGGATGATCATCACATTTAAAAAGGAACATTATTTCATATTATGACTAATATCATATTCGGTTGCCAATTTTATTAAAGGGTGAAAATATTCTGTCTGCATACAAAAATGACATGACTGACCCTGTATGGGCACGGCACGTGTTTTGAGTTTTCTTTTTTAATTATTTGCTCCCTCACTTAATCCACAACCCACAAAAAAGGATTTCAAGTGGCTTATAAAAAGAACCAAAATACAAAAGCATAAAATAAATAACCAAGGAAGTTCTGATGAAGAGAAATAATAAAGCCATGGACAAGAACAGCAGCCCCATCATATCCAGCCGCTGGAAGTGGCTCAAAGCTTCCTGGCGGATTAAGGAAATGAAAACATGACTCATGGCAGACATAAGACAAAATGTGCTTTGGTGTGTGTGTGTGTATGTGTGTGTGTGTTTTCCAGGAGTGACAGGTCAGCTGCTTCTACTGCGCCTCCTTGCCTGGTGTTTCCTGTAACCTATCAACCCAATGCCTACCTGAACTAATGTATATTGTTTTGGCCATGAAATAGGTCAAAGCTAAAATGCTGGCAAGTGGATCAAATGTACAATTCTGCCCAAGCGCAGAGCTTCTTGACTCGTTACACTTACGGGCACTTCACTTATGAGTTAGAGTGTGTTGTGAGCTACCGATCTCCTCAACCTAGGTTGAGGATGAGAGTGTCTCCTCCATTTACCACAGTGGGCCACACAAATATTGTCATTTTGATGTCAGAAATATCAGGAAGTACATCTCTACACAACTAATGGACTAATAAACCATAGCTTTATTAGTGAATAGCCTCAAAATCAAGCTTCTAACGCAAAAGATTGGCAAGGTACCATTTTCTTAATTCTCTGTGTCATCCATGCTTGGCATTCCCCATGAAGCTCTTTTCTTTACCTGAATTCCCTTCCTTTCAGTTCTCACATCATGAACCACCTTACCTGGAGGCAAAGGTCCGTTTCTGGAATAAGGGTCAAGGTTCAGACTCATTTCAAGAGAACCCATATATAATATCCATCCATGAACCTGAAGATACAACTATATTAATATCTGTTTTTTCCACCCAGTGTAGAGCCATGAACTGGGCTCTGGCTCCTAAATAAAGACGCACATCATGAAAGGAACACTAGCTTGCCTTAAGTAAACAAACTAAAGGAAAAAGCCTACATAAAAATATTAACAGACTATCTTTGCCAATGGAGGTAGAGCGTGAATCAAGAGAATTTCATCATTTTTTTTCCCCACCAACTTGCAAAAGTTGATTCTCATTTTGGGCATGGGGGAGTAGCTATTTCCAAGGATGCATAAAACCAACCGATTGCCACAATGCTAACACACAGGAAGTTCAACTTAGTCTGCACCCCACAGATCTCCTGCCCTTAGGACGATCCTCCCACTGTTTAGAAGTTGATCCAAAGGCAGAGGAAGGACAACAGCTGTGGGATGTTAGCCCTGATTAGGGTTAGTGCTAATGAAGGTCTAGACACAGGCTGCACATTCTCCTCCTGCCTCACACTGGTCCAAAGAGAGGGGCAAGACTATATGCCTGGTTAGGACAGTTCCTTCTCCACTGCTAAGGAGCTGCTTGATGGAGATTCTTCCAGTGGGAGACTCTTCACATGATCAGACTCTTCAGTAACAGGACTGGTCTCATTATTAAGTATGCACCCTTTACAGCATTGCAAATCAAGGGGTGGGAAAGACGTGCTGTCTAACCTGAGCCACATTAGCTGTATGCCTTGAACAAGAAAGACTCAATGTCCTCTGTAGGAAAATGTCCTCATGCTGTGGAATACAGAACAAACCAAAGTAACCTCTTCACTCCCAAACTGTTTTTCCTTTTCTTTCTCAGCATCAGTGATTAGCACTAAATGATTAGCACTACATGAGAAGTCTTAAAAATAGATTGGGTTAGCTTACACGTTCATAGATTTGGATGCTTGGGATTCATCCTAGAGATGAGGAGTAACCTTTAGAAACTCTGAACTTTTCATACAGATCATTTGTAACTAATTGCAGAGGCCTTGAAATATTAGCCACATATGTGTGTGTGTTTGTATACTTTAGCCATGAATATATTTCTAATTTCACTGAATGACAGTATAGCCCCCTGTAGAGTGGTGGTTGTCAAGATAGAGTCCCCAGACCAGCAGCACCTGGGAACTTAGTACATATGTAGATTCTCAGGCCTCACCCAGACCTGCTGGGTAGGAAAGTGAAAAGGGGGATGGAGGTCTGCAATCTGGTTCTAGCAAAGGCGGTTCTGATGCTTGCTTAAATTTGAGAACCACTGCTTCCTAGTATTCTTTCCTATTTCCCTAGCTGGTTCAACCATTTTTCTGAAGTTAAGTTTGGACCTCTCTATCCTTCATGAGCCCTTTTGCAATGAGTCAGCCAGCTCTGGGGAGCAGTGCTTGGTTTTGTTCCTCCCATCCTTGCTTTCCCTCTTCTAACTTCCAATTGGCCATCCTTGACATGTGAAGGGATCATCCAAGTCCACACAAGCAGCGTCTCCATGCTGCCTCTCTGGAGACTCTGCACTGACCCCACTTCATCCATCTGCCTTATTTTCGGGCTGTGGATGCTTCCCTCTCCTCGACCTGATTTCTCTTGGCCAACATGACTTATCTCCTGGCTTCACAACACTTAGCTTTGGTCACTGACAAGTTCAAACCTCCAAACTTGTGAGTTTTCCCTGACTTCAAGATCCCGGCCCTATCCCAATATTTGGCAATTGTGGGATTGGCTAGTCTTGTTTGTTTGCTTTTTGTCGTGTGCCTAGCACTCATAATTCTAGCTATTATCTGAGTTCTAGCTGCACCCACACTTGGGTGAGATCACCTGTCCAGAACTTTTCCAAGCCAACCTCCTGAGAGTCATGGCCCCAAAGCGTAGCTTTCATTGTGCTAGCCAGCCCTTCTCACATCCATTTTTAAAAGATTGTAAATCTTTCATATTCACCCTGTCCAAAGGAATAATGATCACAAAACAGGGTGATGATGGTGAAGATGATGATGGCCATTATCATGACAGCCATTGTTTATTCCATGCCAGTCATGTGCAGCAGTGTGTTACATGCATTATTTTATTTCATTTTCAATACAACCTTGTGAGAAGGTGCTGTTATTAGCTTTATTTTACAGCAGAGAAATCTGGTGCCTTTCATGGGCATGTAACTAACCAGTGATAGAGTTAGGACTTGTACCCAGTCTCTAACCTATAAATGGTCATAATACTAGTATTGATCCCTAAGCTTCCAAATGCCTTGACAAGGCATCCAAAGCCCAATACGTCCTGATTTCCCACTATTCTTTTATGAGGACACTCTACTCTATTTGCTCCAGCACGCCAGCTTCCAAATCCTTGCTAATATTGGACCCTCTCCCTGGGAAGCCCTTCTCTTCCCTTGAGCCTCTGTCTGTTTTCATCCATGCCTCAGAGACCAGCTCAAGTTTTACCACCTCCAGAGTGCTCCACAGATAAGTGCTCACCTTATGTGAATCATACCTGTGTGGATGAAGGGCTGGAGTCATCAGATATTATAATAAGAAATACAAAATATATGGCACCTGGACCCAGAAGTCCTGAATGCCATTTCATCTGGGTGGGAATGGGAATAGATGGGGTAGTGGGAGAGTAGAAATCAAGTTAGGAAGTCATGTATTTCAGGTATGATGCTACAATGGCTAGAGTTAGAATCTTAGCTCTAGGAGTGAAAAGAAAGGGACAGGAACCAAAAAAGTATAAAGAAAGAATTCATAGGCCTTGGGATAGACTAAGTAAGGGATGGAAATGGAAGGAGGGACAATTCTGAAGTGAGTCTTCCTTCTTGATAGGTCAAAGTAAGGAATGAAGCTTTCAACCCTATAACATTCCTACTAGGATGACAGGGTAAGGAAAAGCAAGAAAAAGAAACCAGGGAAAGTCTTGTAGGGACCCAGCAGCACAGGGTCAACCCTGCAACCAGTCTCCTGACCTGATTCCACTTCCAAAGTGCTCTTGACGCCACAAGTGCAAACTAAATCTGCTCATTTGTTAAAGAGTCACTGGAACATTTGGATACCAATTTATTTAATGGGACAACTTCAATGAGATAATCTGTGATTTTATCTGTCATGGTTGTATTTTAACACTCATCTCCGTTCTCTGCCCATGTGTGCTTTCCATCCTCAATTAATCATTTAATTAATTAACATGCTGACACTTCCTCTATGACAATCAAAGAAGAATGCAGAATTGAGCATCTATTAAATGCAGAAAAGACTTTGGTTAACGAAGCGCAAGTATTCCAAGTGTAGACAGAATAACAGCACTCCAAAGATGTCCATGTTCTAATCCCTGAATATATGAATATGTTATGTCATATGACACAAGGGAAATGAAGTTGCAAATTGAATTAATGTTGCTAATTAGCTAATTTAAGATATAGAGAGTAGCCTGGATTACCAAGTAGGTCCAAAGGAGGGGTCTTTAAATGTGGAAGAGACAGTGTCAGAGTGAAGCAATAGGAGAAAGACTTGACTGGGCATTCCTGCCTTTGAAGATGGAAGAGAGCCACAAGCAAAGAAATGTGGTGGTCTCTAGAAGCTGCCCAACACCGGAAGGTGGATTCTTTCCTAGAGGCAGCAGAAAGAATGCAATCCCTACTAACGCCTTGAGTTTAGTTTAATGAGGCTCATCCCAAGCTTTTGACCTCCAGAATGGTAAGATAACATGTTTTTGTTGTTTAAGCTACTAAATTTGTATCATAACAGCTCCTCATGAAACTAGTAATCTCTTGGGGAGGAGGCAGGGCACGGGGATAGGCAAGAAACTAGTAAATCTACAACAAAAACGTGATTAGAAACTGAGGCAAATGTCATGAGGGAACAGATCCAGGTGCTGTGAGAGAGACCTTTCCAACATCACCACGCCAGGGCACAGGTACTTTCTGGGTGAGGGGGGTCAGATAAAGTGCAGGTAACCAAGTGGAGACTTACGATTCAGACAAGTCAAAGGGCTGGAAAGCCAAGGAATCCAGCCAGGCAGAAGCAGTGCTCGGATTGTAGTCCTTGGTTAGTCAATGCAAAGCACATATCCAGAAGCCAAGAAGTGATGCAGTATAAAAGAGAGTAATCAGGGCTCTGGGGCCCTGGCAGGAAGGGGTCTGGATTCCGGAAGTCTGGGAGGAGCAAGAGGACAGTACCTGGAGTTCATCTCACAGACAGTGTCTTGTGCTTTTTGTGCCCATAGAGACTGATTGCTGTGTGTAGATATCCTGGGGCTGTGTTTGCACGGAGAATGGACTGCACTGGGGGGAGGAAAAGTCAGCTCTGTATTAGGTTGGGGGTATAAGAGAACACCCAGAGTTGCTTGTACGGTTATAAAATGCTTACTTAATTAACAAATTAGTATTCATATTTGATCTGGAAAATGAGCTACATTTTGGAATTAGGACAATGAAGTCAACAGAACTTGAGGGATATGGTAAGGCTAAGAGGGCATGAAAACACAAGTGATAGTGGTTGCAATGTCTGAGGAAAAGGGTACTTATTGAAATACTGTCCAAGATTCAGCTGAGCCAATAGGCAGCTGCAGTGCTGGCTTCCTTACCCTTGGAAAGTGAGTGAGTAGTTGTGATCATGTATAGATTCAGTCGGGGTCTTCCTCTGCTAAGGACCATTCAGAGAGGCTCAGAGAGAGAGTGTGGCAGGCCTCCATTTTGTGAAATCACAATATGTTTTACTAGGAGGGGAGGAAAGCTAGGGCATCAGCAAACATTTCTTTATCCAACACTATTTATTGTGGCAGGTGGTAGGCAGTGTGCTGGGTACTGCAAGACAGACGCCCTGAGTTCATGCGGATTACGGGCGAATAACCCAATCAGGAATATAATTGTAGGTTACAATAAATGCTATACAAAAATAGGGTGATGTGTCTAAAGTAGGTGGTAGTGGGTAGAGAAGGAGTGGGGGCACTGTTGGGTCAGGAGGACATGACTGAGGAGGTTGCCTGTGGACTGAGAGGCCCCGGGACTGTCCTGAGAGCTGCAGAAAGTGTGGGAGAGGTTGCTGGAAACGGGGCAAAGGCTGTGAGTCAGGAAAGGACTCAATGCATCCAGAAGGAGCAGAGAAGAACCTAGTGATGAATAAGGATGGAGAGCGAGTCTCAGACCAGGTAATGCTGGCCTTGAAAGATATGGTAAGAGTTTAGATTTGATTTCGAGGGCAACTAGAAGCCATGCAAGGGTTTTAGGTAAAAGAATGCTGTGATTTATTTATATTTTATAAAAATCTCTCCAGCATCATCCTGTCCTTCTGCCAGTTCTTGGTCTTTCTCCTTCCTCTCATTCATGCTTCAGGATCCAAATTCCTTTACATTCTGGGAGAGTAGAGGGGTGTGATCAGGTCAGTGTTGTCCACCCTGTATCCTTGGCTCCAGCACAAGGAAGGCATGTGGAAGATGCTCAATAAACATGTGTTAAATGAATAAGTGAAAAAATGAATCTGAACATGTCTTTGTCTTACATGTAATCTGCAATAACAAGGTTCGTGCAGCCAAGGATGTGGTTAGAAAAAACTCCTCATTTCTACTACAAAATACAACTTGGATATTTTTAGTGCTCAACTTTCCTCCCAGTTCCTCCAGAGTTTTCAGCTGGGCTCACTTTGCTGTTTCATTACTGGACTCCTCTTCTCCTCCCCATGAACTTTTGTCCTGCCATTCTTTCCCTTTCGTTCATATTTGCTTTCAACCCAAGTCTGTCTTCGCTATTTAATCATTCTTTACATCCTCCTTTTTCTTTCTGTTCCAGTAACAGCCCCAGCCCAGACACTGTCTGGAGAGCAATTCTCAGCTCTTTAATTTCCCCCCTTGCAGTCCCATAGACCTTCTCTCAACCTCTATTCCCTGAAGTTTCTGTCTTGTCTTGAAGGTTGTCTTTTGTTTTTTGTTTTTCTGTGTGTTTTTGTTTTGTTTTTAGAGGTCGAGATCACAGTTAACAAGGTACATTTTATTACTGACTCTTGATAGAGCAGGACACTAGCTTTCCATCACTTTCCACTGGGAGTGCTCTGTAGAAAGCCCCACTCAGTATGTATTTAAGCCTGGCAGACTCTTTCTAAGCCAGACACCAGGGAGAATCACATCCAGGAATCCTAGATTCCTGGGCTGCATATGAATCCTCAAGGGCTGTGGATGCCCTCCTGCATCTGAGGAATGGGAGAAGACCCTCCACACATACCCCTCCCCATGAAAAAGAGGCCAGACTACCAGACTAAATTCTACAGATCAGCTAGAAAACTGCCAGGTTGAAGAGATGTTCAACTGGTAATATTTAACCACTTGGTGTATTACTTCCTTTTGAAGGAAAACCATGAGTCATTTTTTATTGTTTTCGGTCACAAAACGCTGCATAGTTTCCCCAAAACTGTTAAAATTATCTCAGTAATGCCTACCAATATTTTAAAAATATTAGATATTTAGGGTATAACATATAGATGCTAAATCTACTTATAGATTCAGGTGCCATTCAGGTGCTAAGTGCTTGCTTTTAGACTGAAATGTAGAAAAAATAACTTACTTGCTAAACTAGAGTTGTCCATGATATAGTTCCATAAACAAATACATTTATTGTTTCATTAAACCATATACAAAAGTGTATACATTTATACTAAACATCAGATGTATGATCAGAAATACTATCTCCCTACATGTTTGCTTTAACAAAGTGAAAGAGAATATTTCATGATCTTCCTTAGATAAGATACTCATAGACTGTTTGAATGAACTTGCCAACATCTAAACACCATTTTTTAAAAAGATTTTTATTTTTAAGTAATCACTACATCCAACATGGGGCTTGAATTCATGACCCTGAGATCAAGAGTCACACTCACTACTGACTGAGCCAGCCAGGTGCCCCTGTGTTTATTAAAATATAAATTATAGAAAGCAAACCATACTCATCAATTGTGTAAGCTTTTATATATTACATTTAGTTGATTTTTTACTTGCAGACTTTTCATTCCTTTTATTTCTTACCCCTCATATTTAGCATATTTTGTTTTTAAAAAAGTAAACTCAATTTGCCTATGATTTTCTAACTTTCCATCTGATAATTCCGTTAAACAATATTTACTGAGTGCTGAATACATAAAACACTTTCTGGGACATAAAATGTTGAATAAGACACATTTTCCCACATGGCGATTGCATTCTGGTTAAGAATTCACGGAATGAGGACCAAACTGACTGACTGGTACAAAGTGCAAGTTGGAGAATGAAGACTCGTACTAGGGAGGGCTACAAAATTTTTGTGAGGAGATGGGTCTTGGGCTTTGACCCATGGAATAGGTAAGGTCGAAACAATTAAACAATAGAAGGAAAAGCATTTGAAGGGTAGGAAACAGTAAGACCAGAGGGACAGGGACAGGTATGTTGACTTTAGTGTAGAGATCATACTAGACCGAGTCAAGGGCTCACAAGGAGGAAGTAAGGAGAGGTTAGACAGGTAAACTGTAAAAGGTTTTATGTGCCAGCCTACTCTCCTGGAAGACAGAAGTCCTAATGTTTCTTCCCAAAATGCATGGAGTCACTCTGGGAATTATATGATGGCTTACAAAAGTACTCATTTCATGACCTTAACTCATTTTCTGGTATTCACTTACTTAAACTTATGAGAATAATGTCCCTTAAAGCACTAAAACATGGGGCAAGAATATGTGCTTGTATCCAAATATTTTTCACTGTTTTTGCATTACCTGAGAAGAATGGGACAAGAAAAAGCAAGTAGCTCAGAGATCAACAGCCCTGTCTCTGAGCTGCAGATTTCAAAGGAGATGCTCTGCAAGCAGATCTCAGTAAGGAAGCTGGGAATTGCAGCTGCTTGGAGAGCTTAAGTGATTTAGTTTAATTCCTCTGTAAACTGTATTTTAAATGACTATGAAACCACATTTCTGTGACTGGTATTGTTTAAAGGGATGGAAGCCCAGCTAAAATGCTTTGGTTTTCTTTCATAAATAGTCAGGTTTATTCCACTAAGGTTTATTCTCCCTCACCTCCTTAGTAGTCTCTGAGAGTCAGCTTCTTGCAAGTTGTGAAATGACTTGGGCTGCCCACTGTACATCTTGGGGGCTCTGTGCTTGGCACATGTGCCTTATTTTCTTGGAGGTCTAGTGGACTGTGTTCTTTCAGGTTGTCTGATAGGGTTGCTTTCTATAAATAGAAAAGGCAAGAGCAAACTCACTTTACTCTGACTTCCACAAAGATAAATGTTACCCTGCCTCCCAAAATATAAGTATTAAACTTAAAGATCTGTTTCTTACAGCAATGCTAATTCTTGATTTCACACTGAAGAGAAAAGCCCATTCTAGGAATGAGTGGAAGTAGAAAATAAATCCTTCACCACAATCAGGGACTCATTGCGAGCACATGGTAGAAAACCTCTAAAGGCAGTGTTTTTAAAACCATTGGAAAATTTTGATTAAAAAAGAAGAGCCATATCTGTGTGAAAATAGGAATAGGCATCAGTGAAAACTGAGCTTCTCTGTGTCAAGTGATCAAAACCTTTTTACCTTTATCTCATTTAATTTCCATGGTTATCCTATACAGTTTTCCCATTTTCAAATGTAGGAACTATAACTCAGGAAAGGAGAGGAAGTAATGTGGTCAAGATCATAGTTATAAGTGATAAAACAAGAATGGAAAGCCCTGTGTCTCTGGCTCACAACAGCCCATGATATACCCATTACACCACAGCAAGGAGGTTTCCAGAAATAGTAGAAACTTAAACACATAACTGAAAAGGGCCATTGTCAGAACATGTCAGAAAAATTACAGTTATTTCTCCCCAAAAAAGTATGTCTCTGAGTAATAATCTTAAAGGCATCCTTAGTGGTAGGGCATGATAAGAAGGATCCCCCCCAGAAGCATGCAAGCCAGTTGGAGATTTTAGACACAAGCAGATTAAGACATAGGAAGATTAAACAACAATTTATAAAAGACAATTTATCATTAATATGGAAATGAATGGTACATGTTACAAGGTGATATAGTTGAGATGAAGGAGAGTTCTTTTTATGTTGGAGTGGTCAATGAAGGCATCAAAGCAAAGATGAAATTTAGGGCTTGACCCTGGAAGATGGGCAAATTTTAATGTACTCGAAATGTTGGCAGGAAAATGAAATGTCATCTGTAAAAAAGAAAAAGCCTGGACACAATAGAAGGTTATCAGAAGCTCAGTCTCCATCTTTTCCCCAAGAGAGACAAAGCCCCCAGAGAATGATTCTGGCAATAAAGTAGAAGATAAATCATTCAGCATGATCAGGGACCTCATGTGAGGGAGACAGGCACAAGGCAGACTAGAACAGTCAAAATTAGAATGAATCTTTGAATATAGTTGATAAGTTGGGAGGAAGAGTGGAAATAAAGTGGACTCAAAAAAAAAAAAAAAAAAAAAAAAGGCCCAGAGATTATGGGTCTGCAGTTGACTAGGTCTACAAGTCAAAGTACAGAATCCTGTCAACACACATATTTTTAATTCCTGGGAGCTATCCAAGGTACTGACCGATTCCATCCCAATTTCTGACCCAGTGGACCAAGGTCTGTCCCAGTGTTTCTGCACATGTAACACATTAACCTCTTTACTTTTACCACTCTGGAGATAACTGCTATTTATGACTTAAGTTGCTTTCCAAGCCAACTTACACCTTGTCTATTTTCTGCTTCAGTTTATAATTCTAAGCCATCAACTTTACGCCCCAATTGGCATTCCACTAGGTAAAGAAAATAGTAGAGGCATTATAGGGAAAAATAACATTTTAAAGAAAGGTCAGAAACAATAAATTGACCCATGTGTTTAAACTAGTTACTGCTACAGGGAAATTGTAGAAATGAGCCTTGAAATGTAGGTTGAAATTAGCCTATAAAAAGTCTTCATCTCAATAATAAGGAGTTTTGACTTTATAAAATAAGCAATTTCAAACTTCTGAAACTTATTCAATGGGAAAGTGATGTGACAAAAAGAGTGTTGGGAATATCATGCCAATGGATTAGAAAGGAAATATTCAAGAGGTAAGGCAAATAGCTCCTTCTTTGGAGCTATATATCCATATCCATATATCTTTAACTAACAAAGTCTTTTCAGGGATTTAGAATTTCGGTAAAGGATTTTCCAAGAATTCAAGATCACATTCCATTCTTCTCTGTACAAAAAGTGTATTCCTAAATCCAAATATAGTTATATTTAATCAACTTGTAAATTTAAAAAGAATGTTTTTCTGTTGTGTCCTGTGCCTGTCACTGACTGATAATGCATCTTTTCCTCTCCCAGTCTCCTGCCATTTTTGTTATTAATAATACGACCACTTTCTCAGTGCTAAATATCCGTCACTACTCTCATGCAAAATTTCCTCAGGTAAAATACATAACTTATAGCTCATTATTGTGTGTTCCTGAAACATAGCCTCCTACTCCATCCAACAGTCCACCCAGCAGTTGCTTTGAGATCCTGCTGCCTCTATCTTCCATAGATAGAGGGAAAGAGGAACTAGAATCAAGAACCTGAAGTCTGGTTACAGTCCAGGTCCTTGCTAGAAGGACTCTGAAAGTGATGTAGTGTGGATTATGTAATGCTGATGATCCTGTACCATAAGGCTGTTGCTATATTTGAGACAGTCTAGGTCTTATATATCCTTTAAAATAAAGGGATCACTAAGCCCAGTTGTAAGAATAGTATATATATCTCCAACACAGTAAAGCAAAACTGGATTTTTAATCTTCTCTTTTAGCTGCAAAATGTTGCCAAACTGTCAACACATTCTTAGGTCACTATTTGCCTTTAGGCTCTCTTTGGTAGTTCTTTCTGCCCTAAGCCAAGTTCTTCCACAGGAACAGCCACTATTTCCTAGCATTCTGGCATTCAACTAACTGCATCTTGCCAATGATGCACATTCTCATTCTTCAAAGTCAAACAAAGAAAGATTTAGATTCTTCCCCTACTAGTTATTGGTTGTGCCCTTAGACAAGCTGTGCAAACTCTCTAATCTTCAGGTTTCTTATCTGTCAAAGAGGAATGGTTGGCCTTGTGCCTCATAAAGTTATCTTAAAAGGAAGCACTTAGCAAAACTTGACAAAGGGAAGCATTCAATTAGGAATTGTGGTGGTAATGAGATGATGATGATATTCTATCATTTCTATTCTGACAGAATATTCATCTGAAAGCCAGTTTTCCATGGGTTGAAACACTTCAAACCTTAAGTCTCTCCTTGAGTCTGCCTTCTTATGTATGTTCACCTTTTATCACAGTGCCATATCTTTTCTTCATCTTTCCATTTTCTGGGTTCCAGTCCTTGGCATGAGTTACTACTGAGCTAGAACCAGGTATGATTAGCCTTGCCATGCTCTGCTGGAGGTAGACAAGAATGCATCAGAAAATACAAGGTGCCTCAGTCTTCAAAATAAACATTTTCCACACAATTTTCAAAGCATCAGGGTAAAATATGATGAAGCACTTTGGAGAGGTGGAGTTTGGTCTAAGCTTGAAAAGTGGGAGAAGGTAGGTATGTTCTTTTCCACCTTCAATATATTTGCTACTAAGACACTAACTGTATTAAATTTGTCCCACACTTCAAGTTTCTACTTAGTGAGGGTAAAGGTAGCAAAGGTAGATATGGCTGTGGAGTACTTCAATACTGTGCACTACAAATGGCGTGCACCCCTAGGATACCTCATGCCCGTTGACAATTTTGCAGTGCTCAATGACATTTATGACTGTCCCTAAGTTAGCCTGGAAACAACCAGTACTTTTTTATTTTTATTTTTTTAAATATGAAATTTATTGTCAAATTGGTTTCTATACAACACCCAGTGCTCATCCCAACTGGTGGCCTCCTCAATACCCATCACCCACCCTCCTTCCCTCCCACCCCCCATCAACCCTCAGTTTATTCTCAGTTTTTAAGAGTCTCTTATGTTTTGCCTCCCTCCCTCTCTAACTTTTTTTTTCCCTTCCCCTCCCCATGGTCTTCTGTTAAGTTTCTCAGGATCCACATAAGAGTGAAAACATATGGTATCTGTCTTTCTCTGTATGACTTATTTCACTTAGCATAACGCCCTCCAGTTCCATCCACATTGCTACAAAAGGCCGTATTTCATTCTTTCTCATTGCCACGTAGTATTCCATTGTGTATATAAACCACAATTTTTTTATCCATTTATCAGTTGATGGACATTTAGACTCTTTCCATAATTTGTTGAAAGTGCTGCTATAAACATTGGGGTAAAAGTGCCCCTATGCATCAGCACTCCTGTATCCCTTGGGTAAATTCCTAGCAGTGCTATTGCTGGGTCCTAGGGTAGATCTATTTTTAATTTTTTGAGGAACCTCCACACTGTTTTCCAGAGCGGCTGCACCAGTTTGCATTCCCACCAACAGTTCAAGCCAGTACTTTTTTAAAAGCAAAAATTGAACTAAAAAGATAACTTTCATAGTATTCTCCATGATGGAAAGGTGGGGTTAGAGTTTTCAAATGTGGATTAAACCAAACTGAAATACGATGGCTGATTGTTTTAATAAACTGAAGGCATGCAGCTGGGTTTTTCCTTGGCAGTAATTCTAATAGCCTGAATAAAGAACATGTTGAACTCCCTACTATAAGGAGAAAGCGCTTGGAATATTTCGTTAGGAACAGGAGACAAGTGGATTTAAAACATATCATGTTTTCAGACGACTAAGTTTCCCTTGCAAGGAGGCATGGTATAAATATTACTTTAAAAATGCCATGTTTCTTGAAATTGTATGGTTTCCCCAATATATAACATGAATGTAAACAAGATGTCTGTCAAGCATAGCTATAACATATTGCTTAACACACCAAACTTATAATACTCACCTATTATTCTCGGTTCTCTTAATGAAAGAAACTAAGGACACTGCATAAATTCTTCAACACATGTTTCATTTCTCCAGCTGCCTTGTGCTGTAGAACATCATGCTAACAAGAAGTGATGCTAACAAGAAGCTAAAACCAGTATAGCAAATGGGGCATTTAAATATATATAAACATACTGGCATTCACAAAGAAAGGAGTTATTTGGGGGGAACTAAATGGATCCCTAGACAGGCATAGTTTAGTTTAATATTCCATGTATTTTTCTACATGCTAACCATTTTGGTCTTCTCAGTGGCAGAAAAAAATATTCTGTTAGAGAACAAGAAGTCAGCATGAAATTATCTCCTGGATTTGTATTCTAAACACAATTATTTTTGGGGAAAGTTAAAGGTAGACACCTGAACTTCACCATCTTTCCTTGGTCACTCAAGGACCGCTTTTAAATACCAGTATTCGCAGATAGCAGCAAAAGAAACAAAAGATTGCATTGTTTTTCTAAACAAACATCCTGGCAGCTCATGTGACTTCAGGGAACCTGGCCATTTTATGCACTGGTCCACTGGAGCTGGAGGATAAGTCTGAGGTCTCACATCTTACTCTCCTAAATGCTCACCAGGGAAATCAGTTCCCGTTGTTAACTGAGGCCAAATCTATATCGCAGTCATTTCTAGTATAAGTTCAGAATAAAGAAATGACTGGTCTTTTAGCCCAAATTAGACAGATACTTGGCCAACCCTTAAGCATAGGGAGACACTCATCTAATCATTCAAGGCTTCGTTTGTCCATTCACGTCCTCTGGACTCCACAGCCTCCATCAGTAAGTACTCTCAGTGAGCAAGTTTGTAGCAGAGAGTTGAACATCTTCAAAATAGCATCTTTTGTCAATTAAAGCCTGCTTCATATTAAAAGGGGGATTTAGGGTCCACATACACACAAAAAGCAACATATTGAAAATCAACTGTCTGCAGGGAGGGGATGGGGGGGATCAGCTGGGAAAGAGCAAAACTATTCTTAGAATCAAAAGACCTGTTGACCTAATAGACTATTAGAAGTGGTGTTCAGCATACACTCTGCTTCAGCCTGAAGATTACAGTGTACTCTGGTTCATTCATTATTGTTCTTTAATATGGTAAGTTGTAGCAAACAGATGCAATGATACAGTCTATTAAACATTCAGAGAACCCTGTCCCTTGACCACAGCCTGTATAATGCCTCAGGTTCCAGGAAACCAGTCTCACAGACAGTCAAAGTTGGTCTGAACAGGTTCCAAAGAACTCTGCTCCAGCCCAACCAGGCATTGGTCAATTACTACAGAGCATCATTTAAACTGAAAGGGATAGTTATCTAGGCCTACAATCAGCTGGAAACAGAGCGGCTGCCATGTCAGCAGTCTGCCTTTCCCAGAGGCTCCAGCACACTTAGTTTGGTTCTTTTGTCACCAGTCATTTGCATCCAGGCTGACGTGGTTGCTTAAAAACAAAGGCTGCCAAGTTTGTTAGTCACACTTTATTTCCTTTTCTTCCTCCTCTATACCAAAGAAACAACCGAAAAGGAAATTAAAGATTCCTTTAATAGTTGACATTTGATTTTTATACCATTTCTAAATGGGGTAATATTTCATTAATACACTCAGCTTCCTTGGAAGGGCACAGAGCAAAGTAAATTCTTTGTTATTCCTTTAACAATGTACAGCTCATTCCCTGTATGCTATTTACACTGAACATCCCAGGGGAGACAGATGGTGTAGATCTTCCCCAAAAAACTTTTCATTCAGTTTTTACTAGAGTTTCTTTTAGAAATGGAGGATGAATGGAAAAGATTAAATACCATAGAATCCTTTTCCCAAATAAACCCCAAGAAAAGCCCAAGAAAAGAAAAGCCCAAGTCTGTTTGGGGATCAAACCCTTGTATTTTCCTGTTCTGATATCATTCAAAACGAGTTTTAATGGTGAGTGGATAGTTTCCATGGGACAACCATTTTCCACACAAATTTCCATTCTGAATAGCCTTAGCAATGACCTCAGCTTGACTCCAAATTTAACTGTACACATCTAACCTCAAGTGCAGCTTCTCCAGCAAACCCCAGGTTGTCCTTATTTTGCTTTCTAAAGCAATGTGTGTACTGTAACCAGTCCATGATGATGGTGATTATTATATTAATAAAGCTACTGTTCCTTGGAGATGCGGCTTTGTGGTTTCCAAACAGCCTTCTATCCTAGCCAAGAAGGAGGCAAAATTCTTGTACGGGTTGTTTTGCAATGGTTTGTGGCAAAGAACAGCAGAATGCCATAAGAAGGAAACAAGAATTAAAAGGGAAGGGAAATTTGAAGAAACACACAAACTAGGATTCCTTTCCAGTGGTATGCTAAGCATAGACTATAGAGCACTGCTGGAAATAAAGTAGGATGAGACTCCCAGCCCATGTAGCCCGAGGCGCCCTCTATAGACGAATTCTCCAAGTTTGTGGCCAGAGAAGGCAATGGAAATACGTAGGCAAACTCCTTGCAGTCATCATCAGGGCAAAATTATGTGCTTCATGGAACAGATGGTGTACGTAATACAGGTTAGCCCCTACCATGATAATAAGTATATTATTTACCTGCTATTTCTGCCAGCTACTCTAAAATCAGGAACTTGGGGGAATGAGAAGGTGAGAGAGATTTAGAGGTAGAATACAGATCAGATAACAACGAGGAGTCAGAAATATCTGAGAGATATTGATACCAAAAAAAAGAACATTCTAAACTTGTTCTAAGATAAGAAATGTAGTGATGTAACTTTTCCTCTCTCTGCTCTGAATATCCTAACATGCTGGGGATCTTGAATAAAAGTGGTTCCACATGTAGGGTTATCCTTACCTGTGATTTTCAGCTGGTTAGTAGTTTCATCCCACAGTGTGCCCAAGGGAATGGTTTTGCTCTCCCACCAACTGTTATTCCCGTCTCCATTTTTCAAGTTTTGACTGAGAACCTCAAATTAACAAAGTAAGAATGTCCTGGATGACTTCTGGCTTAGTGGGACCAACAGAGCAGACCTGGCAGTCTGGAGTGGGTAAACCTAGAATCCAATCTCCAGGATACCCGGTTTGTGGAGAGGCTAACCATTGAACTTCACAACATTTCTACTAAAGAGTGACCAACACAAGATTCTGATTTAATAGCCCAGGGAAAGTTCCAGGCATCAGGTTTTGTTCTTGCTTTCTTGTTTTGTTTTGTTGTTGTTGTTGTTGTTGTTGTTGTTGTTTGTTTTGTTCTTTTTTTAAAGCTCCCTTGGTGATTCTAATGTACAAGCAGAGTCGGGATCCCTTACACAGAGAAAGGTCTGTCGTTGATGACTCCCACCTCTGGATATAACAGGGTTCCCACTCTGTTGCTTTGAAACTTTAGAAGTCCAAAGGAGTTTATTCATTTATTTAATCAATATCAATTGATTGTCTATAGTTTGTAAGGCACTGTCCTAGGTGATAGCGATATACAATGAACGAGACAAAGTCCCAGACTCATTCCTGAGTTTACATTCTTGGCAGGTAAAATATTTTTAAAGTACTTGGAGAATCTGAAATGTAAAAGCCTACCTTTGCCTGGGGAGACAAAACAAAACAAAACAAAAAACAAAACCACATACAAGTAGCCAGATTGTTATCAATAAGGAATAACTTTTTTAAAAATTTTTTTTTTCAACGTTTATTTATTTTTGGGACAGAGAGAGACAGAGCATGAACGGGGGAGGGGCAGAGAGAGAGGGAGACACAGAATCGGAAGCAGGCTCCAGGCTCTGAGCCATCAGCCCAGAGCCTGATGCGGGGCTCGAACTCACGGACCGCGAGATCGTGACCTGGCTGAAGTCGGACGCTTAACCGACTGCGCCACCCAGGCGCCCCGGAATAACTTTTTTAAAGAGATTCCCGTTCCCAAGAAGAAATCATAGGGCCTCATTGTCAGGATAAGCAAAAACAGTCCTCATTTTTTAGGGCATTGAATTTAATCGATCTATTCTTCCAGTCCATAAAAGTTTTCCTCTTTTACCTTGCGCATGCTGAAAATAGTCATTTTAAAAAGAAGACAAACTCACAATTTAAAAGTACATAAATAATTCCTCTGCATAATCTCAGGTTGAGGGAAGGCATACAGCTGAAATGGACTCTTCCCTTTGTAAAAAGCAGTAATTTCGTGGATTTTTCTTTCAGATATAAAAACAAAACAACAACAACATAGAATGTGGATCCTTCCCTGTTTACTATTTTACCCACACCATGAACTTTTGTAGCTGTCTTAATCCACAAATCTAGGAACAAGTGCCTAGTAAGACATCATTTAGAATGACTCATCCTTTATACCCAGTCACCTCAGGATGTTATTTATGTAAATGGAGTACAAAGGAGAGAAAGGATGGAGAAATGGGGCTTAGGAAAAATCAACCTTTTAGTCATGTTATCTAAACCAGGGACAGATCAGAAATACAAGAGAGTCTTGGAACAGGAATCCGAATTCAGCAGTGAGACGATCGGGTAAAAAACTCTGTGGGACTTCCTAAATTAACAGAAAACCCAAAGCCCCCTGCAGGTGGCCAAGTTTGATATCCCAATCATTAATATTTTACATGTGGAGTTTTCATTAGGACAAGTTTACCATATGATGGACAATCTGTGTATATTTGCAGATGTGGTGTGCGTGGCCGTCAACCCTGCGTGGAGAGGATAATTCCCAGCAATCTCCACCTGACTGTTGCTGAAGGCAATGTCCAATCAAAGTGCAGAGCTCAGCGAATAAATGAGTTGCTTTGACAGGAAATTCCAACAGCAATTTTAATTCTGATCAGGCTTCAGGAAATGGAAAGAATAAAAACACATCAATTATAGTGACAGGAAGTTTTAAATCACATGGCAAGCAGCTGCTGCCAAAAGATGTGTCTGCCAGCTTTGTTAAGGAGCCCGGTATTTTGGTGTGACCAAAATTTTACACCAAAATGTTATAGGCTGACATCACTCCCTAATTGCATGTTATCTCTCTACAAGGGTAAAGAAAATGACACGCTACTGAAAGCATATCATTATTACAAAAAAAAAATAATAATAACTCAACTGTAGGGGTTTGGAACACATTTTTAAAAATGAACACATACAAACATACTCCTCTACAGAGAAAGCAGATCTGCCTGCCAATTAAATTGTGACTGTCCACAGATCATTCAAACCTTGTTTAATCAACACTTGGGGATGAGTATTCATTCCATTTCATGATAAGGGGATATAGATCCTTCTTGAATAGTCTCTCTCCCTTTCTAGTGTATTTCTTAATACTTTTAATCTAGGTCCAAAAGAAAGGATGTCAAAAAGAAATCTTAAGCAACAGAGAACAAGTCAACACAGAATGGTCCATAGGGCTTGGTGGGGGTCGGGGCTGGAGGAGAGGTGGTTTTCTTCATAGTATATCGAGTAGGCTCTACTTTCAAAAGAATTTTAACTTAGAGTCACTCTAGACAAATTATAATATAAATTCATTTTCCTAAGATTTATAAAGTGCCTTTCTATAAAGTTCAAAGGGAGCTGAGAACTTTCTCTGGTTTGTTGCCTTTCCTGCTTCCTGCTTAGGAACCTGGGGATAGATGTTAATGACCATGTGCTCATAAACGGCCCATGGAAGAGGTTATAACTCAAATTCTACTTTTCCTCACCCAATTAAAGGCTTCCCCTTTTCCTAAAATTCCATGGACCCTGACATTTAACTGATAAAATCCCAGTTTATCAATCTCCATTGATAAACTAGAGACAAATTTTCCATGTTGGTCTTATAGGTTGGAGGCAATGACACCAAGCACGTATTTAAAAATCCAACTTCTAGGTAATATTTACTATTCTCAGTATGTTACACTAATATAATTAGTACGTCTAGCAATATTTACCAACATTTGACACACATCAGGTTTTAGAAATTTAAAAATATTCCCTTGGGTCGGATACAAACAAAGCAAATGTTATTTTTTAGCTTTTGTTTGAGACTAAATAGAACAGAAACAGAACTGATGAGAAAGATCATGGATTGACATTCTAAGCTTCTGGAGGGTAGAAGTAATAATTAAGAACCATTTGTAGTTCCCACAACACGTAGCAACACCATGAAATAATAAGCAACTTGCCTTCTGATTTTTCACCGGCCTTTCCTGTATTTGTTTTCGGGCTGCATGATTAGGTGGAAAGAGTATGAGATTCTGATTCAGACTGAGCTATGTTGAACCCAGTTTCTAGTGTTAAGCTGCTGTGTAACTTTAGGCAAATTTCTTATTCTCTCTTTGTCAGCTATCTCATTTGAAAGTAGGAATAATGATAGTATTTAATTCATAAGGTTGCTGAGAGGATTAAATAAAACATTGAATTTAAAGTACTTGGTGTAAGACTTGACATAGAGCAAGTATGTAATAGACATTAGATGATATAATAATACTTATTCCTATTAATGTTGATATTAATAATCCTCTCCAGTTTATCTCTTTGCCTCACATTTTGCCATGATGTTTATGACACTCAAGCTTGGTACATTTCTCCATGAAAATCTTTCTTTTAGCTTAGCGCTAAAAGAAAGGACACTAGCTTAGGGCTCAGGGTTCTTCACTGGATAAGCCTTAGCAGATGGTCTCCCTGTTCTAGTCCCATCTAAATCCCCTACATGCTGTGTCTAGATCTGCCTGAGAAAGTAGCTCTCTCCAGTAGCCAAGCTATTGCCAACCCTAGTTTCTCTGCTGTGGCCAAGCTCTCTCTATAATTAGCCCAGCAGCCAAGACTTCATAGACTGTGGAGGCTTAGTGCCTTCTGCTGGCTCTTCCTGCAAATAACTGTCCTGGGAAGGGAAAAATGGAGAAGATGGTTTCCCTGGCCTCCTTTTCTAGTGTTCCCTGAGCTCAGTCCTTCTCCAAGGCCAACTAGCCTTACTTTCATTATGAATCACTCAGATCATACCTGGCATAAGATGGGAGTCATATTATTATTACCTACAGGAATCCATGAAGAAGTGGTTACTACTTAGGTTTAGAAGCAGATGCACACTCATACACCCTACGCTTGTACTGGTAACAACTTTGGATCTCCAAGGATGCTGGATCTGGATGGATGAGTGACAGGCAGGTAATTAACAGCATCACAGGATAGTAGTATAAGACTAACATATTAAATAGCTAGCAAATTTCTTCATATGCAACAGCAGAGGACAGAACTCAGGGCGTCATCAGATATTCTATATTGTTTGGGAAATGGTTATCCACTGAGAGACCACATATATTTTCATTTCACTTCAAAATCTTTATTTCAGCCCTCCACGGGGTGGGTTCCAAACCCAATTCTCCCAAGTCCCAACCCAGTCAGCACACCACTGTTTCATTTAATATTTTTGTTTCCTGTTCTTGCCACTTGGCTTTGTTTGACATCTGTCTATATTAACTATATTTTTCATTGACATTACTAGCTTTGGCAGCTCAAAGAAACAAATCCTTTGAGTCTGGCTGTGCTATTCTTTGGTATTTCCTAGATCTCCAGGTTATGCACTGTCAGCAGTCTTTGTACCTAAACCTGCATGCTTGGTAGTTGACATTCATGGAGTGCCAGCAATGTGATGGACCTTGGATAGCAATGGGAGGAAGGTTCATGTTCTCAGCTCAGCAATTTATGAGAGTCTAAAGCCCACACAGCATTTCTTATTACATTCAACTTTAAGGGAATTATTGGCAGTGATATTTTACACTTGTCATTTGTAGAGTCTTAAAAAGGACTAGACACTTGCTAGCCAAACTGCATGAAATCCAAAAGGTCCTTTATAAAGTATTATTGATATTTCTGCTAAACAGACATTATATCCTTCCCTACCCTTCCCTTCTCTGATTATAAAAACCCAGGGAAAATCTCGAGAAATATATGAACAAGACTTTCTGAGTCACAGGTCCATATTGCAAGTGCTAACTGAAGCACTCTTTTATTTATATTTCTCAAATTATTTTCATATAATTGTTGAGTGTTTCCTCTGATTTCTCAACATCACAGCCTTCAGAATTAATAAAGACATCTTACTTTGGAAATGAGTCTTATTTGAAGTATTTTGAGAGAGTTCCAACACACGCTAGTGTTTAGTATCCAAAAACAAAAAGTTATTTTTTAACCCTCCCTTTTCAAAGTCCACTGTGCCAAAATATATAAAGAGTTAGTAAGAAACTAAGAAAAGAAAGGTAAGAACCTAACAAATTTAACTATATTTCTATTTGCTTCTCTTATTACTGGTTTTGATTTTTACCTAGACTAAAATGCAAAACAGTAAAATAAGCTTTCTAAATGGCTATTTCCTTTTGAAGACCATAATCTGTGTTACTTTGCTAAGGCTGCCATATCAGAGCACCTAAGACTGGGGGTTTTAAATAACATAAATTTATTTCCTCACAGTTCTGGAGGCTAGAAATCCAAGATCAAGGTGACACCAGGGTTGGTTTCTTCTGAAGTCTCTGTCCTTGACTTGTAGATGGCTGTCTTCTCTCGGTGTCTCCACATGATCTCCCTTTTGTGTGTGTCTGTGTCCAAATTTCCTCTTCTTTTAAGCATATAGGTCATATTGAATTAGGGTCATTCTAATGACCTCATTTTAATTTAGTTACCTCTTTAAAAGACACTATCTCCAAATACGGTCACATTTTGAGCTACTGGGGGTGGTTAGGACTTAAACATATGAATTTTGGAGTGACACAATTCAGCCCATAGTATCCACTAAAAATCCTTTTCAGGTATACCTTCTACTGCATCACAGATTTATTTCTTAGAGTTATGTTCAGGCTGAATTTTAGTAAACAAGCAGTTCTCAAACTGTGGTGCCTAGCAGCATCAAGTTCACTAGATAAATTGCTAAACATGCAAATTTAGGGGACACACTTCAAACTTTCTGACTCAGAACTTCTAAAGGGGTTAGAGGCTGAGCAGCCTGTGTTTTAACATACCTTCTACATGATTCTAATGGATGCTAAAGTTTGAGAACTACGTAAATTAACCACATGGCAATTTTAACATACTGTAAGAGATATTTTGAATGGAACACTGTAGTAGATTCTTTTACAAAGCAAAGAGCCTTTGTGAAAATATGAATAATCACCTTTTAATTTTTGTATTTTGGAAATTCTGAATTTTAATGCTGGTGGTTTTTTTACAGGAAGGCACATCAGTATTTCATCTAATTAAGTCTGATATTCATTCTTGGCAATTATTTTGAAGTATGCATATATGTGTGAATATATATATTGCTAACCCATAACTTTAGCTTATTAATTTTTACTAGGTTCACTAGTAACTGCCTCCTGTGTTCTGTTTCAGTTTATTCAGGTCAAACCCCAATTTCAGTTCCTTCCAACTACTTCTCCCAAGCATTTCTCATTCCTTGAAAGGAGATCTCCCATGCTGAACTAAGCACCGATCAAAATTCCTTACGTCACATTACTTCAGAATTACCAAAATTACAGATTTAAGTGGAGGTCCTTCCAGTTTTTTCCTCTTACATTCTAGAATTACAAATCAGTTCAATTGAGAAGACAGATGCTTTTCTGGCTATTTTGTGCTCAGGAATAGAAAAATTACCTCTAACAGTTACTAAGTCATGTTTTCATTGTTGTTGTTGTAGTCCTAAATATTTCAGCAGCAAATAATGAAACACACGAAACTCAGAGGTGGCTCACCAGAATGAATTTTATTTCTTTTGCAGACAACCAGGTCTTTGGCAATTTTTGTCTAAGAAAAATTATATTTTGATAAACACTTGCATACACACACACACACTTTCTCACTCACTCATACACGCAGATGAGCACTTTACTCCTGTGGAGGCACTAGACAATGACCAGGTCACTACTCTTTTATCATCTAGTAAAAGTAGGAATTTTGACCTTTTCTAAGCCAGTTAAAAAAATGCACCTTCAATCTAATTTTATTTTTCTAAATGTTTTTTTTTCAAATTTTTTAATGTTTATTTATTTGTGTGTGTGTGTGTGTGTGTGTGTGAGAGAGAGAGAGAGAGAGAGAGAGAGAGAGAGAGAGAGAGCGCGCGCGTGTGAGCAGGGGAGGGGCAGAGAGAGAGGGAGACACAGAATCGGAAGCAGGCTCCAGGCTCTGAGCAGTCAGCACAGAGCCCTATGCGGGGCTCTAACTCACAACCGTGAGATCATGACCTGAGCCTAAGTCAGACGCTCAACTGACTGAGCCACCCAGGTGCCCCTAATTTTATTTTTCATTTAAACAATGTTTAATCATTTGAATGATATGCTATGCTTGATTAGTCTTTAGACTAATGATATTTTCGTGAATCCATTCAACCTAAATGGAAATGGGATGTTCTAATATTTTTTTAGGTTTATCTATTTATTTTGAGAGAGATGGGGGGTGGGTGGGGAGGGGAAGGAAGAGAGGGACAGACAGAATCCCAAGAAGACTCAACACTGTCAGTGCAGAGCCCTATGTGGGGCTCAAACTCACGAACCATGAGATCATGACTTGAGCCGAAACGAAGAGTCAGACGCTTAACCTACTGAGCCACCAGATGCCCCAAGGTGGGGTGTTCCAAAGCTATGCTAGCCTGGCAGAAAGAGAAATAGAACATTAGTGGCCAGCAAACAGGGCCACTGTCATCAACACACGCTGAGTTAAGGAGATTTATTCTGTAGGACAGTAGCTCTTAACAACTCAATGGATCATAGAAACTTTGAGATTCTAATTAAAACTATGGAAACTTTCCTGAGAATAATGCACCCAGACCCGTGCACCTTTCTAAATATAGTATCAGTAGGCTTGCAGGTACTAAAATAGGAACTCTCATTGTTATGAGATAGACCTTGAATCTAGTCTTGGACTCCATTCAAACACCATCAGAAATGGAGGATGGATATTGACTCTTTTCTCCAAAGATCTGTGTAAAGACTGTGTGCAGTTTGAAATATATATACTTAATTTTTTTAGTCTTTAGTGTATAAAGAAATCAGTAAAACCTAGTCCCTACTTATGGGGAAGGGTGATAAGAGGTTATGACAGGAGATACAGATGCCATAATGGGGCATAAAGACATTTTGTAGAAGTTTAAATGACAGCGATACGGCATTCCGTTAAGGGCGGTGGGGGGGGGGGGGAGGGTAGAGCAAGAAAAGCTTCATTAGAGAAGAACGTTTACAGGATGGGAAGAATTTTAAAGATGTAAGCAAGACAAGAGGTGGAAGAGAGAAGAGAGAAAAGGTATTTCAGGAGAAAAGAACTTCAGTAAAAAAGCACAGTCAGGAGACAGAAGTTATTTTCCAAATCTCCTTTGATTAGAAAAGTGATCCTTAATCCTGGCTGTGCATTCTCACTGCCTGGAGAGTTTTTAAGACCCTACCCCAGCCCCATTAAACCAGAATTTCTAGGGGTGAAGCCCAGACGTCTGTATAGTTTCATAGCTCCCACGTGTTTCTAACATGAAGCCAGGGTTAGGAACCACTGGACCAGAGCAGAGAGACTGAGCTGCAGACGGTGGGAGATGACGTGAGACTTGCTAAGTAGATCAGTTTTGTGCACTGGAGGGCCTCCTATGCTCACATGGCATTTTGCACTTAGCCAGAGGTCACAGAACATTTTTTGGGAAGGGGTGACATGACGAGAGCTGTCCTTTTGAATTATTTTTGGTGGAAAGCTGCCCTGTCATATACATTAAACACATACAGATTGAGTAAATAGAAATGGGACATTGACTCTCTCTTCCATGTCTGGTCATCATGGCAACAAAATGCCATCACTTATAAAGGGCATTCTTCCAACATGTTCTTTGTGATTACTGCTGCTCTCTTCCATATGTTCTTCAATGAAACTGAAGATCTTTTCACCTATTTTCTCTTGATTATCTGGAATTCTCTAAAAAAGTTTTTTTCCCACTTTTTGCCTCCTTGGCAAGGGTTTGTGCAGTCAGTTAAGCAGCACAGTTGGTCAATGTGCTAATGTCAAAATAAGATAACCCTAAAAATGCTTTGAAAAAAAATACGTATTTTCTTCTAAAGGAAAGAGGCTGTCTGGTTTGAGGCAGAGTGGTATCATGGGAAGAAGCTTAAAGTCAGGAAGTACAGAGTATGGCTCCTGGCTTGGCTATTTGTCAGCAAGTTAAGCTCCCTGAATCTTAGTTTCCTTATAAAATGTGAGGTGGTGCAATCTGTCTGGCATAGGAGTGAGGACTGTAGAGAAAATATGTGGATAGCAGGTCGCACAGGACAAGTAATAGGAGCTCGATAAAGGGCAGCTGCTATTATTAATTAATGTCACAAATCTTAAAAATCTTAAGATTTCAAATCGTCCTTAAAAAGTAGGATTCAGGGGCGCCTGGGTGGCGCAGTCGGTTAAGTATCCGACTTCAGCCAGGTCATGATCTCCCGGTCCGTGAGTTCGAGCCCCGCGTCGGGTTGTGTGCTGACCGCTCAGAGCCTGGAGCCTGTTTCAGATTCTGTGTCTCCCTCTCTCTGACCCTCCCCCGTTCATGCTCTGTCTCTCTCTGTCTCAAAAATAAATAAACGTTAAAAATAAAAATAAAAAATAAATAAAAATTTAAAAAAAAAAGTAGGATTCAAAATATGGTCTTTGATAGCTCAGCTTTTCTTCAAAGAAGTTATTTTCATCTTCCAAAACTAGGGGACAAAAAATGAAGTGCAAAGAACCTATTACTCAATGACATTTTTAAAGAGATATTGCTACCTAAAACAATTCCAGTTTTAAGAAGCTAAGACCAGCTGTATATCTCACAATAAAATTTCTAAAATAGCATGCCTTTCAAATCTGGAAAAAGAAAGGGTTTCTGGAAGTGAGAAGATATTTGGTGATTTTGAATCCATACATGGAATCTTTTATGGAAACATTAAGACATCTAGTTAGAATGTGTGCAAATAGTAATTTTTAAGCAAAGATTTACGAATACTCATCACAAGCATTGTGTTAAGCATTTTACATGGAATTTTATTTTTACATGTACTACATTTGATTTTCACTACAACCCTATGAGGTTTCTTCACTTGAAGAAACTAAGGCTGAGAGAAGTCACAGAGGACACTGCTATGTGTGCAGCCTGTAAGCTATTTTGTCTCTGTTATTTCTTTAAACGCTCTTCATTGTCATGCTTGGTGTCTGTTTCATTGACTTCTCAGAAAATCACAGTCCCAGATTCCCATGATCATTGAAACACTTCCTCTCTGCAATCTTACAGAGTCTCCTGACCGTGGCCCTGCTGGGTTCTACAAAATCATTTGACATTTTGTTATGTTCTTAATATGGATAATACCAAAGATTGCATTCCTTGGTAGCGTTTCACCATTTTCAAAGACTAAATATGGGGTGAAAAGGGTCAAAATGAGTTACTTTGGTGCTGTTCTCCTATCATTACCATCAAAGACTAATTTCTAGAACCAGAATTTGAGTCCATTCAATCAGAGGACTTCACTGATACCCTCTACAGAGTATATTAAATAATTCATTCTTTTAAAATATTAAGAAAATGAAGGTGTCTTTATTTTTTAAAAAAACATTAAGTTCTATCATTGATATCTTCCAAAACAATGTCTAAAATGGATGCTGAGAGCCATCTGTATTATAATTCTTGTTTGTTAGGGAAGAATTGTTAAAACTACCTGGCCAAATGAACTAAATTTTAAGAGGAAATTTCATAATGGCCTATTTTTTTTAATACTTCAAAGAATAATACATATCACAGATCTTCCAAAGTGTTGCCAGATTGGAATTTCTTAAAAATCTTTCACTGCCAACATATTGCTGGTGTTGAAATACAATCCATGTCTCTCCCAGCTTCGACAAACATATTTAACACATTTATGCATACATTAGTTAGTGTAAACATGACTCACTTAAGTAGAGAGGGTTTTTTTTTAATTTTAATATTTCATCACCATGTCATTCCATGGAAACTACCTAGAGGCTACTATGAGGGAGTTTCAAACATCTCTCATATAAAACATCATTATACATTAGCAGAAACTCCATTCAGTCAAGAAGAATGGCATATTGGCTGGAGGCAACTCTATAAACCACATGCAGTTTTAATTAAATTCATTAAAAATGCTGTGTCTCTCAGTAGATTTGAGGGCAGATAGAACCACTTAACAATAGCCAAGACCTAATCCAGTTTGTCAGAACTAATAATAATACAAATGCAACTTCTCACACAGGGACACATCCAAAAAAGTTCACAAATGAGCAATTGTGGTGATATTTTTTAAAGTAATATTTATAAATTATTGCAAGATGTTACCAGTCTCAGACCATGGTTGCAATGTCTAATTCCAATGAGTTGATAAAAGGTGCTATTAATAAAAAGGCACATCTTGGGCAGCTGACATAACTAATTGATCAAGTAATTTGAGTAAAAATACAAGATTTACTAGGAAACCCGGACAGGGATGAAATCACTCAATTTTCCAAAAGCCAGAAGGCCTTGAAAAAAAAGGAGACCACAGAACACTTTTATGTCTAACCGAAACCAAATAAAATGATCCCAGCGTACAAATAGGCTTCAGATGATATAATGTGACGAGAGATTTCAACTATGTAGGCAAACCTTTCATTTTCTTACCCAAATATGCCAAGCCAAGGATTACCAAAATAGAGAGGGAGGGGAAAAGTCCTATTTCCTCAGTATTTTGTCTCTAAGGGTGGCAAGGAACATTTTTTCTCTCCTCTTTAAATTTCACCATACCTCACTAAACTAATGCTCAACATAACACTTGGACCTCACGATCTGGGTTAAATTAAAACAAAATAAGATAAAATGGACCCAGATGAACATGAATTTACCTAGACTGACACTTCTAGAAATGGTTATCGGAAGATGCATCACCACCAGCCCACCCATGAATCCCTTCAGCAGCTCAAATCACTGCCTCTCTGGAGCACCTGAAGACAATTGGGACATTATTTAGTTTTGCCAGATGACTCTGCTGAGGTTTCCACTGTGTGTGAACTAAAGAGAGAAGGAAACAACTGGTCAAATCCAGGTACTTTAAGAAATATGGCATATCTCTCTGTCCTCTTGGGTAAACAGGCACATTCCCCCAAAACATGCTGTAACTAAGAAAAGCCCAATTTTGGCAAGAGCACTGTCCTGATCCATCTCATGAAGGGAAAATTGGTAATACATATGTATTTCCTCAGTCCTCCAGCATTGAAATCAATCTCTACCACTGAGATAATAGTTTAAGGAAAGGCATCTTCCAATCATTTTCTCACTGTATCTTCATAATATCTTCTTAAGGAAAGGGTTGAAAAGAGATGTGAATTTTATGATGTCTAGACATATCAAGAATGGTTGTTCAGGAGAAGAATGACTCTTTTGTAAGTAGAAGCTGTAGTGGAAAAAACAGGAAAGGAAGGGAATTTTAAATGGTACCCAAAGATAGGAAAACACATATGAATGTGGGTGTCTCCAGCCAGAGAATTATGGAACCAAGGGAATTAAGAGATTAGTGATGCACAAAACACATCCCACCCTCTGTGAACAGTTAATAAATTACAAACTCATACACATTCACCATATTCTTACATGTTTTGTATTTTCTTCCTGCCTTGGAACTCATATTACCCAGCCTTCCATTCCATGCATGTCCATATGTCTGACCCCAATTGCTTACTTAATCAAGAATGTGAATGGATTTCCATTCGCCAAATGACACTAGAGAATAATCAGAGCAACTTAGTTTATTCCCACTTTCCTTGAACCATCTGCTAAGTCTTACTTCCCAATACCAGAAAAACATCATGGCAACAGCCAAAGCCTTCAGTATGCCACACTTCTAGAGAAAATGGCCACTTGCTTTATTGACCACAAGGTATCAAATTTCACAGTACAACTTTTGGGCTGTTAAGTGAAACCAACTATTCTCCCATAGCCCAAAAACTTCCTGATTTTATGAAAAGGAAAGCTTCTCAGTTCAATTTGTTTTCCTGCAACAAAATTATCCAGATTGTTATCAAAGTTAGAATCCCAAACTGATAATTTCATAGGAAATCTTATTCCACATTAGGGCTCTATGATAATAACCAGGGGCTGATTTGTTTGTTTCCTTTTTCACAAGTCATCGAGTGTAACAGCTTTCATGGATCTTAGCCCTCACAAACACTTCCTAACTTGCACAGTCTCCCACAGACAGGTCCGACATTATACACATTCATAGACAAGTAAAAGAAGTTCAGAGCTCAACATCAAGTTGTCTTTATTACTGCTTCCACTCTGACCTTGAGATCCACTTCTATAAATGAGCTCTTTCCTTGTTGCTAGAATGTAAACCTCTCCCCTGAACACTGGTTACTTTCTTTTCATCTAATTACCTAGGGTCATTAATGTTATTCTCAGTACTTTCATCCCTCCAGAACTGATATCTTGCCATGATTTTCCTAATACTTGTTGAGATTCTTAGAGGACCAAATAAATAGCACCCGAATGAGAAATAAGACAAAGATAGAAGTGCAATTTGACCAAAATAACATTTTCATTACGGATAAAGTCTGAGTAAGAATGTAGTTTACTGAGAAAGCCAAATAGACTTGCTAATTATTTTCCTGAATTAGGCAGATTTACCCACTCATTCACAGCTAAGGCCAGGCTGGATAGACCTCCCCATTTGAGTGTAAGAAGGACTAATGGCACAAGGGAGCAGAACGTAACTTGTATGCTTGCAGGTATCCTCATTCCAGCAACAAAAGACAGAGACTGCCCAGCTTATATTTCTAAACCTACTGATCAGATAAGTCACCATATCTCCTCTGAGGGTGGAGGCTGGGGGTAGAGGAGAGTGAATAAGGGGTTGGCAAGAAGCCAGGGATATTACGCTAACTGAGCTTAATACTGAAGGAAACAACAGATGTGGTCAGAAAGAGCATTCAGTTGTTTCAATTCTCTCGTACCATGTGAGAGGCTTGGGTTAGATTTACAGGCTATGCACCAAGATGGCAGGGTTTGAAGAGTCAAATTAATAACACTATTCTTTCCTGTCCAAGTTCTGAATTAATTGAGAAGTAAGGATGAAAACAAAGACCAAACTATCATCATTACTACAGATAAGAGAGAGGCTGGCAATTGTAACTTACTGTGAAAGCAAAACTGGACTTGCTGTACCTCTCCCCCAGATTTGGGACCCTGGAAAGGCTCACATGTGGCAGAGCAAGCACTCTTACTGATGTCACTACCTCTACCTGGTCTGGAAATGACAGCAGTATAAAGAGACCAAATTTCCCATGCCTGGGAACACTGATAGATTAGTTACAATCAAGAAATGCTGGCCATTAATTATTGTCCAGGAATCTTCACACAATTCTACTCTATTCGGAGAAGAAAGGCACAGGAGTCAAGGGTTTTGAGGAAATTTTGCTCTTGCTGGAAATCAGAAGAAAAGAAATGTAGGCATTTCCTTCATACTGTGCTGCCCCCCACCCCTCCCCCCCACCCCGCCACACACAATGAAGCCTAGGTCATATAGTTGAATGTCCATTGCCTTCAATTAGATATCCCAAATTTGAACCCTTTGCTTGTGTAAACCATATGGAGATGGTGTGGAGCTCTACTGCCCCCATTTCTATGTTCTTAGCTAGTTATTTGTTTACAACTTTTTCTGCATGCTTTATGACACAAGAGCTGAGCATGTTTCTCTTTCTACTTCTTGGTTGCCATCACTTACTCTACTTTGACAGTTTCTCTTCTTTGAAATTACTTGTTCTTTACTTCCTTGCTATTGCTCAAATAGAGTTCCTTTTCACTTAAGAGTTTTAATGCTAGCTACTATACACTATAGAAAATCAGCAAAGAAAAATACTGGATATTGGAACATTTCTTTAAATAACAAAATACTCAAAAGAGTTATTATTCCATAGTTATAATATAATAAAATATAATTGATAACAACTTTCAGATTTTCATTGTCTCAGTCCTGACTCTCCTAAGAGATGGTTTCAACCAATGTTTGCTAACAAAAGGCATGCTTGCTTCCCCTAGATGCCCGTGGAAGACATCTTTAATTGACACAAGGATGGAGAATCAGACTCCTTCTCAATATAGCAATCCAGATGGTCACTACCAGTGTCTTGACCTTCAAGATGTATTTCTATTTTGGATAATTTTATACTGTCATTTTTTAAAAATGTATCACCTACCATCAGAAGTTTTCGATACTATGTTATCTTCACATGCCAAATTTTCAGCCACCTCAGTATTTTCTCAAAAAAAGTTTTTTACAACCGTCCTCACACCTTTTTCCACTGCAAACTACTATTCTCATGGTACCATATTTCACTCTTGGACATCTCTTTGTAGGCCAATGCATGATCTCTTTTGGTTATAATTTGCTTGCCTATACTGCTACCATATTCTCCTATCACACACACTTGCCCACTATTTGTATCGACCCTGTGGAACCCTTTCTGGCAGTTCTGATGTCATCAGGGTTCCCACTGTCATTCCTGTGCCATCACTCACTAATATTCTAGAATGAGATTTATACCTGCCATTTTATTTTTGTTTTCTGTATATCTCATGTCTAGTTTTCCTTTTATTATTCTTTTGCTGCTTTCTTTTACATTAAGCAAATCTTTTCTGATAGAACATCTTAATTTTAAATAATTTTTTCACTATTTTTATTTCTTGCTTCAGATTTATGTTAACTTAATTCCAATGAAATGTAGAAATGTTACACCTGTATTGCTCTATTCCCCTTCCCTATTTTATGCTATGTTATTGTTATGCATAATATATCTATACATGTTACAGAGCCAACAATACATTGCTATAACTATTACTTTATATAATTTTATGTATCTTAAAGAAGCTAAGAGAAGAAAGAAGCAATTACATACTTATAGCTTTTTTTAATTTAGCCTTTGTACTTGGTTCTCCTCATTTTTTCTTATGCATTCAAATTATCATGTGGAGTCATTTCTGTAGGCAAAATGCAGCTTTGTGCCCACCCCCTTCCTTTGTGTGGCTACCAGCAATAAATTTCTACATATTATAGTTCCAGCAATATAATTCTATGCATAGTGTTTTATATAACTGTTATTTAAATTAGTTAAGAGAAGAAAGAAAAAGAAATATGCACTTATATTGTCTTCTGTAGTTACATAATAAATTGCCTTTACTTGCCTTCTTTGTTTTCTCCTGTGGATGTGAATTTGGGGTCACTTGCTCCTAGCCTAAAGTACTTCCTTTAGTGTTTCTTTTTTTTCTTTCCTAAGTTTTTTTATTTTTATTTTTGAGAGACAGAGAAAGACAGAGCACAGAGTGAGAAAGGGCAGAAGGAGAAGAAGACACAGAATCTGAAGCAGGCTCCAGGCTCTGAGCTGTCAGCACAGAGCCTGACACAGGGCTCGAACTCATGAACTGCGAGATCATGACCTGAGCTGAAGTTGAATGCTTAACCAACTAAGCCACTCAGGAGCCCCTAATGATTCTTATAATGTGGTTCTACTAGCAGCAAATCCTCTCAGTGCTTGTTGATCAGGAAATGTCTTTATTTCACCTTTATTTTTAAAAGAAAGTTTTGTCAGGTTCCCATTTATCGTTGCCAGTTTTGACTTTGAGCACTTTGAATACGTTATCCCATTGTCTTCTGGCTGACATTATTTCTGATGAGAAGTCAGGTGTTAATCCTATCGGGCTCCCTTGAAAGTGAAAATTAATTTTTCTCTTTCTGCTTTCAATATTTATACTAAGATGTGTCTTTTGTGAAACTCTTTGAATTTATCCTACTTGGAATTTGTTGACACTTTTGGGTTTGTAGATTAAAGTTTTCATCAAGTGTTAGAAGTTTTCAACCATTATTTCTTCAAATATTTTTTCCTGTTCCTTTCTCTCTCACCTTTGTCTGGCACTCCCAACACATAAATGCTGGTTCACCTAATGGTATCCACATTTCTCTGAGGATCTCATTTTTCTTCATTCTCATTGCTCTCTGATGATTAGATTGAATACTCTCTATCAATCTATCTTTGAGTTTGCTACTTCTGCCAGTTTAATTTACTGCTGTGCTTTCTGATTTTTTTTTTTCAGTTTTTATACTTTTCAAATCCAGAACACATTTGATTCTTTTTTTTATAACTTATATGTCTTTGCTGATATTCTCTATTTGATGAAATAATACAAGCACACCTTTACTTACATACATAAATATATGTGTGTACACATATACATATACATACATAAATATATATATATATATATATATATGAGTGTGTGTGTGTGTATAGAAAGAGAGAGAGAGAGAAACTAGTATTATTTTGAAGTTTTTATCTGTTGTATCAAACATCTGCTCACTTTCATAGCCAGTGTATTTTGTTTTGGTTTGTTTTTTTGCCTGCTTTTTTCCTGTCAGACTTTCCATTTTCTTTGTATGCCTCACATTTTTTGTAGTTGTTGTTGGAAACTGGTTATTTTAGTTATTATAATAGAAATTCTGGGCTCTGGTTGATTCCCTCCACCCCCCCCCCCCCAGGAGTTGGTTATTATTATTTACTGCTTTATCTGTTTAGTGACTAGAATTATTTTGGTATAATCTGTTCTCCCCCCTCCCCATATAGCGTGAAGCCTCTGACATTGCTCCTTGGAGGATGTAGCCTCAGACATGTGCAAAGTCATTCTGGAATGACAATATTTTTCAGTCCCTTAAACTATCCCTTTTCTTGACTGTACTCCATCCTTAAGTTCCACTAATTGTTGGCAGATTATGCTATGTCATGGAGCACAAATTTCTTCATGGATTGATCCAATTAAATTCAGAGTCCTTTACAAAAATAGTTTTTGAGATCAATTTTTGAGACTATCTGATCCTAGGAAGGCTCTTCTTAGCTGTCTATTTCTGTGGTTCTATCTGGTAAACCAGCTAGTCTATGGTTTCGCTTCTATCTCAAATGCATCTACCAGTTGCTTCTTAATTGCTTTACACCATAACCTCCACTGTTTTGAGAATGTCCTTTGGCCTGAACATCCCCACACCCTGTTACAAATGAAGTCAGCTTCTTTGGGAAGAAGCTCTATGTTTTATGGGCTGCCTTTTCCCCTGAACAAAATCTCTGAACCAAGGCTGTGGAACTGAGGGAGGGAACAGTGGCATACCTCTCTCTGAGTGACACCCTGCTTTCAGAGCTGGATGCTTGGCAGAGTGGGGTCCTGCTGTAGCCTCTGGTCTATTTGGTTTGCCTCCCCTAAGTGGAACCTCTGCTCTGCCTATGAATTAGGGTGAGGGGTGACTGAGGCCACAGAATTTTTAGAATGCTGAATCTAAGGTAAAGTCTCCATCCCTCAAGTCTGGGCTAGGCTGAAGAAGAGAATACCCACCTCTCAGTTGCATTTGCTTGAAACTTAGGGTCTATAACATCTAGTGGCAGATATGGAAATGCTAATGTCCTGCCCCTCCCAGAAAGATAATGTAGCAGCCTTCCAACTGTGAGCTGGTGGGAGAGGCAGGTCTGTGTTCTTTGCTGCACTCATTTTGCTACAAGCTAAACCAGGAAGAGACAGGAGGGAGTTCAAATACCACAGACTCTTCCTGTGCTTACCAAGTTTTAGTAAGTTTTCTTGAATAAATGTTTTTTTCATTTTCTGTATGCCCTTGGGATCATTTCCAGAGACTTTAAATAGGTGTTGTTTTTGTTTTTTGTTCTCTCTCTCTCTGTGTGTGTGTGTGTGTGTGTGTGTGTGTGTGTGTGTGTGTTTTAATAATGCTCACTAGTTTTACTGGGAAGCAAATCCACAAAGCTCCCCATGTTGCCATGCTGGAAGTGAAACCTTTATATACTTCTTGAGTTAGTCAATATAGCAATTGTTATTCTGCTGGAAATAAAAAGGTTTATTATACCCTGTTATTTTCTTTAATCCTGGTATTTCTTGAATCTATTATTGATGAAGAGCAATGAACAGAAACATCCTCTTCATTTTGGCATGCAGTGGGACTTATATTTGAAGAGTATTAATGTGCTTTTCTATTTGTCTTTCTGAACATAATGATCTTCACTCTAGTCTACCTAGGGCACTCATTTGCTAGAAGAGAGATGAGAATTTGATACAAAAGAATGGAAATAAAGCAGCTCAGGCAAGATTCAGTTCCCTTCTCAAAACAGAGTTAGGTTTAATTGAAGGAGAAAGAATATTCCAAATTCCTTTTCCTTACCAGTTAGAATATCAGAAACTGTAAAGATCATTCCTTCCATGCACACCTTCCCCCAATCTATGGGGGAAGTTAAACACAGGAGTTTATTTCTAGGTAAGTGGCAAGGGAAGAAGCATGAAGAAGAAGAAGAAGAAGAAGAAGAAGAAGAAGAAGAAGAAGAAGAAGAAGGTAGACATTTTTAGACATATCTGGACTTCCACCTTCCACTTTCTGGAGAGAAGCATCGGGAAGGGTGTGATGTTAAATAAACTGAAAAGAGAGAAGCACAAGGACCCTTGTCCTGTTTGGGAATCTAGGAGGAGACCATTATGCAGCAGGTCTCATTTGCCACAAGGCACCCCAGCATTACGGGTGGTCGGCAAGATAAAACAGAAGAACTGATGAGTGCTGCTGAGCCTCCATCAGATCCTCCGAGGTATGGACACTGAATTGAGGACCACTCTGCCATGAGGGTCTCCTGTCGTAAATAAAGAGACTATGTGGCTTGGGCTGGGGATTGACTTCTAGACCAGGGGCTGGATAGAGGACAGGGCATTGACTCAAGGTCTGGAGACAGTGAAAGCTGAGAGAAAATCGAATTATCAAGAAGGAACTCCTAGGAACATTGCCAAGGCAGAGGGACAGAAGCTAGTCCACCAGCCACATGCTGTAGCACTGGCTGCCGGCACCCAGATGGTCAAAGAACATCATATCAAAGAACAGCAGATGTAAGCCAGCTTACTGTCAAGGACTGGCAAGAGGCCAGAGTCCCTGTCATCCCTCCCACTCCACCAAGACCATGAGATCATGTAAACCTCACCTTTATCTCCTCTACACTTGCCACTTTCTTAGGAAGAAAGTGGGAGTGACACTTGAGCGTTTCCACCCAGTTTTAACAGCACATGCCAATGACGCTGTTTAAAAAATAAGAGACTGCACTAACGTTCATTTCATACATTTTCTCCATTTTCCTTTGACAGCCAGTAGTATTATAGATAGCTGCAGACAAAATGAAGGGGCTCCATTCTCTTTGCTCTTCTGATTTATAAGATGGGTAAATTCTATAGCAACACTGCAAGTATATGGGCTTGCTGGGCACATAATAAATATAATTTTTTATCCTCCCCTTTTTTCTTTTCAGATCAGAGTAGGCATTTTTTAAATATATATTTTTGGCTACCCAGCATCCAAACATTTTTTGGAAGGGAGTATACCAAAACAGATCAAATTAGAGTCAGAGCTTCCCTTAGCATTATGGAAGTGGGGCTAGGGGAGTTATTCCTCTGCCTGGCCCCTCATAGTAATGCAGGGCATGTAACCGAGGTCTAGCTAAGTGGACTTCCATACCGCTCTTTAAACCTCAAGGGACTATTGTCAAGGTTCAGAGAGAAGTACAGGTTTTCAAGGCAACAGTGACTACAGAGATTAAATTCTGAGCGTAACTGTGAGTGTCCAATAACAGGAAGTCCAGGATGCTCAGGTCTTACCAGCCTGAACGGACATCAGTGGCATGACCTTGAGAGCTGCTGTCTCCATCAGTGTGGGCTGCCATCACAAAATACCATAGACTGAGTGGCTGAAACAACAGAAATTTATTTTCTCACAGTTCTGGAGGCTGGGAAGTCTAAGATCAAGTTACTAGCCGATTCAGTTTGTCAGAGCTCCCTTCCTGGCTTGCAGACGCCTCCTCACTGTGTCCTCACATGGCCTTTCTTCTGTGTGTGCACGTGGAAACAGAAAGAGACAGATCTCTTTGTTCCTCCTCTTCTAAGGCCATCAATCCTATTGGATTAGGAATCTATCCTGATGACCTCATTTAGCCTTAATTACATCCTAAAAGTCTTATTTCAAATACAGTAACATTAGAGGTTAGGGCTGCCTTGCTTCTTTCTATTCCTGACCTAATTCTAATTCACCAATTCTATCAAGTATCTCCTATCTTTCCAACAAATCCTTGTTCTGTTTAGGTTAACCAGAGCTAATTTTTATTATTGGCAACCATGAACCCAGACTGGAACAGATATTAGTATCAGAAGACAATCACTCAGGGAATTGGTGTTGGTTATTTGCCCTAATAGGGGCTAAAGAAAATGAAAACTCAGAGTTTGGGAATGAGAACCTGTCAGCCATAACAAATAGCTGGATAATTTTTCTCCTGTGGTGATCTTTAATGAAGTGTCCATTGAAAAGAAGGATTTAAGGGATCAAAATGTCACTGCCACTGAACAGTGTGAATGGCAGGAAGAATTTAAAGACATCAGGTTGAGGTGGATGCTTCTAATGAAACTGGACAGCTTAAAAAAGAGATGACAAACTCAAATCTCTATATTTTAGCTCAAGGCATAGACCCAGGGAATTTCTCTGGTTGTGATAAACATCTGCATAAATGTCTGCCAAAAATCAAAAGCAAGTTTTAAATTTTGTGGGCTCCTGAATAAAGCCCTTTGAGTTGCCAGACTCACCAAGTTGCTCATGTGAACGTGACAGGGGTGATTAGTAAATAATGGAAAACTGAACTTGGGGAAAACTACCGAGGCTTGGGAATAGCCCCAAACCACATCCTACACTAAGCCTTGCTTGACAACCGGAGGAGACCCACTTCATTTCTTTTTGCATCTTCGCCATCTTATATCAGGGCTGAGCCAGCTCTCTGGCTGTATCGATGGACCTTGATCATCCCACCTGCCACACAGAGCATCATCCCAGCAGGATCTGGAAAGTAAGCTTTCACTGAAAAAATAACTAGTACCAAGCTTCTCTTGGTTTCTGCCTGTCCTCTGAGCCTACTTTTTCAATCCTCATGTTTATTCTGTCAGTTACAGAATATCCTGCCATTCAAGCTCTTTCTTACTCAAATTAACCATAGTTTCTAGCGGTTGAAACTGAAGTCTGGAGCATTTCCCTCACCTCTTACCTTTTGACCTATTTTTCTTTTATCTCTTCCATTGTCTGGTTGTGATTAATCTTTGAGCAAAGTGAGGTCATCCATCCATTCCCATACCAAATATTAAGCACTGTGGTAGGCTCTAGTGGTACACAGAATTAATGTGTCTGTGACCAGGGATAAGGACCTATGAGAAGGAATGCCCTGAAGGGTCAAGGGGACTCTATTTGTAAATGGACCTGGGAGAAGCAGTTAGTGATCTAAGATTACATATTTACTTGATATCTGGTCTATAATTTGGTACTAGTTATTTTTTCAGTGAAATTTACTTAGATCATCCACCTACAATGTGTAAGACTTGGAGTCAGATTAGAAAAAAAAATCTTAGAACTGCTTTTGTGTACTTAACATGAGCTTCCAGTCCTGTAGCCTTAGTTGAGCCTCATTATTCATCTACCTGCTATGAAGAGGCCCTTTAGGATACCTTAAGGTTGTAAGAAATACTAAAGGGGTAGATCCATCATAGTAGCTTTAGAAGAATAATGTTTTTATTTTATGCAAAATCTTTTACTTCTGAACTCCATCAGCACATTTGCCCTTGACCTAGAGAGTATATTATGTTAGTTAATTAATTAATTAATTTAGTTAGCTAACTGATGGTTAAACAGAAAGTTACTAGACCATCTGCCTAAGATATAACAGTTTATTTTCCAGTATGGTATTGTAACCACGACAAAATCTCATTTTGAGCTTAAAGTTTACATGATGCTCTACAGCCATTTTTCTCAATTCCCATCCCCCTTGTATAGAACTACAGATAACAGAGGTATAGGAAATAAGGCAGTGTGCACCGGCACCAAGGCTTGCTCTGCATTTTGTTTTTTTTATTGCATTCTGTTTTCCTTAGTTAAAAATGCTTCTGTTTTTAATTGAAAAGAATATTTTGGATAAATTAATTTATTTGACTGTACCATCTATGGCACTATCACTAGGTGCGTAAAATAGTAAGTTAACTTTTACCGTGAAGCTTCTCCTTTGGAATATCAAGACTGGCTAGCATCTAAGCCAGTATTTATTTTAATGTGCAATCTAAATCAAGAACCAAGCCATCAAAGCTCTCCTGACCAACAGCTAAAAAGGTGTTTCAGAGACAGGGAAAACAACTATCTTTTTTTTTTTTTTAACCAGAAAATTTGTCTATTCAATGTAAATAATATCTAAAAAATAATGTCTAAAATGTCTATGTTCCTAAAGTAGCCCATCTTTTTGTGTTTGTTTGTTTGTTTGTTTGTTTGTTTTGGTTTGGTTTTGTCTTTCAAGAGACTTGCCAAGATATATGAGGTTAACACTACTAAAGAAAACTAATATGCTAGGAGAGGATCCCTCAGCCACTGACTTTGTTAACAATGGGCCTGAAGCCTCTACAGTTAGCTCTGAAAGAAGATTAAAACTTTAATTAAGTGTCAAAGGAGAAATAGCAGGCATATTTCAAGAAAGCAAAACATGGCAGATGTCAATATTCTTCTGGAAGAGTACCAATTCTTATCTATGGAACTGAAACTAAATATGAAATTAATGTGTGTCATCTTCACTAGGGAGTTTTAATTTGCATCCAGATGCCAACATGGGTTACCTCCAAATACCTGGCTGTTCTTTGAATAGCATGTTTAGAGAATGTGATCACCAGATGAAGAACTTGAGCTAAGGCTATAACCCCAAAGCCTGTGGTCTCCCATGTTATCTTCAGAGGTTTTAGGATTTGCTTCCACTAAGAAATTATAACCCTAAGAACTGCCTGGTTTCGTATTTAAGGCTCCAAATAAATATTTCCACTTTGATTCTCTGGAAAATGACTTTATTTGGCACTTTTGTAACAAAGAGTTACGCTCTTGGGGCCACTAAGGTGTAGGGAGATTTAAATTTTTTTTAAGTTTACTTATTTTGAGAGACCGAGGGAGAGTGCAAGTACACAAGTAGGGGAGAGGCAGAAAGAGAGACAGAATCCCAAGCAGGCTCCACATTGTCAGCACAGAGCCTGATGCAGGACTCAAACTCATGAATGATATCATGACCTGAGCTGAAATCAAGGGTCAGATGCTTAACTGACTGAGCCACCCAGGTGCCCACACTAGTCATTTTTAAATATACCCAGTGGAAGCCATTACCAAAGTGATATGATATCCACCAGCATCCATTTGAAATTACTACAATAAAGTCTTCTTTAAGAGTCATTTTACATTGTTATTTTTCTCACCTCCCCCACAGAATTTTGACCCAATGAAATATGTATATTTTTGAGAGTTTTTTAAAATCGATTATCCTGTTGTATTTCTATGCTACCAAAACATGTTTATAAATGGGAATTGTTTTCTTTGTAATTTTGTAAAGCTCTGTGGGTTAAAATGTTTTTCTCTATTATTATAACATTTTCATTAACTAATAATTTACAAAATCAAAGGAAACATACTAAATTTTTGGCACATCAGTATTGCAAAAACATAAAACCTCACTTCTTTAACAATTCTTTTTTTTTTAATGTTTATTTGTTTTTGAGAGAGAGAGAGAGAGAGAGCACAAGTGGGGGAAGGGCAGAGAGAGAGAGAAGGAGACACAGAATCTGAAGCAGGCTCCACATTGTCAGCACAGAGCCTGATGCGGGACTCAAACTCATGAATGATATCAAGACCTGAGCTGAAATCAAGGGTCAGATGCTTAACCGACTGAGTCACCCAGACACCCCAGGTGTAGGAAGATCTAGAACTCAACTTTAAGCAGTTTAGAATTCAAATCTTGATCATTGTCTCCAATCACTTCACACAGAAAGAGAGGGGAGCAGGAAGAGGGAAAAGGGCATTAAGTGTAGAGAGCTAACAAGGAGGTCATACACGGTCTTTAGCAGTCCTTTGTATAGCATGAAGACACAGCAGAAACAATGGAAACCCCATTGTTTATGGGAGGTCTATGAAGGGAGAACCCAGAGGAGAGCCCACAATTGTCTCTATCATGGCAGAATGAAGCTTATTTGTGGACTTGCCCTCCTGGGCATACAACTTTGCTCCTGTCCAATCATCTGACACCTGCTTCGACATAGCTGATCTCATAAAAAGGAAGAGAATCTATGACATCATCATGCCCCTGGGGGAGCTCTCTATAAGTCAGGGAGGTCTCCTCACCCAAGTGTCTCTGTCCATCCATGATGAAGTGAACACCAGGCTGGCTTTGAAGGTCTCAGCTTCTGACTCTGTGAAATGCTGGTCTGTGGTAGACTTGAGCTTTCCAATAAAGGAGCTATTAACCCCGGGTGGCTACTGAGTACTTGAGATGTGGCTAATGCAACAGAAGAACTGCATTTTTACTTTTATTTAAGTTCAAACACTGGTATTTGATTTTATTACTGAAAAGCTTTTAAATATGTTTGGGGCAACTGTGGCATATGAATCTGCTGTTTCAACTGTAAATTTTAAGAAATCTAATTACTATTCAAGTATTTCCAATGAAAATTAAGTGTCTGAATTGAGATATGTCCTAAGTGTAAAATACAAGCCAGATTTTGAAGACTTAATATAGAAAAAGAATCTACAATATCTCATTGATAATTTTTATACTGACTACATATTAAAATAATATTTTTAACATGTTGGATTAAATAAAACATTATTAAAATTAATGGCTCATTATGTTTCTATTGGACAATGCTAGACTAGACTACTCTAGACAACCCTCATACTTATAGCTTCTGTATTAAGCGTATGCTGAAGAGGATGGGAAGCCGAAGTGGAAATGCTCTTCAACCAGTTAAGAAAAAAAAGTGTTTTTAAAGTGCAAATGTGAAACAAGAACCTTCCTTAGCCACTTTTCTGCACACCTCTTCCAAGATCAAAGTATTTAAATAGTGTCTCTGCTCTCTGCACAGTAAAAACTTGGTGACTGCTTTGCTCCATCCTGATCATCCCATGATTTTCTCCTTCAATTCTCAGAACTGTGCCATGTTCATCGGCAGTTAATGCTTGCACCAGCCCCAGGACTGAAATTAGTGGCCTGGCAGAAATGGCAACACTGAACTCCCCTTACCACACAATCTCACTCTCATGACTTTTCCTTTAAAAATCCATAAACCAATGTAGCCGTAATGCATAGATCATCCTCCTTCCTCCCTGAAGGATAGTGAATACTTTCTCTTCCTTCTTTCTTATTCCTCCAGTATCATGTCATTCTCCATTTCTTCCATTGATGTCCATTGAGCCCTTTCCTTGTGCCAGGCACTGTGTGCAGCATGGAAGTGAAGGACACACAGACTGCTTCAGACAGACATTTAGATAACTGTTAAATGCAGCACGATAAAGGAGAAATGCACTGTGCCCACAGTAGGAGGGATGCCTACCGGAAGTGTAATTACCAAGGAGCTGACCTTTGACTGTTCCTTCTTCCTTTGACTTCCCAAAGGAAGGCAAATAGGAGAGATGGCATTCCGGGCAGGGAGGCAGTAGGTGCGAGTGTATGGAGGCTGAGGCTGTGTGGCACCTTGGAAAATGAAAGCAGGTTGGTCTTTCTTGGGTATAAGAAATAAGGCATGGGAAGGAAGTAAAAGGAAGGTGAGTAGCCAACATGAAGCCATTAAGTTCCCACTTATAAGATATCATGAAGAGGAGAGGAAGATCAGAGAATACCTCAAAACTCTCAACAGGTTGTGTAAGTTTCTTCCTCCTCCTTCCAGAGCAGCTTACACATTACCAGCAAGCCAAGAAATCCTCATTCTCCCAGAGGTCATTATAGAACTTAGGAGTTTCCAATATGTCTGTGGCATCATCACCTCTGTCATTCAACAGCATTTATTGGGTACCTAGCATGAGCCAGTCACTTACCTACTATAATAAGGATGCAGAAGACCGGCTTCCTAACTAATTTCAGGAAGTCACAGTCGGTCCAGAGAGTATTAATAACAGGCAACGCACAGGTAGTTTGGCAGGGATGCATAATTTTTTTCCTTTCTTACTACTTGGGAATAAAAGGCATGTGTTTAAAATGTTTTGGGAGTAGAAATAACCTGCTCCCCAAATCAGTGTTTCCTATTCTCAGCCTTTTTCTCTGCAACTAATGACCTAAATTTGAATTGGAAAAAGAAAAATAGTATTCACATGGATTTCATTCCCCAATCTTCCTGGTTTAAATCACTCTCTGGAGTGTTTCTCAGAACAGGCCATCATGATCACAAGTTAAGAGAATGTTGGTGGAGAAAAGAAGCTTAAGCTTAGGCAAAGTACCTTCCCCTTCATTTTAAAGTGGTAACGTAAAAAACTGAATGCACTTGAACTCCATTGGATATAGAATGTATCAATGCTCTGATTTCACTTGTTTGAATATTGTTGAGTTTCCCATAGTTCCAAAATGACTTTAAAAATAGTATTCTTTCCTACACTATGGGTAAAAATATGCTATGGGTCTTAGATACACCACAGTTTTAAATATTATCCATGCAAGAGCTTCAGTGTGTCATAAAATTCAGTAGTTTATTGTTTCCTACCTCCGAATGGCTGCAGTTGTCATGAAAACATTGCCATGGCTCAAGCCCCAAATCAGAAGCCAACCCAAACCTGCCATGTGGTCGATTCTCCCTGCAACTACCTGCTGCTTTCCCCAAGCTCCCCCTCTGCCAGCTCCCTTCACCCAGCAGGTAAAAGGCAAGCAGTGGGCACCTTTGTCAGCCAGGCAGCTGGGCGACTGCAGGCAGCCAAAGGTCAAAGAATCATCTGTGGTAAGAGGACAATTTGCTGAACCCAAATCTAAAGTTCTTCCAGTCTAAACCCATCGGGCAGTGCTTAATGTCTAGAGCTACAGTAGCTAGCTTTGAGTTCAAATCTGTATTGTGGAATTTGAACCATTGAAACACCCATCACCACAAAAAACCTCTATGAATCTTGTTAAGAAAACAGGAAGACCTTCTGCCAATAGCTGAGAAATAAATTCCTTCTTTCCTGCTGCTTGGACCACAGCATAATGAGGGCTCCCAAGCTCTCTTTGCAGTAATAAAACAAATGCCCAGGCTTTTCCTTTTGATGTGTTCCAGTTTAAAAGTTTAGAGTTGATGCCTTTTCATCCTTAATTTATCTTCCCTTGTAAATATTTCTGTACCCCTTCCAATATCTGAAGTCTACACATTTTCAAAGTATAATTCACTCCTTCTCCAATTTCAGTTGTATAACTTTATGTTATGGGTCAAATTTTGGGCTAAATAAACATACCTCAGGCTACAGCCCTGCAAATACCTCTGGCAGCAAATTAACTCAAACAAATGTTTTGGTTGGGTGGTGAGGTTGTTTTTTAATAATCTTTCTGATCTGCCTGGAGGTCCAAGGATAGCCTAGGTGAACTCCAAAAAGCTTTTCTAACTTTGTATTTTCTGCCACATTAATAGAAGGTTCTTGAAGTTGTTTAAGTGGTTGGTTTAAAATTCCACCACCAGAGGGTGCTACTTGTTTGCTTCTAAAATTCATTTCACTCTCAGATTTGAAAGATGGAGGCCCTGTCACCAAAGACTTGTCCCTGCAGCACCCAGTATTACCCAGGAAAGGTTTCCAGAAGACCTGTAGGCAACGCTCTACTTCAAGGAATCAGACTTCACTTCGCTTTGGACATTACATGTTTGGAACCAAAATTGAAAATCTCTGTAGCTTGCACAAACCCAACTGCACTAATTTATATATTCGCTGTAAAGCAAGCAAGACATTCGAATCATTTTCCATCCTCATGACTTGTGTTCAGTATTTACTACATGATGACAATGAAACCCAAACTCTAACATTCTCTTCACCACACCAAAAAGTAAAATAACATAAAGTAAAAAGAGAATTTGCCTAGCTATGCCAATCATGCTGTTTTCCAACAATGTAAACAACTCTTATACACATATATCTCTTCTGCTTGAGTGTAATGTCTCATTTCTAGGGAGCATTTTATAAGCTTCAATTTCTCTTACTGTATTTTTTTTAATGACTGGGATTTGCATCTGACTTTTCCACGTGACGTTTTCTGGTATGCATGAAGAAAGATGGAATTCACTTCCCATTCACCTATGTGGAGTGTGCATGGAAAACTTTTTTAAATTTTAGATTTTAAGTTTTAAATGGTAAGACACTCTAGTGTGTTGTCATCTGAATGGCAAAGCCAATCAGGGGTCAGCGAAGTTTTTCTATAAAGTTCCACACTGTAGTAAAGATTTCTGGCTATATGAGGTGTAAGTTCTGTGTCGCAGCTACTCAATCCTACCATAACAGCAAGAAAGTAGCCACAAAGACTATAGACACCAATGACTGGTTGTGATTGTAGTTCAGAATACTTTATTTTGAGGAACAGGTGGTGTTCTGCTACTTGCTGACTCCTGAAAATGATGAATCTTAATGTACACATTGTTTTTATTGATAAAATTCAGAAAAGTTTCTATAATGTCATCCTGTGATGATTTTGTCCTTCCCCATACAGTTGTGACAAAGCGTGACCTAAGTGATCCATTTTAAAGCTCATGGGTCCTTTGGAGGAGTACCACTAGGCTCCCTGTGCAGAACTGTCAAAATCTGAGCCAAAGGAGATCTGGACTTTCAGTGTGTCATCATGTTTATGTCTTATGAAGATCGGTTGTGGTAAAGATATAAAACCAAGAAGGATGTGACACCCTGGCAATTTCTCCTAGAGATAATATGGAAAGCAAACAAAAGACATAGCTTATTTACCTTCAGACTGATGTGTAGCCAGAGGAGTCTGAGTCTCCTTGGAGTACGACACAACTTCCCTGGGCAGAAAATCCACCTGGGTAACCTTCGACACACCCAGCCTGTGCAGTCTTCGTCTGTAAGTAACAAAGGACAAACACTTAAAAGAGGGAAGGTGTTCTTTGCAGAAAAGCTATCAGTAATAACGCACAGGAACAACACAAACCCCAACCTGCAGTTTCTCAGTGCAAGGGGCTTGGGCTGGACGCTGGGACACTTGGCTTCTTGGCCCACGTTGGCCCTAATTTTCTGGTGATGTCAGATAGGTCCCTCATGCTGACCCTCAGTTTTTCTATCTGTAAAACAAGGTCTTGGTCTGGCTCAGAGGAGACGCTTCCATTCTGAGCACCTTTGATTTTGCTTGTTTTAAATCAATAAAGGGAATTTTCGTTGGTAATACAAGATCCTAGCCTCTAACATGAGATAGACAAAGGAAAAGCAGTGATTCTCAAGTCAGAAGAAAAGAAAGATGATTTCTTAATGGGGTAACATGTTTGCTATGATAGCATCAAGAGGAGCACATTCCAAGAGGGAGTATAACACTTCTCAGTTCTCCAGAAGAGGAAGTAACACAGATCAGCATGTGAATCTGTGTAAAGGCACATTGCTAAAGCATAGGTGGGTCAAGAGGGCACTGGGCTAAGAGTGACAGGATTTTAGCTTGGAAATCCCCAACTGTGACCATGTGCAAAACAATTTCTAAATATTTATGTCACGCTTCAAGTGTTTTCAGATGTTTCTAACATCTATCACGTCATCTGTTCTCACAACACCTCTAGGAGGCATATGGGAAGATGTTATCACCATCTCCATTTTATAGATGAGGAAAATGAAATGCAGTGTAAGAGACATGTCCAGGTATATAGAACTCATACATGGTTAAAGTACTGTTGGCCTGAATCCTGGTCCAGTGCCTTTTCCACCAAGCCAACTCCTACCTAGGGCTCTTAATGGTGGTTTCTGAGTTACTACAGAAATCTGAAGTGCCTTCTGAGTCCCCCAGGAACATCCAAACCATGGCGGCAGCAGAGTGGTGGTTAAGCGCATAGACTCTAGCCACCCCCCCACTTACCAGCTGTGTGTGTGATCTTAAACAAGGTACCTAACCTCTCTGCACCTCAGTTTTGTCATCTATAAAATGGAGATATTACTAGTACTTGCTATTAGGATTGTTATGGGAACGTATATATACGACACACATATGATGCATATACTACATATGTATTATGTGCACATATGTACATAATTTCCACACTTATATCTTAAAACAGTTTCTGGAACATTATTTTTAACAAATAGACTTAATATTAGGATGGGACATATTCTACTGTGTTTCTTAAAAATTTCCAGGCATAGAGTTTGTATGCTTCTCTCTGACAGGTAATGAAAACTGAAATAAATGCATAGCTCAATAGCACATACAGGGAATCCTAGTTACACTCCCTAGTTCTCTATGGCCAGTAGAAGCACATTTTATTCATATTATTGTTTTTAATTATTACTAGCAGATGGCACAGACTCATTGTATTTTTACTACTTCTAGCAATAATAAAATTTAAAAAATGCATGTCACAGCTGGAAATTTCCTTGTACAATCTCCCAAGCATTCTAGGAAAAAAGTTTTTCTTCTTTTCTAGGAGTTACTCAAACAACTGAAGTGATATCAAAGATGTGTACAGAGTAGATGTGCACAAAGTGCTCTAAACGCCGGTTAGAAAACAAGCCTGTTTGGCCATCTCTGAAGTGCCCATAACCAGGACCATAGTCGTAGCTGCACACAGGCCTGGGCCTCACAAGCCTCACTCACTCACAAGTCTGCACCGCAGAGTGTCAGGCTGGGTTCCCAGAACTCGGTGCAGCCTCCTCACACAGAGTTAGTGGAAAACACACAAAATACACTAGAAACAAAGTTGCCAAACAAGGTAAAAGGCTCAAAGTTTCAAAGTAAGAAACTCAGGTATTAGTTTAACATCTTAAATCAGAGAAGAATGTTTTCTTTCCTGAAATAGGTCTTTCTCCAAGCACTTGAAAAAACAAGCATGAATAGACACCCCAGGACTGCTTGGGGTTATGCCCCTCCTGCTGTTTCATAGCCCAGGGCATCTTTCTGAGGTCGAGAGAGGTCAGGCTGCATCACACAAGCAAAGATATGGAAAGAAATGTATGCTCGTATGACAGCCCCACCTTTTCAAATGAAGCCACCCTGGCATGAAGGGATCGCCCTGGATCCTAGACTTCTATGGGCATCTATGTGAGGCCCAGAGATCTCCATACTCCCACTGAAAGGTACCTACACCTTCAGGCAGGGATTCTAGGGTTTCTTGCTGATGGGACATAAGCCGTAGGCCTATCTTGATGGGTAACCATCAGCAGGCACTGGAAATAGGAGGCTGACATGTAATTTGATAATCCACCATGGCAAATCAAAACCAACTGATAAGACAGTATGGCATAATGGTCAAGTCATGGACTCATTCAGAAACAAATACGGCTTCGAATTCTATGCTTGGTCACTTATCAACCGAATGGTAGGTGAAAGCTTTGAACAAGTGACAAACCCTACTAAGCCTCAAGTTTCTTATCTGTAAAGTGGATACACATCACTGAGTGGTTGTGAAGACAGAATGAAGCTAATACTTGCAAAGCACTTACTTCTGTGCCTGGCACATAGCAAGCAGCTCCTGGCTTAAGCATCTCTATTTTTAATTTATTTATTTTTGACTGGTAATGCTTGTATTTGTTTTAAAAAACCAGAGAGGACAGATTTATGAATGCTCTATATTAAAGATTCTTTAAGACAGCAGAATTGAAGATGATCTCTTTCAATGAAGCATGAGAATCACCCACCAATGTCTTTATATGGGTACATGTATCCTTTTGGCTGCTTGGGAGACCCTATTTGCTTTTCCTTTAACTGAAAGCATTATCACCATGACACTTCTCAGCTGTCAAAACTTAGTCTGCATGAGTGACCTTATCCCACTAAGCAAAATGTTTCCTTTTCTCAAAAACTATCAAAAAGTTTCCACCAGTCCCTCTCTGATGCTGTATTTGCAAACCCAGGGTCCCAACTCAACCCATGCCAACAAGAATAAATAAAAGCTAAGTTGTGATGAAGTGATTCTCCGCATGTGCCGATTGGTTGATACATCAATGAACTTGTCCTTTTCCCTTGAGGGTGATTTTGTCTCAAATGATTTATAATTTTAAAGCAACCGCTTATAATGCTTCTTATGGGGTAATGGATACATTACTGTGTCTTTCCCTGCAGTCTCCACATTGATTCAGCTGCATTTATAGCAAATGCTTTTATACTTTGTGGCTATTCTGCTGTTGCTTTAGTAACTGTGTAATTATAATGCAGATAAACACTTTTTATATATTATCTTATTATATCCTCATTACAATTTTACATCTTATTCCAATTTTACACTTTAAAAAATTAAGGTTCAGCGATAGTAAGTCATTTGCTCAAAATCACAAAGGTAGTAAGTGACAGACCCAGGTCTTTGGCTCTGTCAAACAGCAAGTTAAGGGCCATGTTCTTAGAAACTGTTCTCTGTTGACCCTGTCCTCTGATTTTTTTTCCTAATGCTTTATGAGCATTGCCTCACTGAGGCACACTCTTACAACCTAATATAGTAGAGGGCCAAGCACATGTGATCATTTTATAAGTATGAGAAAGGATTCCTGAGACACAGCGAGGCCTATATTATTGGAGCATAATCGAAGGATCCTGTTTGCAAGGTGAGCACCACACAATGGTTCCCAGTCCTAGCTGGTTCAGACAGGCTGGCCAGTAGGTGGCACCCTTCCACAGCAAAGACCTTCCTCTTAGGTGTGTTCTCTGAGTCCTCCATTCTGAGTATTTCCTAGACCAGTCCTGGGGCCTGCATGTCAGTGGATCCAGAATCCATCCATTTATACAACTCTGTGATAGAGGCCTTCTTCAACTTCCCTTTTTGTAGAAAAACATTTCTACAATTTTATCAGCTGAAAAAATTATTATAAAATGTTTAAGACATGAAGTACACAGTAGTTATTTCCTTTAAGTACGAACTTTGAGCATCATATATTTTTTATTTTTATTCAAGCCTTATCAATTCATATTTCTTTTATACAAGGATTCAAATTAAACTGCTTAGCAAGAGAGGGGGAAAAAAAACCAATGTAGCACTAATGTCACTATAATTCCTTTTCCTTCTAATCAGGCTATAAATTCCATACTGGCTCTTCAGTTCTGGCTCTGGGATCACTTAGCTGCCATCCCACCCGCCCTCCTGCAAAGCTCATGCTTTCACCTATGTACAAGCAGATACTTCTGCTATCACCCCTCGTACAGGCCACTGTATTCACCTCTTTTCATGTCTGATATGACTGCAAGCTTGCTTATTTATCCCTTACTGATTCATCTCTGTAGCTTGGGCCTCAGTTCAGTGTCAGGTACAGAGGAGGCACTAAATCAATGTTTGAGGAAGGAAAGGTGGGAAGAAGAGAAGACTAGAAAAGGGCAAAGGCAGAAGGCATCCTACAGAAGTGTAAACTGAGATTTTAATTGTCAAATGCCAGGCGGACATGGCATTATTATTAAATTATACTGTGTATTTTCACCTTGGTAGTTTATTCTAAAATAAGAGGCTTTAATAGAATTTTAAATACACCGAATTAAATGTGTATCATGTTCTAAATAATCATAAGAGAGCGAGTCAGTGTCACTTAAGAAGTACAATAAGGCTTCATATATTTGTATTCACTGTGACCACATTTAATAAATATAGAGGGAACCCAAACAGAAGTCCTAGAGCAGGGGCTCCCAAAGTGTGGTCCTTAACCAGCAGCCGCAGTACCGTTTGGAAACAGGTAAGAATGCAAAATCACAGGCCCCACCTGAAAACTACTGAACCAGAAACACTGCGAGCAGAGTCCAGTGATTCCAATGCCCATTAAAGCCTGAGTACCAGTGAGTTAGAAATACTGGACAGAGACTTCACCGTTTAACCATATTCACCTGGGGATCCCCGACTGTAGCCAATTCCTAGAGGATGAGGCCTTAGTCCCACTGAAAAGGGAGGAGAGGATGTCCCTGGACCAAGTTTATAAAGCTCTATGAGACGGGCCAGATGCAAAGATGAACAAAGATGAAGAAGAGGTAAGAGGTAAGTGGCAGGCAAAGAGACCAGTGCAAGTCTTTCCTATATCTAAAAACTAAAGAGTCAGGCAGAGGATGCCAGAGACACTGGGCAATGAACCCCAATCCCTCACAAGCTAACTTGGCATGGTCCTAGAATGACAGAGGGCCCATATCTCCCCAGGGCTGGGGTGGGACTCCCACTAAAAGTCCTGGAAGCCTCCTCGTCAACTAATCCTGTCAATTTGGTTTAACAAGCTGGCTGAGGAAAGTTGCAATGTTTCTTCTGAAAAGAAAGATCAGATTTTGACAAGGAATAAAAAAGTGAAGCTATCTGAAGTCTGAGAAGGTCACTGGCTGGTGCTCAGGATGTAAACGTTTCCAGTTCACCACAAGCATAGTCCAATCTACCCAGGTTCTGTCCATTTGTCCTTGGTTGGACATTCTGAATCACAAGAAGAAAACTACTCCCTTGAATGAGTGGAGGCAGACCCCCATTATTTTTTCTGTTTTGAGTTCAACTGATATCTATCCAACCACAGTAAGGTTAGCATGACTTTGCTAAGCTGCTTACAAATTTCGTTACTCAAGAAAGAGGAAAGCCCCAAGTGTGACCTAAGCATTGTCTATGATGTCTACGAAAGTTGACGAAAATAATGATTATATCCCAAATAGAAGGATTCTGTCCTATCATTAACAGCATGAGAAACATGCGCATTGCCATTGGAATTCGAATAAATGTATACTATGTGGCTCCCGTTTCAAAAGTGGATGACAGTTGAAGAAAAGCTTCACTGATATTTTTTAAGTGTTTAATACTTTAAACATTCTTTAATACTAAAGAGAGAAAATACTTGCAAAGCAAAGCGTTATCTACCAAAATGGGATACCCTGGTCTTGTGCCTATGTTCTGAAAAGGTCTCCATTCTTTTCAAAGCCACGAGCATCAGAACTTCAGCTTCTAAAGCCAGTGCACCTGCAACCTGAAAATATGGAGACAGCCATTGTTTTGGGCCTACATGTGGAGTGCTAAAGAACACCCACTAGTTGTCAAAGAAACTACTATCTATTGCCTTTAAAAATAAAGGTGGGGTGCCTCCAAGAGACTTGGAACTCATGCAGATAAAACCCAGAACAGATATTCTCAGAGACAAGGAGTTATTCAGCCAGATGCCAAAGTAGGTCAAGGCTAAGGAATAAAAGAATGTCTTCACTGGACCCAGACTCAATCCTGCTGGGTTTTATTCCTGCATATTTGCATGTGAATATTTCATCCCATGAAACATTAATGGTGCCGCCAAAGAATGTTTCTAGTGCTGCTTCTAAAATTCCTTGAGGCTTCTCAAAGAAGATTTCCTAAGACAGCAAGAATGGGAATGGTTCCATTTTCCTTCTTGTCCAAACATCTTATGTGGGTATGCACAGTGTCTTTGACAACTGGCAAAGGAACCACTTCAGCCAACATCATTATCAGCAACCACAATTTTTGAAACATGACACTCTCCCAGATCCTAACATTATGAGCAGAATAAAGAGATCAAACATATACATCAAAAGGCAAATAGGAATGAAAAGTAGCAAATAATAAAAGCCAACATAAGTGATCCACACAGTAAGTGGGATAGGAGAGTATAATGGGCAGATTATCATGTGCTTCAATAAATAAAGTTTCACTGAGACTGAAGGCCTGATGTGAGTCTTGAAGGATAAGATAGGTGAGTCTACTCAGGTAGAAAGGAATGACGAGGGTAACCTAGGGAGGCAGTCTTGTGCAAAAAGATCTGGAGACCAAATTCACATTTCACACCTGACAGATCAAGTTTTCAGGAAAAAAAAAAAAAAGTTTTAAGCTGAAGAGCAATGGAAGATTAAGTTTTGAGAGGTACACTGTGAGCAGATTATTCTTAGAGGCCTTAAAATCTTGGGCTAAAGAACTTGAACTTCATGATGTAGATAATGGGAAATTACTCAAAGTTACTGAGTAAGAAATTGACCACTGCAAAGAAACATTTCAAACTTGTTAGCATAGCAACCATGTAAAGAATGGTATCAAATCTCTTTTTGACAAGTGAGCAACCAGAGGCTGTGTGTGGGACCTTACAAGCTGAGTGTGGGGGAACCGCAAAAGGATCTACAAGCAGAGGGTGGGTGGGTTCAGTAACGAAAGAGAAAATCCAGGCAAAGCATTAATTCAAAGGAGGCAGCCAGAAACATGGTTATTGGATTTGTGACCGGCAGTCTAAGAAATGTGGAGACTTGGTCCAAGGTGATAAGAAAGCACTCAGTAGTTATGGCACAGGGAACAGAAAGGATATGCCATACTTTGGTGACTCTAGAAAAGAAATGAAGGTAGACCTTAGCAGTTTACTTGGTATGGAGGGTGAAGGAAAAGGAGCAGACTGGTGATTATTTCAAGGCCTCATGCCTTATGGGAAGAAAAGTGAATGGTGTAACTGGAAGACAGAGGAATCCACAGAAAGATATGCCTTGGGGTAAAAAATGAGTACCTCAGTGGATGAGTTTCTGGTGAAGGGTTATCCCATTGTACGAGATATAAGACCAAAGCTCAGAAAAGAAGACAAAACAGAAATTATGGCCCTGGAAGCCACCAAATGAGAGTCAGATGAGAAAATGCTGCATCCATAGAAAGAAAGAATATAGGCAGCCAAGGGCACAGAAACTCACGTAATATGAAATGACAAAGGGTAATTTGTTTTCCAAACACTGTACCATAGTATAATTAGTTGTGCCAAGGTGTGACATCTCAAGAACCGATTCCTTGCATTGGGAATGGGACACCACGTGGAGGAAAGGACGATGGGGGGCCACACAATGGAAGTGAACCTGGCAGGCAGCCCCTTACCACACTCCCTTTATCACCTATGTTCCAAGTGGGTGTTTTCCTCCAACAACTGGAAAGCAACTTGATGGCTGACCTTTTCTGATTACCTCAAAAGAGATGAGTTTCCATTTTCTATGTTCACATTTTTTAAAAATCATTTGAGAGGTATTTATTTCATTTCCATGATATTTACTTCTTACTGTGCAGAGATATTAGTTTGGCAGCTAAAGTATTTTTGCTGAACAGAAGCAAATGTCAAGTCTGGCTCAGTCAACAGGCACAGCCAAAGGGTTTGCCTTGAATTTCATAACACAAGTAAATCTTGCAAATTTCCAGGATAAGAGAAAAGTCAAAATAGTCACGGTTACAATACAGCTTGGCAATATGAGTGGGGGTTCTGCTGTCATGTGCCCACCTTACAAAGGAAAACTGAAAGTTCAGAATTACAAGAACAGGCAGTACAGAAGTGTGTTCTCTCCAATATTACATAAAAAACAATAATAATATAAAAATTTGGTTGAAATGGCCTTTTACTGACTTAATATTCATGAACAACCTTCTGTAGAAGTTGCAACATAAAGCTATAAACTTAAACAATTCTTTAAGTCACTTAGGACCAAAATATAAGCAGACATCCTTGCCAACTGGTCATACTCATTTTTCTGAAATGGAATAAAAAAAAGAATAAAGTTTTATGAAAATCCTGCTGCTAGTGTGGAACAGAAAATATCCTCTACCTGCTTACTCAAGGTTCTTGAGAACAGAAAACAAAGACTGGCAGATAGCAAGTAGCTTCTCAAGAAATGTTTGAGGACTGGATAAATGAGTACCTCAAGAGGTAAGTAAAGTGTTTTCTCTCTCTCTTGTGACTTTTAATTGAATCTGTTAAAACCAGTTTATTAAACTTTTTCATGGGTCAAATTTTACTATATACTTACAGACTCTGAAATGCATTTTACCATTACCTTTTGATACACACAGGTTATAAGCTGCTGTTCCATATTTCAATTTCCACAGAGTGTGTGATTAGGTGTTATTAAAAAGGCATAGATTGACAGTTCTTGAGTTCCAGCCCCGCATCGGGCTCACTGCTGTCAGCTTGGAGCCTGCTTCAGATCCTCTGTCCCCTTCTTTCTCTGCCTTTCCCCCACTCATGCTCTCTCTCTCAAAAATAAGTAAAACATTTTTTAAAAAGGCAGATATTGTGGTGCCTGGGTGGCTCAGTTGGTTAAGTGTCTAACTCTTGGTTTTGGCTCAGTTCACAATCTCACAGTTTGTGGGTTCGAGCCCCACATTGGGCTCTGCACTGACAGTGTGGAGCTTGCTCAGGAATCTCTCTCTCCCTCTCCCTCTACCCTTCCCTTGCTCACATGCTCTCTCTCTCAAAATAGATAAATAAACTTAAAAAAAAAAAGGCAGAGACAATCCATATGCTCAAGAAGAATACAACCCACATTTTTCTCAAGAAAATACTAGACCTTGTTACATAGGAAACTTTAAAAATTAATTCAAACCAGGGATTTAAACATAATAAACAACATTTGGTAAAACTTGAAGAACAAGCAAAAAGAGGGTTACTTCATCAAACACTAATGAGGTTATTACTGTTCTGTTAGTCAAATTGAAACGATTTTAAATGTGAAAAGTCCTCTAAAACTGCCTGTCTAGATTTTCTCAAACACCTACCAGCCTCTTGAAAATACATGTTTTTCTAGTGCCTTCATAGAGCTAGCTACTTTAATTTCTATTCTTGACAGAGTGATCTCTCTATTTCTCCACAGCAGTATGGGATGGTGCCTCGTGGATTCAGGAGTTAACACTCGCCCTCTCTCTCAGGTGAGAATAAAGGAAAGGTTGAGAGGTAGGAGAGGTCACCACCTTCTACCAATGTCTCCCAAGGATAGAAGGCATCCCTAAGTGCCTCCTTCAGGAAGGAGCAGCCACATCCCTCACCGCAGGCTTTTTCTCATTCTCACTTTGTTCCAAATATTTTTAAAAACCTACCAAGAGTTTAATATACAATGACACAGAGGACATACAGTTGTGAGGCTCCAATATAATCAGAAGGTACTAAATATTCCTATATGTTACTGGGTTTAACAATTTTGAGTGATGGGCCACAAAAGACCCTTATTGCTTATTGATATCTACTCGTCGTTGAGAATCTTTGCTTCCCTCTCCCCTTGTGCTGACTCAGCACATCTCCCTAAATACTGACAATATCATGGTGGCATCTGTACTTATGTTTCCTACATAAAAGAACAAAAAGTATTTAAAATATAATCCCTCTCTCAAACTTCCCCATCGCAACCCCAAATTTCACTTCCCAGTTTATGCAGATTTGTTTCTATACTGTGATCTTTTAATTGACTCTTTTTATCCTATTATTTCACTTTCTACTTCTATCATCTTCAATTCACTTAATTTATTGTAATAGCATAAGAAAGCAAAGCATTTTTGGTACTTTCATAAGTATTTGGTTAAAAAACAAATGGGTCAAATTTATTTTCTCATTTTATTTGGAATTTTCTTAAAGCTTTCTTTTTCCTAAATGTCATATTATCTCCCTTATTTGTCCACGATGCCATTTTCTTTACTGATCACATAGATAACATACAAATCAGAATCAAGTGACACAATATTTGTGCTGCTAGCCAGGGTGGAGTGATAGAAAACAGATTTATTCTAAAAAAAAAAAAAAAGAAGACAGCAGTTTGAATGAAACAACGGTTTGTAAGATACTGGGGGTCAAGCAATGATGGACACTAATATATGAAAGAGGGAAACAAAAGATGAGTCCAATAACTGCCCCAGCTTACTGCATTCAGAGAGTTCTCAGGCCATGGTGCAGGGAAGTAATCCAGGTGAAATCTAGCAGACTCCCTAAATTAAGGAGACAACTGAGAGTCTAGGGATACCAAGGCAGTTAGAATTCACAGGACAGAATAATAGAAAGGAATACTACAAAAAGAGAAAACTCAAAAGATCTTCAAAGGGTTTCCCTTGAGGATTCAGCTTAGTGCTAATATAGTGCAAGTATGTGAGGAAATCATCTGAGGCCAAGGAAAGAACTACCTGAAAAAATTAAAGGTAACAGTTCTGGGCACTCACACAGTTAGTGCCTGTTCCTACCGACTAGGCTAGAAAACCTCGAGATTCATGGGTCATTGTGTACAGTGCAGGAATTAGTTAGCCCCAGGCTGAGCACTGCATCAATCCCAACTAAGAAATCTTAAAAATAGGACTTGAAAGGATCAAACTGTTTCCAAGTGAATTAACTGTATCTTAGAACAAATCTCAAGAAGATTTCTGTAAATTCAGATATAGACAATACCTAACAAACTAATATTCACAATGTCTGACATAACCAAAAATCAGCAGATCTACAAAGAAACAGGAAAAAAGGACTGTAATGAAAAGATATGTCAATCAATTGCAACTGACCCAGAACTAAGACAGATTAACACTGTGCTTCAAGTGTTCAAAAAGTTAAGTAGAAACATGTAAGATTTCTCCTTTTAAATTTATTTATTTATTTTGAGAGAGACAACCAGCACAGAGTTCAATCCAGGGCTCAAACCCACGAACCATGAGATCATGACCTGAGCTGAAGTCAAGAGTGGGAGGCTTAACCGACTGAGATACCCAGGGGCCCCACGCATATAAGATTTCTTTAAAAGACCCAAACTGAACTTCTAGAAGGAAAATTACAATGTATGAAATGAAAAAGTCATTGAGTACTTTTTTTTTGAAATACTAGAAACCACAAAATAAAAGATTAGTGAACATACACACACATACAAACAATGGAAATTATCCTAAATAAAACACAGATCCCCTTTCTCTCTCCTCCAGCTATCCAAGATGCCGAAAGGAAAGAAGGCCAAGGGGAAGAAGGTGGCCCCGACCCCTGCTATTGTGAAGAAGCAGGAGGCCTAGAAGGTAGTCAATCCCTTGTTTGAGAAAAAGCCCGAGAATTTTGTCATTGGATAGGACATCCAGCCCAAAAGAGACCTCATGCATTTTGTCAAATGGCCCTACTACATCCAGCTGCAGCGGCAAAAGGTTATTCTCTGTACGTCTAAAAGGGCTTCCTGTGATTAACCAGTTCACCCAGACCTTGGACCACCAAACAGCTATTCAACTGCTAAAGCTGGCCCACAAATACAGACCGGAGACCAAGCAAGGAAAGAAGCAGAGATTGCTGGCCCGGACTTACAAGCTGCCGGCAAAGGGAACGTCCCCATTAAAAGGCCACCTGTCCTTCGAGCTGGGGTTAATTCTGTCACCACCTTGGTGGAAAACAAGAAGGCTCAGCTGGTAGTGATTCACATGATGTGGATCCTATTGAGCTGGTTGTCTTTCTGCCTGCCCTGTGTCATAAGATGGAGGTTCCCTAATGTATCATCAAGCAGAAGGCCAGCCTGGGGCACCTGGTCCACAGGATGACCTGCACCACTGTCACCTTCACACAGGTTAACTCAGAAGACAGAGGAGCTCTGGCTAAGCTGGGGAAGCCATCAGGTCCAATTATAATGACAGACACGATGAGATCCGCCGCCACTGGGGAGGCAATGTCCTGGGTCCAAAGTCGGCGGCTCGCATTGCCAAGTTGGAAAAGGCAAAGGCTAAAGAACTGACCGCCAAACTGAGCTAAGTGAACGCTGTTGAATTTTCTGTACATCAAAGTAATAAAAGGCTCTCTCTCAGCCCGTGTCAATTGGCAAACACCAAACCAAACCAAAACAAACAACAACAGACACAGATAGAAAAGAAAAGTAAGTAAATAAAGCAATTTAACCACGGAAAATTTTCAAGTAAACTAATATACATGTGATTTGAGTTCCCAGAGGAGCAGAAGGAACAGAAGAAAATATATGCAAAAATAATGGTCAAGTTTTTCCAAATTTGTTGAAAACTCTAAACCCAATGATCCAAAGACTCTCAGTGAACCCAAGCACATAAAACATGGAGAAAACTTTACCAAGGTACATCGTAATCAAATTGCTCAAAATTAGTGAATTTCTGCCTTAACAGAAGACCTTTGCTTTAAGAAATGTTAAAGGATATCCACCAGGCAGAAGTAAAATTATACCAGGTGGAAATATGGATCTATACAAAGGAATGATAAACATCAGAAAAGTATTTACTACATGAGTAAATATATAAGATATTTTTTCTTAATATTTTATTTTCAGTGATAATTGGCTACTTACACAAAAATAAAAATAAGGCAGTGTATGCTTTATAACAGAATTAAAAACAAAATGTATGACAACAATACCACAAAAATCAAGAAGTTAAATATAAATGTAAACATATTAAGAAGTTCTTGTACTATACAGGAAGTGGAACAATATCATTTGAAGGTAGATCGTGATAGATTAAAGATATACATTATAAATACTAAAGCAACCACTAAAATAATAAAGCAAAGAGATACAGCTAATAAGTCAAGAAAAAGTTAAAATAGAATAATAAAAAATTCAATAATACAAAAGGAAGCACCAAAAATAATAATAAAAAGAAAGAAGAATACATAGGACAAATAGAGAACAAATATCAGTATTACAGATTCAAGCCCAACCATATCAATAATTACATTAAATGCAAATAGTGCAAATATCCCAATTAAAAGACAGAAACTATTAGAACAGATAAAAATATAACACCCAATTACATGTTGCCTATAAGAAATGTACTTTTAATGTAAAGAAACAAATAAAAGTAAAAGTTAAAGAGTGAAAAAAGATATACCATGCTAACACTAATCAAAAGAAAGCTAGAGTGGCTAATATTAATGTCACACAAAGGAGATTTGGAGCAAAATATATTACCAAGGACAAAGAAGTTCATTTCATAATGATAAAGACATCAATTTATCGAGAGACATAAGAATCTTAAACATTTCTGCACCTAATACAATATTTCAAAATACATGAAGCACAATCTGACAGAATTGCAAGAAATAGGAAAACTCAAAACTGTAGTTAGAAATTTCACCCCTCTAGCAATAATTGACAGAGCCAACAAACAGAACATTAGCAAAAGATACTGAAGATTGAAACAACATAATCAACCAATTTGACCTAACTGACATTTATAGAACATTTATGGAACAACAGCACAACACATCCTTTTCAAGGGCACATAGGACATTTACTAAAACAGATCATACTATGGACCATAAACTAAGTCTGAACAAATTAAAAGGACACAAATAGTACAAAATATGTTCTGTAACCAAAAAATAATTTAATTAGAAATCAATAACATAAAGATCTCTTGAAAAACCCCAAATATGTGGAAACTAAATAACACACTTCCAAATAGCTCATCACTTAAAGATGAAGTAAAAAGGGAAACTGGAAAGTATTTTGAATTCAATGAGAATGATTGAAATATATCAAAATTTGCAAGATGCAGTAAGGGGAATTTTATAGCACTACATACCTATATTAGAAACGAAGAAAAGTCTCGGGGTGCCTGGGTGGCTCAACTGGTTAAGCATCTGACTCTTGATCTCAGTTCAGGTCATGATCTCACAGTTTTGAGATTGAGCCTGTACCAGGGGTTGGGATTCTCTCTCTCTCCCTCTCCTGACCCTCCCCCATTTGCACTTTCTCTCTCTCAAAATAAATAAACGTTAAAAAAAAAAATGAAGAATGATCTCAAGTCAATGACCTCTGCTTCTACTTTAAGAAACTAGAAGAGGAAAAGCATATTAAACATAAAGTAAGCAAAAGAAATATCAGAGTAGAAATTGGTGAAATAGAAAATAGAAAAATAAAGAAAATCAATGAATGCAAATGCTGGTTCTTTGAGAAGATCAATAAAATTGATAAACCTCTAGCCATACTTACCAGAAGACAAAGATATAAGACAAAATTTGCCAATATCAAGAATGAGACAGGTGACTATATCTACAGATTCTGTAGCTATAGAGTAAAGAGATAATAAGAGAATAAGAGAATACATATACAAAATAAGATAATAACAGAATACATATACAATTTTAGGCCAATAAAGTTGCCAATGGAGATGAAACGGACATATTACTTCAAAGATACAAACTGCCAAAGCTCATTCAGAAAAATACAGATTTCCTCAATAGCTCCACCACTATTAAAATTATTGAATTTGTTTTTTAAATAGTCCCCACAATAAAATCCCAAACTCAAACCATTTCATAGACGATTGTATTCTACGACCTATTTAATGAATCCTTGATATTAAAATTATGTCACCAAAAGCATGATCCATAAAAGATCAAATTTGTAAGTTGGAATTTGTCAAAATTAAACAGGTTTGTTTTCTTAAAGACACTGTTAAGAGAATAAAAAAGACAAGTCACAAGTAGGGAGAAAATATTTACAAACTACACATCGAATGAAGGATTGTATCCCAAATATATAAAGAACTCTCAAAACTCCATGATAAGAAAACAACCCAATTCATAAACAATAAGGGCAAATGATTCAAGCAGACATTTCATCAAAGAAGATATTCATGTGGCAAATAAACACATAAAGAGATACTCAACACCATTGTCACTAGGGAAACGCAAATTAAAACCACAGTGAGATACCACTGCACTCCTCTAATAGTGTTTAAAAAAATTAATATTTTTAAAAATCCAAGTCAAGTGTTGTCAAGAATCGGGAGGGATTGAGGGCTTCATGCACTGCTGGTGAGAATGTATCCTGATAAAACCGCTTTGAAAATACCTTGACAGTCTCTTAAGTTAAATGTACATGCACTATATGATCCAGCCATTCAATTTGGTGACATTTACCCAAAAAAAATGAAAATATATGTCTATAAAATGATCTGTACATGAATGCTCATCAGTTTTATTTGTAATGGGCAAAAAAAAAAACCCTGGAAACAACTCAAATGTACATCAAAGTGACTGGATAAACAAACTGGCATATCCAGACGAGGACTACTCAGCAATAGCAACGAATGAACTACTGATACACATCTCACGTGAATCAATGTCAAAATAGTTATTCTGCATGAAAGAAGTCAGTCAAAAGAGTGCCTATCGCATGGTTTCATTTAGATGATATTCTAGGAAATATAAACGAACGTATAGTGACAGAAAGAAAACCAGTTGTTTGTTTTGAAGGTTGGGAGGAAGCAGGATGAAGGTTAAAAGGGCTGTGAGGAAACTTTTGGGGATGATGAATCTGTTTATCATCTTTGTTGTGGTGATGGTTTCATAAAATGTGTACACCTGTTAAAACTTACCAATCTAAATAAATGTGTGCAGGGTTGTTTTTTTTTTTTTTTTTGTCAATTATACTTCAATAAAGCTGTTTAAAAAAATCAAGTGAATGTCAACTATCCTTCGATTAAAAAAAACAAAGGGACAGGGCAAGCCATGGACTATGGTCAACCCCATGCCAAGCATCAAGAAGAGGAAATAAAATCTCCAGAAAAATCTTGTTGCCAGAAGTATATTCCATAAAACTATGTATGAGAGAAAGACTGCCCTACACCGACTGTCAGAAAAGGGAAATTTTCACTAATCAGTATTTGAAATTGTAACTTGGCTAAAATCATCTCTTCTCTCAAATAGTCTGAATGCTCCTTACAAACTCTCTACAACCAACCACTCAGTGAACAGAAAATCTCATTTCTCATCTTTCTCTGACTCACTGGGCCTGCTCTGAAGCAAAATGTGACAGGCAAGGTGGGAGCCACAGATACGCCACCTCCCCAGAGTAAGTCACAAGTTTTAATCTGCATAGTCAACTGAGTTTTAGCTTAGAAAACACATATAAATGGGAAAATTCCCAACTGTTCCACATCAGCAAGTGTAATTTAGCAATGCCACAATCTGTCTAAAAATCTGTTACTTTAAGCGCATCGGGTAGAGTCTGTGCCAGTTCCATCCTCTATTTTTTTTTTTTAAACACAATGAAATATTGAAGGATTGCACTCTGAAATTCCCCTGAATTGTAACATGCTATATCTTCATGTTTCTGTGCTTGATTTAAGCCACATTTCTTGGTCATTCAAATAATAAAAATTGAAATATGACATACAATACACTACAAAACTAAATAGTCAAGAATTTAGTAATGTTGAAAAAGTGTTTTCGGTTAGTTACCTGAAGTGTTGGGATATTTCTTTGGTTTAGCAGGCTTGTGGGTTTTCTGAGAATTCTTGCATACAAAGGGACACGGGCAGATGGCATTTAATCTAACACCCAGCCAGCCCTTCAACCTCCCGGGACACCTACAGCAGGCACTGACATTGATAGAAACCCACAGATACATGCCCAGGAATCTCAGGAATTCAAAATAAATAATATATAAACAAACAAGTAAATAAATGGCCGCTTTGAGATTTATGGGGTTAAATTTAGAAAAAAATGATAATTTTATAAAATACTGTAATAAAGTGTGCTATTCACATATGGAGGGACCGAGTGGCATATTTGGTAAATGTTTGTTAACTGGCTTGAGGGAAAGGGAGCAAGCCCTGGTTTGTAGCATTTGCCAATTTTTATAGTGTAAATCCTTCCACCATGGCTGATTTCACTGAATGCAAAGTTGGGAAGAGAAACACACAGGCTGGCTGTCCTGAGCTTGAGCAAGAGCTGGTATAAGCACCCCTCTGGAAATACCTCATGCATCACTATGGCTAACTCCAGTCCCACAAGAGAAATAAATTCAGTTTCTAGGATATGCTTGTGTGTTTTATTCTTTGGGGATGAGTTTTCCATTCTGAAGCTATCTTTTAACCTGTGACAGTACAGTTCCATCTGGAAAAAAAAAAAAAAGATCTTTCCAATGTAGGAGATATTATCCACCGTTAATATTTGAGATTTCTTAATATTGAGAAATTGAACAAATTTGCTTTTTCTTTAACAGGAATCTTTATATGTTCAAACTTAATTCGAAATAAATGCTTCCTGTGAGTCCCCAAAAAAGTGAAAAGGAAAGGAAACACACAAGACAGGACATTTTCATATCAATTTGAGACAAAAATTAACCCTAAGGCAATTTGTTAGTAGAAACAAAGGATGGTAAGGGTATCCTCAAATGTATCTCCTCCCACAGAATCCTTGCGCCCCACCTTGAAGCAGAGGGGTGGGTGTATGTTTATATTTTTGTTTTAGAAGAGTGTTGTTTTGCAGTGATAGGAATTAAGGAGAAATCAAAAGCCACCTTTTTGTGGTGTTTTCCACAAAGAGGGACTTTCTTCAGAGCTTAACTTTATAAGGAAAACTAACAGAAGGAAATAAACTTCTCCAACTGGAAGTTCAACAAAAGGGGGAAAAAAAACATGAGCAAACAACAGCTCCAGCATTTCAACACAACTATAGCAAAGAAATCATAAAAGGAGTAACAAAAGAGCAGACATATACCCAAGTTCTGAGTCTGACTGCAGCTGGAGCACTGAGGGGTCTGTGTCCCACTGCAGGGTCCTAATCGTGCAGCACAAAGGAAAAAGAACACAGAGAATTAACAAAAGGGGAGGGAAACAAACCAAACCAAACCATGTCATTCATCAAGGCAATGGCATCTACAGCACATACACAGAACATCTCCCCGCTTCTCCACCCCGCTCCGGCCCCAGGTTCAAGGGAGACCCCATGAATATCAAGTGACCAGAGAAAGTGAGGAGCAGTCCTTTCCTTTGAACATCTGTTTGATACTGGAAGTTATGCTTGTTTTCATGAAAGGAAGCCTTGAGCTAAATACTGACACTCTACCCACATCCCCACCCCTTTTTAGTTGGTTCTGCTTTTTACTCAAGCCTGACTGATTTGATCATGGAAACTGGTTCATGTTTCTGTGAAACCCTGGAGCCCATCTACACCTGGGAACACGGAGCATCTCCCTTGTGGAGAAGAGACCAAAGGCAAGGCTGCAGGGGGGCCAGAGCAGGAGCGTCTGGGGAGGTCAGACCAGATGGAGGCTGACTTCCAGGCCTGCTGAACTGCTGGCTTCCTCAAGTCAGTTACTGCAAGTATAATGCATTGGATTTAGAGGCTCACGAGTATTTTGGTGTTCCACTGAGATGATCACCAGCAATAACACTTGTCTCTATGATACTGGCGATATCATATCTTTTAAATATTTCACAAGAGACAGCACAAATTATCAACAGTTACCAAGGCATTCAGTTTTTCTTATTATTTCTCCTTCAAAATGAAATGAAAAGGGATGGGGAACGTGGGTGGCTCAGTCAGTTAAGAATCTGACTCTTTTTCACATTTCCGCTCAGGTCATGAACTCAGGGTTCCTGAGATCCAGCTGGACGTCAGGCTCTGCACTGACTGTGTGCAGAACCTACTTGGGATCCTCTCTCTCCCTTTCTCTCTGCCCTTCCCCCGCTCATGCTTCTCTTTCTCTCTCCCAAAATAAACATTTTAAAAAATATATAAAAAAAATAAAAGGGGATAGATAGTTCTTCTATAAACTGAGTGCACACAAGAACCTTTCTCAAACCCCATTACCTTTTGCTTAATCTAAGTGTGGCCCACAGACCAGGATCGGCAGCATCTCTGGGAGCTTGTTGGAAATGCAGACTCACGTCTCACCCCAGACTCACTGACTGCACACTACCGTTTAATAAGGTCCCAAGCCATTTGCAGGCCCCTTAAAGTTTGAGAAACCCTGCTCAGTTTCCTGGTCTCTAAAGACTTACCATGGCCTATGAGACAATTTAGTTTTAAGCTGACCTGGCCTACGGGAATCTTCCAAACATGTTTAACCACTGTCTCCCACTCACTGTGTCCTCTTTGATATTCTTCCCCTTAAGAGCTGTATGTCTTCCCTCAAATGCCACCTGCTCAGAGAGGATTTCCTTCTCTCACTACCTAGTAGCACTTCCTTGTCAGTCTTCATCCCTGTCCCTTACACCATTTTCCTTTCTTCATAACATCCATGGCTTTATTATGCATCAGTGTATTTATTACTGTTGGCTATTTCATCTAGATGTGAGCCTTATAATAGGTGGGGGTGGCTGGGTGGGTGGGCTATATCCCTAGATTATACAGATATGCCTAGAAAAGTGCCTGGCATACATACTTACATAATACAATATTAGTTGAATGCACGAATGAGTGGATGGATGATCTCCCTCTGGTTTTCTACAGGGATTACATGCAATTATACCTATAAAGCTCAAAGTAACTATTTGGTAAACAGTAGTTATTCTTATTACTACCACATTCACTGTATCTACTACGGATATTTCTTTGAGTCAATATCCTACCTATAGGCTCCTCCTGCAAAGGTAACAGATGCAGAGTCACAGCTTTCCTTACCAGCTCTGGCTGTGCTCTTGTCCTCTTACCTGGACGTTCTGAAACATCACAACTAAAATCCAGTGAGAATACTAATCAGCCCCTGTTTCTTAGACCAGTGCTTCTCAACTTTCAGTGCGCATACACATACCTGAGAATACTGTTGAAATGCAGATTCTGATTTAGTAGGTCTGTGACATTTCTAACAGGCTCCAGGGGACATAGATGTTACCAGTCTGTAAGACCACACTTTGGGTAGCAAAGTCTTGACTTAGATCAGTGGGTTTTCAAACTCTGACAAGGATCAGAATGATATGGAGGGCTTACAAAACTACAGAATGCTGATCTCCAACCCCAGAAATTCTGATTCAGTAGGTCTGGGGTGGGGCCTGAGAAGTTGTACTCTAACAAATTCCCAGGTAATGCTTATAGCTGACCCTGGAACCACCTTTAGAGAATGACGGGGCTAGACTACTGCTTTCATTCGTCAGCAGACAGAAAGCATCGTAGATCCTCAAATATGTCAGCCTCTAGACCTATGATTAACTCAAACCTGGCCTAAGGCCCAGGCCACTTTCAGACCAATTAAATCAGAATGTGCAGGGTGAGATCCAAGCATCTGTATTTCTGAAAACTCTCCAGGTGATTCTAATGTGCAGCCAGGGGTGAGAACCCCTGGTCTGGACTCTTTCTCTGCTCGAGAAATGCAGCCTTTTTGGGTTCTGGACACTGATTCCTTCACCTGTTTCAAATGGTGGAAGTAACAGAATCTGTTACAGTGATTCGTATTTGCTAATCATGTATCCCTGGAAATCAAACCGCTTCTCTTTAAGGGCATTTCTTTGGCTATAGACAGAACAGCAGCCTCTGGCTCTGGCTGACTGTGAGAAGCATTCCCCTATAAGGGGTGGGGTCAGCTACTTGGCCCTCAATTTGCCTTGAGGTTCCTTACAGGACGACCTTTTTTGATGTTTTCACTTGTCCCAGGCAGGTGAAGAATGCAGCCGCTCCCAGGTGGTCTGGCTGTCCTGTTACTTATCTGACAGCTCATCTGTACTCACTGTATCCTTAAGAGGTAAAAATGATGATTCCATCAGAACCACTCAAAAAAGTCTACAGGTCAGCAGTCTGGAGTTTGCCTTTACTCAGGCAGAACAACAAGGGCTGGTCTATGTAACAAACCCACAGCGGTCCTGCCCCACAGTCACACATATATTATTTAGTAAAAGAAACCATAGTCATCGTCAGTAATGAGCAGTGGGATAGGGAGTCAAGCCAAGGATGCTACCAGGTGTGCCTCTTTTATTTTCTTCTCATTTTCCCATTATTATCTGTGGGGTGGTCAGACTTGCACAGAATGCACTCTCTCTTTGAAAAAGAACTTAAAGCCAATACATTAAATGGGCAAAGGTTGTCTCTGTCTCCACGAGTAGCCTAGACATGTGTATGAAACGTGGGCTGAATTCCTTCTGTGCAAGCTTGCAGAACTTCTCCATAGATGGCAGGACCTTGGAGAGGGCCACACCTGGTTCTCTGGGTGAGAGATTTGTGTTTGGGATGTGACTGTACTGTGCATCCTGACGGAGCTCTCTGTCCTCAGCAAAATGAAGATGCTGGCCTAGAGACCATTTAAAGGTTTTTTGTTCTGTTTTGTTTCTGCCTAATCTTTTAAATCATTGGATGTTTATTAAACTGCCTTTCAGTTCTCTCTTCTCCAATTGGTACCGTTTTTATAACCAATTGACACAGACCTTACTTCCCGATCATCTTCATATCAAGTTAGTGTATCACTGAAAATAAAATGATGGTTTCCCCACAGCTTCTTGGGTAGTGTGAAATCTTGCCAGGTAGCTTATTTTTTTTAATGAGGAAGTAGTGAAATTGTAAGTAAACAAACATTTGTGAACCTCATGTACTACCCCAAAATATTGTTATATAGAAATCACCCTGCTTAGTAGAGTAATTGGTTCTAGTCAGTCATTTTTGGGATGGACCAATCAATGCATGCAGGGAGAGGATATTTTTGACAAGAGCATTCATTTTCTCATTCAATAAATATCTATTAAAGGCCTACCGTATAAAATACTATGAAAGAGGATGAAAAGAATTCTCAAGAAAACTAAAACTCTTTAGAGAGATAAAACATGTATAAATAGTTTGGTAGAACTAGGCAGAAAGTAAAACATGCCATATAAGCCACAGATATGGTGTGGGACACGCATGGGACTTGCACTTAAGAATCTTACATTTTAGTGAAGGAATGAGACGTATGAATGTTTGTACTTAATGATATAATGATAACATAGACACAAAAAAGAAAGTAGTTGTCATTACTTGCCCAGGCCTGGCACAGTTTCAAGTTTCAATAAATGTTAGCTGAAAAAATAAATAAATGCCACAAGAAAGATGAATAATAATGACAGCTATCATTTCCTTTCAGTGAGTGTTTACTCTGTGCCAGCCTACCAGGCATTGGACTCTACTCATTATCCTTTGGAAGCCAGAGAAGAGGAACACTCTCCCTCTAAAAAGATCAAAGATTCCATTTGACCTGGTTTTGGAAGGACGGGGTTAGGATTTGGATGTAACAGACTCATTTTCATCAGTGCCTAGTTTATTGGGTTTAAGCAGTTGACACGGTTTACTAGGTCTAATAAGAGCCTGTTATATTTTAGGTGTCAATTTACCAATTTATCATGAGAACAATAACTGCCAGGCAGAGCAATTACACACACTGGATGAAGTCTTCTCTCCTTGAAGGCCAGCAACCTGAGAAGCCAGATGACCAGTAGTGTGTTTGGGATTAGAGAAAGTGAAGCTGAATGTTTTACTACTACAGCTTTTCCCTGCCCTACCCACACCCCCACCCCCTGCCCCACATCATGTCTGCCTCTTTCCACAAAACAAGACATACTCCCACTCAGTGCTCTCAGAGTCTCCCTTTTCCCCCAGTTATGGGGTGCCCAAGTAAACCCTTTCTGATTGATGAAATCTTTCTTTATGTCTGTTAGATTTTGTCTTCTCTTCCTATATGGAAAACCATCCTGGCATTATTTGTTTGTTCATTTTTAAGAGCTGCATTTGTCTGCATTCATTAGGTTTAGGTTATTTCTTAGATTAACTCTCTGAGGATCTAAGAGAAGATTTCTGATCTTTCATGGAGAACCTGATGTTTGCACAGATTCAGAATAACCCAATAATTCTCTGCCTACTCTCGACTAAGGGGCACTGTCATGGTTTTATGGTCCCACAGTTAGATTGGCAGTTTGAGACCTTTCCCAACTTTGTTTCAAACTACTACGTACAGAAGCTTCCTACCTCATGGAAAGTAATAATTCACTTCTCGACCCTATACGTGCCAGACAATGTAGCCTCTGGCATCTCATCTCAAAAAGCCTACCATGTAACATTTAGTTTACAATTTGGGAGACAAGGTGTTTTTCAATACATTTTTTTAAAAAAATAGACAAAATGTCAAAATTCTTCAAATTAGCAGTGACCTATTCAGAGACTAACAGAACTTTATATTTTAAACTTTCTACCAATTCATCAGTAACTTCTTATAAAATTCTCCCTCCATTGGTCCAATTTTATTTGCTCAGTTTCGGTTTATTAGATAGAAGTAAAAGTTCAAAAACAAAACAAAATGACAATCATCCCTGGCCATTTGTTCAAAGTACAATTTAGGAGTGGAACACATGAAGTCTGTATTGCATACACCTTGCTCTCTGATGAGTGTGTAACTTCTCCCTGTTCAGCTTTTACCAACAGCAAGTTGCTGGTTTCCATTCTTCTTCCCATCTTTATTAAACCCCTGAGTAGAAAGCCTTGAAATTCTTCCCTAAAGAGTGTCTTTGCTTTGGCCTTTTCTTTGCTTGTAAGAAACTAATGACTGATAAATATTTGGAAGCCAGTAGTTAAGAATTCTGTCATTTGTCATGCTAACACTCAACTTGCATACACTTCTGGTGGCATTTAAAATCAGTTGAATTCTTTTGAATAGCAGCATGCCAGTGTGTAGCAATAACAATTAACACAGAATTATTCTGGACTTGTTTTACTTCCAGAAACTCAACCTATGGAAACAAAACATGATAAGCAATAATAAAAACAAAAATGATGCTGATGGTGATGGGATGGTGGTGATGGTGATGATAATGACAACCTCCAAATCATCAAATCCCATGGCCAATTTTGGCATCCCTACAAAGCCAAGCATTCCCCAATCAGGGGTACTCCTTCCCTCACCTCTGTACCCTAACCCTAGGTCATCCCATCCATGTCTATTGACCTTCTGCAAAAAATAACCACAAAGTCCTCATCACCGTTGAGCTCCAAGTCCACTTTTCACATGCCTTTTGGAGATACTCATATGCACACCAGAGCCATTTCACCCTTCGCGTCTCATCTGTCTTTTGTTTCCTTTTCCACTCCACAACCCTTGTTTAGGCCTTCAAGGCTTTATATCAGACCAATACTTCCCCACCAATCCTCAGAGTTGAGGTTTTATAAAATTACAGTGTCCCAGGCCTCACCTAGACCTGCGGTTCAGGTACCTGTGTTTGTAACAACTTCCCAAGTGAATTCAATAAACAGCCACCAGGAATGGGAGGCAGGGACTGCAACTATCACAAAGGTCATCCTTTTTTTTCCAGACTCAGCTGCTTAACATGCATTCTACTTCCCATACTCCCCAGCCCTTTTCCTTTGTGTACGCATTTCCACCATCTGGAATGCCCTTTCTCCCAACTCGACTTGTCCAAAGCATATGCATTCTGTAAGGCTCAGCTCAAATGCCATGCTCTCTAAATATATTTGTCCTCAATAACCTCATAACCTCATTCAGAAATAACTTGTCTCTCTGGGACAGAAATAGAGAAACACTTGGGCTTCTTATTTTGCAGTTCTCTTTGATAATCTACAGACCAAAACCTGGATTGAAGACCACATCTGAGGATGACTTACAGGAAATAATGAGCACTGTTACAAAGCCCAAAGGTATCAGCATCAAGCCAAACACACTGATAGTCCCCACTCTGACTTTTTGCCCTGACTCCAGTGGCTGGATTTCTGCCTTGCTTCTGTGACAAAGTCCCCACCTTATACCTCAATCCTATAACCACTGCCAGTAGTTCTCCTTCAGCAAAGTCCACCTTCAAGCAACTTGTCCAGTGACCTTGAGCTATCCTGCTGTTACCTCTGTCTTCATCACTCTTCTTGTCCTGCACCCATCCCACCCAATATTTTGCAAGCTGAGCCTGTGCATAAGTATGTGCACATAGACACACACACACACACACACACACACACACACACACACATACACACAAGTCAGTAAATATTTACCAAGTACCTAGTATGTGTCAAGACTCTATGTAGGGTAGTAATGAAGCAAAATCACTTGTCCCAAATGAATATACTACAAATTAATTATAGATGATTTAGGAATAATGGTTTATGACATCACTGCTCATCTCTATGAGTACAAATATTTGAGAGCTGTAATTACATAGCAATATATTCTTAGATGGCTTCAAATTAAACCTGTCAATTTACTGGAAACAGCCTCCTTACAAGTAAGAAAATTCCTTCTCTTTATCTCCCTTGCAGGTCTAACATTTACTGTGTATCTTTCACACAATAAATTCTTAACTATTTAGTGAATGAGTAGATCTGTTCTTGCCTTTTCTGTCAATGGGTGGGAGGAGTGAGGGCAAGTTGATTCCCAAAGAAATAGTTTTTACTTTCTTTACCAGAAAAGGAAAGAATAAAACAGGGCATGTCTGGCCTAACACCGTTGGTGTTTCCCAAGCTGAGAGCTGTGCTGAGAATACAAAGAAGGCCAGCTATCTTCTCTGCCAAATGAACTCAGCAAACTTTATTTAGTCCCTGAAGCCACTGCACTGGACCTCAACTTCTCCCACACATTCTTCCTTTTCTAAGGTGGAGCGACAGCTCGAGGGCAGAGTACCGAACTCCCCTGAATCCCAGAGTCTCTGAACTCCTGTTCCACATGTCATCTCTGTCAAACAAATCACTAGTCACTAATCAGATAAAGAAAACAGTTTGGGCCAGTGTGAGCATAATGCCAAATAGAAAGCCTCCAGTCAGTGTCACCCCCAAACACCTATTTTTCTAAGTGCCATTTCCAAAGGTAATGCACTGAATAATAAGAACGTTTAAAAACCTGGAATATCACTCAATCTGTCACTGTCCTTAACGTGATGTCAATTAATTAAGGATGGCATTTAAATAATGTGTTCACGTTTTACTTTCCAACTCCAACTATTTCCTTATGTGGGATTGGCAATGATGATGATAAAGATCTTCTGATATCAGAAAGAAGACTGAGACAGTGAGATACATACTTATATTGGGTCCTTTAAAAAGTATTTTTCTTAGTTTACTGTGTGAGAATCTTTCCTCTGTTGGCTACCGAACACTGTGCTCTGCTACAGGCCACACCAAAGCCATGCAGGAAGCCCATCTGAGCTGGTTTCAAGAAGAAACTTAAGACTTCTCATCACAGAGCTAGGACATGTCTTTCCACATCTTTCATGGAGGCTCTGCTGTCAAGCAAGCAGTTTTTCTACGAGAAAGCTCAGCAACCCGTTGCTTGCTGTGTTACTGGGACCATAATGTGTATGCTTTTATAGTACATTCTCCTCAAGACAAAACAGTAAGATATCACAAATGTTTCATCCATTCATGTGCTACATAAAAAGAAAATCATAAGGTGTGCCTTTTATTTTAATTTCCAAAGAGACTGAATTCTAACCAGCCTTGAATCAGTGATATTGGTCTCCCTGAAGTGCAACTAACTGGTGGCATTCTATCAACTTTTTCTTACATAACGGTAATTTAAAAAATTCTGTATGTACAAAATGTTAATAGGCTTATTAAATTTCCTCCAAGGCTTATTAAATAATTACATTATTTTATTGTACTTTTTCACCTTTACCAAAACCTTAATATCTTCCCTTTAGCCTCTGATTCATCAGAGCCCCTTAGAAGAGGATGATGGTTTCACCAAAAAAGGATCAAAAGTCCTTTGAGGCTTATCTAGTGCTAGAGAATCCTATGAAATTCAATTGTGGATAAAAACAAAAGTCCTAAAATTTTCTGTTTGGCATTAACCCCATGTTGCCTCTTAGCACATTTTCCTCTCCTGAAATCACTGAGAGAAGAAAAGTGATAAGTAGGTGCAGCCCACACAACTTGACCACAAACAAATTATTCTACTTTCCTTATTTGAGAGTTCATTGGGCAGTAGATCAGGGAAAGACAGAGTTTATCAAATATCTAAATTTTACCGAAGGATTCTGTCAACATGAAACTTAATATTTACTACATAGAAGCCTAGTGTTTAAATCAAACAGCATAGGGTGTGCAGACATCTGCTCCTTTGTCCCAAATTCTAATCTGGAGTGCACAAAAAGCTGAAAGTCTGAATGACCTCTAATCCATTCCCCGTTATACCCTTGTTCTCCTGTTCAGTGCTTCAGAAGACATTTCTTCTGCTGCTGCATTTAGGACCCCTTGGGAGGGACCTTACCTCCCTAGAGAAAATCTATGGATATAAGAGTTCTGGTTAATAGATGCTGAGAGCTGGGAGGACAGGGATCGATTTTAAATACAATAGGATTATGTTGGGGCAATTGGGGAAATCTGAAAAAAAGGGTAGATATTAGATAAGATGAAAATGTATTGAAATGGAAAAAGAGAGACACTCAATTAGAAAAGCAAATGCAACAGCTTGTATAATGATATCATTTAACATATATATATGTTTTGGACATATATATGTTTCGGACATATATATTTTGTGAAAGAACATACACTAAGGTGTTAAGAATATACACTAAGAATATAATTTCCAGTGGTAGGAATATGAATTTTCTCTAATTTTTGGTTGTCCATATCTTCTAATTACACAAAATGCACTGATGTTTTTTCCATAATAATAAGAGGATATTAAAAATAAAATGTGGGGGAACTCAAATGTCCTAATCACTTGGAAAATAGAACTAATGATGGTGTTAAGACCATATATGGTTGAAAAAGAAGACAGAAATTAATTCTTTTACTACCATCATTCCCATGCCACTTCTCACCAAAGGCAAACATCAGTAACCTCTCCTGACTATTTTGCTAAAGATGCTATGGGATAGGTGTTATTATTATAATAGATTGTATAATATTAACATATTAACACATACTTTATTTTTCAAATCATTTTGAAAGTTTTCTTCCTTGAATCAGGTTTGGGACATGGTATTACTTACACCCTGGTAGTCAGGTGAACTTTATGAGATCAATACACCTGCCTGGGTTTAGGCAGGCTAGTACAGCCTCCAATTTAGGTTTATCCCTGAGAAGCCAAAGGTATCTTGACTAACCAAGAGAAGGACCCTGGTGCAAAGCCCCCTGTGATCCATCCATGTGAATGAGAAGGATAAAGGTGGGTGAATGATTACCACTTAGATTCATTTCTGGTTGAATCTATGAAAGTTAGGGATTAAGAGTTGGACAACCCAGAGAGTGGTGTCCAGGGACATGGACCACAATCCATCCTTGGCCTTGTCACGTTCAACTTTTTTACATGATTACTTAGATGAAGATACAGCATCATCAAACTTGAAAATGACACCAACAAATTTTATGAGAGAATCTAAAGAGATCTCTTCCCATTGGAAACAGGTGAAAAAAAAAAAAAACACAATAGCTAAAACTCACATATGCCAGACTCCTTTCTAAGTGCTTTACAGATACTAATTTATTTAATACTAATAATAACCTTTTGGGTTAAGTCACCTATCACCCTATAGGTGATATAGGGATATATCACCTATATCAACTGTTGTCAGAGATCATGTAGGGTAGTGGTATAGATTGTGAAAATTTCTGACAATCTGTCTAAGTTAAAACCTAGCACTGTAGTTATGCTCTGTGTGAACTTGAGACAATTATTTATTCTGTCTATTCCTCAGTGTCCTCATCTGTAAAAATTAGGATAATTGTTGATTCATTCAACCAACATTTATCAAATATCACTCACTCCCTGACCTCAAGGAACTTGCCATTTCCTGAGGAAGGAAGACATGTATTATTCAACTAAAAATAAGTCATTCTTCTTTCAGGGCTATAAAGTACTAGATGCATCACTCTTGTGTATAAAAGATATAGGCTGTTGGTTTGAGATTAATACTTAACATTTTGAGAAAAAATATTTTTGTACTCCATTTACAAAAAGTTTTAAAATATGGGTATAGGTGTTTAAATTTCTCAAGTACCATTTAACTAAATACTACTAAATGATCACTCTTCCTTCTGTGATCTTTTGATATGCTGAATTATGGTAACACATTTTCTACACTAAAATATCCTTGAAATTTTTAACCAATCCTAATTAATCATAGCATAGTACCTTCTTAATACTGTGTTGGATTTCAGTTGCATATAGTATATGCAGGATTTTTAAATCTAAGTAAAACTAGTCTTCCAAATGTTTTATTAATAAAATAGATTTTTTAATATCTAAGAGCTTGTTCTTGCCCAGTATGATTAACTGAGCAATGATTGCTTCCACCAAAATTAAGAGAAAGAAAAATGCCACAAATGTAAATTGCAAAGGAGAAGCAGGCAATGCCAACAGAAGCAGAAATTGCAAAACAAATTGTGACCCTTTAAGTTAAAATTAAATCACACTAGTATAATTGAAAAATGATTACATATTTCTACTTTCTATTCACTGGTTTTAAAACCTTTACTCAACTGCTCTTAAAAATCAGTAAAAGTAATTTTTGTTATACTTGACTTTTTTAAAGCCCTACTTTAAACTTTTCCGTAAGGTATATTAAATGTGCCACTTTGCAAATTAACCACTCACAGAGGTTACATAAGAAATGTTTGCCAGTTTAGGCTCTGTAAAGAAAATTTCAGTTTTGGATTTAGATTCTGACAGATGGATCAGAGAATGTATGTGCACCGTTAGGTAGGACCAGATGTGTTAATTTGACTTCTGAGTTATTTTCTGAAAGAATTTCCACTTTTCAAAGAGCCCAAATTCCACACACATCAGCAAATTTGTGACTACAGAGCTATATTCTCAAGATTTACCAAGTCTTTTTCCCAGTCATGTTTTATGACGTGTTAAAGTTAATAGTAATTGTTTTCAAAGAGGTTTCTTCTATAGAAAAAGATATTCCAAATGGAATTTTAAAAACTGAAGTTTTAAGGTTCTCTTGAAATTAATTCATATCTGTTTATAGAAGCAAAGACATAAATTTGCATGGGATTTTCCTTAGTCCAAAATAAGGGCAAGATATCCTAAGATATTCCTAATATTCCTATTCCTCAAGCAAATCTTGTGCTCATTTTTTCTGAAAACCATCATTTCCTCAGTGTCAATTTTCTTGCTTTCCTATGAAACCTGCATCCAGGAAGGAATCTGCTCATTGACTTCTAGTTGCCCACCCTTGCCAGAACGGTCCTATCAAGAATGGAAGCTGGTTGGAATTTACTCAGGGTGGGAGTAGACAGTACCTCTTCCAAAGTGATTCATTAAGTTACAAAAACATCATATAAGTGGGAGAAAAATGAAGAGTGATGTTCTCTGAGAAGAAATATTTGCTGCTGTCCCCAGAGCAGTAACAGCATAGGTCAGCTTTCTCTACAGTTTTCAAAAGGGTTCATCAACTGTGAAGTCAGTAATAGAATTTAATGCTGCCAAATGCACCCCTTGAAGCTGAGCATTAATGACACAACACCATCATTGTATAGAAACAGGCAAATATATTAACTTAATGATAGGCCAATGGACCCCCTAAGGAATGTAATTATATTGTGCCAGCTCTTGAACAAATGTTAGATCTTACAGAACTGTGTTATTGTTACTTTTTTCCCTCCTCTCAAAGACCTTTTGAAGTGTTCAAAGCAAAAGATGAGAGAAGACGTGTGCTGCCCCCAAATCACAAAGGCGATTTGCTAAAATAAACCAGCCTGGTGCCCACAGAATCTCTACTTCCATTTTTCTCAAACTGAAAGTAGTGTCCACTGGTTTCAAAATTCCCTGTATAAAACAAAATACTCAATTCTGAAACACACCAACAGGCAGACATGGGCGAGACAATTCCAGTCTTACTTACATATTGGTTTCAGAAAGAAAAAAGGAAAAATACACACACAAAACGCAAAAACGCTACAGCTCAGGCTAATACTAGACTATTCTGATTTCCATATTTTTCTCTACCAAAATTGCCTCGGCCTCGAAATAATGTCCTTTCAAAAGAAAATGCTAATGATGATGTGTTAAATGGAAAAAGAAAAATGCAAAATTGTCTACCTGTCACGCAGTAACACACATGGTAACAAGAAATATACACAGGTAGACAAGGATAGAAAGATACATGGACAAGGCAAAGGCTGATTTGTTAGAACACTAGTGTGGTGGATGATTTTTTTTTATTTGAAGTTTTAGTAAAGCATTTTATTTTATTTTATTTTATTTTATTTTATTTTATTTTAATTACGAGTCAAAGACAGAGGTCACAAATTGCCAGCCCAGAGACAAAAGCCGTCCCACAACTACTTTTAACAAAGTCATTAACGTTTAACATTAAGGAGATTTTTGCATGAAGCCCTTAATTTTTGGCTTCTAATGAAAAATGGAAAGATGTGGAAAAATCGGGTCCATATTTCCACATGAGCTCAACCAGCCTGAGCTGTGAGGAGACCATCTGGCCTAGCCACGGTGCTTCCCAGCCAGTTGCCGCAGGCCCCCACGCCCAGCTCATTAACATCACCTGCCTGTGGCACCTGCATACGGGAATCCTAGCAAAGGCAACTGGCTTAAGAAAGTTACCATGACTCCATGCATGTTAATGAGACTTCTCTTTTCTCTCTTCGCATCTTTGCCTTCTGGATACCCCTTCAGTGGTCAAATTAGAAAATGTCTATATATTCACTTTCAGAAGTTACCTAATCTTCTGAGTATATATAGTGTAATAAAATTCTGGCAATTGACTCAGAAGACAGAGCAGTCAACTCTGATGATCATAATAATTAGTAATAATAAAAACACTTTGGGGACTGAGTTATCAAATTAGTCAATACTATTAAGTCAATAAGCACCACGCTTAAAAAATTAAATTAAGGGTTAGAACATGTTAGTGTTCTATTAACAAAAATTCCCATGGAAACCAAACCAGAGTAGAATAATAAGAAGCTGGATATATATTCCACTTGCCTTTGATCCTTCTCTTTCTTTTAGGCCTAAGCTAATGGATGTGGTTGTGTTTGTCAAACAAGACACATGGTGCTAAATTAGCCCACTCAAGGAAAAATAAGGTACAAGTTTATCATTTCTAGTGCTCAAAATCATTTCTATGCCACTAAAACAGCAAGCCACCATAAATCTAAATATAAACTGACTGAGTATAAATGCAGATGCATGGACATTTAATAGCACACAACAGAGTGGCATGGTGTTTTTTGGCCTCTGTTTTCTTATAATATTGACATCCCCCCTGGCCTTTGTTAGAGGGACAGTTCTTACCTTGTTAATGGTCCCAGGTCTCCTGAGTCTTGGCTTCCAGCTTCACTGGGAGTGCTCACTGATTTCGAGGAGGGAGACATAGGGGTTGGGACTAAATAATGAAAATAACAGGTATCCCATGTTAAAAAATGCAGCGACTGCACTGGAGAAGAGCAGTGTCAGACAAATCAAAACAAATGGGCCCAAATTAAAGTGGTTGTATGGCCAGGAGAGATTAAGATGGGATAAGGAAAAAAAAAAAAAAAAAAAAAGGAAAGAAAAGGAAGAAAGTCAAGTGAATTTTTCATATTTTGGAAATTAAAATTTGAAATGAATTTAGACAGAATTAACTTAGGGATTCTAAGGCCATGTCCACCTTAACAAAGTGAAATGGAGAATCAAAATAGCTATCCAGATATTTCAACTCAAATAACTCTCTAGGGTGACCTATCCAGATAATTTCAATTCTCCACCTTATTTTGTTAGTATAGATGTGACCTATTAAAAAAGTGGGTGTCTATAAAACTTTGAAACATTATGGAATAAGTAATTCTGAATAATTTTAAATCGTCAAAGAGAGAGAGAGGAAAGTCTGTTGTATGTCTACATTGGAGGGAAATCAATTCTCTGTGGAATATAAACTGCATTTACAACGCGAGACTAAATGACAGATAGAGAAAGGGTAAATGTTGAACCTGGTAATTTAAAAATCTTTTTCAAAACAAAGGAAAATGCCAGGCGGCTTTATTTTTACATTTAATGAATAGTTTCATCCCATTGTATTGTTTACTGTGTTCGGAACTTGCTTCCCTTTGCCTGCGGCAGCGCTAGAAGGCACTGCCATGGGCACAAAAGTAAACAGCCATTCTAAAGACCGGAGAAATAAGTTCAAAGATTGAGGTCAGTGCAAGCTGAAGATCTGACACAAGGATAAGAAAAGAAAAAAGGTACAGGAAATGTAAATGTATATATATATTTTTTCTGTCCTTCAGGTACAAGCCAAACGTCCTTCAGATAGAAGCTGCACCAAATAGCCAAGATGGCTCCAGGCCAGACAAATTCAGGGGGTTCTCAATATCACACATGCCAGAGAAGCCATATGGGCAGAAAGAAACTTCAATACATAAGTGTAGATTCCCATTTGGTTTCAATCATGTGCAATTTCCTTTTATTTATTTAATAGAGTAAAGGGTTTAACTATTTTGTCCAAATCCTATAACACAATGGCAGATCTGTCATGAAACTAGGAATTTCGTGAGCTCCCATAATTAATTCACTGATTACCCTCTGTAGTAAGTCAGAGGGTAAGTTAGAGAGATGGATGAAAACTGAAAATGGGCACCACTCTCACCAAGTCCCCTGGCAGGAATGCAGGGATAGCTCAGAATTTGGCCATAGTGGTCATGGTTTAGAGATATTTAACTGTTTTGTTCTTAAAGTTTAATTGCTGGCTTTATTTAGAATAGAGAAAATTGGACATACGACTATGGGGCTTAACCAGTGTTCACACTGCAACAGAATCTCAAAGGCTATTTTGAGGCAAAAACATAATGGATTACTGCAAAGTGTCTACATTATGTCACAAGTCAACTAAGTATTAAGAAGTTTGTCAGCTCCTCAAAGAAGGTCCATCAGCCAAATATCCCAAAGGTTACATCTTCCATACCATAAAGAAGTTAAACGAAGTAACCAACATCTTGTAGGGGCTCCTTCTATAATTGTTAGACATATGATTTTACCTAATGCAAACTGAGGGTCAGTATAAAATACTTTTTTATGGTGTTTTAATTGTGTGTGTATATATTAAATTATATCCAGTAACACTTAATAATTCATTAGCTTATTACATATTGCTTTTTCTTACTTATATTAATAAAATACTTGTCATTTTGTTATACATGGGACAATTTTTATTCTTAGTTTAAGTAACTATGGAAATAAATAAAAATTTATTTTAATATAAAAGCCAATGGTGGGATTTAAAAAAACAAACCATTTTGAAACGAAGACTTGATATTGTATCTACTTATATGCATTATTTTTAAAGTCTTTTTTTTTTTTTTTTTTTTTTACTATATTGGCTATCATGTAGTTTCACAGACACCCCAGGATTATCCTGAAATGTATGGAAAGCAAATGGATAAAGAGAAATAAAATCAATGATCACATGAGAGATATACAATGAAGTGACAGAATAAACACATCATGTAGAAGTTTACCTTCAACACAAATAAACCAAATAATTCAATATCCAAACCCTAGTCACAAAATGAGATTGTGGACAATTAACTACAAATGAATGAGTTGGAGGAGGGGTGTTGCAATAAAAATGCCAATTAGCAGTGAAACCAAGATCTACAATAGACTTGAATAAATTTAAACTTGTTAAGTAGCTGTTAATTTGTCACTATTTTAAGTTTTCCTTCACATTTCCCACTGAGCTTTCTATTTTCATCATGGAATAATTCTATGCCTGTAGTGGTTATGAAATTCATAACCAGATTCACAGTATTTAGGTTGGCAGAGAAAGGCTGGGATTCAGTGATGGAAATGAAGAACAATTTAAGAAAAAAATTCCAAGATTTCTTGTGTTTACCATGTGGCAACTCGTTTAACAAGTATAAAATAATCTACTAGTACACAGTAGAGAAGGTTGACCATATAATCAGTCAATAAGCAGCAATCTGTCTTTCCATCTCCTTCCAGCCCCCTCAATTCCAAAAATAAATACAGCTGAACCATAAGCCACAAAATTTCTTCAAAAATAAAAATAAAAGAGACATAAAAGAATAGTAAACGCTGGACATGGTAAATCCCATGCAAGCCAAATTTAAGAAAACAGTAACACCATTTAGGTACCTAGAGGGGGCTCCGGTGATATACCAATGCTTTGCAAAAGAGCCTCTGTCTCTCTGCGTTTGCGATCCAGATCAGAGTCGTCCTGAACAGGTTCTTTCTTTTGCTGCATATCAGCCTAAAAAGAGTAGATGCCAGTAAGAAAAGTTAATAACAGAACTAAGTATATGCTTTTCCTGGCTTAAACTGAAAGTGGTAAATGAGTGGCAGTGAAGACCAAGCAAAAGCCATAAATAGATATAATCATGTGTATAAAGGATGAAAAAACACTGCAACTGCTCCACTTAATAATTACTAACCCTGTGCTTTCTCTTTTGTTTGAAGGTTTTTTTTTCCCCTGCTTTTATCGCATGGTATGAAAGTTTCTCTCACTCAGTTTTGAAAGAAACCATCAGAGTTAAGTATTTCTGACTGGGATAATATGGATTATTATTTTTTTAATTGTTTGCCTTTTTCAACCCCATTGTCCCTTCTGGGAAGACATACTATCTATCAATTCTTGATGAGTGCGTGTTTATAATATTCACGCCCCATGTTGGAATTACGAAAACAAAGAATTACTGGGATCTGGCTAAAAAATAAAACTAGTTCTGAAATCTGTAACTGTAAAATACACTCTGTATCAGCAATCTGATTTTACCATGGTTTAAAATAAACCATGCTACAATATTTATTGAGGCATGTGAGCAATATTGATCTCTAAGTGTTGTTACTTAATTCTGATTTTCACAGGCTTCCATTAAATATATTAACTCAAGGGAGAAAATTATCTTGTAGAAAAATATAGAATAAAAAAATCATTCAGAAGAAATTTCCCAAATTCTGTCAAACACACACAGGGCTTCATATAGACAGATCCTATGTCTGGTTCGGGTTTTCTATAGGATAGGAACAACAAAATACAGGTTAAAGAAGGTCATCGGTGGGATTCTGGGCTAATTAAACATTCAGGTCTTTTCTTTTTCCTAACACAGTTAATTGCTTAAGACAAGGCATTTATCCCACATCTGAAACATGGTAACATCCTGCTTCGTGATAAAGCTTTGAGAGTTTACAAAAAAGTGAAGCTATCTTAAGGTTGTCAAAAGCCAATTATCCAGTTACCAAACACACCCTTCTCCACAGGGGCAAGCTGGGTACCCTAACAGGTATATTATCTGCTTCAAGGGTAGCCGGGTACATTTCAAAGCACCAAAGCATAATTTACATCGTGGCGTCTGAAGCAGAAAAAGTCCATGCAAGTTTTACTTCCAGATGATAAGCTACACACTGATCATAAGCAAAATGCATCTCTGCACATAATGCTGGGCTCGACACTTTTGTTATTATTCATCTCAGGCTTAAAATGCTCTCATATTTGAAGTCTATCTGTCATTTGAGGAAAAACTGTCATTGTGGGGGTTGATGAAGGCTAATGAGAGCACTAGAGGCTTTCTGGCACTCTCACCTAGCCCAAAATTCTGAAATGACAGCTTAATCTCTATCCGTGAAGATAGCAAAGTTCACATTCTTTTCCAATTTTAACATTTAAACTTATTGAAGAAAGTTCCAAAGTGTATGTGCACAACAGAGGCAAAGATAGAACTAAAATAGGAAGAAGGGCCTTGCAGAGTGAGGATCTATATCAACATTCACATATCAGAAAGCCAAAAAAAGGAAGGAGGAAATCAAACAAAAGGGAATTGCCATAGAAGTTACTGAAATACAAATGGAAAAACTAAGATAAGCAAAATCCATCTTAGGAAGCCAGTATGAAACAATATGATTTTACAGTGGAGAGTTTAGCCATCACTGGACTTTCAGCTTTACTGAGAGCAGATATGTGTTTATTTTGTTCACCACTATATCCTCACAGTAAAGCTGAGAGGTTAAGTGTCTGACTTGAGCTCCTGTCATTAGCTCTCAGTTCAAGAGTTTGAGCCTCATGTCAGGCTCTGTGCTGACAGCTCAGAGCCTGGAGCCTGCTTCGGATTCTGTGTCTCCCTCGCTGCCCCTACCCCACTCGTGTTCTGTCTGTCTCTCTCTCTCTCAAAATTTAACATTAAAATTTTTTTAATGTATTGAATAAATAAACAATTACCTCCCTTTGGTAATTGTTATTCTATAACTATAGAATCTCAGAATTCTACATCCTTCCGCCAACTGCACTCTGTTCAGCAAGCGCCTTTACAACAGCACTGTTAGGAGTCCTCTAAACTTTCAGTGACCCAGTGTTCATAACAGAGTCATTGCTATATCCTAGCAACAAAAAGAGTCATTAACCTTTCCTCATTCTTTTAACAAAAACGTAGTGAAGGACAACAGAGTGTCAACGGTAATGAGACAAAGAGGTTCTAATGGAGCTTAAATAGAGCGAACCGAAGAAGATCTGCCTAATCCTTTCCTTTCCAATAAACTTAGAGTATATTATCTAAAACTTTCTGTCATGTATGTCCTATGCAGAAAGGCACAGAATTTTTTTTTAATTTATTCTTTAAGCATTAAACATTTAAGAAACACACTAGAGGGCATGTCACACATCAGCATGCATAACCATACACTGTGCAAAAACAGCACACCTGAACTCCTCCTCCAAAATTTCATTCCTTTTCATACAGGTGCCTCTACAACTCATTCTCTGCCTTCCACCTTCTTTAATTCTTAAGGAAGAAGGCAATATAATGACATATATTAGTAAGGACAAATGTCCATCTAGATGTAACAAAAGCTTAAGAAAGCTATCAGCACTCAAAGGTGACAAGGAAAATGCAAACTTAGGTAACTGGGGCTTATTAGAAATAAAGGCAATTCCTATCTATTACCAATTAGCACCTTAAACTAAACAGAGTGATACCACAACCAAGGCAGTTAGTTATACCAAGTGCTCTAGTCACGAAACTTTTGATTTTCTCCATGTAATTACTGTAGAATCCTAATATATTTTAATGACTCAATAGGAGTGATTTCACAGTGCTAGCAATTAAAAAATGTGCTAGGTGTCTTTCCCAGAAAACGCTATTTCTGTTTGCAAAGAGTAATCACAGCTGAGACCCAGGGAGGAAAAAAAAGAAAGCAAATTTGTCAGCTGAGAACTGTCAGTCACCTTTTCAAAGACAGCTCCATAGTTATTAGAGGAACAAGTGAGGACAGGCCAGGAAACCTCTGTCCGTCCTACCTTACAGCAATCCAGCAGAAGGCCAAGGACAGGACGAAACTTCAGGGTGGCCCCATTAAGGACACCTCATTGCATTAAAGCCAATTTTTCATGAAGTTGGGACTGAATCTGAAATGGTGGCCACTATATTTATTTTGAAATCATATTTCATCCATAATACCACAACCAAGAAAACAGTTGACATCCAAAGAAGCACAGAGTGGTAATTTTATACATGTATAGCTTTCTGGGTTCTGTGGAGATAATCAACCTAGGTGGTCCTAACTCACACCAGTTTTCAGTCCTGGTAAAAAAAATAGTCACTCAGATTGGCATTAAGAAGCATTTTGTTTCTTTTTTATTCTAAATTTGTGTCATTTAAAATATAAGCTTAAATAAAGTTAAAAATCAAGCCTATAAGTTAAGGCTATTGCTAACACTCTACAAACACCACAAAAAACTAGAAAATCTTAAGACTCAGGAGTCAGTGACAGTTGACTGGGGCATCCCATAGACTCAAGATGAGAATTTCCAAGGATATTTGCAGGAAAGAACTCCAGATGTTTGGAAAAGGTGTCTGTGACCAGCATCTCAGACTAGTGCTAACTAGTTGCTGTGTTCACTCATGCACTCAATCATTCTTTGTTTAACCCTTTGTTATTGAAGTCCTGCTAGGTGGCAGGATCTGTGCTAGACATTCACTTGAAAAACACCAGCCCTGTCCTCAAAAGCCTGCCCTCTCTTAGGAGAGAAAGACGAGTGAAGATGCAAACATACTGCTTTGTGCTAACTGGTTTGATGAGGTCAAGGATAGGGGCTGGAGTAACTAGTCATGGCGGGAGAAAGGTATAAGAGAAGGTTTTCTGGAGGAAGTGACGTTTGAGGTGAGAACTGAAAGACAGGTAGTTAACAGTCAGGAGAAGGACAATAGAGAGAAGTAGGAGAATGGTACAAGCAGTTAGTAAATATTCACAAACTCCCTGTCAAGAGAGAGTGTGGCCCGTACGGGATATGTGAGTAGCTGAGACTGGCCAGAATGTGGATTTAAGGAGAAAGAAGATGGGGGAGAAAAGAAAGTGCTGTCTTGTCCATCCAGGATCTGATGACCACTATAAGTTGGAGAAGGGGTAGTAAAAGAATGACCCCAGGTTTCTGTTTAGGGCCACGGGCTGGAAGAGGGGATCCTTCCTGAGACTGGAGATAAGGGCACTACCCTTAAGGCTTTGACTTCTGGGTCCCAGTATCCTCATTTGAAAATTCCAGGTTTCTTGCAGCTACAAAATGCTATAATTCCAGGAAACTGGAAGACTTGAATTATAAGATCCGTCCAATAACAGTATTTTTGGAAAACGGCCTCATCAGCAGGATCCTGATAAATGTATATAGCCAACCGTACGAGGTTGCATTCTCCTATTCTGGTTGCCAATCTCAGGAGCAGAATAACCACTGCTTCTTACTGACCAGTTCCTCCTTGCCTTATGTTCTCCTTACATCCTCACAGAACTCTGTGAGGTAGGCACCAATATTTTCCCCATCTTACACAAGGGAGAACAAGGTCAGAAGGGTCTCATACTCACTCAAGGCCATTCTGTGAAGGGCAGAGCCAGGTTTCCCAGCCACATCACCTCAAAAGCCTCGGGGCAAAATCACTGAATTTTCCCGCCTCTGTCTTACGGCAAAGTCTGCTCAGACAAACCAACTCATCACAGTCTACAAAAGTTACTCTGACCCAATTAAGGAAAGATCTTTTGCAGGGGGAAATGGGTTGCTGAGGAACAAGACAGGCTTTAAGGATGGTGTCGTCCAATGAATCTCAAAGTCTGGCCCCGGTCGGACCTTTCGAATCAAAACCTTTGAGATGGAGAGTGAGGGCTCTGTACTGCCACGGGAGCCCGTGGAGCAAGGTCAGGATATGACAGGCTTAACCCTGTGGAAACAAGGAAACTAAGACCGTTGCTTTAATTCCAGGCCCAGAAAATACAGAGCCCAGGTGTACCACACTCCCCACCACCTGCCACTGGCTACCTCCTAGGGCTCCATCTGCTGTGTAACGGGCCAAATCTCCATTGGGCAAAGCTGCCGGGTACAGAAACAGAAAGGGTGGCCCATTTCGATCAGCCTTGTTTGCCTGCAATTCCCCGCGCCCCCCCCCCCCATGGGTGAAGTGACAAAGACAAGGCAGACAGCATAATTTGGAACCCGATTTCCCATACCACATCACATTTTGTAGTAATTCTATGAAATTCAAGTTGGATGTTAGAACGTCAGTTTAAAAGGAAACTGGTTATTAGTAAAGGAAAACAGGTGCTATAAAACTATAGTAAGTGTTGACATTTGAAGGAAAGGAAGCATAATAACCTAATGCCTTTTTTGGCTTTTCCTGGAAATGAATAGCCATTGCTTGTCAATTCTCACCTCTACTTCACTCAAAGACTGCATACATAATAGCAAAGATCACCAAGAGAAAAACATTATGTGCACTGTCAAGGACAAATAAGACCGTGGCATCAATCAAAGTGTAATGGAACGGGAGAGATGTGAGATGGCAGGAGGCTAAAACACAATTGCAATTATGTTTTACTTTGTTGGGAAATAATTGTTACAAATCTGTTACCTTGGTCTCACACCCTTATAGTATGAAACAGAGCCTATCTAGATTGTAAGGCATCAAAAGACATTTTCTTTTTCCTTACAGAAAGACTCCAAGTATGGGACAGCTCTGGTTTCTAAACACACGAGTATATCACACATAAAGTTTCCTTCTCAGAAAACTATTCCAAACCACCTTTGGCGTCTGGTTTCTGTACAAGATGTGGGCTATTTCTACATGACCGCAACAAATTGGAGAATTAAAAATAAATTATTTGTTGGATTGAGCTAGGAGAAGAAAACATGACATGACAGCAATGCACTGAACTGGGAATCCAGAGCCCTGGATTCTGGGTGTGGCAGACAGAAAGTGATATTTCATCTCTGGGTTTCTGCTACTTTGTGGGCATAACGAGGGGTGTCAGTAGAAAGCCTCTAAAATCTCTTCTAGTTTCAAAATGTCATAATTCTGTGTCCATGGAGCAGAGTCTACTACCATACTACCTACCCTCTCCCCAAGAGGGGGACATACTGCTTTCCCTCTATCAGACCTAGGATCCTTGTTTATGCTGAAAAACACACATCCCTTAAGAAACCATGGAGATCCATTGGCATCATTTTTCTATTGTTCTCCTAAAATTTCTGGCTAGTAGTTTGTGTGTGTGTGTGTGTGTGTGTGTGTGTGTGTGTGTGTGTGTGTGTTTTAATGTTTGTTTATTTTTGAGAGAAAGAGCTTGCAAGCAGGGGAGGGGCAGAGAGAGAGGGACACAGAGGATCCAAAGCAGGCTCTGCACTGTCAGCACAGAGCCTAATGCGAGGCTCGAACTCACAAACTGTGTGATCGTGACCAGAGCTGAAGTCAGACATTCAACCAACTGAGCCAGCCAGGCACCCCAGGCTAGTAGTTTTGAAAAATTTTTTTTCTTAAAACTAACACATATTGGGGCTCCTGGGTTGTTCAGTCGGTTGAGTGTCTGACCCTTGATTTTGGCTCAATTCATGATCCCACGGCCTGTGGGATCAAGACCCTCATCAGGCTCCATGCTGATATCAGGCTGAGCATGGAGCCTGCTTAAGATTCTTTCTCTTGGGGTGCCTGGGTGTCTCAGTGAGTTGGGCATCCGACTTTGGCTCCGGTCATGATCTCTCAGTTCATGAGTTTGAGCCCTGCATCAGGCTCTGTGCTGACAGCTCAGAGATACTTTTTAAGAGCCCTAACACATATTAAACACTTACCAGAGCCTGGGTACTACCAAGTGCTTTACAAGATTAACTCTTTTAATTCTCACAACCCCACAAAAAATATATATTAGTATTCCTATTTTAAGGATAGGAAACCAAGATACAGAAAGGTTAAGAAATTTCTAACAATAGAGATTTCACGGACCACTTTCAGGGTGCTATTCAAGTCTAAGGTGAACCTGGGGCTTGGAGACCTCTGGACCATAGGTGGTGCTTGGCCAGGACACAGCAGGTGACAATGATCTCGTTACTCTGCGTATGCAGATACCCACTCATTTTATTCAGAGATCCTAGAAGGATTCTTCTAGAGCATCCTCTTAATCATTTGACCAGTCCCTTAGAATCAAGTGATTTTCCTTTTTCCCTGCAACACCCCAATACCCAGTATTTACCTCTTTCTTTTTCCTCTCTTCTTCCTTCCGTTTCTTCTCTTCTCTTATCTGTGCTAAGCGCTGTTTTTTGCGCTCTAGCTCAGCTTTTAAGTCACTTTTGTCAGACATGTTGGTTTCCTTGGAGGAAAAGAAAAAAATGTGAATATATAAAAATAACCTTTCTGCATTATCATTGCAAAAATCATTCAAAAGCTTGAAAATGTGACTTTTTGACCAGAACAGGTTGTATTACGTAGCCTATGTCGAAGAATCAAAGAAACAAATGAAGTTAGATCTGGTCTCATGCTATGTAAATACCTTCCTTTTTATGTATTCATAAATATTTGAAGAAATACAATGGTATAATCTGTTCTGGTCAGAAGAATAATAGCAACTTCAGAATAAGCAAGACAACACTTTCTGTGCAATTCTTAACAAATAAACAATAAATAAATAAATAAATAAATAAATAAATAAATAAATAAGAGAATCAAAAAAGAACTTTCACCATGACTTCCAATTTAGACGATAATGCACCAATTCATCCCCACACTGAGAAAAGAACATAGGCTGTCATAAACCCTTAGAGATGTGCCCTGCTCAAATTTCTATGGACTCAGTAAACATTCCTCCACTGAGCCTGGGCACATAGATTTCATTTTGCCTAGCATTATATGCATCAGGGAAGACAGCCACTAAAGACCTAACATGTTAATCTTCTTTTTCTGTAAAACTCCTCCCAAACTGTCACAATTAATTTTGTCTCCAGTACAATCCTATCTCTATAAAACGTTCATCTGCATACTGAACGCAATAGTGCTTATCCTGGCACTTCCCCTTTCCAAAGCAAAAGATGTTTATGAACACATGAAATAGTAGGTAACACCATGGCAAGTTCTTGGGAAAATTTATCTGAATGAAATTTAATTTCTACGTTAGTGGGGATGCTGATGCCAATGGTGATGATGCCAGAAATATTTGCAAATACAATGAGTTCGGAGAATACTGTCACCAGTTACCAATGATTAAATTTGCCTGTTTCATGCTCTCAATTGGAAACTAAGAAAATGGAAACACTGAGAAATGAAGAACCCCCCCCTCTGACCCAAATTCCAAAAAGAAAGCAAAAAAACAAAAAAAAATCCAAAATGTCATGAATATTAATTTACATATTATTTATATGCAGCTATGATGAATATATAATGAATCCCTAAGTAGATGACAGAAGAATGAAAGGCAAAAAAGAAGCAAATACAAAAGAATGAAATATCCTCAAACTTCCTGTCACTGCCTTTAGAAGGTAATCAAGAAGCTGCAGTTACCCTAAGACACACATCCCCAAAAATACTCGTAGTTGGAAAATGCACTTTACTGTACATATTCCTTCTGGTTCATGGTGTAATGGCAAAGAATTGTGAAATAATAGCAATAATAATCACAATAATTAATCTTTGTAATCAATTCATGAACACACCCTATCTTCATTTTTCAACAAATATCATCGAATAATTAATCTTTGCCAGGCATGGTCTAAGGCATCAGAGTACAAAGATGAGGAAAATCAGATTCTCCCCTTCAAAGAGTGCATAACTGCACTTTGTAGGCATGTGGGATGGCTGGAGATGTTCTCTGAGATACTGGCCTGTGGGTTTCTGAGTGCCAAACATTTATTTGTTATCACATTTAATCATAACAATCCAAGGAGACCAGTGTTGTTATTAATACCTTGCTTGCATTTCAGATAATGGAGGCTCAGCAAGACCTAAGAACGCATAGCCAGTACATGGCAGCAGCTAAATTCAAGCGTGCCCATGCTCTGAACTACTCCACTCTGCTGACTCCAACGTACAAGTTAGGCAGAATGCAGAGCAAAAGAATAATTAAGATCTACTAGAATGAGCAAGCATATGCTTTGAGGAGGAGAGGAAATGTAAGGTGGATATCAAATGAGGTCAGAAACTAGCAAAGAAGGGAAGATACCGATATGCAAAGACCTATAGAATGGGAACCAGCAGGCTAAGAGATGTGGATGAATCCAAGACAAGAAATATAAACTTTAGTTGGTAAGAATGTATTTGTGGCGGCAACAGGTAAAGCCTTTGGAAAACAGAAGAGTTCCATTTGTATAATGAGAGATGGGAAATCACAGCAGCTTTTTGAAGTGGAAAGTGATCAAGTAAAAATGGAATCTGCTTAAGCCTACTCTTGTCCCTGCCTGGAAAACAGATAGGAGCAGAAACTAGAAATCAAGCAAGCTGCCTAGAGGCTGGTGATCTACCTGGATCGATTGCACCTGCATGAGGATGGTGGGTGGATGTAGAGACCGAATGTAAGGAATGTGGGCAGATGAAAGCATGCTAAGAAGGAAGAAGTAACTCTTGATAGCCTTTAGATATGGAAGCAAAAGAGAAAGACTCAGACACAATTCAACTTTGAGAAAGCAAGGAGGATAGCAGCGAAGCTGGAAAGAGAAGGCAGGAAAGAAATAATGAAAAAACTTGTAGTATGTTGTGATTTGGGTGTCAATGGGATTTCTGGGCAGAAAGAATGCATAGATACTATAGATGGGATGAGAAGCTGGATGGGGACCGGAGCTGTGGAACAGAATTCTGAGTCATCCACCTACGAAGTTTAAAGCTGAATCACAAATTCAAAGTCCTACAGGAGCCAGGCAGATAACACGAGGACACAAAGCAGTGATTAAGACCAGGCAGAGAGGAAATAACCTGCCTGAAGAAGAAAGCTCTATCCAGCTCCATGGTTGACATGGAAAAACAGGAATCAAAGCAGTTAGATCTTCTGATTTCTTTTTAAGAGAAACCATGGAACTGACAAAAATCAGGTTTATCACTAAAATATCATTTGCCAATAATTTTCAACACCAGTGGGCAAAATTCCTGGCAGGAGAAAATACGACCCTCATTCCAGAAGCCATCTGTGAAATTACATATACTCTTCCTTCTCCCATGGGGACCAATCAGATTTATGTTTGTGACATTTTTTGGCCGTCAGAAATGAAATGTCCAATCAAAAAGATCACTATTAAAGCAATAATTGTGTCATTCTGAACACAGCCAGTGGAAACTACTTAGAATTTTCTCCCACACATTTCCCCAGTTGCAATTGGACTTCTTCTAGTCCACCGAAAGGGCCTGCCACAAATTCAGCTATATACTATGGTCATTAAGGAGCAAACTATGTAATAAGAACATCCTATATTTGTTGTGATTTTCTGGTTGACCTTCATTTATGAGCAGGAAGTAAAGTGTACATTTAGTACGTTTCTGCAAAAAGCAAAGTTCTTCTTACAACTGATAAACACGTCTGACCATGCTGGTAATTTAAGTTGGTGTTACCAGCCACACAGCCAATATTTTTTAAATAAACAACAAAAACGCCAACGGAACTTTTAAAAAGTATTAGGTAGTGATGTTTCAAGTAACACACTTTTTAAAGGTCGTAGAGACACAATGGCAAAAGATAGCTATAGAGTATCTTCCACTTACTGACTTTTTGGATCTACTCCAAAATAGACATTTTGCACCAACACCAAGTAGAATAAGAAATCTCAAGAGAACACCTCATAAAGGGTTTGGGAAGTACACATTAGAGTAAATGAATGGCCCTTTACACACAGTAAAAAGGCTGCAATCGTGGCACTAAATGCAGTGTCAGCACTAAACTCTCCAGGCTTTCCCGGGGGGCTTGCCACTAAATCTCCCTGCACATCAAGCAAAGCAAATTGAGGAGCAAAGCATGGGGGACATGAGTTATAGAGCTTCCTGTGGCTAATGTAGGTCATTGCAAAGGCAATTCTGATGCTCTCAGTTTAAGAAAATAAGAGTCAGAGCTACCTGCTGCTAATTATTGCTCACCTACTTCACACACACACACACACACACACACACACACACACACACACACAAAGCTGGTCTCTTTCATTTAAAAATTTAAAAAGGGGTCAGGAGAGAAATCACACCCACTTCTGGGTGTAAGTCTGTTCATCAACCTACTCTGCCACCAACCAGCCAACTACAGTTTACCTCTCCCCTGTCTTAGGAACAATTACAGCTCAGCCTCATCCACTCCATCCATTCCAGGGTCAGATGATGTATTTTTATGATGCCTGCTCAGCTCTCCTCAGAGCAGAGTCCCATATTCCAAATTTGTTTTCTGTTGGTGACATTCCTCTTACCCACACTCTCTTACAACCTACCTTCACTTACCCAACTCTCACTTTTTACCTCCTCCCACCCCTGCATCTTAGCTCACGCTCTCCTACAAATTCTCCAGATTTACTACTGCTGAATACAACCCCACTTCATCTCTTTTCTTTCTTTTCTTGTCCCCCAAGTTACCCACCCCTCAACAAGAGATATCCAAAAGTTCAAATCAGCTACTCCATGTCCTCTGGGCTCCATACACTAATCCCCAACACTTATTATTATTTTTTTTCAAATTTCAATTCTCTACTTCTGATTCTCCCCCTTTTTTTAAAAGCAGAACATTATTATATTTCAACACACAACTTCTGTAGAACCAAAATTAAAACATCACAGTAAGATGTTGGAGACAAAACACGGCATTTCATTTACAATGCATGGCAAATGGTTAACATTCCTTAGTCATAAATAATCTCTTACAAACCAGTAACAAAGACACTAATATTCCAAGGGAAATGAAAAAAAAAAAACAACAGAGAGGAAAATGAAATAACAAATGACTATTAAGGTTTAAGGACATATGAAGATAATTGAACTGAACAATAACAGAATAAAAGCAACTTCTTTGTAGTATCACATTGACCAAGATTAAAACATTGACACCTAATGTTTGCACAGTTTTAGAAAACAAAACAAAAAAAAAAAAAACACTGGGAGACAAGATTGATGAGGACAGTCTATACAATTGGGGGGAAATCTCTACTTTTGACTCAAAATATAAATTTTGGATATGATTAATTCCAATGAAGTGGATATACTAGGACTATTTCAACAAATTATTTGGAGAAATTAAAAATAATTTACATATAAGCATGTTCACTGCACAGAAAATTTATAGCTAATGGATTTCTCTTTTTATCCCTGGTTCAACCTTTATTCCCTTGCTTCACTATAACTCATCTCCACCCATCCTCCCAAATGTCTCAGTTCTCATAACTTTTGCTTCAGTCCGTCTCTGAGCCCAGTAAAAGGCCATTTGATCTCAGTTAAATGAATCAATGTAAGAAAAGAACTTAGAATCATGCCTAACAAATATTAAACACCCAAGAAAATTGTTTTTCCTCTTCCTCCTCTTCATTCTCTACTTCTTCCTTTCCTTCTCTTCCCCTTTTTATATTATTATTACTATAATCATCATCATTATTATTATCATTACTATTACTATTACTGTTTTCTACCATGCCAACCCTTTCCCCCATCACTAAGTCCACCTTAATTCAATAACCAAAGTCATCATTCAACGTTCACTGCAATCATTTAAAAAATATTACAGTGAGAAACAATTAAAGGTATATAGCATGTTACTGATTTAGTAGCAATATTATCAGAGTAAGAAAACCCAATCTGTGATCCAAGAGAGTCTAAGGCACTTCAGAGCAAATAGAAGGAGCTTCTCAATCTAATGGATTATAAAATGGAAGTTATGTGGTTAAAGAGATGTTACTCAAATAAAAATATTGTAAAAAATTAAAGGCAGTCATTTAATTTAGTAATAGTAAAATTCTTCTCAATTTTTCAGTTGAACACAGGAATTACGTATCAAGCTGTCCCAAGTAGACATCCTCCCGTATCTCACCCACTTCCACCCAGAGGACGGAGAGGCACATGGAGAAATGGTTTCTTCTCTAACAAAGAAGTTAGTTGCAGGGAGGGTTAATCCTGCCATTCCATTATAGAAATGGCTCATGATCCTAAGTCTCAATGGAGGAAGAAATGGGGAGAGAAAAGAAGGAGGAAAATGTATGAGAGAAAAACATGGACACTGAGGAAGGAAGAAACAACCCAAGTCATTTTCACACTGGCCCTTGTCTTTCCAGTTAACCTTGCATTTCCTTCACACTTCTTAAGTCCACACACATCCATAAAGAAAAGAAAGTTTTCAGTGTTTCTTGAAAGCAATGAGACCTATAGCCTACATTTTCATTTCTGCATGTACCATCATGGGATGGTCGGGTCCTGTTTAGAACCAAGTATCTAACAGAGGAGAAGCAAAGGGTTTAGCTCTGTTTACACAGCTGCCAAGTAATAGACTCTCCCAAGGCTTAGCGTTTGAACAATATAGACTTCTATTTCCTTTTGGTTGTCTACGTTGGCAGCAGTTTGAGATTCCATTTCTAATGCTGGCATATGCAAATGTATTTTTAAGCTTAAAGTCAGAATCCTAGGAGGTTTAAATCATTGCCCAGCTGTGGCCAGACTCATTGAAAAAAATATCCAGAAACAAGTTCTCTTTTTCTGCCTGAAAACAATTGCTCTTGTCAGCTCTTTACTATGAGCTATTGAACTTTTCATCTGCCACTAGGTATGCATAAGAAATTTGATCTTTCCCAACCTTGTTTCACCTGCCTGGCTTTTCATAAAATGCAGCTGACTTCTCCCAACTGGATAGGTGGACAAGGGATGATACAGACCACAGCCATTTGTCCATTTATACAGAGATATCTTGCCTTCTATAAAAGGAGGGTTATAGAAGTCTCAAGAGGGATTTGGCTGGTGAAAGACATGAGAGGGTTATTTGCTAAATTTTTATAGCCAACAGGACACTGTGAAAACAAAACTTTTTTTTTCCAGTTAATATTCTTTTTATTATGTAATGTGAGCTTGGTCACAACAAGGTACACCTCTTCATCAGGAGTTAAGTCTAGAATATTTTCTGAGACTTGTTCCCTCATCCAGGTTGGGTTTTGTTTTTTGTTTTTTGTTTTTTGTTTTTTTTGTAATTTATTGTCAAATTGGTTTCCATACAACACTCAGTGCGCATCCCAAAAGGTGCCCTCCTCAATACTCATTACCCACCCTCCCCTCCCTCCCACCCCCCATCAACCCTCAGTTTGTTCTCAGACAAAACTTTTAATAAAATCCATCTTATAGTCGGAAGTTGCCCGGGTCTGGTCTACTCATACTGTTAGATGAGCAGTTTTTAAACGTTTTGCTTTCAGCATCCCTTGATACTCTCAGTTCTCAGTGATGCCAAAGAGCCTTTGTTTATGTGGGTTACATCTATCAACATTAACCATGTTAAAAATTAAAACCAATAAAACTTTAAATATTTAATAATTCATTTTAAAATAACTATAAACTTGTTACTTACTAATATAAAATTTTTATGGAAAAAATAGCCATACTTCCCAAGGCAAAAAAAACAAATAGTAAGAAGACATTTTACATTTTCACTTATTTCTTTAATATCTAGCTTAATAGAAGTCAACTGGATTCTTACAGCTGCGTCTGCTTCCAGTCTGTTGTGATATGCTATTTTAATTGTGAAGAAAATCTGGTCTCACATAAATATGTATTCCAAAAAGGAAGAGTATTTAAATAGCCTCTTAAGGTAATTGTGGACATTCTTCGATATTACACCAAAATTCAACAGATGTCAGTTTCCTAATGTTCTGTTGCAATGTAATTATGAAATGACATCAATTGATGAGCTTTTTGCACTCTTTTTGCACATTAAAATCTATTGGTCTATCTTAAACTTTGAATGAACCTTTGACCCATGTATGATTTTATAACATTATGCACTGGTTATCTAGAAAATTATTTAGAAAAGTATGCAGACTTCTCAAATGTTGATACGTGTCACTCTCCAATATCCAAAAATCAAACTTGGTAATATCACTACCAAACTCTTAGGAAAACTCTTTAGGTATGGTAAAGCTGATATAAATTTTCCAAAATTCTGATTTTTGCTGCAAATCTTAAATTTTGTCATTAGCAGCAAATATTGTCAATTCTGACAAGATCATGCCACTCTCATTGATTTTTGAGAAAATTTCTGCCAAAAACCCAACTCTGAATAATCCTAGTTTGTCTGTGAATTGTACTTTCAAGTAAAAAACAAAAACAAAAACAGTGTTTCATGAAAAAAGGCAGGTAGTTTGGCTCACAACTCAAACTACTGCACAAATCCTATCTCGAGACAACCACCGAACTTTGGTAGGCAGCAAAAGTGCCTTATGTGTTCCCATTTGTCACACAGTAAAGACATGTGCTCAAGGGTAGAGATTTAACATAACATTTTTTTTTTCTGCTTCATGAAGGACATTCTTAAGTGAAACAGTGTTGGTTGGTTGGTTGGTTGGTTGGTTGGTTGGTTGGTTGGTTGGTTTAAACTGCAAGTGTGTGGCAGTGAAGGTTGATGCCAGTACTGGTCTAGTTTGGTGCCACTGTCTCAATTCCTGCTAAGTATCAGCAGTGTCACCCACCATTGCTTTCACACCATCACTGCAAATGCCAATCTGTTGAAAAAGAAAATAAAAATAACATTTTGTGAAAATTGTCTTGACCTTACAGGTTTCTGAAAACATCTTAGGATCCCCAGGGACCCTCAGACCACGCTTTGCCTTACCTGCTTCTTATAAGGTGGAGTTGATTCTAAAGCCTATAGAGACTGAATGAAATTTTGCTATTGATATAAATAACCTAAACAGAAGGGTTTGAGTTCTTTCTTCTGCAGAAAAGAAAAAGTGAAAGACACAATAGTAGAATCACTGAGAACAGAATATTTCAGATTAGAGTCAAGCAACTATAATGATTTGGAAATACCTGGAAGATCTAAGACCTGTGGATATAGCATAGGGAAAAGTGGAATTACAGAAAGAGTAAGGTCTTGAAGGAAAGATTCCATAAAACTATATGTGAAAGACTTGCTTAAACCAGAAAATAGGTAAAGAAGAAAAACTGAGATGACTTCTATCAGTGCTCATTCTCCTTCTCCCCTCACTACACACACAAAAAAATTAATGGAGCTCACTCAGCCTCGCTCTGAAGTAAACTAAACTAGTGGCTAATAAAATGCAGACTTCTATGTTGTGAAAAAAGTGTTTAATTCTTTTGTTCTTTTAATTTTGCCATTTTAATAATTACAATTATACATGTTTGTTTCAAGACAAGAACATCAAAGATTATACAATCCAGTACCAATATTTTACCCATAAATAGGGAAAGCGAGATGCAGAAATCTAAGCTCACCACCATTAAGTGGACAGGTCAGAACTGGAAACACCAGATCTCCTTATTCTTGAATACTTTCGCCAAATAATGCTTCCTTTTCAGTGTTTACTTAAGATATTACTCATTTGAATCAAAAGGAAGATCTTAAACAAAAGGCTTTTATGGTGGATCTTGATCTGTTTAGATCCAGTCCAATCTTGTGGTCGCTCTCTACCACCACCTGGTGGCAGAAAGTGTAAATTGCATGGGAGAGCTGACAACAAGAGAAAAGGCTTCACCGTTGAAATTGCCAAACACACCACCGCAGCCAATACTGGGTAGTTCAAGACTCCAAGAGTTTCATCCACAGATGAAAGATCTATTTATGTCAGTAGAGAACTACCGTTTTTGAGGAGGGGAAAAATTTTAGTCCATGAGTCTATGGACTCATCTATGTTGATTTTTCTGGGGTCCTCTTAATTTTACTCACACTGGGTTAATTCTTGACTAGGAAATCAAGCGATACTGCTAAATTAAGCTTTTCGTATCTCTCTTGCTGGATTTGTGAGCTATATTTAAGATTGTTGTGTCTGCATATCATCTCTAGTCCCGCTTGCACTGTTTCATGATTCTGAGCTACCCAAGTCGTACTGCTAAAGCTGTAAATCAAGCATTGGCAATTGCAGCACATTAAACAGAAGAGACTCTCAAGCACTCAGCACAGAAGCCCATTATGCTAGAGAGAAAAATCGATCCATAGGGTATCTGCCCTCTCATCTAGTTAACAGAGTAGAGATGAGAGCCCTTAGAAAGTAAAGGCCTCAAAAGCCGTTGTCATCTTTGCCAGAAAGTTCTGGAAAATTTTGAGTTATTTCTGACCCCAACAGTGCATCCCACGAATTTAGAGACTCAACAAGCTTCTCTTTGTTAAAAGAATTGTTCCTCAATTAAGGGAATCAGTCATTCATATCTTAGAGTATCTTAGAGGAACTATCAGACAATATCAAGAGTCCTTAGGAAATGAGCATCTCAAGTAGCATCCTTGAAAAAGTATAAAACTGAAGATGGAACAGTTTGGACAATGAGAGGGCAGTATTTTGGCTCTGTGGCCCTAAGAATTAGGACAGAAAAGGAACCAGAAAATAGAAGAAAGGAGACAAGAGCCCTCTGGGGAATAATACCACAAGGGAAACTAGAACAAATTAAGAAGTGAGACCTTGAACAAAGAATCCTATAGAAGCACCTAACCTCAGGTCAAAATAGATGGGAACAACGCACCACCTGCCCAGGCCACATATCAGGTAAAGAAGCCAAGTAAATAAGGGTCCCATCACTATATATAATATGAGATCACGTATCTGGGCTCCTGGAAGTTCAAAAGCACTTCAGAGCAAACAGAAAGGAGCTTCTCTACCTAAACAGGCACTCTTGAGGAGTACGTGAAAAAGGGCGACTACTCCACAGACCATGATGCACAGTGGCTCCTCAGCCTTATATTGCACACATAATGGACATCCAATAAATACCTGCTGTCATATAAATGGTTAAAGATGGCCCCTATGTTATTCACTTATTGACATTATGCTAGGACCATCAGTTCAAAGCCCTCTGGCACCAAACACAAATGCTTACACATTCAGTTGCTTTAAATACAACTCAGATAAGCTTATATTAGCCATTTAGACCCCACTTGCTTTACATATCCCACAAAACTACACCCAATACTTGCTAGCTATGGATAAAACAACCCCCGGAGACTCCCACCTGGCTATGGAACAGCATCACCTAGTGGGTGGTGGTGCCAACCTGCAGTGTCCGGGTCTCCTGCTGTGCAGGATGTCCCTTCTCATGCAATACTATCCAAGTACCACCCACTAAAATGCGTTGTGCAATGCTGCCACCTCATGGTCCCGTCTTCCCCTTGATCAGCCCTGAAATCCTCAAACTCACCACAAACCCACAGCCAATTTTCACCGTGCCTTCCAAATTCGTCACCTAATATTTCCAAGCCTGCCCTTGCCTACCCATGTCCATTCATGCTGCCCAATACCAGTCTTCACCTGGCTCATCTGACAACCACGATGCTCTTCTAACTGATCTGCCTGTCTCCGTGCTAACCTTACTCCCTGATGACTTCCACATCCTCCACACTGCACTAGGGTGATCTTCCTGTCACTCAAGTCCAATGAGCTCACTCCCTTACCTAAAACACTTCCATGACTTCCTTCTAGATGCAAAACATGTCCCAACTCCTTACCATGTGCAGAAAGTGCCCTTTTTGCCCATCCCTCTCTCCATACATCCCTCTACTTCCTAGCTCACATTTTCCTGTATTGAGCTGTTTCCTTCCTTTGTACCTTTGCAAATTCCAGAAATGCTCTTCCCATTGTTCATTACCTGGTGATTCCTATTCATCTTTCTCAGCTCAATCACATTCCCTCTAGAAAGGTCTCCTAGGGCTTTAAGGCTGGGCCAACCATTCTGCCATGAGCACCCAGTACATGGTCTGCTGGAGCATGTGCCTCCCTGCCTATGTTCTGTTTGTGTGATTCTCTCCTCCTGTTACATTGAAAGCTCTACGAAGGGAAGGGCCATGTCTCGTCTATCTCCATACTTCTGGTGCCTGGCAATGAGTGCTCCTAAACTGCTAAATAACCATTAGACAGGAATGAGAAATCTGTGATTTCACTATCAGGAATTTCCTGATTGTCAATAAATTGTGTCAGTGCATTAAGCTTTTAAATCACCGAACTCAGAAGTTCTTCCTTATAATGCAACCAAATTCTATTCCCATGGAAAGGGGGTGGGAATTGATTTTTCACCCACTAGTACAAATGTGCAACCAACACATGATCCTAATGTTGCCTAATTCACTGAACTATCTTTTCCTAAATCACTACCATTATATGCCCATTGATGTAAGTTTTTCCTGTCTGGTTTACAATTTGAATCTCAGGTGTCTGACTCTAGAAGGATTATTTAGCAAAATCCATTCTATTTATAATTGGCAGCCTCTATTCTTTATCTTAACCAACAAATTCAAAAAATCTGGAATCTATTGCTTAGAATACCTTGAGGATAAATAGTCATACTGACAGTTGAGCACTCTTTTTTAAAGTGATGTAAAAATATCAGTGCTCTAGAACAGAGCCATATATTGTACTAGAAGCTGTTTCTCTGAGTTGCAAAGATGGTCAGTGAGCATGTCTAAAAATAAACAACTCTCAAGTAACCTGTGAGGCTGATCTTTAAAATAATTGACAACAAGCAAATCTTCAGACATGATCAGCTTTGGCTTTGACTCTGCTGTCCCCATAAAAGGGCCAGATTTTCCACGCAGCAAAGTTAAATCAGCGCTGGCCAGTCGGCCTGCCTAAAATGGGCACTCTAGCCTGATAGAAAACACTGGTAAGTTCAAGCCACCCAGATGTTCTTGCACCTTACAAATAAGGGCAAATTTAAACTATCATACCAAAAGAAATACAATCAGGATATATTAATAAAAATAAGGGGAAGAAGAGTTTTAATGCTTGAATCATGAAGTCAGAGTAGATTTTCTCAAAGTCACTCAACAATATAAACGTTCGGAAAGTCGATCTGTTTTAATCTTCTAAAAATACAAGCTATTAAGGTATCTCGACCTCTTAAAACCAATTAATTCAATACCCTCCCAAATTAACTATAAAATACTGGTGAATTTGTAATTAAGCCTGCCTAATTTTAAAACCCATTGATCCCTGCTGATGTTATGTCGAGCAGAGGAACACTCCTCAGAAGAGGGACTCAAATCAACACCTCTGACATGTGCAAAGCCAGGATACCCTAGTGTCTGGAGCATGTGCTCTTAACTGCTTCATATGCCTGTGCTTTTAGGTTTTCCTCATCCTCCCTTGCTCCACTCTACTGGCCCTAGCATCTCTACTGGTTCATTCTTTCTCCTTTGTGTTCTTTCCTTGCTGAAGCCACCCACTTTATGTCAGCAGATTTTCTCCTCATGTTTGTTCTACAGGCGATAAAGAGTAAGAAAGCTGAGAAAAACACAAAGCTACTAAAGATCCCACAAATCCGTGTAGTCAGTGGTACTACTGTGCTCACAGGACGCGGGGAGAAGGTTCCTCGGAGAGGGTGACATAACAAAGTGTCACAGAGGAAGATGAGACCTGAGGACAGCAGAAGAGCAGTGTCTCCCAGGCAGAGGGAAGCAGAGACAAAGAAGGAGAGGTAGGAACAAGAATGGCCAGTCTGTGGGACAAGTAATTTGATATGGATGGAACACTGAATACAAAAGGTAGAGGAAATTGAAGGCGGAAATGCAGCCAGATAGCAGATCCCAAAGGTTGAGTGACCAGCCACCCCAGTTTGCGAGGAAGTGAGGGGGTTCTCTGAATGCAAGACCTGGAGTGCTAAAACCAGGAACTCCCAGGCAAACCTGGACAAGTTGGTCACCCTACAGCCAAAGGGCTGCTATGCCATCCTTTCGGGAGGTCTGAACTTCTCTGAGGCAGCAGGGAAACATGGAAGGGTTTGAACAAGTACAAGACCAGGTATTTTATTCCTAGCTTGCAATACACACTACAAGAGCCTTTTTAGACATGGGTTGCAACTCACTGGTGAGTTACAAAATCAAGTCAGCTGGCAGGTGCAGGGAGCAGTTCTACATGGTAAGGGAAACTACTGTTTCATCGAACTTTTTTGACATATATATACTCACTTTTAGGTCTGAATATTATTTATTATTGTTAGTTGCAGTTAAAGGCATTTGAGATATATTGAACTACATCAATTTTAAAAATGGCAGATTTTAAATTATAAAGTAGTCTCTACCTTTGTCCATTCTCAGCCAACATTTAGCATGACAGGACACCCATAGATCATGATGATATTTGTACAGGACACTCGAGTATGCAGAGAAAGCTGTTCACCATCACAAAAGACTGACTCGGGCTCTGCCTATCCTGAGAGCCAAGAGATTAATATCCAAGTACACATGGAACCTGTAGTCCATTTGCAGAGCATGGGTGGGAAAGCCTACCATAGAATGACCAAAGCAAGCTCAGCTCTATTTGTTTAAATCTACCAGGGAAAGAAAGTGGAAAAAAAAAAAATCTATCCCTGGATACTTCAAGGCACAAGCACATCAAGACAAATATACTTAGAAAGATTAACTCGCTTTTCCAGTTACCCATGAATGTCCATAAGAGTGTGGAAAATCAATACTGCCAGAAATGCAGGACCATGACATATTTCCTGCAGACATGTCAGCATAAATGCCGAATGACCCTAGGATTTGGGAGTTTGCTATTTGTCCCATCAGCACAACTTTTATATTCCTTTTAGAAAGCAAATACCCATCCAAAATACCCATTTACAGCTAAGCTAGAAAGCTTAGCTGCAAAATCCCAAGCCTGGCCCTGCACACAGCATTCTGTATGTGAAGACAGAACCTGGTGGTATGAGGCAGTCAATGTTCACAACAGATTTCTCAACCAGTCCTAAAAGGCTTAAACCTTTCTGATATTCATGTGTATTTTTTACTTCAAGACTTAAAAAAAAAAATTTAGCTAGAGTCACTTTCAACCATCTGTCTCTTTGAGTGAAAATAGGATGCAGGCTTGTATGTATTGGCTTTTGAAGAAAACCAATTTGGCAGAAAGAATTAAAGAGAAAGAAGAATTATATCTCAATTTTCAAGACCACACTAAGGAGTAACAAAATATCCAATGTAAGTAGTAACTTATAGGGACACACCTATCTCCTTTTCTACCCATTAAGCTGTCCCCAATCCTGACCATTCTTGATTGAACATCACTCAGATTAGATCTGTGTCACCCGGTCATAGCCTTGGGAAGTGGCAGAGTTGAGACATATGAGTGACTGCCCCAATTTGAGTAGCATTACATGTGATGGGAGATGATGATAGCAGGTACACTCCAAGAATTTGGAAATAATGGAAATATGGCATGATCACTGTCTGAGAGTTCAACTAGAGTTATCTTAAAACACAGGACATCACCCAAGTTAGAACTATAATGACAGTACCAAAACATCACAGCTAGGGATGGCAAAATGTAATGGAGAACCACCACATAATTAGTAGTGAACAACAATAAAAACTGTTATAATTAAAGGAAAATGTATTTGAAATGATAGGAAAATAGGTGTGATTTTTTTTTCAGGTTTTCCGTAGTATGTCCAGGGAAAAGGACATGCTTTTCCGATCGGTTGACATAATTGCTTCTGTGCATCTATCAGGAGGCTCAGTACAGTTGCATCAGGACACCATCTTGAAACATCAGCTATGACAACTGCTCCCCATGCTCTGGTTCCATGTACATCCAACCTTCAGTCTTCCACACTTCAGTTCAGTGCAACTCCTCAGTCAGCCTTCCAGTTAACTCAGGCCAAACACCTTGGAGCCATCCTTCATATCTCTGTCAAATCCCATATCCGAACCATCAGCAAATGATTCAAGCTCTACTTTCCAAACCCTTCCAGAATCAGCCTGATTTCACCACCTCCCCTGCCATCACCCTGTCCAAAGCACCAACATCTCTCATCCCTATTATTGAAAAAGCCTCTGAAATGGTCTCCTACCTCCTACCCTTGCTCCCTCTGCCTTGCAGTCTATTCTCAGCTACAACAGTAATTCTTCAAAACACAAGCCAAATCATGTCACTTCCTTGAATAAAGCTTGCCAATGGCTCCCATGTCAGCGTAAAAGCCAAAGTCTTACAACACTCTCCATGGCCCGACACAAACCAGCCTCATTACCTTTCAGATCTCATTTCCAGAGAGGTTGTTGCTATTCCTCAAATACATCAGGTACACTCCCACCTCAGGTACTTCACATTTGCTAGTTCCTCTGCCTGATACTAAAGTCTCTGAACAACTGACTTCTTCAAAATATGTCAAATTTCACCTTCTTGAGGCCTTACTTGATGACCCTCTTCAAAAGAGTAAACTATTCCCCTCATTGCACCTGAAATCTCAAGTCTTTTCTACTGTCTTATTTTTCTTCACTATGTGTATTACCACCTAACATATTCTATACCACAGTTAATTAAGTATCCTTCATTGTTTGTGACTTCCCCCAGAATTTAAGTTCCAATGAAGGCAGAGATTTTGTCTGTATTGTTCACTGATGTATTGCCAATACTTAGAATAGTGACAGGTACAGAGTTCATAATAAATATTTGTTGAATGAAGGAACAAAATTGGCTTCGAAAATGTGTCTGCTTGAACTCCTTCCTCTCCTCCCAGCCTCATTCTCTGTAAAGTGTCAAAGCTCCATTGGCTTTGAGATTCTCCTAGGTTTGCTCAGCACCCTCCTTCTCAACCCTTTTGCCGTGATCCGGTGACTTTAATTGCCATATGATTGCCACACCTAGAGTCTGCCTCCCTTCCCAGTTCTTGTGAATGTATTACATGATTGGGTCTCTGGACCAAGCATCCAGGATTACCCTTGATACTCTTTGGCTAGTACTGACCCAACCATGCCCAGCTGAGATCTCTGGTACCAAGGACCTAAGAACCTGAGTTCTCAGATTTCAGATCACTGACCTATAAGTGAGGGCACTGTGATCCTAACATGGGAAGTTAGGTTTCTCTTGCCAGTCATTAAGTGGACAATTTATATTTGTTGCCTGATATATAGTCTATACTTGCACTGGGTTGTGTGAATTCATCACTAGACTGCTCAAGAATTTTGGCTACATAAGAACACTCTAATATCTAGACCCTCAGAACTAAAATTCAAGACCTGAATCCTGCCTGTGTGTATAGCTGACTGCTGACTGGCCCTGATGGTGGCTCCATCTCTGCAGCTGCAGTGCGACAGCTAACTTGCGTGTAAGAGTGTTGATGCCCAAGAGTGTCGCCTGCTCGTCGTGTTCTTAGCACAGGAGCATGAACCTACATGCATATGCACATACAGCCATCTGACCCCAAAACCCTTGGCAAATCAGAGTACGTTTTCTCCCCACCTGTCTGGTCCCTGCACAGTGACCCTCTATAGGAAAAAGCGGAGGGTGGAGGGGAAGAATGGGATGGTTTACCTGATGGAAGGAGATGTGAGAATACTTTGGTTATCTGGGCAAGGTTCCCCAGAGACAGAAGCACACTAATCAACAAAATGTTCTAATTTACTGGGGCACCTAGGTGGCTCAGTCAGTTAAGCGTCCAATTTTGGCTCAGGTCCTGATCTCGCAGTTTGAGTTCGAGCCCTGCATCTGGCTCTGTGCTGACAGCTCAGAGCCTACAGCCTGCTTCAGATTCTGTGACTCCCTCTCTCTGCCCCTCTCCTGCTCTCTCTCTCTCTCTCTCTCAAAAATAAACATTAAAAAAATTTTTTTTAATGTTCTAATTTACTAAGAGCAAGGAAGTCCAAGTAGCTGGCTCCTGGATGCTAAATGTATCTTTATGTTAATGCAATTTAATGAATACTCACTGAGCCCCAGTGAAGCAAAGCACCATCCTGGATGCTGTCAGGCTTACACAAATGATTGACTTACATTTATCGCAAAAAGCTTATTACACGTGAAGGGGAACAGAACATCTCACCCCAAAATATGCCTTTTTGGCATAAGGATTAGATGAAGCGCGTTACTTTTAAGAAGCAGCAGATACAGAAGAAGCTCTAAAAACCTAGTAGAAATTATCCTTTTGTAAGAGACACTTCAATTTATAAGGAAAGTTTGCATTTGTGAGGGTTCTCCCTCTCTGCAGGAAGAAGAGGATGATTCAGTCTCTAGGAACTATTATCAGTGAAGAAAGCATGGACTTAAATCTGTAAAACACCCTTATTCTTGGTGACCTCCCATACCTGACTCCCCACCCTCAACATCTTTTGCCTTTAACTGTAAATGGTACTTAAGGTGGTGGCTTAATCCATTTTGGAGAGTTACTCAGTTTTCCAGGGTCTCTCCCATATATACAGGAGGTATACAAGTTATTACAATTGTTTTGTTTTCCTCCTGTTAATCTGTCTTTTATTAGTGGCAGAGGAGGGAGGGGGTGGGGGGAAGGTTCTCAGCCAAGAAGAACCTAGAAGGGTAGAAAGAAAATTATGTTTCTTTCCCCACATATAGTAGGATCTGAAAAGGGCAGTTCCACTGCTAGGGACAGTGGGCTAAGTGCGTGATAAAGGTTTAAAGCACAAGGAGGGCATGTAGGAAGTAGAGCAGAGTGAGTGAAGGAGGGGCCATGAGAACCAGACAGGGAAACATGGGTAGGATGCGAACTGGGGAAGCATTTCCAGAGGAAGGAGATGAGCATGAGAAAAATGACAGCCACAGGAGGTAGCAGTCTGTGCTTCGGGGAATGGCAAACAGTTTCATTCGACTATAGGCTAAGGTCAAATGGGTTCAAGGTGGCAGGGGTGCAATGAGGGACAAGCAGGAAAAGTTTGTGCTGGGTGTTACATTCTCAGGTGATAACTGAGATCAATTCTTTCTGCTCTTTGGTCCTGCCTCCCTTCAGAATCAAGTTATCTATTTTAAAACCTGCAAGGGTCTTGGAAAAAAATCAAACATTTCCATGTGAAGCCAATCCAATCTATTCAAATGTGTTAAGCAATGCAAACAACTAGAATTAACACTTCCCTTCCATATCACACCTTTACTGTATATGATGAAAAAGTGAGAAATCAAGTGCTCAAAATAGATACTTTAGCATTTGTGATAAGCTCTTTGCATAAGATAAGCATTAGGGTGGGGACTCTACCCCGCCCCCAACCCCAGTAGGCTCCTAGTTTGCTTTTCTTCTTGCTGTAAAAAGAAAATGGTAGTTGGGGATTTCTGTCATATGCCTTTGAAATGATATATTTTCTAGCCTCTGCTGCTAGCAGGATAGAGCCAATCCTGAATATTATCAGGGCACATTAAGAGATTACTCAATGAACAAATACATGAACAAATGAAAGAGTGAGAGCCCTCAACTGCAAGATCATGTGGCCAGTTTGGAATGAAGCTAGATGCAAACATTTTGTGTTTGTTTTTAATGGTTGTCATAAGCTGTTAAATTTCCTTCCACCCGCCCTGACACTGCTATGGCATTCCCAGTGTCTGGCAGGAGTTTAAGGAATGTTTAACTGAATGAAAGAATGAATGATTGAATGTTACAACTTGAACAATTCCATGGGGAAGAAAGTAGACACGGATTGTCACATTTATTTTTCCAGTTTGGCATCTGCCCTCTTATTTATGCTGCCCCAAGTGAATGGCATAACCTGGCCAGAGATAAGAGTGATGCAAAGCTCTCTCTAGTACATAAAATCACAGGTTCTTAAATCCGGAGAAAAAATAACATGGAGATTACTAAATCCAGGTCTGGCCTCTCATTGGTAGAATAATCCCTTCACAGAAAATCCTCACTTCCTGGTGACATGCTTGAACTCTCACTACCATAAAGGTAGCCCAGTCTTTTTTTCTTTTCTTTTCTTTTTTTTTTTTTTTTTTTAACTTGAGTCAATCAAAGGTTCTGCATTATATTGATATGAACTTTCCTTTTCCCTGGAAGTTTGGGCTAGAGAGGTGTCCCTCATACTTACTTGCCAAAAATAGAGTCCTCGTGCCCACACTTTCACCTGCTTACAACCCACAGGCTTTCTGCAGCATCCAGTCAAGTTCATTCACACTGTACTCAAGGAGTGGTGGGGGAAGGGAAGATAAAAAAAAAAAAACCCACAGAGGAGAGAAAAGGTGTACATCTGCCAAGATGAGCCACACAGCCTCCTCTCCATCACAACCAGCCTCTAGCTCTTTAAACCTTTACCTGTGGCATGAGTCTTGAGCTCCTGCACCTTTTAATTTTCTGGACACACAGAATGCTTGCATGATTTAGCCACAATGGATTTGTATCACAGTAGATTTTAATTTCACATTGCTTTGAAATGCTGGGGATAGAAGGAGGGGGGCTAGGAAATGTGTCCTCAGCAGACCTGAATTCCAAGATAAGAATGGAAGCCAACTTGATATTCTAAACAACAGTCTCTAGACTAAGGTTGCCTCACAAGCCAGGGAAAATGCAGGCTGACCCTTATGTTGTACTCACCCAGAGCCCAGCACTGCTCTGTTGGGCATAGACAAAAATGTTCAATAGGATCCTGATTCAGAAGGCAAGGCTTCCAGAATCCTAAGTATTACCAAGCCCACATTCATTTGGGGCCCAGAAACCTAACGGATGACACATTCAGGAAGTCAAATGTTTGTACTGAACACATCAAAATGATCCAGGGGAAAAAAATTTAAATCATATAAGAAATGGAAAATTAAGTAGGATTTATTCTTTCAGACTCACCACAATATTAGGAAGTGGCTCTATTATTATCACTCCTGTTTAATAGATGGAGAAAATGAGATACAGGGAAGCCAAATAACTTGTCAAGGTCACACAGATAGTAATGGGCAATGCGGAGATTTGAACTCCAGCTGCAGAGGCCAGGATCTCATACTGCCTCTTGACCACTGTTGTGATTTGTTTTGGGATCAGATCAGATCAGACCCAAGAACAAAAAATAAAGATGAAGATAAAATATTAATGATTTTGCCTAGTTGACATTGGTGTCTGGTGAGCTTGAAAATTCAAAGAAGTGATTATTCAAAGAAGTGATTAGTTATTAATCACTTCCTTTCTTTGAACTTTGTTATTCCTCTATTAGGTATTTACCATGTTTTATCTCATGTGAGGTATGTGGTAACACACAGCCACATGTTATATATATTAAACTTTTCTATTTTTCCCTGATTAGACATCAGTCCCATGGTCCCTAAGATCTATACCTTGTTCATTTTCATGCACCCACAAAGCATTCACTCGTACTCATTATTCATTATTAGTAAAATCTAGATTTGGAAGCTAATTCTAGGATGCTGTTATCACTCATGAGGCTAAAATCATTCTAATGAATTTCATACTCTATAAGAGCATTCTTTCAGGTACAACTAAAGTTGAATACTGAAACCACCACATGTGGGTTGCATGTCAGTGAGCTTCCTAGGGATGCCTTTAGGAAACTGTGGTTAGCAGCAGGAATAGGCAGAACCCAGGGAAGTTCACCCCTTTAATAGTCATTTAGGTTAATCACAAAAATTCCTGTCCCCCCACTCTGAAACTCTACCTAACAACTCCTTGGTAGCCAGGCAGGGCCATCTGATTTGCTTCAGTCAGTGACCATGTATGAAATTGGGGCAATATATACCAAGATGAAGCCTCTCTCAGCATGGGTCACTGAGTGGGTCTGGTGAACGGGGCCCCTTGTTGGCTCACACCTGACATGTAACATGAGCAAGAAAAATCTTCTGTTGGGTTACTCTGCTGATGCTTGGTGGTTGTTTGTTACTGCATTGTGATGCAACCTAACCCGATAAATACACTCCTGTGGCCCAAATCCACTCCAATGATCCAGCATTCTCACTGCTCTCCACCTTTGGATTTAGTGTTGGTAACTGCAAGTACCCCCTTTTTATCATCCCCACCTGCACTTCGCTATGGAATGCCCACTGAGAGGGTGTGCCAAGGATTCTCTGCTTGACCAAATGGTAGTCAGTCTCCTCCAAGCTCTTTTTTAACTTGGCCTCAATCCCTTGGCATGCTTTCAAGAGTCCCATTTTAGCAAAAGTCCTGCTAAGTCAGTTTAGCCAGAATCCTCCACCCTCAATATCTGATCACCAATATCAAACTGATATCTGATGAAGTTCCTCATCCCCTACCATCTTCCAAGTGGTGTCTGATCACCTCGCCTGCCTTCAGCAAGAATCCTGTTAGGTTGGCTTATCCTGATTCCACTCCCCTTACCCTGGATGTTTCCTTTTAGTAATTTTCCATCTACTGACCCCCACCCTGACTCCTTGGCTATAAATCCCACTTTTCCTTAGTGTATTCAGAGTTGATCCCAATCTCTCTCCCCTACTGCAAACCTCCAGTGCAGGGGTCTAGACATCTATCAGAATAGTCCCCTTGAAAAAAAGCCTGCCTTACCATTTCTTTAACAAGTGTATGAATAACTTTTTCTTTAACAGGCATAGAGACTAAGAAAGCACTAATTGTCATTATTAACCACACGGTCACCAGAACATGTGTCCTGGTTAAAGCAACTTTCATTCTGAATCTTCCCCCAGAGAGTTTAGAAAATACTCTTTCCGTGTGCTGCCCAGATGTACCTGTCCAGGGTTGGGGAAGGCAGAGGTGGTATTGGCAATGTTAAGAGGTGATCCTTCCAATTCCCTGGCTTATCCCCAAAGCAAAGTTCTGCCCATTTTACTCAGGTAAATGGCTCTGCCTGGGCAGAATGTACTAGGGAAAGGGAACATTTGAAGAAAGTATTTTCCTTTTCCCTTACAACTGTTTTGCAACCTGACTTTTCCATCTATTTTAAACTAAAACCTACAACTTGTTGGTCTTTCAATTTTAGCTATTCATACTTTTTAATTTTTAAAACAAGGAGTTCTCAAAGAAAATGGGTATGATTCTCCCCTTCAAAATCTACAGGGATATGGGATTTCATCCTTGTTTGATATGCCAATTACTTTTCAGCAGCATTTGAAAAATATTAAAAAGCTTAAAAGAGGAAGCAAGAAAATCTGTATTGGAAACCCCAAACCATGTCCCTGGGTGGTCCGTATTTGCATTGGGAGATTTAGTTTGGCATTTTAACTTATGTAAATAGATTCTCACTTTCCTCTGAGTCTGAAAGCATTCAAAGAGGGAAGATCACCTTTCCAAATCAGCGGTAACCTATACCCTCTGAGAGTGAACAAAGTCACACTTTTCAAGGAAACAGGCAGAGAAGTTTTTTGTTATTCTTTCTTCCACAAAATACACACCAATTCCCACAACCCCTTGCTATTTTGATACTGGTGGGGCAGACGGTGAAACGGGAGACGTGCCATCATTTTAAAAGGGGACACTGTCAAAACACACATCCCCCCCACAGGGCCTGCTAACTAACTTTCCAGCCACCCAAACCACCAACTACTGAAATTCCACAAGCTGATTCCGAGACACAATCCCATGGTCATCCTCCAAGCATGGGCTCACTGTAACACTCAACAACTAGATAAACTTGTAAAGGCCTCCACATGTGCCTCACAGGATCTAAATTGCTTTTAAAAGGAGTGGACTTCATTCCATTTCAATTACTAAAATCTTCTGCTTGTTAAACAAAGAAATGAGTACTATTTCAGGTCAGAGTAGACCATCTAGCTTGCATTCTAAAAGGGAAATTGATGGTAGGCAAAGTCTATACAGTACTGTGTCACCATTTACTCATTGGGGCTATTTAAAATATACACATTACTCTTGGCTTCACTCTAGACATTAGCATAAAATAGAAATCTGACAAATGAATCAAAATCTCCCTTTCTCCCACTGGAAGGAAACCAAAGACACCAAACCAAAGATCAAAAAATTAGCCCAAGGGGCTCATAAAAGAAACAGAAGACTCAAACCATCCTGCCTGCCATTTCTAGAATGAAAAGTTGTCCCTTTCAAGATCCCTTTCTCACAGCAGAAATGTTCCACATGATCCTAATTCAGGAAGGCAAGGATTCCAGAATTCTAGGCATTACCAAGTCTACACTCAAATTGGGCCCAGACGTGCAATGGAAACTACATTTCAGGAAGTGACTGTTTTTACTAAACACATTAAAGTGATCCAAGGGGAAAGAATTAAATCTTATAATAAAAAGAAAATTAAGTGGGATTTATTCTGGCTAGTATTTGAGATCAACAAAGCTTGTTGAGCCTCCACCATGTGTAAGACCCTCAGCTGAAAGAGACAAGGGTATCTCAGGGAGCCTGGAGTGTAGTGGGGGAAAGAGGCATGCATATAAGTAGTACAATTCAATATAAAAAAAAAATTTTTTTTAAGCATACCTTTGGTTCAAAGGAAGGCAAGATCACACATATCCCTGAGAAGAGAAGGCTAGAGAATGATATAATTGCTGCTGGATAATAAGAAGCATCTTCCACACACTGAGTGTGTAACATGTATTGACCCTGTTTTCTCATTATCTGTAATCCTTATAATAACTTTGCAAGCCAGGTATCATTATCCCCATTTCACAGATGAAGAAACTGAGGCTCACATAGCTTAAGTGAGATATCTGGCTTCTTCTTTCTTTTGTCTTATGCTGTCTTTTAGATGTTGTACTCTTATGTTGTAAAAGACCAAACAAGGAAATGGACTTAAATTACAACAGGAAATATTCAATAGAAAAACAGAGTGTCTATTGACATTTTGAGCAGGATAATACTTTGTCACAGGAGTTGTCCTGTGCATTGTAGGATATTCAGCGGCAGCCCTGACCACCACCTATTAGATGCCTGTAGCCACTCTCCCCAGTTTTGATAACCAGAATTGCCTCTAGACATTGCCAAATGTCCCTAGGGTGGACAATCACCCCTGACTGAGAAACACTGATCTAAAACACACTAGAATAAGTCAATTTCTTCTGTAAATCACTACATAGGGGAAAGACAGCCACAGGGCAGGAGATGGGACCCTTGACTTTGCAGGTCCTTCCAGCCCTGCCCATTTTGAGTCTGAGCCACACAGACAGAAGGCCAAGGACCTAACTCCCGGCCACTGCCTACAATGACCTATAACATACAACACCTGTGCTAAATAAATGCATGCTCCGATAATTGGCATTGTGTGCCCCTGGTGCCCATCAAGGGTTTCTAAGGACTGTGCAAGCATGAGAAGAACTAATGACATTTTAGTTTCCAGATCTGAAGCTTCTGTCTTTAATCTTTCCAGAAACTGACCTATCAGAGAACATGCCTGTGATTTAGAATCATTCAGGGCTTCCTTTCCCACCTCCATTTTTGCAAAAGCCTTTCTTCCCCATTACCAGAGGGGGGGAAAAAAACCGTGACAATTGAAGCCCCATATCTGACTGTGATGCTTGACCACAAGGTATAAAAATACCCTTTTGTTGAGGAGCTTCTTCAGGTATTTTTTTATAGAGAGATTGAGATAGTATTTAGATTGTAATTGAGTTCAAAGAATTACATCATTTTATTTTTAAGTATCCAAGTTTACAATATTCTGGAAATCACATTCGTTGTGATTCTTCAAGTTTACAATGAAAACAGTTAGATGCCAACTTAAAATGTGTAGCATAAGAGAGCAGCAGAATTTTAAAAAATTCTTTAGAGGTTATAGAAGAAAAAAAAATTGAAGCATAATAAAGCACACTGGTATTGGTTCCCAGGCAGATCTGTTGATCAAGTGCAATCATCCTGTGTAGTGCCAGAGACTCATTACTTTATTATAAAGAATGCCCTTGACTCCAACATAAATTTCTGCTTTGTGTGTTTGCCACACTGATGGCATTAGCTGGTTTGTGCCCCAAAAATGAAAACAATGGGTCATTCTTTAAGAGTATAGTAAAAATATGGGTGAGGATAGAAATGTTAGGGATTCAGTAATATTTTGGAAATAAGACTGCTGCTTGTGAGGATCTTAGGATTGATAAGAACCAAAAACTAAAGGGTATGTAGGTTGTCTGGTAAGCAGAGGTGCTCCCAAGATTTAGTACCAAGTTAATGTTCCGGATCATGACACAGTCACTATATCAGCTAAGCCCCAGAACACTGAGCAGCTTCGAATTCAGCTTTGAAATAAATTAATCTTTGCAATGAACACAGTCTTGGTTTATATCCACTCCTGCAAAGTCAACTTTCTGGACTGTCCTCGTTGTAAACCGCTATGCATTTTGTGTTCAGCCTGATACCTAGTGACACTTGAGAATTAAATGTAGGGGCTTTAGCACACCTCAAGGGAAAGCAGGACTTGCTTATTCTCCAGTACACTGAGAGACGTCTAATTTTCTTGTTCTCTTTTGATAATACATTTAGGCTTTTCCCATCAGCACGTGGGGGACTCTCTGTCTTGAAGGACTCTCTGTCTTGCCACAATGAAAAGCTACACTAAACGGTATTTTTTGGCATCCCACATAGAAAAACAATGACATACGATGGGAACAGAATAAACAAACTTTGGAATCTGGCCAACCTGCATTTGAAATCCAGCTTTCCCACAAACTGGTTTCAGGTGGCCTTGACAAAGTGGCTTCATGTTTCCAAGCATCAGATTCTTTGTTTGTCAAATGAAGATAAGAATGTCAGCCTTATAGGGCTGTTAGAATGATTTGATGAACCTAAACATGAACAGGGTAAGTACCTAATGGATGGCAAGCAACGCTAAGGCTTCCTGCCATTCTTGAAGATCTCACTTGGTTGCAGCGTGCATTAGTGTAAGTTGGTACCACCCCACCCCCCACCCCCTGCCTTCAAAATGCCTTGGTAGCAAAATGCCAACAATGCTCTGGTAGCTACAAACATTTTTTTCTTGGTTGGTGCTCATAGGATAGTTTTGCCTTGTTTTCTACACATTTCAGCAGAGTGGCCTCAGCTCCTAGCCCCTCTTCTAAACTGTGCCTGTGAACCAGTGGTTCTTAATCTCTTTTTGGTCACAAATCCCACACCCCGCCCCTTGCCACCAGAAAGTTGCATTTCTATACATATGCATTAAATTTTGCATCAGTATTATCAGGTTTGGTGACCACCAGAACACCATCATGTGCCTGCTCTCCACAATGCCTAGGACTCCTATTTAAGAAGCCTCCTCTGAACAAAGAATCAGGAGATGCTTTATGAACATGTGGGCTCCTCAGGGTTTGCACCTGGACAGTAGTGTCTATGTTTCAATGCAAGCTTCACTCTGACATTCTGGTGCCAGGCTTTCTGTAGAGAGGAAGCAAAGAAAATCAGCCCAGGATATCTATGAAAAGTTCTTAATCAAGAGGAATATTTTTTACATGGATCTGGGCAAAAGTTTATAAATTTCAAAGAAATAAAATGAGAGTCAGATTAACTTAATTCTCAGAAGAAGTGAACCCTAAAAGTTCATTGTCCTAGCAAAGTTCCCCAAAGAACGCATTTTCTCACATTTTATAGGGGGTGTAGAAGTCACAACATTTTCTAGTAAAAGGGATCCCTGATCAAGGAAATGACTATTTACATGGCACTTGGGATCCACAAAGTATCATGGGTAATTACCTAATTTCATTAAGGAGAGAGAACCAAATTGGTACTCGATTTCAGAAGAGCTATAGTGCTACATTGAGTTTGCCATATCATCCATAGTTATCAATCTTCTGACAAAAAGTATGGCCACCATTGAGGCTTAAAGGACATGACAATGGTCCATAGGGATGTTAGGTAGCAAACATGAAAGAGACAGACAAGTTCAGCTTTTTCTTGTTTCTGATAGGGGATGCTAGCAAAACTGGGTGAGCTCTGGTTTGGGAGTCAAACAGACCTGATTTGAACCCTGCATCTGCTATTGATTATCTATAACCCTGAATATGTCACTGAACTCAGTCACATCATCTATAAAATATGGTCAATAACATCTATTTCATAGGATTCATATAAGGATTAAAACGAAATAACATGAGAAAAGAGCTTGGTATTCAGTATATGAAAATTAACCAATATAATTGTTCTGTAGTATGAAAGAGTAGATTCAGACTGCCTAGGGTTCAAATCCTGCCTCTATAATTTATCAGTTGAGCAATTTTCAAAAAAGTTAGTTGGCATCTTTGTATCTTTGTTTCCTCATCTGTAAAATAGGATTACAAATAATATATAACTCATAAGGTATTTGTGGATTAAATAAATTAATACATGGAGAAGTAACGTAAAATCCAATGCCCGGGCCAAGTGCTCAACGCGTTTTAGCAGATGTTTCGGTAAGGTAATACATTTAGGAAACTGCTCAGTGTATTATTAACCTTTGCTTTACTTGGCAGAGCAAAATGTAAGGCAAACAAAATGATGAAGGATATACTTAACTTTGCAAAAGACCTTTTCATCTGAGGCTAGGTTAAGTTATAGAAAGAAACAGGTGATGGAAAGAATCAGTAGCCCATTTAGGTAAATCACTTTGGATGAAGCCTATACACAGTCTGTGTTGAGAGACATGGTTTGAAGACTTGGTATGTATTTTACAAGACCAGACAGAGAAGTACTCAAGATGAATCCCCAAAAATTACCTGACTCAGTGCTGGAGTCAAGGAAAAGGCTTATTGGGGCACCAGTCCATTGAGTGTCCAGCTCTTTTCAAAAAAAAATTTTTTTTAATGTTTTTATTTATTTTTGAAGGAGAGAGAGACCGAGCGTGAGCAGGGGAGGAGCAGAGAGAGAGGGAGAGATAGAATTTGAAGCAGGCTCCAGGCTCCGAGCTGTCAGCCCGGAGCCCGACGCGGGGCTCGAACTCACGAACTGGGAGATCATGACCTGAGCCGAAGTCAGACGCTTAGCCGACTGAGCCACCCAGGCTCCCCTTCAAAATTTTTTTTAAACATTTATTCATTTTTAGGCAACAGAGAGTCACAGAGCATAAGTGGGGGAGGGGCAGAGAGAGAGGCAGATGCAGAATCTGAAGCAGGCTCCAAGCTCTGAGCCATCAGCACAGACCCCAATGCGAGTCTTGAACCCACAAACCTCAAGATCATGACCTGAGCCAAAGTCAGACACTTAACAGACTGAGCCACCCAGGCACCCCGAGTGTCCAACTCTTGATTTCGGTGCAGGTCATGATCCCAGGGTAGTGGGACTGAGCCCCTCATGGGGCTTGTGCTGAGTGTGGAACCTGCTTAAGATTCTCTCTCTTTCTCTCTCTCTCTCTCTCTGCTCCTGCCCCATGTGCGCTCACACCTTCTCACTCTCTCTAAACTAAAATTAAAAAAAAAAAAAGGAAAGGTTTATTTATTAAATGTAGACTTGGGAAGAAATGTTTGGGGAAGTAGAAGGGCTGGTAAGAAAGTTGACAGAGCCCTCTCAGACATAAAGCATGATGACACAAATGCTGGTTGACTTCCTCTTAAATTTTGTTTATTTTTGTGAGAGAGAGAAAGAGACAGAGAAAGAGAAAGAGAGTGCATGCACACACACACACACACACATGCACACACACAAGTGGGGGAGGGTCAGAGAGAGAGGGAGACAGAGGATCCAAAGGGGGCTATGTGTTGACAGCAGACAGCCCAATGTGGAGCTCGAACTCACAAACCATGAAATCATGAACTGAGCCTAAGTCCAGAGGGTAAGGAACTGAGCCACCTAGGTGCCCCTGACTTCTTCTTATAATCTCAGAAGTTTGTCAGAAACTAGGCACCAGGGACCACCACTGTAAGAATTGCCTCACTTTCTTGTGGGTTAAATTTTTTCTCTGTCCATATCCCTAATAGTGATTATACCTGATGATGTAGATCTCAAACACCAAAGAGCTTCAGGACATGTTTCAGTAGAAGAGGAAAGGCTGGGGGTGTGGAGGGGCTGAGCCATCCCTCTGCAGTTGGGCACTGTGTGCCTGCATCCTTCAGGTCCAAGTGGAGAGGAAGCAGGTGCATCAGTGCCTGAGGCCCAAGACAAGGACAAAAAAGAGAGACACAAGGGATGTGCTGGGCCAAAAACTGGGGCCAGACTGGACAGGCTGTACAAAGCCTCTACTGGGCGCCAAAATATATTGTCCTAACGTCCTAATGATGATGCTGCAAGATCTTACAGAAAAATGGCTCTTGGAGCACTGAATCCTCAGAACTTAAACAACATTGGCAGGTTGGTTCCCGTGAAGAGAACATTTTGATGACTGAGTATATTTTTATTGAGAAACATGGTCAAAAGAGCAGAGTTTAAGGCCTTTGTTTCTCACACAAAGAACTTCTGGACAAAATTTGGCATTTTAAATCATCAGAGGAAGTATTAATCACATTCCCACCGGCACCCTCAGGATGCAACTTGCACTGAAGTCTCCATTCCGAATTTCCTAACGCTGTCTCTCACTATAATCTTCACAGTGAAAATATGTTCATAGACCGTCACCCATAGCTGTGCTAATATTAGCCATACGCTGTCTTCCGCAGTTACCCATGCCTTACTGTCAGCTATGCTTTCTGCTAATCTGGAATATTTGGGAGCTATTTTTCACAACCCTGAACTAGAATAAGTCTACAGTGCACACCTGAAAGGCATTCCAGGCAAGAAAATGGCTGGCCATTTGTTCTTGCCCCTTACCTAGATGAGGTAGAGGCCAGAATAGACTATATTCCATCTTCTGCATTTTTGTTGAGTCTCCGATTTCCAAAGTAATTTCCTGTCCTGATCCTGGGTTTCCACTTAACCTTATTAACCAAGACACAAGTCATGAGACTCTCGCACACTCAGTTCCCATCAGCGCTGCTAGGATCACTGCCCTAATGATGACGACGCACAGATTTATAAGGCCACAGCGATTCCAGAGTGGGGGTAGGAGAGCCACGCGGCTAGGAAGGTGTTTACGAAAACATATCCCCCAACCACACTTTTTTGCAGCAGTGAGAGAAACTGGCATCTTCTTGCGTGAGTGTTTAATTAATGCCCTGCTGGAAGTACATTCGCTCCCTCCGACTTGGCGGGTAGCAACAGCATCTAAGAGCTCTGCAGACAGCTGAAAATGTAATCAAACAGCATCCTTTCCCTTCCCTCTGCAGCTTCCCCTCCCCCAGGGGCCGTCAGCTGGTGGCCCACAGGGGTGCGGATCTCACCGCCGCTAGCCTTCTGCCGCCCAGGACCGGACCGAGGCGGGGCACACTGGGACGCCCCTCCCAGCCCGCGAGGTGGGCGACAAGGTGATGACACCACGACCCCTCCTCCTCTGCCCCCGCCTCTGGGCTCTACCGGGGGAAACTGCAGCAGGGGGGTGTCGCTGGGGGGGGGGGGTCTGGCCGCCTTAGGGCGCCGCGTGAGCACGCAGGAGCCTGGGGAGGGGGCCGAGGCAGGGGTCCGGCTGCGGCTGCGGCGGCCCAACTACTGCCCGGCTACCCGCGCAGACGACCCTGGGGCTGGGAGGGTCGAGGGGCGACGCGGAGGCGGGGGCCGGGAGAGCGCGACACCCCCCTCCTGTTTACCTGGACGCGCTCGGCGGCGGCGGCGGCGGCGGCGGCGGCACTGGGCTCCCCGAGCGAGCGCGGCAGCGGCCCCCGGGGGGCGGCGGGGTCGAGGCTCGAGCGGCTCCAGAGGGCGGCGGGCCCGGCGCGCGCAGGATGTGCTGTCTCACGCTGCGCCGGCCGCTCGGCTCGCGCTCCTCGGGGACCCAGCACTTCCTCTCTCTCCGCGAGCCTGACACTGACAGCTCCCTCGGAGCACCCAGTCTGCGGGGCTCGCCCCGCCCCCGCCCACGCCCTCCACGCCCCGCGCCCCTCCCGCGGGAGGGCCCTCCGCTCGCAGCCTTCGCACCGGTCTCGCAAGGGAGGGGTGGCGCCGGCCCAGCAGCGGGTGGCAAACCGGGGGCCTGGGGAGGTCAACCCGTCTCTCTGTACAATCGGCAGGACTCACCTAAGTTGCTGCAAACAGAGGAGCTTCGGTGTTTTGGGAGCTGTTGCTGACATGCCAACATTGAACAACTTTCACTCCCAGACAACTACTTTAAGGTCATTTAAGTAGAAATAGAGAAAGCTCAGCTCCATCTGCTACACACAAAGACATAGGTCTGATTTATCCCTATTTTTTTCCCAGAAGAAAAAAAATGTATATATAGCTCGCCTCCACAACGTTGCTTCTTGGATTCCTAGCTGTTAAAAATCTGGGTAACCATTCTTGAACTCCCTCAAAGCTTACTGTAACAGCTAAGTGGTAAACCCAGAAATGGAGTTTGGGCTTCTAATCAGTGCAGATTTGGCACCATTTTATAGCTAAGTTTTTCGTTGTGCTTCTTGAATATCTGTGAGGTCACTGTCCACATTAACATGGAAGTTACTGAAGGACAAAGACTGTGTCTTCTTCGCTGTTGTATTCCCAATACCTACAACAGTGTTTGATGCATAATAAATGCTGAGTAACTGTTTATGAATTTATTTAATCAAGTGCTACAGTAATTTCAAAATAAATAAATATAGAGGTAAATATATTATTATACCTACTTATGAAATGGCCATCCTTTTTTCCAATTTTGCCTTCCTGGCAAATTATTGTGACCGTAAGTCTGGCTAAAAAATAGACAAGTGGAATGTCTTTTGAAAGAAGGAATTCAAGATATTGCAGAGAAAAAAAACTTATGAAACAAACACTTGCCATTGCCATGTATTGGATACTTAATAGAAATCAAACTCTACGTACATTTTTCTTTTAAGTTTTTTATTAGCACTGTGTAGTAGATAAAATGCCATCCCCATAGTTAAAGGACTGAATCTCAAAGAAATTAACTACTTTGCCCAAGTTCCCCAGCTACAGAGTGATGTAGCTGAGATTGGAACCCCTGTTCACCTGACTTCACTGCTTGTACATTACCAACTGGTATTACTATCTCTCCAATGTGGGGGTTATTGTATGCCCACTACCTGCCAAAGCTAGGAACTTCAGGTGGTCCAAAAATGAGGAGAATATAAGCCCTTTGTACAAAGAAGTTAAAATCCAGTTGAAGGTAGAAGGAAGGGTAAACATATAACTAAAGGCAAACAGGGACATCTGGGTGGCTCAGTGGGTTGAGCGACCGCATCTTGGTTTTGGCTCAAGTCATGATCTCATGGCTTGTGAGACTGAGTTCTGTGGTGGGCTCTGTGCTGATAGCAGGGAGCCTGCTTGGGATTTTGTCTCCCTCTCTCTCTGCCCCTACCCTCCTCATATGCTCACACTCTCTCTCTTTCAACATAAATAAACTTTTTTTACAGGCGAACAATAAGGAAATGGCCAAAGCAATACAATATGTTAAAAGAACTCCAACAAGAGCTCATCTGGTTGGAGTGGGGAAGGTCATAGGAGAAAATTAGAATTGTGAATATGGATAATATCTGAAACATATAGATAGGGGTTTAAGAGTAGAAATGAAGAGGAAGAACATTTCCAGGCATAAACAAAGCTCTAGAAAAGAGAAACCACATGTACCCAGCAAATGCTGAGTGGTCCAGCTTTTTGAAGTATGGCAGACTCATGGGGGAGCAGATTGAGACTTAGGGAAGGCTGAAAAGAAGATAGTGGAATACCACCATTACAGATATTTGAGCAGGAAATGACATTTGGAAAGGGTCATCCAGGAGCTTCTATGGATAAAGGACTGAAACAAGTAAAGACTAATTCAAAGTTCATTTTAAGAACCTAGGTCAGGATTTGGAAGGCCTGAATTTGTCAAGTTGTGTTTATCATAATGGCTTATGTCCCCAGCACAAATTTTTAAAAAGTGCTTATAATTATTTTCATTATCATATGTACAGGCATAGTATAGATATTGGGTGTAGGACTAGAAATAAATAAGAAATGAATGATCTCTATATTCCAGAGACTCAAAATCTAATGAAAAGATGCAATCGGCTTTAATACCAAACAGACTAATAAAAGTAGAATAAAAAAGGTAGAAAGACATTTGCCATGAGAGATCAGGAAGGGGAAAATGCCTTACAGTAGGGCATCCTCATGATCTGGAGGCATTTGTGGAAGAGGTTCTGGGTGTATGTATACAGTTGGATACGAATCTTGACAGATGGCAATGTGCATTTGAGAACGGGGTTAGATAGCATGCATAGACTTTACCTTAGTTTTATTGATAGATCTTATTTTTTTAGAGTATTCTAAGTTTACAAAAAATTTACGCAGTAGTACAGTGTTCCCCCTCTACCCCCTACAAGTCATAAACTGCTCATTGCAAATATACCCGTTTCACCTCTTAATCTATTTAATGCTCCAAAGTTTGAAAGAAGAGCCCCAAGAATTAGTTAAATGGTTACTATAAAAAACACGCCGGGCAAATTTCTAACTTACTAGCCTTTAAGAAGTTGCTAAAGAGTCTTGCAGAGAGACAGTGGTGTGGCTAAATTCTCCTACTCTGGAATCAGACTTTCTGAGTGTGAGCTTAAGTCAACTGCTTACTGGTTTTGTATATTTGCACATGTTAGTAGACTCTTCTGAGACTCAACTCTCCTAGAAGTCAAAAGGGGGTAATAATGACACTTGTCACCTGTGATATTTCAATGAATTAATCCATGCGAAGCACTTCACACAGCCCCTAGCATATAATTAGAAACATTCAATAAATGTTAGCTCTAGTTTGCTATTATTAGTTCAGTCAGCATGAAAAGTCCCAGAGCTTTGTACTCTCTAAACTCAGTGTCCAATCTGTGATATTACCAGACTTCAGGGACTACTGAGACCTTGGAGTCACTACCAGCCTTCAAGAAAGAGAGTCTTCTGTCCTCATGCACCTCATACATCAGTGCCAGATACAGGTGTGGCCCACAGCTGGCTCCCTTGTCTAACTCACTTGCCTAGAACCCCATTTCACCCAGGTTCCAGCAACATTCTTATGTACCAGATTTCTTCCTATCTGCCCGAGAGTCTCCTCTGCAAGTTTTTCTTCAGTCCATTATATCTTGGTTGGAAGAAATAAAACTGAAGATTAACCTCAGTGATCCAAAGGCTCTAACACCACAGAAAAGAAATGTGAGCCATCTGAGTTGGCTTTTAAAATTGAAAGATAACCAAGAGGAAAAAAATGCTTGAAAATATTCTCCAGTTAAGACAGCATATGTTCTACATAGTGCTCAGAATAAAAACCTGTAAGGAAACTAATTTAAAACCACTGATGAATGTCATATATAGTTTTGTGTAGGATATATATCAAGTGAGACATGTTTTATGTATTTTTTGATTATATGACTAAAGATGGTCAGTTTGTGCCAAACCAAAACAATAATAGATGTTCAGAAAAAAAGGTGCATTATTAGTATTTTAAGATTTACTAGAAATCGAAGAGTGACTTAGGATGAAATCAATGATTGCAATGTATAAAGCAACTCTTGCTTTTTGTCTTCTGGACACTTCATTACAGCATGTTGTCTATGTTTTTATAGATGCAAAGAACCTACAATAAATAAATACACTCACATAAAATTTGCTATCAGTTTTGGAAGAATGAGTTCAGAGATATCTGTTATATAGTTTTAGATTTTTTAAATGCTTTTTGAATAACTTCCAAAGACAACTCCACTTATACTATAATTACCTATATTTGGCATGTAATTGTGTTATAATTACCAACCCCCTTCACTTTTGCCTCCTTGTATCTGTCCCTCCCCTTCCCCCTTACATTTCCTTCCATCAGCTTTTCTTTCAAAGATGATGCTAAGCCAAAATGCATATGTTTTAACAATCTGTATAAAATAACACAATTTTTAGTACTAAAGGAATGTATAAATCAGAGATATTAAATTGAGGTCAAGAACCCAGGCCCTGAGTCAAGAATACCTGGGTTAACTAGCTCCTGTGATTCACTAGCTATGTGGTTCTGCACAAATTGCTTAACCCTGTTATGCCTCAATATATCTTCATCTGTAAAATGGTCATCATACTGCCCATCTCTTAAGATTGTAATAAGAATTGGGGCACATGGGTGGCTCAGTCGGTTAAGAGTCCAACTTCAGCTCAGGTCATGATCTCACAGTTTGTGAGTTCCAGCCCCACATCGGGCTCTGTGCTGATGGCTCAGGGAACCTGCTTCAGATTCTGTGTCTCCCTCTGTCTCTGTTCTTTCCCCTACCTCACTCTATCTCTCTCTCACTCAAAAATAACTAAACATTAAAAAAATTTTTTTTAAAGATTGTAATAAGGATTAAATGAGATAATTCTTATAAAAAATTGATACAGTGATTGGCAACAAGTAAATTTTAAATGAATGTTAAATATTGTTATTATGTGGATATGCACTGCAAAAGGAATGAAAGGTAACAGAAAAATATTACCAAAATGCTGGCTATTTTGGGTGATTCCACTACGGATTTTTTTTTACATGTTCCAACAAGCCTGTTAGATATGAGGAATATTTCACTAACAGCATTAAGTCACTTGAAAACAATAGAGGTTTATACCATAAGCTTCTTTTATTTATTTATTTATTTATTTATTTATTTATTTATTTACATTTATTTCTTTTTGAGAGATGGAGACAGAGTACAAAGTGGGGGGGGGGGGCAGAGAGAGAATGAGACACAGAATCCCAAGCAGGTTCCAGGCTCCAAGCTGTCAGCACAGAGCCCGATGCAGGACTTGAACGCACCCACAAACTGTGAAGTTATGACCTGAGCTGAAGTCAGATGCCCAACCGACTGAGCCACCCAGGCTCCCCTAAACTTCTTCCTTTTAAAACCCCCTAAACGTACACTAAATCTTATTTGGCAACAGTTACAATATACGTTGTAGACGTCAGAAACAAGAAGCTAAAGATGGATGAAGCCTTTCACCTTCTTGCTAACAGAGGAGTCAGGATAAGGATGGAGTCAGGATCAAAGAAGATGATTGTGCCCTCTCACTTCTTGGATATATACCAAGTATCATGTTCTTTTCTCCCTGCACACCACTTCCAACACATACCACTTAGGTAGTTATTGTGCTACTCTGGTTCCATTGAGATGCAATGAGCCATGAAGGAATCCCTCCCCAGGGAGCTTATAATGATATGCTACAGTATTCTCTGGAACTAGAAATATACACTGCCCCTGTCTATCCTCCAGGGAGGTGCCGTTCACGCTAGTGATGAATGGATAGAGCTATGTGGCCAGCGGTGCCCTTGTGACCTCCAGGTCCTTGCTCTCCTGCATTTGCTAAGTATTCAGGTGAAATCCTTTATTTAGGATATGAGTTCATCGAGAGGACATGACCACCTGTTGACCGGCAAGCTGGACCCAGCAATCAGAGACTCCTCACCCCCTCCCTCCCCGTCCTTGAAATGTACTTCTGCCCTCTTTTCTCACAGTGAAAGCCGTTTTCAAGGACAGCCTTGAGAGAGCAATGTTATTGAGAGGGAGAGAAAAAGAGAGCATGAGCAGGGGAGGGGCAGAGAAAGAGGGAGACACAAAATTCCAAGCAGGCTCCAGGCACTGAGCCGTCAGTACAGAGCCCTATGCGAGGCTGGAACTCACAAACTGTGAGATCATGACCTGAGCTGAAGTCTGACGACGCTTAACTGACTGAGCTACCCAGGCACCCCATAAACTTTTAAGATTCTGGCAGGTGGGCATGGAAAGCTACTCCTCTTGTGGCCGCTCCAGACAAGCCTCTAATGTAAGTTCGCTTGTGTATAAAAATCGCCACCTACGAATCTTTTTTCCGTCTCTGTCTTCTGTCTGTCCTTGCCTTTCATGTATGGGGGCCAATTTGCAAACCAACAGGGTAACATAATTCACATTTTTTGACCAGATGATTTCTGAAAATACGGCCTATCGAATATAAGTTTAACTCATTTATGGGAAGATAGTGAAAGAAAGAGATTATGGTTCCATTTAAGTTTTTAGCAAGAAAACCAATTAGCACATGAGAAAGCCTTCAATGTTTTAATGCTCCCCTATAAGAACAAGATCTTAAGGCTTACCCAGACCATTTCTTTGCCTCTCGCATTTGCCTACCATATTTTGAAAGATTTCCAAATCGATACTTTAGATTGAATTTTTTATTATTGCAAGTGTATGTGTGTGTATTCAAATTCTGAATACTGGTCTGAAGTGAATAAAGGATGATTCATAAATATTTTAAAGAGTTAGCTGTATGTCCATTTGTCATGGAGTCTTCGGGTAATTCTTTGCTTTGCTTTTCTCAGTTTGCAAGAAGTGATCTAATAACAGTAGTGAATAAACTTTTTTTCAATGTACTTTAAAGTTCAATTTAATTTTTCATCTTCTGTTAGTGAACTATACTTAATAGTCTCTTTTTCACCTACCTTTTTTATTACGGTTTTCTTACCATATGGATTAAAAGCAATAGAAGATAAAATATCATCAGCTGCCTAGAGGTACTGTACATCCTTCATTACTTTGACATCCTTCATGTTACATAATCATTTGTAACTCAAGCTTTTTCTCTCACTAAAGGCTCATGCCGAGGAGATAAATTGCCGAATTGCTGAACTGTTCAAGTAGTTTCTTAATGTTCCAACTTGTAAAATATAAATAAGGTCATATAAAATCAGGTTGAATTAGATGATTAACTACCATTAAGAGTCTGATAACATTGTTTTTTTTTTCTTTATAGTAAAAGAGTTAAAAATACAAATAGATATGTGTATTTTGAGAAAATGCTTTGAAACATTTCAGGGTAACCAATTAATAAAAATCCATGTTTTGTTCAACAGAGCCAACAAATAAGAATATATTTCATGTTTCATTTCTGTGGTGGAGTGGAGGAAAAGAAAGAGAAAGACAGACAGAAAGTTCCAGAGAAGCAGAAATAAAGAAGAAGAAGAAGAAGAAGAAGAAGAAGAAGAAGAAGAAGAAGAAGGAGGAGGAGGAGGAGGAAGAGGAGGAGGAGGAGGAGGAGGAGGAGGAGGAGAAAAATCAGAGACAGGGAGTCCATAACCTTTGAGATTAGACCTCATTATAAGGTAAAGTAGTCCTGTCATTATTTCAAACAATTTTGGACACTGGATCAATTTTAATTGGTTTAAAAAATGGTTTAAAATGGTTTAAAAATGTTTAACAAATGGTTTTAAAATGTTTCCATCTCTTCTTGGAAGGATATGGCTTAATTTTTTCTTTCCCCCCAAAATATTTGGGTTTTTTTTTCAATTTTATTTAAGCCCAAGTTAGTTAACATATAGTATAATAATGGTTTCAGAGTAGAATTTAGTTATTTATCACTTACATGTAATACCCAGGGCATATCCCAACAAGTGCCCTCCTTAATGTTCATCGCCCCTTTAGCCCCATCCTCCCACCTAACACCCCACCAGCAACCCTCAGTTTGTTCCCTGTATTTGAGAGTCTCTTATGTTTTGCCTCCCTCTCTCATTTTATCTAATTTTTTTCCTTCCCTTCCCCTATGGTCGTCTGTTTTGTTTCTTAAATTCCACCTATGAGTGAAATCAATATGATACTTATCTTTCTCTGACTTATTTCACTTAGCATAATACATTCTAGTTCCATCCACGTTGTTGCAAATGGCAAGACTTCATTCTGTTTGATCACAAGTAATGTTCTATTGTCTCTCTCTCTCCCTCTCTCTCTCTCTCTCTCTCTCTCTCTCTCTATATATATATATATATATATATATATGTATATACACATATACATATACACTACATCTTCTTTATCCATTCATCAGTCAATGGACATTTGGGCTCTTTCCATAATATGGCTATTGTTGACAGCACTGCTATAAGCACTGGGATACATACACCCCATCGAATCAGCATTTGTGTGTCCTTGGGTAAATACCTAGTAGTAAAATTGCTGGGTCGTAGGGTAGCTCTATTTTTAATTTTTTGAGGAACTTCCATACTGTTTTCTAGAGTGGCTGTACCAGTTTGCATTCTCACCAGCAGTGCAAAAGTGTTCCCCTTTCTCCAAATCCTTGCCAACATCCGTTGTTTCCTGAGTTGTTCATTTTAGTCATGCTGACTGGTGTGAGGTGGTGTGTCAGTGTGGTTTAATTTGTATTTCCCTTATTATGAGTGATGTTGAGCATCTTTTCTTTAAAAAATAAATTAACGTTTATTTATTTTTGAGAGAGAGAGAGAGACAGAGTGTGAGTGGGGGAGGAGCAGAGAGAGAGGGAGACACAGAATCTGAAGCAGGTTCCAGGCTCTGAGCTGTCAGCACAGAGCCCAATGTGGGGCTCGAACCCATGAACCATGAGATCATGACCTGAGTGAACTCGGACCCTCAACCAACTGAGCCCCCCAGGGGCCCCTATTGAACATTCTTTGATGTGTATGTTGGCCATCTGGATGACTTCTTCAGAAAAGCGTTTATTCATGTCTTTTGCACATTTCTTCACTGGATTATTTGCTTTTTGGATGTTGAGTTTGATAAGTTCTTTATAGATTTTGGGTACTAACCCTTTATCTGATAAGTCATTTGAAAATATCTTGTCCCATTCCATCGATTGTCTTTTAGTTTTGTTGGTTGTTGGCTTACTTTTGTTTTCAACCATTAAGGTTTATTGTTAGAGATTTATTTTCCAATGGAATTTTTAGAATTTTATGCATGCATGAGGGGATAATTTAAGGGTTGACACATTCACTCAACTCTTAAATGTGTTCTATTCATGAATTTACTAGATACATAGCCTCAGTGGCCCTTTGAATTTCGCAGCTCTTTAGATTGCCTTTTGCATATGTGTGAAACTGCTACCTCATTCCACAGTGCCCACAGTCAGAATCAGAATATACTTTTGAGCCATTTTCTCCAAATCAGATATAAAGTCTGGTTACATAAGTATTCTATCAGGTATAATTTATGGATGGACATTGTTTAAGGCAGGAAAAAAAATAGGAGCAATCAGTATTTTAACCACCATTCACAGATGACTAACTATTCTTCAAATCTTCAGATATCCTGTAAATGAGAATGACAGGGTGACAGGAGTAGAGAGCAAGGGTGGCCTTTTTTATTGGTTATAACATCATTGTCAAAGCAATATCAGTGTACTTTATGCTTTATGGATATGAGTCATCCATAGGATATACCTCAAGTGTTGGAGAAATGAGAGGGTTTTGAAACAATAGAAAAGTGGGGCACCTGGGTGGCTCCATTGGTTAGGGATCTGATTCTTGATCTCAGCTCAAGAATCTAAGTCTTGGTCTCAGGGTTGGGTTGTGAGTTCTAGTCCAGCACTGGGCTCCATGTCTGGGTGTGGAGCCTAATTAAGGAAAGAAAGAAAGAAAGAAAGAAAGAAAGAAAGAAAGAAAGAAAGAGAGAGGAGAGAGAGGGAGAGAGAAAGAAAAGGAGAGAGAGAGAGAGAAAGAGAAAGAGAGGAAGGAAGGAAGGAAGGCAGAAGGAAAGAAAAGCATAGGGTTTGGCTCTCATGAATGACAAATTGCTACTCGTCAGTGTATGCTCCTCTTTTTTTTTTTTTTTTTTACATTTACTTATTTATTTTTGAGAGAGAGGCACAAGCGGGGGAAGGGCAGAGGGAGAGAGACAAAGAATCGAAGCAGGTTCCAGGCTGTGAGCTGTCAGCTTAGAGACCGACACGGGGCTCGAACTCACAAACCGTGAGCTCACAAACCTGAGCTGAAGTAGGATGCTGAACCAACTGAGCCACCTGCGCACCCCAGTGTATGCTTTTCTATTATAACAACTAACATCCAGTAAATAATTTTCCAGCACCTGCTATGTGCTGAGCACCAAGAATGCAGCTTCCTACTATGTGATAGGCTCTTCCCCATACATTATCATTCTCATCATGCTAATGGTTGATGCACAGCAAAGCTGAGACTCAGGGAGGTTAAGTAACTTACTCAAGCTCTTACAGTTTATAAAGAGTAAAAGCCAGGCCCCTAAATCAGGATGTTTGCTTCCAGAACCCAAGAGCTTCACTTACTGTATAAACACTGTGTATCTTCTGGGGTTTCATTCAGTTGCTATAACCAATCTTGCATAGATGTCTCAGAACTGGAATTTAGGCCAGGATATCTAGGTCAGAAAACATTTACTTGACCTTGGACAAGTTATGTAATTTCTCTGACTTGGGTTCTTCATTTGTAAGATGAGAATAACACCTACCTGTTGGAGGAGGTCAAAGAGATGACATGACTGTCAGTTGACCCTCAAACTGGACCCAGGCAACAGGACAATAGGAGGCCCCTATCCCTCTCCCCTGAGCTTGAAATGTACATTCTGTCTCCTGTTCTCAGAGCCAGAGCTGTTTCAGGGGCATAACCTGGGACAACAACATGTTGTTGAGCCCATCTGCGTGGTATACATGACCCACTCCGTTAAGGCCTATATATAAACTTTTAAGATTCTGGCAGGTGAGCTTGGAGATCTATTTGTTTTTGTGGCTGGTCACGATGAGTTTTGTATCGAAGCTCCCTTGCTTTTTCAGCCTGCCACCTACCAACCTGGAGTGGCCTGTCTCTTTCTTCCATCTTTCCCTGCCCTCCGTGTATGAGTTTCAGATTTCACCCAGGAAGCTGCCAAGTTCGGGAAGCAACACCGCCTCACTGGACTGCCCTGAGCAGTAAATGAACTAGCATGAGTGAAGCATTAGAACAGTGTCACATACATAGAGAGGATCATTGTTAAATCTTGTGAACTATTTGTTATTTAGCACTGTGTTCTTACAGATTTTCAGTTTCCGGGGGTATTTGGTTTTTGTTTTGTTTTGTTTTTAATTCTCTACTTTTGAAGTTGAAAGATGGTAAGACAAAAATGGTAGCAGCTGTTCAGCTGTTAGTGCTAAAGGAAGAAAGCTGCACAAAAAGGCAATGGAAAAAAACATAATTACTTCAAGAGACACTGAAAGGAAGAAAAAAAAAAGAAGAATATCCCATGTTAGAAGAAGGGTTTCTAAAAGCTACCCTACAGTAACACACACACATGCATGCACATCCTGATAATCATCTCTATAGAAATCAAAACCTGGGGATTTGATAGTGCAAACTAGCACATTACATCCAAGACAATAAGTACGACGACAGGGTAAAATAAACAGGATGTAATAATACAATCAGATATTCAGAAACCTCCCCACACTCACTCCCAGGCATTTTCTCCCTGCCACCTGCTCCTGCTCCTGAGGCAGCCGTGTTCAGGGCCGTGCTTATCTTGGGTCTGTGGCCTCCCTCCACCATGTCTATGTGCCTTGTATAGTCGGCCTTCTGCAGCTTGTGCTACACTCTGGCTTTTAAAAAGCTTTAATCAACAATGGTGTTCAAAGTCATGGGAAGTCCTCTGAATCCTAAACACAGTCAGCCCTACGGACAATTTTTACCGACCCTTTTGTAGCAATGGGTGGTAAGGAAGAAAAACATCAATTCTAGCAGCAAATTGCATGAGGCTGGTTATTACTAATTAACCATTACAAAGCCAATGGAGAATGTGCTCAGAGTCTCTAGAGTCAGTGCAAACTAATGCCGCTAAAAATGACCTCTTAGGATATGGCTCCATTAACTTCAAGTCTATGTTTCTTTTTCTGTTCTTATTCTTTCAATTTATATAATAAGCTTTGACCTTTTATAGAAAGTTTTGACCTTTCTCTTTACAATTCCTAAATAAGGGGCTTTTCTTCGTGTGTGTGCATGTATGTGTGTACCTGTACATATGTGTGCTTGGTAGGGGCAGGTAGGTAGGAAGATAATGACACTCTAGTATGTATTTTTGAGCAAATGTTTAAGACCTTGACCAGGTCACTTTCTCACTGATGGCAGTACATTTCTTTCTTTCTTTCTTTCTTTCTTTCTTTCTTTCTTTCTTTCTTTCTTTAGGTTTACTTATTTCTGAGAGAGAGAGACAGAGTACAAGCTGGGGAGGGGCAGACAGAGAGGGAGACACGGATTCCCAAGCCGGCTTCAGGCTCTGAGCTGTCTGCACAGAGCCCTAAGAGGGGCTCAAACTCACAAATTGTGAGATCATGACCTGAGCCAAAGTCAGAGGCTTAGCCAACTAAGCCACCCAGGCGCCCCAGTACATTTCTTTTATCAATTCCAACAGCAAAATTTTATAATTTGATGGTTCTGTGACTTGGTAACTGATCTCGTGGTTCACAGACATGCTTAGCACCTCTACTTGGTTTCTAACTATGAAAAAACCATGATGCCTTTGTTAAGTGGGAAGAAAGTAAAGTTAACCATTTAAGTGATTAATTTACAAAATGAAAAATCAAAGAAGACAAAAACTCCCACTTGCCAAGTCACTCAACATTTTACTAAACTCTGCTTTGTAAGTTTGGTCTAAAGTTGAGGCAGTATAACTAATCAATTCCAAAATACAGTGATTTAAAGACAATGGAAGCCATGCTCACTCAGAGACTCAGGTTCCTTCCACCTTGTTGCTTTGTTAGAGCCAGACCTTCGCCTGCACAGTGAAAGCCAGTCCCAGGTAAGGGGCGTATGGGTTGTGTGAAGTGGGAAAGAAGGCAAGCATTGGCCCACGCCTTATGGCCCAGATGCTGAAGCACACAGGTCACATCTCCATACACTTAACCAGGAGGAATTCAGTCATGGGAGCACACTTAGCTAAAAGGGTCTGGGAGCTATGTCTCTACTGGTACCTCCGGGAGCCCAGCCATAGGTCTTATACATAAAAGAGACATCAAAGTTTGGTGGATAACCAGCTCTTTCTGCCACATCACCTGAGTTCCTAAATTAGACTTGGTAAAGTTCTAGATATTACTGATCATGTTTTCAAATATCCAGAAATAAGATCAATAATTTGTTTTGGAAAAAAAATAATACTGAGTATAGGATGTAAGATGGTAAGAAGTAGATAAATAGAAAATCTCATATACTTTCAAAGAGATGTTTGGTCATTATTTTTCTGGGGGATATTTGGTAATTAGCCCAATACAACATCCTCAGTAGTGGAAGTTGAGGTGGTACAGTCAATTATTAAACGGCCTTGCCATCTGGTTGTCAAGCATACACATAGAAACCCACGGAGTGTAAAGAAATGTTCTGTATTTCAGAAAAGAGCCATATTTTCCAATACAAAATGAATCCAGAATGGTTCAGGGGTTTGAAAGTAGCTTATTTACTCTCTTCAACTTTTTCTCACATCTACTTTGTATATTTATGCCCTTTTGCCCAGGCTGACAGTGCTTTCCCATAAGCCCAGATCTTAGTAATCCTTGGGGAAAATCTTTCTCCTCCTATCCTCCCCCAATCAGCAGTTTGTAATTTTTACCTTTTTGATTCCTTTTCCCCAAAATCTGGTTCCTTTAGCAAAGCAGACTATTAATCATTTGGATTCATCCAGATCTAGTCTGGGTGATGTGAATCTGGTAAAGTACCACAATGGAGTGTACGTGAAAAATCAGCCCCTTCATACTGCCATATTGATCTCATCTTAGGATAACTCTTGTTCATGGTTTTGCTTTTTTTTTTTTTTTTTTTTTTTTTTTTTAAATTCTCCTTCTCTAAGTCCTACTGAAGGTTTAAAAATAGTGAGGGAAGGCGGGGGGGGGGGGGGAGTGATCTCCAGCTTTTCATAGGTCAGATAAGGCCTTGTCTAGGTTTCCTTCTACCCCGTAGGGAGCTGTCCTTTACCCTCTGCTTTGAATCCTGAACCACCCACTCATCTTCAACAGTGCTCCACGTTTTTCTTGGTGCTTCTCCTAAACACACTGATTAGGCCCAACAAGCCTACATTTTACCAGCTCAAAATTTAAATCCTTGCAGGAGACCTGGCCTCCTCCCTTTGGTGGGGTGAGAGCTATATCGTCCCTATCCACGTTTCAGGATTCTTGGCCCACATATCACTCTCGTCTTGCTCCTTTTATCCATTCATCTTCTAACTTCTCTCACAAAACCTAGAGGATTTCTTCCTGGGCCTCTCTGGGAGCATGTTAGTTCTGTCAAGGATGCTGCTGTCCCCTGCTCTGTATCAGCTTCCTCAGGAGTAGGAAGCTTGTGCCTAACAGACCATGCTTCAGTCTTTACTTGGTGACATGGATCCTAATTTGTTTACTATCAGGGCTCACTCCCAGCAGTCAGGTATCCTACCTGAGACCACGGCACCGTTCTTGGGTGACTAGGTGGTTGTTTTCAGCGTCATTTACCGTATAGCAGCAGGCAGCCTCTAAGCCTCTCAGAATTTTCTTTTACTTTGTTACATACGGGAGCGAAATTATTATTTTATTCCCGTGTCAAAACCAGACTTTGAAGGAAAGCTGGCACCACTGTCAGGACCTGGAGATCAATCAGGAATAAGTAAAATAAACAGCTTCTTAGTGGTATTGTTTTCAGGAACTAGGAAATGTATTATGAGATTTGTTTTGTTTTGTCCTGTTTTTCTGGAGAGACTGAATTTGATTCTTTTTTTGAATAATGGAAGTTCAACCTTAGATTTTTGGTAATCCATAAAGTAGAGGATGGCTCTAAACTATTTTATTCCTTTTACATGTATTGAGATTTGTTGCGTGGCCCAGCATGTGGTCTAGCTTTGTAACTTCCACCTGCACTTGAAAATAATGCATGTTTTGCTACCATTGGTTAGAGTGTAGTATAAACTGTCAGTTAGGTTAAGTTGGTTGTTCAGGTGGTTCAAGCTTTCTAGATGCTTTTTTCTTGCTGTAAGGATAAGAGTGATAGCTTCCAAGTGCTTTACATGTCACAGCTGAAACCAGAAGTTTCAAGAAATTTAGGTAAAACCTATAAGGTAAACCCAAAGAAGCCCAAGGAAGGAAATGATAAAAATAAGGACAGAAATCAATGAAGTAGAAAGCAAGCCTCTGATAGCAAAAGTCAACAAAAGAGGAAGTTGATTTGTTTAGAATTGATAAATATCTAACAAGACGAACCAAGAAAAGAGAGAATGGACAAATGTAAATATATCAGAGCTGGGAAGGGTGGATCTCACCAGAGATCTTCTAGGGAATAAAAGTAAATAAAAGTATATTAAGATATTATAAACAATTTTGTGCCAATAGGTATGAAAACATAGATTATATGGATATATTACCAGAAAATACCGCTTATATTACCAGAAGTGGAGCACCTGGGTGGCTCAGTTGGTTGAGCATCCGACTTCAGCTCAGGTCATGATCTCGCAGTCCGTGGGTTCGAGCCCTGCAACTGGGCTCTGTGCTGACAGCTCAGAGCCTGGAACCTCCTTTGGATTCTGTGTCTCCCACTCTCTCTGTCCCTCCCCCGCTCGCATTCTGTCTCTCTCTTTCCTTCAAAAATAAACACTTAAAATTTTTTTTAAAAGTCTACAGAAGAAATAGATACCAAAATAGACTGATAATAGTCAAATATTCGCAATTTCTATAATGTAGATTAACAGTAAAGATACTAATCGTTAACAAAAACCTTCCTGTAAAGAGAACTCCAGGCTCTGATAGATACACAAACAAGTTTTTATTTTTTAAAAAAGCAAGAAATAACTCTAAACTTTTCCAGCAAAATACAATTAGGGGAGAAAGAATGCATATGGGGTATTGAGCAGCCAATGAACAGCTGATATTTGCCAGTGATCTTTGCCCTGCAAATAAATCCCATTTATATTGTGAAACAAAACAAAATAAAACCTGAAACAACCCCCCTGCCAAATCTCACCGTATATGAGTTCCTGTAAGAGGCAGAGATTTTATCTCACTATGTTAACTAAAGAATACTAAGTGTTTCCTTACTTACCTGGGATTTTGAATGTGGAAGAAGAAACACAAAGACACAGAGAAAGTTAGAGATAATTCATGGTGATAGAGTCAATATGGTGCCCAGCCACCACAGTGATCCTCATAGACTATTCCTATGGCACAACCATGGAGATGCTATCTGCTTCCCAGTCTAGTGGGAATCCTGCCTGTGATTTGAGCCAAAGTCTTTCACGTTCTTGTCAGATCTGTGAGCTACATAATAGCATTGTAATAAATTGTTTTTCTGTTTAGTTTCACCCAAGTTCAGAGGAACACATATATACATTTACTTAGTTCCATGAGGGGATATTGCTGAGAAATTACTAGCTCCTTCCACAGCCCATTTATGTAGTATTGCAGTCCTTTCCAGAAACTCTCATTAATTACTATTAGTTTATGCTATTCCCAGTGTAGGGCTCTGGCCTTTAGAGAAGACTAATCCTTTCCCCCACTTGAAGACTCCTTTATTTTCTGTCACTTTAAATCTTTCCACTGAGCTCTTTCCAGACTTCCACTCTCATTTGGGATTCCTGTGAAAGTTTTAAGTTACTTAATTTATGGCTGCTGACAGATAGCATAGTCTTCAGGATGTAAGTCCTTTCCATCCCATACAGCAATAAAATAGTATCAGAGATTTAGCATAGTAATGTAACAGAGCGCCTATACTTTTTATTTCTTAGCCTTGACCAGCCATAGAAGTAGAAAATACAGTTTATGGAGTTTCTATCTATTGCTACCTATTCAGGCTCAATTTAGCACTGGTAAGGACATTAGCAGTAGTTTGATATAAGTCTATACTATATAAGATATTGTAACTCATATAAATCGTAAAATTTAACTACCATATCCTTCCTTATCTCTAAGAATTTAATTTATGAGTGATGTAGCAGATCTAATTATCAGACTGAATCAACCTAGCTAATTCTATGGGTTTCTTTCCTTGAAGGTACTCCTGATGCAATATCACTTTCAAGCCTTCCAACTTGGCATTTATGTGAAATAGTATTAGGGTTGAGAAAATTCAGCACACCACTTAAATGTTCAGCATGGCTGCTCCTAGATTTTTTCTCACTTCTCTCACTAAAGGATCCAGAGGTCCTCAATACTTTAAATTCAATACTATTCCCTGGCTCTGGGTTCATCTCCTGTTGAGAAACAATGTGTTCATCATACGTCACAAAGTTGCCACAGTGCCAAACCTTATCAAGGTCAGTTCCAACCCTGCCTCCTTCAGTAGTCTATGTACTCAGGCTCCTTCCAAAGTCCCTCTGAGGACATCAGAACTTTCATGTATTTCATATTTCTTTCTGCTGTTGAAATGTGGCTGGGCTTTGAAAATACCCTGAGTCATTCTTTTAAAACTGGAAAAATTCTACCAGACATGGTATCTCCCTTCTTATTCTCTGCATTTATGAGTATCTGACAATAAACCCTTATAAGACCACAGATCCTAGCCCAACAGTCTATGATATTCTGAATTCAAAGTACAGTTTATTGGTCAAATCATTGTTTAGTTCACAATTCCTACCAAATCCCAATTTTTTTCCAGAGTTTACTGCATACCATGATAATTAGCTATACCTCAGGATTCTAAGACATGCATTTTCTGTCTTTAATTAAGAACTCTTAAATATGATCTCTTAAATCATTTATCTCAGGATGATTTTTCTTTTAAATTTTTTTATGTTTATTATTATTTTTTTAATTTGTGAGAGAGAGACAGAGCATGAGTTGGGGAGGGACAGAAAGAGAGAAGGAGACACAGAATTTGAAGCAGGCTCCAGGCTCTGAGCTGTCAGAACAGAGCCTGACATGGGGCTTGAACCCACAGACTGTGAGATCATGACTTGAGCTGAAGTTGGATGCTTAGCCAACTGACCCACCCAGGTGCCTCTCTCAGGATGATTTTTTTCTAAAACATATTCCCTATTGTGTTATCCCATTCTGTAAATTCATGTACCTTCTTTCCTACATTATAGGTTTACCTTTAATAATTCCCTATATTCTTTGTGCCCTAAAAAATCACCAAGAAGAAAACCATCCAAACTAATATCTGAAAGTCCTCCCACAGTTCCCCTGCTTCTAGCTACCTTCTATATAGCTGCCAGCACTCGTACACAGAACATGTTCTGAGATTATGGCTAAAACCAGAAAAGGCTAACTAAATAACACCTGTCTTAGCCTGGGTTTACCAGAAAGCAGAGCCTGAGTAAAAGGTTTATGTCACAATACCTAATTGGGGAGTGTGACCAGGGGGCAAAAATGAGAGAAAATGGTAGAGAAATAGGAAAAAAGAAAAAGAAAAAAATGTATTGGTTTGGTTACCCCTTTGTGTGACTTATTGCTCAATCCCTTGGGATTGCCTGATAGTAAATATTAAATTTATTTTAGTATAATATAATTTACTTTAAAACTGGAATGTTAAGTTGTTAGAGAATATGTTCCTTGACCACGATGGTATTAAATTAAAAATCAATAGCAAAAACTGGAAACAACCCAGTTACCCTTCAATGGGTGAACGGTTAAACAAACAAACTATGGTCCATTCATTCCATGGAGTATAGTTAGCAATGAAAAAAACAAACTATTGACTTAGATGAATCTCTGGAAAATTATGCTAAGTGAAAAAACAATCCTAAATTTTTACATACTGAAGTGATTCCATTTATGTAACACTCCTGGAATGACAAAATTATAGAAGTGGAGAACAGATTAGTGGTTGCCAGGAGATAAGGAGCCTGAGAGAGTGGGAGGAAGAGGAATGTGGCTGTAATGGGCAACAGGAGAGATCCTGGTGGTGATGGAAATATCCTGTAACTTGATTGTATCAGTGTCAATATTTTGGCTGTTTTTCAAGATACTGCCATTGAGGGGTAAAGTGTACATGGGGTCACTCTGTATTTCTTACAACTATCATGTGAACCTATAATGATCTCAAAAAGCTCAATTTAAAGAAATGGAAAAAAAAAATAACCCCTCTCCACAATTCACGTGATTATCATTATTTCACTGTCATTCAAGTGCTAAAACCAAAATACAACCCCAAAATCTTACTTTCCACTTGTGTCTCATTCCATTAAACTATAGATGAGAACCTTAGTAATTAAAATGCTACTGCATGCCAGAAGTTATCGCCATACCATGTGACTCCAGGAATTGGATCCTTACTGCCTTCCAACTTGTGAGTGAACCAGTTTTGGAATCCCAACCTGAGGGTCTGCTTTCAAGGGCCACTGGTAATACTGTAGACTGGTTCCCCAAGATGCAAACTCTTAGACAAATCTTAAATGCCAATACTTTATGGAAGAGGGTGATCCAGGAAACAGAGAGACAGTGAGATCAAATCACATAAGAATCAAGAGCTAATACCAAGATGGAGTCTCAAGATGGCCACTCCTATGGATGACTGGTTATGTGGTAGTCAGAATTCTAGAGATAGTCCCCAAGATACTCACCTTCTGGCTATTCGACCAAACACTATTCTAGGTACTATAGTGAAAGGACTTTGTAGATGGAATTAAGGTTACTGATCAGTTGATCTTAAAATAGGAAGATTATTTTGGATTATCCAGGCAGGTATAATCTAATCACATGCATCTTCTTAGAAGCAGACAACTTTTCCTGGCTGGAGACTGAGAGAAGTTAAAGATATGGAAAAAGGGGAGATCAGAGAGATTTCAAATGTGAGGAGGGTTCAACATGCTATACTGTCTCTGAGATGTAAGGACTTGAGAAGGGACCTAGGAGCCAAGGGCATCCTCCAGGTAACAGCCAGCAAGAAAACAAGAACCTTGGTCCTGCAATCACGATGAACTGGATGCTTCTAACCACATGAAAGAGTTTGCATTCAGCTTCTCCCCAGATCATGCGGAGAAGAGTCTCTAAACCAGCAGACACTTTGATTTTGGTCTTGTGAAACTAAGAGCAGGGAGGCCCGCCAAGCCAACTTGGACTTGTAACCTGTAGAGTTTGAGACAACAAATTGGTATTGTTTGAAGTCACTAAAGTTTGTGGCAATTTGGTATGGCAGCAACAGAAAATGAGTACAGTTTGCTGCCTAAAATCTAACTCCTGACTGAGTGCCTAAGAAAGAACCATTTATCCATTGAGTCTCATCTCATATTAGTGAAGGTGACTCCACAGGGTGATAACTGCCCTCCACTTTTGAGTTACACATGCATGAAAGTCCAGCAGTTTCCTACCATCTTCTCACAACATAGCATCAATTAAAAAGCCCTGGGGCAGGAAATGATTAGGGCAGGCCTGAGGGAAGGTGCTATCATGATACACATGTAAGAAGTGGCCAGAGTCAAATTTGTTTTCATGTTTACGCCATAAAAGTGAAGACTGAGAGAGAGAAAAGAGCAACTATCTTTTTCAGGATCCCAGATCTATAATGCATCCAGCTGTGACACCTCTTACTTTGCACAATGTCACCATATGTGCTAGCAGCAGTCCCACTGAGGTGGCATAAGGGAGATCATTGAGGCCAAGGAAGCAAGAGCTCAAGGTGCTTGAAGGATCATTGTTATGAACTGAATGTCATGTCCTTCCAAAATTCATGTGTTGAAACCTTAACGTTCAATGTGATGCTATTAGAAAATGAGACTTTTGGGAAGAAGTTAGGTCATGAGGGTAAAGCCCTCAACAAGTGGAATTAGTGCCCTTTAGAAGAAACCTCAGAGAGCTCTTTCATTCCTTCTGCCATGAGAGGACATGGCAAGAAGAAGGCAGACTGTGAACGAGAAAACTGGTTCTCACCGGACACCAAAGTTGCCAGCATCTTGTCCTTGGGCTTCCCAGCCTCTAGAACTGTGAGAAATAGATCTTTATCATTTAGCCACCAAGTCTAAGGTATGTTTGTTAAGGGAGCCTAAACAGACAAAGATTGTCATAGAAATAAATACCAGAGTAACCTGAGCCACTTATTGGCAACATTTGGGCCCTGGTGGGGAGTAGAAGATACGGATAATGGTAGGGAGGTGGTGTCCCTCCGGCTAAGTGACTGCTGGGGCCCAGCATGAATTTCTCCACCAGGAGCCATACCTTCTTATGGATGAGTTGTGAGGCTGGGCAGATGTTCCTGGGTCCTCTGAGGCATTGTGGTCCTTGTTTTTCTACTTTGAATTCCAAAAGAGAGGTTCCGACTTGCTGCTCCTCCTTGACACAACCAAGTGTGTCTACGTCCAGGCTATGGGCTGGGTCCTGAGAGCTGGCAATCCCCAGCCTACACGAACGTCATCTCTGGAAGTAAGTCGTCCTCTCCTGTGTGGTGATAAGAGTTACTCCACAGCTTCTCTTTCCCGTCTCTCCCCTTGTCCGGAGACTCCCTGGGCTCCAACCACCAAGCATTTCAGACCGCCTTTGTCTTCTCCGATTTATTATTCTACATCTACCACTTGCCAGCTACCCAAGCTTGGGCCAATCATTTCAACTTTGGTTGCTTCTGTTTCTTCATCTGTAAGATGGTGACAAACAAAAAAAGGCAACACACATACTGTATAGGGCTATGGTTTAGCTTAAATGGGTTAATATAAGTTAAATGTTGAAAACAGCATCAGAGTGAGGGCTTGCTAGTGGTAGTTAGTCGTCATCGTCGTCGTGGTATCAATATTATTATTAAATAGCAAAATACCCATATTAACCTAAATATAGAGACTTAAATAAATTATAAACAGCCATGAAATGGAACCCATACAGTTGTTTACAAATGAAGAAGACTTCACAAGACTTATTAATCTGGGTAAACTGCACAACAGCTTATCTAATATTTGTGTAAAACAATATGGCAAAGGAATATATACTTATATTTGCTTGCATATGCATAAAATTGCTCCAGAAAGATAACACAAGAAGCTAATAATAGTAGTTTTTCTATTGGGAGCATAAAAACTTGGCAGATGGGTGACAGTGATGAAAGAGATTTTTTCACTGCTCATTTTCATACTTTTCAATTTAAGAGCCATGTAAATATATTATCAATTCAAAAATACAGGGGCGCCTGGGTGGCTCAGTCAGCTGAGCATCCGACTTCGGCTCAGGTCATGATCTCACAGTTCGTGAGTTTGAGCCTGGTGTCAGGCTCTGTGCTGACAGCTCAGAGCCTGGAGCCTGCTTCGGATTCTGTGTGTCTCTCTCTCTCTCTGCCCCTGCCCTGCTCACACGCTGTCTCTCTGTCTCTCAAAAATGAAGAAACATTAAAGAAAAATATTTTTAACTACAGAAAATACCTCAAAAGTGAAAACATAAAAGAAGGATTCTAACTTAATTCACTGGAGCTGGGGAACCCTGAGAGTCATACTGAAATCTAGGCTGCATAAAGGGCATGACTGGTTTTTTTTTTCTTTGAGAATTTCTGATAAATTACAATACTGAGAGATGAGAGCTCACAAGACGTATCTCATGGCAAGGGTGGCATCTGCAGGACAAACTGAGAATTTATCGATTTATTTATCTTTGCTGAGCAGAAGCGCACTGCAGTGGGGCATGGCTTTAGGTGGGAGATCTTGGGTCTCCCACTGGAACTGATAGACAAAAAAGTTCGCGTAAGCACTGATGCAAAGACAGCAACAAAGGCATGTTTCATAGAGGGCATCCAGGAAAAGCACTTCTCATTCACTGTGTCTTTCAGCAAAGGCATTTAATAGCCTCCAAGGCATGGCTCCTTCAGGAATAAAATATGGAGAATGAAGCCCGTTTTTCAGAGTTGTATGGATTTGAAAAAAAGTGTATGAAGTTCATTGTTTAGCTCCTGGCTGAACATTCTAGGAATTCAGTAACTAGTACCTATTAATATTGTTAATAGCCATGGTCCACTTGCTGCGAATCAGCCCATTTGCCACCTTCCAAAAAATATTCAGTCACACCAAGCATGACCTAATGTTTGAGATTATACTGAAGAGTCACAAAGCAGTCACCTGAGCAGTGATCAAGTGCCATCCAGGACCCTTCTCCCTTGTAGCATATGGCTTCTGGGACCCCTGAGTCCTTGCTCCAGAACTTCCCCTGATCCAGCAACTCCCTACCTGTGCCTCCTTCCCTCCTTCTCTCACTTCTTACTTGTGCAGAACAACTATCCTTCCACTTCACAATTCTGTCAAATAAAATTTTAAGAAATTGGACTGAGGCACCTGGGTGGCTCAGTTGGTTAAGCATGCGACTTTGGCTCAGGTCATGATCTCTCAGTTCATGAGTTTGAGCCTTGCATCTGGCTCTCTGCTGTCAGTGTGAGCCCACTTTAGATCTTCTGTCCTTCTCTCTCTCAAAAATAAATAAACATTAAAAAATATTTTTTAAAAACTGGACTTAAGTGAGTAGAGACTATGCAAAATACTATTCCAGGGGTGCCTGGATGGCTCAGTCAGTTAAGACTCTCAGTGGCTAAAATTAACAACTCAGGAAACAACACATACTGGCGAGGATGTGGACAAACGGAAACCCTCTTGCACTGTTGGGAATGCAAACTGGTGTGGCCACCCTGGAAAACTTTTGTGGAGTTCCTCAAAAAATTAAAGATAGAACTACCTTATGACCCAGCAATAGCACTGCTAGGAATTTACCCAAGGGATACAGGAGTGCTGATGCATAGGGGCACTTGTACCCCAATGTTTATAGCAGCACTTTCAACAATAGCCAAATCATGGAAAGAGCCCAAATGTCCATCAACCGATGAATGGATAAAGAAGATGTGGTTTATATATACAATGGAATACTACTCGGCAACGAGAAAGGATGAAATCTGCCATTTTCAGCAATGTGGATGGAACTGGAAGGGAATTATACCAAGTGAAATAAGTCAGTCAGAGAAAGACAGATGTCATATGTTTTCAGTCACATGTGGAACTTGAGAAACCTAACAGAAGACCATGGGGGAAGCGAAGGAGAAAAAAAAAAGTTTCAAACAGAGAGGGAGGCAAACCCATAAGAGACTCTTAAATACAGAGAACAAACTGAGGGTTGATGGGGAGGACAGGCGGGGTGGGAGGAGTGGGTGATAGGCATTGAGGAGTCACTTGTTGGAATGAGCCCCGGGTGTTGTACTTAAGTGATGAATCACGGGAATCTACCACTGAAACCAAGGTCACACCGTATACAACATATGTTAGCTAACTTGACAATAAATTATATTTAAAAAAAAAAAAGACTGACTCTTGATTTGGGCTCAGGTCATGATCTCACCATCGTGAGAGGGAGCCCTGTGTCAGGCTCTGCTCTCTCTCTCTCTCAAAAAGAAAAAAAAAACTTTCAATAGGAAGAGGGAGACTTTCTATTAGGGAGGGAAAAGCTCCTCAAAGATCTAAAGCCTGTCAATGGTCAGGCAGAAAGGACTTTTGTTTTATGAGAAGACAAGGCTAGAAAAACTGTAAGTGGGGGTGGGATGTGCAGGTGGTGTAATCAGACAGTAGAACAGGAAATACTGTTAAGGAGGAATTGCTCCAATGCTCGCTTAACCTCAGGGGCCAGAGTTTAGCGCTCTGGCAGAAAGAGAGAAGCCTGATTAAAGTTTGGACAAGGTATGGAAGTGGGCATTTTTTTCAAACTAGCCAGTAGGGACAAACAATTCAGCTTCTCTTTGATGACAAATGATGGGAATTTGGAGAATCTGTGTCTGGCTTTGTCTTAAGCAAACAAGGGTCTTATCTCTGAGTCTTATTTAAGTTGTGTGGGAAGGGTGGTTCTTTGCAGTAAACCTTTTCTCAGAACACAAGAAAATGGGGGGATTTCTTAACCAGTGCAGTTTTCCAGGAGCACAAGGCTCAGGTCAAGTGCAACATTGTCACTTCCAAACTAGCACATCACACCTCACTTCCACTGCTGGATGTTTGGGGCCATTCAGTCACCATTCTCTGCCTCTATTTCCTCACCTTTCTATATTTTCCAGCAGAAAGAATTACTGAATTATAAATTACAATATATATAGTAATATACAATATGGTACATTATTATATATTATAATATGTTGTATTAATTATATGTTATTTGTTTTGTATTATAAAATATAATTATCTATAAAATATATATGTAAAATATAATATAGTATATATTTTATATGTATTATTATATATAATGATTACAATTCATATTACTGACAAGAAAATTGGATCCCTACAATTATATTAAGTTGCACACATCATATGTCACCCTAAATACTTCAAGATGCCTTTTCTAAGGACATTCTTCCATGTAACCACAAGAACAATATCTCACCAAAAAATTAACCTCATTGGTATAACATGTTCTAATATGCAGTCCATATTCTCATTTTCCTAATCGCCCTCCAAGTGACTTTTATTGCTCCCTTCATCCCCGAAACAATATACAATCTAGGTTCACACACAGCATTGGATTTTAGGTCATTTTAGTGTCCTTGAGCTTTGCCACTCACAGTGTGATCCATAAATCAGTGTGATCAACATCACCTCAAAATGCAGAATATTGGAATGCAGACTATCAGGCCCTGCCCAGACCTGCTGAATCCGAAGCAAGTTTTGAACCAGATCCCCAGGTGATCTGAATGCACCGTAAGGTTTGAAAAGCATGCTGCAGCACGGCACTTCCACTCCCCGCCCCGTGATACTGAGTTTTTGAAAAGTCTAGAACAGTTGTCTTTTTTTTCACTACTACCTTTATAGTCACTTATCTGAATATAAAAGTCACAAGCATTGTAGAATGTTTAGGAAATGGGTTTTTTTCCTTCTCCTTTGCACTTTTGCGTCTGAGTATGCTTTGATATGTTAAAAGCATCCTTTTCCTTTTTCCTCCTTTCTTTTGATAATGTAGATAACATATGAAGACACTATTGTAAAACTTTACATAATTTAGACCTCTACAATGAAAAGTTTGCATTATCCTTTATATTTTCTATCACTTGTATTCTCCTCGTCAGATGTTAGCTACTGTCAACTGATTCATATTTATTTGTATCATTCAGGGTTTAGGCAGGGAAGCAGAACCATGATGAAAATTATGGAAAAAAAGACATTTACTATAGGAATCAAACCTTACAAACATGCTGGAAGTGAGGAAATGAAAGTCTGGAAGGGGAGTCAGAGCATAGGGTGTGGGAAGCAATAGCATGGGGAAGCCCAGTCCTGGAGCTTGTAGGGAAAGCTGAGAAGCCAAGTGGGTCTGACCAGTAGTGTGGGCTCTGGAGTATGAGCTCGTGGAGAGGACTATGGGAAGCTATTCCTTCTGCATAACTTCCTCTCTGTGGATCCATAACCGAGCATCTTCTAATCAGCTCAGGGCTGCTATTAGACATCCGGGCCAGTGATCAGAAAGACCACACAGACAGGGAGCTTTGCCTCACCTTCCATCACCATATCTGATCACAGTAGCTTCCTGAGAGTAATGGCTGCTGTTTTGCTTCCATCTTCCAAATGTTATATAAATTCCCTTACGTCCAACTGTGGCTTGAATAGGAAAAGAAAGCACAATCCAGCACAGCGTCCTAGTCAACCCCTTTAAATAAATCAGTACATATGTATACTCACATTCTTTGTAGAATTGGAATCACAATGTGCATTTTGTTTGCCACTTTCACATATCGCTTCACAAAGTCTTTTGAGGTCCTACAGTACGTGTTGCACACGAGACCAAAGTACTTCTTTTTAGTTTTTGCATCCCCTTAAGGGCAGTGTTTTTTCAAACCTTTGTGGTTCGTGGAACTAACTAGTGTGTCAAAAGCCCTATTAAAAAGAATAGGATAGAATAGAATAGAAAATAAAAAAAGTGTGTCTCCCTCTGTAAGGATAATTATTGCTTTGTGAAACATTTGTTTCAGTTAAATACATGTGTGTGCTGTGGAAACAGCCTGAAATACATAGCTTGCTGTGAGTAACAGTGATTAAGAAAAACACTGCCTTGAGATTTTCTTTTTTTTCTTTCTTCTATTACCTCCCTCCATTTTTTCATTACATTGTTTATTTTGACAGATAACCCGAGTTTGGGAAGGAATAGGTGATTTGGGGGGCCATTGGTTTTTGAAATAGAGAGAGAAACAGTTAAATTCACCTTTAAAACATAATATGGCTATAGATAGTATCTTATCTATTCTCAGTCCAAAGTTGCTAATGAGCATTAGAAGAAGGTTCTTCAGTAACCTGTGTAAGGAAAGATTTGTGTGACCAGAAAATCAAGTGAAGTGGCCTCAAAAGTGCAAAGAAATCTCTTTGGAGACTACTGAAAGAGATTACTAGATACAGTTTCTAAACTTCCAAAATCAACAGAACATATGCTGGTTTGTTTGGTAACAGAGACCTCTAGAGAGCTCATGTTAGAATTGCAACAAGATTTCCCCCCCTCCCCCTTTTTCTTCAAATAATTTTAAAAGCTAACAACTTTGGTTGCCAACATAGATTTTTTGGAGCTCTAAAAAAACATAGAGATCATTTAATTCTGTGTGTGTGGGTCCTCCTATGATTTATTACTCACTTTTGATATGGCAAACAATTTTATAAACAATATCTAATGTGATTTCCACAACAATTCTATGAGGTAAATATTATCACTTTCTTCTTGGTTTTTAAAATTCATTTTAAAATGTACTTTTTATTTAATTTTTCTTTTTTCCAGCTTTATTGAAGTATTAATTACAGATAAAAACTATGTATATTTAGGTTGTACATGGTGATTTTTTAGGGTATTTAGCATGATTTATTATGCATATACATTGTGAAATGATTATCACAATCAGGCTGATTAACAAATCCGTCACATAGTTACCTTTTATGTGAGAACAATGAAGATCTACTCTTAGCAAATTTCAAGTATACAATACAGTACTAAAATCACTGTGATGTGCATTAGATCCCCAGAACTATTCATCTTATAACAAAAGTTTGTGCCTTTTGATCAACATCTTCCATTCTTTCACCTCCTGGCAACAACTATTCTACTCTCTGATTCTATGAGTTCAACTATTTTGATTTCATATTTAAGTGCCATCATATAGTATTTGTCTTCCTGTGTCTGATTTATTTCACTTAGCATAATATTCTCCAGGTTTATTCATATTGTCATAAATGGCTATTCTCAAAAGAACAAGAAATAATAAGTGTTGGTGAGGATGTGGAGAAAAGGGAGCCCTTGTACACTCTTGGTGGGAATGAAATTGGTATGCCATAGTAGAAAACAGTATGGGGGTGCCTGGGATGTTCAGTGGGTTAAGCGACAGACTCTTGATTTTGGCTCAGGTCATGATTGCACTGTTCATGAGTTTGAGCCCGCCATCAGGCTCTGCATGGACGGCACGGAGCCTGCTTGGGATTCTCCCTCTCTCCCTCTCTCTCTGCCACTCCCTGCTTGCGCACTCTCTTCTCTCTCAAGGTAAATAAATAAACCTAAAAAAAAAAAACCAAACAGTATGGAATAACCAAATAATCCAGCTCCAACTTTTGGATATATATCCAAAGGAAGTAAAATTGGTATCTGGAAGAGATATATACACCCCATGTTTGTTACAGAATTATTCACAATAGCCAGGACATGGAAACAACCTAAGTGTCCATCGATAGATGAATGGATAAAGAAAACATGGCATATATATGCAATGGCATATTATTCACCTTTATTTTGTAGAAGAAATGAAGTCTCAGGAAGTAGAGCAATATATGTAAAAGCAGAAAGCTAGAAAATAACAGAGCCAAATCTGAAATTCAGGACTCCAGAATACCCAGGTCAACAGTTGTTGGAATATACTACAATATCAGCATCATTCACTTTTTTAAGTGAAAAGGACTTAAAGATCATTTAACTCATTTTCTGTTTTCCTAAATAGGAAGACAGACACACGGAAAGGAAATAGTCTGGGGTCACACCGCGAGTAAAGAGCAGGGCCAAGGATAGCATTATTGACTCCTGGTTTTCAACCCCCAGCTATTCCAACTTTGACAAATGCCTACACTCATGTAACTACCATGTTACTCAAGATGTAGAACAGTTCTATTGCCCCCAAAATCTCCGTGTCACTTCATAGTCACACTTCCTTCCTGTCCCCATAGCCTGCAGCCACTGATTTTTCTGTCCCCACCATTTGCCTTTACAAGAATGTCATGTAAATGGGATGGTAGAATATTGTAGGTTTTGTTTTTTTTTTTTTTTTTTTTGAGTTAGCTTCTTTCATTTAGCATAATTCCTTTGAGATACATTCACATTATTGTATTAGGAATTTGTACCTCTTTATTGCTGCATCATATCCCATTGTATGGATGTAATATGGTTTGATTATCCAGTCACAAAATTGAAGGATATTTGGGTTGTTTCCAGTTTTTGGTGACTAAATAAATTTGTTATAAACATTCATGATTAAATTTTATGTGAGCAGAGGAGTAGGATTATTGGGTTGTATGATAAAGATAAACCAAACTTAAACTTTGTGAGAAACTACTAAAATGTCCAAAATGACTATGCCGTTTTGTATTCTCACCAATTACAGGTTTTCAAGTTGCTCTGTCTCCCTCTCAGCACTTAGTATTATTTTTCAAATTTTAGCTATTCTGATGTGTGCAGTGGTATCTCATTGTACTTTTAATCTGTACATCCCTAGTGACTAATGATGTTGCACATGTTTTCATGCACTTTTTTCCCTATCTGTATATCTTCTTTGGTGAACTATATGTTCAAATCTTTTAATCATTTTTTATTAAGGAGTTTTTAATCACTATCGAGTTTTCAAAATTGTGATTATATATTCCTTTTTAATTCGACTTTTTATTTTGACATGATTGTAGATTCACATGCAGTTATAAAAAATGATGAACATCCTACCCATTCTTTCCTCAATTTCTTCCAATTATAATGTCTTGCAAAACCGTAGTACAATATAGTAAGCAGGATATTGACACTGATAGAGGCAAAATACAGAACATTGCCATCAACAGAAGGAACCTATATATTGCCCTTTCATATCCACACCTACTTTCCATCTGCCTACATCCCTTCCTTAACCCTGGTTGACAACTAATCTGTTTTTTTTTTATTTCTAAAATAAAACTCTTAAATTTATTTCAATAATGTTATGTAAGTGGAATATTACATTATGTAAACTTTTGAGATTGGCTTTTACCATTCAGTATAATTCTCAGGAGATTCATCCAAGTTGTTTGTGCATCAATGGTTGTTACTTTTGTTTCATTTCTCTATTTCTTTAAAATTTTTTTTTTAATGTTTATTTATTTTTGAGACAGAGAGAGACAGAGCATGAACGGGGGAGGGTCAAAGAGAGAGGGAGACACAGAATCTGAAACAGGCTCCAGGCTCTGAGCTGTCAGCACAGAGCCCAACGCGGGGCTCGAACTCACAGACCGCGAGATCATGACCTGAGCCGAAGTCAGACACTCAACCAACTGAGCCACCCAGGCACCCCTCATTTCTCTATTTTTTTAATTTTACCAATTTCTGCTCTTTATTATTTCCTTTCTTCTGCTAAGTTTAGATTTATTTTTCTCCTTTTCTTTCTAGGTTCTTTTTTTTTTTTTTTTAAGTTTATGTATTTTGAGAGAGAGAGCAGGGTAGGGGCAGAGAGAGAATCCCAAGCAGGCTCTGTGCTATCAGATCGAGGCTTGATCTCATGAACCCTGAGATCATGGCCTGAGCCGAAATCAAGAGTCTGAAGCTTAAATGACTGAGCCATCCAGGCACTCCATCTTTCTAGGTTCTTAAGATGGGACTTTAGATTATCAAAGTAAGATTTTTTTTTTCTATCTTCTAATGTATGTACTTAGTTCTATAAATGAGGATTGTTTGATGATATGGTCTATCTTGATAAATGTTCCATGGGCATTTGAAAAGTATGTGTATTCTGCTTTTGCTGTAAAGAGAACTCCTTGAATGTCCATTAGATCCTGTTAGTTGATGGTATTATTGAGTTCCATATCCTGTTGACTCTCTGCCTAATTGTTCTATCAATTGTTGACAGAAGTGTTACAGTCTCCAACAATAATTGTAGATTTGTCTATTTCTCCTTTGAGTTCTGTAAGTTTTGTCTCACATACTTTTCAGCTCTGTTGTTTGGTCCATACTCATTCAAGATTACTCTCTTCTTAAATGGGCTGAAACTTTATTGCTATATAATGGTCCCCTCTCTCTTTCTGGTAATGCTTTTTTACCTGAAGTCTACTTTATGTGGAATTATAGAGCCATTCCTATTTTATTTTAATTAATGTTTACACAATATATCTTCTCCCATATTTTTGCTTTCAACCAATAAGTATTATATTTGAAGTGAGATTTTTTTGTAAACAGACTATATAGTAGGTCATGTTTTATGATCCACTCTGCCAACTTCTATCTTTTAATTGATATATTTATACTATTTACATTTAACAAAATTATTGATATGTTAAGGTTAAAGTGTGAAGTTTATTTTTTATTTTACTTTTATTCTTTTGTTTTTATTTCTCTATTTCTCTCTGCCTTACTATAGATACATTGAATAGTTTTTAGAATTCTAATTTCATTTATTTATCATTTTTGAGTGCATTTTTTTATATATGAAATTTATTGTCAAATTGGTTTCCATACAACACCCAGTGCTCATCCCAAAAGGTGCCCTCCTCAATACCCATCACCCACCCTCCCCTCCCTCCCACCCCCCATCAACCCTCAGTTTGTTCTCAGTTTTTAACAGTCTCTTATGAGTGCATCTTTTTTTGTATACTTTTTAAAATGGTTGTTCTAGCTATTACATTATGTATATGTAAACCATCATGATCTACTAGTGTTATTATTTTACCAGCTCATGTGAAGCATAGAAATCTTTCTTTCTTTTGTGTTCCTTTCTCCTCTCCCATTTATAATCGAATTTTTTAAATATTTTCTGTAAATAAGGAGTGTTCTCCTCTGCATATCAGACGGTGTTATAATTTTTGCTTCAACTATCAAACATAATTTAGAAAACTCAAGTGGAGAAGGAAAGCCTGTTGTATTTACCCATACATTTGCTTACCATGTTTTTCCCCCTTTTTCCTGATGTTTGAATGTTCTTTTATCTTTTTCTTTCTGGTTAGAGAAATTCATTTAACCATTCTTTTCTTTTCATTCAGCCTTTGCTGGTGGCAAATCTTCTCAGTTTTCCTTTATCTGAGAATGTCTTGAATCCCTCTGCATTTAACAAATATTTTCACCTGGTATAAAATCCTGGGTTGGCAATTCTTTTCTTTCAGCACTTAAATATAGTGCTACTTTCTTCTGGCCTCTGTGATTTCTAATGAAAAATGTGCTGTCATTTGAATTATTTTCCTCCCACAGGTATAGTGTCATTCCTTTTGGGCTGCTTTCAAGATTTTTTTGTCTTGAGCTTTTATAAGTTTGTTTATAAAGTATTGGTGTATTGGTGTGCATTTCTTTATGTTTATCCTGTTTGGGATTCACTGAACTTTTTGAGTCTATAGATTTATGCTTCTTGCCAAAATTTGGGATTTTTTTCAGCCATTATATCTTTAAAGTAATTTTTCAAAACTGTCTTCTTTATCTTCTCTACATGGGACTCTTGACACAAATGTTAGCTCTTTTCTTATAGTCTAACATGTCTCTTTGTCTTTGTTAATTTTTTTTCAATTATTTTTCTCTTGTTCACTTGGGGTGATTTCAATTGTTCTATCTTCAAGTCACAGATTCTTTCCTCTTTCCCCTCCCTTCTAGTGTTGAGTATATCAATTGAACTTTTTATTTCAGTTATTTTATTTTTCAGTTCTAATATTTTAATTTGATTATTCTGAGCATTATTTATTTCTTTGCTGAGACTTTCCATTTCCCTCCTGAAGCTTTCTACTTTCAAAAATTTATTTTAAGTAAGCTCATGAGTATTTGTTGAAGCATTTTATCATGACTTCTTTAAAATCTTTTTTCAGACAATTCTAACATTGCTGTCATATTTGTGTTGGCAGCTATCATTGTCTTATTTTCTTTCAGTTTGAGATCTACCTGATTCTTGGATGACAAGAGATTTTCTATTTAAACCTAAGCACTTTCATACTAAGTTATGAGATCCTGGATCTTATTTCAACCTTCTGTGTTAACTGCTTTTTGTGTCATTACTCCACCAGGGGAAGGCAGTGCATTGCCTCATTCTTGTGGGGTAGAAGTATAGTCACTCAAATCACTCATGAACGTTTATAGTTTGTGCTGAGTAGGCATGGGTGTTCCAGTACCCCCTGTGATCTCTACTAACACTGTGGTGGAGTTGTCTTTGTTACCACTGGGCAATGTGAAAGTCCTGACTATCCACTAGGCCTCCTCTGACACCACCCAAATGAGGAAGGGAAGGGTGCCTTTTTACTGCCAGGTGGGATAGGAAGTCCACTGACACCGTGGTGGAAGGGGGCTTTGTTACAGAGCTGTAGGAATGAAAGTGCCAGCTCTCTGCATGGCCTTTGTTGATATCATTCTGGTGGGTGTGTTATGGGTCTTGTTATAGCCTCCCAGCGTGGAAGTCTATGCCTCAACTCAACCCTTGCTGGCATGAGTGGGAGTGGAGTTGGAGTGTTTTCCTGTGGCGTTTGGCTGCAGTAGAGTAGTTATTGTCTAAAATGTCTTGTCTTTCTAGGTTGCTTCCTTTCTAGTTCTTAGCTAGAGATAGCGGGCTTTTGTTGTTGCTATTTTTACCTGTTCCCATGGGAATTTCTGGCTGGCTACTTCTTTATTACCAAGTCTGGGATATAGAAGACAAAAAGAAAACCTAGGGAATTCTCTACTGTGTTGTTCTTCAAGTACCAAGGTCCCTAGTTTATCTGCATTCTTTTTACCACCTTACAGAGTTTTCTTGTTTTTTCACACATAATGTCCAGGGTATTTAGTTATAGTTATTGGAGGGATAGACGAGAGTACATGTACTCTATCTCTCTGGAAGTCAAAGTGACTGTATAAATTTTGAAAATATTTTCTCCCAATCTATGATGTGCTTTCATATACTTAGCAATGTCTTTGGGAGAGCTGAATTTTTAAACAATTTTCTTGAGGCATAATGACATGCAGTAAACTGCATATATTTAAATTTACAATTTGGTAAGTTTTGATGCATATATACACTTATATGCATCACTACAATCAAGAAAATCACATATTCCTCATCCTCAAAATTGCCTCATTTCCCCTTTTAAATCTTCCTTCCCACTTGTAACTGCTCCCCCATCTCTGAGCAATTATTGCTGTTATAGATTACACTGTCTGCTATAGATTGCACTGCAATATACATACACTATATATTACTATGTATAATCACTGTATATTACTTTGCATTTTCTAGAATTTTATATAAATGGAATCGTATACTGCATACTCCTTTTTCTGCTTTCTTTCATCAAGCATCATCATTTTGACATATATCAGTAAATCATTCTGTCGTATTACTGAGTAGTGTTTCATTGTATGGATATTTATTTATTTATAAAATTACAATTTACTTATATATTTACCCGTTGATAAGCTTGGTTTGGTTTCTGGTTGAGTTATTTCAAATAAAGCTCTGTGAACATTTGTATATGAGTCTTTTTAAAAATATATATTTCTTTTCCCTTAGGTAAGTAACTAATTGTGGAGTGGCTGGATTACATGGGAAATGAATGCTTATGGTTTTTTTTAAGTATATTTATTTTTGAGAGAGAGACAGACAGAGTTTCAGCGAGGGAGGGCAGAGAGAGCAGGAGACACAGAATCTGAAGCAGGCTCCAGGCTATGCGTTTGTCAGCACAGAGCCTGACGTGGGGCTCGAACCCATGAACCGTTAGATCATGACCTGAGCCAAAGTCAGACATTTAACCAACCAAGCCACCCAGGTGCCGCTGAATGTTGAAGTTTTTTAGATACCACCAAACTCGCAAAATTCCCACCAGCATTGTGTGGGAGCTTCAGTTGTTCATCATAACTGACAACATCTGGTTTTGGATAGTCTTCCTAATTTGAGTCATTCTACTAGGTGTGTAGTGGTGGGTATCGCACTGTGGCTTTAATTTGTATTTCCCCGATGACTAATGATAGTGAGCATCCATTTATGTGCTTAATTCCATGTATCATCTTTGGTGAAGTTTCTGTTAAAATATTTTGTCAATTTCTATTAGGTTAATTTTTTTCCTTATTATTGTTGAGTTTTGAGAATTATTTATGTATTCTGGGTACAAGTCCTTCATCACATATATGTTTTGCAAATATTTTCTCCTCCTCTGAGGATTGTCTATTCATTGTCTTAACTGTGTTTTAGGGGCTTTTTGTTTATTTGTTTGTGTGTTTGTTTGTTTATTTTGAGAGAGAGACAGGGAGACAGCAAGCAAGTGAGCAGCAGAAGGGCAGAGAAAGAGGGACAAAGAATCCCAAGCAGGTTTCATGCTGTCAGCGTAGAGCCTGATTCAGTCTCCAGAATGGTGTGATCATGACCTTAGCCGAGATCAAGAGATGGACACTTAACCGACTGAGCCACCCAGGTGCCCCAGAAATCTTTTATTTTGAGGGAATCCAATTTATTACTATGTTCTTTAGTGGATTGTGTTTTTGATGTCTTATCTAAGAAACTTCTAATCCAAAGTCACAAAGATTTTTTCCTACTTTTTTTTTTGGTAGTTTTACCATTTTTAGTTTTACCTTTCAGTCTAAGATCTCTTTTGAGTTAATTTTTGTATAAGACTATGGTATGGATTCAAGTTCATGATTTTGCATAAGGATAGGCAACTGTTTCAGCACTATGGTTAAAAAAGCTATCTTTTCTCCACTGCATTGCCTTTGTGATTTTAGAAAACACACACACACACACACACACACACACACACACACCAAAGAACAAAACAAACAACGAAACCACAACCAAAAAACAAAAACTCAGTGATCCAGGTATATGTAGGCCTTATCTCTGGAATCTCTCCTACCAGGGGTTGGCAAACTATAGCCTGTGGATCTAATATGAATAGCTACCTGTATTTTTTTTAATGTTTATTTATTTAAAAAAAAATTTAACGTTTATTTATTTTTGAGACAGACAGAGCATGAACAAGGGAGGGGCAGAGAGAGAGGGAGACACAGAATCTGAAACGGGCTCCAGGCTCTGAGCTGTCAGCACAGAGCCCGACGCGGGGCTCGAACTCACGGACCGTGAGATCATGACCCGAGCTGAAGTCGGACGCTCAACCGACTGAGCCACCCAGGAGCCCCAATGTTTATTTATTTTTAACAGAAAGAGAGAGATAGACACAGAGTGCGAGGAGGGGAGGGACACAGAGAGAGGGAGACACAGAATCTGAAGCAGGCTCCAGGCTCTGAGCTGTCCGTACAGAGCCCAACATGAGGCTTGAACTCACAAACTGTGAGATCATGACCTGAGCTGAAGTCGACACTTAACCAACTGAGCCACCCAAATGCCCCGCTACCTGTATTTTTAATATCTATAAACTAAGAAAACCTTCTACATTTTTAAATGGCTTCATTTCAAATACATAAGAGCTTCGATTTTGCTTCTTAGCCACTAAGCCTAAAATATTTAACATATGTGGCCTTTTTGCAAACTCTTGCTTTAGACTGTCCCATTGATCTGTCTACTTTTGCACAAGAACCATGCTACTTTAATTGTTATAGCTTTATAATAATTCTTGAAATCAAATAATATCAACCTCTTTAGACAGCAGAAGTTTTACTTAAAAAAAATTGTTTTTAATGTTTATTTATTTTTTAGAGAGAGACAGAATGTAAGTGGGGGGAGCAGAGAGAGAGGGAGACACAGAATCTGAAGCAGGGTCCAGGCTCTGAGCTGTCGGCACAGAGCCTGAAGCAGGGATCGAACCCACGAACTGTGAGATCATGACCTGAGCCGAAGTCGGATGCTCAACTGACTGAGCCTCCCAGATGCCCCAGAAGTTATACAATTTTTACTACGGATTGTGCTTTTGATGAAGTATGTAAAAATTCTTTGCCTAACCCAAGATACAAAGGATTTAGCTAATCTTTTTTTATACACATTTTGTAGCTTTAGATTTTACATTTAAGTCTACAATCCACTTTGAGTTAATTTTTATATATAGTGCAAGGTCTGAGTCGAAGTCTCTTTTTTGTCTCTCTCTATGCATGATGTCCCATTGTTCCACCATGATTTACTGAAAAAAACTATGCTTTCCCCATTTAATTGTCTTAGAATCTTTTTGTTTTTTGAGAAATTGAATTTTGTCCTTACAGTTAATCTTTTAACTGCAAATCAACTGGAATTGTGTATTTAGCCATGAAGTCAACAAAAGTTACATAAAGCACATTGCCTCCAAAGCTTTTGCAGCTGTAAGTTTGAGTGTTTTGAGTATTAAGATTTTTCTTGTGAAATACAAAATTTCAAGTTATGTTTACTGTAACACTTTCTACTCATATAGTCATGGTTTTTATGCTCAAATTTAATTATCGTTTGGAAAACTAATGTTGTATTGAAGTAGCTATTTATAATCACTAAGACTTATAGTGCTTTCTAAAGCCCTTAAACACTTACTGTGATTCAAAATCAAGTTGTTATTTATTCTTTTTAATTTTACATAACTTATTTAAATTAAAAACAAAACAAAACAGTTCACCCATTTCTCCCACACCCCCATCCCTGTCTCTTGCAACTACCAATCTATTCTCTACATCATGAGCCTAGCTACTTTTTCTTTGTCTTATGTTATTTATATGATATTTATCTTTCTCTGACTCATTTCACTTAGCACTCTTGAGGTCCATTCATGTTGAATGAAAAAAAAATGAAAAAGAACAAAATAACAAGATTTCATTCTTTTTAATGGCTGAATAATATTCCATTCACCTTAATCCATTTGTGCACTGATGGACACTTAGGTTGTTCCATATCCTGGTTATTGTAAATAATGCTGCAATGAACATGAGGGTGCAAAATCTTTTTGAATTAGTGTTTTCATTTTCTTTGGATCAATACCTAGAAGTGGAATTACTGAATCATATTGCTATCTTTTGGGGGAACCTCCATACTGTTTTCCATACTGGTTGCAGCAATTTACATTCTCAGAAACAGTGCACGAAAATTCCCTTTCCTCCATATTCCCTTGTCTTCTTGATGCTAGCCATTCTAACGAGTATGAGGTGATATCTCATTGTGGTTTCTTTGCATTTTCTTAATGATTAATGATATAGAGCATCTTTTCATGTGTCCAGCTCTTAGTTTTGTTGATCTTTTCTATTGTTTTTCTAATATCTATTTCATTTACCTATGCTCTGATCTTTGTTATTTTCTTCTTTCTACTAATTTGGACTCTGTTCTTTTTCTTTGAGAGGTAAAGTTAGGTTGTCTATTTGAAACCTTTCTGTTTTTCTCAGTGTAGGCATTTATAACCATGAACTTCTCTCAAATTACTGCTTTTGCTATATCCCATAAGTTTCGGTATTTTGTGTTTCCATTTCATTTGTCTTAAGATGTTTTTTATTTCTCTTGATTTTTTCTTTGGTCTATTGTTCATTTTGTATATGTCTATTTGTTCAAAAAAATAACTCAAATTTAGTATTTCCTCATTTTTTTCTGTCTGGATGATCTATACATTGTTTAAATTTGGGTATTGATGTCCCCAACTATTATTATATTGTTTATTTTCCCCCTCAGATCTGTTAGTATTTGCTGAATATATTTAGGCGCTCTAATCTTGAGTGCATAGTTGTATCTTCTCGATGAGTTGACCCCTTTATCATTATTTAATGCCCTACTTTGCTCTTCTCATCATTTTTGGCTTAAAGTCTCTTTTGTTTAATATAAATATAGTTACCCTCACTCTCTTTTGGTTTCTACTTGCTTGGAATATCTTTGTTCATCCCTTCACTTTGAGCCTGAAAATGTCCTTAAAGCTTAAGTAAGTCTCTGGATGATAGCATATAGTTGAGTCTTGTTTTTTAATCCATCCAGCCACTCTGTACCTTTTGATTAGATAATTCAATCCATTTACATTTATAGTATTTATTTATATGTATGGACTTTCCTAAGGCCATGTTATCAATTGCTTTCTGGCTGTTTTATAGTTTTATAATTCCTTTTTTCCTTTCCTGCAGCCTATCTTTTTGAGTTGGTGACTTTCCATGGTGGTATGCTCTGATTCCCTCCTCTTTGTCTTTTGTGAACCTACTATATGTTTATGTGGTTATCGTGATGCTTGCACAAACATCTTATAAACAGTCCATATTATTCTTTTTTTTTTTTTTTAATTTTTTTTTTCAACGTTTATTTATTTTTGGGACAGAGAGAGACAGAGCATGAACGGGGGAGGGGCAGAGAGAGAGGGAGACACAGAATCGGAAACAGGCTCCAGGCTCCGAGCCATCAGCCCAGAGCCTGACGCGGGGCTCGAACTCACGGACCGCGAGATCGTGACCTGGTTGAAGTCGGACGCTTAACCGACTGCGCCACCCAGGCGCCCCCAGTCCATATTATTCTTATAGCAACTTAACTTTGATTATATACAAAACTACCCTTTTATTCCCTCCTTTTTAATCTTTTTAATGTTACAACTTATCTCTTTTTATATTATATTTATATAATATTTATATTAATATAATTTAGATATTAATTTATATAATATTTTTATCTTATACTAGCTATATTCTTAATATTTTTCCTTTAACCTTTATATTATAGTTAAGTGGTTAACACACCATCATCTTACAGAATTAGAGCTAAATCTGGCTGCCGGCATATTTAAGAAAAGAAGAACAAATTATATTCAAAATAAGCAGAAAAAAAAGAAATAATTAAAATTAGGGCAGAAATCAATGAAATTGAAAATGTGAAATCAGTAGAAAAAATAAGTTAAACAAATAGCTGGCTCTTTGAAAAGTTTAATAAAACTGACAAGCCTCTGGCCAGCTTCACCAAGAAAAAAAGAAGGATGCAAATTACTAATGTTAGAAAAGAAAGAGAAAACACCACTACATATTGCCCTGACATTAAAAAGGTAAAAATTCTATGGACAACTTTAGGCCCACAAATTTGATAACCTCAATGAAATTTACAAATTCTTTGAAAGCTACAATCTGCCAAACACAAACAAACAAACAAAAAAAATAGACAATCTGAATAGGCCTATTTCTATTAAAAAAATTGAATCAATAATTGATCACCTTCAAAAAAAGAAAGTGACAAGACCAGATGGGTTCACTAGTGAATTCTACCAAATATTTAAGGAAGAAATTACACCAATACAATCCCTTTCAGAAGATAGAAACAGAGGGAACACTTCCAGACTAATTTTATGAGGTCAATGTTTCCTAATATTAAAATCAGAGACATTACAAGAAGGGAAATTATAGACCAACATCTCTTGTGAACATAGATGCAAATATCTGTAAATTTGAAGGTAGATCATTAAGAATTACAATATCTGAACAACAATCAAAAAGGCAATTGAAAAAAAAATGAATAGAACCTTAAGAACCTATGGAATAATAATATAAGATATAACATTTGTGTCATCAGAGTCCCAGAAGAGAGGAAAATGTGTGGGGCTGAGAAATTTTTGAACAAAAAATGGCAAAAAACTTCCTAAATCTGACAAAAGACATAAACTATAGATTCAAGAAGCTGAGTAAAGCACAAACAAGATGAATCCAAAGAAGACCATTCCCAGACATATCATAATCAAACTTCTGTAAACTAAGGACAAAGAAAACAAATCCTAAAAGATCCAGAAAGAAAAACAAAAACAAAAACAAAAAACAACCACATTTCAAATAACACAATTCAAGTAACAGTGAAATTCTTATCAGAAATGATAGGAGTCAAAAGGAAGTAGCAAAATATATTCAATTGCTGAAAGAAAAGAACTATAAACCCAGACTTCTATATCCACCAAAAACAAAAACTTTTTCAAATGAAAACAACTTAAAAAAACATTGTTGTCAGTAGACCTGACCTAAAAAAATTTCTGAAAGAAGCTACTCCAACAGAAAGAAAATAATAATAGAAAGAAACCTAGAACATCAAGAATAAAGAGAAAGCCATAGAATGGGTAAATATATGGGTAAGTAAAATAAAATATCATTCTCCTTATGAGTTTTGAAAAATTATTATTATGATAGTCAAGTGGAAGTAAAATTATAAAATTTTCTAATGTGTATCTACATAATTAAATTACATACAGAGTGAATAAACACCAAGACCAAACTATATGCTATTAGCAAGAAATTAATTTTATTTATTTGTTTGTTTGTTTATACTGAAGTACAGTTGACACATACTGTTACATTAGATTCAGGTGTACAGCCTACTGATTCACTAAGTCCATATGTGATGCTGTGCTCACCACAAGTGTAGCTACCATCTGTCACCATACAACACCATTACAATATGATTGACTCTCCTCCTTATGCTGTAACTTATATCCCTGTGACTTATTCCTTCCATAACCAGAAGCCTGTATTCCACTCCTTTTCAGCCATTTTGCCCATCTCCTCACCCACCTCCTCTCTAGCAACCATCAGTTTGTTTTCTGTATTTATGGATCTGTTTCTGCTTTTGTTTGTTCATTAGTTATATTTTTTAGATTCCATATATAAGTTATATTTTTTAGATTCCATATATAAGTGAAATCATATAGTATTTCTTTCTCTCAGTCTGATTTCACTTAGCATAATACCCTCTAGGTCCATCCATGTTGTCACAAATGGCAAGATCTCACACACACACACACACACACACACACACACGCACACACACACACATCTATATACATGTATGTAGATATATACATGTATGTATGTATGTATATATATGTGAATGTGTGTATGTACCTACACACACCACATCATCTTTATCCATTCATCTATTGATGAACACTTAAGTTACTTCTATACCTTAGCTGTTGTAAATAATGCTGCAATAAACACAGGGGTGCATATATGTTTTTGAATAGTGTTTTTGTTTTATTAGGGTAACCAGTAATGGGATTACTGGATCATATGGTATTTCTATTTTTAACTATTTGAGGAACCTCCACACTTTTTTCCAGAGGGGCTATACCAATTTACATTCCTATTAATCTACCTGTATGAAGGTTCCTTTTTCTCCACATTCTTGCCAATACTTGTTATTTCTTATCTTTTTTATTCTAGCCATTCTGACAGTGTAAGTGATATCCCACTGTGGTTTTGACCTGCAATTCTCTGATATTAGTGATGTTGGGCATCTTTTCAGGAAATTCATTTTAAATATAATTATGTAGTTAAGTTAAAAGTAAAAAGGTGAGGAGTGCCTGGGTGGCTCAGTCGGTTGTGTGTCCAACTCTGGCTCAGGCCATGATCTCACAGTTTGTGGGTTCGAGCCCTGCATCAGCCTCTATGCTGACAGCTCAGAGCCTGGAGCCTAATTCGGTTTCTGTGTGTCCCTTTCTCTCTGCCCCTCCCTTGCTCACGCTCTGTCTCTGACTCTTTTTCTCTCTCAAAATAATAAATAAAATATTAAATTTTTTTAATTAAAAATAATAGAAGTAAAAAGATGGGAAAACTATACCATTCAAATACTAATTAAATAAAGTGAGAGTGGCTATATTAATATTAGGTAAAGTAGACTTGAGAGCAAAGAAGATGCAGCACATTACATAATAACAAGGATCATCCATCAAAAAAGACAACACAATTCTCAATGTGTGTATACCAAACAACCAATCTTTAAAATACATAAAGCAAGGGATGTCTGGGTGGCTCATCGGTTGAGCGTCTGGTTTTGGCTCAGGTCATGATCCCACGGCTTGTGAGTTCGAGCCCCGCATCAGGCTCCGTGCTGACAGCTCAGAACCTGGAGCCTGCTTCGGATTCTGTGTCCCTCTCTCCCTCTGTCCCTCCTTAGCCCATTCCCTCTCTCTCTCTCTTTCAAGAATAAATAAAACATTAAAAAATTAAAAAAAAAAACAAAATACATAAAGCAAGAACTAAGAGAAGTGAAAAAGAGAAGAAGATCAGCAAGGATATAGCAGAACTGAAAAATACTATCAATCAATGTGATCTGACTGATATTTATAGAACATTCCACCCAGCAACAGTAGAATACAAATTCTTTTCTATTGCACACAGAATATTCACCAAGACCATACCTTTGGTTTTAAGACAAGCCTCAGCAAATGTAAAAGAATTGAAATCATACAAAAAGTTGAAAACAGAAAAACAATAGAGAAAATCAATCAAATCAAAAGCTGGTTGCTTAAAAATATCAATGGAATTGATAAACTCATAACAAGATTGATAGAGAAAACAAGAGAAAAGATGCAAATTACCAATGTCAGGCATGAAAAAGGGAATACCACTACAAACCCTGCACATATCAAATGAATAATAAAGGAACACTATCACTGACTGTACATACATACATTTGATCACTTCGATAAAATGAATGAATTTCTGGAAAACCACACGTATTGAAACTCACCAAAAATGAAACCCATAATCTGAATAGTCTGATAACTACCAAATACATTAATTTAGAAATTAAATAGCTCCAGAAAAAGAAATCTGCAAGCCAAGGTGGTTTCAATGAACATTTCTCCAAACCAGAATCAACACCTTCTATGTAATCTGTTTTGGAAAATAAAAGAGGAGGCATGCCCAACTCATTTTATGAACCTAGTATCACACTCATACCAAAATTACAGATATTAAAAAATAAGAAAACTATAAACATAAAAGTTCTCAGTAAGATATTAGCAAATTATATTCAGTAATATACAAGTATTCTGTATCTTATATATATATGTATACATAAGATATGTGTGGCTTATGGTATAAGAATTATGTATCACAACTAAGCAAGATTCGTTCCCCAGATAAAAGTCAAGTTCAATATTTGAAAATCAATGTAATCTGACATATTAATAGATAAAAGAAGAACACCCACATAATTATATAAATAGGCACAGAAAAAGCATTGAAAAAATATTCAATGTAAATTCTCAGAAAACTAGGTATAAAGGGGCATTTCTTCAACCTCATAAAGAGCATCTGTAAAAATCTACAGCTAACATCATAGTTAATGGTGAATAAACAAATGCTTTTTCTCTAAAGTTAAAAAGCAGGAAAGAATGCTCACTCTTATCACTCTTAGTCAACATAATGCTGGAAGTCCTAAGCAGTGCCTAAGCCCAAAAAAGAATATCAGGCATACAGATAGGAAAGGAGTAAATGAAATTGATCCTATTTGCATATGACATAATTGTCTACATAGGATATCAGCAACCTTTTTCTGAAAGGGGGTAGGTAGTAAATTATGTTCAGTTTTGCAGGCAGTATGGTCTCTGTCACAACTATTCAACTTTGCTATTATAGCATGAAGCAGCCATAGGCAAAACATAAACAAATTAGCAAGTTCTTATGAAAGTTTATTTATAAGAACAATGGGCTGAATTTGTCACCATCCATCCCTCAAAAACAAAACAAACCAAAAAAGCCCTAGAACTAATATGTGAGTTTGGTAGGATCAACGGATACAAGAGCAAAACACAAAAACTCAGTCATATTTCTATATACTGTTCATAAACAAATGGAAACCAAAATTTAAGAGATAAAATTAATTAAAATATTTTTAAAAAATGAAATACCAGGCATAAGTCTAACAAAAGGTTTATAGGACTGTATGCTGCAAAGTATAAAATGCCGATAAAATAAATACCAATAGAATAAAGCAGCAATAAAATAAAGAGAAACACTATGTTCATAGATTGAAAACCTCAACATAGTAAAAATATCAATTCTTCTTAAATTTATCTACAGATGTGATGCAATTCATATCAAAATTAATATCAAAATGTATTATTAAAAATACAATATTTCTGTAGATATAGTCCGTCTTAATATAAAATTCATATGGAATGGCAAATAAACTAGAATAGGTGAAAATATTTTTGAAAAAGAAGAATAAAGTTGGAGAAATCAGAGTACCTTATTTTAAGTCTTATTGCGTGGCTGCAGTAATCAAGATAGGCTTATAGAGGTATATACACATGGATCAATCGAACAGAAAAGAGAGATTAAAAATAGACTTACACAAGTATGGCCAACAAAGTTTTTAAGAAATGTTTATTTATTTATTTTGAGGGGGATATGTGCAAAGAGAGAGTGGGAAAGAGAATCCCAAGCAGGTTCCATGCTGTCAGCACGGAGCCCAACATGGACTCAGTCCCATGAATGTGAGATCATGACCTGAGCTGAAATCAAGAGTTGAGCACTTATTGAACTGGGCCACCCAGGCATCCCCATAGGTAACACATTTTTGACACAGATACGAAAAAAATTCAATGAAGAAAGAAGAGCATTATCAACACATGGTGCTAGAACAGGTGGACATTCACAGTAAGAAAGACGAATTGTGGGGCCCCTGGGTGGCACAGGCAGTTAAGTATCTGACTTCAGCTCAGGTTATGACATTACAGTTCATGAGTTGCAGCCCCACATGGGGCTCTGTGCTGATAGCTCAGAGTCTGGAGCCTGCTTCAGATTCTGTATCTCCCTTTCTCCCTGTGCCTCCCCTGTTTGCTCTCGCTCTCTCTCTCTCTCTCTCTCTCTCTCAAAATAAACATTTAAAAGACTAAAAAAAAAAGATGAATTGTGATGTAAACCTGCCAGCTTGCACAAAAATTAACTCAAAATGGAACATAAGAGAACATGTAAAACTATAATACTTTCAGATGAAATCGTTTAGAAAAAATCTTCATGACCTAGGGCTAAGCAAAGAATTCTTAGATATGACTGAAACACTGAAATGGGCACTTAACCAAAGAGGGAATATGGGTTGCAAATAAGCATAGAAAGAACTGTTCATAACATTCATCATTCTGAGTGAGGAAAAGCCAGTATTTAAGGTTTGCATACAATATGATCCCATTCCTATAATTTTGAAAGGACAGAATTATAGAGATGGAGAAGAGATCAGTGCTTGTCAGGGATTAAGCAGGTAGGTGGCAAGAGGGTATGATTATAGAAGTGTGGCACAGGCAAGGGCCTTTGAGATGAGGGAACAGTTCCTTATCTTGATTATGATGGCAGCCATGTGAATCTATACAAGTGGTTAGATTTCTTAGAACTACAAAATGTAGCGCGAAATGTAGCCTGGTGGAATCCAAGGTTTGGGTCAAGTCAATAGAACTGAGCCAGTATTAACTCCCTAGTTTTCAAATTGTAGAATGTTACTATTAGGAGAAGTTGGGTGAGGGGTATACAGGAACTTTTTGTACTATTTTTGCAACTTCTTGCAAGTCTATGATTGTTTCAAAAAATTATCACAAAGGAACCCCTGAGCTGCCAATGCTACTGACCCTGCAACAACAATTTCATGCCAGTGACTTTGAAAACCTAGATTAAATGGGCACATTTCTAGAAAAATATTACTTACAAACCTGACTCAAGAAGAAAAAGAAGGTGTGCCTGGGTGGCTCAGTCAGTTGAACGTCTGACTTGGGCTCAGGTCATGATCTCGCGGTTTGTGAGTTCGAGCCCCGCGTCAGGCTCTGTGCTGACAGCTTGGAGACTGGAGCCTGCTTCGGATTCTGTGTCTCCCTCTCTCTCGCTGCCTCTCCTCCACTAGTGCTCTGCCTCATTCTCTCTCTCTCTCTCTCTCTCTCTCAAAAATAAATAAACATTTAAAAAAAAAAGAAAATTTAAATACTTCATGTATACACATTTGTAAAAGTTGTAATACATTTCACACAGTAAAGACACCAAATATATTGAATCAAAATTACAATACTTTTTCCCACAGTAAAAACACCAAATAAATTCTATATAACTTTTAAGAATAAACCTTATTCAAGGATATAAAGACGTGACACTCCATAAGCCAATGTGAGTAATGTCGCTGATACCAACTTTGCCTCTCCAATAGAATATGTACTGCTAGATTGATTTTGTTTTCTCCATTATCTTATAATTTTAAAAATTATGTCTGTTCCAATGTTTCATTCAGAGTTTGAGATTAAAGATACTTCATAAATCTGGTAATTCCTATCATCCAGGTTGTTGAAATCTCCATTATAGTGTCATCTGATCAGCCCAGAACCCCCGGGGTCATTATCTCCATCACAATATTTATGATATGCAGCACCATCTGCTTGGAAACACAGGGTTCTTTCTTCCCTTGTTTTTTTCCCCTAATTCTGTCTAGATCCTGCACTACTTTGAATCATAATCACCATATCCTTTTACTGCCTAGTTTTCTCTTCTTTAGTTAGTCTAAACATCATAGGAGCACAGAATCAACCCTCCTTCTATTTTAGGCATAAAAACATAACTCTATACTTATTTTCTTTAAATAATCATACTTTCCTAGTTTGGTACCCTAGCAAATATTCCTTTCACTGAGTTACAAAACCTTTCACATTTATTCATGGTTTAAAATTACTAATGAATTTCTTTCAGCTCATGACCTCAAACTATTTTGCTTGAGTTTTTCACGCATACAGGAGCATATCACTCTAAAAATGTGATACTGTGCATATTTACATAAGGTTAACAGAGACTCAGAAGAACCTGTATGTTCTGAAGGTGAGGAAAGGTCAGGCTCAAGTTTAATTACAATCCCAGAGGAGAAAATGTCATGTCATTATGTGGATAAATACATGCTGGTGTCAGTTAGGTCACAAAAACTGTATCAACATAATTCGTGATATTTTTCTTGCAAAATGAAACAGACACACAAGAGTTTTCAAAACCGGTCCCAAATATTGAGAGCAGTGAGGAGTGGGAAGATGGGCGGTGCTGGTTTGATATTAAGAGATTCATGACAGCTAAATTGTTCTTGGTGTGATGAGCTTGCTCATGGGAAGTTGAGAAAAGCTAAATAAGCCTCCAAGTGGGGGCTGGGCTGAAACAGGACGAACCTTGTAGGGCGGCTGGCCTTGTGAGCATAAGGCTACTGAAGGATACTAAAGTACAAGAATATGCTGGCTACTGGCTACTGAAAACTGACCGTGTGCCTGGCCCCAGATTTAGCACACTATATGTACTCTTTCCAATATTACACAGCTCTTCAAATGGGGCATGTTTGTGCATGTGAAGATACTAATGCTCCCAGAACCCGCAGATTATTTACCTACATGATACAGCAAAAATGTGCAGCCTCAGCAATCTTAAGTTTATCTCACCACTCTGCACTTCCTACCCGGTGTGACCTGGGTAAGCATGTCTTTGGTGCAGTCTCATCAGTCATTAGTAAAGCTTTTCTGCTTAGCTATTCCACTGGGGACTCAGCATTCACCCTTGCCAATGCACGTCTCTCAAAAACCTGATATCAACACACAAAAATTCTCAGTTTGTCCTGCAGGTGCCACCGTGACCATAGACTATCTCTTTCTTGGTCTTCAGCTCTGACATCCCAAGACTGCCGTAGACCAGAAATTCTAGAAGATGGAAGAAACCACTTTATGTGGCTGACGTTCATATTCATAAAACCACACATGTGTTCCGAATTCTACAACTCCAAGATACGTAGTAGGGTTGTATTTTCCCTTTTAAAAAAAAATCATTTCTAATGTTTTGTATAGAGAATATTTATATGATACAAAGTTCAGAAAGCGTGGAAAGGTATATAATAATCTCCCTCTCATCTGGCCCCCATCTACCTAGTTCTTATTCAGAATGCCTCAAAACAGGTAACCACAGTAATTAGTCTCCTGTATCATTCCAGAGAATTTTAATGCATATGTACATACAAATATAAATACATTATTTTGCCTCCTTTTATTACATATGACAACATATGATACAGACTGTTCTGTACTTTTTTCCTACATAAACCTGTATATGAGTTTTCTATAGTAATGCATAAAGAACCTCCTTATATTTTTTAAACAACTACATACTGTTGCATTGTATGAATGTACGATTATTTATTTATGGGTATTTAAGCTGATTCCAATTTTATTGTCTATAATTATGTAATACTAATAAAAATAGCAACCGATTTTTTTTTCTATTGTTGCTGTAACACATTACCACAAACTTAGTGGCTTAAACAACCCCATTTGTTACCTTATGTTCTATAGATCAGAAGTACAGAGGAGTTTGACTGGGCTCTCTGCTCAGGGACCAACCAGGAGAAAGTTAAGTTGTTGGCTCACCTGGGCTCTTACCTGGAGGCTCCACTTCCAGGTTCATTTTGGATGCCAGCAAATTTCAGTTCTGGGGGTTGTGGGACTGAGGTTCCTGCCTCTTAGCTGGCTGGCAGCCAGGAGCCCCTCCCTGATCCCCAGGGAGACTCATTCCCCTCCCATAGCCCCTTCATTCCTAATTAGTATGGACACGCAGCACCAAGTTCTTCTCACAGCTTGGAATCTTTCTGACTTCCCTTTCTGCCACCAGAAGGAGGAAGCTCTCTGCTTTTAAGGAGTCATGTGATTAGGGGCACGTGGGTGGCTCATTTGGTGGTTAAGCATGGAACTTTGGCTTGGGTCATGATCTCACAGTTGGCTCAGGTCATGATCTCATAGTTCATGAGTTCGAGCCCCAGGTCGGCTCTGTGCCAACAGTTCAGAGCTTGGAGCCTGCTTCAGATTCGGTGTGTCCCGTCTCTCCCTGCCCCTCCCCCGTTCACACACTGTCTCTGCTCTCAAAAATGAATAAACATTAAAAAAAAGGTCTTCTAAAAAAAAGGGGGAGTCATGTGATTCTATCAGACCCACTCAGATGATCTCCCTATCTTTTAGAAATTCTACTTACCATGCTATCACTCATCTTGCACGTACAGCCTTTTTCCACATGCATAATTTATATTACATATCCTTTCTACAACCCATTGCATTCGGATGCTATTTTCATTTTACAGATTAATAATCTGAGAAAAAGAGAAGATGTGTAACTTGCCTATGGTCACAAAACTGTGAGTGGTGGAGCCAAATGCAGTCATTCTGTCCCTAAACCTGTGCTCTGGAGTATGTCCCCTTGCTGCCTGTTGCACGTGGAGCTGTAGTGGCTAATTCTTTAATGTTAGTCATTGCACCACCTAGAGTCCTGCAGGAACCAGGATATGTTCAAAGCAGTTTAACTGGAGAGAGTATAATGAAGTGATCATCTACAGAAGGATGGACAAGATTAAGGGAATCCTCAAAGGATGGTGAAAACTAGAGATGAAGCAAAATCCACAGGTGGTTTAGCATCTCTGGGCTTGAAGTGAAAGGAAAGAAAACTGTGTTACCTGGGGCTGGCAAGAGCTGGGAATGTGGAAGACAGAAGCTGTGACCATAGAGGAACACAGGAATTGGCAGAATCACAACGAGGCAGGGGGAGAGTGGGGGGGGGGGGTAGTGAGGATAAGTCTCTGTCTGGCCTTTCCCTCCTCCTGACTTCCAGTCTCCTTGCATTGCTCAATCCCAACTAGAAGCCGGAGAGGAAAAATCCCAGGTGGTGCACTCTCTAAAGTTTAAGTGCTGGGGTTCAGAATAGGGTACAGAAGAATAGAGAATGGCAATGAGTGAGTTTGGATCACATGGTGGCTTGCTGTCCAGGGGTCAGAAATGCAGTTTCAGCTACAGCCCCGTTGCAAGCCAAATGGACAATATGTATTGACCGAAGAGGCTTTAATTCAAAACCCTCTCTGTATATTATCTATACTGGAATTAAAATTAAAAACTTGGTAATAAAAAAAAAACCCTCAAGATCTTCCCTGTGATGTTGGGCCTTGCAGAACATTCGTATAGCATCCCTATCTGCCATTGTCAAGTAAAGGCAGGACTTCTGGATCATATAAGTCCCAAGAGCAGGCCAGTTGCACCTTAGTCTCGATCCATGGTATCCTGGACCTACCTCATACTGTCTGGTAAGAACCAACTATTAAATTTTCAGAAATTTTGTGAGTTAGTTGATGTCACATTGCTAGCTTAGGATTAGCCATGATGGGAGTATTGACACCATAAAAGGTAGCAAATGCTACAAATTAGGGTTTTGTTTTGTTTTGTTTTTTTGTTTTTTGCTTTTTCTGGAGAGCTATTGTTTTTATTTTATTTTATTTTATTTTATTTTATTTTATTTTATTTTACATCCATGTGAGTTAGCATATAGTGCAACAATGATTTCAGGGGTAGATTTCTTAATGCCCTTTATCCATTTAGCCCATCCCCTCTCCCACAACCCTTCCAGGAACCCTCTGTTTGTTCTCCATATTTAAGAGCTTCTTGGGGCGCCTGGGTGGCTTGGTAGGTTAAGCGTCCGACTTCGGCTCAGGTCATGATCTCATGGTCGGTGAATTTGAGCCATGCGTCGGGCTCTGTGCTGACAGCTCAGAGCCTGGAGCCTGTTTCAGATTCTGTGTCTCCCTCTCTCTCTGCCCCTCCCCTGTTCATGCTCTGTCTCTCTCTGTCTCAAAAATAAATAAACGTTAAAAAAAAAATTAAAAAAAAAAGAGCTTCTTATGTTTTGTCCCCCTCCATGTTTTATATTATTTTTGCTTCCCTTCCCTGGTGTTCACCTGTTTTGTCTCTTAAGGTCCTCATATGAGTGAAGTCATATGATATTTGTCTTTCTCTGGAGACCTGTTATTAAACATTTATCAGTATACCACTGGCCTGACTATCTTTTGCTCAAGGCCTCAACAAAATTGGTTATCTCATGGGTTAACAAATAAAGGGGCTGCAGCAATGGAGCCAAATATGGAATATCTTGCCTCTAAATTCCAAAGAAGCTCACTATACGTTGTCTGTATTTATTTGCAGTGATATTATTGGGTGTAGCAACTAGTCTCTCACACAGATGCCCAGACCACTGACCCCTAAAGACTTCACTGATAGAACAGGTTTCTGTGCTTTCACAAGGTTTGTCTCCTCCTGTGTGGCATGCATGTGTCTTTCTAAGGTGCTTGCTACTTCCTGTTTACCAGCTCCAATTAGCACAGTGTAAATTTAATGGGTCTATGAGTCAAAATACTCTGATTACCATATGCACCCTGTGACTTGTTAAAATAATCATTCCCGTTTTATCTCTGATGGTCAAGCAAAGCCACTTTGATAACTACCAATCCAGGTACATCTATCATTTCCACTGAAATCAGGCTCATTTCTATGGAGGCGTCTCCCATCACATGCCTACCAAATCTAGCTTTTCAAAATAGTGCTTTTTAAGGATGCTGCTGTTCCTTTCACCAAGGCATTCCTTAAAGTCTTGGTAAGTGTCTTCTGGTCCTCTTGCTGGTTATAATTGGGATGGGAAGTGGTTATGCAACCTATGTATAAATAGATCCACTTCTACATTCCCATCAACTTAAGCCTTTGAAGTATGTCTTCTACAGCTCGCTCAGAAAGTTCCACCATCACGGCCTCACTAGCTGTAGGCCCATCACCTAGGTTTCAAGTAACTGCAGCTAGTTGCTTGAGCCAACACATTAAACCACACACCCTTTGTGGGATTCATAATAATATATCTGGCCTGATACAGCCTTATGTTTCATCTAACACACTTAGAATCAATGCCAGTGGTTTTTACCAATAGTCCTGCTAATACAAATGAATATACTTTATCTCCTCCCAGAGAAGACCTTGCAATTCTCCCTTTGGACTCTCCAGTGTTTAAGTATCATTATGGGTCTAGAGGTAAATTAGGGTTGGTGAGTCTGGGTGGAGGAAGATTTGGCTCCCCTTATGAGGTGACTGCCATAAGTTTAAGTCAACAAGGGAAATATATGAAAAGAAAGTCAAGATCCCTGGGGAAAGAGAAGGAAAGGATGGGCTGTTTACTCAGGGTGGAAAGATTTAAGGAGATTTCAGTATTCAAAATTCTCAGCCTCATGTATAGTTACCCAAATGCTCTTATTTTAAGTCTCTGAATCCCACCCTCATTAACTAGTGTCTTCATTGGCATATGACACCTAGAGAGGTTGAACATTCAGCCAGTGCTGTTTCTCTACAACACATACAGTTGGTCTTTGGGCCTGATTTTCAGTCATTCATGCCCTCTAAATAGGAATTATTTAAGGCCACCACTGAGACTTCTTGATTCTCTTGATTCTCTTCTTGTTCTTTGAGTTGAAAGTTGAAGTCTTTAGGCTAATTCCCACCCCTCCCTCTTTTTGTAAGTTCTCCAAGGCAGTCAGGAGAAGCCAGGATAAAAATTATAATCCCCATTGTTACCAGAGCAGTCAAGACCCATAGTCATTTGATCATGCCTTGCCATCCACTTGTACTACATCCTATACCAGTAACTCGAGTAATTATGACATTGCTACATACCATGAATTACTAGTACACTACTTCCTCTGGCAGAGGATATCTGTGAGATTATCGAGGATATGGGCAACAGAATCCATTTTGAGAGTATGTTCCTTTGGACCGTTCTTGATACTGGTTAATGCATCAGTCAAGGCCCCCACAGGACAAAAATGACATATTCAAGGAATTTAACTGAAGAGAATTTAGTGAAGGAAATATTTTAAGATAGATGGTACAATAGTTAGGGTTCTCCAGAGAAACAGAACCAACAGTATAGATATAGAAAGAGATTTATTATAAGGAATTGGCTCACAAGATTATGGAGGCTGACAAATCCAGAATCTGCAGATCCAGTGTCCCAATCTGAGTCTGAGGGTCAGAAGCTTCTGTAACACCAGGAAGAGATGATCTTCCAGTCTGAACACTTTCAACAGGAGAATTCTTCCTTATCAGTGGCAGAGTATTGGACTTTTGTTCTACTAAGGCCTTCAGCGGGTTGGATGAGCCTCATCCACGTTATAGAGGACAATCTATCATTTAGTCTACTGATTTAATGTTGATTTCAACATTAAATTACTACTATTACAGATAAGTAGGGTTAAGGGAACTGAAAAAAATGATGAATACCAGGGATTAGCTGTAGAATATACTTGTCACCAACATTTTGCCTTCAGGGGCAATGGGGCAGAATTGGAGTCATTAGAGTCTGGTGATGGCTATAGTTATGGAAGGGGCCAATTGACATTAGCTATAGTGATAGAGAAACAAAATCTCTTCCAGAATCACTCTTGTCAAGGCATGAGTCTGTGGAATAAATATCTTGACCTCTATCTGCCTCTCCCTCTCAATCTCCTGCTGATCTTCCAACCCTCCATTAACATTAATCCCATCTGAAAAGTAGTCAGAGGTTGAGGAGTTTGTGTGATGCACTCAGTAGAGATCAGTCTCCTGGACCAAAAAGCATGGCAGAAAAGGACTAAAAATGGAAATGGAGTGGAGAAGCAAATAAAGAATAATCAGAACACCGGTCTTTCTCTTGTACATGTATATACTAAATTCATAGAGGTAGTCTTTTTGGGTCAAAGGGCAAATGCATTTGTAATTTTTATAGACTTTCCAAATTTCTCCACTTAACGATTGTAGCAATTTATATATGATCCAGTCCTCTATGTGAATGCCTTTGACTCACCACTTATCCAACCACATGTTATCGAGTGTTTGGATTTTTGTCAATCCAGTGGGTGAAAAATGTTATCTCTATGAAGTTTTCTTATGCATTTTTTTTTCTGAAGGGGCATAACATATTCATATAAGTTAATAAGAACCAATTCAGTTACAAAGTAGCAAGAAACTCAGCTTAATCTGGTTTAAGCAACAGAGAAGAAAAAAGATTCACATTAAAGAAGTCAGTGGTTGTATTGAGAGACATGCCTTGACCCAATGACTCAAAGGATGTTATCAAGCCTGGCTTTTCTCCCTATCTCTCTGTATTCCCATCTCTGTTTTACTATCTCTCTCTTTCTGTGTCTTTCTCCCCTTCCCTCTGTTTGGCTCTATTCCCAGATGGTCTCCCTCTTGTAGTGGCCCCAGACAGCACCAGGCTTTTGTCCCCACAGTTCCAAGTTCAGCACAAAGACCTAGACCTGATTCTTGTTGACTTCGCTTGTATCACATGTCTGTCCTTGAACCATCACCAGGGCAGGGAGACGTGCTGCTCCATGCGTCCAGGCCTGAGTCACAGGATCACACACCTTCCTACCTAGGCCTACATCTTCAAAGATGGCCATGTCAATATAACGCAGCTGCACTATTTACAGTAAAAGTTGTGTTCATCCACATCCCAGAAGGAGATGGGATAAACAGCCCTAAGCTCATAAATAAAGCAGTTATTGCCCCAGTCCAGAATCTACAGGTGACAAGTATTCTTAGTTGGGTCCTAATGTGGCTTCTCATAGTCCAGCAAACAATGATTAAATGAAAACCATCACTCACATTATACATTTACAGGGAGAGATAATGACAATTGAAATAAAAACCTTCCACTTGGAAGAGAGAAAAATGGGGAACAGCCCATAGTGGCCTCTGACCTTGAACACTTACCAAGACCGCTGACTCTGAGGTGAAATGAGCTCATTAGTCATACAATGTGACCACTCTGGAAGGCTCTCCCTTCTCTTTATCTTCCATGGGCCCAGGTGAGGTGGGGACCTTTGGTGAAGATGCTTCTTTATGGTTGCATCTGTTTAGCATCTTATTTCCTGAAGGAGTAGTTTTGCAGGCCTGGAATAGCCTCAGAGATTGTACAATTGCAGGCTACTCTTTGTTAGGTTAAGTTTTCTGTGGCTGTGAATCTCCCTTAAGATGTCAGGAGGCAACAGCCCTGCAAGGTATTATTATCCTCATTTCATACATGTAGATTCTACAGCTCAGAAAGAAATGTGAAGTGGCTTTGCCTAAAGCCATTCAGCTGGGGAATGATACAGCCAATATTTGTGAAGAGGAGTCCGCCTTTTCCCCTCTGTTCCACAGTGCTTCCCTGTGTACCTCATAAAAAATAGTTTTTCTGCAATATCTCTATTATTATTAGCAAAAATTTCATATCTAGCAACTCTAGTGGGAAATTCATGTTCACTGCCTCTCCTCCATGCCCTACTAAATTTCTCTGTCAATCAAAGTAAAATAATGAAAGAAAAAAAAAAAACCACAGAAAAATTCTCACTTTGTCCTGCAGGTGCCACCCTTGTCATAGAACATCTATTTCTAGCTTTACAGCATAGATCTCTCAGGGCTGCAATAGACCAGAAATTCTACAAGAAGCAACAAACTGACTGCAATTTATGTAGTTCAGTGGCAGCATCCATAACCTGTTTTTATTGTTCTGTAGTTCCTAGTGGGTACTAGTTAGGACTTGTTCAATGTTTAATTCATTTACTTTTTGAATAGGCAATATATTTATGTGACTCAAAAACAAATGAAAAGTACAAAAAGAATATAGTGAAAAACTTTTCCATTTCACCAAGTCCACACCAAGACTACCAATGTTATTAGTTTCTTGTGTACTTTCCAGAGGATGTTTTATTCGTATACAAGAAAAGATTTTTTTTTAAAGCCACCTTCTTTTATTTTGTGTGTTAGTATATACACTATAACATTTTCACTCATCTTCATTATTATATACAATGCTGTAGCTTGGAAACAGGTTTATTAGTATGCAAACATTTTTTCTCCTCCCCCTTTTTTTATAGCTTCAAAGTATTCCCATTGTATGGATGCACCTAAACTTATGGACTCAGTTCTCCACTGATCAATATGTAAGTTGATTTCTTTTCTATACAAAATAATGCTAAAATAAGTAGCCTTATGTATAGTTCATTTTGCTTGTGTATGAAATATTTGATGACATTTGAGAATGCATGTATTTGCAATATTTATAGGCATTTCCAAATTGCCCTTCACAAGGCTTGATCCAGATTATTCTCCTGCCAAGGATATATGAAGTTGTTTATTTCCCCATAGCTTGGCCAACACAGTGTGTTTGGGGATTTTTGTCAATCAGTCTGAGAGTGAAAAAAAGGTATCTCAGTTTTGTTTTTTATTTTTCTTATTATAAACGAGTTTGAACATTCTTGCTTAAGAGCCATTTGAATGAGTTAGAATCCCTTTGACTGCAAGTGATAGAAAGCCCAATTCCATGGCATAAGCAAGAAGATATTTGTTTCCTCCTGACTAAAAAGTTTGGAAGTAGATGTAGAACTTTCAATGGGCCTTAATTAAAAGATTTAAATGTCACCAGGGCCTGTGATTTCTCTTGTTAGTTAGCTCATTCGTGTTCTCTCGCTCTCTCTCATTCTTTTTGCTGGCTTCCCCTCTCACTCTTTTGCTTCAGATTCATTCTGTCTATACCCTATCTTCAAACAGTTTCTGCCCTAATTCGTACTGACTTGCACTGAACTGGGCATTCAGTGCTTTGATTTTCCAGGCTCGAGTCACATGATGGAATCAAAATCCCACCAACTAGATGGAGTGAGTGAGGGATGGGCATTCTGGCTGTTCAGTGGAAGATCAAAGAGGTGTTACACGGAGCAGGATGAGTAAGCACTGGCTGATGAACAACACAGATTGGTGCTGTAGGTAATCTACTCCCTTAACACCATAACATCTACACAGGTACCCTTTTATTCACATGTATCCCTTGAAAAACACACATGCCAGAATTGTAATGCAGCCATAGTCCATGCTATAAAACTGTACTCATCCCCTTCCCAGAAGGAGACATAGTGACTTATCTAGTTATTGGTCCAAGTCCAAGATTTCTCGGTGATGGGCAGTCTCCTTGTTAGGTCCTGATGTGACTCCACTCAGCCCAGCAAACTATGGTTCCAATATAACCATAATACACACATGAAGGGTCAGAATAAGAACAGAATAAATACAACAAAAAATCCACTGGACAAGGAGGAGAGTAGGAAATGGCATAAAGTGGTCTCTGGTCCATGGCATTTCACATGACATACAGGAGAGGAAGAACATATCCCTGACCAGGAGGTAATGTGACCTGGGTATTCTAGTCAGTCCTCTGGAAGGACCTCCTTTGTCCTGTATCTGCCGTGGTCCCTACGGAGCTGGTTACTATGGAGGAGGAGGCCCCTTCTGTGGGCTACATCTCTTTAGCAGCTCTCTTCATGTTGGAATGGACCTGGGGGGGGGGACGTGGGGGGTTAGGATTACCTTAAGCGTTGAATAATTGCAGCATGTTGTTTGCCAGACTTGGCATTTCTCTAGCAAGATAAGTCTCTTAAAACACTGTGAGACATTAACCTGCAATATAGACAGCATAGTTCACATTTTACAAGAGTACGCATCATGGCTCAGAAATATTAAGTTCCTTTACCTAAAGTCACACAGCTGGGGAGTAATAAAGAGTGAATGACAAAGCCGCTATTTGCAACCAACGTTGTTTAGCTCTAAGGCCTACGCTTCCAAAATGTTTATGTGAAAATTATATTCACAATAACTAGCAATTCTAATGGGAAAAATCACCACTTCTCCTACCTATGCTCTGCTAAACTCCTCTCCTATTCTTCCCCATTCCTTGGACCCAAAGGACAAACAAATTGAGGTATTCTGTTTGTCCTGTAGGTGCCGCTATAACCACATGATGTTTCTCTAGTTCTGCAGTCTGATCTCAAGACTGAAAAGGATCAGAAATTCTAGAAGATGGAGTCCAGTCTACATAAAATTCAGTCTAAGACCCCCCTCCCACTCATGAATTTAATTTCCCTGGCTTCAACATATAAGTTAGGACTCTTTTCCCCTGAAATTTTATGTCTTTCATTTTTGAATAGGTTATATAGGCATAGGTTTCAAAAAATTAAAATGTACCAAAAAGTCTTCTTTGAAAAAAAATCTCCCTCCATTCCCCTCCCTTAGCTACCAATTTTCTCCTCATAGCCTTTACCATGGTAATTCTACCAATTTCCTCCTCATAACCTTTACCATGGTAATTCATTTTTTGTCTATGGTCCCAGAGATTGTAATGCATATGCAGCTAAATATTAACACAGATTCCTTTCCCCCATTCCTTTTTAATCCCATTTCCAGCCTGCTATTCACATTCCTCTGTTCCTTTTTTTCTACACAACTATATATTTGAGAGATTTCCATGATACGTTCTTAAAGAAACTTAGTTCTTCTAATGAGTTTAGAATTCTCCACTACGTGAGGGAAACCAGTTCTCCATGAATGATGAACATTTAGGTTGATTCTTGAGTGTTTGCACTTCCGAACACTGCTCCACTGAATAACCTTGTGCACGTCTCATCTTGCACGTGTGGATTTATACACCTGCAGGACAAATAACACAAAAGCATAATTATGAGGTCAAAGGATACATATATTTGCAATTAAACAAATAATGTCTAATTTGCCATCTTTAGGGATTGTTAAATTCACGCTCTTCCCAGTGAAATAAAATATTTCCCCACAACTTGGCCAATATAGCGGGTGATCAATTTTAGTTTTATTTTTTTGCCACCAGGTAGAAAATACTATCTCATTTTTAATGCATTATCTTTATTATGAGTAAGGTTGAGAAGCTTTTAATATGCCACATTAGAAATGATTAGGGGTCGGGACATCTGGGTGGCTTAGTCAGCTGAGTGTCTGACTTCGGCTCAGGTCATGATCTCGGGGTTCATGAGTTCAAGCCCCACATTGGGCTCGCTGATGTCATCCTGTCAGCGTAGAGCTGGCTTAGATCCTCTGTCCCCCTCTCTCTGGCCCTCTCCTGCTTGCGCTCTCCCAAAAAATAAATAAATAAATTTAAAAAAATAAGAAATGATTAGGGGTCTTTTAACTACAAGCAACACCCCCCCCCACCCTGACCCCACAAAAAAACAAAAACAAAAACAAAAGCATAACCTCACTCTGGCTTTAGAAAAGGGGATTTATTGACTTTACAACGGAAAGGTCAAGGGTAAATGCAGAGCGTCCAGCATGTCTGGATCCAAGGGTTCAAACAGCGTCCTGAAGCCCTGCTTGCTTTCTCTTTCTCTCTCCTACTCTACCCCTCTATATGCCTCTTCCCAGTCTCCCTCACTTGTTGGTCAGGCAAGATCCAGGACCGTATCCTTGAGACCCTTCTGTGGGCTGTGTTTATTTAGCATCTCACTTCCTATTGAAGTGGTTTCAGAGAAGGCCTGGGGATACCAGAGGCATGGAGCACTCACAGGCCACTGGTGGGGGCAGGGTTGGTACTACCTCAGTGACTCAATTCACTTCTAATATTAATAGCACCAATATGATCAGGTAGTTTTATCCACATTGTACAAGTAAAAAAACTATGGATTTTAAAAGATATCAGTGCCTTTGCCTAAAGCTACACAGACAGTCAGTGATAGGGACAGTATTTGTATCCAGGTGGATATGACAGTATATCTACAGACATTAGCCAAGTACTTTTGTTCAGGAACTCCAGTGGAAAACCAATCACCACCCCCATCATGCCTTACAGCCAGCTCTTAGAAAAAAATAAAAAGAAAAAAAGAACCAAACAGAAGATTCTCAGTGTGCCCTGTAGATGCCACCATTGCTACAGGATATCCTTTTTTCAGCTGCGCAACAGCTCTTCAAAGCTAGATTCTAGAAGATGGAAGAAAGCCTGCTCCTTCTATTCATGCGGCTGATATTTCAGAGCAAGCATTCTACATAGAACTTAGAATTCCAGAACCCCACTCTGCTGTGACTGTATCTTGCTTTAAAAGAATATCTGTTGAAAATACTTGTGAAGAGTTGATACAATTCCAAAAATTTTTAAATACAGTGAAATAAAAGGTATACAGTAAAAAATCTCCCTCTGAATCTTAGCCTCTAAATATTATGTTCCACTGTCCCACCCGATAGATAGCTACTCCTCTGTTTCTCTTCTGTCTTTCCTGAAAGATTCATACACATGTAAGCAATGATGAAAAGATGTTTCTTTCCTCCCTCTCTTTTTTAAACAAATATTTTACATGAATATATGCACTTACACATTTTTCTCTTAGTATAAATTAAAGATATGTCCATATTGGCACAAAAAGAAATTCCTCATTCTTTTTTACTGCTCATATATTCCTCTGTATGAATGTACCTAATTTTTTCATTTATCCAGACCCTTATTAATGGATGTTTAGACTGAATATTTAGTGTTACAAACAGTGCTGTAATGAATAAATGTCTTTTTATTTTACATGCTGTAGAAGTGAAATTGTGGAACTAAAAGGTAAATGCATTTGTAATTGTGATAAGCATTTCCCAATTACCTCCCTTATGATTGTACCACCTTCATACTTTCACCAGTAAAATATGACAACTACTATTCCTCCAAAGTTGGTCAGTATCATGAGTTATCAAGATATCAGTTATTTGCAAATATACCAGTTGAAAACTGGTATGTCAGTGCGGTTTTATTTTTATTTTCCATATTATAAGTGAGGTTAGGCATTTTTTCATTTATTGAAGACCCATTGGATTTAGTTGAGATTTTTTTCACTTGCAAGTTTAGAAAACCCAACTCCTCGTGACTAAAATGCAAAGAAGAAATTTATTATTCACATAACTAGACATGAACGTTCTTGGAGATGGAGATCTCTCTCTGTCTCTGTCTCTCTCTCCCCCCAGCTTCACTCTATCTTAGATAGGCTTCTTTCATGTGGTGACCCCTGGAGTTTGTCTTAAAACTTCGCAGCTCAAGGGCACCTAGGTAGTTAAGTCAACTGACTTAGCATCCTACTCTTGACTTCAGCTCAGGTCATGATCTTAACGGTCATGGGCTCAAGCCCTGAGTTGGGCTCGCACTGAGCAAAATTGCTTGGGATTCTCTCTCTCCTTCTCTCTCTGCCCCTCCCCTGCTTGTGCTCTCTCTCTCTCAGAAATAAATAAATAAGCTTAAAAAAAAAAAAAAAACAACTTCACAGCTCCAAGGTTAGCAAGAACTTCTGAACCAGATCCTCTTATTATTGACTCAAATTGAATTTTATGTTTGTATTATTATGTCTAAAGATTATAGTGTTCTGACTGTCTTGGTCTGAGTCTAATCTCTCTTCTTGTGCCAGAGATGGGGTCAACTTTACCCACACTAATGTGGATTAAGGGTTGGAGTTAAGATTCAGGGATTAGGATTAGGATTTCCTTGAGGAAAATTAGAATTGTGTAACATAAAGAAAAATGAATGAATACTGAAATAGGTACCTAGCCTCCACACTTATCCTTCTTGTGTACATATGTCTTAAGAAATGCTCATATCTACAGAAAACATTAAAAATAATTTACCCCTTTCTAGAAGGGTGCAACCTATTCTTTATTGCTTCAAATCTGGGATATATAGGTGATACCCAATCTTGGTCAGATCTAGGCTTGAATCCTCACAATTACAGGAATTTTTAGTAAGTGTTATATTTACTGTAAATAAAATATTAGAGCAATTTCTACTAGATCATAATATTAGTCACTCAATCGATACACAAACTATTCACTGATAAAAAAAATACTGTAATGATAATAAGAACTATATGGGAAATGTAGAAAATGGGGAACACAACAGTGATTACCAGAACATCACCCATATTGTGCCTTAGAGTTCCTTAGTGATACAACCTAGTCATTCTGTTTTTTTCTCTAGGCCATTTTTCTTTGTTTGAAGTAGTCTTATTGGGCTGTGATCTTTAATAGCTCACTTCCTGTTGGAGTGAGTTTGTGGGGCCTGGGATTGCCATAGGGATTGAATATCATGGACCCGTTGTAGCTGAGTTTTAAAAAGAAAACTTTAGTGAGCACCACATTTACAAAGGTGGTGATAGTATCCGCATTTTACAAATGGGTAAACTAAGGCTTGGAGAGGTTAGGAGGTCTTTGCCTAGTTACAGAGGTATGAATGAGAGGGAGAGCATCAGAATCTTTCTTTAACACACTGCCATCCCAAACTGCTGTCTATAAAATAGCTTTGTTTGCAGAGTTTACATTATTAATTATGAAAACTTTCATTTCTAGCCACAGCAAAGGGAAACCCAGGATCACAGTCCCTCACCATGTGTCTTAAACTCTTCTGCCTTTAAAGGGGGAACAAAGTAACAAAAAATTCTCAATTTGTCCTGTAGGGGCCGCCTTAATCACAGAATATCTCTTTTGAGACTGCAGTCCTGAGCTTTCAGCACTGCAATAGACCAGAAATTCTAGAATGTAGAAGGCCAATAGGTCAATATACATCAACAGTTCAGTGCCAGGATCCCTACACACATGATTAGTTCTAATGAATAAGTCAGGACTCTGTTATTTTCTTTTAAATACATATACTGAAGTTTTGAATAAGTAAAATACTTATATGATTCTAAAATAAAAAGAATAAAGGGATATTCACTAAAAAAATCTCCTTTTTAAACTTGCTCCCTATCTAAGTTCCCAAGCCTGCTTCCCAAATATTTAATAACTCATTAATATCCTGCATACCCTTCCAGAAAGTTACATGTATACAAATATATATTCTGTCTCATTCTCTTTTGATACAAGTGATAGCATAAAAATAATTGGTTCACAGAAGAACATGTTTTAAAAATACTACACATCAGAATAAAAATTCCTGAATTTTTTTTAACATCTTTATAGTATGCCACCATATGGATGTATCATACTTCATTTAATCTCTTGAGAAGCATTTAGTTTGATTCTTATCTCTAATCGTTACAAACGGTACTGTAATGACTAATCTCATATATATGTTGTTTTCCACATGTGTAAGTACATTTGTAGAACAAATTTCTAGAAATGGGTCTTCTGGGGCAAAAGTCCATATATGTTTAATTTTATTAAATAGTCCCACATTACCCTTCAAAAACATTATAACCAACTTATATTTCATCAGAAACGTTTGAGGATGCTTATTTTTTCACAGCTTATCCATCATGGTTATGTTACCAAAAGTTTGGATCTTTTGGTCTAATTGATGAAAAATGGCATCTCTTTCATTTTACATTTTTTTGATAAGATTGAAGAATTTTTCAAAAGTTTAAAACATTTTCAATTTTCAACTGATAGATTCAGAAAATCAAACACTATTAGGCTAACGGGAAACAATGGTGATTAATTTTTTTGTAAGGCATGTAGGTACTTCATTTTAGCTTCCAGATTTCTGGTGACTTGGCCCTGTGTAAAGTAAACCTCTGAGAAGCATCTAGGTTTCATCTTCCCCTCAGTTCCTGTGCTACAGAACAATGATGGTGTCTTGGTCCTGGGGCTGTTGTTCTCCTCCCAGATGTTAACCAGTCACCACCAAATGTGGGACTCTGGGTGAACAGCTTGCATGGAGGTATGGCAATGAGCTACTTACATTAATGGGGTTTTTGGGGGGGGGGCAGTGGGGTGCATGGGGTCCAAAGCTGATGACCAAGAAAGAATTCTTGAAGACATCTTTGGTGCAAAAAGGTGATTTTATTAAAGCACGGGGACTGGACCTTGGGCAGGAAGAGCTGCCCCCGGGAAGGTGAGGAGAGACTGGTTATAGACTATGTAGTTGGGGGAGGTAAAGTCCAGGAGAAGTTTCCAATGAGATTTTCCTATGCTAAAGAAAACTCCCAGGATACTGGAGGCCTAGCTATTGTCAGCTAGGGTTTCTCCACCCTTCTCTCCTCACCCCAGCAAAGCACTAGCATTAAGACAGTAGGGAGTTCCTGGAGAAATGTTTTATTTGTCTGCCTCAAGTATTTGTCAATGGGTTGCAGGTTATAAGGAAATTTAGTTTTATCTGCCATTTCCTTCTGCCTTTGTTTCCCACATCACTATGGAGGGGTGATGTTGGGACTCCAGGAAATAGAGTCTATAGTTTTCTGGAGATTAGGCTCTTGATTGCCTTTTTAGTAAGATATTTGTAAATAGATGGAGACTCAGGTCCTGCAAGACTATGATCTTTATCAGTTAGCCATTTGTATTTCCCCTTTCCTTTGTTCTTGGGCAGCCAGAAGTGCCCAAGGAATATCACACATATCTCACCTGGGGGTGGGGGAAGGTTGTCTGCGGCCTGTCAGCTTGCCTTTGCTCCCTCATCAACAAGACTCATTCCACCTAGGAGTGGATTTTTCTACCTATTTCTTTGCTTCTCCTCAGCATGTAGATCAATCTCCTTATAGAATTAATTTACTCAGTCTCAGGCTCCAGTTCAAGATGGTTGCCATAGTCACTGGTCACACCAAAAGGGTTTCATCTTTTGAACCCAGCAAAAGCAAAATCACTCGATTCTTTTACCACCCCTGTTCTCTTCCCCAGAATGTGGTCCATATTTCTTCCTTTTTGGTCAGCCATTTCCACAATCATCTCTTCCCACCACTTCCATAGTCCTGTATGTCTTTTCAAAATTACCACAACATACATTTATCATCATGTGTATGCAATTGTATTTATTATACAACACTCATCCCCACTCATTTGCTTTACTTACCTGGCTCCTATAGTTAACCTGTCTTTGGACCTATAATTAATCTTTCGTATAATTTGAGGGAGCAAAGCACTATAAAGGTCACTTTCAAATTCCAAGTCCAAATAGAAAGAGGAAAAAACATTCTGGAGTGTAAGACTATGCCTACATTGATACAAAACCAATTACTTAGAAAAAAAAACAACTGTTGTCCCTCCAGGAAATTCAATTATTTATTTCTTTTTTACCAAATTGGTTTAATTGACCAACTGTTTTGCTTTTAGATGAACACAACTTCAGACTGCTGTTTTATAAGCTAGTTAGAAGTCACAGACTAATTAGAAAAGCCAGGAAGTCCATGATAAACTAGAAAATATTTCAAAGGATTAGATGAGCCTCTTCACAAAGAGTTTTTGTGTAGAAGTTGTACATGTACATTTGGGAAGAACATGAGTTTGGAGCCAGCAAGCCTACATCAACTATAATCTTAGTCATATTTTTTGCTGGGGTGTTTGAACAATTATTAAGCCTCTCTGAGCCCACATATAAGATTATTAAGAATCTACTTTCATTTACTAAATATTAATTGAGTCCACTATGATGTAAGCTCCATGACATTTGGAACATAGGAAGTAGCCAGTAATATTTGTTGTAGTGTTGATTATAACCTAGTCTATGTGCTATATCCCCTGTGTACAAAGGGTGATCAAGATATAGCTCCCTACACTCAGGGACATTTAGGAACTGTATGACCAGCCAAATAAGAAAGCAGGACATTTCAGTACCTATAGGGGTTAGTGCAGGGAAGAACATATGAATTTGGGAATCTACCATCAATTCCCTATCCCTATACAGTAGCATAGAGGCAGAAAGGAATGGTGAGCCATGAGTTTGAAGAGAGAAAATAGGGATATATCATGAAGTGTCTGGTGGGTCTAACAAAGGCATTTGTCTTCCATCTCAAAGCAAAAGGGAAGAGTCCCTTGAAGAGTCCAAGCAAATAAGTGTCATGATTGGACGTGTGTTTTCAAATGTTCCCTTTAGCTGCTATGTGGAGAAAGGACTGAGAAGGAGCAAGATTCTGTAGAGAAACCAGTATATGCAAGAAAGAGTCGTAGCCTCAACCAGTAGAGATAGAGAAAAGGGAATTAAAATGTAGAAGCTAAGTGTAATGATTGCTTAGTTGGGGACACCAACGGAATTGGAGGAAGCTGAAATTTCTAGCTCTTATAACCATGTAGATAACAGTGCTATTCACATAGATAATAAGCACAGGAAGAGGAACAAGAACTTTTGGGGGAGGCAGTGGGCAGAAATAATGAAAAAACATTACATGTGATAATCATGTGATATTAATGGTATATCCGTTGGAGCTGTTCAGTTGGCTGTTGCAGATATGGATCTAAAACTCAAGAGAGACATCCATGAGATATCAGTTTGAAAGTCATTAGTATGTAGATGCTAACTGAAACTAGGAGCAGATGATATTGGTCAGGGTGAATGCACAGAGCAGAAAATAAGAGCCTAGAGTCTACAGTGGCCTTAGGCCCAGCAATACTTAAGGCAGTGGCTGTGAAAAATGGCTACATGCTGAAATCACCAGGGAACTCATAAAGAACAGTGATGCTAGAACCCTACCCCAGACCAATTAAATCAGAATCTCTGGAGCTGGGGTCCCAGCACAAACATTTGTTGAAAGCTTCCCAGGTGATTGTAATATACAACTATGGCTGAGAACTCTGACTTAACGGGTATGTCGAAGCAGGGGAGAGTTTGGGTAAAAATCCAGATAATATGGTCTCGTAGAAGTTCAAAGGACAGAATCTTTAGAAGAAAAGGAGTGGCCAACGGTGTCACATGCCTTGAATAGTAGCAAAAATTATCACTGATGGTTTGAACAGTATCAGGAGCAAAAAATTATTGTCAGATTGCTATAGATTATTAGTTAGGATTCTGATGCTAAAAGCCTCTAATAGCATTGGCTTAAATAAGACAGAAGTATATTTCTTATTCAAGTCCAAGATATTGGAGGATTGTCCATTCAGTCTGGAATGGTATTCCATTGTTTCAATTCCCAAGAGCCTTCCACCTTGTTCCCGTGTCATGTGTGGTTCCCATGTTCCCAAGTTCTTTTCATGACCCAAGTCAGCTCCCAGTGTTTGAGTTATTTCATCCACATTCTACCAGTAGGAAGGAGATAAAAAACAAGAAGTGCATACTCCCTCATTTTAGGATAATTTCTCCAAAGATACACATACTACTCCCTATCCAATCAGTCAGAATCTAGAGACATGGACACACAGCACAGCAAGGGAAGCTGGGAAATAGAGTCTTTATCTAGATAGTCCAGTGCCCCGCTAAATATTGGGGTGCTATTTCTATGGAAGATGGGGAGACTGGACTGTGGGGACAGCTAATATTATCTTTTAAAATAGGGTTGATAAATGAATGGGAGCAAAATAAAAACAATGTAAGAAAGTCTTTGAAGATTTTTAGCTTTGAAGAGGAAAAGAGCATAAGGCATTCACCATCTGGGGACAAGAGGACACAGTGCAGTTCTAAACAATGGTTTGAATGTTTGTTGATTTAGAATGGAAGAGACTAAAACATGTTAAAAGGTTAGTAAGAGCACTCAAAAGAGAGAGAGGGTTTTCAGTCAGAGAAGACACAGGGAAGCTTGATAAAGCCAAGTACCTGAAGAGGCAGGGAAGGGGGGGCTTCCTTTTTTGAGCTGAGCTTCTAAAACTTTTTTCATTCTTTACCACAGCTATTACAAACTTTCTTCATTCTCTTCAAGTCTCCCGCTACACTACCTCAGTCCTAATTCTTAGTAGATAAACTCAAGTCCTACACTGAGAGAAGGACCCATAAACTTCTTTCTGCCCTCCTCCAGAATAACTGTATCTGTACCCAGTCTCCTACCCATTCTCTCATCTAGAGTTCATCCTGCCAACCTGAGCTCTAGGACAACAGCATCAGTATTCCTGAAAGCATGCTAGAAATGCAGACACTTAGACCCTACCCAGACCTGCTGAGTCATAATTTGCATTTTAACATGATAATGGGAGATGACTAGAGAAATACAGAGTGGTCAGATGATGTTGAGGGCTTAAATGAGGGTGCAGACCACACACTAGTGGTGAAACGGATCTGCATGGTTGTATCGCTTTCTCTAACAGTACTCAGCAGCCCAGGTGTAGAAGCATAAAAAATGGATTAACTGTTTTGAGAAAGAAAAGTGATTCCATTCGGAGAATACCTAGTGCTATGACTGGCACCTAGTAGACCCACCAAAATGTTAACACCCACATCTTAAATGCAAACCATATAAGGTATGAAATAATAATTGTTGAGGGGTGTCACCAGCTGCCTTTTTCCTTACATCCTTTCTTCATTTATGTCAGTGAATATGCCTATTACCTACGCATGCTCCCTTATCTCTGGAGTTAGGAAGCTCTGCATGCTTATAAATAATCTGCGGTGCTTTTAAAGACAGATTTCACCTACTTCCAAAGATTCCAGCTTAATAGATTTGGAGGTGAAGGAGCATATCTGTAATTTTAAAGCATTCTCGGTGATTCTGATGCACCTGGGCCATAGACAACAGTGAGAAATACTGTCCTCAATCAGGTATCTTTGCAATTACGATCCTGTTGCCTTTGTCATTCTGTCTGGTACACCAGAAATTCCTCTTTTCACCCTTTGCTGACGTGAAATCTCAGTTTAATACTAGTGTCTTCCAAGAATCCTTAGCTATCCTTAGCAATTTTACCCCATAATTAAGGTACTTCTGCAGCATTCTGATAGAGATGCCTACATGATATATGCATGGAGGTACCCTGTGCTTGCTCATTATGTCCTGTGACATTACATTCCCCAGTCTTCCACGGCCACTTTGGACTGCATTCTCTCTAAGTGTAGGTAGGGGTCTTATCTCTGACTAGAGCACAGTTTGACACTGGAAGGAGCCCAGTAACTGTATGCCAGATGAGTAGATAGGTGAACAAATATCACAATGTATGAGAATCAAGAAACAGAAAAATTGACGGCGATACCAAAAGCAAGCAATGTATTGGAAAATGAAGATGTGAGAAACGGAATAAAGTAAAGAAAAAAAATGGGTTTAGCAGGAAGAGAATCATTAGAGCTTGGAAGACAATGTGGGTGATTTAATCACAAATAGTTTTAAGAAACATGAGAAAAGGAGTCTGCAGGCAACTGGAAATAGACTCTTAAGTACCTGACAAACCTGAGAAAAATAGGTAGCGAGAAAATCAATGCATTGAAACTCAACAAAGCTTCAATGTACCATCCCTTTTCAATCACTTGGAAGGAAAATGATGTTTAGTACATCCTCCTTCTTCATGTTTGGACCTTTAAATAGGGTATTTGGATTCACAGACTGTAGCCAGCTCAGATGGTCTCTCCTTCCAGCACACTGCCGTACTTTTTAAATGACACCAGGCTTCCAAGCAAGATTGATTGTAAACTTGAAAAGGTTATATGTGATGTAATGAATAACACATGCTACTCCCTCAAGCGCGTCTCTGAAACGGCACACACTCAGGATCCTGTATGTTATCATAGTTTAGAATAAAGATTGGGAAGGGATCTTGCAGGCAAGCCAAAAGAAAACTTCCCATTATACTTGCTTAACACACTGCTCTATCTTGAATTCATTCACTCATTGAATGCACAGTAATTAAAAACTGACTATTTTTGGCGTTCTGTAAATGTTTGTGAATGAACGGGTGGATGAAAGGATATTACGTGCCAGTCACAATGCAAGGTGCTATGAGGATAATAAGATAAACATAGGACCTAATCTTAATAGAGATTGCAGTCTAGTAAGGGAAATCAGACATAAGCAACACTTTTCTAAATCACATGTGATGGGCCATCACAGCGTTACACATTTTACTATGAGAATATAGACTACAGGGAAAATGGGATTATTTCTAATTACAGTGCTGGAGAACTTTTATAAGAAATAGTATTAAACTGAAACTTGAAGAATCTGGATGTGCAGATCTGCGGGGGTGGGGTGTTCAAAAAAGAACGTAAGATAGACTGTGTTGGAAATATGTGGACGTTGGAGAAGGGATTAATTTGAATAAGATCTGGAGTTTATGAGGATGACATTGGGTAATCATATTGGAAAAGTACACTGAGAGCTTCCATAAAGGTTTTTTAAAGTTTTTGATCCATTAACTTAGCACAGGATCAGGAACTGCTAAGATTTTTGGAATGTTTATTATGGAACAGACACAACGTAATTCCATAAATTATCCCACTTAAGGTTTCACAATAACCTCATATGTAGGTTCATAAGGTCCTCCTTATCAACATATAATTGGTGCTGGAAAAGCCCAGTTAAAAGATGCTTCTTTAGATGGAAAACATCATTTCATGGTAAATTGTTAGGGAAAAGTGTTTGATCATTATCTTTAAAAATTAACAATGCACCATATATTTATTTTACCTTTTTTTTTAAGTTGATTTATTTTTCACAGAGAGAGAGAGAGAAAGAGAGAGACAGAGCATGGGTGGGGGAGGGGCAGAGAGGGGGAGACACAGAATCCCAAGCAGGCTCCAGGCTCCGAGCTGTCAGGAGATTGCAATCTAGTAAGGGAAATTGGACGCGGGGCTGGAACTCACGGACCGCGAGATCATGACCTGAGCCGAAGTCAGACACTCAACCGACTGAGCCACCCAGGCGCCCCTATTTTTTTTACCTTTAATCAACAACACATATATAGTATAATTTCAACTTTGTGCTAATTCTTAAAACTAACAAAGAATAGTTCAAATGGGGTTTTTTTCGAGGATGAGTGTACTTTTTCCTAGAAAATGACATGATTGCATAATGTAATATTCTTTTTTTTACATTTATATTTTCAACATGATCATAAAGAATCCTGACTTTGTAAAATCATTTTAATTCGTCATGAATTTCCTCAGAAATATGACGTAAAAATTATTCTCCTTTGAAGCGCCTATCATGTCATTGTTCTGGTAAATTTCTTTTCATGGAGTGTTAACGTGCTTAATTCTGTCAAATATTTACCAATGGCTTTGTGTGTAAGTCAAATAGTTTTTCACTTTTGCTGACCTCATGACATCCTGCGTCATTTGCACTGTTTACATTCTCATTTGACAGTCAGTTGCACTATATTCCTAATGGTCGTTACCATTATCTGAAAATGCAGACAGTTTGGGACACTTCAGTGGGAGTCTGACAGTCTTTGACAAGCAAAGCCAACGCACTTGAGTGGGGAGGGGGCAGTTAAAGAGGTCAATTCATTAATCAATATGTTCATATTATGGCATGGTTTATTTTTCTACAACAGCTTGAATCATAAATATTGAGATAGTGAGAACTCCCTGTATGTTAAGATTCTTATTACACAGATGTCTGAGACCCACAGAAGTCAAACAATGTGTGTATGGGCCATATAGCTGGTAAGTGATAGAACCAGTATTTAAAGGCAGTCTAACTGGGTGTTTAACCAGTAAGCAGTGAACGGGTGGGTCAAGTGTTTTTAGCTGTTGATTGGGGGGTAAGTCACCACCACAAGTTTACAAAACATGGAAAGCTCATCCTGCTTACTTGTAAGTGATCTTTCCCCTAAGTTTTAAAATTACAAAGATTCTTGGGGCGCCTGGGTGGCGCAGTCGGTTAAGCGTCCGACTTCAGCCAGGTCACGATCTCGCGGTCCGGGAGTTCGAGCCCCGCGTCAGGCTCTGGGCTGATGGCTCAGAGCCTGGAGCCTGTTTCGGATTCTGTGTCTCCCTCTCTCTCTGCCCCTCCCCCGTTCATGCTCTCTCTCTGTCCCAAAAAATAAACGTTGAAAAAAAAAACAATTTTTAATAAAATTACAAAGATTCTTAATTTTCAGTCTTTTATACCTAACATATGTAGTCAATGTGTTTAAAGATTTTTAGCTCAACCCACAAGTTTTGATAATCTCTTCATTGACCCATAAATTATTTACAATTATGTTTTTAAGTTCCTAAACAGAGAAGGAAGACACTCTTTTGGCTATTAATTTTTCATTTTATTGCAATGAGATTTGAGAATATTATCTACATGATGTAGAATCTAAGTTGAGCACTGTTTGTTAAGAATTGTTTTGGAAGCTTATGGAGTCAGTTTTTGTAAATGACATACATGTGTTTAAAAAGAATGTGTGGGGCACCTGGGTGGTTGAGTGTCCCACTCTTGATTTGGGCTTAGGTCATGATCTCATAGTTTGTGAGTTCGAGCCCCATGTCAGGCTCTGTGCTGACAGTGAGGAGCCTGTTTGGAATTCTCTCTGTCTCTATGCCTCTCTGTCTGACTCTCTCTCTCTCAAAATACATAAAAACAAAAAACAAAAAAACTTAAAAAAAAAGGATGTGTGTTTTTTAACTGTTAGGTATAGGATTCTACATAAGTATAGTAGATCAAACTTGTTAATTTTCCCAAAACATAGTCTAAATCTTTATAATTTTTTTTTTTTTTAATTTTAATACATACTTATTTTTGAGAGACAGAGAGAGACAGAGCATGAGCAGGGGAGGGCCAGAGAGAGAAAGAGACACAGAATCTGAAGCAGGCTCCAGGCTCTGAGATGTCAGCACAGAGCCTTATGCGGGGCTCAAACCCACAAACTGCAAGAACGTGACCTGAGCCAAAGCCCGATGCTCAACTGACTGAGCCATCCACGTGCCCCATCTTTACAATTTTTTTATTTGCTTAATCCATGAATTACAGAAAGAACTGTATTAAAGTCTTATAATGTGATTATGGACTTGTCAAGTTTTCATTGTAATTTTGCCAATTGTTTTTATTATTTTAGGTTTATTATTTTGAAGTTTACAACTTTGTATCTTCTTGGTGATTTTGTTCCTTTTCACTACATAGTGTGTTTTTTCCCTAATATATATACTTTAAAATGTGCTTAAAGGCTATTTTGTCAGATATGTTACAGCTATATCAGTTTTCTTTCTTTTTTTCTTTTTTAGGCTTATTTATTTATTTTAAGAGAGAGAGAGAGAGAGGCAGAGAGAGGCAAAGAGAGGGATAGAGAGAATCCCAAGCAGGCTCCACACTCAGCACACGACCCTGCAGAGGATTTGATCTCACAATGCAAGACAACACTCAACCAAGTGAACCACGCAGGCATCCCTCAGCTTTCTTTTTATTAGTGTTTTCCTGGAATAATTTATCCATGTTCTTAGTTTCAGCTTTTCTGTGTCATGTTTTAAGTGTATCTGTTATAAGCAATGAATGGAATTGATTTTTTAAAAATTCATTCTAATCCTGTCTATCTCTTAACTGGAAATTTAGCTTACTTATATTTATTATGATTATGGATATATATGGGTTGATTTTTGTCACCTAAAGCATTCTATTTAACACACTTTTTTTGTTTCTTCTACTTATTGTCAGGATTCTACCTAATTGATAGTTTTCTTTATCCTTCACTGTCCCTCATTTAAAGGTTATGCATTCTATTTTTCTTCCTTTAGTGATATCGTTAAACTTTTAACATGAATTCTTGACATCACAACATCGAAACTCAATCAATATTTTACTCTCTTAGAATGCTTTAACTCCAAACTTGAATTTTTGACATTCTATTGTGTGCTAGTATTTTTGTTTTGTTTCTGTATCTTCAAATATGTCACTCTTGTCATTGCAAATGCTTAGATATACCCACATCTTTATGAATGTGATTGCTCATCACTGTTTCTTTTGTCTATTCCTTCTTCACAAATTCAATTTCCTTCTTTATGAAGTATATCACTTGTAGTTCTTTTTAGCAAGGATCTCTGAATGATAAAACTTTCTAGCTCTAGTGCAAAAGAGATTCTCAAATAGCAATTTAGCTGAGAATACAACTCTAGGTTGATAGTTACTTTCTCTTAGCACTTTGAATATCTCTTCCCACTTTTTAATTAACAAATTTTCTGTTTAATAGCTGTGGCTTGTTGATTAAACATATTTTGTTTTTTGTTGCTTTTAAGATTTTAGTTTCTACATCTTCACTGTGATGTGTTTAGGTGTAGATTTCTTTTTATTTATCATCCTTGGACACGATGCAGTTCTTGATTCTATAAATTCACGTGTTGCATCATTTCTACAAAACTCTCACAGCCTCTCACAAATACTTCTTCCCCATTTTTTCTATTCTATCCTTCTAGAAGTCCTTCCTATGAAGGGAATGGGGACCTTCTAATTCTACCTTCCATGTTTTGTAAATCTTGCTTGGCTTTCTTTTCTATCTCATAATTTTCCGATGCTACATTCTATCTAATATCCTCAGACTGAGTGTCTAGTTCAGCAATTATTCAACTGTCTAATCTACTATTCACTTATCAGTTTAAAAGATGATCTGTATTTCTCTTTCTTATTCTTAATTTAGAATGTGATTATTTGGGGCCTATATTTTTTTGATCCGTCTTGGGGTTTCAATTCTTTCCCATCTTTATGATTTTAAACATACTTAATTTATATTCTGTTTCAGATTGTCATTCTCTTATCTCCGGTCTGGGTGGTAATTCTGCTTTTTTGCTCACTCTCACTCATCATGAATGCCTTCCTTACGTACTTTGTAATTTTTTATCATAAGTTCTCTTTTTTAGCATGACTATTTTTTTTTACTGTGAAAATCCCATATCGATTGCCTTGTTGAGTGTCCCTCCAAAGTACTAGGTTTTTGGCATTAAGTTGGGCTATTTTTACCCTAGAGACATTTTTTATATTAATTCCTCAATCTGGGGTTGAGGGTTTAACCTAATAGGGCAGGTAAAGTTCAAACCTTAGCGCTATTTGAGGCACAGATTTACAGTATTAAATCATCAGAGATAACGTCCGGTTTGATTTTTCTATGCAGAACCCAGGCAGAAAAACATATAAATGTATCTGTTATCTCTCTTTTCTAGGAAACAAATTTATTTCTTTGTCCACCTTGTACTGAAGGTACAGTCCTTTTAGAGCATCAGCTTTATGTGGGAAGCAGTTCCAACTTTCTTCCTCATTTGCACCCTCTATTAGTCTGCATGGGCTGCCATAACAAAATGCCCTAGACTGGGTGGCACAAACAACAGAAATTTATTTTCTCACACTTGGGAAGGCTGGAAATCTGAGATGAGGGTGCCAGCAGGGTAGGGTTCTGGTGATAACTCTCCTCCTGGCTTGCAGCTAGCCTTCTCAAGGTGTCTTCCCATGGCAGAGACACAGAGAAAGCTCTCTGGTGTCTCTTCTCTCAAGGGCATTAATCCCATCAGACCGAGGCCCCACCCTCATGACCTCATCTGACCATAAATACCTCCAAAGGTCCCTACTCCAAATGCCATCACAAAGAGGGTTAAGGCTTCAGCATATGAATGGGGGAGTGGGAGTGACACAAACATTCAGTCCATAACAGGCTTTGTCTACCTTTCATCATGGACATTCAAACCAGCCTTTTAGTTTATCAAGGGCAAGACCCTGATTCTCACCCACACTCCATTGCAGCACCTACCCTTAGTCCTCTGGTCTACCGTCTTCACTACATTTCTGGAAACTAGGGACTTTTTTTGCTTTCTTTGAATCAACTATCTAGAATGTTTAGCTTTTCAAGGCTTCTAATGTTACCTTGTTGCCAGCACCAGAAGTCTCTCACATCTGGTCTTTATCTCTCATTTGTGTGACCTAAACAAGTCTTCTGAATTTCCATTCCTTTCCTATTAAAGAAGGATGATGCACACAAGTATAATTTTCATTCATCTCACACAGTAATTCTGCGAAAGAGCAATTAGAGATAGCAATATGTTGCAAATTAAACATGTTAAATATAGCAAAAGCAAATAGAGATTCTCTAATAATGCATTTTAATTATAATGCATTGATATAACACATTTTATCTGAGGATATTAAAGTGTATTATAACTACATTATAATTCCTTGAAGAGACTATGAATGTTTCCACCCCAGCAACCATAGAACAATAAAAGATCATTTGAGATTCGATTGTAAATTAAGTATTATTGACTCCCTTTTTAAAGATTATAAGTACAATTTCTAGAATGTTATACTATTGGTGCAGAGAAGGGCATTTTTCTCAGGATGTGAGTTGAATAACTATAGTGGTTTATTTCAAAGATGCACCCTACAGGGTAAGTAGTTCTGAGAAAAGTGAGAAGGAATTAAACAAACAAACAATCTGTTGGAGGCAGTAAAAACATTGGGAATTGGGGGCCCTGGAGGCCCTTTAGTGTCTTGCTATATCCCAGTGGCTCTGGGACAGATCACATTCTCCCAGTGCCTTTCTTTTTCTCTCTAAAAATGGAGAAAAACAAAGTATGTTGAAAATGTTATTTACAATTAACCATGAGGTCAAACCCAGCAGGGTTACTATCTGGAAAAGAAGGTAAATGGAGAAACTGAGCTGGCCTTCTTCATAATTTACAAAAGGCAGATTTTGGAATTTAGATCCATATAGTAAGATTAATCCTTCAAAGAACAGGGCTAAAATTCATGAAATCAAAATGACTTCCGTGGGATCCTCCAGAACAGAAATTAGATCAAACTCAAGCCAAACCTGCCTTTAGAAACAGGTAAGACTTGGTCTTAAAGATTAATTTACAAAACAATCAGGAAAATGGGATGGTACCAAAGGTTAAGTCCTTCTTATTAAAGCCCTCAGGCATTCTCCCTGCTTGTATTTATGGAATGTGTCTTCACTGTAAATACCTAGAGGTGATATTTAGGTAACTACAAGGCTATACCAGTTGCTAAAATATAGAAAGACTTTAATACCAGCTGAAAAAAAAGCAGCTGTCCTAAGTGTCCAAAGTGCTCTGGCCACTCGGCCTGTTTCTAATTTCCCTGTACCTTCCGAACCAAATCTCTTCAAAATAAAGATTAACTCCTGGCAGCGCACTCCAGAGTATGTTCTGAGGAGATATTGGGATACCATTGATTAAGTGTTTTGCATGTTGTCTTAGTCTAAGTCTGCAGGTCTAATTCAAATCAGAGTCTCCGATGTTTAGATTCCAATGTTCAGATTCCAATGTTTAGTCTTCCAACACATGTAGCTTAATAATCTGATTTTGGGGGAGCCCCATACTTTGGCTTAAAAGCCTATTTTGACTTTTTGTCTTCCTGATCATCATTGCTGCAGTATGTAAATACTAGTGGACCCTAGAATTTTAGATCTTACAGGTGAAATAAATAAATTTTAAAATGTTTTTCAAACCATCTTCTGCCACTGTTATGCCACTAAAAAAGAATAGAAGGGCACACATTCAGAATGAAACCCCCAAAGAACTCATGAAAGACTCACCATATTGTCTCTCTTTCTCAATTCACCGAGGACTAGTAAGAAATTAACCATAGACTGGTAGTGATCAGTGGTATTCGCAAACCTGTACTGTATTCCAAATACTAATCAGTTTCCAAGCTTAGGCCAAAGGAAGCTCTCCCGATTCAATTGTTTCATTTGCTCATAGTTTGGTATTATAGACCCTGAACTGCACCCTACGTCTGAAGTATAAAATAAAGACAATGTTAAGTGTTGGTAACGTCCTGTCACTTCCTCCCACGCTACTGGAGATGAATAGGAGCCATACAATTCTAACATTTACACCTGGTTCCCTGTCCTGAGGCCAGGCTGAGTCCGGTATTTTGTAGCCCATCCTTTTCTCCTTTCTATGCAACATATTGGCATTGTACACTTATTTATGTGTGTATTATCCAATAATAACGTAGCTTTCTGGTAATGCAAATTGCTGTACTAGCAATTTGAAAATAGATAGTTAAACCTGATATCAGGAAAACTAGTCAAAGCCATCCCTATGGAAAATATTTCACTGGCTTTGAATACAAAGTACCTGTAAGGAAGGACCTTTCATCTCTATACCCAACTGCATTAAAGAATGAGTGCTTCTAAGGCATGTTATATAACTACAGAAAAAGAAGTTTATCTGACGCTTGATAATTTTACCAAACTATATGGGGAGGAAAGAAAAAGCTTTAGTAGCAAAACAGAAAGACATAATTGATTACACTATTAAGAAGCTGTTACAACATGAAACAAACATCATAAGATCGTAAGAAGACTCAGCTAATAATGTATTTCTGACATCAATAAAATTAGTTGTTTTTCATCTGGGTTGTGAAATTTCTGATTTGTTTTAGCCTCACGTATTATTCTATTATGGCGTGATGATTCTCATTATGCTTCCCTAAGCCCTATCAACAGATAGAGTCTAGACTCTAATTATCTCTATATTTAGTCAAAATAGTCAGGCTTCATCTGTTTCCAGAACAGTTAATGTATTTGGCTCATTACTCTGAAAACACTGAGTACAATTTAGCTCACTAAAAATGCGTCCAGCATTAGCTTATGTAAGGAGCAGAAAGGTCCACTGTGTGATGAGTTTATTCTTTTCCTATGGCAGTGAGGAAATAATAGCTATTATACTTGATCACTTACCATGTACAGACACCATGTACACTTTTATATGCATTATTCACTTAGTTCTCACAACAACAAATTATTATTCCCATGGAATATTTAGAAGCTTACCTAGAGTCGTGCACCCAGGCAGATGTGGGACCATCTGATTCCAAAGCCTGAAGTTTTAACCACTATGCTATAGAAGAAGTACTTGATTCCAAAGACTCAGACTTTCTTCCTGATGTTCATACAGACCACATACAGTTATGTCCTTCAAGAGATGAAATCTGGTACTTTGACTCTGACATGACATTACTTTGAACATGAGGATGGCATTTATTTTATTTTATTTTTCCGGGAAGAGTTAGTCCCCTGTTCAAAATCCTTGAATGAATTTCCATTGCTCTTTGATATGAATTTCAAAATGTATGTGTTCCCGGACACTTGGACTGTCCTCTGTTCCAGTCTCCTTTACTTTTTCTGGTTTAACCATGCCAGCTTTCCACAGTTCCTCTAACACTCCAGGGGACATTCTCCCGTCTTCTTCCCTCCAACTCAGACATTCCCTTTTCTCCTACTCATAAGTCAGTCTTGGTTAAATGTCATTTAAGAGGACTTCCTTGACTCTGTAACCTAAATCAGGTCCCCCCTATACTGTTTTTCCATAGGATCCTTTGTAGCCATTATCATAGTTTATAAACATACACTTAAAATATATACTTAATGTCTCCTCTTACTAAAATGTCAGATTCAGCAATATCAGGAACTGTGTTGGTCTTGCTCACCACTCAATACTCCTAAATCGCCCCCCTTTCACCATACTTGTCACTAGGGATTACTGAATGAATGAATGAATGAATAGTGATAATTTATGCAGGTCCTTTGTCTTTTCAAGCAGAAGCTAAGGCTAGTCTGTATCCATGAAACTGAGCAAAGCTGTATGATCACATGGGCTTGAATCTATGCTTTTGGCTCTGGCAGTAGACCGAATGTTTTGGTTTTTCCTGAGCCATATCCCTGAAACTGCTATTCAAGAAAATAAAAATAAGCATAGGACTAACTATTCTCCAGAAGTTACTGTAATCTTAGAGCATGATGGAAGAAGAAGGGAGACTGCCTTATATTTTTGGACTTGTTAATACTGACCATAATGGTTAAAGACAGTACATAAAGAAACCTGTCTTGAAGATGGTGCTGATAGGGGCGTCTGGATGGCTCAGTCTGTTAAAGTGTCTGACTTTGGCTCAGGTCATGATCTCCCAGGTCATGGGTTTGAGCCTATGTCAGGTTCTATGCTGACAGCTCGGAGCCTGGAGCCTGCTTCGGATTCTGTGTCTGCCTCTCTCTCTGCCCCCCTCCTGCTCATGCTCTCTCTCACTCTCACTCTCAAAAATAAATAAACATAAAAAAATTTTTTTAGAGATGGTGGTGATAAAGATATATTAGTTTAAATTTTAGACTCATTTCCTTATCATTGCAAATAGTCAAAATAAAGTATGTATAAGTAGGATTAAATAACTACGTATAGGATTATAGAATTAACAATATTTTTAGAGAACCTGATAAAAAGAAAAAGGCCTTGGTGACTTTGAGGTCATTCATTCTTAATACTGAGGTCTACAAGCTTTGTACCTTTTCTATACCTATTTTACATTAACTGTTATTTTATGGGAGTAAGTGGGTTGAAAGGAGGCCCAAAAGGAGAAATGTCCTGTTGAAAATCTATTTCATATTGAATACTCTTCCATGAGAAATTAGCTTTTTTCATTATAAAGATAATTCAAGTTCATTATACAAATTTTGGAAACAATGAAAAATATAAACAGATCATTCAAATCCCAGCAATTTCAAGAAAAGCTTAGGTAACATATGGTGTATTTCTGTTCAGTCTTTTTGCTGGGTAACTTTTTAACATAGTTGCAATAAATTTATACCATACAAGATTGATCATAGCTTTTGAAGTTTGTCGTTTATGATTTATAAAAGGAAATATGCACTCAATTACAAAATATTTTGGGAAAATAGATAAAATACAGGAAAAAAGTGAGTATTACCCCATATGCCACTACCCACAGATAACTACTAATCCTGTTTTGACATATGTCTTTGCAATCTTTTTTAAGGATATTTTCTTAACTTGGTATATCATATCATATACATTGATTTTATAGCAGTCAACACAGGGATATTCACAGATTCTAGAGTGTTGCAGAAAAATTTCTGAGGGCTAATATTTGCTGCCTATTGCATTTCTCTTTAGTCTCCCCACATGGTTCAATAGAATGAAGCATTCTATAGCACCATGTATTTTATTTCAAAACTTCCTTTGTTGATTTCATGAGTGGGCTAATACACAAGATTGGACTGTCAAATCAGACACATCTGAAGTGTACCCACACCGTAACAAGATCTATTAATAATTTCAGGACATGAGAAATCAAGAGGCAAGGACAGAGCAGGCAGTGGCCTGGGACGTCAGTGGTGGCTCCATGGGTCCTTTCTTCCCACATCAGACATGTACTCTCTGACCCAGAATGATAGATTAGGCTTCTGATAAGGTTTTGTGGTTTACCTCACAGGGCAGGAAGAGTGCTTAAGTTATGAAATATCTCCATTTTATACTCCAGAGACTTAAGTAACTTATGTGAGCTTCTTTAGGGAACCATGCATCATAGATCTATAGATTCTGGGTTTATTTACTAAGTAATCCTTAACAAGGACATCCTGCTAAAGCATTCTATGGGTAAGAACCCCCCAAATAATATCTTTTGGTAAGTATTATTAGTCTACTTACCTGGAATTCTAGTTGACAAGGAGATTAGACTGGATTAATCTGCCTATTTCCTTCTCCCTGGCCTAGTTTGTCCCAACACCTTAAATGAAAGTGAATGGATCTCAGACAGGCTTTTTAAACTCTTCCATTCTAAATAAGGAACAGGGATAGAGAAAAAAGTTCATACCATTTAACTCTGCATTCTCCTACTGCTAATTCCTGCACAGAACTAATTTACAGTGAATACATAGTCAGTGGTTCTATTCCTCTGGTACCCTTTCCCCCCGCCTTCATTTTGGAAAAATTCTTAGCCATTTTCTCTCCAAGCATTGCCTCTGATCTGTTCTCTTTTTCCTATCCCAATTGAACAACAAAAAGTGTGTTAGAAACTCCTAGAAGATTACAAAGGAGCAAACCTAAGTGACCTTGGGTATGGCCATGACTTTTTAGATATAATACCAAAAACACAATCTATGATAAAAGAATTAATAAGTTAGACTTCATTAAAATTACAAATTTGTGCTCTATGAAAGACACTGTCCAGACAATGAAAAGACAAGCCACAGATTTGGAGGAAATATTTGCAAAAAACATATCTTATAAATGACTGTTATTTAAAACATATAAAGAGGGGTGCCTGGGTGGCTCAGTCAGTTGAGCGTCCGACTTCAGCTCAGGTCATTATCTCACAGTTCGTGGGTTCGAGCCCCACATCGGGCTCTGTGCTGACCGCTTGCTCAGAGACTAGAGCCTGCTTTAGATTCTGTGTCTGATTCTCTCTCTGCCCCTCCCCCGCTCACGCTTTGTCTCACTCTGTTTCTCAAAAATAAATAAATGTAAAAAAATACATATATATATATATATATATATATATATATATATATATATATATATAAAGAACCCTTAAAACTCAACAATAACAAAACAATCCACTTTTTAAAAATGAGCAAAGGACTTGGGGTGCCTGGGTGGCTCAGTCAGTTAAGCGTTCAAGTTCAAATCGGGTCATGATTTCATGATTGGTGAGTTCAAGCCCCTCATCGGGCTCTGTGCTGACAGCTCAGAGCCTGGAGCCTGCTCTGGATTCTGTGTCTCCCTCTCTCTGACCCTCCCCCACTCGCACTCTGTCTCTGTCTCTCTCAGAAATAAACATTAAGAAATTTAAAAAATAAATAAATAAATTAATTAATTAATTGATTAATTGAAAAAATAGGCAAAAGACCTGAACAGACACCTCACCAAAGAAGATACACAGATGGCAAATAAGCATATGGGAAGATGCTCCACCTCATGTATCACAAAAGAATTACAAATTAAAACAACAGTGCCACACCACTACAGATTTATTAGAATGACCAAGCTCCAAAACACTAAAAACACAAAATACTGGCCAGGATGTGGAGTAACAGAACTCTCATTCATTGCTAGTGGGAATGCAAATGGTACAGATGCTTTGGTAGAGTTTATGGTTTCTTACAAAAGCAAACATACTCTTACCATACAATCCAGCAGTTGTGCTCCTGTAATGCCTGAAGTTCCAAAACCTCCCACAAAAGACCACCAGAGTCGTAAGTCAAAGCCAAGCGGCAAGGGTCGTTTATTGCAGGTTCGAACCTGGACCTCTGCACACTCGTTGCCGGTTGACGCTAAGAGGCCTCGATCAGGGTTGGTACAGCGTTTTTATAGACAGAGACAAATAGCACAGGGGAGGTTTCAAATTATGAGGGGCCTGATTAGTTGATTTTAAAGTAAGGACATTTAGGGGCGCCTGGGTGGCGCAGTCGGTTAAGCGTCCGACTTCAGCCAGGTCACGATCTCGCGGTCCGTGAGTTCGAGCCCCGCGTCGGGCTCTGGGCTGATGGCTCGGAGCCTGGAGCCTGTTTCCGATTCTGTGTCTCCTTCTCTCTCTGCCCCTCCCCCGTTCATGCTCTGTCTCTCTCTGTCCCAAAAATAAATAAACGTTGAAAAAAAAAATTAAAAAAAAATAAAATAAAAAAAAAATAAAGTAAGGACATTTGTTGTTCTCTGATTGGGCGTCCTTTGTCTATCCTTTGGCAGGAAGGCTTTGTCCGTTACTTGTGGCGGGAGGAAAAAGGGGGAAGGGGGTAGGTGAGGAATGTGCTAAGCAAGCAGGTTTACAGAAGCAAGAAATGCCGGTTAGTTTATGTACAATCACTCATTCCATTACATATCAGACTACATTTAGGAAGGTTTACAACCCATTCTACTACACAGCGGGTTACATTCAGGAAAGGCCTCACAATGCTCGTAGCAAACAGCAAGCAAAACAGACCTCTCAGCAATTGTATTTCTTATCAAAGATCCATAATAAGCAGAAAAGAGAACCTAGCTTTAAACTAAGGCAGGGCTGTCATTTGGATTGTTCCTTTCACTCCTTGGTTTGTACCAAGATTTGAAAGCTTATATCCACACAAAAATCTGCACACAAACATTTATATGGTAGCTTTATGCATAATCGCCTCAGCTTGGAAGCAACCAAGATGTCCTTTGGTAAGTGAATGAACAGTGGAATATTATTCAGCCTTAAAAAGAAATAAGCTATTATGCCATGAAAAAGGCATGGAAGAATCTTAAATGCATGTTACTAAGTCAAAGAGACCAATCTGACAAAGCTACATACTGTATGATACCAACTGTATGACATTCTGAAAAAGGCAAAACTATGGAGACAGTAAAAGGGTCAGTGGTTACTAGGGGTTAGGGGGAAGGGAAAATAAATAGGTATAGCACAGGGGATTTTTAAGTGAGGGAAATTACTCTGTATGATATTATAGTGGTGGATACATGTCAGTATACATCTGACAAAACCCACAAAATGTACAACACCAAAAGTGATCCCTCATGTAAACTAAGGGCTTTGGGTAATAATGATATGTCAACATAGGTTCATCAGTCCTAACAAATGTACCAGTATGGTGTGGGAATTTGACAGTGGAGGTGGCTGTGCATAGAAAGTGGGTAGAAATATGTGGGAAATCTCTATACCTTCCATTGATTTTGCTATAGGCCAAAAACTGCTCAACAAAGAAAGTCTATTTTTGAAAAAGTGTGCTACATTTTCTCACTCTAACTTTGGTGACAATTAACTTCTTTTTTATATTTTATGTCTTTATTCCTTTCTCTGCTCAATTCTGGAGATTTCTCCTAACCTATATTCCAGGTTATTAATTTTCTTTTCAGCTGTGCCTAATCTACTTTTCAATCTGGGTAGTTAAAAACATTTTTTTAAGTAAGTAGAATCTAGTTTTTAGAGAACCTTTAGGTTTACAGAAAAATTGAGTGGAGGACAGAGTTTTCATACACCCCTTTCTCCCCCATTATTAACATTTTGCATTAGTGTACTGGCACATCCGTTACAGTTGAGGAACCAATACTTATACATTGTCATTAACTACAGTCCATAGCTCGTGTCAGTATTCACTCTTCGTGTATTGCAGTTCTTTTTTTTTAAAATTTTTTAAATATTTATTTATTTATTTATTTATTTATTTATTTATTTTTTTAATGTTTATTTATTTTTGAGACAGAGACAGAGCATGAGCAGGGAAGGGGCAGAGAGAGAGGGAGACACAGGATGTGAAGCAGGCTCCAGGCTCTGAGCTGTCAGCACAGAGCCCGATGTGGGGCTTGAACTCACAGACTGTGAGATCATGACCTGAGCTGAAGTCGGACACTTAACCGACTGAGCCACCCAGGCGCCCCTGGTGTCTTGCAGTTCTGAGTTTTGACAAGTGCATAAAGTGGCGTATCCACCATTACAGTAGCATACCGACTAGTTCTACTGCCCTGAAAATCCCCTCTGCTCCACCTATTCACCCCTCTTCCCCTTCCTTCCATCCCTGGGCCCCTGGCAGTCACTGATCTTTTTACATATCTATGGTTTTGCCTTTTCCAAAATATCATATTTCAGACTTGCTTCCTTTACTTTGGAATATACAAGGAACATTCCTTCATGTGTTTTTGTGGCTTGATAGCTCATTTCTTTCCTACTGTTTTTTGGGGTTTTTTTGCTTTCATTATTTTTTTTTTAAAGTTTATCTTTTGAGAGAGAGACAGAGCATGAGCAGGGGAGGAGCAGGGAAAGAGGGAGACACAGAATCCGAAGTAGGCTCCAGCTGTCAGTGCAGAGCCTGACACGGGGCTCAAACTCACCAACCTTGAGATCATGACCTGAGCTGAAGTCAGATGCTTAACCGACTGAGCCACCGAGCAGCCCCTCTTTTTTTTTTTTTTTGTAATGTTTATTTATGTATTTTGAGAGAGAGAGAGAGAGAGAGAGAGGGAGAGAGAGCACTAGCAGAAGAGGGGCACAGAGAGAGGGCGAGAGAGAATCTCAAGCAAGCTCTGTGCTGTCTGTGCACAGCCTGATGCAAGGCTCGATCTCACGAACTGCAAGATCATGACCTGAGCTGAAATCAAGAGTCAGTAGCTTAACCAACTTAGCCACCCAAGCGCCCCTCATTTCTTTTTACCACGGACTAATATTCCATCATACAGAAACACCAGTTCATCTGTTCACCTACTCAGGGATATCTTGGTTGCTTCCAAGTTTTGGCAATTATAAATAAAGTTGCTATGAACATTTACGTGCAGGTTTTGTGAGGACCTAAGTTTTCAACTCATGTAGGTATATACTTAGGAGTGCATGGACTGTATGGTAAGAGTGTGTGTGGTTTTATAAGAAACATCCAACCGTCTTCCCAAGTGGCTGTACCATTCCCCACTCTCACCAGTAATCACTGAGATCTCCTACTGCTCCACATACTGGCCAGCCAGTACTCAGCATTAATGTTTCGGGTCTGGGCCTAGAATTCTAATAGACGCATAGTGGTATCTCATTGTTTTTTTTTGTTGTTGTTTGTAATTCCCTAAGAACGCAGGTTGTCGAGCAGCTTTCCATATGTTTGATTACCATCTGCATGTCTTCTCCGGGAAGTTTCTGTTAGGATCTTTTGCCCACTTTTTAATTATCCTGTTGTTTTCTCAGTGTTAGGTTTTAAGAGTTTGTCCACTTAATTGTTAATGTTGTTATTATAATTTCTATTTCTAAAAGTTATATTTGATCCTTTTAAAAATCTGCCTTGCTAATTTATTATAGTTTCCTATTCCCTGAAGGTATTTGTAAGCTTTTCCTTTATTTATTTAAACTTACCAAGTTATTGTAAAATATTTGCTTACACTTCTCATCCCTTGTCTTATGGCTCTGTTTCTGCTATTTTTTTTTACTTTTTCATACACACTTATCTCCTTTCTTGTGTGCCTTGTGATTTTAGACTGTGGGCTGTATATTGTCCTTGAAATGTTATTTGTGGCGAATCTTTGAGGCCTTGGTCTAAGACCTATTTTGATTAATATTAAACTAAATTCACGGTTTGATGTTTTTTGAACTTCTTGGATGATGTGAAAGCAGACTGCAGATCTTCACAAGGGCCGGTAGGTAAACACAGCTTCCAAGGGCAAGAGACAACAGCAAAAGCCCAGCTCTGTTGTCATGTAAATTTTTCATGATCCTCCTCCAGGTTTTCTTTTCAGGTTCCCCTACAGGCATCAAACCCATCAAACCGACTCAACAACTTGTGAATCTCGGGACACATTGTATATTTTTCTACTTCTCTACTCTTGTACATTCTGTTTATGTTCTGGAATAGTCTGTTAACTCTATCTCTCTGAAGTCTAATTCGTGGTGGGCGAAATTCTAAATGTCACTGCCTCCAAATCAACTTTCCTCTTCATCCTAGATTTTTTTCCTGCTAATACTCAACAACCTCTCTTATATACCAAACTGACGACGTGAGATTGAAGCTTTTATAGGCCAAAAGCAGTTGTATGTTGTCAATTTCATAGAAGTCAACCTAAAACCTAGTGCAACACTTTGCAAACAATCAGCATGTGCTTGATAAATATTCACCTAAGGGGCGCCTGGGTGGCTTAGTTGGTTAAGTGTCCTACTTCAGCTCAGGTCATAATCTTGCGGTTCCTGAGTTCAAGCCCCACATCTTGCTCCGTGCTGACAGCTCAGAGCCTGGAGCCTGCTCCTGATTCTGTGTCTCCCTCTTTCTCCGCCTCTCCCCTGCTCACGCTCTGTCTCCCTCTCTCTCTCTGAAAAATAAATAAACATTAAAAAAACAAATAAATATTCAGTTAAATGAGTGAATGAACAGTTTTATAAAAATAAATGCAATATGGTCCATCAGTGGAAGAAGAGAAGTCTAACTTAATACTTTTGGAGTAAGGAATATAAAATTGATCCTTCTAGATGTATGAAGAAATATGTGTATATGTACACAATCTTCATATATATATGAAATTGCTCAAGGAAATCAGAAATCACTATGGCTAGGATTCAAAGAAGAATAAGGACAGTGAAAGTATCAAGAGTTACCAATGCTTGCAGCTCAAATTCACTTTATAAAGCTGGATGGAAACTGAGAGCCCACATATACTCAAATGTACTTTGAACTAATTGAATACAAGGGACTCCTTAAGAACAAAGTGTTATTATGGCAAAAAGACTATTGAAACATCATATGGTAATTGGAAAATAAAGTCAGGGATTGCAATTTAACTTAAAAATTAAAGGAAATTCATTTAAGAGCTCTCTTGGCATTTCACTTCTTGTTACTAAAAATCTCCTTTTAAAAGCCGGATTAACCAGATTGTCCATTAACACTGATCACATTACCTAGATAATTGCCAAATCTCCATCGTACTTAGGCTGTGTGAATGCAGCATAATGTAAAAAGAAGAACAACAAATCTTGATGCGTAACATACCCTTTCCACACAAACTTTTTACTATTTTTAAAGCAATCCTTTCTGCCATGTCCCTACTGTTCCTTAGAACTGCCTAATATTACATAAGCGTGGAACAGAGCCATTAGCAAGGATTTCTCTGATGCCATAAAAGCAGTGCCCCTGCTTTGCCCTCTTATGTAACGAAGGACGGTGTTCAAAGATAAATATGAACGGGACTCTTCTAAGATTGTTTTAGTAGTATCTGCAATAAAGACTCTGAACTGGAAGGCAAAAATCCTCCTCCCTTTGTGATTTGGCTACTTCACTTGACAGAGCTGTCCTTATGGCTGAAGCTTTTTATCTCCAGGGAAACAAAGAATGTACTCTGAGCTCAGTGCAAGTCTCCCACAACCCTCCCTCTTAAAATGAGTACATTTCGTACACCTGAAGAACGGGAATAATTTAACAATAACTGAAAAAGATGATTACAACTTTGATACTTGACTCAATGAACTGAGACATAGCCACCTGGAAAATTAGGAGTCTTGCCTTTTGACAGAATTACTTAAGAAAAAAATTGTGGTGATGTTTTCTGTGCGGGTGTGTGAGATTGTGGTTACTTTCCTCTTAATTTGCTCAGGTTTGTGTGTGTGTTGTACCGCTGGTGGACAAACTCTAACATCTCTACTATTATAAACCAGAAGAACTCTCAGATGTATATTTAATGGCCATTTGGGGTGTTTACAGTGTCGCATAAGCTTTTAGAACATGTTTGCTGGGGAAAAAGAAAAACAAACTGAATCAGACTGTTTGATTTACAATTACTACTAATGAGGTGTATAATCTTTGGCAGGCTCTTGAACCTATTTTTTAACCTTATCTTCCTTTGTATAAAGTTAAAATGAGACTATGCCCCTTTTACTTTATTAATATGCAGTGGGGATTAAAACATATTTCATAAAAGCTCTTTATAAGGTGCAATATAGCATGCATACATAAGGTATTACTGTTGTTAATTTCTGTCACAGAAAGATAAAAACGTAATGAGAACAAAGAATACTTTGAGAACTATCGGTGTTATGCATCACTTAATAACAGGTTGGTTTTATTTCCCAAATTACTTTCTTTTGCTGTTCTCCTACAATATTATTCAGACCGTTAAGGGAAGATGGTGCATCGTGTGAACAGAATTATGTATGGCCTATTCTGTAATGCAAGTGGGAGCTCTGTTCTCTGATTGTGGCATTATAATCTCCCATTATAGCATGCACTGTAAATCATCCTGCAGACAGAAGACAGGGCTGAATCCTCACATAGCCTGCGAACAGTGACACTCTTTATAACAAGGTTACACTACTCTGTCCTCGGCATGATGGCGATCGTCTCCAGCATACGTGGCACTACATTTCCATTAGACAGTTAGATATAACGACCAATAAAAGAAGATCTATTTCTATTCCATGGAGCAGCTTCTAAAAGGGGCACAATGAGGAAAAAAACACATCAAATGAAACAACAGACTGAGAAGTTCAGAGCACACCAATCAAACCAATAATAAAATAATAATACCTTATACTTGCAGGACACTTTTTTGGTGAAAAAAATAAGTCTTCTCATGGTAATTTTATTTGATCTTCACAACCTCATGGATTAGGAAGGCAAGATGTGCTTCTTGCCATTTTTAGAGATATTTAGGGGGGTTAAATGACACAGACATTTTCCAATTCCTACTATTATTCTCTTTCTAATATTTCTTTTTATGCAAAAGGCAGACAAAAAACATTGCGATATTTTTAATTATATTTTTATATTATATTTTCGTGTCTTACCTTCTCCAATGGAGTTTGTGACTAGGTGAGTGTAATGTAAAATGAAAGGAGAGACAAGGAGAAAACACTAAAATCGTGTTCTTCAAACTGCGTAAAATTGTCATGTTTTATCTTCGCATATTTGACTTTGGAATGACCATCTAAGACTAGTGTCTGGCGTCCAACAGATAATTTTTCTGTAGTTCAAATTAATTTGATTTTGATCATTTTACTGCAGTCTTTGTGTGAGCACCTTCAAATGCATTGAAATGAGAACCATCTATTGTTTGTTTTTAATGATTTCCCAGTGATTTTCCGCATTGCTATACATCCCTCCATATGTCACACACTCATGCTACTTTCTACGTCGCTCTTACCCAGTAAATAAGTAACAAATACATGCATGCATACGTTAAGGATTGGTCAGATAATCTTCTAGTTTCTGTCACAAAAATGATCTCTTCCATGCCTCGAGGAAATTTTGGGTTTTTCAACAGAGAAGGATCTCTTTAATTAGGGCCTGAACATTTTGGGAACAGTGCTTTGAAAGTGTACGGGGCGCCTGGGTGGCTCAGTCGGTTAAGCAGCCAACTTTGGCTCAGGTCATGATCTCGTGGTCCGTGAGTTCGAGCCCCGCGTCGGGCTCTGTGCTGATAGCTCAGAGCCTGGGGCCTGTTTCAGATTCTGTGTCTCCCTCTCTCTGACCCTCCCCTGTTCATGTTCTGTCTCTCTCTGTCTCAAAAATAAATAAACGTTAAAAAATTTTTTTTGAAAGTGTTGAATGGAAGGAGACCCAATGAAATAGGATAATACCATCCATAACTCTGTGACTTCTGAGTATTTTATAATCAATACTCTTTCAAAAGTTAAGAAACCAAGGCTCAAAGAAAGTAGTGCAGCAAAGAGTTTGGTGCAAGTCATCTGGATATACACCCAATATCCTTCCTATCAGACATTTCTTTGCTACCTCATGATCCTAAGAGTCTAGCTGCCAGCTACCTATTAATTAATCTGCTAGAAGTTATATGATAATTAATGATAGGTGTTTAGACTTAATGCTTCCCAGAGACACTGAAAAATCTGGAAACTGGTCGGGTTTTTTTGTTTTTGTTTTAAAGAACATCAGCGTCCAAAAGAATGAAATCATAAAGATCAAAGGACAAATTGGAAGGGTTGACATGTTTGTCCATCCAGTGCTCCTGTTAAGTCACATTCTAAAGAGTGTTTGTTGATTAATTTATGTATTGTGCAGGTAAGAAGGAAGGAAGACAAAAGCAAAGCAAAATATTATGTATCTGTTCATGTCACATGCTGCTTTGAATCCTGACCCTACAGAGATGTCCTTTGTAATATTCTCCATAACACAATCTCAAAGGGTCTAAATATAACAAAATTACATTCCTTCAGTTAATTTTTTTATTTGTTTGTAAGTATATTCCAGGTTTGAATTAAGTTTTTGCCTGGAAAACATAATCTATTGCAGGTTTTAACATTTTCTGTCTTCTGTATACTGTCCATGGAAGCCCAAGGAAAGATTTGAACTAATTTTTGCTTATTTTATTTCTTGCCTACTAGGTTCTCCCTTTCATTCCATTTTCCTTTACCTCAGTCAAGGCTACCCTGACTTTAAACTTGAATTTGGATTATGAAATCCTGGGGCAACACTAGGTGCTGTACTAGCTAATAAATAATATTTATTTAGTGTAGACATTGCATTAAAGATTACATAAAGGTGATTTTCATACTTGGAGATAATTTTTTTAGTCTTTCACTTATATATTACTATGCAAAAAATAGGGTTTTACTTATTTTAATTTGAATATAATTGTATTTGAATATAAATTGAATATAATTGGTATTCTTTATAATCCTATGTATTTTACTTTGTGCATTTAAATGTATTTTTCTGATTAGGATTCTATCTCATACTGCTAAAATGTCCATGGCATGAAATTGGTTAATAAGTTTTGCTCCACATGCTGGGATACTGCAGGTCAACAGAAGACAACAGCCTCAAAACACACATTTCTAGAAATTTAATAACACAGATACAAAAGGGCCTATTTGTTGTGGTGTTGAAATACAATTAATTTAAAATAGAGGGAGGAAGTACAACGTATAGATACAACATATGTGAACTTAGTTCATAAACTGTGGAAGATTATGTAAATAATGGTGTTATTCTTATCACTGTTAACAATGTTGAAATTCAACTAATGATATTTACAATCTCTTGAAATTATTCCTTTAGCCAAGCTTTATGGGATTTCTAGCATTTCACTCCTTTGGTAAGAAAGTTTTTGGGACTCCTGGGTGACTCAGTCAGTTAAGTCCGACTTTGGCTCAGGTTATGATCTCACAGTACGTGGGTTTGAGCCCCAGGTCGGGCTCTGTGCTGACAGTTCAGAGCCTGGAACCTGCTTCATATTCTGTGTCTCCCCCTCTCTCTGCCCCTCCCATGCTCATGTTCTGTCTCTCTCTGTCTCTCAGTAATAAATAAATGTTTTAAAAAGTTTAAAAAAAAAAGAAAGTTTTAAAAGAATAATCTTCAGAGGCACCTGGGTGGATCAGTCAAACATCCGACTTGACTTCGGCTCAGATCATGATCTCCTGGTTTGCGGTTTGAGCCCAGCTTTGGGCTCTGTGCTGAGAGCTCAGAGCCTAGAGCCTGCTTTGGATTCTGTGTTTCCCTCTCTCCCTACCCGTCCTCGCTCACATTCTATCTGTCTCTCAAAAATAAAATAAAAATTTAAAAAAATAATAAAAACTAAAAGGATAATCTTCATTCAGAACACAAACTGAATTATAAATTACATATATTTCTCCCTAAAAAGGACAAGATTTACATATATTTAATATGATAATTTCACCATTTCAAATTCTGTGCTCCATATTCTGGCCCATATGAAAAATGGCAGATTCTGGAAAAATACCATGTAATAACACCTCTTTAATTTAAAATACGAGATTTTTTAAAAATATGTTTTTCTATTCCTACAATTTTCTCTGCTGTTAAAGGTTTTAAATTTTAAAGTCAGAATTTGATTTTTTTCTACCTTCATTCCAAAATTTCTTATGAAGGGAGACATACATATCACTCTAGACAAGAGACAGTTCATGGAAGAAATGGAAGAAAAAGCTGAGGAACTCATATTGATAAACAGATTCAATGCAATCTATCACAATTATACTTGGCTTCTTTGCAGAAATTGAGAAGCTCATATTAAAAAAATTCAAGAGACCCAGAATAAAATAACATAAAATAGCATAAAACAAAATAAAATAAAATAAAATAAAATAAAATATAAAATGAAATGAAATGAAATGAAATAAAATAAAATAAAAAATAAAATAAAATAAAATAAAATAAAATAAAATAAAATAAAACAAAAATCTTGGGGCGGGGGGAACAAAACTGGAGGGCTTAAAACTCCCAATTTCAAAACGTACTCCAAAGTATCAACAATCAAGACAGTGTGGCACTGACATAAGTGCAGACATAGAGATCAATAGAATAAAATAAAGAGTCACAGAATTAACCCATTTATTTCTGGTCAATTGATTTCCAACAAGGATGACAACACCATTCAATAGGGAAAGAATTGCCTTTTCAACAGCTGGTGCAAAGACATCTGAACAGCCACATGCAGAAGAATGAAGTTCAGCTCTTACCCTATATCATATTAAAAAATTCACTCAAAATGGAACAAAAACATAAACATGAGAACCCAAACAACAAAACTCTTAGAAGAAATCCTAAGTGTTAAGTGTAAATCTTTCTTACCTTGGGTTTGGCAATGGATTCTTCAATATGACACCAAAAGCACAAAGCAAAAGGAAATGAGCTAGTTGAACGTCATCAAATTAAAAACTTCTGTACCTCAGAGAACCTCCTCAAGAAAGGGAGAAGACAATCACAGAATGGGAGGGAATGTTTGAAAATCATATAGATGATGAGGGAGTTATATTTAAAACGTGTAAAGGGGCACCTGGGTGGCTCAGTTGGTTGAGCATCTGACTTTGGCTCAGGTCACGATCTTGCGGTCTGTGAGTTCAAGCCCCACGTCAGGCTCTGTGCTGACAGCTCAGAGCCTGGAGCCTGCTTCGGATTCTGTGTCTCCCTCTCTCTGCCCCTTTCCCACTCATGCTCTGTCTCACTCTCTCTCAAAAATAAATAAACATTAAACAAATTTTTAAATATGTAAAGAAATTTTACAACTCAATAATATAAAAAGACAACCCAACTAAAAAATGGACCTGGGTTTGGAGGACTAAAAACAGAACAACTGTTAAAAGATTATATAAGAAACAATTAGACTTACAGATGAACTTCCAAAAACTGAACTCACTTGCCCCCAACCTCAGCAGAAGACTGGGTGCTTATACTTCGGTGAGAAGGACCAGAAGGCTATGGAAATACAGGTATAACTGAAGGTATGAATAAGGCTCTGAAACTTAAAACTGATGTTTTCAGGGAAAGCTTGTTGGACTCCCAGAATACTGGCAATCACACTTATACCCCCAAGCAGGATATTAGATTTCTCCTTGGAAAAACTAACCAGCCCAAGGGAAAAAAAAATTTTTTTTTTAATTCCAGTATAGGTAACATATAGTGTTATATTAGTTTCAGGTGTACAATATAGTGATTCAACATTTCTGTACATCACCCGTTTCTCATCAGCAGTGCACTCTTTAATCCCCATCACCTATTTCACCCCCCACCCCCACCCCCAACTACCTCCTGTCTGGTAACCATCAGTTTATTCCCTATAGTTAAAAGTCTGTTTTTTGGTTTGCCTCTCTCTCTTTCCAAGAAAAAAATTGAGGTACTTTCTCAAAATACAGTGCAGTCTTTGCTTAATCACTCTACTTCAGGGGTCAACTCTGGTCATATTAGCAAGGGTAAGGGTGGAGGGGTTGGGTATAACAAGCAAAGCAGCAGAAACCACTCATGTGAGCAGAGGGTGAAAGGAACTGCAAAAAGGCGGGGTATAGGCTAGCCAGAAAACCTAACTGTCCGTGGCATGTTTTCAGGATAGATATGTTTTGGGCAAAAGAGATATGAGAAAAGAATTCCATGCAGAGGAAACAACTGAAGCGAAGCAAGAAAGTGCAGGTCCCCTCTGAATACCAATATATGGTTCTGGTTAGCTAATGGGGAAGGCAAGGGAGTGCAGAACAAAATAATGTTGGAAACATAGATTCTATGACCTTCAGACCTAATCCACCCTTCATCTTTGCCCACTGGTTGCAGCAGCCAGCGTTCCGTTTGTCCTCTTCTGGTGGTTGCTGTGTTTTGTACTGGTAGATTGCTGAGAGGATTTGAACAACAACCAGTTCAGACATGTTTGCAAAAGCTCATGGATGTCAAGCGGTGCGAGGTTTGTATAAGCACCCAATCCGTCTCCTACTTAAGACTGTACGGGGAACATTTAATATCCTAAATCCTCGGTTAAACTGGTTTCATAATTATTTTTCCAAGTGGAGTTCAAACCAAATTCATACTTAAGAAGCATTTAACATACTGTGAGAGAAAAAGTGATTTTTCAAGCATCCAGCATAATATCCAATCCTGAATGCCATTGCTTGAGAGAGAAAATAGTTTTGTAAGAATGGAAAACTTACCTGGAAAAATGCCGAGATAAAAAATACATCACGGTTCTTTGACAGAACACAAAAAATGGACAAGTATCTCTGAAGATGCATTTTTGAAAAGGTAAAAAGACACTAATAAACAACATTAGGAATAAAAAATCAACAATGCTTTCAAGATTAAAAAGATAATAAGTAGATATTATGAACAACCTGATATAATGCATTTGGAAACTCAGATGACATGAATAAACCTCTAGAAAAAAAATATGACTTACCCAAATTTACTAAGGAAGAAACGAGAAATGTGAACAGTCATATCACCATAGAAGAAATTGAATCAGAAGTTTAAAACCTTCCTATGGAAAAACCAGGCCCAGTCAGTGTTGCCAGGAATTTCCAGAAAATAGATAAAAAAAGAAATATCTTCAAACATTCAAGGAAAAATAATTTCTACCTCATACAAGCTATCTCAGTGTATAGAAAAATGGGATTATCCCTAGCTTACTTTATTAAGCCACTTAAAATTTGATACAAAACACAGTGAAGCATGAAAACAAAATTATAGACCAATCTTGCTCATGAACATAGATACAAAAATTAGAATATTAGATACAAATATTAGACTATTATTATGGATTAGCAAACACAATCCATAAGTGTGGGTGTGTGGGTGTGTATGTACACTTTAAGATAATGCATCATTTGGATGATCCCAGGGTTGCACTTTTGATTTTACATAAGAAATCAATTACTATATAATCATTTTATTAGTGAAAGGAAAAATCATATAATCATCTCAATAGAAAAAGCAATTGATAAAATTCCACATCCTTTCTTAAACTAAAAGAAAATAAGTTAGAAATAAAAGAGAAGTTCCTTAAACTGATAAAGGGTAACTACAGAAAACCTATAGGTGGCATCATATTTAATGGTGAAATATTTACAGCTTTCTCTTGGAGCTTAAGAACAAGACAAGGGCATCTTTTAGCACCATATGTATAATATCATATAGAGGGCATAGCCAGTAATCAGGCAAAAAAAAGTAATAAAGGGTGTGCCAGTTGGAAAGAGAGAAAGAGAACTCTCATTACTTGTGTATATAATCTGTGAATTAGAAACCTAAAAAAAGCTACAGATAAATTAAAGTTAATAAAATGATTTAGCACAGTTGCAAGATATAAAACTCAATATACAAAAATAAATGTCAACAAACATAATTTTTTTAGGAGATATATACAATAACAACAAAATTATAGAATACCTAGGAATAAATATAACAAAATTATCCAAGAACATTATGAAGAAAATTATAAAGCTTTATTGAAAGACAAAGAAAACCTAAATAAACATAGGTATGTACACCGTACACATACATGAGAAGAGTTGATACCATATAAACAACAATTCTTCCCAGAAGGATTGGTAATTTCAATGGTATTCCCATCAAAATCCCAAAGACACTTTATGGTACTTGGCAAACTGATTTAAAAATTTAAATGGAAGAGAAAAGGGCTAAGATGAAGAAGAAAAAGGGGCACTCACTTTATCACATACTTAGAATTATTATAAAGCCATAATAATTACAACGGAGGGTATTGTCACAGGATCATCAAATGAAACAGAATACAAAGCCCCAAACAGATCTACTTATATGTGGATCTTTGATATTAACTGGTCGTGGGAGAAAGAATGTACTTTTCAATGAATTATCTTGGTACACCTGGGTATCCACAAGTAAGTAAAATAAAATTATATCCCTATCATGTACTGTATTTAAAAATCAGTTCCACTAAATTAAAGTCTTAGATGAGAAAGGCAAAACTAACAACATTGGAGAATATTGTTATGGCTTCTGTATAGAAGAGGGTTTCTTAAAATACACAAGCCATAAAGGAAAAGTTGAATTCTACCATTTAATTCAAAAAGATATAAAAATGATTAAAGGAAAAATGCACAAAAGAGAAAAAGGAAAAGAGATTTTTTGACACATAAATCTGACAAAAGATTACCATCCAAAATATGTTGAAAAATAAAAAACAAACCGAAAACCCTCCTAAAAATCAATTAAAAACAAAACAATTAAAAAACGAAGGACAAAATTTTGAGCATGAACTCTACAGATGAATCATCATAAATGGAAACAAACATGGGAAAATATGCTTGACTTTATTATAAATGATGAAGTGTAAATTCAAACTACAATGAGATAAAATATCATACCCACAATGGAAATTAGAGTCTGGCAACATTGCATACTGGTGAGAATGTGCGAAAAGCAAGGATTTTATACTGCTGATAGTAATATCTATAGTTGCTACCACCAAATGCAATTTGTCATTTTCTAATAATATTGAAAATGTGCATATCCCATGACCCAAGAATTCCACTCCTGGAAATCCTCATACGTATGCACCAAGACAAATACCCAAAATTGTACATAGCAGCACTGTTTACTATTTCGACAAATTCTGAACAATCCAAATACCTATCAACAATGGAGTACATAAATAAGCCGTGTGAAACTATAATGGATTACTATGTGCTAGTGACATTTAATAAATTTCAGCTACATAAAACAACATGAAGTTAAAAAGAACAATTTGATAAAAAAAATATACATACGGCATGGTTATATTCACAGAAAGCCAATATGTTGTTTAGGGAGCCAAGGAAAAGGTAATGCTATCATGAAAAAGAAAGCAATTATAAACACAAAACGTGTATAATTTAACTGCTGGCTCATAATTATTTGAGAAAAGAAATGGGACACACAAGAAGCTTCAACATTCTTGGTGATAGTCTGTTTCCTCCCCAGAAAGTAGATAAGTGGATGTTCACTGCATTCATTCTTTACACCTTACACATATTCCATAAATATTTTCATTTTGACTGCACATCTCAGTTCTAAAAAGTTTCATGTTGTTTAGATATATCAGGCCCAGTGACAACTTTTCAACACCCTACACGAGCACCATCTGAGAGTCTGTGTCCCAGTCCAAGGATTTAACCAGCTGAAGCCTGTGGCACCAAAATCCCAAATGCAGAAATGAATGCATCAGACCATTGTAACCTGTCACACTCAGTCACCTCACCTAATTTCTCTTGTTCCAATTCATCTCCCAATTATAAATTTAACATCCCACGTAGATTTGCCCACAGGGAGAGAGGGTACTGATCAACAAACATGAGTCACCAGAGAGCCTGATAGCTCCATTTCTCACTGTAATTTAAAGCTGGCATTCTGGCTGATATTTTAAGTTCTGTAAGCATCCTCAGGGACAATCTATGCCTGCTGAAGAGAAGATGGAAAGATGAATCATTCCAAGGACAAGTGGAGGGGGAAGCTGAGAAGGAGTCAGAAAAGCAGAAGGGAAGAAGTTGTCCAAAGCCACAATTCAGAAGCAATAACAAAAGACTTTATTTATTTATTTATTTATTTATTTATTTAACAAAAGACTTTATGATAGAGGCACTTAAACTGGTTGCAGGCTGAACTCTGAGTGTTTACGAAGCAAGTAGGCAACTTACAAAAAAGTGAGTGCCATCGTGGAAGACAGCAGCCTGTAGTGGTAAGAGCAAAGTTTTCAGAGTCAGATTTGACTCGTATATTGCCTTTCTCACTCATGAGGTCCCTGAGTCTCGGTATACTCACCTGTAAATGAAGATAACAGTACTGGTGATGATTAAAGGTAAAATACTACAGCTCTTCTCAAAGGGGGCCAGTTTAGTAAAATGGAGGAGCTTGGCTTTGATGGCAGACCCAGCCTGATTCCAGCTCGGCCACCTTCTGGTTATATGGTCTCCAAGACTCATTTTTCTCATTTACAAAATGGGATGAGGAGACGTTACCTGAAGATGTTATGAAACTTAGAGATGATAAGCCTGATGTTGGCAATTAAGAAGTGTTCTATAAAGCTTGTATAACGTTATTGTTACTGGATGTTGAGGCACTATTAAAAAAGCAAAATCAAAAATGGCTAAGACAAGGAGCCAGAAAGACTCTGGGGACAAGGAGAAGCCATGGTTATAGTCCATTGGCATGAGCTGAGGCAAGTGGGCACAGAGGAGTAGCAACCTTGCTACGAGGGTGCTGGCTATGGTGAAATAAGGAAAATGTGCCAGGCAGGAAGGAAACTAGCCTTGGTTTGGTCTGTTCGTGGGCATCAGCCACTCAGACATGGGGACTTGTACCTAAAGAAAGATCTCTATTCACTGGAAAGGAGGGTAGGAAGAAGCAGAACTGCCAGTCAGTCCCAGAGAAACTTGGGCAGAAGAGTAATCAAGATGAGGACTCCAAACCAGACGTAGCCGTGAGGCAGATAAGATGTGGGTCTTAGATGGTGGAACTGTGGCACAAGTCTAAGCATTAATCACATCCTCAGAGTGAGAGGTCACAAGATCATGGCAAGGCTGACAGATGGCAGAGCCGACTTTGGCTTTTTCAGTGTTCTAACCAGACTGAAGTAATCATGCTCTCCTCTGAGACAAGAATGTTCAGGACCTCCAAGCTGACCTAGGGTACAATGTTTGGGGAACTCACGCTGGCAAGAAGATGGAGCATTGCTTAACCTGGAGATAGAGTGCACAGAGCAGAGGGAAAAGTTCTGTGAGGCAGCATGCTGGGCAAAAGCTAGATGCTGGCCAGTTGCACCATCCAGAACAGGGCCAGGCAGAGTCCTAGGCATTAGGATGGAAAGCAGGTGTGAAACCTGGAGTGCTATCTGTGCCAGCAAAGGTTTCCACAGATTGCAATTTATATGATGTGTGACGTCTTGAGAAACAACATGTAGATGGGAACAATCAAAGCCACAGAATTTACTTAATACCACTGTGCAAGGACTCTGCTGCAAAAAAGGAGGGGGCTTTATCTCCAAGGAGCCGAGCACAACTCATTTTCAGAATGGCAGAGTTGGCTATGGAGCTCACAGGGAGGTTGGTGCCCATGGCATGCCCAATCACAAACCCACACTCCTTAGTCTGAGCTGCTTCACTACTGATTCTTAGGAATGATAGAGCAAAATGCTGTTCACAAAGATGTCTGCCCCTGAGTTCCTGGCTATGCTGAATGCAAGTTTGGTTTGAGGAATAAAAATCAATTTTCTAAAAGAGTGCTGTGCAGAAGAGTGTGTCATTTCAAAGTATTATGAAGAATTCTAGAAGTATTGTTGACTTGGAAAATCACTTTGAAGGGAATACAGTTGTATTTCTTGAAACTAATCTAATTTCAGAATCACTCTTTCAAGACCATTTTTCTTCCTAGTTTACCTCTCACTGAGGACATTGGAAATGTTCTAATAGAGTCAATATTTGCTTACAGCCCATTTAGGTTTCCTCTATAGCTTTAATTAATTTCAGCACATGCATTATGGTTTGGGATGCAGTCTTTCCCTTGGCCTAAACACGATTCATTACTCAGGGCCCCAAAGAGTGCTGTGATTTTACATTTGGTAACACAGGTAGCTTTCTCTGTCACTCGTAATCTCTTTTATTCATCAGCAGCAATGCCAAATAAAACACCTGTTTCCTTTGAGCATTAATAAGAAAGGTTTGCTTTTTCCATATTCCCTCCAACTTGAGAAGAAGTAAATCCTCTCAAATTCTACCTCCCACATCAGGGGTTTATTTCATTTCAAGTTGGAATGGGGAGCAAACTCTTGGGGGAAATAACTGGACTTTCTAATCCCAGTGTAAAAGGTTTAAGGTCTTAGTTCACAACGCAAGACTTTAATTAATACTGTTCCGTGTTTCTTCTATTCACCCTTTATTTTACCTGGTTAAATACTCAATGTATTTTAAAATGTCTTTGCTTTATTGCACATGACATCCCTAAGCCATTAAATCTGTCTATAAAGTCATCATAATTATAATTTCCCACACTTCGTTCTCTCCAGTATTCTGGGCAGCAGTGGGAAAGTCCTCATGTCCCTCCTCTGTTCTGGTTTGGAGATAAGTTTAAATATTCTTCCATTAAAAAATCTTTTTCCACCAGCCTCACCCTCTGTGGCTCTCCAAAATTCTGACATTTCTCTGCAATATTCCTTAGGGTTCAAACTTAAACTAGGTGCAGGCTTATTTGGGAGAATTGCACTTTTGTTTATATACAAGGAAAATAAAATTGCCGTAAAAATTGTTTTTAAGTGAGAACACTAGAGCTGTGTTTTGAACTGAGCAGCAGGATTTATCACTTTTCTTTGGGAAGATTTGTTTCAGAATCTTATTGTCATTCTGTTGAAGAACTGCCTGTGGGCTAGTCTGAAAGAATGATATTGAGAAAAGGCAGGAGCTAGATTGTGTTGCATGATAAAATTACAGGGATTCTCAACTTGTCCCGTGGCAGCTAGAAGGAAAGAAAGTATTAGGGGCCCCACAAAATGTAGGAAGTGGGAAGATGGGAATTTGCAGACCCCAGGAACCTGAGGCATTTGTGGCCTCAGAGAAAGATGTCAGCTAATAGATTTCCCTGTAGAGAAACTGGCCAAGTTCTTTAGGAATAATGAAGTCAGTCATCCAGGTACCTTCTTCATCTCTCTGTTATCCCCAAATCTTTTTAAAAATCCTGTGACAATACAGCTTTGTGATAGAGCTGCTATGGGGAACGAAAGAGAGAGTGGCTTGTGCCTGAAGGAAGGAGACAGAAGTCAGCAAGCAAGAGTGTTAACAAAACATACATGGGTGGCAGAGGTAAAGCGAGGGAAGGCATTCTGGGGGACATACAACAAAAAGCAATCTGAAGGATGTGTACTTCTCCCATCCAAGGAACCTCACAAGCAGTAGAGAAGGAGCCGACCTTCCCAACACTATATGGCATGGGGATGTAGCTCAAATAAGACATGTGCCCAGAATGCTAGAAGACTCAGAAATCTATGAATTATGCATAACCCACATTTTTTTTCTTTTTTCTTCTCTAAAAGGTCAATATCATGTCACCTTCTGATGATACTTATGCGGAAATCACTCATTGCCCTGCTTCTTACAGTTTATTCTCTTTAATCCAAAGGAAATGAATCCAAAGGAATTGGTTCTTCTCTGCCAATCCAACTCATGAAAGATTTGTTTTGTTAGACACTGACAAAAGAATTTCGTTCTGTGTTACATCTTATAGCGGTATCTAAACATTCCTATGAGGAAGAGCATCTTAAAACTAAGTCGTGTTGGTTTCTGGCTGCTCCATTAGCTACACTCCTCCTTAACTTCATTCCTTTCAAAGATGGAAGCAAGAAGACAAAGTTCTGACTCTGTATATCCAGATGACATAAAATGAAGATAAACTTGAAAAATGCCGTATCTCCTACCTCACAGACATTGAGTTCTTTGCTTATGGCTTCTTCTCAATATCAGACTCCCAGCAGCCACTACAAGTCAGTTAGGACTAGCATGTGAGATGTAGTGGACTTTTCCCCTGGGTTCACCTTTTACTGCAGACATTGCTGCAGCCAGTACATCTGCTCACAGGTACATCCTGATAGTACCTCACATTGGTTCCACCACTTATCTCTTGCTTTCTGACCTATGGTTTTTCTGCCACCACCTTGAAGGACCCTTTGGGAATCTGTCATACACTCTCACGTGTACAGCCAGGAAACACAAGGGAGTTAATACTCATAGGGCAACTCTTGACCAATGAGGGATACAGGCTAGTGGGAAAAGGCCCCATGTCCCCTTTTTCCATCTCCTGGGTAATCCACTCTGAGGCCCAGTCTACACTGCTTGTCAGAGAGTCCCAGATGTCAACAGCAGTGACCAACCCAAGAAAACACCCTTGTGCTGGCTCCCCCTCTTTCTGTCCTTTACTATCCACTGCCCTCTGCTGCTTTCTTTTCCTTTTTTTTTTTTAATTGTTTATTTATTTTTGAGTGGGCGGGAAGGGCAGAGAGAGAGGGAGACAGAATATCCAAAGCCAGTTCTGCACTGACAGCAGACAGCCTGACGCCAGGCTCAAACTCACGAGACAACTATGAGATCATGACCTGAGCTGAAGTTGGATGCTTAACTAACTGAGCCATCCAGGCTCTGCTGCTATTTCTTGAGACCACTTCCCAAAATAAACTACGTGCACACAAACCCTTGCTTTTTGAGGGGAAAGCAAGGCTAAGCAAACAATACCTTAAGTAGTGAAACAACAGTTTTACACATAAAATAGTTTGGTTTTTATTTTGTTATGCTTCTTTTATAACCCCTCCCTCAAGAAACCTACAAGGGATCTAAGCATATGGCATGACAAATTGTCCTTTAACACCTCTTCATTGCCTGACATAAAATATTGTCATGTAGATGAATCTCTAATTAATTTGCTTCATATTTTCATTTTTAAAAATAATGTATAGATGTTAAAAATATCTGTACTTGGTTTTGTTGATAATTTAAAGTAAACAGAAATTTCCACTTACCTTTGAATTTTACTTTAAATCTGGCTTTTCATTTATTCTAACTTAGTATGTTGACTTATTTTTATGCTTGGCACTTGTTTTTATGGATTATATGAGATGGTTCTGATAGAATCTAATGTCAAGTTTACCAGAGTTGTCCCTTCTCTCTAGGAAATTCTGACTGTTAACGCATGCTTTAAAACAAAACAGGAGGAATCTGAGATGTCTGAGGACAGTCAAGCCTTGGAGTTTGTCCTCTGCTGTTGCTGCCTGGTTTCTGGGAATCCATGGAAATAGGAATTGTGGGTCAAAGGTTAAAGGTAAGTAGTTAGGATGTACCTCAGTAGCCAATCGTGATGAGGGCAATGTAACCAATATGTAAGTAATCAATATAACCAATAGCTAGAACAGTCCAATTCCAAGTCTTAATGTTAGAATAGTGCCCTTCCCATCTGGCCAGTGACTGCAAGTTTCTTTCTACCTGTGTTGTCACTCTACCTTTGTTCATCTTTTAGCAGCCATCTTTTAGCAGCCATCTCCATTCTGGTTCCATTCCTGCAGGTGGTGCTGGATATCTCCTGCCCATAAAGCTGGCTATCACAATCTTTTGCTTAGTTAGGAGTGTCTGAGGGTGTGCACAGGGTGTGAAGTGGTGGTTTATTTCCCAGGGCCACCGAAAAATCACCTTTCATCATCTTTAACTATGTGTTTTATCTTTGATGCAATGTCTAAGTGATTGGAGAGGAGTTTTTAGTAGCAAGAATAAAGGATGAAGGTCCTTGTTTGTTTGTTCTGGCTAACAACCTACTCACATTTTAATACTCTTAAGACGTTCAAGGCTAGTGCTTTGTAATTTGTCGTGTTATTCTTTTGTAATGTGAAAGAACTTTTACATTATTTCAAAGGCAAAGGGAGAAGCTTCTTTAAGAAGTTAGCCTGTGATAAGTTAACTCTAGATTTTGTGTGAGTTAGGAGTGCACAGGAATCAAGTAGATCTTACCTGGCTGCATTGCGAGGAACGGTCATGATTGAATCAATGAAAACTAAGCCAAGGTGACCTCTACAATGAAATAATGAGCATTTAATGGTCTTAGAAAACAGAAATTTTGATAAGATTACTCCTTCTTTAGGTGTGAAGAAGAGTTGGGGCCAATCCTGGATCTCAGGTGTCAAAGTTTTCAAGCAGCACAGAAAAACAATAGTGTTTCCTTAGAAAGGAAAGTATATATATATATATATATATATATATATATGCACTCTCTCTCTATATATATATATATACTCTCTCTATATATAGAGAGAGTATATATATATATATATTATATATAAATATATATGTGCTTCTTCAATATCATATAAAAATCTATATAAATTAAAAGATACTTGCACTATTATTTAGAATAGTGAAAAGTTAGAAACCATCTAAACACATTATATGTTTATTGGTTAAACATATCAATCAATAGAATATTTTGCAGCCATAAAAGTAGAGATTATGAAGACCCTGTAGCAACAATATAGAAAACACTTGAGATATCTTATTAAAAGGCAAGGTTTCTCAACCTCAACACTATTGACATTCAGGGGCAGATCATTGTCCTTGGGAGTGGGGGGCCCTTCTGTGCACTGTAGGATGTTCATCAGCACCACTGATCTCTACCCCTAGATGCTTATAGCACCACCACCCCAGCTGTGGCAACTAAAAATGTCTCCAGATATTGCCAAAAGTCCCAGTCTTTGAGCGGAGTGTGGAAAAATACCCAGGTTGAGGACTATTGTTAAAGGGGAAAATCGAACTACAAAATTGCTTCTATACTATAATTAAATCTAATGAAATTAGGTATGCTTCTAGATCAGAACAAAGATTAAACAAAAAAAAAATAAGAACATTGATTTATTAAGGTGGTGGGATTCTGAATATAAATTCTTAATATAAATTTATAAATTCTTAATAAACAAAAATCTGTAGAAAAAATATCAGAATTGGAGTAACATATTATAATTGTAATTTCTTAATAAACAATTTATAAATTTATTGTTTAAAAACAACTTATAAATTCTTAATAAACAAAAATCTGTAGGGAAAATATCAGAATTGGAGTAACACAATATTACAATTGTATTATTTTTGCAATATAAATGGAATGGTGTATTTAAAATTATAAATGAATGAATGGTTTTTTTACCTGTAGTCGTAGTGAAGCCTACCCATTGGACGTCAGTCACCTAGAGCAAATTTCATGATTTATCTTCTAGAAGTTTCCTACTCACCAAATTATGATAACTGAAACATAGTTATTTTTGTACCTCTTGTTTTCCTCAATGACGGAACGTTAGTGTATTAGTTTGCTAGGACTGCCATTACACATACCACAGGCTGACTGGTTGCTGTAACACATACCACAGACTGGGTGGCTTCTGTAACACTCACCACAGAACAGGTGGCTTCAACAATAGAAATGTTTTATCTCCTAGGTCTGAAGACTAGAAGTTCAAATTTAAGATATTGGCAGAGTTGGTTCCTTCTGAGGGCTGAAAGGGAAGAACCTGTTCCAGACATTTCTTGGCTTATAGATGGCCATCTTCATGTACACCTGTTTTGTTTCCCTTGTATCTTCATTGTCTTCCCTCTGTCTTCTGATTTTCCATTTTCATAATGATACCAGTCATACTGGATTAAGGTTCACCCTATAGACTCCATTTTAACCTAATTATTTCTATAATGACCCTATCTCCAAATAAAGTCACATTCTGAGATACTAGCAGGTTAGGACTTCAACACATGAGTTTTGGGGGGGCACAATTCAACTCATAACAGTCAGATTCTCAAGATGAGCAGGAGGAGCTATTTTTAACTATAAACAAAGCCCTGAAAATTCCAATTGGTTTGGTTTTAGGTTGGCTCCTCACACATTTTCTTTCTAATGGACAGGTGTCCCTCTTTCTTCCCCTCCTTAACCCATTTCCTAAAGGAGTATCTTGCCTTGGGAAGTCACTGTTGCTGATGAGAATGTGTGATATCTTCCAGGTGGTATTGGGGCAAAGTATTAACCATTGGTTGTCAGTAATGTTTTAATAACCTAGATAATTAATATTTATATACTATTAAAGTGAGCTTTTTTCCATATGCATCAACTCAATGTAGACCAAGAGCTGAAAATAATATGCCTTCTATGGCTTAAGAACAAAGTAGATTCATATATTGAAAAAAATAATAATAATAACCTAATACTATAAAATATAATCTAATAAATTAGATGGAATGATAAAAAATTCTCAATAAATTTTATATATTGAAAAAAATAATAACCTAATACTATAAAATATAATCTAATAAATTAGATGGAATGATAAAAAAAAGAACAAAGTAGAAAATTTATATGCAATAGCCATGGATGGATTTATTTCCATAAAATGGCGTTCTCTGCAGTTTCAATTTCATGCAAAGAGTTCTAAGAATTCCAAGATGCTACTCCATAGACCTCTACTTATTTGATGTGCAGTGGAGGAACCTATCTTGGATTCTGTCTTAGTTTCTAATCTAAAAGGATTTAAAGAAAGTAGTATTTTCAGTTCTAAGTCTCAAAAGTTTACCATATTCTAGAATTAGGTCAAACAGAAGACATAAATTATGCTTTCTATGGATTATATGAACCCACACTCAAAGTTGATGTTAAACTGAGACCATTTCATAGAGATTCCAGTGTACATTTTAAATGACTTGGCCAAGAGTAATTATTAAGTAGCATTGGGACATTTCACAAATAAGTCAGATGTCAGAGGGGGTCTAGATGTCTGTGTTTATCTATGCTTTTCCTATATGAGCCAAGTGGAAACCCATATTTGGAATTTAAACTCTTCCCAGATTTCCACAAATCATTTCCAATGACTTCAAGGATATATTGGGACTTGGTACACATATGGAAGATCCAGGGATTACTGGGAACCTAGAGAAGGACATTCTGATAGTTCCTAAGCCCCTTTCTTCTTACTGTCTTTTCTTGTTTTCTCCTTTCTGTGTTCTCTCCACCCTATACCCCTCCTCAAACCTCACCATCCCTGCAGCAGCAATGACAATTCCTTCTCTCGGTTCATGCAAAACATGGAATGCAGCATGTCAAATTATTTCCTTCAATAAATGTGGTGCTTTCCCTTAACACAATCAGCAGAATAAACTTTTCTCTATTCCATTACACATTGACTATGTAAAACTTTCTTAACCTATTTAAAGGAATACAGTGAAAGTCACTCTATAGGGTCAAAATGGATATACGATGATTGGCAATGACTTCCAGACTCTGATCAGCCCCATCTCAATCAAAGAAAGCTAAAGTTTATTTGGGTGGGATAAAAAGAAGGTGAATACAGAAAGGAAAAGAGGAAATAATCTCAACTTGAGAAAAGCAGGAAGAGGAAAATGGGTTCCTGAATCCTGAATATTTTCCTGGTCCAAACTGTCCATGTAACTGAGAAACTTTAAGACTTCAAACTTCAGCAGGTCAAAGGCAAATATGGATGGTATACTTGGGCCCTGGAACTTCTTGCATTTATCACACACTAAAATTACTCAGTATCTTACATAACTGACGTTTTAGACCTCACTTATGTTATGATGGGGTTTTATATGAATATGGAATTATTTTTAAAGCCCTTTAATATGGCCTAGCACTCTCAAAATAACTACCCCTTTAACACTAAACAACAACAACAACAACAAAACCCAAAACAAAACAAAACAAAAATCAGACCAGACACTTCTGAAGAAAGTAAAGTTCTTAACAAGTTAATAACAAGAGTTGGAACTCCTACCACCCTTCTGATGGCAACGACACGGGTTTTTCCTGGACAGCATGTTTCCTTCCCCAGGAGACCTCATCAAGACTAGATAACAGAAACTTATTTTTCCTCCAAAACAGTTATTTGGACTGATATTCAGTTAATTATCTCATGTTTCTCCTGGCTTGTATCCATATGTTTTAAAAGCTATGTGGGCCCATGCCTTCCTACTGGTGGCCTCTAACTGCAAGCCAGGTCTGAAACCACCTGGCAATTTGGTGAATTCACACAGGCAAGCAATCATTTCAGTTAAATAAATAAGATGGGTAGTTTTATGTCCCACCCCACCTCCCCTCAGTGAAACTTTCACTCTGTACTGGTGTAAAGAATTTTGCAATGACATAGAGGTTGAAAGTAGGGGAAAACTGATTCTGTAGTGCTTCTCTGGCTAAGATGTGTAAGAGGAAGAAGAAGAACAATAGCATCAACTTCTGCTTATTGAGTGCTTACTGTATTGCAGGTACCGTGCTAAGCACGTCATATAATTTAATCTTAATTAGAAACAATTTTGTAATCTATCTTTGTCTTTTTCACTATAAACAAAGAATTTTGTGTTCATGACAAAATATCTAACTTACAAAAACAAAAACTCTAGGCGTTGGTGCCTACTCCCTGAATTAATTGAGCAGATGTGAACAATTATAACTGAAACTCCAAGCATTGCTGTCACATGGAAGAACAAGACTCACAAGAAGACTGTGATATTTGATTTTGTATTTGCCTCTTCTTTTTTTTTTTATTTTACTTTTAATGTTTATTTATGAGAGAGAGAGAGAGAGAGAGAGAGAGAGAGAGAGAGAGAGAACCAGCGGGGGAGAGGCAGAGAGAGGGAGATGCAGAATCCAAAGCAGGCTCCAGGCTCTGAGCTGTCAGCACAGAGCCTGACGCGGGGCTCAAACCCATGAGCTGTGAGATCATGACCTGAGGTGAATGAAGTCTAATGCTTAACTGACTGAGCCACCCAGACACCCTGATTTTGTATTTGCCTCTTTTTTTTTTAACATTTATTTAATTTTGAGAGACAGAGCATGAGCAAGGGAGGGGCAGAGAGAGAGGGAGAAACAGAATCCAAAGCAGGCTCCAAGCTGTCAGCACAGAACCTGATAGCGTGGCTTGAACTCAGAAACCGCGAGTTCATGACCTGAGCCAAAGTCGGATGCTTAACCGGCTGAGCCACCCAGGGGCCCTTATATTTGCCTCTTAAACATACACTGCAACGTTTGTTTTCTCTATTCATCTACCTTGTGGGCATATGCTAATGTTTGTTACCCGGTGCTCTGTAATGGCCACTTCTCATGAGATAGAAAATACTCATATGCCTTACAAGAAACAGCCTGATAATACAGTACAATTTGCCTATGTGTGTCAGCACTGCTTGCCCTCTGCTTTCACAAGCAACTTTGATATGTCTTCTAGACAAGTAAGGATATTGGAGCAATTTCGGTTTTAAAGTTCCTGTAGCATCGTTTTTTCATGAAGACTTTTATATTTAATCCCAAAGCCATGCAGTCCGTTGGCCATGCAGTCTGAAGCGGGATTTGGAGACCAGAGCCAAAAGAGTGGCCCACAAGTTATAGGTTGCATGTTGGCATTTTGATCATAGGCAGTCTGGGTTTAAATCTCCCTTCTACCATGTATTAACTGTGTGACCTTAGTTGTTTCACTTGTCTTCTTTAAGCTTTAATTTTCTCATCTTTAAAATGAAGATAAGAATAGTGACTGTCTCATGGGGTTAGTGGGAGGGCTTAGGGAGGTAAGGCACATGTATTCACGTACTGCCTAGCATAACAAAAGCTTAATAAATACCAGTTATTATGAAAGCGACTCATCCCTCTGCCACTCTTCGGGTATGCAACTTTGGCCAAGTCATGCAATGGCTCTAACCTCTGTTTCTATAGGGAAATAAACCACACTAGATATTGTCTAAAATCTTTTTCAGCTCTGACTCTCTGAGAATCAAAATCATTCTGTACGTGCATAGCAGATAGTATTCACCAAACACTCTACACACTCCTCTGTATTTCTCAGTGCCATAATTAGTTTGGGATGTCATAACTAGTTTTGGCCAGTGGAAATGTGAGTGTGACCTAAGAGGCTTGCACGAAACAAGGAAGAGGCCAAGGCACCTAATATGGCATTGTTTTATGTGCAGTTCTAGGATTCTTATGGCATTCACATATGCCACCCTCTTTCTCATTAGCTGGGTTCCAGGTTTATTTTGCTGTATATCTAAGATGGCTCTGACTCTTACATAAAAAATTCTTCAATCTGTTTTTGTACAACCTTACCATTTCTTCTGGTATCTCACTGGTCTTTATAAAATTCTTGAAGCACAATTAATTTTCTTATAAATACACTAATTATAAGAAGCAAGACTTTTCACATTGAAGGTAAACTGGAAAGGCACACAGTATCTGGTAGTCCTACCTCACAAAGATTGTTGTGAAAACCAAAGTAGATACCAGAAACTGAAGAGCGAAGTGTTGTGTAGTAAGGTGAGGTGGGTGACATGATTGATGGAATGAGAGGTATATTGGAAAGGCACTAGAACCCATAAAACAGTTTGAATATCTGATATAGGAGATCAATATTTGTGAAGAGAAGAAACACATGAAAGTCAAAATACGAAGTATGGCCAGAGACCTACACAGGAACTTTCAGAAGAGGAACCAGTTGCCTTTGTTACGGTATATCTCATTTCCCTATTTTCTTTCTTTAAGAAGAAAAGAGTACCAAACTTAATATATATATATATATATATATATATATATATATATATATATATATATAACAAATAATAGCTCCTTCTTCAGAATAACTGAAATTCTAAGAGCAGTAAGAATGGTGTTTTTAAGTAGCCACATACTTCCACATCTCTGGATAATTTAGGGAAACTGGAATTCTTTGAGTTTGCGTCCATATTTTCTTAACTAGGAAATAATGTTGGTGGACATACATCAATGCCATTTTATTAATAATTATTGATTGAAATGTGAATTGGAGAAGTAAATAAATATTAGTGATTCATCTCTCTCCATCATTTATCAAGATGGGTTTATCCACACCATTTGTGATTTGGATGGAATGTTGGAACACAGACCAGTGCTCCATAACAAACAAGATAGATGAAAATCTCAGAAGATGACTGTTGACTTAATCCAAACAAAATATCTCCTGGTTCCATTTGCTGTTGCCAAGTCTCAGTAGAGTGCTAAGAATAAATATAGCACAAGTGCGGAAAGGGGTCTGTTTGGCTTTCTGTTTGTGATCGTTCAGGCAGATGAGTGATAGAACTGTGAGCTGTTCTCCACCAACTGCCTGGCAGCCACCAAGTCATTGACGTCAATGCTCAAAATGAGGCATGCTGTGGAAGCAGTAGTCCTTCACCAGGTAGAAGAAAAAAGTAAACAGGTGACCTGAAAAAGAGAATGAGGCATGAGGCAATGAATTGGGTCATTGAGGCAAGAATTATGAATCACTTCTCTATACCAACAGCTACCATCCAGTGAAGCCACACTTTGGACCCTGGTAGAGGGAGGTTTCCTAAAAGGGAGTTACATGGGAACTTGGTGGGTGATGTGAAGAGGCACTTAACAGTATTATATTAATATCAGAAGAGCAATGATCCATGTATTCTTTGAGCCTTTGAGCTAGGTACATTGTGTAATTTACAGGAGACCTGTTTCTCCAAGATAGAGCCAATAGTTGGCCATTTCCTCTCATATTCAAGCTATGTATTGAATACACTACGATTTTAAAGAGGCAAAAATCTATGTTTAATAATTGTCAGGGATTCTATATTAGATATAACTAACCATCAAATGGTGCCATGACACTGACATACTGAATAACTGTTTTGTTCCACACCCAGTGTTTACAAATCAGTGAGAGGCTTACTACCAATAGGGATAGAGAACAGGAGTGAGAAGTGTAGACCTGGAGAATGGAGGGAGGAGGTAAAGTACCATGGGAATAAACAGTACTGAGAACATGGTGCCTGCATTTCAATAATTTGGTCTTCTTCTGGCCACAAATTCCCTAACTGGAGGAGGAAGACTTGCCAGCCAGCTGGTCTCCCCTCAACCTCAGTCCCTACCTCTCTGCCACACACACACACACACACACACACACACACACACACACACAATCCTGAAGATTTTATTTCACTTTCTTTAAAAAAATTTTTTTAATGGTTTTATTTATTTTTGAGAAAGAGAGAGAGAGAATGGGAGCAAGCAGGGGAGGGGCAGAGAAAGAGGGAGACACAGAATCTAGAGTAGGCTCCAGGCCCAGAGTTGTCAGTTCCCCATGTCACAGGGCTCGAACCCACAAACTGTGAGATCATGACCTGAGCCAAAGTCAGACGCTCAACTGACTGAGACACCCAGGTGCCCCTATTTCACTTTCTTGGTCAAATGCACTGGCAAGAATCTCCAGTACAATGTTGACTAGAGATGATGAGGTAAGACATCTTTGCGTTATTTCTGATTTTAGGGGGGAAACCTTCAGTCTTGAACAATATCAGCTGTGACTTTTTTCTTGGTGTCCCTTATCAGGTTGGGAAAGTGCCCTTCTATTCCTAATTTTTTAAGTGTCTTTGTCATGAAAAGGTATTGGATTTTGTCAAATTTCTGCTGCGTCTATTCAGATGATTATGTAGGATTTTTTCCTTTATTTTATTAATATGACATGTTATAGTATTGATTTTCAGATGCAAAAACTAACCTTGCATTAATCCTACTTGGTCAAGGTGTTTAATTCTTTTCATATGTTGTTGAATTTGGTTTGCTAGTATTTTGTTGAGGACTGCAACTACATTTATAAGAGATATTGGCCCATGTTTTCCTTTCTTCTAATGTCTTTGGGTTTGGTATCAGCATACATATGGTCTCATAGAACAAATTAAGAATTGTTCCCCACTCTTCTATTTTTTAGAAAGTGTAGGAAGAATTGGTATTAATTCTTTAAATGTTTGGTGGCATTCAAAAGTAAAACTGTCTAGGCCTGAATTTTTCTCTGTGTATAGTGGTTTTTTTTGATGTCTAATTAGATTTCTTTTCTTGTTATAGGTCTATTTAGACTTTGTATTTCTTATTGAATGAGTTTTTGTAGCTTGCGCTTTTGTAAGTTATCTAACTTATTGGCATACAATTACTCCTATTATTTCTTTTTAATTCTTTTTTTATTTCTGTAAGGATGATAGTCATGTCCCCACTTTCTTTTCTGATTTTAATAAGTTGAGTCCTCCTTTTTCCCTTGCTCGGTCTAGTCTAAGTTTTACCAATTTTGTTAATTTTTCAAAGAAGCAGTTTTGATTTTTCTCTTTTTCCCCTATTCTCTATTTCATTAATTTCTGCTGTAATCTTCATTACAGCACTGAAATGAGAAGGGAAGCATAAGCTATCTTGTTCAAAATCCAGTCTTATGAGTGAAAATAAGTAAAGCCTCAAACTCATACTAAAGGAAGCTAATTATTGCCTTAAACTGTCCTTAGACTCTCAAGTTCAATCACCCACTACGGAAGTTGGTTTATGTGTATTGATCTTCCTTGACTTTCTCTGGGGTTATATCCCAATAAACCAATCACAAATTAAAATATCTTCAGTTGAAACTACATTTAATATACCTAAACTACCAAACATCACAACTTATCCTAGCCTACCTCAAATGTGCTCAGAACACTTAAGTTAGTATACAGTTGGGCAAAATCATCTAACACAAAGCCTATTAAAGTGTCAAATATCATGTAATTTATTGACTATTGTACTGAAAGTGAAAACCAGAATAGCTACATGGATACAGAATGGATGTAAGTATATCAGGTGTTTCCCTCCTGATCGCATGGCTGCCTGGGAGCTGTGGGTTACTGCTGCTGCCCAGCATTCCTGAGAATATCCCACCACATATCATCAGCCCGGGAAAAGATCCAAATTCAAAATTTGAAGTATGGGTCCTATTGAATGCATAGCATCATAAAATTGAAAAATTATAAGTCTAACCATTGTCAGTCAGGGACCATCTGTATAGCAATCTTGAATCCAAAGCCTTGGAGTTAGATCAAAAAATATCACCCCCTAACAGCATTCCTCATCAAAATCACCACATAGTGAAATCAAGTAGTCTTCTATGGAGGTATAGCTTCTACTTTTCTCTCTCCCTAAAGTGAGTTTATAAATGGTTCGCTAAGTCCAACAAAGGTGAATCCCATATCACCAAAGGACTAGAGCAATTGTTCACAAACTTTTCACCACCAATGCAACTTTTCAAAATTTGTTTCAACTGTGCCCCCCATGTCAGTGGAATCTTTAAAAGATTTGGTCTACTAAAAAGCTGCGTATGTTTTAAGCAACACACAATTTGTTCTGCCTGCATTATTACTATTTTTTTTTTGGTCAGTATTAATGTAGTTTGCAAATGATTTATTAATAGCAAAGTTTATGGTGGTATAATGAACTCACATAAATTTCCATAAGAGCTGAAAGGTTATTAATAAATAAGATAACTAGTAATCCAGTCTTTTAGAACACAGAACTCTTGGTTGCTTAATATTGGTCATCATCGTGGCAGATTCAACCCGTTTAAGTCAAACACTAAAACCAGATGACTTGGGTGCCTGGGTTGCTCAGTTGGTTAAGTGCCTGACTTTTTAGATCAGGTCATGATCTTGCAGCTCTTGGGTTCAAGCCCCACATTGGGCTCTGTGCTGACAGTTCAGAGCCTGGACCCTGCTTCAGATTCTGTGTCTCCCTCTCTTTCTCTGCCCTTCCCCGACTCATGCTCTGTCTCTCTGTCTCTCTCTCAAACAGTGAAAAAAAAAAAATTTAATACATAAAACCATATGACTTCTGAGAGTTGCATTTGTCTTAGTACTCTTCTCTTAACTATTTCTTTGATGTCATTGATGGCCAAATTAAGCAGGAATTGTAATAACTTGGTCTTAGTAATATGATCAACACACAATTTAGAAGCTTTGGTCAGCTCCATGGTTCCCAAACTGTGTGCCAAGGGACCCCAGAATATTACAACAAATTCACAAGAGCACACAGAAAGACATTTTAAAATTTCCAGGAAAACATAGCAATTTCTCTTGGATACCACATAAACTATCAATTTGTGTGGATATAAATATTTAATAAACAGAACTATTAGAAGTTTCTTTCGAGGGGTGCCTGAGTGGCTTGGTCGGTTAAGCGTCCGTCTTTGGCTCAGGTCATGATCTCACGGTTCGTGGGTTCTAACCCCGCGTCGGGCTCTGTGCTGACAGCTCAGAGCCTGGAGCCTGTTTCAGATTCTGTGTCTCCTTCTCTCTCTGCTCCTCCCTTGTTCATGCTCTGTCTCTCTCTGTCTCAAAAATAAATGAACGTTAAAAAAAATAAAAAAAAAAAAAAAAGAAATTTCTTTCGACCTAGGAATGCTATGAAAAAGTTACCAAATCACTGTGATCCAGAAAAGTTTTACAACCTCTGGATTATCTGTTTTAGTTTTCCCCCACAGCCTTATTAAGGATAGCTACAAGGTTTCATCAGTCTTTATGAAATATTTAAAAGAGCTACAAGAAACTTTTTGGCTTCCAGAGCCCTTACTTAGTTAGTAAGATAGACTAAGCTGTCTCTAAAATCACATAAACAGAACAATACTTCCTTTTCTTGATCACCTGTCCCCCCCTCCAAAATTTTCCAGAGGAAGAGAATGAGCAAAGAGGACACATTTAGGGAGACACTCCATTCATTTAACAAAAAATGACCAAGCATATATTTAGGTGACACTTAAGTCAAAATCTGAATGAAGAGGGAGAGAGTCACATAAGTGATCAGAGAAAGGGTTATAGGCAGAGGGTTGCAGTAGGTGCAAATGTGAGAGCATGTTTGCCATTCCACAGAAGAGTGTGGCATGGCCAAGTTTGAGCCTCTTGCATTTGACTCTCAGATACTGGTTAGCTTATAATACTCACTTTGTGAACCTACAAAGCCAAGAGTCAAGTAAGTTTAGGCATGTCTCAGTGACTTGACCAAGATGCAGACAACCCCATTAAGCTTAGCAAAAAGAGCCTGCCCTTCCTTCCTCCCTCCCTCCCTTCCTTCCTTCCTTCCTTCCTTCTTTTCTCCACTAAATGCTTGCTGAAAGTCTACTATGCACCATCCACTATTTTGGCACGTATTATACAGTAGTAAATAAAACAGACATGGCCCCAGCCTGCTTGAAACTTGCGGACTAGCAAGCTAGGAGCTCTTGTAAACAAAAAAATCTTGAGCATGATAAGTATTTAATGCTTGTTCAGTGAACCTGGCCCAAATTAAAAGATAAATGTTTGATCAATGAATCAATGTTTGAATGAATGAGCAAATGAAGAGATGGATTGGCTGACCTTTAAGATTTTATAACTCTGAGATTCTTACCATAGCAGGATAATTAGAATTTTTTTTCTCATTCCCACTTTCTATTCCTATATTGGTGTGAGTGAAAAATGTTGAGAAAGAATTAAGCTAAATCTGCCAGTCATAAAACTTCATAAGAAAATCAATTAAGTAGCTCAAAATCATTTCTGTACTTTCAGAAAAAAAAGAAGCAGCTGCCTGATGATATTTTTAATTGAATTCAGAAGCTATTACCTACAAGAACCTTTAATTTATTCTTACCCAGTCAATCGAAAACAATTTAAGCAAAGCAGAATCTGTTTTCTTCTAAGTTGCAACTGAGCTGAGAGCTGTCATGCCAAGTTTCACCCAGTGTGAATTTCAGCAGCTGAATGATAAACACCAGTAAAAGAAACCCTTTTCTAGAAAGCCAGTAGGACTGTGTTAGCCAAGTTTATGCTACTAGGCAACAACCTAAGAAAACCAATATTCTGTTGCTAATTACCCATCTAAAAGGCGAGAGAGGAAATTACAGAAAGAAGCAATCTTCTTAATAATTCCCCCATTACCCAAACCTGAATCATCTCTTACCCATGAAAGGATGAGCATAGAAGTTTCAGAGAATCCCAGTTCTCATTAAAGTAAAAAAAGAGATTGCCTCTCTAAAGGAATGGGCTTAAGGGTTCTAGGCAAAGGTTTTACCCCCGTATAGCAATTTACAATTGTAGTGGCTGAAAGTGACAGGCAGGGTAAGCTTCTGGGGGCCGAAAGGGTGGTAGCCACAAACCCCAAATTGGTGTCAATTCTGTCAGCCACATTGCAACCTGGCCTTTCTTGGTTCAACCATTCACTCATCACATGTGAACAAGACGAAAAAGCTTACAGTGTAATACGGGGGTCAGATGAGATACAGGTAAACAAATAAACATCACAAAGATAATTGTGCCTGGAAGAAAATGTCCAAGGTGATATGACAGGGAGGAACTTGAGAAGCATCATTTAGTAGGGTGATTAAGAAAGGCCTTTCAGAGCATTCTTCTGGCCTAAGGTTTTATTCATGTTGCAAATGCTCTCTTTGTTCTTTTTAAATTGCGTCTAACCAGACTCCTGTCACGTTAGCTAATGGAGCTTTCTCTCTTTTCCAGCCAACTCATGATAAGTCTGTGACAAGGAAGGGAAAGGAAAGGAGTGGAGGAAATTCTTAGCAAGATGGCTGAAATAAGCCAACATAAGAATACCAGGAGTGGGGAGCCTGGGTGATCAGTCAGTTAAGTGATCTCACGGTTCATGAGTTCAAACCCCGCATCAGACTCTCTGCTGTCAGCACAGAGCCTACTTTGGATCCTCTGTGCCCCCTTCTCTTTACCCCTCCCCAGCTTGTTCTTTATCTCTCTCAAAATAAAGAAATAAACTTAAAAAAAAAAAAAGAATACCAGGAGAAAACTCACTTCTTCATTTAGGACCATGGCATAAGCAAATTCCTTAGGAAGGCTAAAAAAGCAAGAATATTAAAGAAATAGTTGAAAACTTGGATTTCATGAAAAATTCAAAGCTTTTGCGCTTAGAAAGACATCACTTAAAATAGGAAAAGGGACACCACAGACTGAGAGAAGATATCTAATATATATACAAAATACATATGTGTATTTGTGTGTATACCCAATATTATGTGTATACATGTATGTATACATATATGTGTATACATATATGTGTATTTATATGTATATGTGTGCATATATACATATAGGACATATGTGTATCATATTTCATATATATCTGAAAAAGGACATGTATAGAACATATAAAGAACTCTTAGATATCAGTAAGAAGAAGAGAAACAACTCAATTTTTAAATGAACAAAAGGTTTGAATAGGAACTTCACAAAGGAGGATACATAAAAGGCCAATTGTACACGAAAACATGGTCAACACCATGAGTCATCAGACAAGTACAAATTAAAAGCACAATGAGATATCCCTTCACAATCCACTAGAATGGCTGAGATGAAAGAGTAACCACACCAAGTGTTGGTGAGCATGGGAAAAACTGGAAGTCTCTTACAATGCTGGTACACACACAAACTTGTATACAATGTTCATAAAACCTTCATTCATAATGGCTACAAACAGAAACCTACTGCTCATCATAGGCAAATAGATAAACAAGTTGTACTATATCCATAAACTGGAATACTATTCAGCAATAAAATGAGCTACTAATGCATTCAACAACATGGATGGATCTCAGATTCAAAATACACCAGGCACAAAAGTATATGCTGTGTGATACCACATATATGAGATTCTAAAAAAAAGGAAATCTAATCTACAGTGATAAAAAGCAGCTCAGAGTTGCTGGAGTTGGGGTTCAGAATGGACTGACTGTAAAAGGGTATAAGGAAAATTTTGGAGGTGATGGAAATGTTTTGTAGTATGGTGGTTACAGAGGTGTTTGTATACATCTGTCAAAACTCTAAAATGTACACTACACTTCAAAGAATCACATTTTAGTGTATGTAAATAATAATAATGTTGATTTTAACACAATAAGGTTGATTTTTTAAAAACTTGCTTCTTTCAAAAAGTAGTCTTGGGGCGCCTGGATGGCTCAGTCGGTTGAGCGGCCGACTTCGGCTCAGGTCATGGTCTCACAGTCCGTGAGTTCGAGCCCCGCATCGGGCTCTGTGCTGGCAGCTCAGAGCCTGGATCCTGCTTCGGATTCTGTGTCTCCCTCTCTCTCTGACCCTCCCTCGTTCATGCTCTGTCTCTCTCTGTCTCAAACATTAAAAAAATTTTTTTTTTTTAAAAAGTAGTCTTAATGTTTGCTTATAGTGCTGGTATAGGTGTGTCATTCATTGAATCAATTCACAAAATTTTAGATTGGAAAATTAGGCAGATATGGAGCCAATATAATAGCCATAGCCTCCAATATTGACTGAACTGGTTTTACTAAATTTGCTTTGAAAGAAGTTCTGTGAAGAAAAAGTCTCTCTGATCCAGTAGATTGTAGAAAAAGACTGGATCCTCTACCTGTACAGTCACGTTATATTTACCATAAATTTGGTTCTGAAAATCCTATGAGGAATACCTAGTGGAACACAGTTTGGGAAATTCTATATTAGTTGATCAATGTAAATCTGGAGGGAAATGTCTTAGAGTTTTTAATCATCCATATACGTTTTTTATCTTAAAAAGGGTGGTTTAGTATGTAGCATTTTCCACATGTATTTGAGCACAGTACTCATTTTCAGCTGCCTATTATAAAATTGGTGTTCCATTCCATTTTCTTACAAAAATAATTTTTTTAGGGTTCTTACAAAGAGCGTGGTCCTTGAGTCTCTCCTTAAAAACAACTTGGCCAAATGGCAAAAGCTAGATTGTCAAATTTTTAGACGACACAAACTATTTTTTTTTATGATAATCTATGAATATTACAGAGTTTGAATTTACTAAGATCTTGGATAGGTAATATAGATTAGATTTAAAAAAACTATTAGGTTTGGAAAATCAATTAGTTAAAATATATATGTTTTGTGGGGGAGAGAGGAGAGCAGGCTTTGGAGTTTTAGTTGACAATAAACTCAACGAAAAGTATAATATTGCACCATTAAAAAACAATTCATCCCTAGTCCACACTATTAACAGAATGATATCAAGAACAATAAGAGAACCATTATAAATAAGTACCACTATAGATCTACAAGACAGAGAAAGATCTGAGAATAATGCCAAAGGAATAGTGTCCAAAATCTGGGGAAAAGAATATGCCATCATTATAGTATTTGCCTCCAAATACGTGGGGAAATTTCATGGAATGTCATTCAAGCATCTCGATTGCCAGATTCTAGGCCTATTTTTAAATGCTCCAATTGAACCTAACTAGGCCTATTTTAATTAGAAATTTGTTCACAAAATCCACAGAACATGGGAAGACCAGGTTCAGAAAGGATGGTGGGAACTCAGAGACAGTGTGACCAGAAGCCCAGTGGGGGTCACACACAGGACAAACCTTGTCCCTACAGGCCTGCCTCTATCATTAATGGTGAATGACCAGCACCCATCCCATGTTCTTGCATTTGCAGCACTCACTCACAATTCAACACCGCACTTGATGGCAAAAAATTTGGACCAAAATCATGGGCCTGGCCCTGGTTGGATTTATTCTGAGTTCTTCCAAAAACCAGAAATAGCAGTAATGAGATGGTTATTGGCCTAGGACCCTGTAAGGATATCCCTGCTTGAAGAGGGGGTTTATACTAAATGAACTTTTATCAAAGATTCTCTCTCAATTTGGGAAAGGGGATAATTACTCAGTCTCATTCAGTGAGAGCTTTAAAATCAATAATGGAATAAAATTTTTAAAAAATAAAATAAAATAAATAAAATAAAATAAAATAAAATAAAATAAAATAAAATAAAAGACAAACAAGATTTTAGGAATGGAATGCACCTTGGAGGTAATCTACAACAATTAATCTTTATCAACATGGAAAGTGGGACCTAGAGTAATCACATGAATTTTTTTCACAGATTCTCAGTGGATGAGAAGTGTAGGGGCCAAGGGCAGGCTTCCCCAAGATGGGCCATTTTGGCATGAAGACAATTTTGAGTTAAAAGCAATCAAACCCCAAATGACTAAGAAAAAGCTGTTTACCATTCCACAGCTGCCTAAAAGAATTTCAATAGAGGACCTGCTCTAGGACTGCTCTGGAACTATCACCATAGATAATGACATTACAATAAAAACTAGGTATGGTAGACAGGGAAGAACCTAGCAAGTCCTGTTTGATCAAAGTCTTCTGTGTGTGTCCCACTCTTTCTGTGTGGCCCTATGAACTTTTGTTTACCAAACATTTACTTTTTCATCTTCCTGTGAATTGCATTCCTTCCCTTTTGAAGTCTCAGACCCCTACCCTCTCTTCTTCCTAGTTCAGAGTGACATATATACATCATTGTGCCTGACTGTCTTTGGAATTTTCATGTCTATGTGGATTCCTTATTTATACAAAATTAAATTTGATTTTCTGCTGTTAATCTGTCTCATGCTGATTTGATTCTTAGTCTGGCTAGAAGGACCTTAAAGGGCAGAGGAAATTCTTCCTCCCTGGCAGTATCAGAAGAAACATAGAACCCAGGATCTCCGTGCCTTTAACCTATCCTTCTCTATTATAAAATACAGCTTCCTGGAGCACCTTGGTGGCTCAGTTGGTTGAGCGTCTGGCTCTTGGTTTCAGCTCAGGTCATGCTCTCACCGTTCGTGAGTTCAAGCCCAGCATTGGGCTCTGCGCTAACAGTGCAGAGCCTGCTTGGAGTTCTCTGTCTCTCTCTCTCTCTCTCTCTGCCTCTCCCCTTCTCTCTCTCTCTGTCAAAATAAATAAATAAAAATTAAATACTGCTTCCTTTTTCAACTGGAAATCTCACTAATATAAATATACTGAGATCCCCATGTCGACGTATTGTTGTTAACAGAATGAATGTGAACACAGAAAAGTATGATCATGTGGGGGCAGGGAGGAAGTTAAGGGGGGAGGTAAAGACAAGATAAAAAAATCCATTCAAACCTAAATGAATTTCTTTTTCTGATATGACCTCTAATTTGCCAGCATGTCCTTGGTTTTCATGCTAACCTTTTCTGGTAATTAAAGTTTGAGTGTTTAAGGAAAAACAATGCCTTTAACTATTAGCAAGACCTTAGGAAAATGTCACTGTGAAGGCAAATTATTTTTCATCTGCTTAGTAAACTTTTTGACTGATGAAAAATCAATCTTTCACCAATTCTTCTTTCGGGTGTTGTGTGTCTGATATGTCTCCTATGTCATCTGGAAACAACAGTTTAAATACTACTTTAATGAGAAAAATCACCCATGGCCAGTCTGCTACTGCCTTAAATGGATTTGTGGCTGATAAGTGACTGATAAGATGTTTGCTTGAAACATTTTTGGAAGGACAAATCCATTATTTGTTGCCACTTCTTTCAAGGTCCATGGAGAAATTAGCTTTAATTAGTCCTTTGGTTGCCAGAACACAGCAAATCCTCCTTTTTCTTGAGAAAGAAGGGCAAACATACTAGACACTGATTTTGTTCAATTCTTTAATAAATCAAAATATTGAAACTAGTGGTTTAAACCATGAGACGGCATTCTCTGAATGACAGAGTATATTACATTAATTCTTTCTCCTTATCGTAGAGGCAGAAAAAAATAAGGATTTCCTTAAATGTTGTGTCAAATATCAAGATAAAACATGGAAACTTCGGTCATTCAGATACTTCATGTATATGTCAAATCTAGCCTCCCACTTGCTTTCAAATTGATATAGGGTATAGATTCTCTAACTTCTCCCATCCTGAAACATAGAATCTTTTAGCAACCAAGGATATAGCATAACCCAGAAACATTCATTTAAAAGAAAATCAAAAGAGGGGTGCCTGGGTGGCTCAGTTGGTTAAGCGGCCAACTCCTGATTTTGGCTCAGGTCATGATCTCACACTTTGTGGGTTCAAGCCCTGAGTCAGTCTCTGCACTGACAGTGCAGATTCTCTCTCTCCCTCTCTCTCTCTGCCCCTCCCTGTTCAGGCTCTCTCTCTTTCTCTCTCTGCAAATAAATAAACGTTAAAAAAAAAACTTAAAAAACAAAGAAAATCAAAAGAAAAACAAGAAAGAAGAATAAAGGACATTAATGGACAGGGAAAAAGAGGCTATGCAAAAATTGAAGCCCCTCATCATTATTACGGTTCTCTCTGCATGATTTCTGGGTTCATTTTCTTTAAAAATTTTTTTTATTTAATGTTTATTTCTTTGTGAGACAGAGAGAGACAGAGAGTGAGAAGGGCAGAGAGAGGGGGAGACACAGAATCTGAAGCAGGGTCCAGGCTTGGAGCTGTCAGCACAGAGCCTGATGCGGGGCTTGAACTGCCAAACCCAGGAGATTGTGACCTGAACAGGAGTCAGACACTTAACCAACTGAGCCACTCAGGCACCCTTGGGTTCATTTTCTAATAGCAACTCGACAATCCTCTCTTCTGTTGATCAGCATCTCTATTAGAGGCACCTCTTCTTCTCAGACTCTGAATCTTACCATTTGGCTGATTCTAGACATGATTTTCAGTGACAACCTGTTTCCCACCCCATAATACCACAGGTCAGAAGGGCTATCATTACTGTTTCTTAGCTAGCTCAGTCTTCTTAGAGCAGAGCTCACATTGTGCAAGTCTCCATCCACTCTTCTAAGCAACCAACTTCTTTCTCATTTGAATTTCACCATTAATTCACCCTGGAGTGTTGGTCATGACATCTCTCTTTACATCCCTGATATTTCAAGAAAAGATGCTCATACTGAACTAACTCTGGGAACCATCTGGAAGGAAGTGTTTACATAACCCTTTTCAAAATAACATCATGGCAGGGTTCCCAATTCACAGCCACAACATCCTGTGGAATCAGCTAAACTGTTTAAAAAGCCAACAACCAATTTGAGTTAGAACAATTCCATGGGCACTCAAGGCAGGAACCTATTTATCCTAGAATCTAGGGTAGAATATTGGTATTCTTACATCATGATCCAGACAAATCTGAAACAAGTTTGACCCCCTCTCCTCAAAACCTCACTTAACACAAGTATGGCTTTTTCTCCATTCTATTGCATTTTAATGCTAGTCGTGACCAATTAAACTGTTTCCATGATCCACTAATTGGTCATGACCTGTTATATAAAAAGCACTGCTCTAGAGCATGGAGAATTTCTCTCCTAATCTGAGGTCATTTCCAACTCCCGTGTTTTAGAGATTCTAAAGCACTGCTCTACACGCGGGCCACCTGAGACACTATAAAAGTTAAGGTGGCTCAGTCCCCTGACTGGAGAACCGGATTCAACTGGTACCAAGCAGCAGTCATTTGTAAAAGTCTCTAAGTATTTCTAATGTGTGGCCAGGATTAGGAACCATTGCTTTAGTGTAGAGCAACTAATAAGAAAACCTACAAGATCCTTTATTGCAGTACACTTGTCCAAAGAATCTCTCCTTGTAAAGTCATTTTACGTACTACAAATTTGTCACTCCATAAGTTGTTTATCAGTTTGCCACATTCAGTACAGGATGATCTTTAAAGCGCTTTACAATCTCTTGTTTTTCCACTTGAGCAGCAGAATTCTTAAAGGCCAGGAGCCCTGAGCGCTTGGCCTCTTGCCTTGGACACCACGTGGAGGCAGGCAAGGTTATTACAGAGCCGCCTCTGGTCTGTGTGACCTTTCCCCTAGTAAGCTTAATTTCCATGAACAGAAACTAGATGCCTGAGAGCTGACGCATGGAAAGTGACTGCTGGGCCATAGCAGTGACCCTTCACCTACTAAACTTCCCCTTGTCGACTCCATCCCCAGCCGGAACAGCCCAGGCTGTGGGTGTGGGACCGACCTTTCACCCACTTAACGGGAGAGAGGCCCTGCATCTGCGAGCTTCTGCAGGATGGGCTGTATTTCTTCCTTCCAACACAATGTTGATGAAAACTGTGCGGCAGAGAGTTACTTAACTTTTATTTTCAAACAAGAAGTGTAACTATGAATTAGGGTTCTGGCAGAAAAAAACAATCCTTTTGTTCCAATAGGCAGTGCATTTTGAGGTGCCTATTTGCTGCAAGAAGCCGTGGGAGAACCCTATTGCAAAAGGGCTGAAAGAAAGAACACAGACGAGTGAAACACGGCCAGGCCCCTTTCTTCCACCAAGAGCATAAACATGTCACCCGAACTCAGCATTGCCCGGTGTTCCCGGATGTTCCTGTTTATTTTCCAAAAGTTTGAAAGCAGAAAGGAATGTGTGTCTTTAACGTGTGATTACCGTTAAAGCTCAAGAGAGTATAGTTTTCTCTCCAGTGAAGTCTACCTGATGCTGTACATATGAAGGACACCAGAAAAAAAAATCAGCATCCTAGAAGAAACAAGCTGTTGAGTTTCCAACATCTTTTTGGTTTGTTTTTGAGCTCAGTTTTACACAGTTTCCTGGTGTGGGCCAGGAGGACAAACAGGCATTGTTAGTTCTAAAGAGTCAGAAAGGCTAATGTAAAAAATCTTAGTCTTCCCAAACCCCAGAAGAGTGTAGCAAAGATTCCCGTTTAAACTGAGATTTAGAAAACTCCTGTTTCCTACTAGCTATGTGTCCTGGGTGACTTAATGACTCCCCTGCCTCAGTTTTTCCTCTGCACATGAAAGTGCTGGATGAAATGAAGGACTGTCATGTTTGCAGTTAACAGCTTGTCACTCAGGGGCAGCTTTTCCCAAAGGGAAAAAGGAGGGTGGAGGCAGGGGTTGCAGGCCAAAAAGTGGAGGCTGCTTGGACCTCTAGCCCTGGAATAACCAGGGGTTGCATCTTACAGACCCCACTCACTGATTCACCGGTCTTTAGAGTGCTATACTAAGAAGAATTCTGGGCCAAACCAGACCAAACAGGAAAGGATGTTATGCTCTATTGGTGGTGGTGTTGGCCACCGCTGGAGAGGGAAGAACTTGTACAACGTGTGCTTGCTTAAACTAGTTATTTTCAAACAAACACAGTTTTAGTATGACATCTGGCTGGCTGTCCTTTTAACTGCTAAGCATCGTGAAAAAGAAAAACCACAGGCCCAAAACAGCCTCACGAAGACTGACTTCCCAAACCCGGGCTTAGTATCTAACCTAATTGCAATTTCAATCTCCCCAGAAATGGAGTCTTAACCCGGGACAGTCAGGAGTTTCCCTTCAGTGAAAACGAGTCTGCCACTTGGGCTCTCTTCATCCCAGCCAGGCTCCCCCAAGGGAGATGAGGTGATCTGCATGATAAGACCCCTGGCTTTTCCCTCCACTGGAATCCTTTTCCTTTGCTAGGTACTTTCTGTCCCCAGCCTCTTTCTATAAAAGCCTTCCATTTTGTGCAACTCCTCAGAGCTTCCCTCTACTTGCTAGATGGGATGCTGCCCAGTTCATGAATCATGTAATAAAACCAAATAGATCTTCACAATTTACTCAGTTGGAATTGTGTTTTTCTAGCAGCATATAGACGAACAATGCTTTGCACATACTAATAGGCCAGTACCCAAGAACTGATTGAATTAACCAGGCAATAAGGAATGTGTGTATCACTGACTAATTTTTCTCATGTTTAAGTGGATATTCAGTGAGATGTTGACATGGTTTTGACCACCCCCTTGCAGTGGGTTAAGCAAAGAAATCGCAAACGGAAGTGACCTCTAAAAGTTGTCTTCCAGATGACCTGGTGCCTGATTTGTGTTCCTTTTATTGTCTGGAACCCAATCAGCTCTACACAAACCAAGGCTGAACTTTAGTTTTCACTTTTAGTGCTTTGATTTTCCAAACGAGAGATTACTATTTGGATACTGTGTGTGGTGAGGGGCCAGGGGCCAATGAGGGTTAGAAGGAGAAGAAATGTCCTATTTGGTGATAATCTCAGGAAATTTAGGCAAGGATCAGTAATCAGAGAAAAGGAAGAAGCCACAGGCATGGAAGTAAAGTGTCAGCTGACTGTAGTTCAATGTCAGTCCACAGAAGGCAATGGGCAGGGATGATAAGGGAGAGAAAGAGCTAATTTTGGGCTCTTCAGGCCTGGAATCTCCACGCCTCTCAGTATACCCAGTGGGGTTAGAACAGAAGGCAGGAGAGCACAGATCCAATTCCCTGTCCTGATTCTGCCTTCCAATTCGGTCAAAAGCCTATTCTGAATGGATATTTGCCAAATACTTTCACCTATTCTTTTGCTACATTTCAACTTTTGAAATGACATGTTTCTCTTTTTTTCTTTTTATTTTTTTGATCTTTACCTATTTTTGAGAGACAGAGAGACAGAGTGCCAGCAGGAGAGGAAGAGAGAGAGAGAGGGAGACACAGAATCCGAAACAGGCTCTAGGCTCTGAGCTGGGGCTGACGCGGGGCTCAAACTCACCAACCATAAGTTCATGACCTGAGCCTAAGTCAGACGCTCAACTGACTAAGCCACCCAGGCACCCCACATTTGTTTTTCTTATAATTAATAAGTACACATGTTTCATCGTTTAACATTTGGAAAGGCACAAGAAAAATAAATGTAAACACTAATATATTTACCCTCCCCACCTGCCACCTGCAATAACCACTATGGACATTTGGGGGGTATTTTCTTTATACATATGTTTGTTCATATGTCTGTGCATATAAATACTAAAAATATTAACCATGTATGTTAACATTTCTTATTATCCCATGACCCCTTCCCTCTTTGGGCAGCTGGACCATGATTCACAAAGGAAGCCAAAAATACCTATACATGTTTGGGACATCTGTTTTACTGAGGTATTATGAAACATGTTTTCTTTTTCTCAGATCCATAAAAACCTATGTATGGTTTCTATAATCTACCCACTAATCCCCTTTTAAGTTTCATTTGAGCTCTTGTCAAGTTTTCTTCAACTTTTTTTCTCTTTTGCGACTCCCAAACCAGAGATTCTTTTTTTGTTCAATAAGTAATAGGTAATCACCTTGATGTGATTTATTGTGTATTTATTATGCTCCAAATCTCTTCAAGGCTTAGGCCTTTGAAACTCATTTTCTTTACCAAAACACAGCAAGGGTAGAAATGGCTGCAGGTGGAATGAGACACAGGCCTAAATCAGCCTTCTAGAGTTTTCTGCAGCCCAATGCGCACAGTCATAACAAAGGGGCACTGAAGAGGATGGGATATGAGATGATGGTCCAGTATGTTTCAAGAACAACAGAATGAAATGTTCCCCATGAACCCCAGAGTAGATAGGGGCTACACAGAGAGAGACAACTAGACTCAAATAGGTCTTTTGGGTGGGAATGAAGGATAATGGAGCTGCAATTTGCATTAACCAACTATCTAGGACCAGATTCAATGAGAAACATCTCAGTGGAAGCTAGCATGGCTAGATGACACCAAGCACTTGATGTCCACTTGGCTCGATACTTTGAGCCTATATGAGCTACTGGGAACACAGATGCAGCCTTGGGGGAAAGCATGGTAAAATCCTACATTAACTAAAGGGCCTCAGAATAGACATTAAACTGACGTATAGGAAAGCAAAAGGAAAAATGTCAACAATTTGGACTGAAATTTGTACATACTCTATATATTTAGAATGATTTAACTAGGATTGATTCACCCAGTAGGTGAAACAGAGAGAGAGTTAGGAGTTTTCCTAAGACTATAATCATGGTGTTGGACCATGGAGTCCACACTGGGTAAGAAGAGAAGAGATGGCATATAAAGTATGAAAAAAGGCAAAACAGGAGTTTCAGTGAGTTTGATAGGCGAGTCAAACACTGTAGGAGAATGGGAAGTGGCATACAGGAAATGACATGTTTGTTTTTGATATTTTGGATGTGGTGGTATTATTCGTGAAGAAAAGTTCTAAGGTGTGGTTATGGAAATGGATAACTAAGATGAACTGTAGATAGATATTGATAAGTTGAAGAGATGGATGAATCGAGGTGTGAAAGTATAGGTGGATCATTCACCGTGATGTTGAAATCAACAAGAATGATGACAGGAATCATGCTGTCAAGGAAGTAACCAAGTACTCGATAAAGGGCAGTGATAAAAAGGTAGCTAGTGGTGTTACTTGATGCCTTGTCTTCAAAGGTCCTGTGATTTTAAAGGAGAATGGCTGAGTAATGTTTTGAATGCAGAGACAAAGCAAACCAGGTGTGGGAAGAGGATGATACCCATCTTGCCTTCAGGCCACGAAATACTTGGAGTTGAGAAGAAAAGCCATCTACACTTAACAGGTTGTATAAGACAGGGGTGCTGGGTGGCTCAGTCGTTAAGCATCTGACTCTTTTTTTAATTTTTTTTAACGTTTATTTATTTTTGAGACACAGAGACAGAGACAGACCATGAGCAGGGGAGGGGCAGAGAGAGAGAGAGAGAGAGGGAGACACAGAATTTGAAGCAGGCTCCAGGCTCTGAGCTTCAGCACAGAGCCCGACATGGGGCTCGAACTCATGAACTGTGAGATTATGACCTGAGCTGAAGTCGGATGCTTAACAGACTGAGCAACCCAGGCACACCAATTAAGCATCTGACCCTTGGTTTCAGCTCAGGTCATGATCTCATGATTCCTGAGCTCAAGCCTCAGGTCAGCCTCTGCACTGACAGTGGGAAGCCTACTTGGGACTCTCTCTCTCTTTCTCAAAATAAATAAATAAACTCAAAAAAAAAAAAAGTTTTGTGAGCCATGATGTTCACAAGTTGTGAGGAGAATATAAAGGGAATAGTCAAAGAAGAAACTGGGAATGTAGGAAGTTTGAAGACTAATGCTGAGTTCCAGAAGGCAAAACAGATATCCTTTGAAGATGAGCAAAGAGAGTGAGAAGCTAAGTCACAAATCAATCAGGAGAAGAAACTAGTCAAAGTTGGATGAACTGAGGGGAAGAAATGTCAAGTCTTACCTGAGTTAAATCAGGACTTGAGGCATGAGAGGACTGGTCCCGGTAGACTCTGAGGTCCTACAGTACAACATAGAGCCTAGAGAGCCACTTAGCTGAACTATGTAAAACCAGATGGCCACTATTCACTGTTGTATCTAGATATGTTATGACAGCCTGGAGGAGAAGGGTCCTGAAAATGATCCCATCAGGAACACAGGCTTAGGAAGACCTGAGTCGATATTCTCTCCAGGGGAAAACAATCTCACAGGGGAAGTAATGATGCCTCTTCCTTGGTTAAGAGATAGTAAGACAGAAACAGCAATGGCACAAGAAAAGGATGAGAATAAGACGGTGAGAATGAAAGAACTAATGAAGTAGGGGATCTAGGGGTAAAAGGGGTAAAGAAAAAATGGAAAGTAGCAGGTGAATGACCTATCATTAGCAAAAGGTGTGGTTACAGCCGGAAGATCTTCGTGAAAGCCACAAAAGAAGTAGAAAGAGTGAGGAAATGAGCCAAATTGAAAAAAAAAAAAAAAAAGACAATGAGTTAGGATCAAGGAAAAGGAAATCACTCTGGCTTTCACGTTTTCAGGGATGAGGCTGTCCCCACTGGTGATCAGGCACATGAAAGGGACATTGGTAACAGAAATGCAATGGGTGTCAAGATCACTGAGATTAAAGAGTTCAAGGAACTAGGAGGACAGAGAGCTAAACAATTCATCCACCTGGCCTTTGAATTTGCCTAGGATCTGCTTTCCAGATCTCCAATTCTGCCTTTCAATTTAGTGACAGTAGTCCAAGATACCCATTGCTGGACCATCATCACTCATTGCATGGCATTTATTTCTCAAAATGTTCTCTCCACTGTACCCTCCTGAACCTCTGCACTCAGGGATAATATAGTCATGCTGGAACTGGCAGTCATGCAGTTAGCAATAATGATGGTCTAGGTCCTAGGTGCTTCAATCCACTGTGTCTTCATCCATAATCCCCTGGGAGAAGAAAAAAGTAAGGTCAAATAAGTGAAGGGGGACAACCTTTCCCAGAACAGTGTATTTTATATATTGTTCATTGGTCAAGCACTATTCTTGGCTTTAGTGTATAAAGCACTAGGTCATACAGCATGGACAATGTAATACAGAGGTATAAAGAAGTGAGAGTTATTGCACAATTATACACGCCTTCAATATCATGATTGAGTGTTGGGTGTGGTTCCTTCCTGGTCTCTTTACATGCATACATCAACCTATATTCACATATATAGTTTTTCTTTTCTTTTTCTTAAAAATAAAAATTTGGGGGCGCCTGGGTGGCACAGTCGGTTAAGCGTCCGACTTCAGCCAGGTCACGATCTCGCGGTCTGTGAGTTTGAGCCCCGCGTCAGGCTCTGGGCTGATGGCTCGGAGCCTGGAGCCTGTTTCCGATTCTGTGTCTCCCTCTCTCTCTGCCCCTCCCCCGTTCATGCTCTGTCTCTCTCTGTCCCAAAAATAAATAAACGTTAAAAAAAAAAATTTAAAAAAAATAAATAAATAAAAATTTGACCTTAGTATATACATATTGGTCAGTGTTATGTTTTACAATTAACAAAATATAGAGGACAATTTTCTAACATAGATGATGTCAGTCTAGGTCCTCTGGTAAGCAGATGCTGAGAGAGTAGTACAAGAGGGTCTGAGTTTTTTGATTTTGGGTTTTTGGGGATTTTGGAGGTTTGGAGAGAAACAAAAGCATACATTCACCAAATCAGTGGCCGTATAATATGTACCTGGAGCCATATTAATCTGCTTTAGCACAAATACCATGTGTAGCACAGCAGGGTTCCGACTCCATTGGTTTATAATAGTCTAGGGTAATTTTCAAGGAATCACCCAGTTTCCACAGATGAATTCAGTACACATATGATGGGACCAACCCTCCTGAAATACTTATAAGGATGGAACTAATCTCCATCATTCCCCACAGGATACTCTATTGGCTTCTGTTTGCTACCTTCTTTGGGGCCAATTTCAGAAGTTTATATTTGGCCCTCCCCACTATGACAGCTCTCTAACCTGACAGTCCACGGACCTGATGTGGGATTTTTCCAAATGCCAATTGCCATGTTTGTAAATCCCAGTTATATATACATTCCAGGAGCAGGGGAACGACCTCTGTCTCTGCCCAGCTCAGGACTCCTCTAATGGAATGCCTGCTCTGGAGCTCCCAGCCGGGTTGGTTGAGGGATGGCCTGTGAAAGGCTAAGAGGGAGGAAGCAGTATTGGATAGAGAAAGCTGGCAGATGGTGGGGCATAGGTGACATCTGTGGAAGGAAAGGGGGAGAAGGAAGCAGAATTGAGCTGGGACAGACTCACACTACAATGCAAATGTGACAAAGGCATGGCCAACCAGAAGAGGTCCTCGGAGCAAAGAATTGCCATTAGCAGAGTCCCCATTGAGAAGAAATGGCCAGCCGAGGTGCTTATCCATCACTGGAGGTCACGTGGGAAGAATATGGCCTTGGCTCAAATACTGCACGGATCCCACAGGTGCTGCAGCAGGATGCTGTCAGCCAACTGCCTCCTTGCAATTAACAGTTGGTATTTTAGTGCACGGGTGTGTCGTTTACTTTTATCCGTTCCCTCTTGAGAAAACACGTCATTTTCAAAATTTTGTTCTTACAGGCAATACTGCAATGAACAGTCTTGTACACCTATCTTTATGCTCTCTATTGGTAAAACTCTAGGATATGTTTCTACAAGTGAAATGACTGAAACATGTGGTGACTATCCTTACAATTTTTATAGATTCTGATAGTAGCTTTCCAAAAAAAAAATCGCCAATTATGCACTCCCACGAATAGTATAGGAGAATGCTTATTTCCCCAAGACTTGCCAACATGAAAAGCTGTTATTAGCCTTTTTCATCATTTGCCAATCTGCTGGAAGAACCATAATGTATCATTATCTTATTACTTTTTGTTTTCCTACTCACTCATTAGTTTGAACATATTTCTATATGTTCATTGCACATTTGCTTTCTCCTTTAGTTAATTTTTTAATGTTTTGGTTTTTTTTCTTTTTTTTTTTTTGAGGTGGGGAGGGGCACAGAGAGAGAAGGACAGAGGATCTGAAGAAGGCTCTGTGCTGACAGCAGAGAGCCGGATGCGGGGCTCGAACTCATGAACCATGAGATCATGACCTAAGCCAGTCAGAGGATTAGCTGACTAAACCACCTGGATGCCCCTCTTTAGTTAATTTTTAAATTCCTTTCTTCCTTTATTGGTTTCTCAACACAAATATCAGACACAATTAAGAAATTTCTTGGGTGGTGGAGAGAAAGAATACTTAGCCCATATTTGGAGCTGAAGCAAATATTCTTTCTTCCCCCCAAAGGCATGATGTGTTAGCTTCAGGATTCACTCGCTTTTTTTCTGATAACATTGAAGCTATAGGTGCCAAAAAGGAAAAATGAACTGTTTTACTTTGGTGTTACTTTAGTGGGGGGAAGGATTTTAACCTTTGTAAGTGTAGAGGTGAAGAATGAAACCAAGGGCTTCTCCAGAAGGAAGTATTGTACATAGAAAAAAGAATGAGCTAGAGCTGTAGGCTGGTAGAACAGGGGATCCTTGTGTAAAGGAACTGGTGAGAGGCTCCCCCATTTATCTTCACTTCTCAGTAATGGCCTAACAGCTTTTGAGTCTCATCTTCTCTTCCCCAGTTACCACTGCCATGACTGTTTCCCCAGTGGTTTCTCATTAGCTCAAAGTGTTCCCAAACAAACTCTCATTTTGTGTTCCCCCTCCTCAGTCAACTTACCCTTTCCTCCTGACCCTTTGACTTCCCTGCTTCTATTAATGAAATCACCCCCTCCCAGTAGTATAGGGTTAGAACATCATAGAACTCTTTTAATTCTTCCTTCTCAAATTTGCAAAAGCTGGAGATCCTACCAGTAAAATAGCTCTTTTCATTCTCTCTTCCCAGGGCCCCAACACCTTTCCTTTTTGTGTGCCTATGAGCTTCATTCAATCTTCATCTCAGACAACATGTCTACTCCTCCAAGGAAGTCTTTCCTGACCTCCCCCAGCCCCAACACATATCTTATAGATACCTCATTATTTTTTCTTTAGATTATTTACATGTCTTTCTCCCATTCTTGAAAACAGGGACTATGCTTTTTTTCATCTTTATTTCTCCAGCACCTATCATAGTGTCTGGTACAAAATGGGTGTTAAATGAAGTTCCGTTGCACTGAATTAACTGCTAACAAATTTGAGCCCCAACAGTTCCAATGTTGCCTACCTTGGGAATCTCAAAGTCTTCATACCAGTATTTAAGGCTTTCATGATATAACCCTAAGCTCCCATTTCCTCCTTCCTTTGGGTACTCAAGATGGCAGCTAGACCAAACTAGTCATTATTTCTCCACTATATCCCTAGCTCCCACATCTGTGCTTTTGCTTAGGTTTAGACATCCTTCCTCACTGTCTACCAATAATTTGCGCAAATCTTGCTCATGTTTCTCAAGCCACCTCCAAAGCCAGTTCTTAGAAGAGGCGTTTTCTGATCCCTAACATAATCTTACTTCCGTACACACCTGAGCACCATTATTATCACCATTAACATGACACATTGATCAAATCTCTTTTATAAACTATTTTTAAATGCATTTAATTGTAATTTTTTTTGCTCTGAGGATTAAATGAAAGTCCCGTGAATAAAAAAAAAATGTTTTTTAATTGGCCATTGCTTTCCATCACCCATTATTAGCCTGAGAAACTTGAAAGAAGATGTTTTCCCACCAACCAAAGCATCTAGTCCAGCTCCTGGCACTAGGAGCCTCTAAAAATACCAATTACAAGAAACATCACAGACCAAATGGTGATTTAAGCCTTGCTTTCCCCAATCTCTTCATCAATATGCTTTCACCAATATTCCCTTCTCATTCCCCAAAAGAAGACTGTTCAATCTCCTATAATTATCACTTTGTCAAAGAGACTTTTCTTGCCTACCAAATCTAAGATAGCTCCACCCATTATATTTTTCATGTGCATTTTCTTCATAGCCCTCATTCTAATTTTATGCATATGCTTCTAGCCCATTTGATTTTTAATGCCTATTTTTACCACAGATCTGTAATCTCCATGAAAGAATAGAACATGACTATTTTATTCTTTGCTGAAACAGCCATTTGTTAATTAATCATTTGTCTCTTACATATTTTGTAAATCATTTCTCCAGATCTGCTGTTAGTTTTTTAACTTTAAATATTCTATATATATTCTCCCTCTATATGTATATATATTCTATTATATATGTATGCATACACACAAGTTCTTTTTAAATAGATATATATCTTTAAAATATATTAAATACATATTACACATTAATATAATTATATATCATATATATACATATATACAAATATATGTATATACATATATATATTTAAATGCTCCAGTGCAATATGTCCCTAGAAGTGAAAAAATTGAAAAGGCATCTCTTTAAGAGTCTTGAAGCATTTTGTCAAATTCCATATGTCTAGCCCTCTGACAAAAGTGTGGCTTGCATTCTTAAATCTCTACCAGTGGCCTCATGTTATTAGATTTTGCTGGGCAAGCTGAATAGAATTAACTTGATGCTATATAAGCATACTTCTGAAAATTTCAGGAATCAGGTGCATCAAGCAGGGATGCTGTGTTCAGCACTGCGTACAAGGGGGAAGCTTTGGCACTCTCCCCCTGCTCATTAGCACCAAATCATTTGACAGTCCTCTCACGGTTTACCTTTACTTGAATGAATGCACAAATCTGTCCATCCCCATTGCCCTCAAATAATAATTCCCTTTACTTCCATAGCCACTGGATAACCTCCAGGATCTGTGGTCAGCCAGAGAATACAAGTGCCAGTGTCTTTCCAGGACACTCTGTAATCATGGTAATACATAGCATCTTAGCCAACTGTGTAAACAACTTTACCAGGCTATTCCAACCCAGTTATCATAAATGTTGCCAATTATAACAGTTTCTATCATAGAGAAATGACATAGAAGAATGTAATGCACTGTGTGAGTAACCTGGTAAATATTATTGGATGGGATGACATGGAGACAAAAGTTTGGTGACCTCAGTACACACTTAGCCCTGAGCCATCATACGACTTCCCCTGATCTTTAATCATCCCACAACACACAGGAGGGTAGTGCTGGGTAAGCCAGGGGAGCACTCAGTGGGGATTTCCTAAATTAGACTTGCCTGTCATATACCATTCCCATTGCCTTTCCTCTGCAAATAAAGAGTATAATTCTTTATAATATACATTTTTGCCTATTCCAAATCCCACATACATGGGAAGAAAAGCAAATGCATTCTTTTACTTCTGTTCTTAGGATGTAATCCAGGGGGGATTTTTACCTTAAATTTACTTGCTTCATCACAGAGAGTTTTACTTCATTGTCTGGCTTCTTGAACATGGTTTTTGTTTTATTTTTCTTTTTTCCTTTTTTTTTTCTCTCTTTCTCTTTTGGCTTCTCCAGCTATACAAATATGGAATAAAGGACTCAGAGTACAAAAACCTATCTCCAGGAGCAGATGGGTGACTCAGTTGGTTAAGTGTCGGACTCTTGATCTCAGCTCCGGTCTTGGTCTTGGGATGGTGAATTTAGGTTCTGCTTTGGGCTCCCTGCTAGGTATGAAGCCTACTTTAAAAAACAAACAAACAAACAAAAACAAAACAAAGCAAAAACCTATCTCCAAGTGTAGATGCAACTTGGAGCTTCCCCTGTGTTTCCAAAACTGTTTAAGCTTGAGTAGGCATAAGCAGGGTAGGAATCACAAAGAGAGCATCAGACTTGGTCCGAACCCTGATCTTCTACAGGGAAGGGGGTTCAGAGAAGACAATATAATAGCATAAGTAGTTACAATATAATGACAGAAGTAACAACGTCCATAGTGGGAGAAGGATGGAAGAGAGGCAATCAGGAAAGATCTCTCACAGCACATAGTTTGTGCTGGACATTTAAGAGTAGAAAAGAATGTCTTAGGCGAAGATTTGGATTAAGGACATTCTGTACAGGAGGTCAGAGTGAGCAAATTCTCTGGTGGTAGAAGAAGGCAAGTTAAACTGACATATTGATCCCTTTTTAACTTTGTTTTTCATTAAACCTAATGAAGAGAGTTAAACCTAATGAAGACAATGTATTACTGGAGAAAAACAAATTGATGGCCTTTTATGGCCATAAGAAAAAAAAAGGTATTTGGGACAGTTACTCAAGTCCGAGTCCCAGCAAAAGGAACTTTCAGTTCCTGACTTGCACCCTTTGCTCCTGGAGAAAAAGCTGGAAGAACTCTTTAGGCTATTTATTTCTTCTAGGCAGAGAAGCTCATACTTTTGAGTGCAGCTGATTGGCTACTGTAGAAGCCCGCTCTGAGCAGGAACCAATCACATCCCGGAGCCCAGATTCTTGGAAATAGTTTCTGGCCAAGAATGCGTGACATTGAGACAGCCTCCCACTTGTAAACAAGGACGAGTCTGGGCGGGTCCCCAGCCTACGCGATCGGCGACCCTGTCCCAAGGGGCTGATGATCTTGACCCCAAGTACCTCCAAATGTCTGCTTCACCTTTCCTCCTCCCCCCACTTATTCCTCACAGCCTCGGGTACTGGTGCCAGGTCTCTCCACCGACAGGACCCCGCGGCCGGGGGCGGGGCCCAAAGTTCTTTATCTGAGCTGATTGGCACGGCCCCAGTTCTGGACGCGTCTCCAAGTCCCAGTGACTCCTCCCCTTTGGAATTGGGGGGAGCGTGTGGGGACACAAATAAAACCACGGGAGGCGGCGGGTGGTGGCCAAACGCGAACTTGAGTCTCCAGCCGCTCGCTTTCCTCCGACTCACAGCCGGCCACCTCCACTCGGAAGCACCCCCCGAAACTCAGCCCAGGCCAGGTGCACAAGCCAGTCCTCTCTCCCTAGACGCGCACCGCCCCCTCCTCGGTCCCTGGTTTTGCTTTCCTCAGCCTACGTCCCTTAAGCCAGCCCCAGCGCTCGCCAGGCAGGGTGGGCATCAAGATGAAAGCGGCCCGCTTCGTGATGCGCAGCGCCGGCTCGCTGAGCGGCGCCAGCCTGGTGCCCCGCGAGGTCGAGCATTTTTCGCGCTACAGTCCGTCCCCACTGTCCATGAAGCAGCTCCTGGACTTTGGTGAGCTGGGAAGTAGGGCTGGGTGGGGGCGCTGGGGTTGGGGAGCTGCCTTAACTTTCAGCCCTTGTGCAGGGAGGGCTGGGCTCACTGCTTAAAATAACTGGGGTCCCCAATCTTGCTGAACCCTGGAGCCTCGACGCCTGTGCACCCTGCCCTTTCCTAGATCTGTCTTATTTCTGACACTTTGTGCCTACAGGTGAAGGCCACTTGCTGACCCGCTGATACTGGATGGTTTGAGCTCATCTTTCCGTCCAAACCTTCCAGTCAAAATACTTTTTGCTTTCAGTCACCATTTCACAATGGATTAAAAACTTTATCCCCTCCTCCACAACATAATACTTTTTGGAGAAGATTCCTAATGTTATAAAGTAGCCTCAAGTTAATTGAAATTTTAGCCCTTAACCACCTTCCACCCGTTCACAGGGTATATACATATCTCTGCATTGCTGACAAATTTGTCTCTTCCATATATTTGCATTACTGCCAAAAATGTTTGCAAACTTTCTGCAGTAATCTTATGAAGAAAATTTCAAGGATTTAAATGTGATATTATTTAATACTAATCTGGAAACATCATGACTCTTATCCACCCTCTTATCCCTCTGCTCCAATTTCATATCTAGAACTCTCTGAACCAAGTTGTCTGGTTAACATGGTGTTGACTGAGCTACAGTATATTCTGACTTCATGGAAATTAATCCTCTTTCAAAAAAAGAAAACAATAATTCTCATATTGGTCATCTAAAAAAAAAAAAGTAAAGAAAAAGACAATGAAGAAGGAGATACTTACTTCTGAATTACCTGTAAATAATAACCCAACTGAGGGTGAACTATAATTGTATGATGTGTGTGTGTTCAATATTGGATAGTTAATGTTATTCAAATGTATCATTTGGATCTACTTTTCTCCAAAAACTAAATAAATGTTATTTATTACAGGTTCTGAAAATGCATGTGAAAGAACTTCCTTTGCATTTTTGCGACAAGAATTGCCTGTGAGGCTAGCCAATATCCTGAAGGAAATTGACATCCTCCCTGATCGATTAGTTAATACCTCTTCAGTGCAATTAGTTAAAAGCTGGTAAGTGGTCAATCATTCCAAAACAGTCTCTGTTTTGAAGACAAGTATCTGAGTATGAATTCTTATAATTTATTAACATCATAATTGGAAAACAGGTGGTCTGAACAGTAACTATTTTTGAAAGATGTAAAGATTTTTTAGTAATTCAGAGTAAGTTATCATAAGGACAGTTATATAGCTATAAACAGACATTTTATCCTGAAAAAGTACATAATTTCACAATATAATTGTATTTTAAATAGTAAAAGACAGGGTTTGATATTGCAAAAGAAATCCTACTTGAGAAACAGACAGGAATGACTACTACTTAGAGGGTCTAATCTTTGTTACTCACAAACTGATTAACAGCAGGCTTTGGGTTCAAATCCTGCCTCTTCAGGATTCTCTATGCCTTAATTCCTCCATCTGTGATAGAGGAAAACAAAGTATATGCTTCAAAGGAATATGTGAATGAAATTAAATGAGCTAATTCGTTAAAGTACTTAAGACAGTACTTGGCACACAGGCAGCACTTAGCAAGTGTGTTATTATCAACTCATTTTAAAGATAAGGATACTGAGGCTTGGAGAGGGTAAATCACCCAAAGGAAAAGATTTTCAGAGAACAGGACCAAGGTATGCAGACAGTCACCTTACATCACTCTGATCCACTGACTGCACAGCTTTTTGTTCATTGATTCAAGAAATGCATATTATATTATATTATATTATATTATATTATATTATATTATTAAGCAATTATAATCTGAAACACATATTAAAAATTACCATTTGAAACTCATATTAAATCTGTAGTATTTACTGACTTTCATGACTTCTACTCACCTATGAATGAATATAGTGGGAAAAAATAGGACGGAAGTCTTCCTTAAAAAGTTATTTCTAAATGCAATAGAAAAAGAAAACATTTGTCAGATAAAACAAAAAACTGACTACTGATTTGGAATGATTAAAGAAATATAAATTTTACGTTAGAAAGTTGAACGTTAAAGTTGTAACTTCATATTTTTTTTAATTATATTGTTTTCCAGATGTCTTGAAAGAACGTTTTAATTTTATTTATTTATTTAAAATTTTTTTTTTAATTTTTTATTTATTTTTGAGACAGAGAGAGACAGAGCATGAATGGGGGGAGGGGCAGAGAGAGAGAGGGAGACACAGAATCGGAAACAGGCTCCAGGCTCTGAGCTGTCAGCACAGAGCCCGACGCCGGGCTCGAACTCACGGACCCGCGAGATCATGACCTGAGCCGAAGTCGGAGGCTTAACCGACCAAGCCACCCAGGCGCCCTGAAAGTTTTAATTTTAAACATAGTTCTTTCTCTTTTTGAAAGTCATTTTGAAATGAGTTAGCCACTTGTATCTGACTGCTCAATTTTGAAACTTAAAGCACACCTGTCACTTTATAGGTATATCCAGAGCCTGATGGATTTGGTAGAATTCCATGAGAAAAGCCCAGAGGACCAGAAAGCATTATCAGAGTAAGTTCTATGCATTGGAATAAAAGTCTAAAACTTTGGCTATTTCCAGACATACTCCTAAGATTTTTTTTTTTAGACATAAATTAAAGGAACTACAACTCTGAATGACAAATAATCTCCCCTTTACAAATGACAAGTTTGGGCTTGTTGGTTTTTTAAAATTGATAAAGAATGATAGCATTGAAAATGATGCTGAGTACGAACAAGTGCGGAGAACTTTTTATTTTTAAGGAATTCTATTTTTACTATAAATTTAGTCTGATGATGGCATTTGCAGGTGGATTTAGTATTGCATAATATTAATAAATGTCATTGTCATGGGAGATTGGACACTTCCTTTCAGAGTCACTGACAGTTTCTGACTGTAAGAATAAGAAAGAAGAATCTTTTTATAAATCTGACAAGAAAATTCAAAAGTTTTTTTCCACAGTGGCACTCTAGAATCCTCCTTCATAGTAATTATTTTTTAATTATTATTTTTTAAAGATAATGCATAAGGAACTCTTAGAATGAATTCACCAGTTAGAAAGCTGGTACGTTTACATGTAAGTTAGAAGCCAAATAAATCTGTTTGTGATACTATTTCCTGTACATAGTCAAAGAATCTGTAGTGAGAGCCTTAATAAAACTTCATCCAAACATTTTATCATTTTAGTTTGTTAGATGGGTACTTACAAAAAGCTTTAGCTTTCTTTGAAATAATCTAAGGACTATAAGTGAAAGAAACTTATTTGAACTTTCACTAACTGTTCATGTGTTTTGGCTTAGTTTTGTAGATACTCTCATCACAGTTCGAAATAGACACCACAATGTGGTTCCTACAATGGCACAAGGAATCATAGAATATAAAGATGCCTGTACAGTTGACCCAGTCACCAATCAAAATCTTCAGTATTTCTTGGATCGATTTTATATGAACCGTATTTCTACCCGGATGCTGATGAACCAACACAGTAAGTTAGTTCATCATGTTCATGGCATATGGAGATGGGTGTAGAATATAAGCTAGACCCCAACCAGATGTTCTGTTATTCAGGGGCTCACATTCGTTTACAACGGTAGCTTTAATCATTACTATCCTGATGTTTATAACAACTGTTCTTATTTGTCAACAGTTCTTATATTTAGTGACTCACAGACAGGAAACCCAAGTCACATTGGAAGCATTGATCCAAACTGTGACGTGGCAGCTGTGGTCCAAGGTAATTTCTAGATTTCTATATTCCTCTGATTAAAAATACATGCTATATGATTGACATGTCTATAGTTAAGGTGACTTTGTGAATGAATTTGTATTCAGAGTGTTCCATTTATATTTTATAAATACTGTCATGAAGGTCATTTGCTTTGGAAAGTCAGGGGTTTAAACATTCATTTATAAAATTATAAAAATCCAAACATGAATGGCTAATTTCCATATTCTTCTATATTTATTTGATCTCCGAAGTGGGCATAATCCTATTGCTACAGCTATAACTTAACCACTGCCTTAATTTTTTCTTCAATCAAATATTTAAAAGGTATTTTTTCAGGTAAATAAACACGTACTCTAAAGAACATTTCAGATATTTAGGGTACAGGGTAGTACACAACTAACTACATGAAAGATTACATGAAAAGAGTACATGAAAATTTTACTTGGCATAAGTGTATTTCATCATTATGAAAAAAACCTTCTATTTCAGATGCCTTTGAATGTTCAAAGATGCTTTGTGACCAGTATTATTTAACATCACCAGAATTAAAACTCACACAAGTGAATGGTAAGCTATAAATAAAACATATTTTAATTTATAGAAAATTCACTACTCTCCCAGTATGATTACTTCTTGTAAATACAGAGCAACTTCTGTGTTGCTTTTCTCCCTTCTGAACTTGTCTAGAATTTGTACGCTTCTTTTTTGAAGCCACGGTTCTCTTTATCTCAACTGGAAAGTTCCAACTGAGCATATTCAGTTGCTGCTGCTGATTCATAAAGAAGAATGGTTTAAACAAATAATTTAAGATTTAGAGTAGCCACAAAGTTCCAGTATCTTAGATCAAAAAGATAGCTTATTACAGAATATAGGAGTCGGGGAGGCCAGAAATAGGAGGAACCACTGGTTGTGGATGCATCCTCCTGGAGAAGTTACTCATAAGATTGGGGGGAAAACACTTTAAATTTACTGTAAGAAATAAGCTAGTCCTAGAAGGCCAAATACTGTATGATTCCACTTATCTGAGGTATATAAAATATTCAAACTCTGAGAGGCAGAGAGTTGAATGGTGGTTGTCAGAGGCTGGGGGCTGGGGGAGATGGGGAGTTGCTATTTAATGGGTGTAAAATCTCAGTTACATAAGATTAGTAGGTTCTAAAGATCTGCTGTACAACACCATGCCTACAGTTAACAATACTATGTTGTATGCTTAGATATTTAAGAAGGTAGATCTCATGTTAAATGTTCTTTTAAAAATGTTTTTAAATTAAAAATAAAATTATTTTAATTGCACTATAAGTATACACCACTGTTTTGGAAGCAAAGCATACTTCAGTGACTTCAACTCTAGGGCACCTGAAAAGACAGGGTCTTCCTACCTTGAAGTGATAATATGATGAATGTCAGGCTCTGTTTTTAGCTTATCCCATGGTGCTTCTTAAAGAAAAACAGTAAAAATTAAGTTGTTGGAATTAAAAGTGCCCTAACTTATGGACTGGGGATATGTAAATATAATTGCTGAATTAAAAATAGGAATACAAATAAAGATTGAAAAATACCTTTAAGCATCTAAGCATTAACAGCACTGTTGCATAATACTTGTAGATAAACTTCTTGAACTGTTTGATCAAATAAAGAGGGAATTGTGCCAGACATTCTGTTTCTGATTCAGACTTTGCCAAGGCCTGGAACACCAGAGAATAATACTTTTATTTTTCTTCTCAAACAGTATTATGAGGTTTTTGTTTCTCTGTTTTCTTTAACCTCTCGGTGAAATGTAAGCATATTTTGCCTGTAAGATTTAATGTTTGGGTGATAAAGATCAAGAATAATCAGATATGCTGTTTCCCATAAAATATGAAAATTATAGTTAACATTAATTTCAATGTTATGCTATGGACATATTTATTTTTTTCTTCTTTCTTAAAATGCATATAATTTTAACTCTGAAATTTCCCAGTACAAAAGTTATGAAAGCAGAAACAAATAATCTACATAATCTAATTTCATAATCACCCTTGTGACACACTTCATCTGACTTTATACATTGTTAGAGAAATGCAAAAACTTAATCATAGAGCACAAGACAGCAACTGTAATAGCATTTTGAAAATAAGACAGTTGTGTTTACTGTTTAAGAGGGAAGCTTCTTGGGGAGAGTTTCGGAGTACAGAAAGATGGGGAGTATTCTAATCTTGAGAATAAGGGGTATCTGTTAATTCGCATAGATATGGAAGTTTGTTTTAATGAAATATTTGCTTGCTGATTTTAAATGAGTTTAAATTTTTTCTAGGGAAATTTCCAGGCCAGCCAATTCACATTGTGTATGTACCTTCTCACCTTCATCATATGCTCTTTGAACTATTCAAGGTATGACACTTCACAATATAATTTCAATTTTGTGGGGTTTTTTTATTTTTAATTCACAGGTTACATTTTTATTTCCTTTATCATTTCCCTCTCAATGGAAGCATCACTGCCTTCTCCCGAACATGATTCAGTACTCCTAGCAGAAGGAAGCTCCAGTTAATGTTTGAAAGGGCACATGCAGTTCATTGTAACATTAAAACGTACTTGAGAATGCACAATATGATTCACGATGTCTTTAGTGCTCCCTGTTCTTATTATTTTCTCAGGTGTCCAACAAAGCACTAGTCATTCATGCATTTGTTAAGGAAGGTCATTGGGTAAATGTTCCAGTGAATGAGGCCTTGTTACCTTCACCCCCACAGGACACTCCAGCTCCAAATCCAGACATGGCAGGGCTCCAACCTGAGTCTGGAATATACTCAGAAGGCAGGGAAGGCAGTTCCTTCCATGATCAGCTTTAACATGCATATGAATCACCTGGGGTTTTGTTAAAAATGCAAATTTTGGGGGCGCCTGGGTAGCTCAGTTGGTTAAGCATCCTTGGGCTCAGGTCATGATCTCACGGTTCGTGAGTCAGAGCCCTGAGTCAGAGCCCTGCGTCGGGCTCTGTGCTGACATCTCAGAGCCTGGAGCCTGCTTCAGATGCTGTGTCTCCCTCTCTCTCTCTCTCTCTCTGCCTCTCTCTCTCTCTCTCTCTCTCTCAAAAATAAACATTAAAAAAATTTTCTGATAAAAAAATGCAAATTCTGGTTCAGTGGAACTGTTATGGGGTTTAGAATTTTTAATAAGCCAACAGGTGATGTTGCTGGTCCACACTCCACACTTTCAATAGCAAGACTGTGGTTCAATGCTTGTCAAACTTCAGTATGCATTAGAATCATCTGGAAACCTTGTTAAAACACAGATTCTTAGCCTCAGCCCCAGATATTGCGATTCTGTATATCTGAGAATTTGCATTTCTAACAAGCTCGCAAAGGATGTGAATGTTACTGGTCTGGGGTAGCCCGATACCATGGATCAAATCCTGTCCTGGGTTTTAACATCGAATTAAAACTGTGCTCACACCGAAAAAAAGCTCCGTGATGTTTTTCAAGAATCCCTTGGACTGACAGAGGAGGAAGCCTAAAAAAAGTGAAATTTGCCTCTAATTCTGATACAGCTTTTCTCAGACTCACTGTTTCCTACCTTATTCTAATGTTAGTGCAATGAGGTATCGATTGTACTACAAACATCTGATCTATTTTCTTTTACTTCAGCTAATGATTAGAACTTGCTATTATATACAAACCAGAAAGCAGATAATGTACTACAAAAAGGTTAGAGAGGAAAATGGGTGAAATAAACCAAAACTTTATCTGCCTGAGATTCATGCATTTGTCTGAAAACTTGTTTGAATTTCTTCTTCTGTTGAAGGCCAAAAGATGCTTTTTTCGTTAATTTCATTTATTTTTAAATTGAATAGTCCAACTCCTAGAGTTATTTTGCCATCATTGGTAAAAGTTAAGATGATAATCAAATGCAAATTGAAATTTAATTTAGAATTATTTACTATCCTTTTAAATAGTAACAACCTTTCCCAGCAAGTTTTATAAAAGCCAATAAATTGGTTCAATGATTCACTGTTCATTTGTTATGTAATAGTCTTTGGTGCTTGGATGTAAAATGTAATGGAAAGACAAAAAAGAGAGAGCCAGGAAATGGACTATAAAAACCAATTTCTACATTTAAATTAAGCTTACAAATAAGAAGTTGACAGCTAGCAGAATTGTTTTTCCATTAGACATTACTCCCAGGAGCTATATTACATGGTAAATGAATATTTTTCATTATACATCCTGCATGACACATTCATAAATGGCTATTTACAGAGCTGTTTTACTACTAACTTAAAAAAAAAATAGGAACTTTGAATTGCCCTCTGTGCTGCTTTTATTTTAAACATAAAAAACAGTTATTTATTGTTTCTCATTCTTCTGCCATTGAATTCCTTATGGTTTTGATTTCCTTAGAATGCAATGAGAGCGACAGTTGAACACCAGGAAAATTGGCCTTCCCTTACACCAATTGAAGTGATTGTTGTCTTGGGAAAAGAAGACCTTACAATTAAGGTAACCATTCTCTGTGTTTCTTTTGAGTCTCTCTTGAGACAAGTAAAAATGTGTCCGTAACAATCAAGCTCTCTGCTTTTGGCAACAGATCAAAGTCGTGTATACCAGGTGATTTTTAAATGAAGGAAAAAATACTTTTCTATAGATAAATGCACGTTGTTTTTAATGTATAGCTTTGGTGACTTGTTTGTTTGCTTAAGATTTCAGACAGAGGAGGTGGTGTTCCCCTGAGGATCATCGACCGCCTCTTTAGTTACACATACTCCACTGCGCCAACGCCTGTGATGGATAATTCCCGGAATGCTCCTTTGGTAAGACCGATTAAATGACTAAGTTCATCCCAGCCACTCAGTCCTAAATGTAAAGCAAGGATTACAAGGACGTGTTTAGTCAAGTTAGTCAGTTTAGTTAAATTGGGCATGGGGGGTTTGAGGAAGAATGATACAGCAAGCTGAAAATGGTAAAACAATTCTACAGGAGGTGTCTGATTGGAAGCAGAAAATATTTATCTAGGTTCTAGAACATCAGTTTCGGGGAGGATAACTCCTCCCTCCATTTTGTATTTCAGTGATCAGGTACACTTCTTTGCCAATAACTGATTTTTCCCCTCTAGGCTGGTTTTGGTTACGGCTTGCCAATTTCTCGTCTCTATGCCAAGTACTTTCAAGGAGATCTGAATCTCTACTCTTTGTCAGGATATGGAACAGATGCCATCGTCTACCTAAAGGTATCCTTTAAATGCAATAGAAACAATCATAGTTCTGAAAACAATGCCTCCTTTACAGGCCCGAGTTCCATGGTCCACAGTAAATACCCCAAACTGAGTTAAAGCAAATAATGATGACTACAAGTCATTTTATTTTCTGTTTGGTATGTGTAGATATACAATTTAAAATTTACTATGGTAACTTACCAAACTGGAAGTGGGACCAGGCTCCCTGCCTCAAGTGAAGCAAAATTATTTCTCAAGAAGCATGCAAGCTTCCAAATGAGGAGATGCTCATGTGAATTTTTAAAATCAACACCTTTTGGCATCTGTGAGAATAGTGGGGAGTATATGCTAATAATGTTCCAGCCTAGAAAACAACTGATATCAACATACCGAAGACGTTAAGCTGACCTTATTAGAAATCCAGGGAAGGAAAAACTAACTGCTCACAAGCTGTCAGTGGGATGTCTGGCATTTCCTGATTAAACTTTAAAACTTGGTACATGTTTTTTTCTATTTCTGATAAAGCCTCAATTTATTTGTTAAGGTCACTGCCCTTATTCGTTAATCATTTTCCAACTGTTTTGACTGAACATGTATTTACAGATTTTAGCGACTAAAACATTAAGCTTGCAGGCTCCCATTTTGTGCAAGGGAATTATTTGCCAAGAGGACTTTGACTACCTGAAATAGTTAATGTATTCATTTCTTAAATGAGCAAAAGTCTTCAAAGTACTGGGAAAGATTAAGAGATCATAGATTTATAGTCTCAGATTTTAATAAATTAATTGTATCAGATTAGGGCTCTATCACACATACAAAGGTTTTTGTAAAGAAAGAAGAGCTTTGCTATTCAGCTCTATCACATCGGCAATATCCAAACAAGGGGCATGTGTAAATATTGAATACAAATTCTGTTCCCCAATTTATAATTGTATATATACTGTTTCAGCCCCTATAGGGTAGAAATAACATTTGCTTTTTTTTAGTTTTCTTTTATACACGCCTAGCATACTACTGATTGTGGTGTGTTATTACTGAATCAATCAAAGGGATATATTTGAATGTTTGAGTAATTTTGAATAATCACTTCAAATACAAATTATGCCATGAATAACTTCTTTGGTTTGATTTTTCTTCCCTGTCTTCTTTCAGGCCTTATCTTCAGAGTCTGTAGAAAAACTCCCCGTCTTTAACAAATCAGCCTTCAAACATTATCAGATGAGCATTGAGGCTGATGACTGGTGTATCCCAAGCAAGGAACCAAGGAACTTGGCAAAAGAGAAAATGGCTCTGTGAAAAGGGACACTCAGGACACTCTAAGGGATCAAAGTGGGCCTATGCCAGTGCTGCTTCTTGAGTGTTTGTGTGTGAACTCCTGTTTCCTCAAAAACAAACAAAAGCAACCCCTTGGTCACAACAGTGGTGCAAAGAGGAACAACTGTTTCCGTGACCCAGGAGAGCGTAACGTAGGCATTAACAGATGGCCAGTCTCTATTCTTTTAATGTAGCCTAACGTATGAGCTTATATCAAATCCTGAAGCAGAAGAAAGCCTCAAGTGTCCATGTCTTTATCAACAAGAATGGGAGTAGAGTGAAGTGAAGATATAAGCTAACAGTTTCAATAGACTGATATTTAGGCCTCTGGTTGATGGCAAAAGACACTGGTATTTATTGCACACCGAATGTCAATATGCCAGTATTCCCCTGCCATCAAAGGGCTGGGGCGTAGTTTAGGCTATGAGATTAGACGTGTACGTAAATGTACATCTCACACATTTCTATGCGCTGCAGTGGGGGTAAGCTGGTGACTAAATAACATTTACTTTGAACGTTATTTGAATGAGGAAGAAAGAATCAAGACATTTCATTCAAAGTTGCAGCCAAGGCATTGGGCCCGTGTAAAAATCTCAGAAGAAAACCTCTTCTGATAAATATAGTGTCTTCATTATGCTGCTTTCCTGTTCACACTTCATGTAATAAGTGAACAACACGATATTGCCAGGTGCCTGCCTAGTCTTGAGTGAGTTTTAAAATATGCACTGAATTCAGGATGTCGGCAATTAGCAGGGGAGGAGAATTGCCAAAGTGATAACAACGATATCTCTCACCTTGCTTTATTTTTAAATGAAATGGTAGGTTGGAAAAGCCAATGTTAGAGAAAGAAATCATGCATTCAGAACCTAACTCGGTAGCAAGGGCTGTTCTCTACCCTGTAGTGGTGGTAATCCAATGATGGTATCCATTTTCTAGGCTTAACAAGATATATTTTTGTTATATTTAATTATATCCTCTACACTCCTGCATTACTATGTCTATAAAAACAATTTCTAATTTTCAAATGGTTTGAGAACATTAGAATTTAAATACTTTTTAGGATATTTTTAACAAATAGCCTGGGAGTAAGAGGTTTTCATGCCCGGATGCTTTCATTTGAATCATTGAGAGAGGGCTGATAAATGAAAGTTGTAATGCATATGGAAATTTGTGAAGCTCAAATATAATATGTAGGTTGACAGGCCAGTCTACTGTATAACTCCCACAAAAAGAATGGAAAAATGAAGGAAGGAAGGAAAGAAGGAAGGAAGGAAGGAAGGAAGGAAGGAAGGAAGGAAAGAAGGAAGGAAGAAGGAGGGAAGGAGAAAAGAAAGGGAGGAAGGAAGGAAACAGAAGACAGGCATCTTGCTTTTTTCCCTACAAATTATTTCAAGAAATTATCTATATTTTCATAGATAAATTACTGGCAAGAGGATGAATGGATGTCTTTCAAAACACAATGGCTTCTTTAAATGGTTCTCTCACTCTTGTGAGATAATAGGCTTTAATGAGGTAATAAACTCACCTGTTCAAATTGATGTATAAACCGGGATTTAGAGAAAAATATAGAATCTTCTGCATTGTTAAATAATCGGTACTGTTTGTATATGTTGAATTTAACATTTTTGTGTAATTTTCTTGTGGCCTAGAGTTGTGGTGTTTCTTGTAGTGGCCAAAAGGGCCTCAAACAATTTGTTGTGGATGTCAGACTTATCATGAGAAGTCCTGCATAGCAACTTTTCTTGATGGTGGGACTCTGGCTCATGCATTTATCGATTACACAAAACTATTTACAATAGGTTATTTGACTTTTCAGTTTTTACTCACTGAAATTTAAACGTTGCATATAAATACTTGTATTTACCAAAGATTTAAAGCAGTTGATTAATTAACCCAAACACTGTGAACTATCTTTAAAATACTAGAGAAAAAAATGTTAATATCTCAATAACATCAACTGGGTAAATGGAGTTCTATGAAATAGAAACAGTCTACATTGGTATTTGTAAAATCTGCGGAAGAACTTTAGGATTCTAGCAGTTGGATACTGAATGTTCAGGCCCACTTAAGTTATTGATGTATAAATTGTGTTTTTGTTTCTATGTACAATGAGATGTAACCATTTTTATAATAAATATTTTTATTATAATAGTAAACATGGTCTTTTGATTTTCATTTCTCAAATTAATGGCAAAGTACTAAGAAAAATTTGAGGTAAAATTTTCCTCACTTTGTATTCAAATCTAATTTATCTATGTATTGGGTATAGCCTTTTAAAAGTATTGAAAGTAACTAAAAATCTTGATTTTTAAACAAAAGATAAGTACTTTACAGCAGTCCAGAAATTTCCGATTGTCCTTGGGTATGCCCCAATAGCACATAGTACATAGTATGATTACTTCCATAAATATATTCAATAATAATTTCTGTGATGCATACATTCTGTATAATTTTTGGTACATTAAAAGTTTCATTTGGTGACTGTTTTTACATAATAAATACAGTAAAGTACCAAAATAATGATAATTTACGTTCCCAAACAACTTCTGGATTAAATGTCTGAATAATAATAAGGTAGAAATTGAATAGAAAATACTAAATTAATCTTTACACAGTCTTTCTTAACTAATTTAATCCTGCTTTATCTTTAGACAATATCCTTTGCCTACATTCATAATGCCCTTATGGCAAAGTTTTGTAAATAAAAAAGAAAAAGGTGGGGGGAGAGGAAAAAGGAAGAAAGAAAGGAAAGAAAAAGAGAAAGAGGAAGAAGGAAGGAAGGAAGGAAAAGTGGAATAGGCTTGTCATAACTAAATTCTAAAATCTTCTCAGAATAATCATATTTAAATCAGAAATGTCATCAACCTAAGGCATTAGACCTGACAGAGCATATTGTAAAGCCCTTTATCAATGATACTCAGGGGAAGTACTCACCATGCCTCTAAGGAAAGTGCATGCACACGTGTGCGCACACACAAACATGTACACACACACACACACACACGGATTTAGGGGTACAGTTTTCTTGGATTAAGCTGCTTGGAAGGTAGAGGCTTAGTGCACTTTGCAGACCCAGAACGTTCATCCACATTTCCATAAAAACTGCAAGACTTCAGTCCCCACAATTCTGTATGTATGTATGCACACATACATCTTTTTGACTCCAGTCCAAGGTTACTAATTTTCAAGTTAAACAAAGTTGGCCAAATTTTCATCAAACCATCTTTATACCATTTCTCCCAAATTTCAAATTTGGCTAGAAACTGCAAAACTTTTGATCTTAACTACAATGACATGTGCAGAAAGAGAGAAATCACTGTGAGCTAGCAGCTTAAGTATTGACCTTGATAATGTCTTCATTTTCCTAGTATACTTTGAAATAGTGCACTTAACACTTAGATGTGTACCAACACTGCAAATGTCCATGAACTCTTCCAGATCACTTCCATATGGCCTGGTGAAAGAATTGAGGGACTTTCATAGTTTCACAGGAGCTTAGAAAAGAAGTCCCTAAGCCTCCAGCCATGAATACTTAGAGCAGCAGGGTTTTTATTTCCATTAACGTTTTATCCATATCTCTCTCTTTTTGATTTTTCACTTTTTTATCTTACATCACAGTTATTTAGGCAGTCCATAAACAGTCACCGGATAAAAATATGAATAAATGAATAAACACATAAACATAAAATTTCATACAATTTTATGCTTTAAATGATATCCAAGGAGTTTTACAACATTGCAGAAACTCTGGAATACTTTTCCAGCAAGTTAAATTGCGACGGGTCTTTGTTTAAGATCACTCTCTGTTGGTCATCTTTGGCCATTGGAAATTATCACATATTTCAAAACAAATGAAATAACAGGTAAAAGTTATTACCACTCAGGAAATTTCTTGAGCAAATGGGTCAGTATTTCAGATCTATGAGTATTCTTTCTTCTTGTTCACCTTGGACTCAGATAAAAAATATCACCATCTGTATTTCATGGCCCCTTAATGGAAATGAGCAACTGTCTTTTAATGAGATTTTTCAGTCCCTACTCAAGTGCAAATAAACATTAGAAGCCACTCAAAACCAACAGAAATGTCAGTAGCCTTGAGAACATGTTGAATCTACTAAATGATGTGAAAATGATGTGAGCTGTCTTAGTGATAAATTCAGCAAGAAAATGATAAAGTTTATCAATGCATTATGAGACATCATTTTCATGTTTACTGCTACCATTTAATGTAATGAAAATAACATGGGACTGGTTGTCAAATAATGCAATAGAGCTAGGAGTTATTTATTAGCATACTGTTTTCCATAAATGTAAAAGGATGTTTTAATATCTCAGACAAATAACATACTGCATAGCCAAGTCTTGAGGCTTTTTTTCCTATCAGTTCCATTAAAACTATGCCCTTTAATGTTTCTAGCCCCAAAATATACTTTGATAGTTGGTAGAATTGCCCTTGACTCAGTGTTTTTCTTTTAAATTCAATTTAAAGCATAACAAAATTTGTTCAAAATTACAAATTTATGATCCGGAAATAAAATTAAAAATTGAAAACAAAAGTAAAAGCCTTACACTGTGTTCTTAGGCAATTATCTTTACCTCTTTGGGTCACAGTTTTCTCTTCTCCCTAAATGAGATCTAGCTATGTAAGGCACTTCTAAAGTTTTGAATCTATATTTTCTAATAATTCTTTACTGCATACTCTGCCTCCAATCTTTCTCCAATCCAAATTAGGCTTCTCATAATATTTCTGCTGACTTTCCAGTGCCTAAAAATCTGATATTGATAGTTTTCTGCATGACCAACCTCACACTTTATACCTCCCATTACATACATAGCTCAAATCCCATTTTCATGGACTGAGCGTCCCAGTCCAAAGTGGCCTCTCTCCCAACTTTCTCCTCTAAAGTCTCACATGGTTAAGATCATTTTAGTTTTTATTACATAATTCTTAAGCTTCTTAGTTACACGTTATAGAGAGGTATAGAATCCAGAAACCCAACTAGACAATGTGTTCCATGCAATCCAGGACCATTAATCTTTACCTATATATATATATATATATATATATATATATATATATATAAAATGAGGTTAGCCCTGTCTCATGCATAATTGACATTGAAAAGCATTTCTTGAGAGACAGAGAAAAACAAGAGAACAATTCCTAAATGGGCAGATGATTCTATTTATCTAAAATCAAAGCCACCCATCTTAATATTTTTTAATGACCCTCAGCATTTCATCTTAATCTGGGAAGGATTCATGTTTTATTTTGTGATGGATTATGGCTGTAATATATACATACAAACTAACCAAAACCTTTTATTTAAGGCTTAAAACCAGGTCTTTGTCTCTCAAGGAGCTTAGAGTCCTAGAAAAGAATTAAAGAGACACAAGACACATGAGGAGTTAAATCATGACCAATGATTTCAATAACAGTTCAAGTCAACAATAGAGGAAATGCCATAATTCTTAATATATATAGCCAGATGGGGCGCCTGGGTGGCGCAGTCGGTTAAGCGTCCGACTTCAGCCAGGTCACGATCTCGCGGTCCGGGAGTTCGAGCCCCGCGTCGGGCTCTGGGCTGATGGCTCAGAGCCTGGAGCCTGTTTCCAATTCTGTGTCTCCCTCTCTCTCTGCCCCTCCCCCGTTCATGCTCTGTCTCTCTCTGTCCCAAAAATAAATAAAAACGTTGAAAAAAAAAATTAAAAAAAAATATATATATATAGCCAGAAAAATGCACTACCATTAATTGCTATAGAAATTTGAAGAAGGAAAGGTGATTTCAGGCTAAATTGACTAGGTGGAAAGAGGCCAATTGACATGGAGGAAGTGGGGAGAAGACCATGAAGAAAGTGTCTGGAGAGAAGTTTGAGCTCATCTGCAGAGAGTAATGTCTGGATATAGTTCGTGAGGCATCAAGGAGCTAATTACTAGGATAGTGAAAGGATCAGCACAGATCTGTTGACTAAATCTTAAAATCATATATTTCATTGCCAGTTTATTTACAAAATACGTTGCAGCAATCAACGCAATTTTCTTAAATGAAAAACTAATTTCATCTTCAAATAACAAAAGACAACATCCTTGGTATGTTAATCAGTGAGTGAAAACAGTGGGTTTTCAGCCTGACTGCCTAGAGTTCCATGCCACCTCTGCCACTTAATAGCCAATGGGAGTGACATAACCTCTCTCTGTCTTAGTATTCTGGTGTGTGAAATGGGGATAATACAGCATCTTCTTTATAGGGATCTATGAAAATTAAAATGAACCTTATATGTAAAGCATTTATAACAGTTCTTGGCACATAACACATCTTATATAGAATTAGTTCTTCTATCCATAAGGTTGTTTAAGTTTTAGATACTGGAACCTTCTGTTGAGCTTCTATACAAATGAGTTGATAGCAATAAAAATAAAGTACCATCTTTCAGATAGGAAGTCATACAGTGTGAACACACAGTATCAGTGACAGTAACAAATTTGCTCTAATATTTCCTATTGCCTGATTTTGACTCTGGGGTTAGATTGTTAGGTCAAAGCATGCTTTGTGACCCAAAAGTGCTGAGCAAGACGAAAACCTCTTCAAGTAAGAATCAAACATAGACCTTGACCTCTCTGGTAATGCCATCCAACCAAAAACTGGGTGGATGGTGATGCCACATGTTACCTAATGAGATCTATTAACTCTTTTGGGTCCCTTTGAGAGCGCTGCACAAGACTGCCCCTCCCTGAACACGGAGGAGATGCCAACTCACCACACTTAATAAATAAACACATGGACGGCTTAATACACACTTTGCCCAGAGCACACTCTCAATAATTATTTGTTGAATGCATGAAAAGAGACTTAAGCCATTAAAGCAACAATCAGGCTTTAGATGTTCCCTAAGCAGCCTCTTTCCCCTTCTAAATATTATATTTCATCTTGTGAAAGCAGACCTCCAAATGATAATAAAAACAAGCACATCACATAGTCTTTAAAAAACCTTTGAAAATAGTTCCCTGGCTTGTTGGAAAGTACAGAATGTTTTCCTCCTTTTTTTTTTTTTTCTTAGAATGTTTGACAATAGTTCTTTGTAACTAAAAATATACCCTGTATTCTGTATAGAATCAGATGTGATTCTTATTTTTACATATTCCAGATGGTTCCGGGCAGGATTTCACTTACTGTGCACTAATTTGGGGGAAATTATTTTAGGGATAATACTTGCCACTGAACCTGAAGAAATGATTTGTTAACAAAAGAATCTATAGGTTAGAATGTTGACTTGATTTTTTAAACTATATTTTTCATTGGCCAAAAAAAATTTTTTTCATGTATTAGAATAGAAAAATTGTTTTACTGAACTTTTTTCTTCTCTCTCTGAATCCTTCCTAAATTGAATATTACATAGGCAAAAAAAAAAAAAAATTCTGTAGAACTGATGATGTGGCAGGTATTTTTCTAAGGATTTTGTAGTAATTAATTCATTTTTTTCCCCTCACAACTCATTATATTATTAACTGCTCTGCATAAATAGCCTCCCTTTATCCTCACAACATTGGTGATTTTATTATCCTGCCCATTTTACAGATAAGAAACTGAGCCACAAAGAAGTCCAGTAAGTTGCTGCTGTCAAGGGACAGAGCTGGGATTTCATTCAAGGCGGTGCACACTCCAGAGCCTTCACTCTAAGGAAACAATCCATCTTTGAGGAATGCACCCAGGACAACAACAGGTCAGAGTGATGGCTGAGGCCTTACAAATGAGTAACCCACTGCTAATCTAGCAAGGAAAGGGACAGAACCACTGGCCCCATCAGCACTGAGCCTACTGACCAGCTGCAAGCCCCTGGATTTCTCCAAACAATATTACCGGAAGACCTCACTTACTTGCAGAACGATCGCGAGCTTTGGATAATTAAACCACTCTCACTTTCTACTGAATAACACTTAATCATTCTTCAGGCATTGAGGCAATTCACTTACTTGCTCAGCAAGCAATCAACAAAGATTTCTTAAGCACCACATACTGCCAGGCACTAGGAATACCATAATGAATCTCAAGGATTTCTACACTCAAGGACATTATAGTCCATTTGTGAACATAGAAATTAAATTTGTAAATATTGACATGTTTTAATATCTATATTTATTTATATTATCCTGAGAGTTAGAGACAAGATTTCTGGGGCAGAGAAAAACTATTTGTATTTGCTTACATTAAAAAAAAACAAAAACAAAAACTGCACCGTTTCCCTAGCCCCAATATTTCCTCTTCTGAGGTTGATACGATGAGAGCCAGATATCACATTATACTTGCTGGAGTCTCTTCTATAGGTGAAGAACCCCAAAAGAATATGAGAATTTACAGAGAAGAGACATTACTGTCTCCCTTCCTTCTCTTCATAAGACGATGAGAGAAAACTCTGCTCCCTAAGGTACACTAACTCTCCTTTGGGAAAAATAGGAAACATCCTGGGTTTTTACCCTTTGGAATGTAAATGTTTCCAGGGGAGATAGAAGACAAGTTTCTCTGAAATGAACTCCACACAAGGGTCATATCCAAGAGTACTCTTGGAATGTCTCCATGCCTCCAGACCTTATCATTCCTTGAAATAAACAGATACCTCCAGGAAAGCGAGTCTCTTACTATCTTAAGTTTCAAGGTTAGTTCTTTAACCCAGGTCCTGGAAAAATTTGCCCCCAAAACCCTAACTATGCAGAAACATAAAAATATTCACTTCCTGACCATTATGAGGATAGTGACCACCACAGATGACACATTCAGAGTGCGGTGGAAGGGTGAAATGAAACCTAATCTATGCTTAGCGAGGGAGGGGCGGTCATGGAAGACATCCCTGAAGAGTGACGTTTGGTCTGAGGCATGGAGAGGAAGTTAGTCATGCAAAGAGCAGGGCTGGTGGGGGGGGTGAGGGGGTCCAGCCAGTGGGATGATTAAGGCAGGTAACTGAAAGGTGGTTTCAGTGGAAGAAAAGCCGGCTGTTGACTGAAATCTGGAGTAGAACTGAACTTGGTAATGAAATGGGAGATGTAAGTAGAAACCAGACCATAAAAGGCCTAGCCAGCCTTGCACATTTCTTTTACAATCTGGCAGCAAGTCAAGGCACCTGGCTGGCTCTGTCGGTAGAGCATGCAACTTTTGATCTTGAGGTCATGAGTTTAAGCGCCACATGGGGGGTAGAGATTGCATTAAAAAAAATCTGGCAATAAGTCAGAAGTTTTTAGGTGGGGATAGTGGCATGATTTCTGATTGTTGTTTTTAAAAGTCACTAGGAACTACATTGTGTGAAATGGATTTGATTGAACACGGAAAAATTGGAGGGGGTGGGAGGCTGAATCTCTAATCTCTGTGATGTTCACAGGCCACGACATCGAGCTTTTTGACAATTTTTTAAAACCACTTTTTGTCAATCGTTCTCTTTGTTCCTTTTTTGATGTTCCAGTCTCAGGGAGATCATTTGCTTAGTGGTTGGCAGCTGCAGACCTGCATTTCAAGCTTTTAAGAAAATACAGTGTACCAGGGAGATTATTATGATAGCTATAAGCAGGAAAATTCTCGATGTTTGCAGTGTACTTCAGAGCCATGACCCCTAAGACCCAAGCCAATCAAAGAAAGATCTCATTGGAGGACTCACCCATTGAAACCAAGTGGTGCTCAGTGAGCAAGCTGACTTTCAGCCTCCTCAAAGTGTTAACCTAGATACAGCAGATAGTATCGGCCACAACTCAGACAGCTTCTTGCTCCCCTAAAAGACAATCAGGGGCTATCCTATTATCAAGAACAACGCTGTTTAGTTATAAAGAGTCCAAGGACTTTTCTTGGGTCTAGCAGCAGATTCTGCAGACTCTGCAATATTTTTAAGAGTTAAGGAGAGGTTCCTGGTTACAGTCACTCCTAGCCGGGGAAGTAGGACGCTGGCAAAGGAAGTATATCCTGAAGCATGAACGACTCCTGGTAATTCCTGTTTCAAACTGTAGCTTGGGACTTGGAAGGTGACAGTCATGAAAGCCACTAAAATTTTAAGCATCTAGAGACAACACAACCAATTTTATTCTCATTACCTTTGCCTTATGTTCTCTCTCTCTCTCTCTCTCTCTCGCTCTCTCTCTTTCACAGAGTCTGGATACAGAGTTCCCCAAGTTTGAGGTTGTTAACCAGAGACAGGGAGACAGACCAGGGGGTCTCCAGCATCGTGACAGTCTGAGAAGTAACCCCCACCCCAACCCCCACCCTCCTCCCTTAGCCATGGCCTGGGAGATATAGATGAATGGCATTATCTTTACAGGCCAATACCGGAGTAAAGGAAAGAAAGACTCTCTGGGCACAAAACTCTTTGGGCTTAGGAGAGAAGGCCTAAAAACTCCTATCAGGCTCTGAATATCCTCTTCTGACTGGGACAAATTTCTGACCATAAAGTTATTAAATCCTTTCAGACATCTTGTCAGTTTTCACCTCTCACAGTAAATACATATAGCAGCATTAAACAAGCCCAAGGACCCAAGAGGCATCCTCAGTGAGGATATAAAAAGTATCTTCACAAGATCTAAATGAGTGAGGATACAAAAGATGTCTTCACAAAATCTAGAGTCACTGCCAAAGGTAGCCTAAGGAATGGACAAGCTGCATGGCCCTGGCAGGTAGAAAGCTAATCCAAGTTCTTAGGATCTAAAATGAGACAAGTAAGGCAATAGCTAGAAGAGAATAGGATCAATAATTGATTGGTCTGGATATGGAAAGGAAGAGACAATACAAAATTTTATTTCCCTCTCCGAACTGGCCTTAAGAGTTAATCTATTTTACAAAACCTTTTGAGGATTATCCCTAGGTTTAAGAAATTCTTTAAGGCCCCTAGTTTGGCCTTTGACCAGAGAGTGAAAGATATCTGAAGAGGATTGCCTATAGCTTCAGATGGTCTAGTTTTAAGAGGCAGCTGTTAATAGTCTCTTCAGAGTGGAAAGGCAATTCAGAGAGGATCACCAGATGAAGCACTGAAATGAAGGAGGGTAGAAGGCAGCAGCAGAAATCCCCTCAGTCTGATACCTCCATCTTATGGTCTTTTAGATACCTTTTATTTCTGGGGTGCCTGGGTGGTGCAGTCGGTTAAGCTTCCGACTTCAGCCAGGTCACGATCTCGCGGTCCGTGAGTTCCAGCCCCGCGTCAGGCTCTGGGCTGATGGCCCAGAGCCTGGAGCCTGTTTCCGATTCTGTGTCTCCCTCTCTCTCTGACCCTCCCCCGTTCATGCTCTGTCTCTCTCTGTCCCAAAAATAAATAAACGTTGAAAAAAAAAATTTAGATACCTTTTATTTCTTTCTCACTAGTTTTTTGCAATGAATCTTTTAGTGAAACTATTTTGGAATTTTGAAAACTTTTGGAGGCTTCTGCATATGAATTTAAAGTAGAGATCTTGGGGCACCTGGATGGCTCAGTTGGTTGAGCATCTGACAGTTGATTTCAGCTCAGGTCATGATCTCACAATCATGAGATCCAGCCCTGCTTCAGGCTCCCCAATGATTAAGATTCTCTCTCTCTCTCCCTCTGCCCCTCTCCTCAGCCTGGGTTCTCTCTCTCTCTCTTTCTCTTTCAAAAAAAAAAAAAAGTAAAAGTAAAAATAAAAATAAATAAAATAAAATAGGTATCTCATTCTGTTTGTTTAATTTTGGAATGCTTGTTTTCAAGTGCACTTCTTAAACAATCATATCTAATTGGAACATTCCTTATAATGGCCACGGTAAATCTAGGTTGTCTTTAGTAAGATTTTGCCATTTTCATAAGTATCTACAGCTTCCAGGACAACAGTCCTTATACATACAGTAAGTGGTGGTGATGGTTATGGTAGGTGCCAGTGATTAACTTCCTCCACCAGGAGAAGGGGATTGGTGGGCATTTTGACAACTGGGGTTCCTCACAAATGAGTGCTTTGCAGTGAGTCTTTGCTGTAGCATGCTACAGAGAGGTGGAAAGGGGGCTGTTGAAATGGAAGGTTTGTCTGTTATACTCCATCACATGCCAGGACTATGAGAGATATGAAGGAAGCCTAAAAATTGTATTATATTATAATAAAAAATTAGAAAGCTCTATAAAATAACATTTAACCAAGCACCATATAGTTTCATACTAAATAAGTAGCAGGGAGAAGAGCTATTGGTCATCAAGGGAGCTTCTAGAAGGAAATAGAACTTTCTAGAAGGAAATGAGCTTTAAAGAAGTTTACAATCTGGCTAGGAAAAAGGATATAAGCAGACAGCAGAAAAGGGAAAAACTATAAGTAAAAGTCCCAGGGCCAGAATACATATGGGGTGTGTGTGTGTGTGTGTGTGTGTGTGTGTGTGTGTGTATTTGAGTAAATATTGTGTGTATAAACCCATATGTGTTGAAGCTAACAGGTGGAGGGAAAGGCAATAAAATAAAGACAATACATTTTATGATGGGGAAATGTGAAATAACATTTGGGATTGGTGGGATGGGTACCGATTACCAAGTATCTTGAATAGTGTAGACATGAGCTGACATACAGGAGGATGCCATCATCAATTTTGACCAAGGAGCTGAATGATCAAAGCAGTATTTTACAAAAAATTAGAACTACATTTGTGTACAGAATAGTCTGGAGAGGAGACAGACAGTTTTACAATCCTGCAAAAGTGCCGTTGAAAGTCAAAACATATTTAAATCTTTGTAAAGCTAAATTGAAGAACTCCCAACAACATATTTTCTTCCTTCCTTCTCAAAGGAATGCTGATGTGGCAAGCAAAACAGCTTCACCATGTCTTTGTTCCTTCTTTTCACAAGGAACATAAAAGAACTGCTATGTTCTTCTCATCTGAAGAGCTCAGTGTACAGGGGCTTTAAGTTCTATCTATGAATTTTCTTGTGGGAAGTTTTCCTCTCAACATGCATACTAGTTATTTTTATTTGGTGTATTAAAATCAATTTCCAAGAAAAAAATAAAAATAAAAATAAAATAAAATAATAAATTCATTTCCACTTTAAATTGACGAGGAAACCCTCCTTAAGAATACAAATACTAAAAACCAAATGCCAAAGACTTTAAGTTATTCAGTGAAGAGTGGGGAATAACAACTCTTTCCCCCAATGGTCACAGATTTATTTTATCACATAGTTTGTATCTCTACTAAAGATATTGAGAGAACAAACAATTTTTTGAACTATGGTTTCAAGAGGAACCCCAAAAGAATTCTCATCATAAGTGGAAACACTAAAACAAACTCTTAAGGAAGGTTATCGATCTTCCTAGCCTTAAGGGTTTTGCTAACATTGGAGATCTGATTTGAGCTTAGGTGATATTCAAACATGTTATATGCAGAGGCGGCAGAGATCTAGAGAAATTAGGGTGAAAGGAATATTAAATATAGAGACCTATTTTAATATTGAGAATGAAATATCATTTGACCTTTACATTTAAGACAGACTCAAATTTACCAGTCTACCAAATGGCAATCTGAAGAGGCAGACATCAGAAAAACATGTTCTGCAGGATGAAGCCAGAGGTAATGAAGTCATTCAAGAAAGAGTAAGGACCCACAAGAAGGGGAAGACACAATTTTGGAATTTTGAGTATAGGATGTTTCTGTGACTTGGATTTTTTTTTTCCAACTCAGTTTCCATCAAATATACTTTTTTAAAGATTAATATTAGAAAAATCATACTACTAGTATGGTGACTTCCAACTTTTAGGTATTGGGTTCCATGCTGCACTGCTCTGGAACGCCTCTAAGAGAATGTAACTGGGAGGAGCTGCCATAAGAAAGTACCACAATCTGGGCAGCTTAAACAATAGAAATTTATTGTCTCACAATTCTGAAGGCTAGAAGTCTGAAATTAAGGTGTTGAAAAAGTTGGGGGGATTCTGGGGGATGTGAGAGAGGATGTGTTCCATGCCTCTCTCCTAGCTTCTGACAACCTTGGAAATCACTTGGCAGGTAGATGATGTTCTCCTTGTGTCTTCACATTATCTTCCATCCCTCTGGGTTCACAGCTCCCCTTGTTATAGAGACACAGTCATACGAGGTTAGGACCCACCCTAATGACCTCATCTCAATTTGACCATTTGCAAAGACTTTATTTCCAAACAAGGTAACATTCACATGTATTGGGGGTTAGGACTTCAACATCATTTGCTGGGACACAACTCAACCCAAAACAGGCACCGTTATGAAGTGGTGAGGTCTCAACACCAACCATAATGCCACATTGGCACCTAGCGCCATTGCTTCTGACATGGAGCAAATCCAAGTATGGGGGCAGTGTTAGGTAGAGCAGGAACAGAGGAATTGCTGGCAACGGATTCTTTTTTTTTTTTTTTTTTAAAGATTGGGTGAATTAAAACCACTTGGTGGATGTGTATGGCTTATGAAAGCCCACACATTTGAAAAGTCTGCACCAAATTTTACCTAATGTCCAGACCTAGAATACTACAAATGCTAATTTAATACTTCTCTTGTAATGTTTCCATTTTCCCAAAGGACCTACATGAGGCTTTGTTTTTAATCCTTTATTTAAAATACAATATGAAGAAGTAGGTCTTAATTCAGCATAAAATTTTGTTTAGCTTGAAAAAGAAGACAGTTACTTTAAAAAAATCTTATTAAAACTTTAGTTGCTTTTTTTTTCCATCCCCCAAAGAGAAAGAAAAGCACTATATTCATCAAAAATATGCCACTGGGAAGATAATGTAATTAAACTTAATTTATAGGAAACAACCAACAGCCATGAAAACATCTGACTCTCTAGAAAGTCTTGGAAAACCTCATTTGAAGGAAAAGTTCCAGAACCTGGCCCATTTTCCTCTTTTTGCCAGAAAAAGAAGGCACTGGGTGTTTTGACTCTGCCCTTGCAAATAGAAGAGTCAAAGTTCCTACAAAACCAGGTTTGCATTTTACATAGCTAGGAGGTAGAGAGTCCAGTATCAAAAGCAAGGTTTTCTGTTGCCTTACTTAGTGCCACTGGCCATAAGTTTCAAAACCCTTCAATCTTACATAGCAATTCCCTAACTACAGTAAGCATTCTTATTTGTACCAGTTAGAAATGGTTTCATCATTCTCACAACAAAGTAGATTAATATTATCTTAAATAGATAGGGTTTGGAGGGGGAAGGATTGTTTTCATTTTGTTTCATTTTTTGCTTCGTTTTGCTTTTCCATAATCCAAACTCTGGAAAGAGTCTAGGACATGAGTAGTGATTCAATCACATCATTCAGAATCAGGCTTTTTCTACTCTACCATTCTCAGTAAGTTGACTTTTTGTTTTTATTTTGATCGCTTCAAGATGGCTGTCAAGCACCAGCCTTCCTGTGTGTGTTTAGGCTGAAAGAAGGAATCACAGGAGCCACAGAGCTCTCTGTTGTTTTTATTAGGGAGCAAAGACTTCCCCAGAAGCCTCCAGATTATCCTTTTTCGGTCAGACCTCAGTCACATGTCCACGCTTAGTTATAAATGAGGACAGGAAATTGAGTATATGGTAAAGGGACATAAGATCATTATGATTTGTTTAGACTAGAGCTAAAAACCTCATGACACTGAATCAAATCATGGTTCTGCAATCAAGAAAGAATGGGGGAAATGGCCTTTTGAGTAAAGTGTCTCCTGGGACAACCTGGAGGGGTATGTCAGAAGGCTTTTAAAAATCCATAAATAATTATATTGGAATGGAAAGTACAACAGAAAGATTAAAACAATTAACTAAAGGAACAAATGAGAAAAAAATAGGGATTCTTTATCACTTTGGAAAGCTCAAGAAATACCATTGGATAAAATCAGAGTCTGTTACAATAACAAGCATTGACTAAATTAATAATAGCATTAATATAGACACAAACTAATTATTTGCTAATCCTTAATAGTCATTTGCCATCACATATTTAAATGCTGAATGGAATCATTTCAACAAGTGGTTGTATGAACAATTTTACAGTATCTAGAATGGAGCTTTGAAAACTAATGTGTTTACAAGTATGTGGGAATATTTTCAAAACGTGGATTCTGATTCAGTAGGTCTGGGTAAGGCCTAGGAGTGAATTTCTAACAATATTCCAGGTGATGTTAATGCTTCTGGTCCATGGGCCATACTTTGAATGGCAAAGATCTAGAAAACAATTCATATCTCTTTAATTATTTCAGCATGGTCAATATGAAGTTTACTTTTGTTTGAGAGTTTTGCAGATAATTGCCCTTGGTTTTGTAAGAAAAACAAAGACTCGTTTCTAGAATGTTAGTAAAGATGATTTTTGAATAATTAGTTGTTATAAACATCATTTCTGCTTTTTTTAAACTTTATTTTAGAGAGAGAGAGAGAGCATGAGCAGGGGAGAGGGGCAGAGGGAGAGAGAGAGAATCCCAGGCAGGTTACACACTGTCAGTACAGAGCTTGACATGGGGCTCAGCACAGGGCTTGATCCCACGAACCTGGGATCATGACCTGAGCCAAAATCAATAGACTCTCAACTGACTGAGACACCCAGGTGCCCTCATTTTTGTCTTTTTCACATAGTTTCAGTCTCAACCAAGTACCAGACACAAGTGATTTTTCCTCTTTGTATTGTTGGAAAACACCCATTTCTGTTCTAATCCCAAATGCCTTCTAAAGATAGAGAAGTCTTTTTTTTTTTTAAGTATGAAATTTATTGTCAAATTGGTTTCCATACAACACCCAGTGCTCATCCCAAAAGATGCCCTCCTCAATACCCATCACCCACTTTCCCCTCCCTCCCACCCCCCATCAACCCTCAGTTTGTTCTCAGTTTTTAAGAGCCTCTTAACGCTTTGGCTGTCTCCTTCTCTAACCTCTTTTTTTTTTTTTCTTCCCCTCCCCCATAGACTTCTGTTAAGTTTCTCAGGATCCACATAAGAGTGAAACCATATGGTATCTGTCTTTCTCTGTATGGCTTATTTCACTTAACATAACACTCTCCAGTTCCATCCACATTGCTACAAAAGGCCATATTTCATTCTTTCTCATTGCCACATAGTATTCCATTGTCTATATAAACCACAATTTCTTTATCTATTCATCAGTTGATGGCAATTTAGGCTCTTTCCATAATTTGGCTATTGTTGAGAGTGCTGCTTATAAACATTGGGGTACAAGTGCCCCTACACAACAGCACTCCTGTATCCCTTGGGTAAATTCCTAGCAGTGCTATTGCTGGCTCACTGGGTAGATCTATTTTTAATTTTTTGAGGAACCTCCACACTGTTTTCCAGAGCGGCTGCACCAGTTTGCATTCCCACCAACAGTGCAAGAGGGTTCCCATTTCTCCACATCCTCACTAGCATCTATAATCCCCTGATTTGTTCATTTCAGCCACTCTGACTGGCGTGAGGTGGTATCTGAGTGTAGTTTTGATTTGTATTTCCCTGATGAGGAGCGACGTTGAGCATCTTTTCATGTTCCTGTTGGCCATCTGGATGTCTTCTTTAGAGAAGTGTCTATTTATGTTTTCTGCCCATTTCTTCACTGGATTATTTGTTTTTTGGGTGTGGAGTTTGGTGAGCTCTTTATAGATTTTGGATACTAGCCCTTTGTCTGATATGTCATTTGCAAATATCTTTTCCCATTCCATTGGTTGCCTTTTAGTTTTGTTGATTGTTTCCTTTGCAGTGCAGAAGCTTTTAATCTTCATGAGGTCCCAATAGTTCATTTTTGCTTTTAATTCCCTTGCCTTTGGGGATGTGAGAAGTCTTTCAAAGGATTCAAAAACCCCCTTTGTTTTGTGAGCACTTTGATAGATCTGGCTTTAAGGTTTTAGCCAGAAGGTCTTTAGATGTAAACCAATTATTTAACACTTCTGCGCTTATTACCTTCAGCACACCTTCCAGATAAAGTACGAAATTAGGGAGAAGTTGTTCTTTATTCATCTGTGTGCAGCTGCTTGAAAATGACATTTTAGTCGCCCGCTAGGCAGAGCCAGTATTGGTGAGAGGAGGCCACAATAAGACACAATAAGGGATCAAGGTCTTTGAGAAGGACCTCAGGGGTCATGCAGAGCACAAGGGCTGATGCAGCCACATAGCATTCACCTCTGTGTACTGGGGTGCCAGGAGGCTTTCCCTCATTGATAACAGAATGCTAAAATCAAACACTGCATCTTTTCTTATTTTAGGTTGATAAACTTCTTGACATGGTGCATGTTTTGTTAAGGATCTCTTCTTCTAATATTTGGTAAGGACTGAGAAGTCAAATGCATTTGGTACCTTTAAGGTTCTGTTTCTTCATTGGTAGTATCTATATGAACATGGGCTGAAAGTGACAATCAGGTTTAATAACTATGGACACTGAATTGTATAGCATCTCAGAGCCAGAATTAATCTTTCTGTCTGTTATGGACTGAATGTGTATTCCCTCAAATTCGTAAGTTGAAACCCTGTTAATGAAACGCTATCTGGAGATGGGGCAATTGGGGGATAATTACATGAGGTCATGAGCTGGTGACAAAGGGCACGATTGGAGGGGGGATTCGTGATGAGATTAGTGACCTTATAAGAACAAGAAACAGGGGGACGCCTGGGTGGCGCAGTCGGTTAAGCGTCCGACTTCAGCCAGGTCACGATCTCGCGGTCCGTGAGTTCGAGCCCCTCGTCAGGCTCTGGGCGGATGGCTCGGAGCCTGTTTCCGATTCTGTGTCTCCCTCTCTCTCTGCCCCTCCCCCGTTCATGCTCTGTCTCTCTCTGTCCCAAAAATAAATAAAAACGTTGAAAAAAAATTTTTTTTAAAAGAACAAGAAACAGGAAGATCTCCTTTCCCCATTTCTGTTTCCTTGTGATCACAGAGGAAAGACCACATGAGGACAAAGTGAGAAGGTAAGTGGCTGTCATCAAAACAGGAAGAGAGTTCCTACCAGAAACCAAACTCCATCAGATGTTGAATCTTGGACTATCCAGCCTCCAGAACTATGAGAAAATAAGTTGTTTGAGCTACCCAAACTATGGTATTTTGTTATTACAGTCTAAGAAGATTAAGACATACACACTCGTTGTGTCTTGTTCATTCTTTCTCTCTGTCTCTTTCAATCTTTCTCTCTTTCCCTAAAGAACTCTCTTGGAAACTGTGAACAAATATTATAAGTATGTCATTGGTCATTTCCTCAGAGCAGGGTCTAGTCTGGCTGATTTAAGCAAAAAGGATTTTTTAAAAGACCATTAAAAGGCTTACAAATTAACTGAGAGAGAAACTTTCCAGGTTGAGCATCCAGGAAGAATTTTCCAAAGCCACTCCACACTGTGGTGGCCCCTGGGAGCTGCCATGATAGGAAATGCCATCAAAGCTGCTGGACAACGCATCACGTTGCTGCTACAGTTGGATTTTAAGCCCTCTCCCCACTTGCTTCAGTTCTGAATTCACGTTCCTCATAAACACATCTCTTTGGCAGAACCTGAATCGAGTACAGAACACTAGCTGCACTGGAGTCTGAAAAGTGTTACTTTTAGCTTTCCAGCATCTACAGTTTAGGAAGAAGGTTGAAGAGATTATTAATTAGGTAAAACCATAATACCAGTAATAATAAGCACAACAAGATGGCACAAATTTCAAACTCACTCAAATCAACCTATGAAATCCTAGCTTCTGGCACCTCATGGAATATCACCCGAATCACACACTAAATCACACATTTGTCTAGGCACCGTTCGCTCTAGACATGCTTAGCTTTTCACCAACTGTTTTCATCCCCAGACCTATCTCTTACCCTCCTCAGATCCACGATGACTCATCCATCCCCACCCCAGAGTGCTATTTTCCCTGATTCCTGATAAAAGCAGGCCAGCAATGGTTGACTGGCTTATGCCGTTCCAATGGTCATAAAACTCTGAAAACATTATTTAGCACTCTGGTTATCTCAGTCTTTCCTGCAAATCGTGGGGGGAAAAGGCTAGCTTTTGACATGGCCTCCATCACTCTCCTCATGGTAGAAACCACAGCAGCTCTGATGGTTGAATCCAATCCCAGCAGCTGTCTGGAGGGCAGATGGGACAGTTAACCCATGGGCAAACCAGAGACGAGAAACAGGACACAGAAAGAAGTCAGTAGAGAGGTTCTTTGCCCTTCTTTCCACCAAAGGACTTTCTGAGATGTTCTTCATAACTGAGCAACTTTTTGAATTGCCTGGATAACTGGAACTCAGTAATGTGGTTTCTTATTTGTTTCTATCCATCCTTTCTTCCTCATTCTCGCTTCTCTGGGATTGCACTCCACGAGAAAGAAAGCATGTGTTCACAGAATTAACCCCAGACTCTCTTCTCAGGTTCCCCGGGCTAAGATAATACATTTACAAATAATATTCCCTGCAGCATGGAAAGACATTTCCTCTTTGCCAACCCACACTCAACTTCTCCTCAAAATCTGGCTCAAACAGCCTTCTTATCACATCTCATCCATTCTATTTTTTTTCCTGAATGTTTTCTGTGTCCATATTAACTTGTGCTTTTCTTCACTTGTTTTGCCCATATTATGTATGACTTTTCATCTTCCTCAAGCTGGTAAGGGAATGGACTGTCTCTTTTTTAAGATATATTTTCACAGTTACACTTAATGCAAAGGATCTACCACAGGAGGGTATCCAACATGGTGGAGAGATGAGGTGACTGTCCACCCTCCAGCCCTTTCCTGCCTTCATCAGCATTTCTGGCAAGCCCACTTTGCCTTCCTGAGGCAACCCCAGACTCTCTGGGGCCAATAGGCTACCCCTCCCTCCCTGGGTCTACCCTACAAGTGCAATTATCCTCCTGTTTGCCTGTAGTTCTCGCTCCACTGCCCAGCTTCAAAAAACAAACTTGGTTACTTGGTTACATTCTTGATTACTCGGCTAATAAACGATTTATGCCAAGTTACTAATGACTAAAGGGAGAACACCTTGGGTGTATTCACATATTTAAGAATATCCTATAAACAGTTGCCTTAAACCAATATAGACTTATTCTTAAAATGTAATTTGGACACTCTAGTGGCTTAATGGAGAAAAACTTTCTGAGCATGATGATTTTAATTAGCCATTGCAGTGACGATTTTCAACCTTCTAGAACTCGTGCTTCTCATTGTTAAGTACCAAAGCACCAAAATTTTTGTTGGTGTGATCTCATTATTTCAGTATTTAAAGAAATCTGTAATCTGAATTATTAATGCTTTGAGAAGTACCTAGAGAGTTAAGTACAGCATTGAAAGGGGTCTGGTCTACTAGCAGAAAAAGAATGAAACACTAACCCAGATTTTCCCAGATCAAATTCACCCTAGTTCTCCTTGAAAGAAGTTGGTTTTGTTTTTTTGTTTTGTTTTGTTTTCTTGTTAGAGTTCTGGGAGTATGCAAAAAAGAGCTTCCTAAAAGAGAATTATAAGGAACAAAGACTCAGTCTTACCCTCAAGATATCAGCACCTTGAATGGGGTCAGGTTGATAGCAAAAACAATCAGTGTTTACTGGTGGAAACTCCTTATCTGTCTGATTGATTTGTGTTGTTTGTTTGAACAAAGGCTGTTTCATAGCAGAAGCTAAGAACCAGGCTTCTTACAAATTGACTGCTGGGCATTAGTAACAGAAACTACAGCTCACTGTCACTAAAACTATTGAAGTCTTTATTAAAAATAAAAATTTAGAAAAGATTGTCTTTATATTATCACATAGATGTGATATTATTTGTCTATAACAAATTCAGAGAAAGATACTTTGGCTTAGTTTGTATTTATCTTCTCACTCTTTCCCCAGCTAGCATACAATATGAAAAAGCTTTTCTAGTAGCTGGAAAAATTTGCGTAAATACTAGGCTCGCCATCAAAGATAACACCATTGATACGCATTGTTCTTAAGATCATACTGCCAAAACCCCAAGTAATTCAACTTATTTTCAATTGTCAAGATTTATTTTCTTCATTTTATGTAACATATTACTTAGTTTATTTTGTATACTTATTTTTATTGCTCTTTTCTTATGATAATATATGTTAATATTTATGTTTTTGAAACGTAAGTTTACTGAATGCTGTGCCAAATGTGCTTATACATTTTATTTGCAAAATATACCAAATTTCGCTGATTTAAAATTTTTTCTGATTTCTAAATACAGTAAAACCTTGGCTTGTGAGCATAATTCATTCCAGAAACATGCTTATAATCCAAAGCACTTGTATATGAAAGGGAATGTCCCCATAAGAAATAAATGGAAACTCAGATGATTCATTCCACAGCCCAAAGATAGTCATATAAAAATGATTACAATGCTGTAATATAATACAAAATAATAAAGAAAATACAAAATATAAAGAAAAATAAACAAATTAACCTGAACTTACCTTTGAAAACCTTTGTGGCTGGTGTGAGAGAGACAAGAGAGAGGAGGGTTATTGTGTAGGATGACTTTCACTATCACTAATGGAATCACTGTTATCTATTGGCTTAATGGAATCTTTTTCTGCATGGGAGTCATTGTATATGTTCACTCAGATGTTGACTACAATACAGTATTAATAAACTCTTGTCATATACTGTATTTAATGTAACTGGCAATAAGGCAACAGAAGAGAGGGTCTATATCTGCAGGCAGCCTGACCTAGAATGAAGCAAAGCACTCTTAAGCTTACTCTTTAAAAAAAAATTTTTTTTAATGTTTATTTTTGAGGGAGAGAGAGAGAGAGAGACAGAGTGCAAGCAGGGGAGGGGCAGAGAGAGAGGGAGACACAGAATCTGAAGCAGGCTCTAGGGTCTGAGGTGTCAGCACAGAGCCCAATGTGGGGCTCAAACTCATAGACCATAAGATTATGATTTGAGCCGAAGTTGGTTGCTCAACCAACTGAGCCATCCACGCACCCCAAGTTTAGTCTTGTAGGGAAAAGCAAAGGACTGTCCATAGGTGCTTTGAAGTGACAAAAAATACACTAGTGCCAGTTTTGGGCACCTTCCATGTTCTGAAAAATCACTGATTTCTGCCAAATACCTCAGCCTGGGACCAAGCGTCCAAAAGTGGGAGACAATCCCCCACCATCCTGTAGCGAGAGAGAGAGAGAGAGAGAGAGAAAGGGGGAGAGAGAGAGAGAAAGAGAGAGAGAGGAGAACCATTGGCTCAGTTGTGATCATGCGATGTTTGGCATCACGTACTGCTCGCATTGCAAGACATCGCTTGTTTATCAAGTTAACGTTTATCAGAAATGTTTGCTGTCTTGCAGAACACTCACCGAACAAATTACTCTCGATCCAAGGTTTTACTGTACCGTTTTTAAATAAACTCCGGTATTCATACCGGGATATCAATAAATTATGAAATAAATATGAAAATATTTTTCCTTTTTGCACTAGCTGTTTCTTAAGTAGCGTTAATTCAAAATAATCTGCATGCCGAAGTGGCACATTTTGGGGGTGGCCCGCCCTTGGCCTCACACCAGCGTGCCCTTCTGCTCCAACGGCATCATCATGACTTTCAAAACACCACCTAAATGACCACCAGTTTTAATTGACTGACTGTGCAAGGGAATGTTCAGTGGATTTTCTCTGTGCCACCCTCCCCCATGCCTCTCTTGTGACCAACTCCTTACCTCTTCTTTCCATTGGTGTCTCCTGACCCTGAAATCTTGGAAACAGGAGCACAGCTGTTTTCTGAATGTCTGCTGTGTGCCTAGCCCTGTGCTACATGCTTTACATAATCATCTTATTTTTTTATTTTTTCAACGTTTTTTATTTATTTTTGGGACAGAGAGAGACAGAGCATGAACGGGGGAGGGGCAGAGAGAGAGGGAGACACAGAATCAGAAACAGGCTCCAGGCTCCGAGCCATCAGCCCAGAGCCTGACGCAGGGCTCGAACTCACGGACCGCGAGATCGTGACCTGGCTGAAGTCGGACGCTTAACCGACTGCGCCACCCAGGCGCCCCTCATTATTTAATTTTCACGATTATTCACTGCGGCCCTTGTGAAAATCCTCATGTTACCGTTAACAAGATGGGTGCGAACCGGGGTTGAATAACACACGAAACAGCACAATGTTGGGGTCTTCTGGCTCCTCTCCACCAGGCCCAGTGTCATCTTCCTTCTTCAAGACATTGGGACTCTTGGTCTCCTCTCTGTGGACTAAAGCTTGCAGGCATTGCTTTGTCTACACACCTAGGCAAGATATTTTGTTTTTAAGAACTTTAAGTATTTCCTCAATAGTTAAATAGTAGTTTGCCTTCAACTAAATTGGACGTGAGAAGAAATGACCTTCATGATCTCCTCAACCCCCCAGGGGGCGGGGGGAATCTACAAAGTGACAAAGAGCGCAAATGCCTGGAACAGCAAAAGGAACATGGTGAAATAGCTCAGAAAATTGGAAAATGGAAACTTGAAGCCATAACGAGCACAATATACTTTTTTCTAGACCAAAAATACAAACTGAGTATCTGATCTGCTCTTCAATATTAAAACATACGTAGTCATTTTCTGAATATTTATTCTCTTTAGGTGACTGGGAATAACATATATCTTCCATCTGTGGAGCACCACCTGTTTGCTGAGCACTTTATATTTGTCAGCAGTTTATTAAACACTGTGAACTCAGCAGGTTCAAACTCCATAGCGTTTTATTTTTCTCCAATCGCAGCTTTAAAACATGCTCCATTGAATCTCCCCTTCTCAAGACTTTATGACAACTCCAGCAGATGCCAGTTTTCTGACCTTCTCAGATTATGAAGGATAAACTCCAGTGCCACCCACTTCAGTTTCTCAACCAATTGAAATGTCCATCTCCTTCCCCGGACCCAAGGACAGGCTTGAGGCAGAGAGATGAGCAAGGAGCTGGGGTTCTCTTGATGCCCTCCCTCTACAACTGCATCTTCTTGTTGAAGGCAGGTAGACAGAATTTGCAAAGGGAGCAGAAATGCTTTTACTTACCTGTTGCCCTTGTGATCTGCTCCCTCCTCCATGGCAACCATCCAAATGCAGCACCTCCTGGGAAACACCTGATGATTCTTTGGAAGGCCCTTCAGAGGCCTCTCCTTTGCGTGTCTGCCTCTCCTAGGGAATCAGCTCCAGCAGACCTTTTCCAGTCTCCCTCAGCTCCCATTCCTGTGTGATCCACCCTGTATACTCGCTGCTGGGGTCTCTTGCCTCAGTGAGTCACATTTTAGGGTGGGGTTCCATCACAATAATTCAAGCCTTTCGTGATGTGCACTTGGCCTATGGAAGACTCGTGTATCTTTTTCCTGCCAGATAATGGGAGTGTGCCCTATTCCCCCACTGCTCATTTTCTCTATCCCACATTCTCTCCCCAGATCTCTTTCCCATTGCCCAAGTAAACACAAAGGGCAGCTTAGAAAATCCATTACAGAAGTAGAAAATGATATTCTAGGCTCAATTCTAGCGCCCCTCTCTAATCTGCACAAATCATCCTCTTGGAATATACCATTGCCTTATTTTTCAAAGAGTGCCCCTCAAGAGTGGAAAGAAAAGACACGGAACTCTTTCTGAGGCCAAAGATGGACAATTTAGTAGTTCCCCCAAGCCTAGATTAATGAGTAGAGACTGAGTAGGGGGCAGTAGAATGAATTTGCTCCTTAATAAATCACAATCATCTCTTTGTCCTCGAATGATCATCTATCTGTTCTGAGACAATGAGAAAAGTCCCACTCAGTATCTTGTCACACATACAGTGTTTATGAACTCCACACAACTCTGCATGTAGGTATGGTGCTGCCTCAGGAAAGTGAAGCTAGAAGAATAATGTTACAGTATGAAAGCAGGGAAATTTCCATCATCTCGCATCATGTTTGGCACATGATAGGGCTCAATAAATATTTACTGAATAAATAAGTAAATAACGTGAATGAATAAATAGCCCAAGGTCATGCTTAGGAAATGGATAAATGGCATTCAAACTCAGCTCTTTTTACCCGTCAATATCTCCCTAAATAAAGTATCATCCTCACACTAGCAGCGATTATAGCCACAACTCAGTGTCATAACAGTTCCTCAGTCTGACTCAGACATCTCTTTTAGTGAAAGATCTAATTTCTCTCCCCATATTGGAATCTGGTCCCATGAGGGTTCCATCCACTTACATGTGAAACCAATTAGCAGGTCCCAAGCCCAGAATGAGCTTATCCTGCCTGGGCTTGGCTTTCTATATTTTGCTGTTGCATATGGTTGGTGAGATCTCTCCATGGCAGAATCCTTAGCATTCACACAGATCATTCTCCCCTGAGCTTTTCTATTTCAGTTTCTTAATAAGCAATAGTAACTGTGTGACATTTATCATCTCTTAATTACTGTAGGTTCTCAACTTCAGGGCTACAAAGGCTGGTTAGTTACTTGTGGGGACTTTAAACTCAAAAAGTATTGGATGCGTGGATGGATGGATGGGCGAACTGGGTGAATGCCTACATTTCAGGTCCATGTGATGCTTCTTGGTTAGTGTCAATTTCATAAACCAGAAAAGCAGTTGAATCTTAGAAACTTAACAGAACTAAGCAAATAGTTTTCAAACAAGAAGCAATACCTTGTACAAATATAGGCAATATATGAAAAACTCACTTAAAATATTTACCTAAAAATTGACACTTGATTCTTTTTTTTTAATGTTTATTTATTTTTGATATAGAGAGGGAGAATGCCAACGGGGGAGGGCAGAGAGAGAGAGGAAGGCACAGAATCTGAAGCAGGTTCCAGGCTCTGAGATGTCAGCACAGAGCCCGGTGTGGGGCTCGAACACACAAACTGTGAAACCATGACCTGAGCTGAAGTTGGATGCTCAACCGACTGAGCCATGCAGGCACCCCAGATGCTTGATTCTTATAGGTATTATTATATGGAAGAACACTTTTTAAAAATATTTGGTTTTAGAGCTGGGCGGTAATGGAGACACCAAGGATTTGGAAGCCTCGGGAAGAGAGCTGGAGAGACACCTAGTACCTCTGAGAGAAAATAAAAGTTTTCTCTTCTCTTCACTTGCACTGGCTGAATTTCAAGTAACCTTTGTGCTCTTTGCTGGAGCCAGAACAGAGGGTGAACTTGGGGGGACAGCACTCAAACTCTGCCTGTCCCTGACTGAAATGGGCAAGGGCAGTAGTTATTCTCCTTGGGTGCTACCTCCCTGGTCCATGGTCTGGGCCTCTGACATATAGAACAGATGAAAGTAGAAGAAACATATTTGCATTTGGCTTTGGATAGCGTAATTACAGTCATCCCAAATGTGCAGTGGCCTCTAGTAATCACTGAAAAACCTGTAGATTGAGAAGTGCAGGGAAACAGTCTGTGGACTTGGCTGGGAAGGTTAGAGGAGCAAGGAGGGGTGGTGGCAGCCCAGCGCCACACAGTGTCCCCTTCTGTGGCAGGAGAGAGGCCTTGGTGTCTATTCTTGGCATTGATCTGACTCTCTCATAAGTTTCTGGCAAACTCCCAGGGAGAACAGCATGTTCCCTGCTGAGTGTATAAAGGGCTTCAAAAACATGTTTGTGTGTGCAGCCCAGTAGGCAGGGCCTGGCTTAGTCACTCCGTGCCACCTCCTGCCTTTGCCTTTCTGGAGTGTCAGGGGGAAGTTTGCTGCTCAGACCTGCTATGCAACTCCTCACAAGCTGGTCTGGTCCCTGGGCCCAGGCTGGGCACGTGGTTGGTGTTTTTGTGATGCCCATATAATCAGTGTGCAGATCAATTTTTAGGGAACCAAAATGCTCCTGTAGACCATGGTCCAAAAAATATTCTGTTGCAAGGAGTAAATATAGATTGAGTTTCAGCTAACTTCCAACTATGGTCACAAAGGCCTCCTTTAGAAACTTGCACCTGTTTTCCAGTGTTAGATCTTCTGGCTGGGCACGATTACTCATCCTGTGGGAGCTAAGATAACACAGATTAACACCAGCTCTGGGTACTATTTGCTTAAAGAGACTGACTCACTCCGTGTTCCTCATACTACCTTTTCAGGAGAGTGGAATCTGAGCAGAGGGAGGGATTAGTCAGCTTGGCCTCAGGGACCCCTGAGGGAGCTGCTGGGATTTCCAGTAAACAGAAAAGGGGTTATCAGAATGACCACGAGCTCCTGGGTCCCGTGGGCCAGCAACCCAGGTCCACTTGTCTTGGACGCTAAGAGCAAACAGCAGCCAAAATATTGTGGAATACCTTAGACACAAACTATTATAGATCATAAGATGTTATCATTACAGACGTATTCTTCTGGATGAGGTGGGGTCCATAAAATGGGGTTTGCCGTAGAACTTTCTGAAATCAAACTATTAAAATTTCTCCATATTAGAATGTATTTAACACTTTCTCCAACCACTGCTAACATACCTCTCCCAGTATGGTTTGCACTGTAGTTTGCTGATTGCACAGTCTTACTATAGTCCTGCCCAGCCCCTCCCCCCATGCAGTAACTCTCTCCTAAGTGTCTGAGCTTTCCTGGTCTTCTCCTTCCTGCTGTCCCATAAGCCCTTCAAATTCAACATGTCCCAAAATAATCTTGTCCTAAGAAACAGTCTAGTATAGTGGTTTAAAAACAAACAAAACACATAGGCATTGGTATGGGACTGATTGAGCTTGAATCCTGCCTATACCTCTTAATTAGCTGTGTGATCATGAACCATTGCATAACCTCTCTGTCCTGCAGTTTACTTGTCTGTAAAATACAGCTAAGAGTACTTTCCTCATAGGGTTGTCATGTGAATTAGATGAGTTAAAACATGTAAAATGATCAGCACCATTATATTTGCCGTATTAGATCTGCCATAAATAATGGTTAAAAGAATGAATGAAGAAACACATTTAATGGTGAATCCAATGTTTGATTGGTCAGGCTACTAATAAAAAAATAAAATAAAAAAGAAGTCAAAATGTGAAATACAGACTTTGAGAAGCCCAGAGCTGAGCAGCAATTTTGACAGGTAGTAATTAGGTAACTTTGGTCAAGTCACAGATCTTTTCTGATCTTCAGCACCTTACATATAGAATAAGGATGATACTAATAGCTACCAATTGTTGACTGCTGACTATGTGGCTGATGTTATGCTAAGCACTTTATAAGAATTGTAAATAACTAGAGAGATTTAATAATCATATCAGAACAATCCCTGGTGATAGACGATAGATTCTTCTATTCATTCAACAGTTTTATAGCAAGTGACTACTAAGTGCCAGAAGTTGAGATTCAAAAAGGAACAAATTATAAAATATTCGAACCAGCAGTCCACCAAAGAACCGGAAGAGTCAATAAGCACATGAAAGCTGTTTAATATCTTTAGCCCTCAGGGAAATGTGAATTAAAACTACAAAGACATATGAATACAGAGCCATCAAAATAGCTACAATTAAAAAAGACTGACACCACTAAATGTGGACAAGAATGTATAGCAACCAGAACTCTTATATATTGCTGATGGAAGTGAAAAAATGTACATCACTTTGGAACACTGCTTGGCATTGCTTATAAAGTGAAATATATGCCTCGACTGACCTTTCAATTCTGTCCCTTGGTATTTACTCAAGGGAAATGGAAAAGTGTCCACAAAAAGACTTGAAGAAGAATGTTTATACAGGTTTGTCCACTGTACTAGTCAGGGTTCTCCAGAGACACAGGACCAATAGGACTTGAGAGAGAGACAGAGAGAGAGAGAGAGAGAGAGAGAGAGAGAGAGAGAGAAATTTTAAGGAATTGGCTTATATAATTTTAGGGGCTGGCACATCTAAACTATGAAGGGCAGGCTGGCAAGCTGGAGACCCTAGGAAGACTTTATGTTTTCACCGTGAGTCCGAGGGCAGTCTGGAGGCAGAAAAAGACTGGGGACCTCAGTCTTTTTCTGATAAAATCTTCAACTGATTGGGTGAGGCCCACCTTATAATATGAAGTATTATGAGTTCTAGTAAACTCAAAGTCTAACTGATTTAAGTGTTAACCACTGCTAAAAAATATCTTCGTGGCACTGTCAAGATTGGTATTTGACCAAATATCTGGACACCATCTTCTACCCAAGTTGACACATAAAGTAATCACCACAGTCATCATTACTCCCAACTGGAAATAAGATCAGCAGGAGAATGGATAAACGTCTTGTGTACATTCATACAGTGGAATACTAGTGAGAAATAAAGAGGTACAAACTACTGATACGTGTGAAAACGGATGAATCTCAAAGTATTATGTAAAGAGAAAGAAGTCAAACACAAAAGGTTATATGCTGTATAATTCCATTTCTATGAAGTTGAAGAAGTAAATCTAACCTCTGGTGATAGAAATAGTATGGTGTTAGGGCACCTAGGTGGCTCAGTCGGTTGAGCATCCGACTTCAGCTTGGGTCATGATCTCACAGCTTGTGAGTTCAAGCCCCGCGTCGGGCTCTGTGCTGACCACTCAGAGCCTGGAGCCTGCTTCCGATTCTGTGTCTCCCTCTCTCTCTGCCCCAACCCACTCGCATTCTGTCTCCGTCTCTCTCAAAAATAAACAAACATTAAAAAAAATTTAAAAAAAAAAGAAAGAAATAGTATGGCGTTGCCTAAGGGAGGTGAGAGTTTACTGGAAAGAGGCAGGAAGAAACATTCTGGTGTAATAAATGTGTTCACTATTTTCATTAAAGTGTGATTACGCAGGCATATATGTTGTAGGACTTCATCCAATTAAATATTTAAAAATCATGGGGGCACCTGGGTGGATCAGTTGGTTAAGTGTCTGATTATCTCTGCTCAGATCACGATCTCATGGTTCATGAGTTCAAGGCCCACATCGGGCTCTGTGCTGATTGCGTGGAGCCTGCTTGGAATTCTCTCTCCATCTCACTCTGCCCCTATCCTACTTGTGCTTTCTCTCTCTCAAAACAAATACACTTTTAAAAAAACATTTAAGAATTATGTATTTTTCTGTTTGTAAATTTTACCTTAATTAAAAAAACAAACAAAAAACAAAAACAAAAACAAAAACAAAAACTCTCAGTTACAGTTCCTTCCATCCTAGCTGGGGAGACAGATAGGCAGAAAGACATTGTCAACATGATGTGATGAGTGAGGCACTTAACGTAATTAGCTTATTAAGGCTTTTAAAGAGTAAGTGGGGAATGGGCACTAGTATTTCTTAAAGCACCTCAAGTGTTCTAATGTGTAGCCCAGAGTGAGACCCACTACCTTATCAGTGCCCCACGTAGGCTGAGACTTTGTCTGCCATTATTTACCTTTGAATCTTTATCACCTGGTAGACGGTCCAGCTCAACAAATATTTGTTGAATAAATTCTGTTTCCTGAAAGAAAGAAAGAAAGAAAGAAAGAAAGAAAGAAAAAGAAAGAAAGAAAGAAAAGAGATGAAAGAAAAGAGATGAAAGAAAGAAAAAAGAAAGAAAGAAAGAAAGAAAAGAGATAAAAGAAAGGAGATGAAAGAAAGAAAAGAGATGAAAGAAAAGAGATGAAAGAAAGAAAAAAGAAAGAAAGAAAGAAAGAAAGAAAGAAAGAAAGAAAGAAAGAGAAAAGAAGACCTTGTACCATAATCATCACCTGCCTGCTAATTCTGTCAGCTTTTTACTTATATAAACACTTGACCATGAGTCTGTGAGAATTTTAAGAATAGAACCCAGCAATCACAAAAAGATTTCATCTTGCCTATCAGCTCCTAGCACATGGCATTGGCAGTCTAGATACCGTGTTGAGAGACTCTGAGGCTGAGTCAGGGTTCAAAAGGAGAGAATACCTTGATTCCTTAGTATTGCCTGCCGAAGGAGTGAAAAGTGACGTGCCACACTTTTTTCATTCTAAGAAGCTCAAACTGCGTACCACGAATACCTAAATAAGAAAGGCAGGCTATACCTATAGAGAGGATAAGTTAAATGTACCAGTCATCCCAAGGCCAAAAAAATATTTAAGGACTACTGAAAACCGAATCAAATATCAACACATTGCAGGAGAGTTGGTCTATTTGACTCACGTGGATGTGTCCAGGGTCTACACACGTACAGATTTCCTTCTGTGGGTTGCAGCACGTACTAATGACATATCATTGACTAGGTATCTCCATACATTCCACTCACGTTGGTTTGCTAGATGTGCGCATGTGTAAACTTTTCTGACCTGTGTGGGGTCTATAAGTCACATGGCTAACTCTGCTTGTTAGCATGTGTGGCCAGCTATTCTTCTAGACTATCTTAGGAAGGGACATTAAATGAATGGAATTACTAATGAAGTTGTCTACCTCAGTGCCACACGAAAGAGAAACTAAGTGCAATGTTTTTTCTTCCAGATTATGTAACCAGAGGATAGAGACCTGTGGTTCTGGTATCTCTTCCTGATTCCCAGACCTCTTTCCAACGAAGAGCAGAGCAGATTTGTCTGAAACTGTAGCCAGAAGATCAACGAAAGTTGCCACAGAATACCCGTTTGCCTTCCTTGAGCTTTCCGGTTTAATTTTCTCCAAGGCTGTGTTTTAGAAGAGCTGCCAGTAGTCCACAGCTCTGATTCATGGCAGGGAGAAAGCTCTACACTGCCCCCTTCAGGCCAAGTTATAAGAGCAGAGAACCATAACCAACTGAGCTTGGAACAGCTTGCCACAGAGAGCTGTCCCATAGGAAACTCATCGTGTTAAATAAGATGCAGTAAAAACCACAAGTCACTTCTCTGGCCTGTGCACATGAATGTCCTAGAAACTGGGGCGCCTGGGTGGCTCAGTCGGTTGAGCGGCCGACTTCGGCTCAGGTCATGATCTCGCAGTCCGTGAGTTCGAGCCCCGCATCAGGCTCTGTGCTGACAGCTCAGAGCCTGGAGCCTGTTTCAGATTCTGTGTCTCCCTCTCTCTGACCCTCCCCTGTTCATGCTCTGTCTCCCCCTGTCTCAAAAATAAATAAAACATTAAAAAAAAAGAAAGAAAAGAAAAGAAAAAGAAACTGTATGTCCTCCGGCACATGCTATATAATGCCCTCGCCCACAGCCGACCCAGGTAGCGTCTGAGCATTTTCTGGGGTTCAGCTACAGACGGGAACCCTGCTTTAGAAAATGCTTTCTGTGCATCATTTCATCTAGTTTCCAAAAGAGCCTTGTAAATCAGATAGCTAATTCCTTCTATCCAAATAAAGAAATTGACACCTGGGTTAAGAAACTGGCTCAAATTCACACAGATATTAAGTGGCACAATCAAGATTAAAATCCCAAACTATTGAATTCCAAAATGCGTATTTTTCCTTCTGGGCTGCACTGCATTGCTCACAAATGGGAGCAAACACTGCAGTTTCTTTGTATGTATCTTTATTGAAGAACTACCCAAAGGTTACTTAGAAACGATTTGTAGCTGCCTAAGCTTTCCTGAATGGATCATCCTAAGAGGTCTTTCCTTGCTGCTCAGACTTGAGCAGAGTCGGCAGTCCTGGGGCCCTTGAAAGACCTAATCATGTCAGTACTTCTGGGAACAATTTATCCTTTGAACACTGCCATGGAGAGAATTATATGCAGTACTAGAACTTCAAAGTTTGCCTCTGTTCCCTCATCCCCTTATGTGCTGGAAGGAAGACTTCCTTCCCTCCATACCCGTGTCCCAGTGCAATTGAAAAAAAACACTCTTTGGGGCGCCTGGGTGGCTCAGTCGGTTAAGCGTCCGACGACTTCGTCTCAGGTCATGATCTCACAGTTCGTGGGTTCTAACCCCGCGTCGGGCTCTGTGCTGACAGCTCAGAGCCTGAAGCCTGTTTCAGATTCTGTGTCTTCCTCTCTCTCTGCCCCTCCCCTGTTCATGCTCTGTCTCTGTCTCAAGAATAAATAAACATTAAACAAAAAAACATTAAAAACACCACACTCTTTAGCTTTTGATATTAAAAAAAAAAAAAACCCAAGGTTATATAGTCGCTTCTTTGCTTGAGTAGATCATTCCATATGATTGGAGTGCTTTACATGAGAAGAAAAGGGTTAATTAATGTCATGTTTAGACCTTTTTTCAAGTCTAAATCTTCAGAATTGTATTGGGGAAGGCAGGGAAGAAGAGGGGAATGATAAAGGCAGTTATCTGTATCAAGCATCATGAAAGTGCTCTGAACATGATAAAATACCATATAAATGTTATGTGGTTGTGTCATAATTATTCACATAATTATGACACATAATATTGTGTCATAACTATCATAAAAGTTACGTGGTTAGAAAAAGAAGTAACTATGATAAGAATAATACTCTCTTGGTTTCCCATGGTGCTTCCCCATTGTTCAAGATACTTCATAGTCTAATCCTGCCCCCACCCTGCCAACCTCATCTTCCACTCTCTACGACAAAGATTCATCTTCTGCTTCCATCAAGATTGTCTAATTGGTGATGGTGAATACTTGTCATATATTTCAACCATAACCGTTCACAGAGGCTACTGACTTACCTTAAATGCCTCCCTCTCCACTGCCCTGCTCTTACTCAAATTATTACTCAAACCCCACCCCTCTTCAGGTCACAGCTCAAGTCCACTTGCTTGACCACTGCTCACAGTGACCTCTGTCTTCTCTCAAGGTCAACAGCTCTTACCATCTGGACCACCACCGAGGCTGTCACTAACTTGTCACTTCCCTGTGCTTGTGCGTGTCAAGATCCCTAGAGGAAATGAATTGCACACTCAGAAGGGGTGATTGAAGATAATGTCATCACTACAATGCATAGAAGCGTAGGTAGCAAAGAATGCTGAAGTGCCTGGGACACAGACAACAGGAAGAAGCGTCTGCTACCCTTAGGTCTGGAGAAACAAGTGGAGGAAGCAGTTTGTATAATCCAAGGGACACAGTAGCTCAGAAGTGCTCCTCACAGGAGCTGTGCCTTGGGAAAGGAATTCAGCTGCCATCTAGAGGAGGCTCAGCAAGAAAGGAACCAGGAAGTGTCCCAGTCCCCATTTCCTCTTGCCCTTCAGTCTTCAGTTGGTCTTGCCATTGACTGAACCCAGCAGGAAGCCAGGCAGGCAAGGGTTCAGCTGACACAGCCCATGCATGCTGTCCAGCCAGGACCCAAAAGAGAGAGAGTTTATGTTTCGAAGTGCAGCTCGTTTGTATGACTTGTTGTTGGAATCAAATTGGTCATAACCTCCCCTGGTTCCCACTTTTGGTCACCCAAACACTGACTTTTAAGTTCCCCTGAATATGGAATGGGGTAGTGAGTAAACATCTTCCTTTGTGACTGTGGACAGTGTCTGGGCTCCTGAACCTTGAGAAGACCCCTGGTACTTAACTTCTACCTCTAAGATATCCTTAAGCTCCCCATGAGAGTTCTGTTGTCAATTCTTTATGCTCGATAAGCACTAAGAACTAGTCCTCCAGTGTCTCTAATCTAGGACGTACAAGGTGGCATCATTATTTTATTTCCTTGGCTGGATTAGCATATATTTGCATAATTGTTATCCAATATCATTGAAGCATACCTATATCTGAGAAAACCAATTACTAAAGAAGAATTTTAAGCACACTAATCCACTTAGTGTTGCTAAAAAAAGAGGGAGAGAAAGAAGGGGAAAGAAAGCAACTGTTTTTTGAATGATCCTTTTTTCATATTTCATGTATTGCTTTGCATGGGTGATAAGTATGACTCAAAATAGAAAGCAGGCAGTTTATCATCAAAATATAGGTTTTGAAAACCATTTCGCATCAACCATTTTATGGCAGGCTGACAGAAAAATAGCTCAGGTAGATTGTACCTAATTTAAAAAAAACCACAGTATATTTTTTATTCTTACCTTTTAGTGAAAACGAAGAGAAACATTGTGCCACTGATGGTGAATCTTGCAGCGAATTGGCATCAACACCCCCTTTTTCCTTCCACTTATTTCACAGAACCACACCTTTAGTAGTACTGAATAAATTCTTGAAAGCGAAAGAATAATTGAAAGAAATTCTTCAGCCCTCCCTGTTCATTCATTCTGATGTGCAATAACCCTCACCTGTAGGAATCTTATTGCTAACCTCCATTCCTTCTGCTACAAAGTTAACCTCCTCCGACTCTTTCCCTCTTTGAAGATGGAAACATGAAGACAGCTGCTCTCTGTCCACATGATGAAGTTCAAGTGACTCCATAACTCTCATGAAATAGTAAAAGGAGCCATTACCTCCTCGATAAACCCATTTACGAAAGGGCAAATTTTCCTAAAGTAAGTAATTCGCTTGTTTGCTAACGTCCAAATCCATGTTAGTTCGACCTTCATCCCCCGCCTCAAAAAATGCCCAAGAAGGTCAAGGACCCAGTTTGTCTTGTTTCCCTGATTGATTCCAGCTCTGAGAAAAGTGCCTAGTGCACGGTAGGAGCTCCAGAAATATTTGACAACGTGAGAAAAATGTACCATGTATCACCTTTGGCTATAGTTTCACTCTAAGAATACATCACCTTACTGGAAGAAGCCTCTCCCTAAATAATAATGATTATGAAAGTAACAAGGACTCTTAAAAATTGAGAACAAACTGAAGGTTGATGGGGGGGGGGGAAGGGAGGGGGGATGGGTGATGGGTATTGAGGAGGGCACCTGTTGGAATGAGCACTGGGTGTTGTATGGAAACTAATTTGACAATAAATTTCATACTTAAAAAAAAAGAAAGTAACAAGGACAATGATAATAAAATGCTTACTATTTTATGTGCTTTAATGTATAAGCAATTTAACCCTCTGATGGGGTTTTAAGACATGCCACCCCAAAGTATGATACTTTGGCATATTGGATATTCCAAGCTGAAGGAGTTTGGGAAAGCAACAGAAGCAAGAAGGTGGCTCTGATCTACCCCACACCTTCTCCCCTGGGAGGTGCCCTCCCTGTACCTGGAGGGAAGACTCATCTTTATCTTTTAAAACAAAGGAACACCAGAGAAGAATCCTAACAAACAGGGCTGGCTAATTTTCCCCTCATACTCCTTAAGGACCTGTCATATTTTCTACACAGCTGCCCACTCTTTATCAAGCTTAACATAACCATACCCAGTTCTGTTTCTTCAGATCCTCACTTCCTTATGAAGGGTCCAGTGTCACGTAAAACTTGTATGCTTTTCTCGTATAATCTTCATCAGTTTAATTTTCAGACCCAACCTGAGACCCTAAGAGAGTCAAGGAAAAATCTTTCCTCCTTTACACCTCAAAGCAATCATATACAACTTTTATGATATAGAGTCCATATTATCCCCATTTTATAGATGAGAAAGCTGAGGCATGAAGCATATCCCTAGATAATGGATCGAATAAGGTTGGGAGGCAGAAAATGAACCCAGATAGATAGGCACCAGAGCCAGGACTCTTAACATCTACCTGGAATGTATCCATTTATACTCCTAAGGAAAGTGACAATGATTTTCTTCCAGATACTAGCCATGGTGTCTGTGTTTTAAAGAAAACCAGTGAATAATTGAGGGTTTTGTTGTTGTTGTTGTTGTTGTTGTTGTTTTTTAAGTTTTGAAGGTGTGCCCGTTTAAAATTTGAGTTCTTCACCAACCGGTGAGTAACAAAAATATAAAGCTCAGCTGTTTTTTCCAGCATTGATAACCCAATGCAAATGGTTTGTTACTTTTCTTTGTACAATCAGCTTTCGACTGCTGTGTTTTTTATTAGAAGCCCCTGAATTCAGGACGGAAGGACCAAATGACAATGTAGCACTACATGATCAAGAAATGTGTCTAGGGGCGCCCGCGTGGCTCAGTCAGTTGAGCGTCTGACTTCACTTCAGGTCATGATCTCATGGTTTGAGTTTGAGCCCCGAGTCGGGCTCTGTGCTGACAGCTCAGAGCCTGGAGCCTGCTTCAGATTCTGTGTCTCCCCCTCTTTCTGCCCCCTCCCCAGCTTGTGCTCTGTCTCTCTCTGTCTCAGAAATAAATAAATATTTTTAAAAAATTTTTTTAAAAAGAAATGTGTCTAGATCCTGAGAAGGGAGAAAGCTGGATAGATGGTCTTCCCTGGAATTAAAGATCCTTCCTCACATGTAACTTACAAAAATGAAGAGGTCTGTTTTCTCAGGTCACTAAGTGACTATTTACAGAAAGTTACAAAAGTGACATCATTTCCTCTGTTGCTGTTGCTCAGGGTTACGTGAATGGGGAGAATGAAGACAAATGAAAAGCCCAGGAGGACACAGATGGTGACAGGTGGGAGAGAATGATCTGATACCATTTCTTTATTATCTTTAAAATACTCTTGTTCCTACACCAACTGCCTGCCTTTTATTTGTGTTTACCCTTTACTTTCTCTTGAAAATATTATTCATTTACAGGCACATTTCCTCATCCTCTTTTTCTTTGTAAATGTTGAAGAAAGCAATGACACATGTAGAGCTCTTCAGAGGTCTATCGCTTTAGTCAATTGGAAAAAAAAAAAGTCTTGTCGGTAAATAAACAACTCTTGAAGATGAAAGGAAACGAGGGCTTTATTTAAGTCCTCGAAATAAAAGTTCAGAGATGAGGAGAAATAACTTTTAAATGTACGAGTAAACAATTCAAAACAAGTAGGCTTGTATTATGTGCTAATTAACATAAAATGTTTAAGTACAAGCAAGCAGATTGAGAAATGTTTTCTAATGCAAGGAATATCCTCTCCCCTTGCCCTCAGCATTAAGTTTTATTGACAAAGACAGTGCATCACAAATGTTTTGGCCAGAATATTCCTGAAGGTGAGGGCAACATGTGTCTCCCCACAGCACCTCTTGCTGCAAGCAAACCATTTTCTGAAGGACCATGTTTCACATGACTAGTTTATACAAATTCAGCAACCTATTCCACAATGTATAGATCTTGTTTTCGTCCAGAACAGTCCTCTCAAAATATTTGAGTAAAACTGAAGAAAACCAGAAAGGTTATTGCACCTACTCATGATTTTTCCTACAGAGCTCAGGGCGTATGAAAATCCCAGTCTACAAGCACAGTGCAGGTGGTGGGCTCGCGGAATATGTGACATCATCTCTACTCAAAACTCAAGCATCTAAAGTTAAATAAGATGAAGAACCACACAAATAAAAGAAACCTGCCCACAACTGGCAAACGGATTTGTTTGTGCTTAATTACTTCTGCTCTAACCTCTAAAAAAATGGTGCGAAGAGGCAATGGTCTTGTCTGAAAGTGATTAGCAAGAACAAAAAAGTGAAGCGAACTTGGCCTCACAAACCCTGAGGTCCAGAGGTTAATAACTATATTTCACTTTCTGCAAACCGCTAACAAGCCTGATTGGCATACTTCTCTTTCCAAGTCTTTCAAACTTTTACCGTTTTCAAAAAGTCTCTCGATTTGCTTTCTGTAGCCAGCCATTGCTAGCAAAGGGTTCCTCATCTTCCAGCTAAGATGCTCTGAAATGTCAGGGTAGTACACAATGAGGCCAAGTAACCAACTTAAGTTCTTCCCTTCACACACTTTCTGGTACACTTTTTACTAAATTTTCTTGTGGCATACAGGGGAGCCACTGAGTGTGCAATATTTTTCCTGAGGGGAGCACTGAACAGGAAGTCCTACTAAAATAAAAAAAAAAAGTTTCTAGATGTTGGGAGAAACTGAAAGTGAATCCATTTACACTAACAGCAGCAGGAGCTCCCTTTACGTCACACAGTCCCTTCACTCTTAATATTCATGCTTCAAAGGAAAACCACACTTCGGGTCAGAAACACGACTTTGAAAGACAAGCGCTAAAAATGAGTCTGCACCTGTACTCTTGCCCCTGACATTTGACACTGCAGTTCCCTGCTCGTATGTCCGGATGCTCTGCTAAGCGGTGAGATTCTGGAGGGCAGGAGTCCTCACCTTACACTCATCTTTGCTTCTCCAGTCTCTGGCTCAATAAGCATGGGTTGAAATGTCCATTTTTTGACTATTAAGTAGATTTTGCTTTTCGTTTCAAATTTAACTCAAAATCTCCTTGTTTTGACTATGCTCATGTGCTCTCTTCACCAAGAAATAAGTTAAAGAGCTTAGAGTGGGGATCTGAGTTTGCAAAACTAGTGACAGTACTCTCTGCTAAGTGGTTACGGTGGCAGGAGGGAGTGTGGGGGGAGACACCGAGATTAAGAGGTCAGTCACAAAAGCCTATGATTTTGCTAACTCGACAGTAATGTAAACTTATTACTGACAAGGGAGAGGACGAGATTGGTTGTAAGAAAACCTGGGTCCCATTTCAATTGAGATGATATATGAAAAGTTTTACAAAAATGTATCAGGCACCAAGTAAAAACACTATACACACTAGTTATCACTGCTGTCGGTACCTTCTGGATCCATTCTTGTCTTTGAGAATTCCTTAACTTTACGTCTTGTTTATTTCCCCTCACCATGATACCCTAGGATTAATGACATGGAGTTTGTAAAGTGTTTTGAAATCCCTGAAGTGTTATAATCAACCCAAGTACCGTTTTATTTATGCAAACTGTGTCTACCCGGTGAGTCCACTTAAATATCTAGGATTGGGAACTTCTGTCTCATAAGGCTTAATAAATGATTCCCTCTGGCTCTAAAAGCAAGTACTTTTTCAATGACAATGGGAGGGAAAGCAAAGGAATTGCTCTGTGACATCTGTTGTGCAACGTTCTTCGAATGGCGCATCTCGATAAATGCATGAGAGTCCTCGGAGAGTTACTGCACACAGTGAAGAGAGAGTGGTAAAAATCCCAGTATCTCTGCAAAGGAAAAAGCAAGACAGGTTAAAACCAGAAAAGCCCCGGAGTCTACTTCAAAAGAAATCCACAATGAGGCAGTGAGTCCCTACTTTGTACACAATGGCAGCTTTCTAGCGTCTCCCACAGTGAGACAAAATTAAACACGAAATTGGGATGGGGGCTGAGACGGTGGTGCATGAAGAGAGAAGAGAGACGAGGGGGATATAGTACTCTATGCCACAATTCCGAACCCAGGAAATGAGATAAAATATACTTATGTGAACTGCCTGAGCCAGTGTATATCAAAACGGGCAATGTGAAATTAATCTAAATGCTATTGTATACACTTGACATGCCTTATGTGGCCCATACGCTCAGATATTTATTCTATTAATGACACTAAAGCCGGTTAAGTGACTTTTTAAGGGTAAGATAGTTAAAAAGTAGCAGAATAAGACTGCACCTAGGCGGCCGGCCTCTGGGCCGCATGAACTTTGCACTCTGTTCCTGATACTTCCCCAAGTGTTGGAGACAGCCTGCGAGGGCTAAAACCAAGAACAGGAGGCTCTGTGGGAGGACTGGTTTGCAAAGGGAGCAAAGTCCATTTGCCGAGTGGGAACTCAGCTTTGTCAATGGCTTTCTGCAGAACTTATTAAGGATTTTTAATACGGCTCCTGCCTACTTCAAGGCTTCAAGCTATTGAAAAATGAATGACACGATCTACATGAAAGACACATCTTCTGGCAAAAATATTATACATGAGCAATTGCAATTATTATTATTACTGTTATTACATTATTATTCAAGTATCTAGATTATTGAGGAGAAAGTAAAATTGTCACCTCTGTACCATTGTTCAACATGCCCTTAAATGGAAAAGTCCCCCAAGACATTCTCAAACACTACAGACTTGATGCATCTATTTATTCTTCTTCTCACACCTGCATTTTATAGCCATATGCTTCATGTGACAAATAAATATTCGAGTAGGTCTTACAGGCATTCTGAAAGCCAGTTCTTCAATTAGAACGTTCTGTACTTCCACTGCAGTCTTGAACTACTTTATAGTGAAAACCATGGGAAGCAAATGGATTCGCTACCTCCAAGTCATCATCTGGGATGGCTCTTTTCCACTTCACGTTCCACCTGATGTGTTCATAGGCATTGACTACAACTTCGATTGCTTTGGGACAAGAATGGCAGGCCTGTATCACCTGGAGAGGAAGCAGACAGGTTTATTTGCTCGACGCACATGTACGATTCATTCATTCCCACAAAGACACCAAGAACTGATGGATCTGTTAGGCTCCTTGCAGCCTTCAAACGCTTTTGCGAAGTCTCCCACCTTTGAGTTTTCAAACACACTGCCAGCCCCAAGGCGGATGGGAAGATTAATAAAATCACAGGACCTCCCTTCAACATTCAGGAGCAAGTGAAAACGAGGTGCTAACGAAGCAGGTGGAAGCCTGATGAAATGCACATCTTGCCCTTAGAAGCCTCACCCCTTCCCAACAGCTTCTGTGTCCACCTGAACACCTCCAGCTTCTCTCTGCCAAATTGGCCTCGTCTCCGGAAGTCCTTTGAGTACGGCCTATTTTCATTTCAAAGGGACCCAACTGGTTCTGCAATGTGTCCGCCAACTGGTCCATAGGCAACCTGCAGCACAAGTACTCTGGACTCCGAATTTACTCACCTTTCTTTCCTTTGCCAACAGAGAAGCAGCCCCAGCCACAGACTTTCACCTTTAACTTTTCTCATCGTGAGTTACACATCGGTTCCATTTTTCCCTTGAAACTCCAGAAAACTGTGGAGTTCTCTTCGCTGGACTTGAGATGCAGAGAAAGCCCCCCATTGCTGACATTACAAGGGACACATGCCTTCGCATTCAAACAACTTTATCCAAAGAGAAGTTCTTCCTGCTTTCCCAGTCCTTTCCAACCTCAGCCTACTGTTGCTGGCCAAAGGGACGCAACACTGGATTTCCCCACCTCCTTTACAAGTTTGTCATAAGTGATCTAGAATTGCATTTTTTAGTGTGGGCTGTTAAGTACCTACCGGCTTGAGGCCCCAGGCAAAAGTGAGGCAGAAAGATTATCATTCTAATGCCGTGTGTGTGTGTGTGTGTGTGTGTGTGTGTGTGAGTGTGTGGTCACCGGAATGGAGGGCCCATGTCAGGAAAGTGCTGATGTTCAGAGCAGGTAAGATGGAACCAGCTGACAGTGCACCTGCACTGCCAGTCTGATGAGCTTGGGACTGACTTCACAGGCCATAGGAGGCTATTACATTTTCTTAACAAGAAAGGGTTATATTCAATCAATTCATTCCATTAGGAGGCCTTTATTGAGCGCTGTGTTTAGCAGTATGACAGTAATTCCGAGAAGTTTATGACCTGTTTTTTGTCTTCAAGGAGTTTACGGCCTAGTTGAAGAGAAAAGATACACATTTTTCAAAGAGAGAGCAATGTAAGCCAGTAAATAATAAAAGACTAACTTAAAGATCATCAAGTGTCCCTTGGGCATCATGAGCAAAAGCACAAAGGAGAAAACAAGGATATGAAGGTCAGAGAACAGTGAGGAGGCTGAATGGGGGTGTATCAAACGGCTTCTCAGCTACCTTCACTGTCAGTCCTGAGAATGGATGGTAACTGAAGCTCTGAGAAAGAATAGTAGGGCTTAATGACTACTCAGACATGGGGAGTAAAGAATGCAACTTTCAAGACTGAGATCAAGGACATGTGGGGGTGCCACTGACAGAAATGAACAAGTTGGAAGGGTATACTAATTGGAGAGTTGTCAAGTCCCAAACAGGAGGATATGTCATATGCAATGTCTTAATGTCAGTCAAAAATGTGCATGATAGCACTCCACTGAAAAGGCCAAGAAGGAGGTGGAGATTTGTACATCATTAAAAAATGTGCTGGCTAAAGCCAAGTGGCTCAATAATGCTCTAAATGGGAATAAATGCAAGTGGTAGAGGACCGTGGTCTAAAGTTTGAGGAATCCTAATAGGCAGGAGAGAGGAAGAAGGAAAAAAGTTATAGTTATCATTTTTTGAGTACTTAGTATCTGTCAGGGACTATGTCGAATCTTTGCATATTTACCTGCACAATCTTCAAACAACTTTATGAGATTAGCTCTACACTTACACCCATTTTACAGATTTAGAATCTAAGAAAATTTAAACTCAAGGTTATTTAGCTCATCAATGACAGAGCTAGGATTCAAACTCAGGTCTGTGTGACTCCAAAGGGTCAAAAGAAAACGGGACCTGTCAGAGTGAAAGACATCAAGCTAGGAGAGCTTTGGAAGCTGGATTATCACCAAAGCCATGAGGATCAGAGAGATGAAGACAGATTAGATACCACAAGATCTGATTAGAAAGCCAGTTTACTAAGAGTTGGGTGGATTCAAACAGGGAGGAATCAGCTTGTGAGAGACAGAGGATGGATACACAGCTGTAACTAGGGCAGATCTATTCTCATCTTCAAGACCTTGGTGCCATAACATACACGGTTTTAGAGACCCCATAAATAACTTTCCCTCCTGACTTTAGAACCTATTAAAAAATAAGATGAAGGTGACAATCCAAGATCAGAATGTCGTTTTTATTATTAATACAACTGATTACATATAATATCTTGAATTACGGGGCCACATCAAGCTTCCTTACACTACACCCCGAATATAAATTTGCATCACCAAACTACAGGCCTTTGCCTCATGTAAAGAGGGTGTTCCTAGAAGCTTACCACAAGGAAGAACCAAGAATTCAGGCATTCTCTAGGCCCACAGTTAAGCAAGTTCGTTCTTCCTCCCAACTTATCAGTAGGTTAAGTGGAAAGTGATAAGGTTGGAGACAGAGGTTTGGGGTGGGGAGGGTTATTTTAGCAGAACTTCCCTTACAAACACATGGGACCAAGGAGATGGCAGTTCTTTTCTATTGTAACAAATCAAAACCCAGCTCCAATGGCCAAGACCCAGTGGGAATCAGGAACAACAAAATATGGTGAGATGAAGCAGAGTCATCAGAGTGGGGATTCTAGGAAAGAAAGATTTTTAAGAACTTATTGAAACACAGTTTCAAATCAGGAGGCATGGCCTCAGCAGAGGACTGTGTCAGCCCCAGCAAACAGGGCAACCAGAAGGTCTCAAGAAGGAATAAAGAAGTTTTATTGAAATACAGGTTTGAGTCAATGGTATGCAAAAAAATGTTCAATTACAGGCTTTCCGAGGAAAAAAAAACCTGTGTATATTTATATGTACATAAATGCATTATAAATGTTTACCAATATAATGTGCAGCCCGCAATTTATAAATAATAAAATGTCCAATACTCTTTATTTCCAATTCTGTAGAGCTGATTGGTTCCCACAGAATGCCTTCACGGATTTTGTATCGATTTTGTATGGATATTGAATTGCATTCATAGCCAAAATCTATGTCTGCCTTTGAATAACACATGTAGTTCTTATGTGAATGTTGCTTGATATTTTTATTACACGGAAGAGTAATTGTTCCACAAATGTGAGGCAATGAAGACAATATTGGAACTTTACTCATTCATCAATGACATGAGTAATTTTTTGTTGAAATATATAAATGTTTTCGAATACTGGAATCATACTTCCTCGCTTTTTGGTGCTACCCACTTTTTAAAAAAATGTTTATTTATTTATTTTGAGAGAGAGAGAGTGCATGCACAAGAGACAGGCAGAGAGACAGGGAGAGAGAATCCCAAGCAGGCTCCATGCTGATAGCACAGAGTTTGATCCCATCACCATGAGATCATGACCTGAGCCCAAATCAAGAGTCAGGCACTTAACCAACTGAGCCACACAAGAGCCCCCACACATTTAAATTTAATCTGTATTAGTAATATTCACCCCATTAATTTCTTAGGTCTAGACATCAACAAAGTAACAAATCAAGGTCTGGTCAGTAGCATTTGCTGATTTCTGTGGTGTAAATACTCCCATCATGGTTTATTCACAGCTACCAACCTGAGGTCACTGAATGTATGGTTGGTAAGAAATGTGCAGTAACAAATCATTACATAATATAATATTTCCACTACACAGGTATAATAGATGCATGTAACATCAAGAGCATTGATATATAGAGTAAAGTGATTAAGAAATATAAAGATGTGCACCTGGGTGGCTCAGTTGGTTAAACATCCAACTTCGGCTCAGGTCATGATCTTGTGGTTCATGGGTTCGAGCCCTGTGTTGGGCTGTATGCTGACAGCTCAGAGCCTGGAGCCTGCTTCAGATTCTGTGTCTCCCTCTCTCTTCCCCTCCCCTCCTTGTGCTCTGTCTCTGTCTTAAAAATAAACAAACATTAAAAAAATTTTTTAAGAAATATAAAGAAAATAATTGGGAAATAATGTGTTTTAAATACCTATGATCTTTGTTTTTAGTATACTTTACTTGTTGTAAGTTTATTTTATTTAATTTTTAATAATGGCTGCACTTAACAATCAGCTCACACAATTCCTGATAAGTTGTCAGCCCTCATAAGCCACGGTGAAGCAATTCCAGCATTCATTTGCTTTTAGTTGTCTCATATTTAAGAAGCACCGTTATAAGCCATGACAGAGTAACTGTATCTACTGAAGCTCTAAATCAGTCAAAGTGGCTGGGTCCAAATGAACACAACATAAATACTTGCTTAATGCATAGGAACCACTCACATACATATTCTGGGCAGAGTGCCCAAAACTGAGCTGCCGACCATGACTTTCTCAGCCGTGCCTAAACAAATAAAGAGCAATCCTGTATCATCAATCCATAGGGAGTAAGGAGGTGGGTTGAAGCCAGAGAGCCATTGCTAAAGGACCTCTGAAAAGTCATCATTTTTTGTGTTTACAAAAAGTGTAGCTAGAAGAACTTCCATCTCGGTCCTTGGCTGTTAGGGTAGTAATTTTTCAGCACCTTGGTCTTAGAAAATGGAGGCAAATGTGGCTGCTCCTTTCTCTACAGCTGGGATGAGGACGGCAGATGGGTAGTTCCAGGTGAAAGAGACCGACAGAATCTGAGGCTGACAAATTAATTTGTACACTCGTTATAAACTACTAACGCAGTGTTATAGAATGCTACAGTCCCAAGAGACCCTAAAGGTTATTCAACACCCATGCCCCCAATTTGGAGAGGAGAAAATTGAAACCAGAGAGGCACATAGTAAAAGGAAGCATGAGAACTTAATCTCAGGTCTTCTTAATCTGAGTTTAATGTTCTTTCAAATATATTCTGATTACCTTATTTTACTTCTTAGGTAACGGCCAGTGAAATTAATAGTTTAAGGACACAAATCTCATTGCACAGATATTTTGACACAAGAAACACTCTTTACCATAATTATGTTAGGCTGAATTTTGTTGAAACTTCAAACTAATTCTCTTTTAAATGTAAAGATGTTGCTGCTAACATAAAAATAGCAACTATCCGGAACTCCATCGACATCCTTTTCTAAAAACCTCCAGACAAATCCTTTCTGAAAGGATGATATGTGGTGAGAAGTACATTGGTAATCAATTGATAATCCAAAATACAGGTTTAAATGTCAGAGTTACTAGTACAGGGATGATAGCTGAAATTAATCCAAGGCTTGAATCAAAAATATATTTATACTGGAATTATAAAAACAAAAAGCTATAAAAGTATGGAGAAACGAGACAGCTTGTAATGAGGTCTAGCACATAGTTTCAGGGTTCACTCCGAAAACTGGCCTCTGCTCTGCATTAATTCCCTGGGTGCATTCACTCTACATGGAAGCCACACTGGTTACATTTAAAGACAAAATGCTCACATACCCAACACAGGTAATTTGTCCCCAGATATTCCTTACTTTCCCCTTCTGCCAACACCTTCATCACAGATGACCAACATTTTGCAACACATTACCTACTTCCCAACTAGGGTTTGCAAATTTAACAAATACAGACTGCCAGGTTAAATTTGAATTTCAGATAGACAGCACAGAATTTTCAGTGTAGCCATGTCCCAAACATTGCATGGGACATGTTTATATTAAAGATTACTTATTATATATCTAAAATTCATATTTAACTGAGCATTCTGTATTTTATTCGGCAACACCATTCATAGCCCCTATTCAGAAAAAGTTCCAACTAAGTTATGGCTACAAGAACACCATCCATTCATAGTTCAGGAGCCTAATTCACACATCTGGTGCCTCAATTTGCGCCTGGTATACTCCCATATATCACAGAGAGATAACTTGCCACCTTTCATGAGGCTAAAAAAAAGAATTAAGTAGTTCTTAACCTGCAGTCTTTCAATGCACGAAGTCCAAAGCTCCCACTGCTGTCATTAGGTTTTGCTGACACTGACCACTAAGTTTTCTGCTGACAGAAGATGGTTCTCACAGCAGGAAATGCTCCTCTGAGGAGCCTGACAGCCTCCCAGCTCTCTTCACTGGCATATCAGGATTCTTCCAGAACTAAGACAGTTGGACACACTGTCTTCAGGCTTCAATAATTATTACACTAGGCAACAACAATGATAAAGATCCTTAAGAGACAGCAATCCCCAAATCATCACAATACACTGATTCCCAGGAACCTTGACCATCAAATGAGAAAGGACTATTGTGGACCCAAAGGGAGAAGATTCTGCTCCTTCCTTGTCAGCCTGGAAAACAGAAGATGCCCAATGAATTTCACTTTCTGTCTCTGGGATCTCTATTCTTTCTTCACCGAGGAACAACTGGACAACAATTTCTTCCCACGCTGGTGGCAACTGGAGACACCTTTGGATACTTCCCCTCATCATCTGACCCCTGAAAGCATAGATTAAAAAACAGATTCAAGATAAATCTTCCTGCCACCCTTCCCCTACAAGTGCCACCTGTGTAAGCCACGTCAGCAGAGAAACTCTTAAGACTACCTCTGCCCTTTTATGTTGATATATCTGTGCAGAAAAGTACTTAATGATCAAAAAACTTGCTTGTATTCGGGACTTCATTTGCAGCATTGTTCAACGGCAGAAATCATCCTTCCCTCTCCCAAACCTTCATGTACATTTCCCTCCCTTAGAAAAATGTCTTTCTTGCCCTACAAGAAAACCCAATCTTGGCTCCCTGGGGTGTCACTTCCTTCTGAATTATGCTTTGAGAAAAAAAAAAATCAAATGTCCTTTTGTACCCTGGAAAGCAATTGCGGACCCTATAATTCTTTTTTTTTCCCTTATGTAATTTATACATTGGCTTTCAGTGAAATACACCCTCTACAAATTTGCTTTGTATTTGGAAGACAGCATCTTCAGCTCTGACCTTGTTCCTTGTAAATAAGGAAACTGAATTCCCCATCCACATGAGAACAAATCACTTTATCTTCTGGATAAATGAGTCAGTCATTTACTTGTCGTAAAGATGACTCTCTCTTTGGAAAGTCGGGCTGTGGAGTAGTTGTGCTAAATCACTTTGAAGCATCTGCATAGTAAATTGAATAGTTTTTCTTCAGTTTTCCTTTGGAAGGGGGCCAGTGCTCTCACACTGTCTGTTGGGTAGCAACAAAAATGTTTATAATACAAGCCATCAACCGGTAGCCAATTCTATCCTAAATCTCTTTAGCATATGGCTAAACCAGAGGAACTCAGAGAAGCAAAACACAACTAAGAACACACTAACTCTGGATAGTGTCCTTGGAACACATAATCGTACACCTATTTTACAGGCTGGTAGAGCCACCAAAGTTAGGCTGGCAGGAGGGACTCCCACAATAGACCCAGCGTGCGTTTTGAGAGGAGGAGTATGAAAGGAAACCATTTTATTGAGTACCACTACTGGGCTGGATGGTTAACATATCTTACTCACTTACTCCTGAAACGTTTTTGAAAAGTTGATATTTTTACCTTCATTTTTTAGATGAGGAAATTGAGATCTGAGAGATCAACGACTTGTTCAAACATCACGTGGCAAGTAAATGGCCAAGCCAGGACTCATCACTAAGCCTCTGCCTCTAACGTTCTTCACTGTCACCTCTCAGAGGAGTGCCTTTGTGAAAAGAAAGGGATGTTCTTCACATTTGCAGGAAAGACTTCTTGCTGGAGAACAGAAGCTCCATGGGAAGGCCCGTTCTCCTTAATCTGGCTCTCAACGGGGAATGAGGAGAGGGTATTCTAGTTACTTTTGCAGAGACCTGTTTCATCCACAGTCAACCAGCAGTGAGTCTCAGACTAAAACTCAATAGTTCGCCTCTGGACAGTCTCACACGTTGTCTCTCCTGGTTGGAAAGGACCCTGTGGGTAAACCAGGCCCAGAGCACTGATTCTACTGATCAAGAAATATGTAATAATAGCAAAGGGATTGCCATCACTTCTTCAATGGTTACCACAGCCCTGGCACAATGCCAACACTTCTAAAATATTATCATTTAATTCTCAAAACAAACTTATGAGAAGGCTATTCTTTTTTTAAAAATTGTCTGACTTTATTGATTTACTTTGAGAGAGACAGAGCGAGCAGGAGAGGGGCAGAGAGAGAGAGACAAAGAGACTCACAAGCAGGCTCCGCACCATCAGCACGGAGCCCAGTGTAGGGCTTGAAGTCATGAACCACGAGATCATGACTTGAGCTGAAACCAAGAGTAGGGCACTTCACTGACTGAGCCATCCAGGTGCCCTGGGAAGGCTATTATTATTCACAATCAAAGGAGGTAGGTACGTTTCTCTGGAAGCTCCATGCCCTTCATCCCTCTCCATCCTCTTCTATAGAAAGAAGGTGGCCTTAGAACATAAATACACAGAAAATTATGTTTCATGGAGTGACCTGTATTCGAAAGAGATCACTTGTATGTCTTCTAGAAGTTGCACTGTGAAGATGGCCAGCCTAATGAGGTGTATGTGGGGAAAGAAGATGGACATAGACCAAAGGAGTGGTACTCACAGATGTGGGACTGGGTGGGGGCAGAGACTGCAAAGATTGTCAGTGACCCCAGAGAAAGAGTAAAAAAAGGTTTGCACCATCCCCTGGGCTCTGAAAATACCTGTGTGCTACCAGTAAGATTAATTTCTTTCAAATGTAGGACCGACTCTGCATATTTTTGCCAAGCCATAAGGACAGAGTGTACCCATTTCACAGGGGAGGCATTTGAAGCTCAGGAGGTTTAAGTAATGTATTCAGAGTCAAATTCTTAGGTAAGTGGCAAGACCTCAGTTTGCTTGACCCCAAAGTCTATGCTTCTTTATTCTTGGCATGAATAGCTTGGTTTCTCTAGAATGAATGAGTTACTGGAGACAATGCAGAGATAAAAATTTAAAGCAGGAACAATTCCATGTGTAATTTAAAATATATTCTGCTTAAAAGATGGCGAGTATTTGCCTGTGTGACACTACTGACCTCTCCAGTAGCCTTAAAGTGGCCTTCTGATCTCTCTCAATTCAGTCCTGGCAGAAGCTGCTCCCAATTCACTGGTGCTCACCCGAGACATGGAGAAATATCTGCCACTCTCGTTCTCATTCTTCGCTCTCAGCCCCAGATTTCAAACAAACTTGGACCACGACAAAGTAGCCAGGGTTGTGTGTGCAAATGTGAGGACAGTTGGAATTAGCCCAAAGATTCAAGCCTCAAATAAGCTTGAGTCACCAGAAGAGTTGACACCAAACCATCCTTGAAGTCTCTGAGAACCCTGCTGACTACCCTGTTCTATACTTGGCACCTTTAGATATAACCTCACCTTGTGGAACTGTGGAGGGTATATTCGAGCAGCTCCATGGTTCAACAGCAGTTGGTAGCAGATCTCAGGCTGGGCAGCTGGGCGCACAGAGGTGACCTTCAGCACATACTGAATGGCAGCACAGCCATTGATATCCATGAGATTGGCTTCTGCGCCAGCCTCCAGCATCATGTGCATGAGCACGTGGTCACAGTTCCAGGCTGCCTTGTGCAGGGGAGATTTGAAGTCGTCATCCCTGGCGTTGACCTCAGCTTTGTAGTCCAGCAGCATGCGGCAGATGAGGTGGTGGTCCCTGCTGTACTCCTGCTCTTTAAAGCGGAGGGCCCAGTAGGTGGCGATAGCCAGCGGGGTCTCCATGTGGGCGTTCACACTGTCCACGATGGCACCGTGCTCCACGTAGAAGGCCACCAGCTCAGGGAGGCCGAAGTGGGCAGCTGTGTGCAAGGGCGTCTCCTCATCCTGGTTGTTCGTCTTCATGTTCACGTTGGCCCCTAGAAAGGGAGATTGAGGAAGACAATTTCGCAAACATATTTTGCCATTATTTCCCAAGTTCAAGAGACTTTTCTCACCGCCTCCCTTTCAACCTCTGATTGCCTTACGGGATCCGTTCTTTCCAGGGTAACTTGGTCTCCTGGGAAACCAGGCATTTGAAACAACAGTGCCATCTTCTGGACAATCAGCAAATGTACCGGGGTTGGGTAGGGGTAGGGAGAGAAGGGAGGATGTCCGCAGAAAAGCTGGAGCGCAGTTCCTTGAGTTTTAATTCTTACCCCCAGATGGATGGGGAAATACAAAGTGATTCCTATAACTAAATAGCTTTTATCGGTAAGATAGCAAATATCATTGAAAAGAAAGTTTATATTGCAACCTATGAAGCTCAGACAGTTGGTTTTAAAAATCATCAATTTCTTTGCATATTTCACAAAATCCTGTTCTTCTCTTTCAAAGCTGGGAAACCCGAAAGTTTGGTCCAAGCAAACTTTAGTGTTGTGGAACTTGCCCAGCTCTGACTGAAAACAGCAGGTACTAGAGCCACTCAAGTGCAAGGCCCCCCTGGGGTACACTGGAGAAAAACAAAAAGCACAAACACTGACCACCAAACTAGCCTAAAAGGTCATATTTTGCTTGGAAAGGGGTAGAAGCCAGTATAATAGAAATACTCATTGAAAGAAAGACAGTGACTTCAAGACATATTTGATTTCTGGTTGATAATGGCTGTTACAAATACAAATTTGTAGTATTTGGAACGTCCCACAGAAATTATTTAACCAAACCCACTTATCCAACACACCAGGAAAGCGAAGTGAATTTTATTTTTCTGATAGAGAATGTTAAGTACTAAAATGGTCAACTTAAGAACCTGAAATTTTCTTCCTTGCCGAATTTAATGGAGTGAATGCCATGACCCCTGGGGGCCTACTCTATAATCAATTCTACTGGAAATTTTTATAGCTACTTCAAGTACAAATCTGGAAAGGTATTATTATTACGATTACTACTATTATTATTATTATTTCGGCAACTAATATTTACTATGCACTTACCATGTGCAGCATTCTGAGCTAAATGTTTTCCATATAGTGCCTTATCGAATCTTTTTAGCAACCCTTTACAATAGGGGCAATTTTTATCCTATTTTTACAGATGAAGAAATTTGTACTTAGAGAGGCTAATAACTCCCTCAAGCTAAGAAGCAGTAGAACGGAGGTTTGAAAGCAGACAGCCTGGTTCTGAAATCTCTTACTACTGTACTATTCTACCTCATTTTTCTAGAAGTCTTTTCTGTGCATTGCTCTCTTTTGGTATTTGAAAACTTGAAAGTAGTAGAGAAATCACATTGCATTTTGTTAATTTTTTAAAAATGGGTTTTTCATGGATTGCTCCTTTATGCCCTTTTTTATGGCATCCTCTGGTCACATGGAAACTGCTTGAGAAAGGCAATACTCCCACAAACATGCTCAGTATCCTATACAAAATCAACCCCCCGGTGAGGTTTCTGAAAGCACATTGTTCTATAAGATCCGAGGCTGCCTATACTCCCAACTTGCAGAAAGCAGAATTCTAACCAAAGACGGTCTCGTACAGAGTCATCTGTGTTCATCAGTATTCCACCCCTGAGAAATTCTGGGTCAGGTGTCTTTCCAGGTCAGCCCTTCTTTGCTCTGTAGGGAAATGGAATGAATAAGAATGTCTTCCCAAAAGCCAAATGTGGGGTCACTTCAGACACTGGAGAATTTCCAGTAAGGAAAGGAATCAAAGGGTCAGAATGAAATTTTTACAGGCCAACTTGGAACAAGCCACATCCTTTATTTTTTAATGTACTTGGACATTTACAATTGATCCTTGACCTGTTCGTACAACTAGATGTGCTGCATAGTTTTCTTTTCTGAATAGGCGATCTTTATTTTTATATTCGAATTGTATCTTTGAGTGTAACTTTTCCAGAGAATATATAAAGTAGGATGATTTCTTTTTTATTTTAGATTTTGTGATTTATTCAAGAAATTAGACACCATAAATATAAATTCTTGGAACCTTTTTAAAAATATTCTTAATGTAAAAATACAATGTAGGGGCCCTTGCGCGGCTCAGTAGACTGAGCGTCCGACTTCAGCTCAGGTCATGATCTCATGGTTCGTGAGTTCGAGCCTTGCGGTGGGTTCTGCACTGACAGCTGGGAGACTGGAACCCGCTTCAGTTTCTGTGTCTTCTTCTCTCTCTCTGCCCCTTCCCCGCTTGTGCTCTCTCTCTCTCTCTTTCTTTCAAAAATAAATAAATACACATTAAAAAAAAGAAGAAAGAAAGCAAATACAATGTGTTAGTTGCCTAGCACTGCCATAGTAACAAAGTGCCACAAACTAGGTTGCTTAAAACAATGGAAATTTATTCACAGTTCTTGAGATGGGAAATCTGAAATTAAGGTGTCGGCAAGGTTGGTTCCTTGTGAGGGCTTTAAGGGAGACTCTGGGTGGTGCCTCTCCCAGCTTCTGGGGATGGCTGGCAATCCTTGGTGTTCTTGGTTTATAGGTGTATCACTCCAACGTCTGTCTTCATCTTCCCATGGCCTTGTGTCTGTGTCTGTGTTTTCACACGGCTATCTTCTTATAAGGACGCCAGTCATACTGTGGTAGGGGCACATCCTGCTCCTACTCAGCTAATAACATCTGCAACAACCCTATTTCCAAACAAGATCACATGCTGAAGTACTGGGGATTAGCACTTCAACATACAGTGAAACCTTGGTTTGCAAGCATAATTGGTTCCAGAAACATGCTTGTAATCCAAAGCAGTCATGTATCAAAGTAAATTTCAAGAACCATTGGTTTGGTTGTGATCATGTGATGTTAGGCGTCATGCACTACTCATATTACAAGACATCACTCGTTTATCAAGTTAAAATTTATTAGAAATGTTTGCTCATCTTGCAGAACACTCACAGAACAAGTTACTTACAATCCAAGGTTTTACTTTATCTTCTTTTGGGGAAGTGGGGCTAAGATTCAACCCGTAACATAAAACATGCATTACATAATATTTAAAGATATGTATGTATAGTTTTTTAAAATATTGTAAAGCCATCACCCACAGAGTCATATTCCAGGTCAAGAAATGAAATACCTCCCAGAGCCAGAGAAGACCTCCACTTTCCTGCTGTCTTTCCCCATTGCCAGAGGAACCTAATATGCATTTCTTTAGAGTTTTGCTACCTTTTTATATATCTCTAAACAAGATAGTTTCATTTTTTTGAACTTTATATAGATGAAATAATAAACACATATTCTTCTATGACTTGCTTCTTTCATTCAACATTATGTTTGTGAAAATAAGCTATGTTGTGATGTTTAGCTGTCTTTTGTTCATTTTATTGTGTTCTGTCTCACTGCACAAGAAATTCACAATTTATCCATCCTACTGGGTATTGGAAATTTCTAGTTTCAGGCTATTGCCATTACTGCCGCTATGAGCATTTTTGTACATTCTTGTACCCTGGTGCTCATGGGTAGGATTTTCCCTGGGTTCCATACCTATGAATGGAATTATACGATCATTGGTTATGCATATCTTCAACTTCATTAGATAGTGTTAGGCAGGTCCAGTTTATGCTTTCATAAGCCATGCGTGAGGGTTCTTGTGCCATATTCTCATGCATGTTTGGTATTTTTGGTCTCTTTAATTTTAGCCAATCTGCTGGGTACATAGTAATATGTCATCGGGTTTAAATGTTTGTTTCCCTAATTAACAATTAATTTTGACAAATTTAAATATTTTTATTGACCAATACTGCCTTTTGTTTACTCTTCTAAGCATTTCCATGTTGTTATAGAATTACTTTAAATGTCATTTAAAAATAACTACCTAACAGTAACTACATAACTCCATGCAGTGAGTTTACCCAACTGTTGGATAAGAAGATTTTTTCCAAAATTTTGATCTTATAATTAATGCTACAAGTAATAAATTTGTATGAAAATTTTAGGATTATTTCTTTGGCATAAATTCCCTCCCCCCCCCCCACACACATAGAATCATTAAGCTGAAATGTGTGAACTGTTTTAAAGACTTTTATGAATAATTGTTAAAAGTTATATAACTCATTGATGTATAGCAGTGATATTTCACTCATCAGTATGTTGTTATATAATTTTAATTTTTTTTGTCAGATTGTAAGTAAAAATGATCTTCTTTACAAAAAATCTAGGGGGCCTGGATGGCTCTGTTCGTTAAGCGTCTGACCTCTTCATCATCTCGAGGTTCATGAGTTCAAGCCCTGCTTCGGGTTCTGTGCTGACAGCTCAGAGCTTGGAGCCTGCTTCAGATTCTGTGTCTTCCTCTCTCTCTGTTCCTCCACTGCTCATGCTCTGTCTCTCTTTCAAAAATAATAAACATTAAAAATTTTTTTTAATCTAAATGCATTTGATTATTAGAGTGTGAACACTTTTTCTGTAATTATCAACTAGTGGTATTTCTTCTTTAGTTAATTGTCCAGAGTTTTGTTCTTTTATACATTAAACACTTCCTGCTTTGTTTACATTTATAGGACTCCGTCATTAAATTAAGATGTAGGCCTACATTATCATAATCGCTATAAATTTTGTAACCAACTTTTTTGCTTTTTGTTAAACACAATGATGTTAACTTCCTTTTTTTAAATATTAGAATGTGTTGTACTTCTCAGAGGTAGCATTGCTATCCAGATTAATTATAATTTTTATAGCTTTTTATAGATTTTTAAAATATTTAACATTTGATTCATCTAAAACTTATTTTGGTGTAGACAACAATTTAGGAAGAATTGACATTCTTAAAATATAGACCCTCTTCATACAGAAATCTGGTCTATTTCTCCAAATGGTTTTCTTTTTTTTCAACAATTTTTAATGTTTATTTTCAAGAGACAAAGAGAGACCGAGTGCTAACAGTGGAGGGGCAGAGAAAGAGGGAGAGACAGAATCCGAAGCAGGCTCCAGGCTCTGAGCTGTCAGCACAGAGCCCAACACGGGGCTCAAACTCACACACTGTGAGATCATGACCCGAGCCAAAGTCAGAGGCCTAACCGACTGAGCCACCCAGGCACCCCTCCAAATGGTTTTCCTTTATACTCTGTAAATTACACTTCCCAAAAATTTGTAGCAATTTTCATTCTAGTGGATAAATTATTTCATCCTGGGGTAGATTGTTTCTGGAGTAAAGTAACTTTTAATGAGAGAAGGCCTTTCAAGAACCTTTTTAATTTATGCAAGATGATCTTCAGAAGTACTCTGGAATGGTAGCAAAAGAGATAGACACAAATTTTAATTTGTACTGCTTGATAAAGAACAAGAACTTTTCAGATTCTGTCTGTGGGCAAAAAAGACAGATATTTGTGTACACTAAGAATGGGATGAAGAGAGGAGATAGAATAAGAATTTGAACAGAAAGAGTGATTGCTGGCCACAAAAATGACCAAGCATGGTCCTAGGGAAAAAGATAATGCTGAAGCCAGGATTACAGAGGGACATAGTGCCAGTCAGTACTAAATTTTTTTTCTGTTCTCCCACAGCATGTGAAAGTTTTCTTTCATTACTCTCCAACGAATAGAATCAATTTCATCAATTTCATCACATTTTCTTCTTCCCTCCCCCCAAATAAATTTAAATTGCCTCTCAGTGCCCTTTTGTTATATTGCCCAATCATCAGTGCTTAGTCATCATGGTGGCTCCCTCTGCTGGACTTTGCTTCTCCCTACAGGCTAATACGGCCGTCAGAAGCATCCTCTCCAAAGCATCCACATTCCCAATTTCTGTTCCCTCAAGAGCTGCATAAGAGTGACAGCAGAGAGCAAGTCTCTGTCACTGCACTGCAGAAACTCACTTGTCTATCTTCCCAGACTCAGGGAATCCACATCGCCCACCATATCCCCAAGCCAGCCCCTGACTTCCTTCTGTTCTAATGGATTTAATTTCTCAAAAAGCCTGTGTGTGAGTGGGGAGATCCGAGGTGAGGTGAAGGACAAGGCCAGGCCAGCACGTCTCAACCCTTTATGACATCCTTTAAACATCTGCCAAATGAGAAGGTGGCTAAGCTGGATCCCTACAAGAACTTTCCTGCTCTTCTTATCTCTCCTCCCTTTCTGGTGCATCATCTCTGAAGGGGTTTGGAGCCCATTATTAGTAAAATGGATAAGAACGAATAGAAGCACGAGATGAGGAAAGAGTATGTATCCCTTCCCTAACTGGATGCTTCCAGTCTGCAGTGGACTTGAGCAACAGAAGAGGAGAGTTTAAGTCAGGTCTGAATTATCAGCTCCGGACGTCCAACTTTTGAGTTGAGAGTGACTTTTGAAGCTTAAAGTGACTATACAACATTTTCTTACCTAAACGTTGCTGGAAATGACATGGACCCACCTGAGTTTTCTTCCCACAGTAGGGGAGACACTCAAGCCTCTGAATAATTTAAAGAGAAATTTACTATTAAATTTAATAATTTAAACAAAAACAAAATTCTTTTATGAATAACATCCCTTGTATTTTACACGATCCAGTCAAAAATCAGGTGGCTAGTAAATTTTTCATGCAGGGCACCTTTTGGCATATTTTCTAAGAACTCAAATACATGAGACTATTTTTCTATTGTCATCATACAATTAAAATAACATTGAAAGAGAGGCCCGGGTGGCTCAGTCGGGTAAGTGTCCAACTTCAGCTCAGGTCATGATCTCACGGTTCATGAGTTCAAGCCACGCGTTGGGCTCTGTGCTGACAGCTCAGAGCCTGGAGCCTGCTTGGGATTCTGTGTCTCCCTCTCTCTCTGCCCCTCCCCCGCTCGTGCTCTGTCTCTTTCTCTCTCTCTCTCTCTCTCTCTCAAAAATGAAATAAACATTAAAAAAAATTTTAAATAATAAAATAACATTGAAAGAGTATAGAATTCTTGGGTAATTTTCTCCACAATATTCCATAACTTCATTCTACTCTTTTTAAATACTAAACATTATAGAGTAATGAAAACCACTAAATCTTTTGTTTCTTTAAAAGCAATCTTCTTTCTTTTATTCAATCATTTGTACACTTTTACTATTTTTTTTTTTTGCTGTTGACATTGAATATTTTATTTAAGATGTATCTAGGCTTAATTTGTTTTCATTAATTTTGCCAGGAACCAAACTTATCCATTTCATCTCCATGTGAATAAGTGTTTTTAGACAAGAATTTTAAATTCTTGAAGTCTTAAATTTTAGACCAATTTAATTATTCATCATATTAAAAAGGAAATATTGCTTTATTATTAAAAACTATAAAACTTTGTTTTGGCTTAAAATTTTCATCACCCACTAATTATCAAGTTATGGTCATTGATAAGAAACTCACTCTCACAGTTGTTGTTTTTTTTAATTTTTATTTATTTTTGAGACAGAGATAGACAGAGAATGAATGGGGGAGGGTCAGAGAGAGGGAGACACAGAACATGAAGCAGGCTCCAGGCTCCGAGCTGTCACCACAAAGCCCAACGCGGGGCTCAAACTCACAGACAGTGAGATTGTGACCTGAGCCAAAGTCAGATGCTTAACCGACTGAGCCACCCAGGCGCCCCAACTCTCACAGTTTTTTAAAACCCCAATCCTCAAATACACCAGTGAAAACATGGTAAATTACTCATGGCTTTCTTTTTAACATCACCTTGAAAAAATTATGATTTCCTTAGAAAAATAACTAAGGATGAAAAGTATATAGTCTCTGGTTATAGTGGCCTGCACATAGGGAGACGTGGAGAAAATATTATCATAGGTCATAATAGGAAGGGTTTGAGAAGGAATTTGGTTTAATTTATTAACTTCAGGTAGGCATTTAGATTCCTCACTAGCTACTAGTTTTGTCTGACATGTCTTCTTCCCCCTCTGCTTGAATGTCACCTGCCTCAATTTGGCCATGCTAGGGCTTGATTAGGCTTTTGTGCAGGTAAAAGACAGTACATTCGTTCTGTGTTCTTTTATGAAAATATTAATAATGTCTGCTACTTTTCCAGCACTCACTAAGAGTTTTACATATATTGTCTTGCTTGTTATTAACAGTAAGCATTCTTTAGAAACATCTATTATTCAAAGGTTAGATTTCTTTTTTCATATTCAGGGCTTTTCATTTTCTGCGTGTTCTGGGATTGTTTCTCAAGTCTGCTTCTTTGTCAAGGATGCAATTTTGTACAGTGTCAAGTTTGTTATTAACTGTCACCAAAGCGTATTTTCAGTTGGCTGCTTTGTTCTAGTTTCAATTTTGCCCTTTCAATCTACAATCTATGGCAAATATATTTTCCTGTATCTTTCATAGTCTTGTCTTAAATGAAATCTTAAATGAAATACCATTTCCTGTAAAGCCCCGTTTCTCTAATACTCACATTCTCCAGGGTCTGGAGTTGAGAACTACCTTTTTCTAGATCAACAATGGTCTTCTGAGCCATTACTCTCTCACCCTTGTGTACAACCCTTCATCTGTTAAGGTTTATTATCACCCAACAAGGTTACTTTTTATCCCTTCTTATCTACGATCTCACAAACTCCCAATCACTCTCCCATTTGCAGTGAGGACATAGGTATCTGGCTCAGTCTTTCTTTTGTCTCTGTCCTGATACCATCCTGCAATACCCTTGTGGATGTCCCATCCAACACGTTCACACGCACAGTTCCTAAATCTTCTGAGGCAGAGTGTATTACCATTATTAAACATCTTGTTGGTCCTTCTTGCAGTGGCTCCCCTGTTGAAGGTTTCTGCATCTCTGCCCTGCTGAAGTCAGTTTGAATGACTGATTCTAATTGCTTAGCGGCCATCTCTATCCTTTCCCTAGCTAAGCTGCTCAACTTTTCCTTGGTCACCGATAGATTTTTAAATTTTCCTTAGGCTAGGATTTAATCAGGACAGACAAATCATGCTGTTGTAATTATGCCACTCACACACTAGTGGCTTGTTGCAATAAGGGTGTATTTCTCACTCTTAACAATGCATTGTAGTTCCAGAACAAATGTACTCTGTTTGATCTCTCAGGAATCCAAGCTACCTCAGTCTTATGGCTTCGCCATCTTTGCTTGAGGATTCCTCCACCATCACAATACCATGGGGAGAAATAGACTTTAAAAGTCCTGCATGGGCTTTTCACTGCCTGAAAGTGACTAATTTATTCTGTTCATATGTCATTAGGCAGAAGGTACATATGATCCTGCTGAACTGCAAAGGGACTAGACTAGAAAGTGTGGTTTCCATGAGCCTGGAAGGGAAGAGAACTGGATACTGATGACACTAGTTATTGCTACCACGGCTGAATTGAGTTTCTGTAGGTCTCAGTAAACCTACTGTAAACCTCAGTAAACCTCAGTAAAAATACGGACCAATTCAATACTTACCTTTACCTTCTCCATTTCATTTCAGAGAAGAGGAGTCTCCCCCCAGTTCAAGACAAATAGCTCCATCTTTGCAACTGATCATGTGTGCAGCAATGGGATGTTGTTCCACAAATAATATCTCTTTACTGTCCAACACCTCCCTCTCCATTAACTTTTTGCCCTCATCGAATAAACATACTTAAGCTTCTCCCAACACTTATCTCCGTTTTAAGCACCCTCCGATTTCTTTCGATCTCTTTTTAGCCAAACTTCTTGAAAGTGAAGTTTCTACTTTCTGCACCATTTCCTCACCACTCGCAATCCCCTCAGCCCATTACAGCCTGCCTTCTGTTCCCTCCACACCATTGGAGCTGCTCCGACAGAGTTACCAGTGGCTTCCAACTGATCATTCCCATCTACAATTTTCAATTTTCATCTTACTACGCTTCTCTGCTATATCCAATAGTGTTGACAACTGACTTCCCTGGAATGTTTTCTTCTCTTTCTCTGGATATTCCTTCATTATTTTTATACAATTCTTTTTCTTCTCATTCCCTAGACTGTATTATTTCACATTGGATCTCATCATTTTTTTCCCTGGACTTCTTACTGTGCATGACTTTCTTGAGCAGTCATAACTACTCTTTTCATTTCATCTATGAACAGATACCTTTCAGGGGCGCCTGGGTGGCTCAGTCGGTTAAGCGTCCGACTTCAGCTCAGGTCACGATCTCATGCTCTGTGAGTTCGAGCCCCGCGTCGGGCTCTGGGCTGATGGCTCAAAGCCTGGAGCCTGCTTCCGATTCTGTGTCTCCCTCTCTCTCTGCCCCTCCCCCGTTCATGCTCTGTCTCTCTCTGTCTCAAAAAAAATAAACGTTAAGGGGCGCCTGGGTGGCGCAGTCGGTTAAGCGTCCGACTTCAACCAGGTCACGATCTCGCGGTCCGTGAGTTCGAGCCCCGCGTCAGGCTCTGGGCTGATGGCTCAGAGCCTGGAGCCTGCTTCCGATTCTGTGTCTCCCTCTCTCTCTGCCCCTCCCCTGTTCATGCTCTGTCTCTCTCTGTCTCAAAAAAAATAAACGTTAAAAAAAAAATTAAAAAAAAAAAAAAGAACAGATACCTTTCAGAACTATATGAATGACCACATATCTGATAAGGGACACATCCTTCTCAAGGTTATATAGCACATTTACAAAAATTGATTCTATACTAACTAGGTCATAAACTCATCTTCACAAATTGCAAAGGCCAGGCATCACTACAGACCATTTTGTTGACCATAACGCAATTAGAAGTTAGCAACAGAAAAGACGAGTTTAATCTGAAATCTATTTGCAGACTGGGGGCACATTTACAAATGACTGAATGGTCAAAGAAGAAATCATATCAATTAAAATATCATTAAATTTTAAAAAAAGGGGAGGCACCTGGGTGGCTCAGTTGGTTAAGAGTCCAATTTCAGCTCAGGTCATGATATCACAGTTTGTGATTTTGAGCCCTGCATCGGACTCTGTGCTGACAGCTTAGAGCCAGGAATCTGCTTCAAATTCTGTGTCTTCCTCTCTCTCTGTTCCTCCCCCGCTCATGCTCTGTCTCTCTCTCTCTCCTTCAAAAATAAATAAAAACATTAAAAAAAATATATATATATCATTAAATTAATTATATGTTAAAATAAATTAATGATATCATATCGTTAAAATAAATTAACGAGGGTGAATAAACTTCATATCCTCCCAAAAGGGAGAGAATCCAATTCAAAATGGGCAAAGTATCACTGTGAAGAAGATATATAAATGGTCAATAATCACATGGAAAGATGTCATTAACCATCAGGGAAATGCAAATCAAAACCACACTTGGATACTACCTTATACCCATTAGGATGGCTATGGTCAAAAAGACAAATAATAACAAGCGTTAGCAAGGGTATGGAGAAATAAGAATCCTCATACATTGATGGTGGGAGTGTAAAATGGTGCAGCCACTTTGGAAAATAGTATGGCACTTCCTCAAAAAGTTGAACACAGAGTTCCCGTACGAACTCAACAATTCCACTCCTGGGTATATACGCAACAGAAATGAAAACACATGTCCACACCAACATTTGCACTGGAATGTTCATAGCAGCATGATTCATAATAATCCCCAAATGTAAACAATCCAAACATCCATCAACTGATAACCGGATAAGCAAAATGTGTTATGTCAATACAATGGAATAATAGTCATCAACAAAAAGGAACGAAGTACTTAAGCTGTGTTCCATTTCATTGGTTCAAAAAGTACTGAAAACATTATGCTAAATGAAAGAAGCCAGATACAGAGGACCGCATATTGCATGATTCCATTTATACGGAAAGTGGCAGAAGAGGCAAGTACACAGAGACAGAAAGTGGATTAGTGGTTGCCTAGGGCTAAAGGGTGGGGAGCAGGGGCTGGAAGAAAATGGAGAATGATTGCTAAAGGGTACAGGTTTCTTGTTAGGTGATAAATTGTCCTAAAATTGTAGGGATGATTGCTGATTGCGTAACTCAGTGCAAATACTAAAAGCCATTAAATTGCAGACTTTAACTGGGTGAATGGTATGCAAGTGAGTTCTCTCGCAATAAAGAAATACCTGCTAAGAAATATCTGAACAGTCTTGAGCTGACCCCTGAGTCTCAGACCTATATGTACAACTGCCTTCGGAACAAATGTATTTGGAGGCCCACCGAGCACTGACATTTAACAGGTCCCAAACTAAACTCTTTTCCTTTTTAATCCTCGCGCTCATGTAAGCTATATTTCAATAAATAGTGCTGCTCTGGCCCCAGCGAATCAAACTGAAAGTCAGAAATTCACCTTCTGTCCCTCCTTCTTATTCATCCTCCTGCCCCATCTCATCAATTGTCGAGTGTTGGCACTACTGCTTGTTTGTACATCCCCCTCCATATGCTGAGAACAATGTATTTAAAATGCATAACTGACCATGTTGCCATCTGTCTTAAAATCCTACAGGAGCTTTGGGGCGCCTGGGTGGCTCAGTCGGTTAAGCGTCCGACTTTGGCTCAGGTCATGATCTTATGGTTTGTGGGTTTGAGCCCTGCATTGGGCTCTGTCCTGACAGCTCAGACCCTGGAGCCTGCTTCGAATTCTGTGTCTCCCTCTCTCTCTCTCTCTGCCTCCCTCCCCCCACCTTGCACTCTGCCTCACTCTGTCTCTCAACAATGAATAAACATTAAAAAAAATTTTCTTTTTTAAATCCTGCAAGAGTTTTCCATATTCTATAAGAGATGGTTTCAGCTTTTTATCATAAGAGATAAAACCATCCAAAACCCAATTTCAGCCTCTGTGACTTCTACCCTGCTATCTTTTGTCTCACACTTTGCTTTAATTACTGAGAAATCCTGTATGTTGTTCTTTGCAGACACCTACGCACCTTTGCTTATGTTGTTTCCTTGACCTGCAATGACCTTAATTTCTTCTTTCCTCATCCTTCAAGTTCCAGTGTCATGTCTTCCAGAAAAAAACTTTCCTCCCCCCTCCAGGCTGTGCTACTTGTCCCTCCACTATAAAAATTTTATTTTCTCACTCTAACGAGTAACAGATTTGGGTGTCTTTTTCTTTACTTTAAGATCCTTGAGAACCGATGCTATTTCTATTTGTTTTTGTGTCCCTCGTATGTGGTACATTCATCCATTCAACAAATATTTATTGAGCCCCTACTATGTACCTGCTACTGTTCGAGGCTCTGGGAACACCCTAGTAAGTGAGAGAGACAATGTCCCTAACGTCATGGAATTCATATGCTAGAGAAGACGAAAAAGTTAACTCACATGTAGGGGCACCGGGGTGGCTCAGTCGGTTAAGCAACCGACTCCTGATTTCGGTTCGGGTCATGATCTCAACAGCTTGTGAATTCAAGCCCCTGCATTGGGCTCTGCTGGGGATCCTCTCTCTTACGCTCTCTCTGTCCCTCCTCCACTCGTGCACTGTCTCTCTCTCTCCCTCTCTCTATCTCTCTCTCAAAAATAAATAAACTTAAAAAAAGTGAACTCACGTATAAAGTTACAGGAAGAAAAATACGAAGCTGGGGGGAGTGATGGAGGATGACAAGGGAAGAAGATGAAGTATTTCACGTACAGGCTCTGAGGACATGACGTTGGTGCAGCACGGAAGGAAACCATCTGAAAAGCAGGGGGGGAGGGCTTTCCTGCGGGTGCGGGTTCTGAGGCAGGCAGGAACAAGGTAGATGTTTTCAGAAAACGCAGAGAACACAAGCATCGAAAGAAGTGAGTAAAAGAGGGAGTGGTAGGAAATGCCATTGGTGAGGCCAGCCTTGACCAGAGGATGACAGGCTCAGCAGATGACAGAAAAGACTTTAGACCACATGCTGGGTGTGAGGGGAGGCCTCAGGGAGGGAAATGGTCTGATTTACCTTTTGCAAAGATCACTAAGGCTGGATGTGTGGAGAGTGGATGGTAAAAAAGGAGATCATGAAAGCAGGGAAATTATTGAAAAGTCTGCTATGGTACTCCAAGAAGAAATAATGTGGCTCGGGTTTGGGTGGTCCCAGTGTAGCTGGCTTGAAGTGGCCAGACTGGAGATATTTTGATGGCACCAACAGGTCTTGTGAGGTGTGAAGGATGAGGGAAAGTGAGGAAATGGAGGTGCCTTCTAGGCTTAGGGCTTGAGCAATGGGAAGAACAGAATCGTCGTTTGTTAAGATGGAGGCAGGGGCAGGAAACAGTTTCAATCTGGACATGGGAAGTTTGAGACGTTCATTCAACATCTAGTGGGAGATGGGTCATATGTAGTTGGGTAGGTGAGCTGGAGCTTGGAGAAGAGGGTCAGGCTGGGTGATACAGATCTGGGAATGAACCCCATTTGATGGCATCTGAAGCCGTGGGACTAGATAAAATCACCAAAGTGAGTTTAGAAGGGAAAATATGTTTTCAACTGAGTCCTGGGACCCAGTAACGTTTAAAAGTGGGAAAGAGAAACAAATCCAGGAATCAAGACTGAAGAGAGCCAGTGAAGAAATAGAAAAACGTCTTGGCTCTATAAATGCTTATTAAACCAAGCTGGTTTTCACATGGCCTCTTCTCATAAGCTTTTTTAACAGCTAACTGTATTTTTTTTAAAACACATTGAAAACAGGAAGCAAATATCACAAACTATTTCCTTCTGTCTACTGAAGCGAATCTTTTTCATATCAAAGCTTATCTGCCAACTCCTCGGAATATTGCTTCTTATCCCTGGGGATGCAGACTTTTCCTCATACAGCCCATGTTTATTTATTCTTATGTTTATTTTTAATTTACTGAACCTTAAGGCAAAGTTATCTTTCTAGACATGAACAATCCAGATGCAGGCACTGAGCTCAGTCACCTTATACTTACTTTATTTTTTATCTTTTTAATTCAAAAAAACCCCACGTTGATGAAAATTTAGCCAAATAACCATAGATAAGACTGAATAACTCAGACTTTGGAAAATGTACTATTATCATACTATTTTGCACTAATCTTTATGGGCTCATGAAGTCAGACCATATCTTAGGATTGGGGATGGTGTTTTTGCTGAGGGGAATGAATGCTGCTATTGTCATTCAGCTGAAAAAAGAGATTAATCCTTGGGAAGTTTGTGGGGTTGTGTATTTTTTAAAGGCCAGGAATTTGGAGAGAGCGAATAATGATTTCTTCCTCTACCCCGGGACAAAATTCTGTTTGTTCTGGAACAAGTGGAAGCCTAGGCCAGACTCGAGGGTGGAGGGGAATGGCCCGGGCCGCTTGGAGGCGGCTGGAATGACAAAGGAAGATGATGAGGAATGAATGGGAATGGTACCCCCACTCCTGAGGCAGAATTTGAGGGGGAGGGGAAGAAGCAAGTGGGGCATTAATTAGGTTAGCAGAAACCTACTGCATGAGAAGAAATTTGCCAAGCAACAAGGGGCCTTCCCTGTCCGGTGGCAGCAAAGCAGTAGTGGTGAAGCCTATCTCAGGAGCCAGCATTCTGGACCATGAGTGAGGATTCCTTTAGTCCTGAGGAAACATGTGGCTTCTTTCTACCTCCAGGGGCCTACAGAAGGAACAACTGCTTGAACCCAGGTAAGTCACTCTGTGGATTCATCTAAGGAAAGGAGGTTTGGGGGAAGACTTCTTGCTAACACAATCTGTAGAAAATTAGAATTATCCTAATGTACCTGGGGGTACATATGAGTGATATTGTCCATGTCCAAGCTGGGGAAACCAGATATTTGACTACATAGAACTCTAGGACAGACCCTGAGGTTGAGGAAAGAGGGAAATTATCACACACACACACTGACCCGCCGCCCCTCCCCGCCCCCCCCCCCCCCAGCTTCCTTTGCATTTCTGCCTTTATCTCAGCCCCTTTTCTGCTTAGGTTTCATAGAGGCCATGTCCCCTTCAAACTTTGGATGGAATTAAGTACAGGGCTTCAACATTTGTGTCTATTTTTCAAAGAAAGCAGTTACAGAATTATCCTCTCTCCTGAGTTGTCAGAGTAACATTCCTTCCCTGTGGGCCAGCATATTTTTCTTAGACTCTCAGTTGGACTTCTTTTTTGTCATCTTCGTATTTGAGAGCTCTGTAAGACAGGTAGGGACTGATCATCTGAGAATACAAGATCTTCTCTAATTCCTGACATGTAGCATGCTGTGAGTGGTATTCTCAATGGATTTAGACTGCTAAGTTAAGGGGAGGAAGAATTTGTGTGCCCTAAATCTAGACTGAATGTGTGAGTCAGTCTCTTTCTTTAACTCTTGGGGAGGGCCATCTGTCTGGTTTTATTTAAGAGTGTATACCATGTGGCATCTCTTCCAGAATGCACATCCCAATCCATTCCTTTGATGATGTAATTAATAGAAATTTCACTCATTCTTTGACTTACAGTTTGTTCATATATTTAGCTTATACAGTTGTTGCTAAAGGATTTGGGGGTCAATTTTAATGTATTTTTATAGATATTTAACAGAGAGCAGGAAAGATATATTACCCAGGTCTGTGTTAGCCCAGAAGAACCCTGGTTTGGCAAAGAAGTCATAATGCTGGTGAGATAGTAGTTCAAGTATCAGCCAGGAAGCCCAGGCTGAGGTGAGAAAGAAATGATTCGAGGAGGGGCTGAGAGACTTGAATATGAGATGAGGTGGTCCCAGAGCTGTGAGTGTGTTCGGATCAGGAATCTACAATATTGAAATCCATCCCCAGGGATGGAAGTAGGGAAATGGACCCAAACTGAGAGACAGATGACCACATCCTCAGTAGGGAATGACTAGTATTACAGTAGATGACAATAGGTATAATGGATAAAAGGTGAGTGTATTAGTTTTTCACTGCTGTCATAACAAATTACCACAGATTTAGTGGCCTAAAACAACACAGATGTATTATCTTATGGTTCTGTAGGTCAGAAGTTCCACATTGGTCTCCGTGGGTGTGATGGTCAATTTTACGTGACAACATGGTTGGGCCACAGTGCCCAGATATTTGGTCAAAAATTATTCTGAATGTTTCAGTGAAGGTGTTTTTTTCTTGGGGTGAGATTAATGTTTGAAACAGTGGATTTTGAGTAAGCAGATAATGTGTGCACCTCAGCCAATTAATCGAAGGTCTGAACAAAACAAAGACTGGCTTCCCCTGAGCCAGAAGGAATTCTACCAGCAGACTGCACTTCTTCCCTGGTCTCCAGGCTGCCAGCCCACCCTGCAGATTTTGGACTCATACCCCCACAATCTTGTGAAGCAGTTCGTTAAAACAAATCAATCAGTATCTTCCCCCTGCCCCCTGTTGATTCTGTTTCTTTGGAAAACTCTAACACAGTGGGCTGAGATCAGGTATCAGTGAGACTGTGTTCCTTTTGGAGTTTCTAGGAGAATCTGTTTCCTTACAGTTCTCAACTTCTAGAGGCCATCCACATTACTTAGCTCATGGCCTCCTTTCTTCATCTTCAAAGCCGATGGTGGAGGGTGTAGTCTTTTTCACAGGGCAGAACCTTCCTTCCATAGTCCCATTTCTTCTGACCACAGCCAAAAAACGTTCTCCAATTTTAAGGAGATGGATAATCCAAAATCAGCCTCTCATGTCAAGGTCCTTAATTCAATCACATCTGCAAAATCCCTTTTGCAATGTAAGGTAGCATATTCATAGATTCCAGGGATTAGGATGTGGACATCTTCTGCCTACTATAGTGAGATAGAATTTGCCCTCAGATCAGACACTGGAGGGAAGACTGATGTATTCAGGGCTGAGTTCAGTTCTTGCTTCTGGTTAAAAGTCCCAATTTCACTCTTTTGTGTCAGCATTGTGACACATAATAGCACAAGTCTATTGTGTGGCATATTAGCACTGTGAGATGCATTAAAAACAAGGACTCTGTGGTTAAATAAATTTGTAGATCTCTGTACCTTTGTATATGCACAATTCACATTACCGTATGAAAGATTCTGCAAAATCCTCAGATGAGGATCTCTGTCTAATTTAACATGTGTTTTCCCAAACTATTTGACCAAGGAACTGTCCTTTTATAATACCGTCCTTTTGTAATTAAAAGTCCCAGAATCAATGCACTTTGGGAAATGCATTTCTAGACAACACAAAGGTAAGAGGTGGGGAAAGAGTCACATATGAAAATTCACAAGCCTTGTTTGAGTTCTCTAGAATCAGCTTAGATTATTGTCAACATCCCCATTTATTACATGAAGGTTGAGATTCCAAGAGCTTAATTCTTGCCCTCACTTGTAGAGAATAAATGGAGGGCTATCAAGATTTGAAACAAGGAAAGTTGATCCCAATACTTACTTCGTTAAGCACTATACTTGAATGCATCTTTTCATATGGAGCTGTATTTGAGCCCCTTGGATTGAATACCACCATCCTGGTTTTATCGTCTATGGTGGGGAAGGATCCAGCGTTACGTAACTTAACAATCTAAGCCGCTTCATCAGGGCTGTGTACAAGACAGTTCTACAAGGGGCTGAGCGAGTGGCAGGTTTACTGATTGACATGTCCGGTCTGCAGTGGAGACGGATTACAAGATAAGGCCAACAGCACAGTCCCAAGACTTACATTACTGGCAAGGATTGTTAAGTAGCAAAGGGAAGGCAGCACCACCTAGTGGAGAGAGCAAGCGCATTGCATTGAGGTCATTCTATCTTCAAAACCTGCTCTTACCGTTAAGCAATTTGTCTAAAGCTCAGTGTTTTCATCTGTAAATGGGATAATAGCTTAACCGCATAGAATAACTGTGAGGATTATGGCAATAGAAATGCCATATCCGGTTATTATTATGATTATTGTTATTATTATTATTATTAAATTATTGACTCCAGGCCGACTTTTCCTTGGGGCTCTTATTCAGTCCTTTCCTCTTGCCCCCACCCAGTTAATTCAACGTTGCTTGCAAGAAGTGAATTTACTTTCTGCCCTTGCCACCCTGCTTTTGGGTTGGTGTGGCCCTCTTAATTGAAGAGTGCTTCTGAGGGCTGCTGGGACTTCTAAGGCTGCAAGTAAATGAAAGCAAAAGATGCTGTAGGAGCTTCCCCAAAAGTATGGAGCCCTCTGTGGCTCTCAATTAAGCTGGCTAATACCTCCTTCTGCCTACCAGGGGGGATGTTTTATCTCAGAAAAGATCCACTCTGTTCTGATTAACTTTCTAATCAGTAGAAACTTCTTCAAGAAGGTGGTATACGCTTGATTCTTAGCTCCCAATTCTGATGCTTTTTGCCATTCGTCATATTTGTGTGTTTTCTTGGTTAGCTAAATAGAAAACTGAGCTGGGATCCCCAGATCCTTGTTTGATTTAACCATTTTACCTCCCAATCTGGGCCCTTGAGTCTCCTTCTAAAACGGTTTAGATTATGTTCCGTTAGTTATTACTTTTGGAGATTACAAAGAAAACACTTACATTTCTGTTTATAAATCTGATATCCTTAACTAAGTGGTGTTTAAAACGTTCGGGAGATAATCTTATCCAGCCTCCTCTGAGTAAGAAACAAATTAGAGACGTGCTGATATAAAAAAATAATAATAATAAAGCAGTGCAGGCCCATGAAAATTTTATCCTTCAATTTCTAGTGTCAGATGCTTCTAGTTATAAAACAAAGATAACATACCCAGACTGAAAACTCACAATGCAAGTCACATATGGCCTTTGATAGGAGTTAAAAGTAGAGAGAACCAGTCAAGAAACCTTTAATACTGACAGGGGAGAGAAGGCTGGAATTCACACTTTCCCCCTAAAGAAGCACTGGGGAGTCATCTGGGGAAGCAATAAGCACCCCGAATTTTAAAAAATAGGCCTGGGATAGTCATATAGGTGAAACTAAGCAATTAGAATTTGGAGGAAAAAAAGAACTAACAGCTAAGGTTAGTGACAAGGATATTTAACTTGCACCAAGTTGTTTCTATTTATTTTAAACCTTGCTATATCACATTATTAGGGGCAGAAATTAGAAATTGATCAGTGTTGCTTTTAATTAAAGAGTTTAATTTTAAAGAAAATGAATTCATGGATTTTTAATATATCTTTTTCAATCATTTTATCTACATCTTTGCTGGAGCAAATCCAAAAAAAAAAAAAAAAAAAACCAAAAAAACAAAAAACAAACAAAAACAAATAAAGTCATTAGACCTAGAAGGCAAAAAGCATCTTCTGTGTTGAGGGTCTGCCTTGCAACTTCAAGCCTTCCACGCACCAGGAAATGCAAAGTGGGCATAAACAATTGCTCTGGAGGGACTCATTTTGGAAGAAGCATTGACAGTTCTTCACATCTTTTAATTAAACACACTTCTAATATAGCCAGCTGTCTTCTCAATTTCTTTTCAAGAAACGCCTTTAAACCCATCTAATGGTAGTGAATGTTTTCAAGCTAATGGGATTCTGATACAGCATTTACACTTCTCTTTTATATAGGCAATGACACCTTAGGACAAACTTTTCTCCTAATTTTTTAATTAGCCAAATGTTACAGAAAGATAAGCTGTACACAATTTTCAGCAAGGCATAGTGGGAGCCTCACGGACCCAAACCAGGCAGAACTGGGCCTGCCTGAATCCTACCGATTTTGTGAACCAGGGCCTTATTTAACCTCTCTGAGTTTCTGATTCCACATCTGCAAAATGAAAGGAGTGGTATGCACCTCACATGGTTGTTGCAAGGATTAAATGAGACATTTTACTTTAAAGTACCTGACATGCCACACCGTAGATGCTTAATATATGTTATTTTCCCTTCCATTTTCCCCTTCATATGCATATATACCAGCAACATCAATTTCCTTTATATGTAAAGCTGATGCTGTTAACTTTATTAGGCTAGATTTTCCATTAAGCATTTATTCTTATTCATTAGCTAGGAGGACTGACGCACAAAGATATTAAATTATTTACTCAAGTTTAATGAATGAAATTGAAAACCTTTTTCCCCTGCTTAACATGAATGTGCCCTTTTCAGTATGCAGAGCTTTGTTGCATTTATTCAGAAGCTATCGCTAAGTGCTTAGTTTGGAACACAGGATTAATGAGCCCGGAGACATGGCGTTGGTCACCATGGCAACCAAACTAGCTTTGCCCTGTTCCAAGCTCAAAGAAAAGATGCAGGATGCTTAACTCTGGCCTGCAGTATATAGCTGGGTGTTCTTTTTCATATGTCTGACTCCCCATTGCTGCTTCCAATTACTCCTTAATTCTCTCGAAAAAAAAAAATAAATAAAAATGAAAGGAACATCTCAGCTTCTTTAGGGCTCCGCTTTTTCATCTATACCACCTCCCCTCCTTCCTGAATACATTTATCTCCCCATCAGTTTCTGAAGATTTGGCTGACTGATTCACATTATCCTTTGCCACTCAAATTCTGGGTGATTTTAACAGCCACATGGATGACCACCCAATGCCCTGGCGTCTCAAACTCTGGATCTCGTTTTCCTCACTGACTTAGTCCTCTTCTCTGACCTAGTGACTCCCACCCACTCTCATACTTGGACTCAGTTATTAATTAGTTTGAACTGATCAGTCTCCAGACAACATGAATTCCCACATTTGATTTTTTGACCATAGCTGCTCATCTTGGTATCTTGGTTCTGTTAGAACCCCTCTCTGTGACCTCTTTGTCCCGTACATGTTCCTTACTTTCCTCCTCTCCCTACCCAGTTGACTTCCATATTCCATCATTTCAATAACTCTTTTGCCAAGACCTTAAACCCCTTCCAATCCTTCCAAGAACCCACCTGATGCAATGAATGAACCCAATTATCCACTGTCTCGGTGCCTGCACCCGAGCAGCTGAGAGCTGTGTAGCAAAAATCACACTACAGGTGAGGTACCAACTGAACCAGACTGGGTACCACCTTGAACTCACACACAACACTCAACTGCATCCTCAAGACTGCTCAGCAATCCAAAGATTCTCTTTCTGTGCTTAATTTATTGTACTGTTCTTCATAATGATTGTTTCAGACATTTTCCACTTCCTTGATTCTTTTTTTTTTAATTAATTTATTTACTTTGAGAGAGAGAGAGAGAGAGAGAGAGAGCACACGTGAGCTGCGTAGGGCCAGAGAGAGAGAAAAGGAGAGAGAGAGAGTCCCAAGCAGGCTCCGTGCTGCCAGCACAGAGCCTGATACATGGCTCCATCTCACAAACTGTGTGATCATGACCTGACCTGAAATCAAGAGTCCAACACTCAAACCAACTGGGCACCCAGGCACTCCTCGGTTCTTTAACGCTTTCCTCTCTGCCTCCACTCTCAGATCTGCTTGCCTCCTATTTTACATAAAAAATACCTTGCAGATGGAAACTTCTTAACACCTTCCTACTACACATATCAACTCTCATCTTCTCCCCTTTTTTTGCCATTCAGCTACATTGGAAAGATGCTCTCCTCTCTAGAGTCAATCCTTCTACATGGTTCTAGAACTCATTTCCTGAACTTCTCAGATTCCTCACACCATAAATCATCCCTCCTCTCTCCTATGTCTTCAATGTCTGCCCCCCTAGGGGATTTTGCCATTGGTTTTTCAAATGCTCAGGTTTCTGTTATCTTCTCTCCACAAATACTCTTCTTTAGAAGGTTTGTTCATACTCTTAGACAACTTTTTTAGTTATCAGTCCCCTCCACTGTGATTTCTGCATCCATGACTCAACTGATGTTACAATCTCCAAGTCCCTCCATGTCATTAAATTCAATGTAAACTTTTTAATTCTCAACTGACTAGATTTCTCGATAGTCTGTGACACTTCTGCATTCTCCCTTCTTCGTACTGTCTTCAATGTAGGAAAAGAAGTTAGGAATGTAATGGACCATAAACCCAGAGTCATCTTGCCAGTAATAGCGACAGGATTGCTCTGGTTCAACCCCACTCTCCTCCTTAGTTATAGTACCTATATTTAACTAAATATCCAATGAATACCCCACAATCAGCAACCAATATGGACTATTCACTGGGCTATGCGGAGCAAAACTCTGCTCTCATGAAACATAGATTGGTGAGGAAAACAGATACTAATCAAAGAATTAAACAAAATGTAAGTTGCACAAAGGAAAACTATGTGCTATGAGAATTCAGAATGACATAGGGGCCTAATCTCATTTAAGGGAATTCAGGAAGAATGATCCTTGGAATTGATGTCTGAACTAAGGCTTTATGTGCTAGAAGTTAGCTCAGCCAAGAGGAGAGGGCAGAACATTCTAGACCACAGGCATACTCCTTAATCATTCCCAGCCTTGTGCCCCAACTCAGCACCTAGAAAAATGACAACTAAGCCTTAACCCAAGAAGAAACCAGGCAGAGGCATTTTGGGTTTTTGTTTGTTTGTTTATTTGTTTGTTTGTTTGTTTGAGAATCTGACCAACCTAAGAAAAAAGATCCAAAGATACTATGTAAGAGATTTCTCAAATAAAAGGTTCAGCCAGATCCCACATAGCAAAGCTAATAATTAATTAAGCTTACTCATACACTGAGTTTGTAGTCACTCCATCTTAACTATCAGCAGACAGCTAAAGATTATAAAAACTTAAGGAAAGCCTTTAATAGGGTAGATAGAAGCAATTTTAAAAAACAGAGAAAAATACTCTGAAGTAAATTTGCCAGGAAGGAAAGGATAAAGATAAAGAAATATAAAAGAGGAGAGACAAGATAAGACAATAGAGAAACAGTGTAGGAAGTCCAGTATCTAACTAACAGCAATTCAAGAGACAGGGCATACAGAAAACAGAAGAAAAGAACTCAGGAATATTTCTCAGAACTTAGAAACATACAGTTTTTGGGGTTGAAAAGACCCAGTACAGTGGATGAAAATAAACACAACAAGGCAGATCATCGTGGAATTTTAGAAAGCTGAAGAGAAAAAGAAAATTCTAAAACCTCCAGACAGGAGATAATAAGTCACATATAAACGATGAAGAAATAAAATGGTTTCTAACTTTTCAGCAGCAGTCCTGGAAACTGGGAGGAAATGGAGAAATGTCTTCATTATTCTAAAGGAAAATGATTATCAGTCTAGAATTCTATGCCACATGACAGTAGGATAAATGCATTCTGGGGCTTGTGTAGTCTCTTGCTCCCCTTCCCAGAAATCTACTAGAGGAGGTACTCAAGCAAAACAGGCAACACACCAAGATATGGAAACACTCAGGATCCAGGGAACAGGAAATTGAACATGAGTGAGAGGCAAAGGGAATCTTTAGGGTGATGGGGAATAGAGGTCCTAGGAGGGCAGCAGTTGGAGCAAGTCTGAAGGTTCTAGAAGGGATTTTTTTTCTAAGAAAATGAAACTGACCATATACTTGTTGAATTGAAAATTTTTCAGAAAAGATGAAAAGTATTGGCAAAAAGTTTGGGGTTAAAATGGTGATGATCTACAGAAAACCAAAAAAAAAAAAAAAAAAGAAAAAAGAAACAATTAACACCAGGGAAAATGAAGTATACAAAGAAGAAGTTACCGTAAGTTTACTACAAACCTCATGGTTGTAATATCATCATATTGTGAGTATGGAAGATAGGAAAGGTACTTGGATTGGGGAGTCGATGTAGAAAAACAGCCAGATCCTCATCTTCCGTTATGATAAATAAATAGATTATCAGAAACTGCTCATGTTGCTACTTATTCTTTTCGATTTTATGCATAAATAAATGGTATTTATTTAACAATATGGAGATAAACATCAAACTAATCAGGCAAAAGGAGGGAAAGTGGCTACCACTTAGGTGGGAGTCATCAAGAACTACAGTTTTCATCATGAACCTTGCACGTGGTATCTTCTTAATGTCGTTCATTCAATTTTTATATTTTTTCCACCCTTTTGTTGACTATATTTTCTAGGTCGCTTAAAGTTTTCACGATATATGTAAATATATCTTTTCTTACGTGATGATTTCTTGCCACTTGGTTCTGGTATATACAATACAATTGATTTTTGCATATTGATCGCAAATGCAGTACCTCTGCTGAACTCCATGACAAATTCTAATCATTTGACCTTAGCTTTTCTTTGTTGTTGTTGTTGACAAACACATTGTGTGAAATAATAGCAGTTTTGCTTCCTGCTTTCCCATCTTCGTACATCTTATTTCTTTTTGTTTTCTCTTTGTGCCGGCAAGGACCTCCAGGACATAACTGGTGAGAGCGGTAGGCTTGTTTCACTCCTGGTTTTAAAGGGGATGCTTCTAAAATTCACCGCCAAATAGACCATCAACTTCAGAAAGCACTGCTGAAGGCAGGGTCTCCGACGGTGTGTTGTAATCTTACATGGGACGTTATTTACTGGGCTGGAATACCTGCCTGGGTGGGAGACATGGCCTGGAAATAAATTTCAAGTTCACTCATTCAGAGCTGAATCACTGGAGACACTGCTTCTAGGAAAAACAACAGCCAGAGATGAGGCTTTTGAGTCATTCTTTGCCATCTGAGAGAAGAAGGTCTCTGGGCAGATGGAGGTCAAGAATTTCATTGCCCATTATTTACTGTTACTGTTATGTTCTATGAATGGCCAGGGAGCTTGCCCTATTTTTTATAGTGACAAATCAATTTTTGTGGTGATACAAAGTTTCTTTTAAAATTGGATTTAATAAGTAATGTCAGTTTGAAAAAAATATTAAATTCATATTATACAGGTGGTACTAGCCATATAGCAGATGGGGCAAAAACCCCCAAAGCTGTTTGCAAAGGACTGGGATGGTCATATCTGTGCTATTATGACGTATCATTGAAGAGCCAGAAAGACACAGAGGGTGACAGACTGGGCAGGGGGTGCCTGTCCAGCCAGCATACCTGCTTCTTGACTAAAGGTAAGTCCAGTGACACTCTCGCCTTGCTATATGTTCTCATCATTGGACAGGGAGTTTCCTAACATGTGGGTAACGTGTCATTGTCACACCCAGTAACAGGGGATGGGCTTTTAAAAGGCACGGTCTCCTTTACATTGGCCTCATGCTACATTCTGGTAGGAAACATTTGAATTTTTATGGCTTTCCTGCAGTAACAAATTTTCCTCCAACTGTCAGGATTTGCTTCATGCAGAGTAAAGCAAGCAGCTTTCATTTTCCTCTTACGAATGGGAATAGGTAGAAATAATATGCTGCTATTCAGCCAGCTGAACTTGACCTGACTCTCTTTATTCGTAGGGAAATGCAGGATTCACAGAGAGGACATTTTCACTGAGGTAAATAAGCCCTCTCAGCTGATGAGCACTATTATACTAATACCAAAGGAAACAAAGGCCAGAAGATGGGGGGCATTAAGTAGAAAGGCAAACAGAAAAATAGCAGACAAAATCCAGCATGGGGACAAAGCAGGCTCTGCAATGCTGAAAAAATAGGGGAAAATCCTTTAAGCGAAAATTGCATGCAATTTTTTGGCCTCAATTAGCCTTTTCCACAAAGAGCACTTTTTTTCTACAAAGAGTCCATTAAATAGCAAATGAAATTACATTGGTTTTCAGTTGCCATGGCATTGGTTCTTCCTCTAATGGACTTCTCTGGTCCGCAGTTTAATGTTAGCCTAACTTGCTTCCCTTGTCTGTGTGCTGTCTCAATTCCCTGTGTCCAGCCACGAGGTGATGTATGTGACTTCTCCTCAAAGTGCCTAGGACATAATCCAAGAGGGAGAAAATTCATCCCTTAACTATCCCCCGAGAGAGGGTGAAACTGACCAACAACCGCATTTCATTAACCATGAACATAACAGTTTCCATTTATTAGATGGCAGTCGTTCCCATCCATGCACTCAAGGCGCCTGGAGCCATTCCCAGATCAGTCAGAGACCATTTATTGAGTACTTCCTATGTGCCAAGCATTGTCCAGAGGCTGAAGACATAAAAATGCAAAAGAGAGAATGTAAGATGCTCACGGTCTTCTAGTGTTTCCAGACTAAGATATCTACTGTAAGCCCTTACCCTTTCTTCCTATTTCTGCATCCATAAAATGGGTAGAATTTGCCCCAATTATCTGATTCACAGTTTGTTTTGCTTTTGATATATTTACCAGGTACCACACTTAAAAAAAAAAAAAACACATATTATCCTAAGAGTAAGGATCTAGAACAACACATTGACTTTTTTGAAGTTGCTTAGTTAGCTACAGCTAAACATTAGCTATGATACGAGGTGTGACTCTGAGATGCATGATCATATATACTTTTTAGAAAAATAAGTTTATGCAGTTCATACTCTCCTCTAAACTTTTTTTTAAAACATTTTCCATGTCAACAAACATTTTTTTACAACATAATTTTTAATGCCTATATGATATGGAAGTAACACAGCTTGAAAATTTTATTTTATTTTAATTTTTTTTTCAACGTTTATTTATTTTTGGGACAGAGAGAGACAGAGCATGAACGGGGGAGGGGCAGAGAGAGAGGGAGACACAGAATCGGAAACAGGCTCCAGGCTCTGAGCCATCAGCCCAGAGCCCGACGTGGGGCTCGAACTCACGGACCGCGAGATCGTGACCTGGCTGAAGTCGGACGCTTAACCGACTGCGCCACCCAGGCGCCCCAATTTTATTTTATTTTAAAATTTTAAAATTTTATTTATATGCAAACATTCTTCAGTTTTTCAGTAACATAAGTAAATCTCTGAGGACAAAAATAAATTGGGCAAATATTTTGTGACTCTAAATATATTTAAAAATGAAAAATGTCAGGATATATATTTTAAATTGTATGTTTTAAACGTATTCCTTAACAAGTCAAAGCTTCTGATGCAAAAATACAAAAGAAAACATAACATAACTACAATATTTTGAAGACTCTTGTAGAATCAGGAGAAAGTCTCTTAATTTCTAGTGTACTACAGATTGCATGACCAAGCACAATTCTGTTACATGCTAAATGTCTTCTTTCTTTCTCATCAGTTATCTCTTTGAGTCAGTATATAGCCCTCTTTAGAGCTAATACCTGGAATTTGAATTGGAGGCCCCACAGAAATGACAGCCTATCTCAGCCAAAAGGTACAAAATTAGCCCTAAATCCCAGAGGGGGAATTTCTGAGTTACAAAAGGTTTCAAGCTTATGACATTGCCCTCCGGACGATACCCATCCGCATCCCACGAAGGGTGTGTGAGAGCACGTCCCTGTGTGTATCAACAGATATACTGTCATCATTTGTATCTTTGTTAAATGTAATAAATGACAACAAAAGCACCTGCCATTTTAATTAACATTTTACAGATAACCAAGGCAGGTGATCATTATGCTATCTTTATTTGTTGTTCATATACTTGGGTTTTATTTCCTGAAATACCTTGGTCTTTTGTTCTCTTTTTCTCTCTCGTTCTTCGTTGTTAATCTCCTTACTTTAATTTTTAAGATTTCTTTCTAAAAGCAAACAAACCAAAAAGCTTTCTTTCTATGTTAAGGATATAAATAGGGCCTTTGTCTACACAGTCTCAAATATTTTTTCCCCCGCTTTATGACAGCCTTTTAATGCTATAATTTGTTTGCCACTCGGACATTGAATATTTTTGCTTTCTCTAATTCATCTTTCCTTTATGGCTTTGGCCTTTGATGCCATGGATCTAAGAGTAAGTAGATCTTTAATTGACTTCCACTCTTCCTCTTTGATTGTTATTAGCCTCGTTCATTAGTGTCAGCCTACAGGGAGTGAGCATTGCTTGGTCTCTCCATACCCCTTTACTCCTTCTCATCTCCAGGTGGTCTCCCTATGTCAATAGGGATAAAGGAGATGGGCAAAAAACCCTTGCTCTGTGAATGAGGCTCCCTCTGATTACAGCTCTGGGGAGTGAAAGCCTTGGCAGCTTTCTGTCAGTCTGTGGTTGATGAAGTCACATGAAAAGGCAGCAATATAAAAAGTCAGTAATTCAACAAATGATACAATTTCTTAACTTCCTAAAAATTTTTAAAAGGACAACCTTAAAATTTTAAATTAGTGAATTAAAATATAAATTAAAATAAAAACTAAATCTGAAAGCCATCAACGTATAAATAAATGTGAACGGTGGTAATGGCCGCGTGCCATAGGTGGCTAAGCCCTGATGGACACCTGCCCCCTCTCCATGCATCTCTGCACTGGACCTTTCCTCTCAGGGAAGGCAAGAAGGAGAATAAGTTGGACTGATTTTCCTTCCCACCAAATACTCACAGGTTGAGAAGACCATGGCATCTTTAAACTTGTTTCCCCATTCTTTCCCTCATGACACCTCCATACCTTCCTATTCTCATCACAATGTCCACCCTTTCTGCTCTCATTTTTGCCTGATGACTTTGCCTCACACATTAATTGTATAAGTTCATACCAGACACGAACTCCTTCATCTCACCACCACCATGTCAATGAACACTCTTCAAAGACATCTTTTACTTTAGACCATCTGTTAAACATGGGGATGTGTCTCACAGTCTCTGGATTTCACCCCATCTCAACCTCAAAGATTTGAACCTTCCAGTTATTCTGTCTCATGCATTTTTAACTGTTTGCTTTCTGCAAACCATTTCCTTCAGCACACAAATATTTCCTTTTATCTCCAACTACAGATAACACTCTCTTATGTCCCCTAGCCCCCTTCAGCAATCATGCTACTCTTACGCATACATGTGCAGCCAGACATTTTTTTAACAGTCGTCTATACGTGCCATCCTTAGTTTCTGACCTCTCATTCACACCTTATACCATTCTAATATGGTTTCTACACCCACCATTTCCCCCAAACTTCTTTTGTCAGTGATAACTCTGTCACCTAATCTAATGAACATCTGATGAATCGAGTCTCTCAAGTAGCCATTGATACAGCTGACCACCTCCTCCTTCTTCAACCTGCCTCTTTCTTAATCCCTATGATGCCAAAAATGCTCCTGGGTTTCCTCCTACTTCACTTACCAATCCATTTCACTCTCATTTATTGGCCTCTCTCCCTCCTGCTAGTATCTAAATGTAAGAATGTATCGGGGCTTGGTCCTCGCTTCTCTTTTGTTTTTCCACACCTTTCATCCAAGTGATTTCATTGATTTCTTTGGCTTCAAATACAATCTATAGGCCAACAATTCCTAAACTTACAGCTTTAGTCCAGAACTCTCTTCTGAAATCCATACGTTTATGTCAAGTGCAGCCTTGACTCATTCACTTTGAGGTCTAAAAGAAATCTGAAACTTCTCATGTTTAAAACTGATCTGGGGAAACTAATCTGATTTTGAGACTTAATATAAAACTACAGCAATTGAGTGAAACATCAGCAAAAAATATATAGATCAATGGATTCATACATTTCTGGCCACTTGATCTTTGACAAAGATACCAAGGCATCTCAAAGGTGAAAAAATAGTCTTTTCAGTAAAAGATATTGAAGCAGTTGTATATATAAGATAATTCATCCATATATAAAGAAGATGAGCCTCAACCTGTACTTTATACTATATACAAAAATTAACTCAAAATAAGCCAAACACCTAAAATTGAGACCTAAAATTATAAAATCTTTAGAAGGAAACATAGAAGAAAATCTTTATTACTCAGATTAGTCAAAGATTTCTTAGGTAGGACACTCAAAGCATAAATCATAACAGGTAAAAAGTGATAAATTGAATTTATTAAAATTAAATACTTTTGCTCTTCTAAAGACAGAAAGAATGAAAAGTCAAAGAATGAATAAAAATATTTGCAAACCACATATCTGATAAAGGGCTAGTATCCAGAATATATAAAGAACTCTCACAAATCAATAATAAGAAAACGAACAACCCATTTTCATGAAGGGGAGAGGGAGCAAAAGATATGAACAGACATTTCACCAAAGTGAATACACAGCTGGCAAAAAAAATACCTGAAAACATACTCAACATCCTTGGTCATTAAGGGAATTTTAATTAAAACCATAATGAGATACTTTATATACCTATTCAATTTACTAAAATAAATTTTTCTTTTAATCTGACATTACCAAGTTCTGGCAAGGCTGGAGAGCAACTGTACTCATACGTTGCCGGTGAGAATGCAAAACGTACAACTCCTTTGAAAAACGGGTTAGCAGTTTTCTTGTAAATTTATTACAATCCATCATCCCACGCCTCAGTACTTACCCAAGAGAAATGAGAACGTTCCCATATAAGAATCTGTAGGCAAATGTTTATATCAGCCTTTTTTTCCCAAAATTGCCAAAAACTAGAAACAATCCAAATGTCCCTCTACTGGGGACCAGATTAATTGTGTTGCACCCATACAAGGAATACAACTCAACAATAAAAGATTCAATATACTGGCTAATGCAACCACACGGCTGAATCTTAAATGCATTATGCTAAGTAGGTAAAAACAGACCTGAAAGGCTCCATATTGTGTAATTTAATTTATATAACATTTTGAAAAAGACAAAATTTTAGGGACAGAAACTAGATCAGTGGCTGCTGGAGGTGGGGATAAAGTGAGGTGATTAATTGCAAAGGGTATCAGGGAACTTTTTGAAATGACTGTGATGATGGTTTCATGACTATGTGTTTCTCAAAAATACCGAACTTTACTGTGTGTAAATTATAGCTCTATAAACATGATTTTTAAAAAACTAATTTAATGATCTTTTCCACATATATGCTTCTTCCTCAATTCTCTCCATCTTAGAAAAATGGCATTATGGGGCACCCGGGTGGCTCCATCAGTTAAACGTCCAACTTTGGCTCAGGTCATGATCTCACAGTTGGTGAGTTCAAGCCCTGCCTGCATTGGTCTCTCTGCTGTCAGTTCAGAGCCCACTTTTGATTCTCTGCCTCCCTCTTTCTCTGCCCTTCCCCTGATCTCTCTTTCTCTCTCTCTTTCTCAAAAATAAATGAAAACATCAAAAACACTTTTTAAAAATGGCATCACTCTCCACCCATTTTCTAAAGCCAGAAATCTGGCAAGGATGCTTGAAACTTCCTTTTCCTTTACCCCTCATCCATATATAATCCATCTCCAAATGCCACTGACTCTGCTTCCAGAATATATTGCAAACCCATCTTCTAATCTTCCTATCAAACTTTGCCCCTTGATACAAATCACCATCCCTTCTCACTTACACTGTTAAAATCGCTTTGCTGCTGGTCTCCCAGTTTCCATACTCGGGCTCCTCCAGCCCTATTCTTGTATAACTCCAGAATGATGATTTTAAGTGAAAATTAAACCATGTCATTGCCATGCTTAAAACTTTTCAGTAGCTCCATTTCTAAACCCCATACCTTGGCCCTCAGCAAGCTGTATATGATCTAACATAACCAGTGTCGTCGTGTGGCACTCCCAGAACGCTCTTGTCCCTCCCACCCACCCCACACCCACGGGCACACTGGCCTTCTTCCATCTGTTGAATAGTTCAGTTGTTTTGCTCCCTTAGCAACTTTGCACATACTGTTCCTTGTACCTGGACTCTTCTTCCTCTTGGCTTCTTTTTTAATGGCTAGTTCCCTCTCGTTCATAAAGTTTCAGCTTACATGTCATATCTTTAGAGAAGTCTTTATACATTTTATAATAGTTCACTCTTGGCATTCTCTTCCATAACACCCTGTTTTGCTCCTTTCCCAATTTATTATTATATATTTACAAATTTATTTTGATAGTATTTCTCTCCCCTATTAGAATATGATTTCTTCCTTTTTTAAGTTTATTCATTTATTTTGAGAGAGAGAGACAGATAGAGAGCAAACGGGAGGGGCAGAGAGAGAGGGATAGAGAGAATCTCAAGAAGGCGCTGCACTGTCAGTGTGGAGCCTGACGCGGGGTTCGAACTCAGGAACCATGAGATCATGACGTGAGCCAAAACCAAGAGTTGCACGCTTAACCAACTGAGCCACCCAGGCGCTCCTAGAATATAGCTTCTTGAAGGCAGAAACTATTTTTTTCAGTTACTTAACACATTAATTGACACCTCATGAGAACTAAATAAATATTTGTTAAATAAATGTGTAAACTAACAAGGCTCCTATAATGAAAAAAGTAATGATTTCAATGTGATCATCATTAAATAACCTGGACCAACACATATAGTTATATAAATATATACATACTTATGCAGTTTTAGGGCCCCCTGAATGAGGCTTATAAATGGGATGCCTACTACATTACCTAAAGTAGGTAAAGATCACTAAGTTTCAAAACCCTAGGTGTGGAAGTGGATGACAACGTCAGCCACCCAGAAAGGCTTACCTCTCCAAACCAATTGCTTGGCACAGAGAATGGAGCTAGGAGTTGTACAGAAGTGTAAAGCTGTGTGTCCACTTAAGGAGTAGCAATTCAGCTTTGCTCCACGGTCACAGAGGATTTTAACACAATCCAAGTTGGCCATTTCACAAGCCACATGAAGGGGGGTTTTCCCATTGGGTCTACAGTTGATTGTAGCATTGTGGTCCAGTAACACCAGAAGACACTCCACATGACCAAACAAGACAGAGAGATGCAGGCCTGTTGCCCAGGAAGACTTTAATTTATAACTAGGCAGCCAATAACCTGAAAAAGAAGAGGGAGAAAGTTTCATTTCGTGGCCTAGGATTTTTCTCTGTTTTGTGAGGATTTTTGCAAGGTCTTTTACTTTGGTCACATCTATAAAATTGGGGGGAGTGATTCAGATGTTGTAAACTAGTAACTGATGGGTCTGCAAATAGAAGCATACTTGGATGTACTTGAGTGGAACAGGCACTCGTGAGTCTCTCTGTTTCTACTATTCTCCATTATCTTGTTCTTTTATTTATTTTATCTTCTTGGCCCTTCAAGGCATTTGAGTTTGAGACCTCATTTACATGATTGCATTTTATTTTAAGTGGTGAGTTACATGAGACTCTTATTGTTTTAAGCCCCAATCATGTTCTTGAGTGATTCCAAAGCTGTTAGTTACAAGCTTTAACTTTTTAACCTTACTTTACTGGTTGTTGTCAGTCTAAAATATGAATGTAGTTGGTGTCTTTAAAAAATTTATCACGCCAAGCTTTTATTTGCCTGCCTGTTGGTTTATACAATTCCTCTTTCAAAGAAGAATTTAAGGCAACTCACAAAGTTTACACAATACCAGATTTTCTAACCATCTAGAAAACAAGGGCAAAGAGAAAAAATAAGGTAGGAAAATAAAAGTGATCAATGGGTAAGATAGGTACACAAAATATAAACTGTGTCCTATACACTAGAACCACATTGCAAATTTGCCTTGAACTTCCTAGCAGCCAAAATAAATAGGAAAACATGATGTATTGCACAATTAACCATGCCCACAAGCTATACACAAATTAATTGCCCAGGAGAAGCATAGCTGTTCCTAGAACTGAGAGCTTAGATAAATTTTTCCCATTAGTCGTTGGAAATGTTCTCTCTCTCTCTCCCCATCTCCCTCTCCCTCTCTCTCTGTCTCTCTGTCTCTCACATGTCTCACAAGCTATAACAAACTTAACTGTATATACCTTCTTTCAATGTCAATACATAGAGCCATGGCATTAAGCCCACTACGAGTGGGTAATGGAAATAGCTTCAGAAAGATAAAATATTGATGGCAGGGTGAAGATGTAGACATAACAGCTTAGAAGAAGCTCTAGGGCTGAAACAACAAAATATATTTTAACATGGGTAAAACAGAAGTTTGCTTTTAAGGTATAAAATTCCACCATGCAAGTACAAGGTAAGCGGAATATGGTTTAATGGTAATCTATTTGAGAAAAGACCTAGGGATTTGAGTTGACAGTATTCTCAAAAGGAGCCAACAGCAGGATGGAGCTGCCGAAAAGCTAATACAACCTTAAGATACGTTAATAAAAGTGCAGTGCCCAAAACAAGAGAGGTAAAAGTGGTAATTTTTACTGGTTACATGAGGTCAGAATAAATCTAGACTATTGTGACTACTTTTGAGCACCAATAATGAGCACCAGGAGGGCACTCAGAGGATGATGACCAGTTTACCAGTGGGCCTGGTGGTCAGGAATCAAAATCCTCTCATTTAAGTGAGAAACATTACACACATGCTACTCCCGGGTATTTATCCTACAAGTATAATCACTCATGTGTGAAATGCCCTATAGGGGCCACAGTATTGCACAACTTCCAAGGACACCATCTGTACTGAAATCTTTGTGACAAGTATAAAGTTCTCAGGAGTCATAACCTGGCCTGTGGACAAGAATAGGCATCACACTACAGCATAGTTCTTAATGGTTAACAACTGGAAACAATCTCAATCCTCGTCAATATTTGGAGATTGTTTAAAAAATTATGGTGCACCCATATAATCGAATACTATACAGCTATTATAAAGAAGAGAGCAGTTCTGTGCATACTGGAAAATGGTATATCTTTGGAATGGATATGGAAAAATCTCAAGATATATTATTGAGCAAGAGAAGCAGGGGCTGACCAGTGCACTTAATATGCTATCATATGTGAAAATATTTATCAACACCTAGAACAAGAAACTGGTTATAGTGGTGGCCTCCAAGAATTGGGGGCTAGGAGACAAGGACATAGATTTATGTGTCTTTGGATGCCCCCTTTGAGCTTTTAAACTCCGTACGTTTGTGCTTGTATAACTATTTGTAAAAATAAGTAAAATTAAAATAAACTATTGCCCCCCTGTTTGTAGGGGAAAAGATAATTTAGTTTAAAAGGCCATTTATAGGGGTGCCTGGGTGGCCCAGTCGGTTGAGCATCCGACTTTGGCTCAGGTCATGATCTCACAGCTCGTGAGTTGGAGCCCCACATCGGACTCTGTGCTGACAGCTCGGAGCCTGGAGCCTGCTTCAGATTCTGTGCCTCCCTCTCTCTCTGCCCCAACCCACTCACATTCTGTCTCTGCCTCTCTCAAAAATAAATAAACATTTAAAATAAATAAATAAATAAATAAATAAATAAATAAATAAAGGCCATTTTTAGGGATGTACACAATATCAATTAATCATGCAATAATGAATGAACCCAACCTGAAGTTTGTTTTTCTGTAGCCTACTCTCCAACCTAGACACACACACACACACACACACACACACACACACACACATGCACAAATCCCTTTTCATTCCATTAGAATTCTATGGCCATTTTGCTCCCCATCCCTCTCAGCTCTTCCCTTATCCAAATCTGCTCTTTAAAAGGAAATCCAAAGTTAATTCATACTAAAGTCTAATGAACTGAGGATTTTTTAAAGTGTGGCCCTCTTAGGATTATCTGAATTTATGTAGGAATCTGTATTCAACTAATCGAACTGAGTGCTAAGATACTAATTTGAGATTCCAGATGCTGAGAAGGGAAGTTATTCGTTGATATGGACTTTTCTCTGGCAGAGACAATTAGTATCACAGGTACTGCCAGAGACAATTAGTATCATAGGTACTCTGGGGCTGTGGGATTGTCATTCCTGTGCCTGTAGTGTGTGTGTGTATGTGTGTGTGTGTGTGTGCAAATAGGCACTCACACTACATGTGTACGTGTATGTACCCATTTATGCATTTCTATTTAGCTATGTACATTGAATCTGTGTTCTGAGCAGAGTTTTCAGGCTATACGGTATGCAACCTGCTTTTGATCATGAATGAATCGCAACAATACCCAATACCTAATCAGTCATTGTAATGCTCAAATCTCCTCAACAAGCAATTTGCAAAGCTAGTCTCTTCTAACTGCCTTGGAAAGAAGCTGGTTCCAGATCTGGAAACCAGAGTATGTTTTGCCTGCTGATTAGCAGCAAAGATTTGGCAGCTCTGTGCACCAACTGATTGGAAACTCGTGCCTGCTTCTGCAATGGGAAGAAAAATGATCTCGGAAAGGAAGCAGTAGAGAGCTGATTAAGAAAACACCATTTTGATGTGAAATCAAAGAAAACACCGAATGTTAGCACTGGAGGGAAGATTATCCAGTCCAAGCCTTTCATTTTCCAGATGAGAAAACTGCCACTTTTTCAGCCTGCTAGAGCCGTAAGTCGCCCACTTCAGTCCAAGCTAATGGACTCAGGATATCTGCAATGCAGCGTTTCCATCTGTCTTTGTCTTTGTGGAAGCAGAATAGGTTTAGCGCCAAGCCTGCTTCACAAATCACGAGGAAGGAAAGAAGGTCCTGAATGCATCTATAATATGCCACAGCTCTGATATGGAAATGCATTTGCTTGTTGATGTTTTTTTATTCTTCCTAGATTCCCGGTAGCACCTAGAGAGTCTATCCTGCCCATTTATTATATGAATCTGTCATCCTTAGCCTCTCAGCCCCTTTCATCTGCATGTCCTTTGCTCATAATCATTAACCAGTAAATCAGCCCCGGAGACAGCTGGGTTTTGGGATTCAGCCCACCCCCTGGGTGAACTTGTGCTTATAACTCCCCTCTCCTAGATGGAAACGTGTGTAGGTGGTTGGCAACAAGACACTGTCGCGGTGCCCGTAGAAACTGAATAGAGAAATAGGAAGGGGGCAGATTGTCAGATACAGATCAGGGCCGATATACTGAAGAATATCTTGAAGCCATGTTGCAGAACTTTTTGGTGATGCTATGTGTGTGGGGAAAGGGGGGTGGATTCTGGATAATTCAACCCCCGGCATAGCAGGAAAGCCTCCTGTAGAGAAAGGAAAAGCCCATAGCAAGAGGCCACCCACATACACTCACACCTTAAAATGGGGCTGCAGTCACGGGGCGCCTTGTACCAAGGAGCAAGAGTGTCCTTTCCATCACACCTACCCTCTCTGAGGACCAAACCTGAAGTAAAGCCATCCTCGAAAACCACGGTGATGCAGCACCTATTAACATTCTTGTGTTGATACTGAAATGCCAAGACATCAGAATTTGTCCTCTAAAATATAACCAGCAACAGTAGCAGCATAACAGAAATACAGTTAACTAATTGGGTATAATCATTTTTTATACTCAGCCTTCTTTCCAGGGCGGAATTGTCCCAGGGCTTCAGAACCTAGCATGTGATTGATTCTTAGCATTTATCTTTCAAAGAGCCCCCCCTACGCTCACCTCTGCAGATGCCAGCCTGCTCTCTGTGTGCTCAGATGGGCACAAAGTGCAGGAATGGAGCAGAACCTGGCACAGAGCCCCCAAGTGGGAGGGTGAGGAAGCTGCTGCCTCCCAGTAACCTGAGCCACTCACGCTTCCGCCCCCCCCCCCCCCCCCCGCCCCAGGTCTGCAGTCTGTGTAGCCATGGCTCTAAGCTCTTCTTGAGCCAAGTGTTTAAGTGAGAAGAGAAGAGACCACAGATCCTCCCTCCTATGCAAAAACCCCACAGAGACTCTCAAATACAGGCCATGCCCATGTGGATTTATAGTATCTACAGTTACTTTTCACCTTCCCCAGACCATGACACATAATCTGTTTATATAATTTCCCCTTCATAACATCGTAGATTATCAGCATGCAGGGGATTTAGAGAAGGTCCTGACAAAGCCTCCACTTTACAAATAAGACTAAGATTAAGTAGCATAAAGGGCTCACGCCTGTATAACTGGTACTGACAGATCCACTCAAACCCCGGGCTCCCCCAAATCTTTAAATAGCCACAGGTGATCTGACGGCTACACACATTTCACTTCTCAACCAATAGCACCTGTAGGCAAAAGTTCTAAAGGGATTTTAGAAGTTTCACCCCTACAAAAATATGCAGAGTAATCGTGTGTGTGTGTGTGTGTGTGTGTGTGTGTGTGTTTACTTTAAATGTGAAACCGAAGAGAGATGCCTGAGTAGCCGAGTGGAAAGCCCCCAGCTCAGGAAATATGGTAAGGAGAAAAGTGTTTGGGCCGTTTTTGGAAGAAGGAATCGATTCTGCTCTGTGTTTAGGAGGGATGTATACATCTCTGGTAAACTTTCAGCTACTCCTGGGTTCTGCAACAGTTATCAGCTATAATGTTACCTGAGTTCAAAGAACCCTACACATGAGAAGCCTCTGTTATTACAGCCAAAGTTTGGACACACTGCTCGTGTCGGGATTAGCAGACATTTGCTCTGCCTGTGTCCATGTATTTACACAGTCCTGAAGGATTATAGACTGACGCACAATTCTTGACTATTTTTTTAATAGCTAATGTTTTCAGGATAAATCTCAGAACTCCCCCAGCAAAGAAAAACAAAGTCAGCTTGAAATGCAAAATTTAAAAGAGAAACGTTTGAACGTTCAGGGAGGGATAAGAACCCTAAGATGGTAATAGGAAAGTAGGAGAGCGAATTTCTGGCAAAGAAGAACATGAGGTGATAAAGAGTCTGTTCATTAAGAGAGTGGAAGGGGCGCCTGGGTGGCACAGTCGGTTAAGTGACCGACTTCAGCCAGGTCATGATCTTGCGGTCCGTGAGTTTGAGCCCTGTGTCAGGCTCTGGGCTGATGGCTCAGAGCCTGGAGCCTGTTTCCTATTCTGTGTCTCCCTCTCTCTCTGCCCCTCCCCCGTTCATGCTCTGTCTCTCTCTGTCCCAAAAATAAATGTTAAAAAAAAATTTTTTTTTAAATAAAAAAAAAAAAGAGAGAGTGGAAATAAGAGCTTTTGAGATACTTGGGAGGAAGTTGTGACTTAGTAAAGTAGATAGAGTACCTGCCAGAAAGTTTTCCTGTGAAATCATTCATTGGTTATTTTAATTAAAAATATGACTACCAACTGAAGTAGCTGCTGCTGTGGGCCATAAATGAAGTGCTTAGAGTGCATTACACTGATTAATAAAAGGACTCTGATTAACCTTGCTGACGAGGGAATTTCATACCCAAGAGATAAGTATGATATTCTGCCTGTATCATTAACGCGCCAAGGCTCATACATCGGAAAGAGAATCGAAATATGTACTTGGAAAAAGCTTTGGAAACAGCTTTATGGATGTTGGCGTTTCCAGGGCAGAGAACACTGGTGAGAACCAATAGGAATTAGCTCTGGGTTTTCTTACAGATCCTGCTTTCACTCTGGATCCTGGGCGCTTGGCTCTAGGAAACTTTGTATCACGGAAAACCCTTGACCTCGCAACTCCTTGTATGGGGCACTTCAAAAGTTGGGCGTGTATTTAACGTTTCTTCACGTCATTCCCATCTTAAAGCGGTCGTCTGGTAGAAGGAATTTCGCTTGCCTGTTTTTGCTTTAAAGACACATGTCTCTGCTATGCTCCTGGAATTATCCCAAATGCCAACCAGAATGTTTTTAATGTTTGCTTTACAAAGTGTGAGGCAGATGTTTTGGGGTTTTTTTTTTCCAATTAATAAAAACATGATTTTATTTGAAGATTTGATCGTGAAGTTTAACATAACTTTAAAAAGCAAAACATGGGGCGCCTGGGTGGCGCAGTCGGTTAAGCGTCCGACTTCAGCCAGGTCACGATCTCGCGGTCCGTGAGTTCGAGCCCCGCGTCAGGCTCTGGGCTGATGGCTCAGAGCCTGGAGCCTGCTTCCGATTCTGTGTCTCCCTCTCTCTCTGCCCCTTCCCCGTTCATGCTCTGTCTCTCTCTGTCCCAAAAATAAATAAACGTTGAAAAAAAAATTTTTTTTAATTAAAAAAAAAAAAAAAGCAAAACATGATCTCTCTAATTTTAAGAATCATTCTTAGGTACTCGGTCTGGGCGGGCCCCACAGCTTGAACCTGAGCTCTGGGATTTTGTTCTCTGTTGCTAGAGATGAGGAAGCAGAAGTGAATTTCCAGATGGTTTGTTCTGCCTTCCTCACAAAATCCACTTTTTACATTTGCTTCCATTAGTGTGCCAATTGGATTGTGGATTTGGGGAAGCAATGTTTAGACCCCAAGTTGATTTCCTTGCCAACAGATTTCTGAGTTGTCTTTCCAAAAATTATAAACCGACTTGTCTACTAGCTTAGACATACCATACTCAGGGGGGAAAGTGTGGTCGCTTTCTGAAATTCTATGAAAAATGCTGTATGTCCTAAAAGAAGTAAAAAAGGTTGGGGATAAATTGTACCCCTGTTGATATGCTGCAGGACAATGAAATATTGAACGTGGGTTATATTATTAATCATAGAAGCAAATTTAAAGGTAGCATGGTATCTTTCATAGGTTTGAAACATTGTCTTGCTTAATAAGCCACAAAATAACCAAAACCTGAAGATTCCCACACTAAAAGTAAACAGGTAGTGTTTCTGTTTCCACATCTTAATGCTGGCTGTATAGGTTTGTTTATTTTGTGAAAATTAATCATGCTGTACACTTATGAGCTGTACACTTTTCTTGGTGCAGAGCCTTTCAAGAGTGCTTGAAAAAAATAACTAGTGAAGAGCAATCCAATAGCATTCAATGTCCAAAAAGTCTGCTATGATTTAATAAAGTCTCACAAAGTTTAATCCAGCCACTTAGGTCGACTTTGCTTGGCTAGCAACTAAGATTCTATTTATCACTTCCATTCCTGACTGAAATATTAAAAGGTTTGATAATTAGGCTAGAAGACATGTGAAAGTGTGAAAAAAAAAAGTTAGAAGAAGCTTTGAAGAAAGATAAGACTTTAATCTGGGTTTAAGATTGAAGAGATAGATTCTTATACCCATACATGTATTTTCTATACATACAAACGTGTGCTCATGCCCACATACACACAGTTCCTGTATAAACCCTGAAGATATGACCACATATCCTATTGTTTCTGTGCATACATTCATCTGGCATGCATAAGAATCAAACTCTTCTTTTTTCCTTTCCCAGAGGGTGTAATTTGCTGTTTCTCTAATTGAAAGGCATATTCTGCGGTCCTAACACTATGAAAACACCTGTTAGCATGAATGAATATTTAGCTCTATGAAGACCACGGGAGTCGGGTCATATTGACAGAAAAGATTAAAAATGCATCTTCTTCTGATTCAGGGGTGATGACACCATTGGAAGCAAAAGAAACAACACCCTTCTTCCCTCGAACCTGCCCTAAAATGCCCTTTCTCACAACCTCAGAACCTTGGGCAATCCATGCAGTTTGGCATGTTTAGGAGATGGGAAAAGGCAGTCTTTACAGCTCAGTGTCACATAAATCATGCCAACTTGGACCTCAGTTATTTTACATGAACACCAGTATAAGCTTAAAACATACCTTAAAAATGTATTTAGCATTCGGACAGCCTTTCACCGAACAAATCCATAAGGTGAAAGTAATCTGATTACATGGGACACACTCCTTCTTTCTAACAGAGCCCGATCAACTACTTAAAAAACAAAACAAAACAAAACAAAAAACAAAAAACCAACCAGACCTCTTTGTTATCTTCTAGCTAAAATAGCAATGTCAATGTATGATAAAGCCCTTCAGTAAGAGTCACAAACACAGTAACTGGCCTCCACTATTATACCCTTCCTTCAGAACTAACAACCAGAGTATGGTAAATAAATGTGAAAACATATACCATTAACATTGTTTCTGAACATTGATGGCACTGATGATTTGCATGCAAATGAAGAGTACTTTCCAACTGAAAAAAGAACTGCTATCTCTCCGCAAATGCTGACCTTATCGTCTCTTTTGTTTAAACAGAAGTGATGGAGAACGTGGTGTTTGCGTGGAGTCTGCTCACCAGATGGCCTCGCTCCTCAAGTTCCCCCGTTAACTAGCTGATTTGGGAAATCAGAATCTGCACGCTTCTAATTCATTTCTGATTTCCTAAGCGTGGATTCCAGAAAATCCCCAGATAAAAAAAAATTCAGTTCTCATTTTTGTTATCCTTAGTTCTTTAAAGGGCAGGTATTCTGTATGGAGAATATCTACAATTTTGATCTATTCTTGTAACCAAGGAGAAAAAGTTAACTTTTTGGTGTTTCTGGTTTCAGATTTTTGCCTGAACTAAAAACTCATTGACATGTTGAGGACCAAAAAGGTGCCTCAAGGCAGAGCCTTCCCTATTCAGTAACCCTCCAAATGGGGGCAAAATCCTCTTTTTCATCCAGATAGATACAGAAATGATATATCTTTAAGTGGTTGTATTAATAGACAGTTAGCAGTCACACTGGATTAGATTTTAGCAATCTGTTTAGCCATAATCTGGAGATGTTTTCTTTATTCTATATCATTACAGGCAGAAGAAAAGTTAGAAACAAAAGCAAAGTACATTAATAAATATAATTGTTCACGATTTCAAATTCCAGACACAAGGATAGAAAAGGAACAGAACAGAAAAGAAAAGAAAGAAAAACATATTTATACCACCCATGATGGTGTCTAGTTAAAAAAGAGAAAAGGTTAAATCAGAAATATTTTTAAAATACATACTTAAACCCCAAGAGCTACTGGGTTTAGAGTGGGTGACTGACACTGCATTTAAAACAAATCCGTTTTCTATCGATTTGACACTCACACCTATAGTTTTTACCTTGTTTATAAGATGCCAAAACCATATTCTCATCTTCAACTTCAAAAACTGTGTCCACATCTATTTGCCTTTGGATTAAAATGGCCTTCAATTTTCCGAAGTCATTTGACTTTAGAGCCTCAAGGAAATTTCTCTTAACTATCTTGGCAGCTGCAGATTTAGTGACAGGGGTGTTGGTGCCCTCCATCCTTCCTCTCCCTCTGGAAGCTTTGTTGTGATTTATCAGGAGAGTAGCACCAAGCAAACAGGCACAAGCGAGAGCCCACAAACTGTCGGCTAATTTTATCCCAAAGTTATGCTGATCCGTTCTATTTATATAGGGATCATTTCAAACTTCAAAATATCCTTCTTGGCTGTCACTCCCTTTTCAGGTCTTTTAAACTGGTTCTATACTAACTGATTCATTGAAGAATATATTGTGTCAATATCAAGGAAAACCCTCACAACACACTTTGGAGAACGAAATGTCAGTATTATTTCTTCTATGATCAAAGCAATAGTGTAAGATTTAAAAGCTCTTAATGCTTTTTTTTCCTCCCTCAGTAAAAACATCTGGTGCCCAACTGGAGATCCAGCCACTTGCTTTGATTAACCAATAGGCAAAAATGAAAATTTGTTACAGTTGCTGATATGTGCACTCCTGCAAACCTATAATAATTGTGTAACATAAGCCTGTAAAATCAAGCACAGTTGTGCACATTTGAAAACAAACAGAAAGTTTTCAAGTGACGTGGACTTGAAAACTTTCAATGCCAAGAGAGAAAGTGGGGTAGGGTATGGTGGGTATTACTGTTCTAGGTAAAAAAAAAAAAAGACTGAAGAAACAAAACAGCCAACTGCAATGAGTGAATGAACTTTATTTAATGCTGTATTTAAAAAACAGAAAAGAGTATATATTGAGGGCAATTGTGGAAATATGAATATAGATTAGATATTACTTCATAATTTGGAAAAACTATTGATGTTTCAAGGCGTCATGGAGGTATTATGGTTAGGTAGAAACATATTTTTACTCTTAAGTGATGCATTAAGGAGTAAATTGTCATGATGTCTAAATCTTTTCAGATAGTTCACAAATGAAAAAATAATATATGTATGTATGTAAATAATATGTGTGTGCTTATATACACACACTCTTGTGTGTGTGCACATGCAAGTGTGTGGGGGGGCTATGATTAGAGGCAGAGAAACAAAAAAATGTAGCAAAAAGTTGAAAGTTGGCAAATCTAATGAAGGATCTATGGGTGTCTGTTATATTATTTTTTCAGCTTTTCATTTTTTTTTAAAGTTTATTTATTTTGAGAAATAGAAAAAAAAAAGCACGAGTGGGGGAGGGGCAGAGAGAGAGAGAGAGAGAGAGAGAGAGAGAGAGAGATTGGGAGAGATAGAATCTCAGGCAGGCTCTGTGCTGTCAGCATGGAGACTAATGTGGGGCTGAGATCACCACCTGAATGGAAATCGAGTCAGACACTTAACTGACTGAGCCATGCAGGTGCCTCTCAGGTTTTCTAGAAGTTTGAAACTTCTTCAAATAAAAAGTTAGACAGAGAAATAGTCAAATTTTAAATTTATAAATCATTAAACATTAGAAAAATGATGACAGTAAGTATAAATCTGAATGCAGTGAAATCACATCTTATATATTGTTGGTAAGAGTCAAAACTGGTGCAAACTTTTTGCAGAATAATTAGCAACATGAATTTAAGAAAACTTAAAATGATAATACTAAGCATTTGGTTCTTAGGATTTACTTAAGGATGTAAACATGGGTGCATACCATAGCACAATTTGTTAATTTATTTTATTAATGTGTTACATAAATACAAGAAGGTGGAAAGGGACAAGTCATAAACATACAGTTCGTTACATTTTTAAGAAGTGAACGCTCCCATGTGATGGACCTCCATATCAAACCATAGAATCGTCCAAACACACTTGAAACACTTTTTATGTCTCTTTCGAATCAAAACACTCACCTGACTCCCCAGTGACAACCATTGTCTTGACTTCTAATCCTGTAGATTCATTTTGCTTGTTTTTTAATGTTTAAATGTTTTGTTAATATTCTTTTTTTAAAAAAATTTAATGGTTATTTTTGACAGAGAGAGAGACAGAGAGAGAGAGAGAGCCAGAGAGAGAATGGGGGAGGGGCTGAGAGAGAGAGAGGGAGACACAGAATCTGAAGCAGGCTTCAGGCCCTGAGCTGTCGGCACAGAGCCCGACGCGGGGTTTGAACCCACAAACCATGAGATCATGACCTGAGCTGACGTTGGATGCTCAACCGACTGAGCCACCCAGGCGCCCCTAAATGTTCTGTTAATATTCTTAATTTTTAAATCTTCAAGCCTAACGTGGTATAAAATATTTCGCCTGAAAAGGATGGACAAATGAATATAAATGTATGTGTGGGTAATTACATTGTTAATAATAAAAAAAAGTTCTTGGAAGAAATCTAAATGACCAAGAGTAGAAAATTTCATAAACAAATTATGACATAATCATGTAATCGAATACTCTTCAGTCATTATGATTATGTAGATATATGCTTATTAAAAAAGTCTGAGATAAACAATTTATAAAATAGTATGCATAGTATAAATATCTTTAAAATATCTATATTTATATGATGTACAAATATGTATTATTATATGCTTATATAATTTGTATATTATATTATATATGCTTATGTAGTTTGTATATATTTGTATAATATACAAGTATATAAATACATATACTTTATGCACATATAGGAAGAAAAGTCTATAAGCATCTATTTGCAAAATATCACCCACTTTTATTTCCTAGTGGTAAGATTACATCTGATTTTTTTTTATCTCTTTCTTATTTTCTGAATTCATCTACAATAAACATATTACATAATACATAAAAAGTATTTCTGTATATGTATATAGGTAACATATTATTAATAAGGATAACTTGTTAACTCAGAATAACTACTTAGTGCGAATGAATGAATAAATAGCAAATGAAAAAAGAATTATTAACTGATTATTTCCAAGGTCCTTAGTACTGTGCTAGGTGGCAAATAAGGTGCAGCTGTTCCTTTTATGTCCATACGGGCAACTCACATAGAGGAATAGCATTTATTGATATGTTTTGTCCCTTTTTGACAAAGCTAAGAGAAAAAAACATCTCTGGTGGAGGAAACAAAGAGATCCAGAAGTTGTGCACTTTTGGAGGATAATTATTGCTGGAAAATTCCACCAAAATGCAATCTATGTAAAATGAAGACTAAATTTCACAACAGGTGGAGAAAACTCATTTTAAATTCATCTTAAAAAATAAAAGCAAAAATTATGAGGAATATTTTTTCACCTAATATTTAACAAAATTTAAGTGGACAGAAGCTATGTGTAAGTTGTAAGACCACAAAATAAAAAAGAGGCACCTGGGTGGCTCAGTCAGTTGGCCGTCCGACTTTGGCTCAGGTCATGATCTCACAGTTTGTGGGTTGGAGCCCCACATCGGGCTCTGTGCTGACAGCTCAGAGCCTGGAGCCTGCTTCGGATTCTGTGTCTCCGTCTCTCTCTGCCCCTCCCTGGCTCATGCTGTCTTTCTCAAAAATAAATAAATATTAAAAAAAAAAAAAAAGACCACAAAATAAATTGTCTACCATTTCCTGGGTAAGATAATTTTTCTGATCAATTTTGTAACAACATGAAGCAATATCCTGTATCTTTGGAGTGACTTTTGTCAAACTGATATAAAAAGGATCATTTTTGCAAAAAGTATTCAAGGGCTTCATCAGTTTTGCCAAGGGCCTGTCTTCATCCTTGGATACTCCAATGACTTTCAAACACAGTTGCTAGAATTCCCGCTGGAGCACTTATCAACTCCTTTTGTTTTCAGACTCTTCTTATTCAGTTATTAACAGAAATGACCCTACCAAATCCTCATTAGCAAATGGTTTTGTATGAGACTGGGCAATTCTCTTACATTTTCATCAATTTCCTGATGTCTTACCTCTTGTACAAAATTTGCAACTTCACTTTGCAACAGACATCAGATAGTGAGTGAGCTATGGACTCAATAGTCAAGGATATGTTCTCAGATTTGAGTTTGCCACCTTATGACCCTAGGGACTGAGATAACTGACAATCAGTTGATAGGCCCCACAACTCTTAACAGTAATAAAGTTTTAATCTAACCCTACATTCCAAATTTTACAGTTTTCTGCTTTCAAGAAGATACAATGAGCTTAGGGGAAAGGGAGGCAAATACCAGTGAATATGGAAAAGAAAATACAAGATAAAATGTAATTCTCACATCCTGGTTCACAAAGCAATCCATTCCGTTATTGGAAAATTAAAGTTGGTATTTTTGTTACATTGAGCCAAAATTGCCTATCCATAATTTTTTCACTGGGTCTAATTATGAACATGCAATCATACACTTATTTCATTTTCATCTTTGATGAATTTCTAACATTTGAAAACAGTATCCTATCCCTCATCAGTCATTTTTTCCCTCAATTAGTATCAACTCTTCCTTATTTGGGGTGTTTTTCAGAATTCTCTTGTCCTACCTACTCTCTTCTGGATCCTCTCTAGTTTATTGCAGAATGCCGCTCTTAAATTTGGGGGCCTAAAATGGAATATAATATGCTAGAGGGAGCTGAAAACTAAGGGAGTATGATGGAGGTCACACAGCGACTCTTTGCTTTTGTTGAAATTGCATTGTGATTCCTTAAGGGCACTTTGCAAGTCTGCCTTATCTTATAGTTGTAATTTCTTCAACAGATATTTATTGAGCACCTACCATGTGCCAGACATTTATTCTGAGCACTGGAGATACATACAGCTGTGAACAAAAGAGATCAAAGTCCCTGCCCTACAGGATTTAGCATTGCTGATGGACTGAAGTGAAAATGGAAGTCCCCAAATCTTTCCAAACTCCTCTACACCAGAATTTGTCACAAAGCTGCAGATTCACTAAATTTCATAGAGAAGCAATGCGGTTTGTTTATATTCAATTAGTTAATCCGATCCTCCCTTTATGGGTTTTTCACCTTAGAGGCAAACGGAAGGACAACTTAATTTTAGTCCAACTTAATATGTTAAGCCCTATTCAAATTTTTAGCAGTCTCTTTAGGTAAATGCTCAGTCGCTACGGATTAAATTCTCTATTTTGGGGAGTTCTAACTTTCCTCTAAGATGGTTTCTGGAAATACGGGATATGTTAATAAGAATAATGTTCAAAATACTAATATTTAACAACCGGCATCAGTTAGAAGAGGCTTTGATCATAAATAATCAACAGGGCCAGACTAGTGTGTGCCAGATGAATATCAGTCAGGGGTAGGAGTGTAGCTTATATGATCTCATGGGAGGAGAAGGAGTCCTCAGATGGACTCATTGTCCTGGGAGCCCTCCTTGATTTCCATGGCAGAGTGGCACAGTGGCTCCTCTAAATTGTTCTTGACTGTATTCAGATTTCTGGCTCCCACCAATGGAGCTCGTGATCCTGGTCATTTGTCTCCAAACGTGATGTCTTCAAACACTGCAGCCTTTTGGCTAGGTTACTGCAATGCATACAGAGGAAATTCCAAGTCCTCTCTCCAGGCACCCTGCCACCCCCTCACACTTCATGGGGAATAGCAGCTTTGGATAGCCTTTTTCTTATCACCTTTTTAGGGCAAGAATAGACATGGACCTTAGCTGATGGCTGGAGTTCTCCAAGGAATCTACATGCTTCCTGATGCTGGCCATTAATCTCTGTCCTTAGACAGGAATTTCTGGTTGTTTCTAAATCCCCTCCCCCCTCCACTGCTCCACCAAAGTTCACCCCTGGAAGAACTATTAGGTACCTGAACAGGGATGAGAACACGGCATCTAATTCCTCTATCAACCTGTATTTCTCCTCCTAGTCCCTCCAGAAGTCCAGCCTCCTGGCTAGAAAGGTCCAGTCTTAGATATTTTGCTTCCTTTTTAACTTTACCTTTTTCCTCCTAGCAAGCTTGACCTCCCTCCATAGGTAGAAAAGTTGTCATCTTTGCATTGTGGAAGAAACTCCATGATCCTGAGTTCTTTGGGCATGGTCCTTGATATACAAAAGGAGATAAAGTGATCTAGAAAAAAAAAAAATCCTTGTTTTCTTAATGCCTGCTTTTCACTAATGTCTTTCTAAAAGTCAACATTGGGACTAAATTTGATCAATGGCCCATTTATCCTAGGTTGTTCTGTACTTTCTCTCCTTGGGTTGATAAACCTCTCAAGACTTGGCCCTGAAAGCTACAAGAAACATGATTTTCAAATAAATAAAAAAACATTGCTGTTAATATTTGGAAACAAGTTTACAATTTCAACTTAAAGAAAGAACTTACTTTTTCCCACAGAAGCTATTTCAGTCCCATCTCTTGGCCATAAAAATAAAAAATCTAAACCTTGTGGAATAATTTGAGGAAACAAAGCAAATTTCCATGAAGAAATGTATAAAATGGAGAAAGTTACCTGTATTATTATGCTAAAAAAATCAATCAGTGACCAATCTACTTGAGCAGCAGAGGATAAAACTAAGAGATAATCACTTGCACTTACAAAACAAACAGCAGTTTAATTACATTGCCCATCAAAGTCATTCTAACATATAGGAAGCAATGTGACCAAAGCTAATGAGACAGACTTGAGAGCTGCTTACATTGTCCACACCACTGCTTCAAGTCACCATATCTCCAGGCCTCAGGAGGCCAGATTTCACAGTGGTCACGTTTCATGCTGTCCATCCAGGCCTGTCAGAAACCCCTGTCTCTTCAGCTTTTAAAAATGAAAACTCTTCAATCTGTAGATGAGTTTTTTATTAGTATTTCACAACACGCCCAGGACAGTGTCCTCTGTCCTTGGAACAAAATGAAGAGCTCTCCGACAAGGTGATGATATTGTGGCAAGTGGCCCAGAAGACCCTCTTGTACTCTCTGGGGACCTACGGGGGAGGCAGCGGCCACAGAAGCCTGGCTGCTTGTTTTCTCGATGTCTGTGCACAACAAAGTCTGGCCACTCATAGTGTCTTCTCTGGAACACAAATAGCTCCTTGGTCCTTTATGGCATGTAAACATCAATTTGATGCTACTCAGCCAGCAATTACCTGTCAAATGCAGTCAGAGGGAATAAATTCAATGCCAAGGCTTCTCAAATATACCTACAAAAGCCAAAATTTCTATGAAAACAGACCCCACTGGGCCTCTCTGACTCTCCCGGGCAGATGAATTAGGATGTCCTTGCCATCAGCTCGCAAAGATGGTTGATAGGATGCTCCGACAATCCCTTCCTTAAGGGATACTTAAGTCAGGCATGTAACATTGTACTCATTACATGTCACCTTGTTTTGTTTGCTATTGCTTCATTTGTGTTAGTGTTGATGCTCTGTATAAAGAGCTTTTGGGTTTAGGCGACACCAACACATGGAACTGACTTAAACATTAAAGAAGACTTATTTGTTCACATAATGGGCAATTTCATTTGTGACACGAGTTTCAAGAGAGCTCTGATCCAGGGGTCTACACTGTCAACGGGGGTCTTGCAAGTTGGTGGTAGTGTTAGTAGCAGAACTATAACTGTTACCATTATTTCTAGCTTACAGATTAGGAAAATCAAGGACCAAAGACTGGAGGTGAATTATTCAAGGTCAAATGGCAAATGAGTAAGAGATCCAAGACTCAAGCCTACATCCTGAGACTCCCAAAACCAATGTAGCTATTGAACTAAGACTTTGTATAGTTTTGTTTAGGTTAATAACAGGCATTATATTATGATCATTGAGTACCCTAGGGAAAAAAATCTGCTTACATTTATCCCTTAATTCGATGGGAACTTTTTGTGGGCCAGGCACTATTTGGCAATCTCTTGCTACATCACGAATAACCCCAAAATGTTTAAAGCACCAATAATCATACGTCTCATGGTTTCTGTGGGTTAAAGCTACAGACAAGGCACAGTGAGAAAGTCTTTTCTCTGCTACATGATATTTGAGGTTTCAGCTGAAAGACTCAAAGGCTAAGAGTTAGAAGATCCCCTTTTAAAATGGCTTGGTCATTTGGCTAACAAGTTGGTGCTGACAGTTTGGTTCCTGTCCATGGACTCCATGGTGCTGCTCAAATGTCCTCATGATATAGCAGCTGGCTTCCCCCAGCATGAAAAATCCAAGAGAGTGAGTCAAGAGGTGCAATTCCTTACTTTATCTAACCTAGGAACTTGTACACTGCCATTTCTAACATGTTCTGTTTGTCACACTGAGCAGCCTGATTTAGTGTGAGTGGGGATAAAAGAGAGACATGGTCACTGGGAAGTGAGAATCACTTGGGTGATTAGCTACCAGTAGTGATTCTCCTCCACGCTGTAGATACATGCAAAAAGTTTGTACTTACGGAGCTTGTAGCTAGTAAAGGCAATCAGACAATTTAAAAAAAAAATTTTTTTTTCAATGTTTATTTATTTTGGGGACAGAGAGAGACAGAGCATGAACGGGGGAGGGGCAGAGAGAGAGGGAGACACAGAATCGGAAACAGGCTCCAGGCTCAGAGCCATCAGCCCAGAGCCCGACGCGGGGCTCGAACTCACAGACCACGAGATCGTGACCTGGCTGAAGTGAGACGCTTAACCGACTGCGCCACCCAGGCGCCCCGGCAATCAGAAAATTTAAAAAGATCAGACAGTAAAATACATAGTTTGCCAGGGGGTAATACATGCCACTGAGCAAAATAAACTCGGGAAGGTCTAGGGTCATGGCCCACCCTGTAAGTCACTCTTGGTTAGATTAGAAAAAGGTGTGCTCCCCTGGGCCAATAAATAAGGAAAAATCTGCTGTACTCTCAAGCTGGTCCTGGGAAGATATTATGGTCCTGGAAAGCATTACAATTTCAAATATATGATCAGAGGCATCCTCATTTTCCCTGAACAAAAACTTGAAGGAGGTGTGAGACCGAGTCATGCTGATATCTAGGGGAAGAACTTTCTGGGTCACAGGAGCTGGAGATGTTAAGGCCCTGAGATAGGGAAAAAGAGGTGGCCCTAAGAGGCCATCTTTATTTAGATGCTTCCACCCCTTTTAGGTTATTTTTGAAGTTCAATAAAGCTTAGGAGTGGAACTGATGGATATCCATTTATTTCAGTTTATCTGCTTCTCAAACCCAAGTGCAATTCAATTCTCTCAAAGTTTGGCCTAGGACAACATCTTCATATTTACTGTTATGTCTGGCCTGATACCTAGTAGTATCTCCAAACCGGCTTAGAACTGATGATAAGCTTATTATTTTCCACAGATAAGCAGTAAAGGGCGTATTTTATTTTATTTGTGGGTATTCTATACTGAAGTGGAGCAAACACATGCAAAAAAAAAAAAAAAAAAGTCCAAACCATAGTAGGGTTCCAATTCTCTATCTTCCAAGGCCACTATGTCACCCTTGATATTGGGGCATGGCAATAAGATTATAACAGAGACCTAAAAAGCAGTAGAATTAGAACTATGCTTGTATAACAATGCAGATCAATTCTCTGTGTTAAGCATACTATTTCATGAGAATAATTCCCAGGGTTGTTAAGAATCCAATGAAATGATATATATAAACTTGCTTTGTACATTGTAAAGCATTTTCAAAGCATTACAGGATTTCTATCGCTGCCTTTCATATCACTAGAATAGCAGGGCATCACAACTGTCCCAAGAAAGACTATATGGTGTTACCGTAAAAGAGCCTTGGATTGGGAAACCTGTATAGTGTTCCCAGCTCTGGTGATTATTAGCTGCGTGTTTGAATAACTGAAAATATTTCTCAGGGACTCAGTTTCTTCTAAGTAAAATAAAACCTACTAGACCCACTTCTCAGCTTTTAGTTTTTTTCTCTCATTGAGTATATAGTGTCTCCTGGATATTGGCAAAGCTCGACAATGTTGTACAAGGGCAGAAGTTTTGGCTATGATTTTCTTAACGGGCTGCCCATCACCGTTGCCCACAGACAGGCTCGGGTTCCATCTTCAACCAGTGGGGGTCGCTGGAAGAACTCTCAAAACTCTGCCAGTTGTAAAGTTTTGCGCATCTATACCCTTGGTGGTAATTACAAACCGGAAGTGTGGTTAGCTTGAAATCTGTTTTTAAAAATCCCACGAAGGGCTGAACCGATTGCTCTGTAAACAGGGTCCAGAATCCTACTCAAGCACATCTTCGCTTAGAACTCTGTGGCCTGGCATCACTCACTTTGGAACGCTGAAGTGATTGTTCGGCCACTGCTGCACACTAATTGAAACTGGTATCAGCGAACAAGCCAGCTGTCTTTTCGTGTAAGAGTGTTTAAACTGAATTCGTAGCGAGTCGCTAAGCTTTCCTGGAGCATCTTGGTCACTGGCAGGATGTTACATTGTTCTCTTTCATTTGCTTCCTTTATGGGTGGCAGATGACAGAATGGCTGAATGGACACAAGTATTAACCAAGCTCTAGTCCACCTGAATTTTGACAGACTATATATTTAATGTCATCGTTGACTGTGAAAGACAAGGTTTCTTGAGATAAAACATCCTGCGCACCCAGAGGGGCATTAGCTTTGTGCTCTAGGTCGCCTAGCAACTGACCTGCGTTTACATGCCCTTCCACTTTAAATATCAACACCAGCTTGTATTTCCATCCCTCACCCTGCTATGCACATCACAAAATCAACTCCGGGGAATAATTTGTCATAATTTTGTCTCATCAGAACATTAACCTCACGATTGTGCTCCAAGCAGTATTTGAATCCTCTTTCCACTCTTGACAAATTTATAAAGCAGAAGATGTAGTTAGGAAAGAAAATTGCCCTTCCCTTTCAGGTGTTAAAGACATCAGACTGTTCTGAATTGTCTTTACTAACATTCTGGAACGTTTTTTAAGACCTACAGCTCTCAGAAGCCAGGAAGCTGTTTACCAATTTGAAAGATTCATCAAGTTTATTTTCTATCTGTGGAGATACCTAAACTATGAATGCCCACAAAATGCATGAAAGCCGTTTGCCCTGGAACGTGCTGAGCACAACACATAATCTCTGGGTTCTTGCAGAGAAAATTTTGCATGATGAGTCATGCAGACAAAGCTTCAGTTAGGGCTGCAGGGGGGGGGGGGCGGAGAGGAAGAGAGAGCATATTTACAGGAAAATCATAGGGAAAGAAAAACAACATTCTAGCTTTTTAAAGAGCTTGTTTACTTGTCAGGTCAGAATCACAGAATTAACTGGAAAACGGTTTTGACTTAAGTGTACCAAACCTACTCCATTTAAGAAAGCACTGAGGCAAGGTAGCTTATGTGCCTTGCTCAGGATTACATAATTAGTGGCAAACTGGAGGCTCTGACCTAGGGTCAAGTTTCATAGTTCCAGCTTTCAGACCACATGATGCTACCTCCAGACAGTTCCCTACCTCTCATCTCTCTCAATGGACTTCATGGTGTGCAGAGAGAATGTTAGTTTACATGATAAAGACTTTCTACTGTCTTTAAAGTGGATAAATTTATGAACACTTGACAAATTCATAAAATAAACAGGATCATTTATTATTTTGTATATGTGATAATTTTTAATCTGGTCACTATATACATGGGGGTTCAAAAACAGACACAGAATTAGTCCCCTGGAAAATATCTTAACGATGCTGCTTTAGAAATGAATCAACAAATCCAGCTTCAAACAACAAAGCACATTTTAAAGCCGCAAATATTTCTCTGGAGAGAGCATCAAAATTAAAACCCTGTTGTCTTTTATCAGCTGTCCTTACCACATCAGGCCGCATGATGGCAGTGTTCCTCGGCAAATGAACCCGGAGGAACAGCTGCAGGATCCCTGAGGGGGAAAAAAACCAAACTTGAGCCAATGCAGATAAAACGTGATCTAGATTTAATCGCAAATATAGATTAAAATTTGGGGGGGGGGGGTCTTATCCACATAAACCATATCTTTCCTTATCATATTTTCCTAACAATGAATTTCGCTGTTCAGAATTTTCCACGGGTTTATGATGTTATAGATGAATTTCAAGACACGAGCCGCTAACAAATACATAAATATAAATTAAACGTTGTTTGGGGGGAGGGGTTGTCCATTTCTTGTTTGTTTTCACCGCAGTGGTATTAAGGACACTAATAAACTAAATACATTTTGTACCGGGTGTCTTCAGATTCTTTCTAGACCGTTATTGTTTTAGGAGTCTCTGTCTCTGGGTGTGGGAAAGCAAGACAAGCTTGCTTCTCATGCTCACAATTTTCCTCTTAGGCTGAAAATATTCCCTGTAAGACCAGAGTGAGATTTCCTGAGTCTCTTCTAAAAAGGCGTGAAGCCACAGATGGAAGTTAAAGCAGCAGCTACTGTCAGTCAAGGCCCCAGGCAAGACTGTGAAATCAAAGATTTGTTCCCGTTTCCCAGCCCCGGTCCTTTCTAGTGTCTATACGCTGCCCTTGATAGCTCCAGGGGGTAAAAGAGCTAGGCTTGTCCTCGGGATCTTCCTTCTATTTCTTGATCCCTCCTGGGTGGATTTTGTATTTTCAACCTGGGTTGTAAGCTTTCTATAAATCTTACAAAGAATGCATGTTGGTTACCTGCGAGGGAATATTTGGGGACAAGCAGGCAATGTACCTCTAACTCATAACAGCTAATAGCCTTGACCAAAAGCTATCCGATGACTCTCTGGGCTTGGTGGGTAGCCCTGTGACTCCATTCCACAATGCAACAACTATTGACGGAGTTATTATTGTGTCGGGCACTGTGATAGGCGTGGCAGAAAGATGAGTAGGAAGCAGCCCCTGATCTCAACAACTTATGGTCCAATCAAAGAAATCAGATAATACTGGCTACACAAGAAGGCAGAATAAGCTATACATACTGTGGAGGAAATACCAAACACAGGAGGGGAGGGGCTGGGGCATTATACAGGGAGAGCTCACACCTTCCAGTTGAAGGATCAAGAAAGATTTCATAAAGGAAATGATAACTGACATAAGATTTTGTTGGAAACCAAGAAACTAGGGTGACTTGATACATTTGATCACGCCTTGGCACCATCCAGAAATGTACTCGCCCCTAAATCTCCACTTATCAAAGTCTCTTCCCTGTCTTATGTCAACTGTCCTGCATGCAGAGGGTGAGGGCATAGGGGAGAGAATGGTAATCCAATTTCACTATAATAAGAAGTATGTGAACAGGAGAAGATAACATTGGAAACATGACTTGGGTCTATATATATGGGGGGGGAAGACTTGAATTCAAATAGAACAGTTGATATTAAATTCAGCCTATAGTGGGAATCACTAAAGCCTGCCAATACTCTGGGTTGTAATTTTACTTCCAAATTCGATTTCCAGTTGGGCATGAGGAGGGACTATTAAGGAAAGATAGTCATTAAACATAATTTATCATCTGTCTATTCCATTGCTGCCTGGATTATGACAGTGGTTCTCAAATTTTAAGATATTTCAGAATTATCAGGAAGGCTGCTGTCCCCCTCCCAAACTTCTGATTAAGTTTGGATGAGATCTGAGGATTTGTTCAATGTCAGTACTGCTGGCCTGGGGAACACACTTAAAGAACAGGTGGTTTATGGGCTCTGTAGGATATTTGCTAGGTTAGAGAAAGCCACCTGATTCTAAGGGTCATACTACAAAAATACTTAAGTCTCTCTTCCTTAATTATTGTTTTTAAATTTCAATGATCAGGAACATCAGATAATTTTTTTTTTTTTTTGTCTTAACCACAGTCCTATTTGGGATAAAAAAACATTCTACTACTGAAAACATGGTATGCATAATGATATAATTTTTCTAAATTTGTTTTATTTCCATCACAGACCTCATTGATTTGCAGCTGTATGTTAAGAAATCATAACCTGTTACGGGGGATTAGAATAACTTAGAATATTGAAAAGATATATACAAAAACAATAAAGACACAAGAAAAACATTTACATGATAATGAGTGAGACAACAGATGATCCCATTTGGTAAATTTTATTTCTTTAAAATACTAAAACACACAAGTTATTATTAAGTACTACCACTATGTATATCCTACTTTTGTATTTGGTAAAAAAAAAAAAAAACAAAGAAAAATGCAAATAGCTAAGAAAAAAAGATATATATATATGTATATATATATATACATATACACACACACACACATATATATATATATATACATATACACACACACACACACACATATATATATATATATATATATATATATATATGGATGAGGCAATCATTAACGTGAATAGGTGAGAAAAGTTAAGGCTAAAAAAGTGCAGGACACTTAGGCTCTTGAGAGCTAACGGGAGGTCAGGAAAGTGTATAACCTGACCATGTGATCTTCAGTCTGGGCCAGAGCAGTCATGGGTGTATCTCGACTTTTAGCAAATATCACATGTAAAAATCCAACATTACAGAAAAGGTCAGGGTTCATTGAATGTTATGACTTTATGACTTCATTTTACAGTTGAGGAAAGTGAAGTCTAAACATAACCAATATGCCCAAAGCCACCCAGTTTCTTCTTTCCATCCCCCAGCCCACCTAACCGGATAGCCAGTGTGAGTAAATACCCATCCCCTCTCCCATGTCCCACACCATTCAGCGGCAAAGACCACAGAGCGGCATTTGCTTACGCCAGCCCTAGAGTCCCTCACTATTGTTCCCCATCTGTTGGCTCTGTCTCTCCAACAATGATTGCAAATGCCTCAAAAACAGGAGCCGCTTCTTCATCCCTTTCCTGAATTCCCTATGGATACATTAAGGGGCTGATTATTCCGTTTATATATATAAAAAAAAATCTCCAAATTAGAAAAGCACCCACAATAGGATCTGTATTCTATAAGCTCTTTCAGGTTGCAAGAGCAAGGGAGATCAATTGTGCTTCCCTCGTTAATGGGGGTTTATTGTGAGGACAAACAGGACGCAGACTCAGCAGCTGCACACACAGCCGGGCCCCACCGGGAACTCCTCACTGCGTGTTATTGTCCCGGATGAACCTGTAGCTCTTGCGGCCGGCCGAGCAGCTGCTCTCCTAACTTAACTGCTTACCCTCTCTGTGCCTCGGGTCCTTCACCTTTAAAATGGAGATAATAATAATAATACCTACCTCGCTGGCTTGTTGTGAGGATTAACTAGGCTGACGCATGTAAAGCCCTTACAAGGGTGTCTGGGGCATAGTAAATGCTAGAAGATGTTAGCCGTCATTATTAATTCAGCGTAGCCCCACAGATCTTGAATATAAGGGTTTGGACTCCTCTGAATGAGAGAGACACAGAATTCCCTTTCTGTCTTCTTTGAGAAGATGGCTTTTTTTCCCCCCTTATAGTTTCTGTTCATTGGTATCATTGCTGCCCTGGTGGAGAAAATCAGCTCACTACCCTTCACTTCAGAAAAGGCCTCGGAGCAACCGATTCCATGGAAACTCGCCATTGGTGAGCATTTGTTTATTCTAGTGCCAGACTGCTCAAGCATTGAGAGAGGAGATAGAGGACTTATCAGATTGGCTTCCTTGTACCGAGGCAGTTTGATTTTCTCTACAAGTTCTGGCAAATCTTGACTTAACCATAGCATGCCTAAAATATGCAAATACCGTGGGATGGCAAACACAAATTTCCAGGAGGACCCGAGTTGGAATTTTATACGTAGACTTATGTTACTCTGCAGGGGCCCTCCTTGGGGTCAGCTACAAATCTAGCTGAGGTTAACAGTGTTTTATCATTCTGCAAAGAGGCTCTCTTGTAGTTAACCTTGCTGTTGAATTTGGAGCCTGTCCTGAGCCTTTTTGCTCCAGGCTATGCACGTGGACCTTGGCAGAGCATCATTAAAGCCCCTATTAGTGAGAGCTGACTGCTTTCCCCTGTGAGGAAAAGTATTACATTGCAGTAAAATGCAAATCCACTAACAGGCAACTGCAGATTTATAGCACTGCAGTTCCACAGGAATCACAGGGAAATAGAATCTTCTCTCCCCTGGTAGATCAGAGCTACAGACTTCTCCAGATTGCTCAGGATTTCCACGTAGGACTGGCTACATAATTTGTGGGACCCGAGTGCAAAACAAAAATGCAGGAACCTTTTGTTCAAAAAGTAAGACTTTCAAGACGGTGACAATAGAGCATTAATCCAAGTGCTGGGTCATTCAGACTCCAGGGTCCTGAGCGACTGCCCAAGTCACGTGCCCATGAAGCTGGATCTGATTCCATGTGTCACTGAAAAATAACAACACTTTCCATGTGATTTAGACACATCATATGGCCTATGGGGAGACAACCTTGTTTGCCTAATTCCCTCAGCCCTAGGCACAACAACAGGATGGGGGGGGGGGGGAGAATCAAAATGGCCTGTGTTGTTGTGCCTCTGCCTACTTTTATTACTGATATTGTAAGTCCCCCCTCCCCCCACCAAACACACACACAAGCACACATACACACACATCTCCCTTTGCTGTGCGTCTCAGGGCACCGACACTCCTCCTCTGGTCCTTGTGTTTTTCTGCTTGGCATCCGGTAAGAGATCAAATGACACAATGCTTAAAATCATGGACTCAATACTACTGCTAATTGTGCATCCCTGGGCAAGTCACTTAATCTTTCTGTGCCTCAGTTTCTTTATGTATAAAAATGAGGATAACAATAGTACCTACTGGAGAGAGCATAATATGTTAGCACACATAAAATTAGATTTGTCCTTGGCTCACTATAAGTGGTCTAGAGTTTTAGCTGTTATGAACCTGCCACTTTTGATCCCGCTGTAGCCACTCTTCTGTTGCTACCACCACTGTCGTCTGGACTCCTACAGTGCATGTTGGGCCATTCACTTATTGAACAAGAGGGCATTGGGCCAGGACTCCAAATTCATTAAAGGACCAACATTTAGACAGTTGTTTTTATTTCCAGATAAGGTTAGATATGCACAGTCACAGAGATACACTGACAGTATTGGAAGGTCCCCTGCTGCTCTTACAAACGTAAAAACCATTTTAAGTGCAACACAACACAATTTTGGCATTTCTTCATTCTTAAATGTATTGGAGGCCGAAAAAATGAAGGGGGGCCTGCTCAAGGGGGTGTCCAAGGCCATTGGCAGGACCACTCCTGACCTTCCTCTTCTTTCCCTTGGTTAGAAAGGCAAGACTGGAATCCACACTGTTTTGCAAATGAGGGACCCCAACAGGAAAGAGATGGTAAAGGAACACGGGGTTAAGAATATATGTTTCTTCTGAGTCATGGCTGCTGGTGGTCAGGCAGGATATATACTTCAGCAAACAGCAGTAAGAATGAAGCCAAAGAGGAAAGGAAAAAGGGAGATGTTTCAAAGAGGTCATCAAGAACTAAATCACTCTGGTATCAAGGAAGGCCGAAAATGGAAACGTGACATAAATGGGAGTTGACTTTAAGGAGCTAGAGGAAAACAGAAATTGAGCTCACACTGTAAACAGGATGCTATACTATGAGTTGTGTGAATTTCTTTCTCTTGGTTAGTGACAGATTGGAAAGGAATTTTTTTTTTATTTTTTTTTAACGTTTATTTATTTTTGAGACAGAGAGAGACAGAGCACGAATGGGGGAGGGTCAGAGCGAGAGGGAGACACAGAATCCGAAACAGGCTCCAGGCTCTGAGCAGTCAGCACAGAGCCCGGCGCAGGGCTTGAACTCACGGACCGCGAGATCATGACCTGAGCTGAAGTCGGACGCTTAACCGACTGAGCCACCCAGGCGCCCCTAAAAAGAAGAAAGGAATTTTAAATGAAACATGGAAATGTCTTTCCTGATGGGGGGAAAAAAAGAAAACCCCAGCTTTCATTTCTATTGAGTTCATGGATGGGCAGAGCTTTGAGACGTGCTATTATGTAACTGGGAGCATTATCAGCCCTCCAGCTTACATTCAGCCCTCACAGCTGCAAGGCGTGTCCAACCAGCAAACAGGAAATGAGAAAGGAGCCTCCACTGCAGCGGTCAGCAAGGTTTTACCAGCCTCTGGGAGGCGCCCAGGGAGACAGAGAATCTTGAGCAAATGTGATCTCTCTGCTTTATAGATAAAAAGAGAATTTTATTGCGCAAGGCTTATAAACGTGGCCTTGGCAACACGTGTTTGTTCATTTGTTTAAAACTTTTAATGGGAAATTGTATTTTATTTGCTTAGATCTGTGCATTTCAAGAGTCTTTCAAAAAGCGTAAAAGAGCTCTTATTGCAGCATAAAGATCAAAGAGAGTTGATTTCCTCCCATAGCTATTTCTTACTTTTTTTTTTTTTTATTCTGGAATGTTATTTTCTTCTTCTTTTCACAAATGGTGCCCAGAATGAAAAAGCAATCTGTATTTAAATGTTTGCATTATATTTCTTTTGGAATTCAAGAAATTGTGTGTGCCCAGGCATTTAGGGGTCAGATTACACTTATAAGAAAACTAGAACAAATATTCAGAAATTGTATACCTGCAATTTGAGGGCAATGTGTTCAAAATTAAAAAAAAAAAAAAAAAAAGAAACTTTTTCCAAGAAGAGGCTCTGTGCACAGGATTGGGATGGGGCTACTCTGATTCAGAATCTGTTGCCATAGCGACCGACCTGGGTGCCTCCTGGGCTCTGTAAGGGAGGCTGGTGTGGTAATTATATAAGCTGAAGCGATGCTGAATAACCCCAGGAAGGCAGGACCGCCACAGTGCAATTTCTAGGAAACCACTATTTTAAAATTCATACATCATAATGCCTTCTCCTTTTATATGGAAATGTACCTTCTTAGTATTTTTTTTGTATATCAATCTGATAAAACTGATATAGTGGACAATAAAATTCACTAAATCTTGAATATAAGAAGTAAGCCACATGGACCATATTGTATACTCATGAATTTGTTTCCAACAGTTCCATTTTTTTATGAATGAACACTGAACTAGCAATTAAATGCCTTACTTTTTCTCATAATATGCCACATGCAACTTGGTCCTTTTCTTTAATATGTAATATATAATAATTATAAAGTATAAGCAGGTGATTGCTTAGAACGATAAATCAATGCCATATTTAACTAGATAAACAAGTTAAATAGGCTAAGCATGAAGGGCAATTAATACACATTTGTCAATGAAAAATATATTTAAGAAGAGGAATTCATACAAATGTTCTCCTTCTTTATCACATTTTACGTTTCACATTGCCGCATGTCATAAACCTTCTAGGAGAGAGATAATTACTTGACCTATAGGAAATTGGTTTCTGGTGATGATGTAATGTTATTTCTTCATTCAACAAATAGTTATTTATTGAGAAAACTAAATCTTTCACCTTGAACAAATCTTTTCACTTCCTCAGGCCATCATGTTCCCCATCTGTAAAATAAAAGTTTGTACTGAGGGTCTTTCCAGCTCAATCATTTCATCGTTCCAGAACTCACAAGATAAAATAGTCTGTCTATCAGTCACTTAGAACTCTTACTTTGAGTGAGAAAACCACTATTTATTCAATATCCATCGTATCCTGACACTGAGCCAGACATTTTACTTATTTGACCTATGGCACTGTAATCCACTTAAGAAATGAAGAGACAGGTCGTATGATTTTAATCTGTCCAACTCAATTTTTTTTAACGTTTATTTTTGAGAGAGAGAGAGAGAAAGAGAGAGCAAGTGGGAGAGGGGCAGAGAGTGAGAGAGAGACAGAATCCAAAGCAGGCACCTGGCTCTGAGCTGTCAGCACAGAGCCCCATGCGGGGCTCTGACCCACAAACCGTGAGATTATGACCTGAGGCAAGTCGGTTGCTCAACCAACTGAGCCGCCCAGGCGACCCTCAAATTTTTTCAAATATTTTTTTAATGTTTCTTTGTTTTTGAGAGAGAGACAGAGTGTGTGTTGGGGAGGGGCAGAGAAAGAGGGAGACACAGAATCAGAAGCAGGCTCCAGGCTCTGAGCTGTCAGCACAGAGCCCGACGCGGGGTTCGAACTCACAAACTGCGAGATCATGACCCGAGCCGAAGTCGGACACCCAACCAACTGAGCCACCCAGGTACCCCCTGTGCAACTCAGATTTCACGTGTTGTGCATGGCACCAAGCTGCCCACACACTAGTGAAGGATCTGCAGCTACCTCTATGGCTGGATGATTTTTTGTGAGGATAAAGAAATGGAAAGTATGATTGTATGGTATGTCAAAAACTCCGAGAACACTGTTTTCTTTTTAATTATTACAGAATTCTGGAATCAAAGTATCAAAGTGACAAAAGACTAAATTGAACTCTCATGAGATAGGGACGTCCAGATTCATCCAAAGGCAATGGATGTAGAAAGTAAATGCTGCGTAGTACAATGCTGCGTTGTACAAGTACAACCCTAAAAATGGGACTTGGACATTCGATTACTGTTTATTAGTACCCACTTGAGTCTAGTCATACTCAGAGGATTAATCATGGATCCAGGTCTGATCAATTGAATTTTAGAAAAATTAAATATGGTAAAAAATAATTATTGTAATGAGCACTTAATATGACAGATATGACTCAGTACAGGCTTTCTTCATTAACCTGAGTGTTTTTCCTACTACTCCCCTGAAAGCACTTTCTCTCTCCCAGTATTTGAAGATGAGGCTGATAATGATGCTGCCATTTGGGTGTCTATATTTATTTGCAAAGCCATTGTGTATTCTGCAAGCTCCCTCCATTGCATACATGTTTTTCTGTTCAGTAGTTTTACATACTTTTTATTGAATCGATACTGGCCTTTTCCTGTTCTGCCCAAAGAAGAGGCCCCCCAAATGCTTTACAACTCAGTGAATACAATTCTGTCTCTTTATCTTTGAGATTTTTTTTTTTTGCCTCAAGTCCCAGTGTTATACCCCACCTCGTTTTTTGTTGTGTGAAAGAGTGGTCTGATGACAGATTTCATTTCCCAGAATTTATTACCTATTGTGTATTTTGCTGTTCAGCCACAATGACCCCATCTGCATTTAGGTTGAATGGGGGCCCCACCCTGACCCAATTTAATAAAAAAATAATGAGGCCACTCGAAGCTCATAGATGTGTCAGCACTATGAAAAGGGTCTATAATCAATGCAAATGCGCTGTTTTCCTGCTTTGTGGAGCACAGAGGTTTGACACCCATCTCTTTTGCTGGATCAAATCAGACTCCCTCTTTGCTTTGAGAATCTAATGAAAGGTATGGACTCTCCCCTCAAAAAAAAAAAAAAAAAAAAGCATGTGACTGGATAATTTATTGAAATGTTAATTGGTGGGTTGTTTCATGCTCTATTTTTTCCTCCCTCCTATTCCAAGAATGTGGTCAAGCCTCTTGAGATGTGAATGGTGCCCCTGAGGTTGTACAGAGCACAACCTGCCAATCGCTCGTGGGAGGCCTCCCGAAAAGTTCAGGAGCCTTTGTATACTGTCCTAGGGTGGGGTTGGGAGAGTATCAATAATGACCAAGCTTGGATTTCCTGCCGTCCGAGGCAGAATGGAGCTTGAGGTCAAGTTTAACTTGATTTAAAGTTTATTAAATAACGTGATGATTTTGTACCCTTGTGTGTAGATATAAGTTCCCATCCTCTGTACAGTTTGATGTTCCCACACACCATTTTACACACTCTTTCTAAGGGTTTGTGATCATTCCCCATCCCCCAACCCTTCCTACCCCACTCTCTGAGATCAGTAATAAGAATTTTAACATTTATTAAGTGCTTACTATTGAGTTTTAACAAAGAATGATACACGTGTTTTTCACGAAGGGAAGCAAGGGTTTGAAAGGTCAAATAACTTTCTGAAGGTCATACAGGCTTTATTGATAGAGGCAGGGTTTGAATCCACAAACACGGGGTAGTGGTAAGTTATACGTTGTCACAAAAGCCATCGCGTGAAGATGCTATCCTCAGGACTGTATTTTATTTCTTTTATTTCTTTCTTAGTTTCTTTAAAAAACCCTTTAGTAATCCACAACCCTGAACCTGGTCATAACATCCTCAGTGTAAATTCCCATACAGAGAGAGCAATCACCATTCATACTCTGACACGCAAAAAGAGTCCCCTGCTCATGCTATTACCTGTTAGACCCGGCACCCCGGCGCACCTCTCAGAAGAAGCGTGGCCTTCACTGCCTACTTTACCTCTCAAGACTTGAGATTCCTTTTCAGAAAAATGGGGATGATAGAAGTGCCTATGATACGAGATTGTTGTGTAAATTATATCAAAAGCTGGGCACATTAATTACTTGGCATAGAGCCCAGTACATGGGAAGAGTTCAATAAACGGCAGCTCATTATTATAATTAAGCCCGCTTCTCACTGTGAAGACTTGCCCTCAGTTGATATTTGTTTAAAGGCAGGGAAGGCTGTGAGTCTGAGAGGTCTTCTGTGACTCCTTTAAGCTTTTAAATTCTTCCTTGACACTACTAGAGTATTTTGGACATACTTCGTTGTTGCATTTTAGATTCCATAAAAATTATATTTTCTTTCCCTAACTAGACTGATAGCATCATGTTGATATTTGACATCTCAGTATCTAAGAGAGGAGCTAGCACTCAGGCCGGGGACTCCAGGGACACCATTCATATTGTATTCATTGTCAACGGTGCCAGCCCCCACCAGGTGGACCTTGCTGTGACCCCAGCCCCCACCAGGTGGACCTTGCTGTGACCCCAGCCCCCACCAGGTGGACCTTGCTGTGACTGGGGTATGCCCAGAATAAAACATGGCTCTAATAACAATGATTTTGTGTATTGGAATATTAGGCATGAAATCATATTTGAAACAGAATAGAAAAGAACTGTATTTTCGAATATTTTCCCACCTACTATTAACTTTTTTCCCCCAGCTTTATTGAGATACAATTGATACAGAAGTATTCATCTTTTTTTCTGGTTTTCGTAAGGCGTCACTTAATTTTCTACTGTAACAGAAAATGCGGCATATAGCAGTACTCTGGCAAGATGCATCCAGTCGTAAGTGGACTAAAGATTTTGTTGGATGCCCTCTTAGGATTTAATTTAGAATTTAGTATTGAGAAAAATAGTGTATCATTGACAAAACATAAAACTTCTTGCCTTTCCCCGGCTTGTATAAATTGAGATCATTATTAAGTCAAGATTGGTAACATAAAATGTCTTCCGAGCTGCTGCATAGAACTCCTGTTCCAGTCATTTAAATGAATTCTCAAAGACTTGAAAAGAATCCTGATTTCATTCAATTTACTATTGATGTGTCTCATGGAGAGAAAGGTTGACTATGAACAAAATAGTCAGACTTGAGGAAGGGTTTCAGAGAGAGAAAATGAAAAGCATTTAAATTTTAAAATGTAAATCAAGCTTTTTGCTTTAAGACAGAATATAATTCAGGCCAGACTAATTTCAAATTTATGATAATTTCATTAGCTGCATTGAAACTTTCCTTGATCCAATCTGTAAAAAAGTAGTTTGCTAATTTATAATTATAAAATATGGGAGATATTTAAGGCATTGTTTTCAAGCACTATTTGCATTTGTTGTTTTCAAGCACCATTTGCTCACAAGCTGCTAATTATAATTTTAATTCATTTATTAATCTAAGTCTAACAGAATCTCCAGTAATGTTTTATTATTCATTACGAATGTTATTGTAATTACTTAAAAATTATATAAACGCATTTATGTTCAAATAATGTAATCCAGAATTTTTAAGGTAATTAAACTTCATTTTCTGGTGTAGGCTTTGTGTTAACTTTCCATTTACTCAAAAAGATTTAACAGACAACCTCTAAATTCATACTCTCAACAGTATAGTGAGGGATGCAACTGCTATGAAGCAGTCAGTAAATGAAACATTCTTACAAATATGTTGAAAGCCTGTCAATTTTTTTTACTAAGTTGCAAAATTTTTATCTGTCTTAAACACACGCTCATCAGATAAAATAATTTGTTTAAGCTTTCTAATGCAATAGGCCATCTTCCCACTTCAGTTAAAATTCTTACATGCCCACAACTGTCATCATTTACTTTTGTTTCTCTAACTGTCCATATTGATTTCAGTGATAAAATAGTAACAGTAATTATTCTAATGGATGATTAAATTGAAGACAACTACTATTAATCTATGGTTGCTTTTCAAATAGTACTATTTTTTTTTCTGTAGATAATTTTATAGACCTGAACGATCCTCTAATCTTCTTCTAAAACCTCTGACAAATCTTTTTAGAAATGGTTCTGAGACCCTCCTTTCACTCTGGGTTTCCCTTGGGATTCCCACCTAAATTCTTCTTCCCTCCTTTTATTTGCCTTTTAACTCAACTGTTGCCATGGAGTCAACGGTAGCAATGATCCCCAATCAATAGCTGTCTGATTTCTCAGATTCAGCTCAATGTAATAGCTGTGTCTCTGTGGTATTTTTTATATTTGTAAGACTAGCATCATCTCAATTTTAAATATTCAGAGCTTTATTAATTGATGCATATATTTTTCCTGCAGTTTGTATTTCTTTGCATAAGATTTTGCTATTCTCAATAAGCATGACTTAATGAATGATAACTAAAATAAATTCACAGAAATAAATGTTCTTTGTATTCTGGTTCTAGACTGATCCCATGTGGAAGCCTCTATCTTCACAGTGAATATCTAGAAATAACAGAAAAGATGTGTGATTTAAACATCTGTTACCACAATAACCTTGGAAGAACCCTAGATGCTAATGAAACATATAGAATTAAATATGGGGGAAACACTACTAAAACATTAATGGGAGCCTGCTGGTTCTAGACAACATGGGGGAAACACATTCCATTGTATTCCTTCCAGTAATCACAATTAAATTTTAGAAACCTAATGTAAGACACAGAAGAATCTGAAAGTAGGAGAAAATAAGTGGAATGGCTAGAGACCTTGGGACTTAAGGAACACCCTAGCAGTGAGTTCTCTGAGTTTTTCTTGCCGTATAAATACCTGTCTGAATGCTAGACAGGCCCACAATTGAGAAACACCAAGAGTCACAGACAAAATAGCCCCAAGAAAAGTCTGATTTCTCTAGCCAGAGGACCAGGAAAAGGGTGGTCCAACAAGACAGAAACACTGTAACCATATCTTCCTGTCCTTGAGGTAAACACTTTGAAAAACACCACATTCCTCTCCGCCAGAGCCCAGAGCCAGGGTGCAGAGCTCTGTTTTTGCCCTTCCCTTTGTGATGAGGGGGAGGTGCCCTTCCCCAAAGACCCCGTGGGCAGAACTCTGACTTGCTCTTTTCAGCAACAGTAGTGCTCTTCGCTGCAGAGTCTTGGGGCATAACTTGGACTTTGACTGTCTTTCTACAATAACAGAAATGTGCTCCTTGTGCACAGAGCCTGTCTGTAGAACTCTGACTTATAACCCCATTTTAGTGACTGGGAGGGGACCATTGCCACTTAAGTCAGAGGATAAAGACTTATCTTCCAAACTCTGCCCTCTGCAATAGAGCTGGTGTCCCTCCACCTACTCAGACAGTGCTGAGAGGCTTGGCATGCAGTGTTGTCATCTGAGTAGCACAGGCAGAGCAGATCAGAATAATATGGCAGAGGCTTGAAAGATTACTGACATTTGAACTACAGCACACAAAGAATATCAAGATATGCGTTCTGAACCTAAACACGTTACTAAAGAAGATTCCATAAGAACGAGGGTCTTATAACAGAATACTCAAAATGTCCAAGCTACAGTATAAAATTTATCATATGAAGAACCAAGAAAATGTAGATTTAAATGAGAAAAGAAAAGTAACAGATGATAATACCTAGATGATAACACAGACGTTCAGATTGTCTGAACAGGATTTTTAAGAAGCTGTCAAAAAATGCTTCAATAAGCAATGTGAACACTTCTAGAAAAATAAAAATTAGAAAATATCATCAAAGAATTAGAAGATGTAAAGAAAAACAAAATGGAAATTCTAGAACTGAAAAATACAATGATCTAAATAAAAAATTCAGTGGGTGGGCTCAATAATTACAGAATGGAAATCACAAGGAAAGAATTAGTGAACTTTAAGGTAAGTCAATAGAAATTATTTAAACAAAAATAAAAGAAAGAAAGAAGAAAGAAAGAAAGAAAGAAAAAAAGAAAGAAAGAAAGAAAGATTTTTTAAAAAATAAATTGAGCCCTCGGGACCTATGGGATAATAACAAGAAATCCAACATTCATGTTGTCAAAGTCCCAGGAATAAAGTAAAAAGAATACAGGACTGAGAAAATATATAAAGCAATAACGGCTGGGGCGCCCGGGTGGCTCAGTCGGTTAAGCATCCTACTTCAGCTCAGGTGATGATCTCGCAGTTTGTGAGTTTGAGCCCTGCGTCTGGCTCTGTGCTGACAGCTCGGGGCCTGGAGCCTGCTTCAGATTCTGTGTCTCCCCATCTCTCTGCCTCTCCCATGCTCATGCTCTGTCTCTCTCTGTCTCTCAATAATAAAGAAACATTTAAAAAAATTTTTTTTAATAAATAAATAAATAAAGCAACAATGGCTAAGAATTTCCCAAATTTTATAAAAGATATAAACCCACAGATTCCAAAAGCTCATTTTGTTTGAACCACAAACAAAACAAATCCAAAGAAACCCATACCAAAATATATCATGGTCCAAATTCTGAAAACTGAAGACAAGAGAAAAACTTTTGAAAGCAGTTAGGGGAAAAAAACCACAACATATTACCTACAGAGGAATAATGACTTAAATACTAGCTGATAATTAATTAGAAACCAGAGGTTAGAGGTCAAAATTTTTCAAGTGCGGAAAGAAAAGAATTGTCAACCCAAAATTCTATATTCAGTGAAAATATACTTCAGAAATAAGAGGAATCAATATATTCAGATATTAAAAACAAAAGCTAAAGAATTTGTCACCAGCAAAATAAAAGAATAACTGAAGGAAGCTCTTCATACAGAAACAAAATGATTCCAGAGAATAACTAAGAACATCAGAAATGAAGAAAGAACAGCTTCAAGGGTAAATATATTGCTAAGTCCAATGGGATATTTTTCCCTTGTAATTTTTAAAAATTGTGTTCAATAGTTAAAAGTAAAAGGTTTCTTTTTTTCTTTTGTTTTTTTGTTTTTTTTTTTTTACTGAGCCTGGGTGGCCTGAGTCTAGCTCAGGTCATGATCTCATGGTTTGTGGGGATTGAGCCCCACATCAGACTCTGTGCTGACAGCTCAGAGCCTGGAGCCTGCTTCTGATTCTGTGTCTCCCTCTTTCTCTGCCCCCCACCCCAAGAATAAAATTTAAAAAAACACAAAAAATAAATAAAAAATAAAAATGAATCAATAAACATTTAGAAAAATAGAAATTATAACAACGCCTGATACAGTCTCAATGTATGTAGAAGTAATATTTTTGGACAACTATATTACAGAGTGGGAGGGTAAATTAACCTAAATGGTGGTGATGTATTCACATGCAAACTATTTAACAGTAGACTACAATGAGGTATACTTAATATAACCCAGAGAACAAACACTCAGGAAAAAACTATATGAAGAGACAGACCCAATAAATAACACCATAGATAATCAAAATGGAATACTAAAAAAGTACTCAAGTAGCCCACAGAAAGATAAAGGGGAACCTGAGGAATTAAAATCAGAGGGAGCAAATAAATAATAAAAGAGCAGACATAAATTCTGAAAAATCAATAATTACCTTAAATCTAAAAGGCCCAAAGACATCAATTAAAAGACAAGGATGGGCAGAGGGATTTTTAAAAATGACATGACTGTATATAGTATATATAGCATACACCTAACATGCCTCAAATGTAGTGATAGGTTAAAGGTAAAAGGATAGAAAAAAAAGAGAGCATGCAAACACTAATCAGAAGAAAGGTGAAGTGGTTATGTTGATATTAAATGAAGTAGACTGGGGTGCCTGGGTGGCGCAGTCGGTTAAGCGTCCGACTTCAGCCAGGTCACGATCTCGCGGTCCGTGAGTTCAAGCCCCGCGTCGGGCTCTGGGCTGATGGCTCAGAGCCTGGAGCCTGTTTCCGATTCTGTGTCTCCCTCTCTCTCTGCCCCTCCCCCGTTCATGCTCTGTCTCTCTCTGTCCCAAAAATAAATAAACGTTGAAAAAAAATTTTTTTAAATAAATGAAGTAGACTTAGGAACAAAGAAAATTACCAGAGACAAAACAGGACATTACGTAAGGCTACAAGGGTCAATTCACCAAGAGACTAACAATCTTAAATGTACAAGAGAGCTACAAAGTACACAAAGCAAAAACTTACGGGAAGGAAGAAAGAACTAGAGAAATCCACGATTATCATTGGGGACGTTGACACCCCTTTGTTAGAAATTTGTAGAAATGTCAGCAAAGATTTGAAAGAATTAGACAATATTACCAATCAGTGAAATCTAATTGACGTTCATGAGAACATTTCACCCCAAAACAGCAGAATACACATTTTTTACGTGTTCACAGGACATTCACAAGAGACTGTTTCTTAGATCATAAAATAAACCTTCACAAATGTAAAAGAACTGGACTCATGTAAAATATGTTATCTGATCAGAATGGAATAAAACCAGAATTCAACAACAGAAAAATCACTGAACACTTGGAAATCAGACAGTCTACCTCTAAGTAATCTAGGTGTCAAATAAGTAGTCTGAGAGGGACATTTTTTAAAAAATCAACTGAATTAAAATAAAAACACAAAACTGTGGAAAACCATAATGACATATCACTGCATACTTACCGGAAAGGTTAAAAAATAAAAGAGAGTGACAACGCCGAATTCTGGTGAAAATCTCAAGAAAATAGATCTTTCACACATTTCTGATTGGAATGCAAAATGGTACAGCTACTCTGGGAAATAGTTTGGCACTTTCTTAAAAAACTAAACACGCAACTATTATACTACCCAGCAATTGCACTCCTGGGCATTTATCTTAGGAAAATGAAAGCTTATGGTCACACAAAAACCGACAGATGAATGTTCATAGAAGCTTTATTTGTTACAGCCAAAAGCTGGAATCAGTCCAGATTCCTTCAACGGGTGAATGGTTTAAGTAGCTGTGGTACATTCATTGACCATGGAAAATTACTCAGCGATTATTTAAAAATGAACTATGCAGCAACTTGGATGAATCTCCAGGAAATTCTGCTGACCAAAAAAAGTCAGTCCCTTAAAATTACATACAGTATGATTCACTTTTATGACAATTTTGAAATGGCAATTTTAGAAAAAGAAGGCAAGGCAAACCTAGTTTCCCTGGGTTAGGGAAAGGAAAGGTGGAAGAAGGGAGGTATTATATAAAAGGGCAACATGAGGGACCCTGGCCGATGGTGGTGTTGGAATTTTTCAGTATCGTGACTGTGGTGATGGTTACAGGAACCTGCAGAGGTGATAAAATTGTACAGCACTACGGACATACCCAAATGAGTACAAGTAAAACTGGTAAAATCTGAATAACATCAATGGATTTTCTCAATGTCAATATCCTAGTTGTGATAGTACACTATAGTTTTTTTAAACATTACCATTGCAGGGAACTGGGCAGACTGTACAAGAGCTCTCTCTATTATTTCTTACCACTGCAAGTGAACCTACAATTATCTCAATAAAAATTTCAGTTAACAATATCTGCTCTATATGGCTAAAGCAATACTTAGAAGGAAATGTATAGGAATAAAATGCTTAAACTTTAGCCCCGTGGCCAGTAATTTTTGCTCAGAAAGCCCTGATTGTGCAGAAGCTTGAACATACTAGTTGTTTCTGAACAAATATGTGTGGTAGATTTAAATGTAAAATGTAATGCTATAAAACTTCCAGAAGAAAGCATGAAGAAAGTCTTTGTGACCTAAATTTAGGTAAAGATTGCCTAGGTATGACTCCAAAGTCACGATTCATAAAAGAAATAAACAATGAATTGGAGCTCATAAGAATTTAAAATATTTGCTCTGCAAAGTACTCTATGTTTTTTAAAGATTAATCTATTTTTGAGATAGAGCGCAAGCAGAAAAGGGGCAGAGAAAGAGGGGGACAGAAGATCCAAAGCAGGATCTGCACTGACAGCAGCAAGCTCAATGTGGGCCTTGAACTAGGGAGCTGTGAGATCATGACCTGAGCTGAAGTCGAATGCCCGACTGACTGGGCCACCCAGGTCCCCCTACAAAATACTCTATTAAGAAGATGAGAAGACTAGCCAAAGACTGGGAATAAGATAAACAAATTTTCAAATCACATATTCAATAAAATATTCATATCCACAATATGCTAACATTCTGAACTCAATAGTGAAACAAACAATCCAGTTAGAAATGGGTAAAAGATTTGGATGAACACTTTAACAAGGAAAATCTATGAATGGCTAATATGTACTTTAAAAATGTTCAGGGGTGCCTGGGTGGCTCAGTTGGTTGAGTGTCTGACTCTTGATTTGGGCTCAGGTCATGATCCTGGGGTTGTGGGAATGAGTCCCATGTTGGGCTCCAACACGGAGCCTGCTTAAGATTCTCTTTCTTCCCCTCTTCTGCTCTCCTCTCTCTCTCTCTCTCTCTCTGTCTGTCTTCCTCTAAAAAATAAAAAATAAAAAATGTTTAACATGATTAGTGTAGTAGACAGAATAATGTCCTCCAAAAGATATCCACCTCCTAATCCCTGAAACCTGTGAATATATTATTTTATTTGGCAAAAGGGACTTTGCAGATGTGATTAAGATTAAGGACCTTGAGATGGGGAGATTATCCTGGGTTACCCAGATTGACTCAGTCTAACTCATATGAATCATAAAATGATGAGAACCTTTCTTGGTTACAGTCACAGATACACAACAACAGAATAAGGATCAGAGAAATGCCACGTTGCTGGCTTTGAAGTTGGAGGGAGAGCCACAAGCCAGAGAATGCTGGTGGTCTCTAGAAGCTTGCAAGGGCAAGGAAATAGATTCTCCCCTAGATCTTCCAGACAAGAATGAAGCCTTGCGGACACCGTGATTTTAACACAGGAATGCCTATATCAGACTTCTGACATATAGAACTATAAAATAATACATGCTTTGTTGTGTTAAGATGCTAAAGTTGTGGTGATTTGTTATGGCAGCAATAAAAAAACTAATACAAATAGGCATTACCAAAATGCAGATTAAAACCGTGACCTGGATCTCCATGGTTAGAATCGCTAAAAAAAAAAATTACTGGCAACAGCAAACACTAGAGAGGATGCAGAAATTGGATCGCTCATCAATTGCTAACGGGAATATAAAATGGTACAGCTACTCTAGGAAACAGTTTGAAAGTTTGTTTAAAAACTAAATGTGGAGAAACACGTACGTCGCTCAGTCGGTTAAGCATCTGATTCCTGGTTTCAGCTCAGGTCATGATCTCATGGGTTCAAGCCCTGCATCAGGCTCTGTGCTGGCAGTGCGGAGCCTGCTTGGGATTCTTTCTCATGGCCTCTCCCCCACTTGCACTGTCTCTGTCTCTTTCAAAATAAATAAATAAACTTAAAAAAAAAAAAACTAACCATGGAATTATCATATGATCCAGCAATTGCACTCCTGGACATTTATCTTCGAGAAATGAAAACTTGGTTCACACAAAAACTATAAAGTAATATTCATAGCAATATTATTTGTAATAGCCCAAGCTGGAAACAATCCACATGTCCTTCAATGGATGAATAAATAAACTGTGGTCCATCCATACTATGGAATAATTCTCAGCAATAAATAGAAACAAAACACAACAACTTGACACATGCAACAACTTGGATGGATTTCAAGAGCATTATCCTGAGTGAAAAAAAAAAAGTCAATCTCAAGGGGTTAAATATGGTCTGATTTGCATAACATTCTTAAAATGACAAATTCTAGTGATGGAAAACAGATCAGTGGTAGCCAGGGATTGGGGTTGCAGAAAATGTGGGATCATTAAGGGATAACATGAAGGACTTTATTTGTGATGATGAAACAGGTCTGTGTTCTGATTGTGATGATAGTCATTGAATCTCTGTGGTGAAATTACATAGAACTACCCTCCCCCTAAAAAACACAGTATATAGCAGCATCATTCATAATAGCCAAAAAGTGGAAACAACCCAAATGTCCATCAACTGATGAATGGATACACAAAATGTTATATATGAAGACAATGAAATGTTATTTGGCAATAAAAAGGAATGAAGTACTGATACGTGCTATCACATGGATGAAAACATTAGGCAAATCTATACAGACAGAAGGTAAATTAGCGATTGTCTAGGACCGGAGGGAGGAGAATCAAGAGTGACTGGTAATGGATACCATTTTCCTTTTTGGAGGTAATGAAAATGTCCTAAAATTAGATTGTGTTGATGGTTGCACAACTCTGTGAATATGGTGAAAATCATTGAATTGAAAACTTGAAATGAGCAAATTTTGCGGTATATGAATTGTATGGCATATGGTATATGAATCATATCTCAATAAAGCTCTTTTTTTTTTCTTAAAGGAGTGCACGTAAAAACTGGTGAAATCTGAATGAGGCCCATACTTGAGTTAATAGTACTGTAACAACATGAGTTTCTTGGCTTGACAATCTACTACCTACATCGTACTGAGTGCAGAGTATAGAGGAATTCTTTGCACTGTTTTGCAACAACCTGTGAGCCTTAAACCATTTGAAAATAATTTTAAGAAAAGGAAGCTGCTCCATGCACAGGGCTGGAAGATATGAAATAGGAGGGAGCCCTGGGGCACTGATGGCAAGATAACGGGGTTACCACAGTGGGACCTGCCAAGTAGATCAAGCACTCCATACTTCTCTCTGTGTCAAGCAATAGACAAGAGTGGTGCCAGCCTTGAGGTCCCAACAATTCATGTAGCGGCCTCTATTGAAAAGGAAGGACTATGGGGCACCTGGATGGCTCAGCCGGTTAAGCGTCTGTCTTTGGTTCAGGTCATGATCTCACGGTTTGTGAGTTCAAGCCCCGAGTCAGGCTCTGTGCTGACATCTCAGAGCCTGGAGCCTGCTTCGGATCCTGTGTCTCCCTCTCTATCTGCCCCTCCCCTGCTCATGCTCTGTCTCTCAATAATAAATAAATGTCAAAAAAATTTTTAGAAAAGGAAGGACTAGGGCCTTAGAATAATGGTCACAGTCAGAAGGAATGAGCAGTGAGCATCTCAGAGACTAACCACAGGTACAGCCCAATCAGAAGTCTCTTCTGCTACTCCTCTCAGGTGACTGGAAGCAGTCTGCCAGTCCACTGCCAGGATCACTTCAGGAATCTCCTCCATGTGCATGCTGGAGTAAATGGGTAGAGCTTTTCCACAACGGCCTCACAGGGCATCACAAACACAAGACACACATATGACTATCAGTTGAGATAAACCAGCATCACCACATGGAGGAATGCAAACACAGAGAAATAGTTAATAGAGTGGGCAGCACTGGATTTTAGAAACACCATCATTACTTTATGTGGTACATATTTCTTGGTCTCTCCAATGTGTACTAGTCACTTTTTTAACCTCTGGAAGTATGACAGTAACCACAACAGGCAAGGTCGCTACCTTCATGGACGTTCCAATTTACTGATGAAGACCATGAAAAAAAGTAAATGAAATAAAATATCAAAGAGCAAAAGAGGAAGTAAAGGGTGGGCGAGGGAGAAAGAGAATGTATGTGTGAGGGCACTAAGTGCTGTTTTGGATAAGGTAGTTAGGGAATATCTCCCCGAGGAAGAGGTAACCTTTGAGCAGAGATCTGAATAATGTGTGCGAGTAAGTCTTATCATATCCAAGGGAGAAGAGGGTGAGCAGGGAGGAGGAACAGGTACATGTATTGGGAGGGTTTGAAATGTTGACAACAGCAGGGAGACCAAAATGTCTGGAGCGGAATGGGCAAAGTGGGGAGAGTTCAGAGATCCACAGGAACGTGATCATCTAGGACATTCTAGGTCGTTATAAGAACTAGTGATTTTATTCAAAGCTTAATTAATACATTATGTTCCAAGAGATGCAAGAGAATATTTTAAACAGCAATTCTTTAAAAGGAATCAATCAGCAGGCATGTAAATTAAAGGCTTCATCTTTGAAATGAATCATTCAATAGATGAGTAGAAGAGCCAATGGACACAAAAAAGGAGCAAATTAGGAAGCTGGAGGAAAAACCCAAATATTTTTTCTCCAGAATACAGGACAAACACACAATTAAGAGGCAAAGTAAGAAAAGGAAGGCAGAGGCTCAAAAAATCCGTCCAGAAGAACCAAATTTTATCTAACAGAAGCATTAGAAGATACTATTATAAAGTCCTTTTTGGAAAAATGGAGAAGAGACAATATTCAACACAATACAAACAAAGAATAATTCTATTTAAAATCTTCAATATATAAGAAACATTAAACTCTGCATATAATAAAGATATAAATACTTACCAAATATCCATGGATCATTATAAAAATTGACCATATGTGACACAAGATACATGTTTATTTTATAAGGTTATAATTTCAAAATGGAAACAAGGCAAAGACTGCCCAAGATATAAAATTAGAAGGGCGCCTGGGTGGTTCAGTCAGTTAAGCGTTCAACTTCAGCTCAGGTCATGATCCCACAACTTGTGAGTTCGAGCCCCACTTCTGGCTCTGTGCTGACAGTTCAGATCCTGGGGCCTGCTTCAGGTTCTGTGTCTTCCTCCCTCTCTCTGTCCCTCCCCCACTCACACTCTCTCTCTCTCAAAAATAAACACACACACCAAAAAAGAAAATTAGAGGCCAGTTTCACTTAAGAACATAGAGGTAGATCCCTAAATAAATACTGGCAAATCAAATCTGATGGTGTATTTAAAAAAAATGACCAAGTAGAGTTTATCTTTGTAGATTAACATTGTTCACTGTTTTTAAAAACTATACATGTAATTTACCATGTTAACAGGTTAAAGTTGAAACAACATTGTGTTAGATGATGCAATTAAAACATTTCAACATTCGTTATAAACTCACATTTTATTTTTTCAGATACAAGAGATTTATTAAGGAACGTCTCTCAGAATACATCATGAAGTGAATGGGGGAAGGACAGGGAAAGGAAAGAAGCTGAGGACTGGTGTGGTTTCATGTGAAGTCCCAGCCTTGGCCTGCCTGGCTCTTCATAGAATGGTCAAGCCAGAAGTTCTCGGTGATCCAGAAATCACATTTTCCAGTACTCAGGTGACTGATGTCTTCATTTATCCTTTCTCCATTGCTCTTCCTTTCTTTATGTAGACTTGAGTTTCTGACCTATACTATTTTCTTTTCTCTGAAAAACTTATTTTAACAGCTCTTACATGGCAGATGTACTGGCGAAAACAAATCTCTCAATTTTTGTTCATCTGAGAAAGTCCTTATTTCTCCTTCACTTTTTTTTTTTCAAGTTTATTTAAGTAATCTCTACATCCAACAGAGGGCTCGAACTTATAACCTCCAGATCAAAAGTCATATGCTCTTCTGACTGAGCCAGCCAGGAGCCCCTCTCCTTCATTTTAAAGGTTAATTTTATTTTATTTAAAAAAATTTTTTTAACGTTTATTCATTTTTGAGAGACAGAGCATGAGAGGGGAAGGGGCAGAGAGAGGGAGACACAGAATCTGAAACAGGCTCCAGTCTCTGAGCTGTCAGCACAGAGCCCGACACGGGGCTTGAACTCACAAACTGTGAGATTCTGACCTGAGCTGAAGTTGGACACTCAATTGACTGAGCCACCCAGATGCCCCTTAAAGATTAATTTTAAAGGGTACAGAATTCTAGGTTGGTAGGTGGTGGGGGTGGGGAAGATCTCATCTACACTTTAAATATTTCACTTCACTGTTTTCTTGCCTGCATGGTTTCTGAGGAGAAGTCTGATGTAATTCTTATCTTTGCTCCTCTATAGGTTTTCCCCCCTCTGGCTTCTCTTACAATTTTTTTCTTTATCTTTGATTTTCTGAAGTTTGAATAGATGTCTAGGTATAGGTTTGTTTTTGTTTGTTTCCTGAGTTTTCTTTGAGCTTCCTGATTGTGTCTGACATCAGTTTGGGGGAAATCCTCATTATGATAGAGTAGGCGGTAAGGCAGACATGAGCTGGAGACAAAGGTGGTGATACATAGGTGACACGTTAGAAGCCTGAGAGCACAGTATTCTGACTTTGTGGGGTTTTTTTTTTTTTGGCTTTTTATTATTTTTATTTAGTTTCAGGTTTTTATTTTAATTCCAGTTAGTTAACATATAGTGTAATATTAGTTTCAGGTATAGGTTTTAGTGATTTGTCACTTACATACAACACACAGAGCTCTTCAGAACAAGTGCCTTCCTTAATACCCATCATCCATTTAACCCATCCCCCTGCCCACCTCCCCTCCAGCAACCCTCAGTGTGTTCTCTATAGTTAAGAATCTGTTTCTTGGTTTGCCTCTCTCTCTTTTTTTATTTCTGCTTATGTTCATTTGTTTCTTAAATTCCATATATGAGTGAAATCATACGGTATTTGTCTTTCTCTGACTGACTTATTTTGGTTAGCATAATACACTCTAGCTCCATCCACATCATCGGAAATGGCAAGATTTCATTCTGTTTTATGGCTGAGTAATATTCCGTTGTATTTATATACCACATCTTCTTTATCTGATCATCAGCCAATGGATATTTGGGCTGTTTCCTTAATTTGGCTATTTTTGATAATGCTTTTTTAAACATTAAGTTGCATGGTATACCTTTGAATCAGTTTTTTTGTATCCTTTGGGTGAATACCAAATACTGCAATTGCCAGATCATAGGGTAGTTTTATTTTTAATTTTTTGAGGAATCTCCATACTGCTTTCCAGAGTTGCTGCACCAGTTTGCATTCCGACCAACAGTTTAAAAGGGTTCCCCTTTCTCTGTATCCTCACCAACAATTGTTTCCTTGCATTGTTAATTTTAGCCATTCTGACAGGTGTATCTCATTGTGGTTTTGATTTGTATTTCCCTGACGATGAGTGATGTTGAGCATCTTTTCATGTATCGGTTAGCCATCTGGATATCTTCTGTGGAAAAATATCCATTCATGCCCTCTGCCCATTTTTTAAACTGGATTACTTGGATTTTTTTTTTGGGGGGGTGTTGAGTTTGAGGAGTTCTTTATAGATTTTGGATACTAACCCTTTACCAGACGTGTGATTTGCAAATATCTTCTTCCATTCTGAAGGTTGCCTTTTAGTTTTTTGTTATTTTCTTCAATGTGCAGAAGATTTTTTATCTTGATGAGGTCCCAATAGTTCATGTTTGCTTTTGTTTCCCTTGCCTCAGGAGACGTGTTGAGTAAGAAGTTGCTGCTGCTGAGGTCAAAGAGGTTCTTGCCTATGTTCTCCTCTAGGATTTTGATGGTTTCCTGTCTCACATGTAGTTCTTCCATCCATTTTGAATTTATTTTTGTGTATAATGTAAGAAAGTGGTCCAGCTCCACTCTTTTGCATGTAGCCGTCCAATTTTCCCAGAACCGTTTGTTGAGGGACTGTCTTTTTTCCATTGGATATCCTCTCCTGCTTTGTCAAAGATTAGTTGACCATACACTTGTGGGTTTATTTCTGGGTTTCTATTCTGTCCCATTGATCTATGTGTCATCTGTTTTTGTGCCAGTATCACACCATCTTCATGACTACAGCTTTGTAATACAGCATGAAGTCCAGAATTGTGATTCCTCCAGCCTTGGTCTTCTTTTTCAAGATTGCTTTGACTCTTTGAGGTTTTTTGTTGTTCCATATAAATTTTAAGATTGTTCTAGCTCTGTGAAAAATGATGGCCTATCAAAATATCACTCACTTTGTGGTTTTTAACATCCTGGCACTATGCCTTCCAGCACCCCAGGGAAGACAGACCAAAAACCAGAGTGCTCTTCTCTTCAAACTCTGCCCCAGGATAACCTATAACTTCATTATAGTATATTTACATTCTGGTTTCCACCCTCCTTCCTCCCGATCTTCATCCCCACTCTCTAGGTGGGGAAGATGGCCATGACATTTCTGGCAAGAACATTATAGGGCCAAAAACTTCCCCTCACAACTGGTAAGAGGCATCCCTTAGATGACTGGAAACAACATCGATTGCAGCCCACCCTACCTATGACCCATAACTTCTGCAAATGTAAAAAAGGAAAGACACCCCTGTCCTCAGTGACATTACCATCTCGGGGACTGCCCACTTTCCTACCCTGAGAGTGTCCTGTCCTTAATAAACTGCTTTGTGCTTCTCACCTTCCTTCTGGCTGTATTTACTTGAAGGCTGATCCTCACATAAATCTTTCTAATAGGGAATCCAAGAACGGAGACCTCCATTCACCCAATGCAGACCCTCCCACTGATAACAATTTTTGCTTCAAATATTGTTTTTGTTCCCTTCTCTTTTCTTCTGGTATTCCCACTTGGCATTTATTAAGCTGTCCATAACTGTCTCACAGTTCTTGGATATTCTGTTCTGTTTTTTCAGTCTTTTTCCTTTTTGCTTTTCAGTTTTGGAAGTTTCCATTGTCATAGCCCCAAGCTTGGAGATTCTTTTCTCACTGTGTCCAGTCCACTAATAAGCCCACAAAAGGTATTCCTCAGTTTTGTTACAGAGTTGCTGACCAGTAGTATTTCCTTTTGATTCTTTCTTGGGTTTCCATCTTTCTGCTTACATTATCCATCTGATCTGGCATATTGTCTATTTTTTTTTTCCATTTGAGCCCTTGGCATATTAATAATCGTTGTTTTAAATTTCTGGTCTGATCATTCCAACACCCTTGTCATATCTGGTGCTTGTTTATTCTTCTTACACTGTGTTTTTTGTGTTTTGATATGTCTTGTAAATTTTGGCTTAATAGCAGATATGATACACTGAACCAAAGGAACTGTTGTGAGATGACCTTTAGCAATGATGTGGTTAGGTGTGGGAGGAGGGAAAGTGTTCTATAGTCCTACAATTAGGTGTCAGTCTTTCAGTGAGCCTGTGTCCTGGACTGGGAAATTTAGTACTGTTTAGTTTTTTCCCCCTCTTAGGTGAGATAGCATGGCGATAGGGAGCTGGAGTTGGATTCCCTTCCTCCAGGTAGTGTAGGCTCTGATAATACCCCAGCAAGTTAAGTTCTGGTAAAATAATTTCTCCTGGGGGCAGACTTCATTGAGAAGAATAGAATGCAATGGCATAATTTATTTTATTTTATTTTTCTTTAAGAGGAGAGAGTAAATGGAGGAGAGGGGCAGAGGGAGAGAGAGAGAGAGAGAGAGAGAGAGAGAGAGAGAGAATCTTAAACAGGCCCTACGCTCAGGGCAGAGCCCAACGGGGAACTCGATCCCAGGACTCTGGAATCATGACAGGAGCTGAGACCAAGAGTCACTCACTCAACCGACCAAGCCACCCAGGCGCCCCCTACAATGGCATATTTTGAAATGGTTACTTTTCCCCACTCTCTGCCGGAAGGAGAGGGTTTTTTTCTTTGCTAGTCACTGTGAGAAACTAGTTGAGATCCTAGCAATAAAACACATGAAAGTGTGGGGATGCCACACCCCCCTCCCCGGACTGGATCCTCCCGGAGGTTTGAACACTCAGACTGGTCCAGATTGAGCCTACAGCAATTCACTAATTATAGTTCAGGTTTTCCTACCACAGCACTGGTTCCAGAAGAGGTTTTTCCTTATGGGTTTCTGTTCCAGTAAGTTGTAATTCTCTGCATCCTCCTGTCTGTCATTCCAAGGTGGGACACAGTGTTTACCCGGTGATTTCACTTCTCTGACAGATGTAAACAAAGTTGTATATTTTTCAGTTTGTTCAGCTTTTTATTTGTTGTAAGGATTGAATGGTGATTTCTAAGCTTCATTAACTTGAAAAAAATAACTTACCAAAAATCTAAGCCATATTCAATGATAGAACTTTAGACACATTTCAGTTAAAGTCATTTTTGCTCTTTTTACTATAATTCAATATATCTTGGAGGGTTTATATAGTGTCATAAAAAAAGCAATACAATATATAAATACTAGAAAAGGTGAAAAAAGACCCTCTTTATTTGTAAAAAATACTATTTTCTGCTAGAAAATCCAGAGCGATAAAATAACAAACTTCTAGAATTACAAAGAAAGTTTAGTTAGGCATAAAATACAAGATTAATTTCTAAAATAATATTTCTATATATCAGTAAGAACAAAGTAGACAATATAATTTTTTAAAAGACCCTTTCACAGAAGCAACAAAATCATAAAGTATTTGAAGTAAAGTTGGTTTAAAATTTGTATAATACCTTCGTGGAGAAACTATGAAATTTTATGGAAAAACATAAAAAAAGACTTGGATAAATTGAAAAGAATTCAACATCTCGTTAGAAGTCTTAAGCAGTGAAAGATATAGAAAAAGCAAAATATAAATGGTGGAAAGAAAGATTTAAAATTGGTCTTTTTTTCAGTCAATAATATTGATTGCTCAGAAAATTAAAGTGAATCCAAGGAACTGGCAAGATATTTTCTTGGATTTTCAGCGAGGGAGAAGAGAAGTATGATCTACATGCAAAAATTAATATCCCTCTTGTATCCATTTAGCAACTAATAAAAAATATGTTAGAAAAAAGTAAGTTCCTATTTGTAGTGGGTTGAATAGTGTCCCCCTAAAATTCATCTCCATCCGGAACCTCAGGATATGATTTTACTTGGGAATTAATCTTTGCAGGTGTAATTATCTAAGGCTCTTGAGATGAAATCATCCTGAACTTAGTAGAGGTCTTACATGTAAGGACTGATGTCATGAGAGAAAGGAGAGGGTGGTTTTGGAGATACAGGGACAAAGGCCACACAAAGAGAGAGGCAGAGATTGGAATATGCAGCCCCAAACCAAGGAATGCTAGGAGCCAGCAGAAACTCAAAGAAGCAAGGAAGAGTCCTCTCCTCAAGCCTTTGCCTATACAGTGATTTCAAACTTCTAGACTCCAGAACTATGAGAGAATAAATTTCTGCTGTCTTAAGCCACCAAGTTGGTGGTAATTTTTTATGACAGTCTTAAGAAACTAGTATAACACTGATGATACCACAAAAAATTATAAATTCCCTAGGAATAATTCCAATTATAAATGTACTCAATCTTCATGACAAAAATCCTATATTTTTACAGAAAAGCTAAACGAAGACTTAAATAAATGGACAAGTACCAAGGTCACAAATGAGATGATTCACCATTTTAATGATATCAATCCTCCAAAAATTAATCTATAAAATCAGTATGCCACATATCTGAAGTCATTAGAATTTTTCATAAACTTTTACATGTTAATTATGAAGTTTATATGGAAGTGTAAAAATTTAAGAATAACCAAGATATTTTTGTTTTTATTTTTTTTCTATTTTTTTTAATGCTTATTTATTTTTTCTGAGAGACAGAGAGAGACAGAATGTGAGCAGGGAAAGGGCAGAGAGAGAAGGAGATACAGAACCCAAAACAGGCTCCAGGCTCTGAGCTGTCAGTACAAAACCCAACAAGGGGATTGAACTCACAGACCGTGAGATCAGGACCTGAGCTGAAGTCGGACACTTAACTGACTGAGCCATCCAAGCACCCCAAGATATTTTTGTTTTAAAGAAGATAACTGGGCTGGAGCAATTAAATATGTCCAATCTATGTAATCATATTATGAATTTATGGTGATTAAAATAGTGTGTTATTGGCACACTAAAAAAATAGATCAATATGAAGAGAACAAGGATTCCAGAAACAGACCTGGGAATATATAAGAAAGCTAGATTACAGAAGAATTATAAATGACAAGCGAATATCCAAAAAGATATTTGGCCTCACCAAGATTCTTAAGAATGCAAATAAAGAGGAAAATGAGATACTTTTTTTCATGCAAGAATCTGGGGGGAGAAAGTTTAACAATATCAATTGATCATTAATAGAGGAAAAGGTGTTTTCGTATTGCTGATGTGTTAAAATGGTACAGCCATTCTGAAGGGTAATTCCACAGTAATCAATTAATACTGAATATATGCATCCTCTAAGACTTAACAAATCTACTTCTAAAGCATGTACTCTATATAAACATGTGTACTTAGCACAGGAAAGCACCTTCAAGATTATTTATTGCAAAATGATTTGTGACAGGAAAAAATTAGAAACAATCTGAATGTCTATTGATACAGAAACAGTTACATAAACTATGGCACATCTATGCAGTCAAATATTATGCATCAAGGAATGAGTGCTGTTGGGGCGCCTGGGTGGCCCAGCTGGTTGAGCATCAGACTTTGGCTCAAGTCATGATCTCATGGTTTCTGAGTTTGAGCCCTGCGTCAGTCTCTTGTGCTGACAGCTTGGAGCCTGGAGCTCAGAGCCTGGAGCCTGCTTCAGATTCTGTGTCTCCCTCTTTTTCTGTTCCTCCCCTGCTCCCACTCTGTCTCTAAAAAAAAAAGAATGAGTGCTGCTATGAGATCTAGTAACATGGAAAATATACATAGGTGAACACACATTCAGATATATAATTTAAATATCTATAAAAATTTTATGAGACTTCAGTGATGGGAGGTATTGACAGTGTGTAAAAAGAATTCAGGTAAGATTCATGCAACCTCAAAGATCTTTTGAATTAAATGGAAACACATTTACCTATTTTACCCTTAGAAAGGAAAATTAATCAAGTGATGTTCCCACTTGGGTAAGATTTCGCAGTCCAATCCAGTAAGGATAGGACTCAAATCCAGGGATGCAAACTACGTCTGTGGCCAGCCAGCCCACTCTTATCATTATGGAGTCATTGGCTTTGGAAGGATCAGTGCATATCATCATCACAGTGATCCAGTTATATAACACTGTATCTTCTGTCTGTTGTAAAACTCCATCAAGCAAAGAAAACAACTCCAAAATTATATGGGAAAGTAATCTCAAACATGGTGTAAGATTATTATTCTTTAGTAGGTAACATCTCTCAACCCTAAGAAAGTTTGAAATTAAGTATATAAATGTCAAGACAAAAAAATCTGTGTTTTCAATAAGTTAGCATTAAAATTTTTGCATGTATTTACATTATATATCCCTGTAATATTTAGAATTTGGTCTAATGAAATAATAGCTAACTAGAACAACAATCTTGTGATTCCAGTGTAATGTTTCTAGGCTTGTGATTTTAACTTAATATCTGTGCTTCAAAATCATTAGTGAAACATTAAGAGAACTTAAGAATCACCTGTTTATAATTTTTTTGATATATGATTTATTTAAGTACTTGGGAAATTTTTGTTTGTTAAATCAGATGATGTAGAACTTTAAGAAGAAATAAAGTATATTAGTTTCGTGAACATAGGTTGAAATAAAAATTTAAATAACTAATTTTATAAATTGGTTTTAATATTAACAAAAACCTCCTATAAGTGATTGTTGAAATTTGCTATGAACAGATAATACTTGTAAGCACTGCTTTAAATGTAAGAAATGGGTTTCTTATTCTGTAACTTTAATAAACTATTAACTTTTATTTCAAAACCAAAAATAACCTCTAAGGGTGTTTTCTGTAACAAAAAAAGCCACCCTCAAGGCACCAAAAAAAAAGAATTAGCTGACAGTATTATTAAGTAAATCCACATTCACACATTAATACCATTTGTGTCTATAGGTACAAATAATAGACAAAGAAAAGAATACATATGAAAGTGTGAATAGTGTTTTCCCTCAGAAAAAGGTCGGGGAGATTTTAATTTTATCAGTAACCTTTGAATAGTTTGCAGTGAAAAAGCATTCATATATTGCTTGTGTAAGTAAAAATAAAGGAAATCTTTTGTCAAGTCACGTGTGCCCATTTTGGCTTCTATAATTAGGGTCACTATATTTCTGACTTTCTATGTTGTCTCAAAATAAGTCTGTTTAAGACAAAGTTATTCTTGCTCCTTTGATAGCAACATAAAGCCACTCTCCTAGCAGTAACATTTCCAACCACCTTCCTACTTGAGGGGCTTTATATAATGGGTAAAAGTTAAAACTACAAATAAGACTCAGAATGTAATTGTGGTACTAATGTTGAGAGTTTAGTTGTATTTGTCAATATTATTATGGCAAAGGTGAAACATCCTCTAATGGTTTAGGGAATATGAATGAAAAGAAGTAGAAAAGCTTGCTCGAAAGGGGGCTCTGGGGTGGGGAGTTATTGACATACAAGACCTTATTTTCCAAGCATAGCCTGGAGAAAACACTTGTTATTTCAGAGAGTTAAAGGCAGAATTCCTCTAAGACTTTTGTTTGTTTGCTAGCAAAAAGACCTGCAGCCAGGTTGGGAGTGAAATGATAGGCTTTGAGACATAGTCTGGAAGAGACGGCAGAACAGAGGGAAGGCTGAAATCCTTGGCATAAAGATTTCATCCTAAGGCAAAAACGGAAAGGTCCTAATATTGAAGCCGAGTGTCCTTGGATCGAAGTCCTTTTAAAATTATCATCTGTGATCCTGTCTTGAAGAACAAATAGGCAAAATAAAGAGCTCATATACAGAGGTTTTTGGAAGATGGGATGTTTAATTAAAATTGCTGCTGCCTGTTAAAACCTTGTGCTTAGAAATTTTATTAGTTTGTAAAATTATGGGGTTTTAAAATTTATTTATTATTATTATTCTTAAGAAATAGATCAGTAGTACATATTGTCTTTCCTGGCTGAGGCTTTAGTAATATCTGATAGGATTACCAAACTCCTCAATAAAATTGTGTGTAAAAATTTGCCCAGGACAGGAGACGGCTCCACCCTAACCTGGAAACTAGAGCCAGGACTGAAAGATCGACCAGACTTCCTTTGCTCCTACATGCTAAGCCTTAGAAGAGCAAGTCTCAGGCTGTCCAGGGGAGACACCCAACTCCTGGGTCCAGAACCACCCCTCTCTTAACCCAGGTGAGCAGTGGCTCTCCCCCTGCCAAAGGGCAATCTCTAAGGATGGTGGCAATAAAAATCATTTCTGTTCCCACATAGTCAGAATGTTAGGTACAATTAATCCATGAAAGGCCCATTGAAATTATTTACAGAGAAACAACCTCCAGGGGGTTCCTGGGACAATAAGAAAACACAGAGAGTGTTGGGTTTGCCCTTGGAAAGCCAAGAGGGAGAAAGAAGTGCTGGAGAAATGGATTGATGGGCCAGGAAAATGGCAGGACAACTGAGTTCAAAGCGGAATAAGGACCAGAGAGAAAAGTCCAGTGATGGAGATGACTGGGAGCTGAAACGAGGATAGGTAGAATTAGGTAAAGTAACAGTAACTTTCATACTGTTTATTTGACTGTGCTGTGATGTTACTCTCCTCCAACCCCCACCTACCCAAATCTCCAGTGACGTATACATTAACTGCCTTAGTGGTTCTTAGTTGATAATGAAAGGGAATGGAGGGGAACTGCATGCCACAGGGTGGGGTGAAGAGAAGAGACACAAGGTACAAGACACAGAGCAGAGACGGAATTCCAAGTAAACAAGAGGGAAGGGTGATATGAATCCCTGACTTCATGCCAAGGAATCTTTGTAGAGATTTAGTGTACAGCTTATGTGACATGGGGCTTGAGCAAGTGTAAAAAATATATTAAAGAGAAACATAATCCCAAGGTTTGGTGGTCTGGGGACCATCAAGGACTCTGTCATGTGGATTACCCAGTCACGGACACTAGACATGGAGAAATTAGAAGCTCAAGGAATGGGTCTATGAATTCGAGTGGGCTCAGATTTATCATCTACCTCTTTATGCATTCATCTGCTCATCCATCTATCACAGATTTCATCTATCAACCTGCCCACCCTCAATTTTCCTCAATAACATTTTCCTTTTCATGGTTTTTTCAATGTTTGAGAATTTTTTTTTTCTTTTCCTAAGTAGAACTAGTAAACACCAGTGCAGTCTGTGGCCACACCATCTTACATCCAACAAAAACCAAACTTCCACGCAAGCAGGAAAATTGGGTGGAGTGAGAAAAAAATTGTGTGTGTGTGTGTGTGTGTGTGTGTGTGTGTGTGTTTTTTCTCGCTGTTTCCCTCTTTGGTGGCAGGAGGTGGCTTACCAGAGATTTGGGAGATTGCCTGGGTGAGTTTTTCTAAATCATCTGTGGTGCCATTAGGACAACTGTCAATCCCAAGTTGCTCTATAGCTGCCCTTGGGCTTGAAAGGGGTCAGCAGTCAGTGCTCACAATCTCTGGCCTGGTCTGAGCAGACGCTGCTGGCCCACATGCCCACGATCCTTTTTTAGGTCTTCCTTCTGTGTGTTCCCCACTGTCCAATTCTGACCAATTTCCTTTACTAGGAATTTTCCATTATTCCAACGGCCTGCCTGGACATACTCCTGTGATTTCTTGTGACTTATGGACCTGTAGGCAGTGTCTCACATTGCTAGAACTGGCTTCATTTTCCATTCTTAGACTCTCAAATAACTTTGACTTCTTCTCACATAGAAGAGTGGCAAGACTTTCTTTTAAAACATTATAGGGGCGCCTGGGTGGCGCAGTCGGTTGAGCGTCCGACTTCAGCCAGGTCATGATCTTGCGGTCCGTGAGTTCGAGCCCCGCGTCAGGCTCTGGGCTGATGGCTCGGAGCCTGGAGCCTGTTTCTGATTCTGTGTCTCCCTCTCTCTCTGCCCCTCCCCCGTTCATGCTCTGTCTCTCTCTGTCCCAAAAATAAATGAAAAAAAAATTATATATACATATACATATATATATACATATATATACACATATATATACATATACATATGTATATATGTATATATATATACATATATATACACACATATATATACATATACATATGTATATATGTATATGTGTATATAATAAAGAATATAAAAGAGTTTATTAGAAATGAAACGTAAGTTTATCAAGAATTCAGAGGGCGTCAGTTAGTATCCCTTCCCTCCATCTCTGCAATTGATCATACTTCATGTAAACATCCATTATGTTTTTAAGTCATAAAATGTGAAGTCAACATATATGAGACCCACTATGTATACTTGAAAAAAGTAACTGGCCTGCCCCTAACTCCCATGCCAATAGGGAGCTCGTCTTGCCCCTAAGGCACCCAGGCAAATTCAAACTCCACAGCTTCTGTGAAATACAAAACAATGAAAAAAAATAAAAAAGGAACAGGCTTAGAAAGAAATAATGACAATAATAAAAAAAAACATTGCTTGTAGGAATAATAAATGAAAGGCAGAAAATGAAATAAGTCTCCAAAGTAATTCCTTAAGACCCTCATGTCTCTCTTCCTAAAATAATACATATCAAACAAAACCTAAATTCCTTCTGCTTGTCTGTGCCATACGCACAGAGTTCATCAGCAGAGTAATTGGGGTTCTAGGAAATGGGGGCATTAACTGAATAAGGATTTTCCTGGTCTTGATAACATTGCCTCTACAGAGATAGCTCTTGGCCTCTCCAACTGCCTATCACTGTCCCTTCTCTGACTATGGCAGTGGTTGCCTTCAGCTTCCACTTGTTAAAATGTTGTCTTGTCCTCCCAAGCTGCAGTCAGGTTCATGATGTCCCTGACGATGTCAAGGACTAGCTCCAGAATCTGATAGTCGGCTGGCTAATCTTGACTGCTCCTCAGACGTTTCCTTGAATGGGCTTTGAGTGTCCTGTCTACAGCTGAAGGCTGCTGTGATGCTCTCCTTTTGTGTCCTGTGGCAGGCTCAGTTCCATCCATGGCACTGCTTTTGTCAGCCTGGGTGAGTCAAAGCTGTTCACCAGGACGAAGAATAAATGGCAGGAAAGGGTACTCAAAAGAAGAAATAATGCATTTTTCAGAAAACGCGCCTACTTGCAGACATTAGCTGAATAGTTTTTCACTAGTTCTTACTAGATAAGGGCACACCGTCACGCTCAGAACTTAGGAAAAATGTATATAGTTATAGTCTACTACTCTGAATTGATATAATGCTATTTCAGTGAAAAAAAAGTGAAATTAAATGGAGTATGTATGAGTAAGAGGCAATAGCTTTCAAAAAGTAAGACATCAAAATAGGGTCCAAAATTTTTCAAAAGTGAAGTGAGAGAATGAGCTGAAAAGATAAGAGGCAGTAGCAGTAAAATGAGATCTTAAAATTGAGGTTTTGTAAGTATTGTAATTGCTGGTAGTGGCAAAATCTTATAACCACAGGAGTAGGTGGCAGATTAGGGTAACAACAAGGTCATTGGAGGAAAAGAAGTCATGGAACTAAAAGGTTGGGTCTGGAAAAGCTACAGATGCGAATGTTAAGATCACTAAGAACTGAATACAGATAGTATAAAAGGAATTGATTGTGAGCCAGGAGCTAGAACCTTCTAGGACAGGGAGAAAGTGTCCCAGCTGGGGGTCAGAAGATAACACAGAGGGGCGCCTGCATGCCTCAGTGGGTTAAGAGTCTGACCCTTGATTTGGCTAAGAACACGATCTCATGGTTTGTGAGCTCGAGTCCTGCCCTAGGCTGTGTGCTGACAATGCAGAGCCTGGTTGGGATTCTCTCTCTCCCTCTCTCTGCCCCTCCTCCACTTTCTCAAAAATAAATAAACATTAAAAAAAAAGAAGATAATGCAGAAAGTTGTAGAGGATATTTAGTGAAGACAGTGAGGATATAGGACATTCTGTTGTGACTATGAGTTCCAAAGCACACAAAAAAGGGTTTTGGAAGTTAAAGGGGAACAGGGAGATGGGAGAAAGTACTCAGTCACCTGGGAAGAGAGTCTGGAGAATAAAGGTTGACTAGGGAGCTGGGTTTCAGATGGTGACCACATAACATAGGGATAAAAGGCCTAATGAGATTACATAGATATTGAAGGTAAGGCATGAGTGTTGAAAAAGAGAGAGGTCTTGACAGAAGCATGTTTCAAGGCTCTCTTGTTACTCCTACCAGTATAGAAGCCAGGAGAGGAGCCATCTTACCCAGGCACAAATAACTTTGGAGATTTCTTTCCAAACCACTTCTACCTCCATCTTTCACATGGTTCCCAGTCCCTATAAGTGAATAGTAAATAGGTTTCATTTTCCATGGCTAGGGAGTGACTGCCTAGAACACCATGGTAGGAACAACTTCAAGACCATGCCCAGATTCAGGAGAAAAGGCAAACAGCCACGTCTATGCCAGTCTTTGCTTTCCCTAGTTTAAGGTAATTCCCTGAAGTTCAATTCAGTTCCTAATTCTCTGTAACACTCCTCACATTGCGACCTGCTTCCTAGCCACTTATACAACCAAAACGTTTTAAAGACTTTGACCTATATCACTTCACTTCAGGCTACAACCTCTCCCCTTCTTGACAGACATTGATTCAGTCTGCTGTACTGTCTGCTAATGATCCCAAAGTCTCCTTGTCCAGATAAGACCTCATCCCTGAGCACCAATTGTCTGCAATCGTCACCAGGGCTTTGAGTACATCAGATGTACTCTTCAAACCTTCCTGTCCCAGTTGGCACAGCCCCATTTTCCCTTGTTCAGCTGGGGAACATGTCATCCTCAACCCTCCCTTTTCTCCCATCTCATCATTCACCACTTTCTATGCATTCAACCTCTGACATTCCTTAAATCTGCTCCCTCTCCTCCCTCCCCACTGCTTCTGCCTTGTTCACATCTGTCTCTTCTCTCAAGCAGACTTGGGAAGTATACTTCAGCTCCCCTTCCCACAGCCATCGAGTGACCTTTGCAAAACACAGCTGTTTCTCCCTTCCTTAAAAGGCTTTAGTGGCTTTACGTCACTTACAAGGTAAGATCGAGGTTCTTAGCGCTTGACATACAACATCGCATGTGTCCAGGTACCTCTCTCTCTTGCTAGCCTATGACCACCACCAGGACAGGAATGTGGACCTCCTTTATTTTGAATTCCCAGTAATTGCTTACAGATGCAGAACACACTCAATAAAAGTTAAGTGATGTAAGCAGGCAAAGGAAAGTATAAAAAGCAACCTTGTTTTGGGGCGCCTGGGTGGCTCAGTCGGTTAAGCAGCCGAACTAGGCTCAGGTCACGATCTCACGGTTCATGATTTCAAGCCCCGCGTCAGGCTCTGTGCTGACAAGAGCCTGGAGGCTGCTTCAGATTCTGTGTCTCCCTCTCTCTCTGACCCTCCCCCACTTGTACTCTGACTCTCTCTCTCAAAAATAAACATGAAAAAAAATTTTTTTTAAAGCAACCTTGTTTTAAAGACCCTCTCGTGTCCATTGGCATGAGATGATTTTCCACAGCTCTCACTACCAGCTCATTCATTTCTCTTCTTGCCACGAATAGCAGAAGTATAGAAATCTTTATATTGGACAATTAATAAGAGATATATGAAGGGTGGAAATGGGGTCTTGATACACATTTTCTAACACTGGATTCTGGCTTCGCCATTCTCCAGGTGTGTAACCTTGGGCAAGACACTTAACCTCTATGACCTCTTAACCGCTGTAATAATAGTACCTGATTCAAATGGTTGTTCAAATGGGAATTAAATGAGGCAGTGTTTAGAAAGTGTTTGGCATAGGAACTGTTCAGTAAACAATAGCTCTGGTTGTCACTCTGAAAGAGGTTGCACACAAGGTTCATTCATTGATAACTGGAGGCATTATCGTTGTTAGATGATAAGAAACATGCATATATTTCCTAGACTGGGGGAAACATGTCTTTCCTTTTTCTGCAGAGTTCAGGCCATACATAGCCTGTGAAGGAGACTGGGAGTTTTTGCCTCTGGTCTCCCCAGCTTTTCTTTCCCAGTGTTTTCTACACCTTTGTCCTCTTCCTCCAGGGTCCTGCTGCTCCTGGAAGAGAGGCAGGAAATCGTACAGCCCTCTGTAGAAATAGGCTCGTGTCTAGCGGGGACAGGTAGGCTATCTTATTGACTTTCAACATTATCTTAGAATTTTTTTATTCATATGTCCTAGCTATACCTTAACCCAATTGAATAAATCCATTCATTTCAAACTTGAGCTCCATTATTGGAGCAAATACCTTGTATTTTGTATTTGGGTGTTTTTGATCCCTAAGGAAAACAAGTTCATATTGTTCAAGCTAATCATTGAAGAATTATAATTTGTTAACTATAAATATTAAAATAGGTATATAAACGACTTTTGTCATTGCATTTCTTTATATTTTAATATATTGGATTCTCAATAAAATGACTTGGGAGGCAAAGGTCTCCTTTACTTTTCTCTGAGAAGCCATAGAATGAAGCCATCTACAAAGCAATTCTTTCTTTTACTGATAATAATTATAATAATTATCTTTTATAACATCTCTTCAATGAATTTTTGTGTTAAAAGATCTACCCCCTTTTTAAAAGAGAGGTAAGGACGGGGAGAAAAAGAAAAGGAATATGGAGGGACCACCTCGCCATCACATAGTATATGAAATGACAATAATCATGAGCCACCTATTCCGCAGATTACCGGGGACATTACACATGATAACACAGGCAAAGAACTTTAAAGGGTTAAAAGCACAATCATGAAAGGCAGTCCACTTACAGTGTGCTCCAAAGACCATTTTCAATCTGTGAACTCTTTGTTTTTGGTCCATGGTGAGATAAATATGAAAATTTGAAAGCAAGCATTTAGAAACTGTTATAGAAATTTGACAAACTCATTTTCTGTCTGTTGGATCAAATAATAAAAGATTTGGGCTTGTATTTTGTGTCTGAGTTTTTACTTCATTTCTAGTAATTATTTTCATTGTACTTCACAAAGGCGAAGAAAAACCTGTCCTTCACCACACATAGTTTGAGAAGCATTGATAAAAGGTATTATTATTTCTGAAATTTTGCTTAAGAACCATTAAATTTCTAATTATAAACTAGTTACATGTCATTATTTGAGAAACACTGCTTCAGACCAACTGTAAGGAGTTGCCAGCATTCAGACAAGTTCCAGAACAAGTTTGTTTTGTATTGGGCAACTTGGTTATTTAAGAGTCAGAAACCACTTTTCTCATGAAATAACGTAAACCCAGGGTTATGTTCTTGGTGTAGCCTAGAGATCTGTTATCTCAAAAGATTGCTAAACTATACCATAACATTTAATAACAGATATATACTACAACATTCAGTAACCGGTCTTCTCCATCCTTCTACAATGGAGAAGACAGACTTCTGATTTCCAGATCAGAAAATCCCTGTCTTCCCCATCTGTCTGTGAGAAATAGCGATTCCCAGCCTTAGCTTAGAGGTGGATATGGCGTAAGAATGGGGGCTACTTCTGCAGAAACTCTTTCGACAGCGACCCTCAGCACAACACTCAGCAGGAAGAAGAGTATGGAGATACAGCACTTTTACACAGAGTGATGAGGGAATTAGACTGAGTTTCAGGGAACTCACTGGTCGTGTTAATAACATTAATCGAGAGTTTCTCCAAGATTTTCTGAGATTGAGATTATGCAGGTTCTGCCGAACTTGAAAGCTCTGGTTCTTTACAGCAAATATCTCCATCCTAAATCCTGGGGTACTGTTCCTTTTGTGGCCCAGCACCTGTTGGGTCTCAGCCTCCTCCTGAATTGAGATTTGTCTGTGCCAGAGGAACCCATGACACATGTCTGTTCTTTCAAAAGACAACTGTTTTTCTCCCCACCATTCAATATAACCCAATATCCTGTAGGACTGAATCAGGGAAACACACATACAGAAGGAGAGGAGTTTTGGTTTTGGTGGGGGGAGGGGCAGATGAGAAATTAGCATCTGCTTTTATTTACAGGTTGTTTAAGAAAATGATGTTTGTTGAAGATTGGAAATTGTGATGGTTTCTGCCTACACGCTGTAGGATGGCAAATAAACCCTGGGAACCATTGGAAGCTTAGTTCAGGCATACTCGGTCTGTCTCAATCTGAACCAATAAGCTTCTCTTTTACATTTGTTTTTCTTTCTTTCTTCATGTTATGGCTCTTAAAGTAAAAGAAAGCAAAAAACAGTTTTCCCATACACTGAGCTGAGATCAAAAAGTGTTCAAGTCTGCAGGCCTCGAGCCCAGATGAAGGATTACCAGGAACAGAATGTCTCTTTCCTTCCGTCTACACCCTGGTATAATGAATAGTGATTCCAGCATGAGGTTATTTACAAGACAGGACTCTGTATCTTTTCCTGTAATGAAAAAGAATCTTTAAAACTGTATCTAGAAGTTTCCTACTGGGATAAGGAGTAAGGAATGTCTTTGAAGACTAGGAAAATGAGAAAGGAACGCGGGCTGCCTGAGGTCCTTGGGGTTGTTTGTTTGGGATAGGAGGCGAAGGAATTCCAAATTTCACGCCCTCAACCTAAACTGGGGCATCCTGGGAAAGCTTCTGGGGAAGCGGGTGGTGACAAAGGCCAAGGGCCGGGCCGAGGGCGGAGCCGGGGCGGAGCGCGGCCGGAGCGGGGAGGCGGGCGCCGCCCACCGTGCTCCCCGGCCAGCGAGAGCTTGGCGGCGCCGGCTCCCGAGCCATGGGGAGGTTGGTGGCTCTGAGCTTGCTGGGGATAGCGCTGGCGCTCCTGGGCGAGAGGCTCCTGGCGCTCAGGTAGGTGGGCCCTCGCGCACCGAGGCGCCGGCGCGCGGCCCGGCTGTGGGACGCCTCCCCGAGCTTCCCCCGCGCTCGGGTCCCCAGGCCCGGGTGGCGGCCGGCTGCGGGAGAGGGCGCAGGCCATGCAGGGATTCTCCAGCTGCCGGGCAGAGAACTCCGGGTTGTTCTCAGATACCCAGCTTGTGAAACACCTCCACCCCCACCCCAGCTTCTAGCAAAACCCAACGCAGTTTGGGCTGAATCTCGAGACTTTCTGGGAAGTTGAGGAGCCCCAGCGAGTGCTTTGCAAGCACTCCCAGGAAAATCCAGCTCTTTAAACTTGGAAGCAAAACTATTACTCATGCACTGAAACTTTCATTATAAAGATTTATTTCAAGTCATTGGTGCTGCTTCTCTTTGTTGCCCAAACCAGCCTCCTTCTTTAATAAAGTTGTGCACCATCCCTCCCCTGCGTAAGTTTGAGAAACTTTTCATCTTTCTAATCTTGGCGCTGTGCATCAATATTTGAGTTATTCAGCGACTGGTCTTACATCACTTCCTTATTTATCTCCACTGAGGAACCCTGAAGCCAGAATGTCAAACAGCACAAGCCTAGTGCATGTCCCAATTTAATTATAATGAAAATCACGGATGGGTAGACATCCTAGTTTCTAAGTTACCAACTCAAATTTTATAAGCCTCGTGCAGATGGATTCCAGAAATACTGAGCACCAATTCTGTATGGTGTGCTGTGTTGGGCTCCTGTAATGGAGTCAGGCACTGTCCTCACCTTTAAGAAGTTCACCCTATTACAGGGGAGAAGAGAAGTAAAACAAATGTATCAATTTGGGTGTCCAGGACAGGTACAAACCAACCCCTGCAGGCTTAAGGAGGAAAGATGGAGCCCTTGAAGGTGGAGTTCAGGAGAAAGAGACTATTTGAAATTGGTCTTGAAGGATGGGTGAAACATACGTGGGGATGAAGGAGGCCATCCCAGATGAAAAACGAAGCATGAACAAAGGGGAACGGGTGGGGAAGTTTGGAGATTAGCAGTAGACCAACTTGAGGGGAGTTAAGGGGTCCAGGGTAGGAAAGCTTTTGAGATGGTTAACTAGGAGTTCAAAAATTGGGGCCTGCTTTGATAGGCAAAGGAGGACTATTGATGTTGGTGCGTGTGTGCGGTTCAACAGGAATCTGTTTAAACCATATAAAGCATAATCAGTTGCTGTGTTATGAAGCATAGTTAGTTGTGCTACATAGAGACAAAGCTGGAAGGACGGATTGGAGGAGAGCAGTTCTCAATCCTGGCTGTATGTTAGAATCTCCTGGCAGGCTGATGCCTGGGCTGCACCCCCAAAAATTCTGATTCAGTTGGTCTGAGTGGGGCTGAGGCATGAGTGTTCTTTATTTTATTTTATTTTATTTTATTTTATTATTATTTTTAATATTTATTTTTCACGAGCATGTGAGGGAGGGAGGGGCAGAGAGAAGGAAATAGATCTGAAGTGGGCTCCAACTCACAAACTGTGAGATCACAACCTGAACTGAAGGCAGATGCTTCACTGACTGAGACACCCAGGCGCCCTGAGCGTTTATTTTAAAAGATTCTCCTTATAATTCTACTATGCAGTTACAATTGAGAAGTAGTAGAATAGAGAGTAAGCAGATATGGGGAAACTAGTTAAGGTATTGCAGTGGTTTGGAGAGAATAACAGAACAGGGGCCCAAGACTGAGCCCCAGTGATAAGGGGGAGGAAGTCAAAGGTGATACCAGGGTTTCTGTGTCTACTGACCTATAGCTGGAGCTTTATCTGCTGATAAAGGGGTGCAAGCTGGGGGAAGTGTGTGACGGAAGAATTCTTACTGGTAGGAAATGGACATGTTGGCCTTAATTTTCATGTTACATAAATGCCCAACTTGCTCTGCAGGACATTCTTGAATTGGATGGTTTTGTACATTCTGTCCAGCTCTCAGTTTCAAAGGCAGTACCACTAAAATTCACAAGCTCATTAAATTGTCCTGAACTTCAAGCCATCAGTGTTCCACAAGCTGAAGTTTTCCCAAATCATGGGTTTTTCTTCTTACCAATCTTAAAGTTTTAAATTTAAGTCCCTTTAAATGAGTTATAGTTGCAAACCTAAGAAAAAGTACATGAAGCTCATTTACATAGAATGCACCTTACAGGTAATTTACAATTTAATGCATCTTTTCTTTAGAGAGATTTGACTGTAATAAATTTTACCAAGCAGCGACTTTCTAGGGTGGTAACTTCATCGGACAGTTGAAGCCCTCAATCGGCTGATGTGAGAATGTTAGGATATGTGATAGGTGGCTAGATTTAGAAAATAACGCGGGATGCCCAGTTAAATTTGAGTTTTAGATAACCAACGAACCATTTTTTTTTTTTTTTTTGAGACAGAGAGAGACAGAGCATGAACGAGGGAGGGTCAGAGAGAGGGAGACACAGAATCTGAAACAGGCTCCAGGCTCTGAGCTGTCAGCACAGAGCCCGACGCGGGGCTCGAACTCACGGACCGCAAGATCATGACCTGAGCTGAAGTCATGACCTGAGCTGAAGTCGGCCGCCCAACCGACTGAGCCACCCAGGCACCCCCCCCCGCTGACGAACCATTTTGTAGGATAAGCGGATCCTATGCAATATTGGGGCATGATTATACCAAAATATCATTCTTTATTTGAAATTCAAATTTGGGCATCTTGTCTTTTATTTGGCAACCCTGTGATTGTGCCTGCTCTTGACAGATACAGGTGGGGTGCTCAGATGCATCGCATCTCTCCTTTCAGACCCTTAGCGTCTATTTTGAAAAGCAGCATGTTCCTACCTCCCCATAAGGAAAGGCCCTTCAAAAAACAGGCTTTTCTTTTTGTTTTTGTTTTTTTTTTTTTGCTCTCATCTGGTACCAGCTATTTCATTGTTCTATTTTTAGAGATGGCGCTTTGGCACTCAAGTTATTTCTCTCCCCCCAGGGCGCCCACTTAAATTTCAACCTGAATTTCAGATAAACAGTGAATAATTTTTTTTTTTTTTTTTAGGATAAGTATGTCCCAGATGGATAAATGGAATCAAAGCTGTCTCTTTCCTTCTGAACTGTAACTGGCCAAAGTTCCCAGGGGAGGATGGCATATTACACCCAACTTTTCTACTCCTCCCTAGTTGAGCAATAAAGGGGAAAATAAAAAGACACAAATTTCCCTGGGCCAGTTGCTACCTGCTGCAAAGTACACATACTTGAATGAATCATGAGACTTGAGTACATCAGAGACCTATGCGGAGGCAGGAATCCCCAAACAAGCATCTGAATATTCTGCTTGTTGCATGATAGATTTTATGACAGCCGCACCAAAAAGCTATCCAGTCTGCTTTGGAACTCTTCTGAAAGTTCAGGTTTTGTTTTTAAACTACCATCCTCCTTATCATTTATTGTGTGACTGCTGTGTGCTGATCACTGTGTCAGAAGTTCTTTATAGTAAACCAAAATGTACATTTACTGACATTTGGAAAGAACTTCCTTTTACATTTATGCCTCCATTCAGTCTTCATATATGTCTTCTTTCCTATATTATACGTGTTAAAACTGAGGCTGGAGGAAGTCAACTAGTGGCTCAACAGGTAATAAGTGCTGAACGTAAACTCCAAACTAGGTCTTCTCGTTTGCCCCCTGCTTCCCCACAGCCTCCTAGCTTTTCTGCCTTTGGAGTAAATGACTTACTCCTAGCTTAACATGCCTAATCACAAATTCTTTGTTACTAAGTACCAGCATTAAGGGGACTCAAGGGGTGAAAATTCCAAGAGATTTTACAAGTCTGTATACAAAAGATAAAGCCCCTGTTTGTCTATATTTAAGCCTGTACTTAGAAGATAAAGCCCCATCAGTGGTTTGTAAATTCAAAGGCCATGAGATATGGAACAAAGTAATGCCAGGTAGTAACACTGTTTTCCTAGTTTGCTGAAGATGAGGCAATATAATAATTAACTGCCCCTATCTCATCCTGTTCTGGATGGCTAATGCTGTTTTCCTAAGTGAAAGAAATAGAAATTGATTTCATGGTAATGACTGTTGGTTAAGGGTTCATGCTCTGTGGCCTAGATGACCTGAATTCATTCCTTAGCTCCACTATTTACCTGGGACCTTGGCTTTTTATTTCACCTTTCTGTGCTTCAATGTCCCAATCTGTAGGATGGGGATATCAATACTATCCACTCCATAGTGGGGCTATGAAAACATGAAGTTCATTCTTGTACTTGTAAAGTGCTAAAACAATGCCAAATATGTAGTAAGTGCTCATTGAAAGTTACCTGTAATGACAATGTTCAAGCAGGGTTCTTAGACTTTTGGGCCATAGATCTGTTTGGCAGTCTGGTAAAGTCTTGACTCCTTCTCAACATTATGCTTTTATTTTATTTTTTAGTTTTTGTGTGTGGTGCCCCTCTTTTTTTTTTTAGTTTTTATTTTAATTCAATTTGGTAAACCTGCAGTGTTATTTTAGTTTCAGGTGTACAATATAGTGATTCAACACTTCCATATATCACCCTGTGCTTTTCACAAGTGCCCTCCTTCATCCCTATCACTTATTTCACCGATCCCTCCACACCACCTCCCCCCTGGTAACAATCAGTTTGTTCTCCATAGTTAAGAGTCTGTTTCTTGGTTTGTCTCTCTTTCTCTGTTTTCCCCTTTGCTCATTTTTTTTTCCTTAAATTCCATACATGAGTGAAATCATATGGTATTTGTCTTTCTCTGACTTATTTTGCTTGGCATTATTGTCTGTAGCTCCATCCAGGTCATCACAAATGGCAAGATTTCATTCTTTTGTATGGCTGAATACTGTTCCATTGTGTATGTGTGAGAGTGTGTGTGTGTGTGTGTGTGTGTGTGTGTGTGTGTATCGCATCTATCACGTCTTTATCCATTCATCAACCGATAAGACACCTTGGTGTCCATCATGTTTTTAAATGCATAAAATAAAATACATAGGGCTGTAAAACAAAATTAAATACTATTTAAGTATTTAAATACTAAATACTTAATTTAAATACTTAAATGCTGTTACCAGCCTATTTTAAAAATCTAATGATACAACAACGTGGGCTTCTTAATTAAAGCCTTACATAGATATAAAGGTAGTTGAATATGTAGCAATAGATATTTTGAAGTTGCAGTGAGTATAAATGGTATTTTGAGATATCTACAGCAACTGAAATGTGATGTAACAATGTCTGTGATTTCTGTTATTGACAGGGAGACATAGGTACTGCTGGTAGAAACTTCTGTGGCTTCTTGCCTGCAGTCATCGTTGAAGGAGACTTACTTTCAGTTAGGTTTAAATAAAGATATATATTTTTTTCCCATTTATGTTCATGGATCCCTGAATTTTACCCACGACTCCATAAAGGTCCCTGGACCCCTGCTGAAGAACCTTGATGTACCTGTTTCTGTTAGGGATCATTTGGGAAATGACTGCTGGCTCAGTTGAAGGAAGACCGTGTATATTCTTTGCTGCACTACACCTATCGTATAGTTGTAACTAAAAGAAAAATAACAAAATTTTAATGAAAAAGAAGTGAGAAAGTGAGAAAAGTAGAAGGAACCTAGAGCGGTAGCGGTTGCCTAGAATATTATGTCTGAGGCTGGCTGTGGGTTAAAGGGAAAGAGTGCTATGATTGATTGACAATGTCTGCATGACAGCAGACAGCCATCCCTGACCTAATTCAGTCACAAGGATGCTGTGGACATAAAGTGTTAGGGAGCAAATAGGCTGTAGCAAAAATGTCACTTATTTGTGTTTGTACCATTTATTTGTTTACTTATTTATTTATTTATTATTTTTAAAAATATATTACTTAAAAATTTTTTTAATGTTTCTTTTTGAGAGAGAGACAGAGTGCAAGCAGGGGAGGGGCAGAGAAAGAGGGAGACACAGAATCCAAAGCAGGGTCCAGGCTCTGAGCTGTCAGCACAGAGCCCAACATGGAGCTCGAACTCATGGACCACGAGATCATGACTTGAGCCAAAGTCAGATGCTTAACCGACTGAGCTACCCAGGTTTCCCTATTTATTTATTTTTAATTTGGCATAAATATATTTGAGCTGACTGATCTCCTAGTCCAAAGAGGTTTGTGTAGTTTTCTCATATATATACTCCCTAGACTTCTTAAATTGGTTAACAGGAGTGTTTTCAGTTGCAAATAACATGCATCAAATTAATTATATATAAATAAAGGCTTATTTTTCTCACATGATGAAAACTTTGTAGGTAAGTCATTCTATAGCTTTTCCATCAAGCCCGTGGTCATATAAAAAAATTAGATTCTTCTAGTTTTGTCCTTCAATCCTTCACTGTTGGCTTTATGTCCTCATACTTGTCGTGTTAAGGATACTGAATGGTTGGTATAGTCTCAAGCACTGTACGTGTGGTCATATCATGAAGAAGGGAGAAGGGGTGATGCCAATTAGCTCTCATCTTGTGTCTGCATTTTCTTTTTTTTTTATAATATTTTTTTAACGTTTATTTATTTTTGAGACAGAGAGAGACAGAGCATGAACGGGGGAGGGGCAGAGAGAGAGGGAGACACAGAATCTAAAACAGGCTCCAGGCTCTGAGCTGTCAGCGCAGAGCCCGACGCGGGGCTCAAACTCATGAACTGTGAGATCATGACCTGAGCCGAAGTCAGCCGCTTAACCAATTAACCAACTGAGCCACCCAGGTGCCCCCTGCGTAACTCAGTTTTAATAGTACGCAGTCTGCATTTCTAGAGATGATATTGTACAGCTAAACTAGTTGATGAAGTTTACCCTATTAGCAGTGTGTAATCATCAGTCATTTGGGCAGACCTAAGTTGTCTGTAAAAATATAACCCACCTAAATTGTTCAAACACATCTGAATTGTATTTTATCCATATAGTTTATCTTGGCAATAGGTAGATGATAATCCTCTCCCTCTTTTTGTAGAGTTAAAGGGACATAATAGTAAGTTGTATAAAATTGACACCCAAGCCAACGCATGACACAGAAAGTTGATGAAGCCACAGCTGAGACCTACTGACGTATCTCCATCTGTTTCTGGAGTCATGTAGTGTCCACGGAACCTGAGAGGTCATCTAACCTCATCCTTGTTTTACACATAAAGAAGACCGATGCCCATAGAGATTAACCTGCTGATGCTCAGGCAGTCTTGCTGCTAAGGCAGAAGCACAGATCTCTTCCCTCCTTTCTGAGAAAAATACCAGAGTGGGTTAGAGCACTGCCTTGGAAGGTTCTTCCCAGCAGGTGTCAAACCTCAGCAAAGTTGCTTCACCTCTTGAGTCACTTCCCTCATTCCTAAGTAGGGACAAGTGTACCTACTTCTTAGGATTGTTGTAGCAATTCAGTGAAGTCATTCAAGTAAATCACATAGAACAGTGGCCGACTCAGTGAGTTTTAACTGTTTTTATTATTGATTTTCTTTTACCACCCATGGCTATCAGCAGTGGCATTCCCATTATCACTCGTATTACTGCCACTCTACTACATTAGGCTAAGTATACATATTTTCCCTTTAAATCACTCCGGGGGTGGGCGGCCTGGGTGGCTCAGTCGGTTAGGCTTCTGACTCGATTTCGGCTCAGGTCATAATGGCATGGTTCCTAGGATTGAGCCCCTCCTGGGGCTCTGCGCTGACAGATTCTCTCTCTCCCTTGTTCTCTCCCCTATTCTTGCTCTCACTGTCTCTCTGTCTCTCAAAATAGATAAACTTCAAAAAACATAAAATTAAATAAAAAATGAAAAATTTGATCCCTCCGGGGACTTGTAAATGTGAGATTTATTGTATTTTGTCTTGCTTTGCGTTAACATTGTATTTTATGTTTAATTTTCATTACACCTACATATTTTATATGTTTACTTTAGTTGCTTTTAATTTTAATTTTCTATTTTGTTTATATTTGATTCACTTCAATTTTTATAGCCTTATTGCTATATTGTTTCAAGAAATTTGGATACCATTTGAGTTACATGATTCAAAATAACAGACTGATGAACATTTTAATCAGAAACACTATATATGATATGAGTTGCCAAAATATATGGTTGCTACCACCTGTTGGTAATTCTGAGTTAGGTAGGCCTCGACTTTCTACCATGTTGCTGAGATCAGTAGACCTCGCCATATTTGGTGTCTAGAAGTCAGACGCTGTCAAGGGTATGAATGGAAGAGGGACAAGCAGCAACTTACCATTGTCGTCTCTTAAATGTGTGATATATGTGACAATGTCAATCACCCTGCGAGCACTCTTAACATTTGTGACTGTAGAGAACAGAAAGAGAAGGGGAGAGAGTGAGCGAAGAGAAGGCAAAAAGCCTATATAGCATGTGGCTTCAAAAGAAGAACTCCCCCACCTGTTTGCCCAAACTGCTTTGTGGCCTTCTCTGGTAGAGGGGGGACCGTTCATTACAGTTTGCCATTTTCTCATGATTTCTTCACTTTATTTTTTGCCAAACAGCAACAGCAAGTAGTTTTGCTGAGGTAATTGATGTTCTCAGAAGCTCTCACCTAATGAACACTGTGCGGGGATGGGATCTCCTCCACCCAGCTCTTGACAGCTGCTTGTAGGGTATCTTCTGTGTGCCTGGCTCTGGAAAACCCATCTTCTCTTGGCCTCCTGTGAGGCACCGTGTCACTTTGCAGAGGGTCTGAGCATTTTCCGGCTCCTCCGGGCCCTCGGTAGGAAGACAGGGCTGCTGGCTCCACATCTGGAGCTCTTCCCACAACACCAGAGCTGTGCGGAATGTGACCTGGTGCTGTGTTTATATTTGCACAGGAACTTGCATTACAAGTTTTATTTGTTGAGTTATTGGCTTTCTTTTATGATCCACATTCACACATACAACTTTGTGATACGCATTTTTATTTTAACTTCATTTCTGGTGCTCTTTAATGTTCCTACCCTTGTTTTTCTATCTTCTCTTTCATCTGCTTTAGATTTATGCTATGTTTTATGTATTGCTGTAAGCCTCTTTAAACCCTGTCTGCAACAAAGCAAGGAATACATAAACAGATAGATTTTTTTTTTTTAAACAGGAATCGACTTAAAGCCTCCAGAGAAGTAGAATCCGTAGACCTTCCAAACTGCCACCTCATTAAAGGAATCGGTGAGTATGAGAAAATGCTTGTTATACTCCTTACATTGTTTGGCCAAAACCACGAAAAAACTCATTAGCAGTGTTTTGGCACACCACTAGCGTTCATCAGAGGAAAAATCACATTAAGTCAATGAAAACCTCTTTGGTCAGTCTTTTTTTTTTTTTTTTTTTTAAATCTCATGCACCTGTATTTCTTTTGTCCCCCACTCTCCCTGCAATTTGTTAATTATTTGTGTAATCCTATGTTTGTTGCTTGATTTCTTGCTTGTTTAGTGACTTTTCTGAACAAGTTTTATAAAGTTTGTATTCTTCGCTGTGTGTGGCCCCTGGAATCTGTGCTCTGTCAGCCTAGAGGTCAGCTAGTGAAGGTGTCAGAAAAAAGAGAAGTTACAAAATGGAAAATGAAAATCTCTCAACAAAATCTCCACCCCACACAGAAATAACTCCAGAGATAAAGTTTTCCTTATCTTTCCTGATACTTCCAACTCAAATGCAGACAAATACATGCATATTTCACAAACGGCATCTTAATATAAGATTATATTCTGCAGCCTGCTTTGTTCTCAGTGGAAGGTGAACAGCTTTCCACATCAACTCATGCAGACCTACCTCCTTCTTTTTACTGTTTGCACATACCGTGGTTTATTTAATCATTTCCTTCTTGATGCACATTTGGATGGTTGCAGTTTTTTGCAACCACAAACAAATCAGTGAACATCATTGTACATGTAGCTCTTGTATGTCTGTAGGATGACTTGTTGACGGTGAGATTGTTGTTCAGGGAGCAGACGTGTTTTAAGTTTTGATAGTCATTGCTAAATTGCCCTGGATTGGCATTGCTAATAAAGTACTTCATATCTATAACCACATTCACTACAGGCAGAGTTCACAGTGCTCTTTGAACAAAAACAAAGTAGTGATCCTTTTCTGGATCAGACACAAGAAGGCTTCATTTTCATGAAACCTATCAGTTTTCAGAGCAGCCTTCTGTACTTCAAAGTTTCTTTCCAGTTGTGTTATTCGCCTTCCCTTTCCGCATCTGTTTTTTATGTGCCCTGTGTCCTATTTTCCATTGTTGCTTTAGTCCACCTTCCTAGTTCTATCTCCCTTGCCTGGACTCGGTGACTTCTTGCTCCTGGGGCTTCTCCTCTTTGTTGTCCTTACCGTTGCCCACACACTTAGCAGGAAGATACAAACTCAGTATCAAATACCACACGGGCAAGATCTGTGCTGGATAATGCAGACAGTTCTAGAAATAAGGTTGTCTGGAGTCCCAAGAAACTCAGCAACTGCCTCCTGCCTTCTGGCTGCATTCATGAAGAGCCCCTTCAGAATGGCCACTAAGCAAAAGCCAGATGGCATCTGTGAGGGATGTTGTACAAGGTTGGGAGGGTGAGTCAGTGATCTCGAAGGTTACTCCTGCTACTGAGTTAATAATTGTCAAATTATTAAACAGCCCTTGGCCCTGTGGAGCCCACCTTCTGTGAATTCAAGTCCCAGAGTAGACAATAGGGCACAGCCAGACACATTCCAGGATGAACTGCCAAGTGTATTGCTGTTACAACTCACTGGGATGGAGGGCTCCTCAGAGAAAAACAAGCCCAAAGACATTTGTATTCTGAACAGGCGTCTGTCTGTGTTTGTGACCTTTATGTTGTGATGTGTGTGAGCTGCTGTCTGGAATTGGAAAGAATGAGGAAATATGTCACCTATGGCCCTTCTTGTGAAGTGTTTAATGCCTCTGAGGCACTTCAAAAGGCAACAGAGCGAAGACGATGAGTGATTAGAAGCACATTTGGGATACATTTTTAGATCTAATTAGAATTGTGCTTTTTTTCTTTCTATTTTTTTTTTTTTTGTTTTTGTTTTTTTGTTTTTGTTTTTGCTTCTGTGGTTAGCACACACTGTATGAACATTTGTTGAATGCTATGTTGGTGATGCATAGTGGTTAATAACAGCATGTAGTTGCATGTTTTTAACAACAGTCACTTATTCAGTGGTCTTTGATTATAGGGAATAACAGTGTGCTGGGCATATACATGCCCATACAGGCAAAAGCAACTTCTTATGGTAGGCAACAAGGGTTGAAAGGTTCTCTTTGTCAGTTTCCACTTTGGGAAACAGTAGTAGCCACACACTTGAAGCCAGCTGTCCCTCCAAGAGGTAAGACCACTTTCCCTACACTTCCATCCCCATCAACACCCACACCCACACACACTATGGTGCTGCATTCACCGTGACTAGAAATGAACTCTTCGCAACTCTTGGGTGCTCTATACATATCATCTCATGTCTTTCTGTTTTAATAAATAATAATCACCTACCACATGCCATACCAGATGTGTGCCTTCTGCGGGGGCACCAAGTAAGCTCAACTATCCTATTTTTTGGTTTTCCTTCCGATTGTATCTTACAGACAGAAACCAGGCTCTTACACACCCATGATTTGGCCTAATATCAACATCTAAATAATAAAAAAATTATAATGACAGGATCTAGTTAAGTCTATTTATAGAGACTTAAAAGCTTAAAACATTTTCTAAATGTCTTTGAAAATGCGGGCATTCAGAGTCCTGGACTAAAAGAAAATTTTGAATGGATTGTCTCTCTTGAGTTAATTAGTGGTTTTATACACTTGGCAATCAAGACCTTTGCAATAAATGCTGCTGGGGAGATTTAAAAGAAAAAAAAGCATTAAAGTTGGTAGCCCTTGTGATCATTTACTTTATAGTCTACTATGAAAGGAAAACAAAATGTACACTACTGTGAGATAATAGATTTTTTTTTCTTTTTTCTCTTCTGTATATAATAGATAAGGACCCAAGACTCAGAGACGTTTGGCAAATTCTCTTTGCAATGTAGTATCTTTTCCCAGAGTGACTAACACACATACCTCCCTCACCAGTGAACCAAAAAAGTGGAGAAAAATAGTTACGTTACATATTGGATACTCTATTGGGAATGGCAAGGGCTGATTTGGTGTTATAAAGTTACACCTAGAGGAGAGGAGAGAGAAATTTATTCCCTTTTACATGGCAGCCCAATCCAAAGGTAAGCAAATAGCCTAGGGTGATTAGATGGTTGTGCTCCATGTGGCTAATCTGGGACAAAGGTTGATGAAGCAACACAAGTCTCTTCAACATATTGCTGCTTTCTCCAACTGAGTCTCCAACTGAAGACTCCAACTCCAACTGTTGCCATTTCCCAACATGAAGGGATAGAAAGAAAATTTATGTGGATATTATTTTTAGCTTATTTTACCCAGATATTGCATACATATTGTACTCCCACATCCTGTTAACCTGAACCTAGGCAAATGGCCACAAGTATCTCAAGAAACGGTAGAAAATGTCCTTAGCTGGGTTGCCATGTGCCTGTAGCTGGAAAGGAAGATGGGGAATATGGATACTGGGGAGCAGTTAGCCATCTCTGACACAGATAATTACCAAAGATATAATAAAAAATAGATCAAAACCTGATATGCTAAGTAAGCTAGAAGACTTTCTAGAGCAAGAGGGTTTTGAAAGAGGTTTTAACAAAAAGTACCAAATATGGATTGGGGAAGATCTTGGTAGGAGGAATGGAAGCAAAACGTTTTGGGAAAAAGCTAACATGTGGAATTGACCACAGTCAAATTTACAAAGTAAAGCGTCTTTAGAGAGGAACCAGGGGATGGTTCTGACATAGAAAATTCATTCACTGCTACGTTGTATTTTCTTTTCTGTGTGCTTTTAAGTCAGAAGGAAAAGACTTGAGTCCCAGCTTCCCAGTTTGTGACCTTGAACAATTTGCTTAACTATTCAAAGTCTCTGTATTCTTTACTCTAAAGAAAGAGATAATAATATTGCTTCCTAGGGATCTAGAAATTGTGTGAAATAATGTATGTAAAGTACTTGCGAGGAGTCTAGCCCTTGGTAAACACAATCTCTAGTAGCTATTATTATTAGTACTAGTACTACTGCTATTACTGAATTAGAGGAGAAAAAAATTTCTCCAGTATTGACTACGCTTGCAGTAATCACACCCAAGAGGTGATAGGAAATGATAAAATCCTGTTGTAGTAATGGATATAGAACTGAAGATGGAGGGAGTAGATCTGGAAACTATTCTAAAGAAAGCTACAGATAAGACTTACTATTTTTTTCTTGGAATTAGGTGATGGGATTGCACAAAGAAGTTATGATGTAGTTGAAATGAAAATACCTTTCACAAACATTGTTCTTTTCTTGATTACTAAAACGATACTATTATTTGTAGAAAATTTTAAACAAAGAAAAGTATAAAGAAGAAATGAAAATCATTCATAATCCTACCACCTAAAGAACCATTGTTAATTTTTTCTGTATATCCTTTCTTGTTCTATGTGCATAAGCATGTATATGTTGAAATTAAATTGTTTCAAGTAATTTTTCAAGAACAACAAATTTTATTTATTTATTTATTTATTTATTTATTTATTTATTTATTTCAAAAAAATTTTAATGTTTACTTATTTTTGAGAGAGAGGAGCAGAGAGAGAGAGAGAGAGAGCAGGTGACAGAGAATCCAAAGCAGGCTTCAGACTCTGAGCTGTCAGCACAGAGCCCAACGTGGGGCTCAAACCCACAAACCGTGAGACCTGAGCCAAAGTCAGATGCTTATCCAACTGAGCCACCCAGGCACCCCACAACTAATTTTATTTAATTGACTTCCTACTAAATGGGTCTAGAAAGCAAAACTTGGACTGACATGTGCATGTGAGTGTGTGTGTATGTTTGTGTTTGCATATACACACATGTGGCATAGAGTCCCCTGGTCCCTACTCATTACCAGTTGAGAACCCTGGGATTAGAGTCTAGTGATTCTTAACTTTTTGGGGCTATTAAAGACCTTTTTTGTTCAACCTGCTGAAAGCCAAGGTTGATCCTTTTCATAGGATTTCTCAGCCATACATCCAGGTGCCATTTTGCATTGCATAGAATTTCAACCAGTTCATAGATTCTGGAACCCATTTGTGGCTCCTTAGGAATCCACAGACCAGGCTAAGAACTCCTCCATCATGCCATGCTTAAAGCATGTGTATGTGTGTGTGTGTATGCATATATATGTATATATGTGTGTGTGTGTGTGTATATATATATATATATATATATATATATATATATACACTTACACATATATCTTCTTGCCAAGGAACAAGCATTGCATGTATTCATGATTGCAGTCTTCTTTACAAAGTGAAGTTCTTGGCATTTGTATTTTCTTTTGCTTTTCTCCACTGTGATAGAGCCAGGGACACTGGAGGCAACCAACCAAATGCAAACTCATGAATCAAAACCAAAATGGCTGCATAGATGCTGTTTGTTTTTGACAACCTAGAAATAATCTTGGAGAAATCCTTTGGAGAGGTCTTAAAGGGGAAGATTGGATTTTGTGGACTCAAAGAATGTGTCATGATTTGGCTTAATCTAAGCCATTTTTATTCCTCTTTTCTTGTGTTTGGGTCTATTATCTGTCTGCAGAATTTACACAGTGAGACCACTGGGAAGGTCTTATGTCTAATTATTTGCTGTGCTGTGTGGAGTGCACTGAAGACAATCAATAAACAATCAATAGTAATTGTAGCCTGCTCAGAGACAACCGTTAGAAGATTCAGCTGGCTTAGGTGCATGGTATTTTTCATTAATTTTCTTTTGCTAGTTGTTTTCTGTAGTTTAAAGCCTAAATTTAAAGATTAAATGGAAAGCTTTCTTTGCTTATGAGAACAAGCAGACATTGTTTTTAAAGGAGGGAATATATAATCCCAGGTGCTTTATCTCTGTTAATGAGAGAAATGTCTGTGTTTGCTTCAGATTGAATGAGCAGAGAAAGGGACAAGGATATTTGCATGGTTAAATGACTATGAGCCCTTCACTCTGAAAGTAATATTCCCCTGATGTCAATTACTTTTGTACAGACATCTGGATGTTTATCATAAGAGTGTACAGATGTCAGCTTTTTCTGTATTATATCTGGAAGTGTGGTGATTACTTGACTTTGATTAGAGTAAACATAAAATATCTAACATTTAAAGTTAGAGGTTCACTGCAGGAAGGGATTTCGATGGATGTGTATTAAAGAGAGTGCTTCCTCAGAAAAAATTGGAACTATTCCTAAAAATTCAGGCACTGGTAAAGTAAAGAAAGCCCCTATTGTGCTGTATCTAACAAATAATGGAATTTGAACATAACGTGTATCTGTTTTCTTGGACTTCCAGAGGCTGGCGCAGATGATATTGACATACTTCCCAATGGTCTGGCTTTCTTTAGTGTGGTGAGTATCTCCTTCTTTCCCCAGTCTCAGTGGAGGATGTACAAGAGAGTTTGAGGAGGCCTACGGGACAGGAACTTGTTTTTTCAATGCCTCACTTTCAAAACTATGTTTTGAACAAAAAAGACCATGTAAACGAGGTTTGGGAAAATGTCTTCAAGCTTATCTAAACGTAGAGATAAACAAGTCTTTGCCAGTTGATGAGCTCTTTACGTGCCTACTGCATCGCACTAAAATATTCCAATGCAATCTGTGTTTCAGAAGTTTGTTATTAAAAAGGATAGTTTGGGCATTATTATGGATATTCCATACTACATTATGTTCTTTTAAATATAGCATCCATCAGGGTTGCCTGGGTGGCTCAGTCAGTTAAGCATCTGACTTCAGCTGAGGTCATGATATCACAGTCTGTGAGTTCCAGCCCCACGTCGGGCTCTGTGCTGACAGCTCAGCGCCTGGAGCTGCTGTGGATTCTGTGTCTCCCTCTCTCTCTGTGTCCCTCCCCTGCTCATGCTCTGTCTCTCTCTCTCAAAAATAAATAAACATTAAAAATAAATAAATAAATAAAGCATCTCTTTCTTTCCATTAGATCCTCCATTTTAAGCTTATACTCTTGCTGTTATTGTTTATTTTCAAACACTATACCAACTTTCCCAGACGAAGGCTTTTTTCTTTTTCTAGTTTCTTTCCTTTTCCCACTGAATAGCCTGTCATAAGTGAAAAATAATCAACTGAGTTTATTTATAACCTTCCCTTTTGCCTTCATTCCTAGAAGATGAAAAATAGTCACGTTTCTGGGTATACAGTAGAAAGTCTTTAAAATTGACTGTGTTCTGACCTTCACCAATAGCCTCTAACTGGAAAACTTTGTAAGTGGGAGATGAGGAAGTTCTGATCACCCTTCTTCCCTGGCTTGGGTGCCAGTGACTGTCTGTGGCATTTTTGTGGGTTTGGTTTTTCTTGAGAGAGATGTACCAGATTAAAAACAATTTTTTTTTAATGTTTATCTATTTTTGAGAGAGAGAGAAAGAGAGAGAGACAGAGTTCAAGCAGAGGAGGGGCAGAGAGAGAGGGAGACAAGAATCCCAAGTAGGCTCCAGTCTCTGAACTGTCAGCACAGAGCCCGACGTGGGGCTTGAACCCACAAAGTGCGAGATCATGACCTGAGCTGAAGTCAGATGCTTAACCGACTGAGCCACCCAGGTGCCCCAAGACGTATCAGAATTTGAAGGCAGCCTGTAATGATTCTGTTCCCTCTCAGCATCCATTGTTTTCAGGCTCTGAGACTCAGATGTGGAAACCATAGAGGGACTTTTGAAGAGTCACAGCACTAATAAAACAGTTGTGAGAGGTATGGGAAAGCTGAGAGAACTTGGCTTAGAGGAGAATGAGGGTTAGAACACTCTTCAGGTTCCTGATAGTTTTTAGGTGAAAGACTGAACAGTTGGTTGTTACCACTGAGGGAAAAAAGAAACATTGTAGGCTTTGGCAGACACACTAATATTTATATGAAATTTAAAAAATACAGTTTCAAAAGACAAGTTTTATTTAATTACCTACACAGAATGAGTAAAATGATATTCTAGTAGGTCTCTGGGTTGTTTGTTTGGAAGCACATGCTTGCACATATGTCTATAGGCTTAGGAGAAAACACTGGGATTCCTCATCAAAATTATTCATAACTACAGGCGCAAAAATCCTGAGGAAAGTAGAAAGCACTTGCTGAGGTGTGTGTGTGCGTGTGTGTGTGTGTGTGTGTGTGTATGTGTTTCTTTTTGGTTTTTGTTTTTTTATGTGTTTGTTGTTGGTGTTGGTTTTTTGTTTTTTGTTTTTTGTTTTGCAAAGGACATGTTCTCAGAGATTTGTGTAATCCAGAACTCACCTGTTTCAGGATCTCAGCCCCTATAGGAATAAATCTGAATTAGGAGGAGTGAGGTCTCCAAGCACATAAATCTATAGCCATTTTCACTAAGAGGCTTAGAATAGTCATAATGATCTTGTAGGCATGTCAACAGAATTTCTTCAGCTTTTTTGTCCTTCCTTGGTGATATGACTGTCTTTTCTTTTTTTCAAATTTAGAAATAATCCCACTTTACTGCTGTTTTTTAAATTACTCAGCATTGTCTCTACTATTTCCCAGAATGCACTTCTTTCTAAATGAGTAATGAGTAATCTGTACCTCATGGCAGCTGTTTGTTCTTCCTCCAAGCATGTTAGCCCATGTAACCCATCCTGTTCCACACTTTGCACAGCTGTGGGTTTGAGGGTTACCTCCAGCCCCACATCGCCCTTACTGAAGAATTCTATGACACAGAATAGAACACAAAAAAGATTTAAATGACAATGTGAATGCACTTAACACTACTGAACTCTACACTTAAAATGGTGAAGGTGATCAATTTTGGTACATATATTTTGCTGCAAGTAAAAATAAGTAAAACTTTTGGGGCGCCTGGGTGGCACAGTCGGTTAAGCGTCTGACTTCAGCCAGGTCACGATCTCGCAGTCCGTGATTTCCAGCCACGCGTCGGGCTCTGGGCTGATGGCTCAGAGCCTGGAGCCTGTTTCCGATTCTGTGTCTCCCTCTCTCTCTGTCCCTCCCCCGTTCATGCTCTGTCTCTCTCTGTCCCAAAAATAAATAAGCGTTGAAAAAAAAAATAAAAAAAAATAAGTAAAACTTTTAAAAAGAGGAAAAAAACAGATTTATGTGATGGGCAATATTAAAATAATCATGAATAGTTGTCACCATCCCTGCTTTCTGTGCATTGAAATCATGCTCTTGTTTATGGGACAGTGCTCCAAAATAGAAGTGGCACTCCCATGTACCAATAGTATAATTCCAGTTTTCTGCTTGCTGAGCCTGCCAGCCTTGAAGTTAGAGCATTTTGATAGGTTTTTTTTTTTAATTGGGGAGAATTCCTGTTATGTTCAATTTTGTACACAAAGTGAGACTTAATTTTTGTACACTCTTTTAAACTTGCATAAAATATGACTGAAAAGATTTGAAAGAGAAAAGACCTAGGTCATTTCAGTGGGTCCCCAGAAAACACTGAATAAAAATGCAACAGTTCATTCCTGCTTAAAGGATCCCAGAAAACTAGACATAGAAGGTAATTTCTCTGAAGCCTACAGCAAACATCATTCTCAGTGGTGTAACATTACCACTGGTGCTATCTTCCCATAAATGTTTAAAAAAGGGACACAGCACCCCCAAATACTGCGACCATCAGTAATCTACTAGAGCTCTTTTTATTATTTTTTTTAATTTGAAACCATTTTTTTAAGTTTATTTGCTTACCTGGAAAGAGAGCATGCGTAAGTGAGGTAGAAGCAGAGAGAGAGAATCCCAAGCAGGTTCTGTGCTGTCAGTGCAGAGCCCACGGGGCTTGAACTCACAAACTGTGAGATCATGACCTGAGCTGAAATCAAGAGCAGATGCTTTAACTGACTGAGCCACCCAGGCACCCCTCTACTAGGATTCTTAATAACCCAATAAAACAAGATAAAAGTAGGAAGTAGAAAAAAAAGTCAAAACTGCCATAATTTTCAGACATTGTCATTACCTGCTTTTTAAACAATCCAAGAGATTCAACTAACAGACTGTTTGACCTAAGGGGAGAGAGAGTTCAATGAAATGGTTGGATCAGACTATTTAGAATGAACATGTAAAACTCCTCGCCTTCTCATGCACTAGGAAAAAACAAATAGAAAATGCAATAGTCATAAAAATAAAAATAATGTTCCATTCAGAATAGCAACTTAATTTTCAAATTTTATACAGGAAAATAAATGAGCTATATATATATATATATATATATATATATATATATAGTCATGTATATATGTATGTTATAAACAAAGCTATAGAGATTAAAAAGTGGTATATTGGTACAGGAATAGGCATGAGTCCCCAAACAGATCAATATATAAACAGGGGTCTAGTACATGATAAAGGCGATAGTTGCAATCAGTGGGAAAAGGACAAACTACCTGCCAGGCACTGCTCCAGGCCCTGGGATCTAGCAGCAAACAAAAGAGGCAAAGTCCTGGCTCATGTTCCAATGGGGAGAGAATGAATATGTGTCAGATGTAGTAGTACTTTTACAAGAAATAAAGGAAGGTGGGGCAGTGGAGAGGGACAGCCATGCTGAGGGTGTGGTCAGGCTGCCATTTATGTACGTGTAAAAATGTATCTATGTCAAATGGCAATAAGTGACCTTTGACAACAGAGATAAAGAATCCAGGAGCCTTAGGTATCTGGTGGGGGGTGGGGGGTAGCGTTCCTAGGCAGAGGGAGCAATGGATATAAAGGCCCTGAGGCGAGAATGTGCCTGGTTTGTTCAAAGACCATCAGGGAAGCCAGTGTGGCCAATAGGAGATGGGAGCAGAGACCTAGAGTGTTTGCGGTCGAGGAAGGTGTAGGAGGGTGAGCAGGGCAGATCATACAGGGTCTTTAGTAAATCATAAGAACGTCCACTTTTTAATCTGAGAGAGATAGAGTTCTGGTCAGAGGCATGACATCCTCGGCATAATTTGGATGCTGATGGGAGACCAGTCTTCCATAGGGAAAAGCCAGAAAAAAGCAGAAAGGGCAGTTGTGAGACTGTTGCCACAATTGCGGTGGTGGTTTGGGCCAAAGCAGTCACGGAAAAGGTCAGGAGGAATGTTCACATCTTTATGAAGGGATATATTTTCGAGGTAAAGTCAACAGGATTTCCTGACAGATTGGATCTGGGGTGTGAGACAAGGAGGGGAGTCTTGACTGCATCCATTCACCAAGACTTCAGTCCATATGTAAACTTTCACTTCTCCCATCCTCAACTCTGCCTGGTATCTTCCGGGCCACCAACTTTGTGGTTATCCACTTAAGAGACTATACCCCTGGTCTTGTGCCTCAAGTCAGAAAAATCATTTCTTGTTCGTCTTGCAGCTCACCAGCCCCCAATTCCTATTTTTCCTATTGTTTCCTCTCTGCTTTCTTGCCATTTGTAGCTTTAATACCACCACCTTTAATCAAAGGATCTATTTATCTTTTGTTTATACTGCCCATTTTAGCCCATAAACACACTTAAGCCTCTATATTTAACTTTTTCCTCTGTTTTGAAAAGGGTTTAAAATGTCCAGGACTCCACAGCTTTTCCCCAGATAAGCCTGGAGGGATACTAATGATGGATCTAAAAGAAGAAAACCCGAGGGCACTGGAATTAAGAATCAGCCGTGGGTTCAATTTGGCTTCGTTTAATCCACATGGTATCAGCACTTTCATAGACCGCGGTAAGAGCTGATGAGCTACCCACATTAAGAAACTTATCATGGTTTGCAAATGACTGTGGAACATAGATTTGGATCATTTCTATAGTAAGAGAAGAACAATTAACTCATGAATTATTTCTGTATTCTTCATACAAATAAGTTGATCATTTGCCTCTCCAGCTAGCAGCAACTTAGGCTACATTTGAAATTTCTAACAGTTAACACCTGAGAGAATGTTTAGATTTCATAACCTTTTTCACAGACCTATGATTATTGCATTCAAAGAGAGCTATATTTCTGAATTAAACTATAAACAGATTATTCATGAATTCTGTATATGGAGTGGGAAACACTCTTTCTTAAAGGTCAGGGGACCAACGATCAGAAATAACACCAGCCAGACAGTGATGGGAAAGAAGGGGAAGAAGAATGATGTTAGGTCGTCTAACAGTTTATACATTCAACCTTTCCTCGCCTGTGGTATTTAAATGTCAGTGTCTGCCCAGAGGTCCTATGGTTATGTCTTGTAAATTAACTCTGTTCTTTCAATTCTTTAGATGACACAGTTTATCTCTTTGTTGTAAACCACCCAGAATTTAAGAATACAGTGGAGATTTTTAAATTTGAAGAAGAAGAAAATTCTCTTTTGCACCTAAAAACAATCAAACATGAACTTCTTCCCAGGTACTCAGTCCCTTTGTTCATTCTCCGATTTATCTCTGGCATTTCCGTATATTCCCCACGATGGTCCTTCTCAGCCTTGAGAAGAGGTAAAATACATGTATATATACACATACATAAATATGTGCCTGTGTAGCTTCCTTGTAGAGCAGGGAAAGTCATTGGCACTCATAATAATCAGTGCTCTGTGAGGATTCCCTTGAGAAATGATAAAACACTGGATTACAGGGGAGATGCTCTTCAGGGCCATCTTGGGAGTAGAAGACAAACCTCACTGTTTTTCCTGCTGTCACCTTCCATTTCAGATGACTCATCATCCAAATACTAATAGTTGTCCTGCCAAGGAGGAGTGGCCTGGTTTAAATGAAGTCTGTGTGCTTTGTATGGGACTGATACAATGTGCTTTCACAGGGGTAGTGCTAGCTGTGGGCTAATGGCGCCACAGAACTGGAGGGGTACAAACTGGGAGTGCATCGCTCCCACTTCCCGAAGATACAGCCAGTTGATAATGTGGCCAAAAGAGAATCGTGTGAATCATCCCAGCTCAGCGTGCCTTAGCCTACTGCTTCTTTTAAGTCTGAACTTGATGCATATTTTTAATATCTCCATCCCTGTCTAGGACTTATGCATGGAACTTCCAATCACTCTTCCAAAAATGCACCTCATGATACGTAGGAGCATAAATACTGTCCAGGCAGCCTCTGTATCACGGTACTGTTTCAGAAAGAGGGGGCTCACCTTCCCTGTAGCTCTGTTTTCCATTTAACAAAGAAGAAAGAGGCTCTTTCAGAAATTTTTGCATAGGGTAATTGGAATTTAAATTTAATAACACCCTTGCCTAACTAGTTTTAAAAATGTAATTGTTTTTCGCGTATAAATCTCTCACCTGAAGCATTTTACTATGGCAGTTTCATCATCCGCCTCTCTGCAAGTGTTTATCGAGTGCTCACTAGTCTCGGCAGGTCAGCTTTGTGAGTTCAGGTAGAAATTGAACAGTCGGCCTTTACTTTGACTAATCACTAGGCAGAGCAATACAGGAAAATCTAGCAACTGAGTAAATGGAAGCTAGGTAAATGTTATTGATGGCCTAACCAGCTCACCAGCCAATGAGGTTGTACCCAGCTCTGTACCATAGACAGCCGTGTTCTTTCATACTGTTGTTAAACCCTACATTTCTTGCTGTCAAAAAACATACCCTGTTGGCACCAAGTTCTCTTTTCTTTTATAATAGTCCTGCCATAATTGCTAAATGACCTGTCTTCAGATTACCTGTTATCATACAAAACTGTTCTCTGAAAAAATGATATTATAGTAGATTGCATGTGACTACGGCCATTTGATTTTAGCTGAGCTTTTCCCGGGAAGGCTCGTACCAAAAAGTTTGAAGCACATGTTGTGTACACCTTCTAGAGACTTAATCTTTAGTATGGAGACCAACTGGCTTGTTATTTTCTCTCACACATTATTTTTTCTCTTTCAGTGTGAATGATATCATAGCTGTTGGACCGGCACATTTCTATGCCACCAATGACCACTATTTCTCTGATCCTTTCTTAAAGTATTTGGAAACATACTTGAACTTACACTGGGCAAATGTTGTTTACTACAGTCCAGATGAAGTTAAAGTGGTAGCAGAAGGGTTTGATGCAGCAAATGGGATCAATATTTCACCTGATAAAAAGTATGATTCTTTATTAGAGTATCTTCATTTCTCCTTAGTCGTGGTGCTGGGCCAAATTCTTCACTTTGCTTTTGTTTTTTCCGTAGTGTAAAAAGCTTTCTTGATATTATTTCGGTGTATGGTATATGTGTGTGTGTGTGTGTGTGTGTGTGTGTGTGTACTATGTGTTTACATACAATATCTAAATTTTGGTATATATCATTGTAGAACTTAATTTTATAAATGCAAATTTTCATGAAGTGGGACCATATTTACATAAACATATTAAAGTATGAGGTATATGTTTCCTTTAAATAAATATGTCTTTGTTTTATTGGCTGTATATTATTCCATTATAGGCATGATCCTAAACTAATTAAACCAATTATCTGTTAATGGATATGCAGGAGGCTTTTTCTCTGTTGTTTTTTTTTTAAATAAAAAGTACTTTGTATTTCTCATTTACCACTGAAGCTTCTCCAGCTATTTTTTAAGTATTTATTTTATAGCTTATTTATTTATTTTGAGAGAGAGAACAAGCATGAGTGGGGGCGGGGCAGAGAGAGGGAGAGAGAGAGAGAATCCCAAGCAGGCTGCACTTTGTCAGCATTCCTCCAGATATTTTTAAGGAACAGCCCCCTAAGTGAGCATTACAGCAAGATCCACCTTCAGGTTTGGGGATGATACAGAGAGACCTGGGTTCAAATGCCAGCTGGGCACTGGCTAAATGTAGTGCTATGAACCCTTCCTCTTTCCACATTTGTACAAGTGTTTCTATAGAACAAACCCCTCAGAATAGAACCACTTACTCAAGGAGTGATCCCTTCAAATGTTACCTTGTATAGATTTTGCCAAATCGCCCCCCCCCCCCGACCGAGTTATCTCACTGTTTCTATATGTCCAACCATCGTATACAGAAAGGATATTAAGTTTTATTAACTTTCCCATTTACTCCCTGAGCACACTGAACAATTTACTACAAATATAACAGGAAAGAAATTTGGCATTCCTTGGCAACTAAAATGTCATTTTTCATGACACAATTTCTGCTTTTGATTACAGAAAATGAATGTGGAATCATTGTAACTCTCCTGTGAAATCTGTTGTTCTCCCCAACTCTTACCTTTCCATTATGAGAATCAGACTTTCCAGCACCCAAGCTACAAACAATACTAATAAAAGAGGATTCAGCTCTAACTCCTTCTCTTTCACCTTCCTATCCACTGGGGCTTCTGCCCTCATTCGAGTCCCCTTTTCTTTCCCTCTGACACCTGCCTGGTTTAGGTTCTCAGCCTCTCTGGCTAGCGTATTAGACTTCCTTCCAACTTGTTTTCAGTCTACTTCCATTTTTTGCATTGTTGTTAGTTTTGTTGTTCTGTATTCCGTTAGCCTTTGAGGCCCTCCAAGAGAGGGGGCTCTGTGTGCTTCCTCTTTGACTTCTCCTGCTGAGCACTGCCAGGTGCAGATCAAATGCACAGTACTTGTTGAATGGAACCGACCATTTGTTATTATGCCACTTTGTTATTCTAAAAATTCAGAGAGACCCAATTGCTTATCAAATCAAGGCAAGCTAAAGGGTTAGACTTTCTTTAATAGGCGAGCTTCAACTTCGCTTTTCAACTGTTTTCATACTTTCCCTGCTTTAGACAAAGAACTCATTATTTTGCAAATATGCCTCTCTCCTTCTTGCCCCTGTGCCTTTGCTCACATGTTTTCTGCCTAGAAGGTGCTTTGTCCTCATTTCCTCAAATCCGGTCTCTCCTTCCATATCCACTGCAGATGCGTTTCCTTTGTGAAGCCTCCTACGTTCTCAGGAGTTAGATATTTCTTCAGTCTCTAGACCTGAAATATTTTTCACGGTACCGATCATGTTGTATTATTTGTTTAATGTGTACAGACCAGTCTGATCATCCCCACATGCTATGAACTTTTTAGGAAGAGTCTGCCTCTTCTTTATGTCTGTCACAATACTGAGTTCATGGCTTTACACAAGATAATTGCTCAATAGAACAGTTGCCATGGAACAGTCAATTCAACGAGTAAAATTACCGTAAAGGAGTCCATTAATTCACCGTCCTTAGATGTAGACGGATTGTTCTGAATAGATACTTATCTCTCACTCTTAAAATTCTCAATATGCTAATAAATATTTTATCAAATGTGAATGACTATTAATAAATAATAAAGTGTGTCCTGCTTTGTATATTTCTACATGAAAATGACACCTAGAAATATCAAATTATATTGTGGGATGTAAAAAACTTTTTTCTGGAAGTCAAACATTTGTTTTGCTGTCCTTTCGGCAGCAAATATCACAGATTTTATATTCAAGATAATGTCCTGTATTATTTTCCCCCTTACAAACCTCTCGAAAAATAATTTAAGCAATTCCGGGATTGTTTGTAGCAACAATGAATTGATTTTGAAAGCGTACTTTTTAAATAAAAATTGACCTTTATCAAGTAGTCCCTGAGGGCCCATCATTGATTAACTTCTTGGCAGGTTATTAAGACTTATTCTTCCATACTGTGTTAACGAAGCTTTATACTGGCACAGAACTCTAACTAGTGTGTCCTTTCTGTGAAGGTACATCTACGTTGCTGATATACTGGCTCATGAAATTCATGTTTTGGAAAAACACCCTAATATGAACTTAACTCAATTGAAGGTAAAATACTTATTTTACATATAATAAGTAGACCTTAATCTATTACACTTTGTAATTACATAGTTATACTATATTGCCACAATGCTTCACTTAGAAGAGACTATGATGCCAGTGTTGCCATTCTGGGTTTTTAAATATTTCCTGCCTAAACCAGGCAAGTCTCCTGTCCCCAGCAATCACAAGGACTGAGTGATTACACGCAGCAGAGGGTTGGGAGTGATATTTGCATCAGATTTAGAGCCCATTCCGTGCAGTACTGGTAGTACCCAATGAATTCCAATAAGAATTTTCACAATTGAAAAGACTAATAGACGGATTCCACAATGAAGATTTATGCACACTGTCAGCTTTTTCAATAATAAATGAAGGTAGAAATTGGGTTCCACACCATTATTATTTTCTTCCTGCTTGACAACACATATTTTAGATTGATTAAGAATTTCCTATTTTGCTTTGAATGAGTTCCTAGAGCTAACTGATCATTGTGCATCTTTTAAGGGAAAAGGAGTCCATTTTTTAGAGAGATGGATTATCGCCCTAACTTTCTTAATTTCAGGGAAGATGAAAAGTGACTCTAAGCCAGTTTATTAAATTTATTTTAGGCAATATTGGTGCTAAAAGGGTGGAAGCAGGGAGCTGTGTATAATTTTCCCACGTGTAAAGAGGCGAGAAAGGTTAGCCCTAAATTATTTAATCAAGTTTCTCGTGTCATTTAGATATTGACGTTTTTTCATTTGGAAGGTACTCAAGTTGGATACACTAGTGGATAATTTATCTATTGATCCTTCCTCGGGGGACATCTTCGTAGGCTGTCATCCTAATGGCCAGAAGCTCTTCGTTTATGACCCAAACAATCCTCCGTCGTCAGAGGTTTTTCATATTTTTTAAACCTTAATTTTTCAACTTTAATGACTCAAGTCCTTTTGAACTAATAATACAGGAAACTGTCACAGGGATGGTTTGTTTAGCCCTTTTAAACCAATAATTCAATAAACTTATGCAGTGATTTTCTAAGTGCTGTAAGCCAATAATTGGCAGAATTTCACTTATTCAAATACTTTCAGAAAGATAATCTTTTGATGTACTAAATTACGGTGGAAACTGGTCAAAAGGCATTTTCTATAAAGACGTGTGCCCTCCTTGTGTGGTATACTGGCAATTTCAAATACCTAGCTTATTGTCAGCTCACCCCATGACATGACTTCTGTTCCTGCTAAAGTAGTGCGAAAGTACTCACATTGGTGTGGAAATATTTCCATTAATGCTCAATTACTATAATAACAGTAAATCCTGTGTTGGCATGCGCAACTAAATGGTTTAAGAAAGTACTTTCTTTGAAGGTTTAAAAAAAAGTACTTTCACTTAAACATTCAAAAGATTGGTAACTGCTGTTTTCAACAGCATGTCCTCTTAATCATCGTGTCATTGTGGAAGACAGGGATTATTGGTGATTGAGTGACATGGGTGTATGGTGGTTCTGTATTAATCTTTTGTATCCCCTGAATAGGTTCTCCGCATCCAGAATATTCTATCTGAGAAGCCTACCGTGACTACTGTTTATGCCAACAACGGATCTGTTCTCCAGGGAAGTTCCGTGGCCTCAGTATATGATAGAAAGTTGCTCATAGGCACTTTATACCACAGAGCCCTATACTGCGAACTCTAAATTGTACTTTTGGGATACAAGCGTGCTAACTTCTTCTAACAATTAAGTTTCTATGAATTGCTAATTCTGTGGGGATTTAACCATGAAAAGTGGACCCAGAAATGTATGACACGTATAGTTAATTTTATTTTAGCAAGGAAAGCCCCCTTCAGTTCTGATAGCACTTTTAAAATAAAAGGAAAAGGGACAGTGTTTAAAACTGCTGAGTAAAGGAGAGAGAACACAGCTGCTTCCAGTCACCTGGATACACTGAACAAAATAAGCCTCATCTCTCTGCCTGCCAACTGCCAGAGCGTGCGTTCCACTGAAAACAGGGTAGGCTGCATTTCCTTAAAACGTGAGTGACCTCAGCTCCAACAGTGTGACCACTGTGACTGTTCAGAACTACTGATAGATAACATTAGGATGTTTTCTACTTACATCTTTGTATACTATTAACAAGTTGGGAGTTAGATTAAAGGCTAACTGAAATCCAAGTTTTGCCTGTTGTTTAATTCTCAAGGCATGTCTGCAGGAGGAGAATGGGAAAGTGGCCGCTTCCTTTTGGGGTTTCCTTGGGATCAGCAGGCATGGCAACGTTAATTTCTTTCATTGAAAGCTGAATGTAAATGAGCTCCTTCTTTGAATAAAATGGAACAAAGAATTAACTAAATATTGCAGCTGGAATTCTCAGTGAGTATGGAGTATTTCATCAGCTCTCTTCTTTAATGGGAGCACACCTGCCTACGAAGGAGAGATGAGAGGTTGGAGCTGGCAGGTCATGGCACCTCCCCGTTTGAACACCACTGTGAACTTCACTGGGAGAGATGAAGTCAGCCGTCCAGGGCCAGCCACACGGTCAGTCCTAGAAATGCTAGGGACAGGACCGAGGGTGTCTGCCTCCCAGAGGAAAGTTCTTTCCACTCAGTAAATGTCCGGTTAAAATCATCTTAAGCCCTGGAGAGAGACTTGCATGTGTTTCTACCCACTGTACCCTACCAAGGCACTTTGCCTCTCATACTTTTTTCCCATTGTCAGCATCATTATCATCAAACTATTTGGCAGTTACTTAAATTTGGCAGACAATGCACCAACAATTGTGTGTGCATTATCTCATTGAGTCCTGATTACAGTCCTGAGGGAGTAGGTATTGTTATTACATAACTATTAACATTTCACAGGTGTTCAAGGTCATACGCCTAGTGAGGGGTGGCTCCCCATCTATTTCTGATGCCAGAGGCTGTACTACAGGAAGAAGTAGAAATGTTATCCACTACAGGAAGCTACTGCCATGGAACTAATGGGGATCTCCTTATTTACTCATTTACCTGTTGTACAGTTTCTTCTGTTTTTTTTTTTAAGGTATCAATTTGAGTTATACTTCTTAATGAATCTTTTAATGACTTTTTTTTAAGTTTATTTACTTATTTTGAGAGAGCAAGAGAGCAAGCACAAACTGGGGAGGGGCAGAGAGAAGGAGAGACAGAATCCCAAGCAGGCTCTGGGCCATCAGTGCAGAGCCCGAGGTAGGGCTCGAACTCACAAACTGTGAGATCATGATTCAAGCTGATATCAAGAGTCAGATGCTTAACCAACTGAGTCACCCAGGTGCCCCTTAATGACTTAAATGTAAACTGCAGAACTATTCTTAACCTTGGCCTCTGTCTACTTGACCTGTGTTTTTATTTACATTTTAAAGTAGTCTCTTACTCACGTATATTGGAACTAATTCATGCTAAAATAATGATTGTTTTCATTATCCATAAGAAAAAAAATAAGTCAACAGATGAATAAAGCACTAGAGATCCAAAACCAAGAAGCATATGTTTTGGATGATAACAGTGACTATCTAAAAATATACATTCATGAAAAGTAGAATAGTGTAGGCATAAAATATACTTGTTTTCTGTTGTATTTGTTAGAAATCTTATTTGGACAAAAGTAAATATAATTGAATAAGCTCATGTATTATTTATCTTAGAAATACAAAGAGAATTTTTAAAATAAATTCCAATTTTGGCCTGTGTGGGCCAGGGATTTTGTTTTATCTAATCACAAAGGCTGCATTTATATATGGTAATCTTACTGTGATCATAGATTGAGTTTAACAGTTTGGTGGGTTATTAAGAAGCCATCATTCAAAAAGACTGAAACTGCAATTAGGATATGTCACCACTAGGCGGATCCAGGGCCCATAGGAGTGCGAGTGTTTTCATTCTTTTTAATCTGACATCCTGTGCAGTGACAATAGATATCATTTTGGTTTTTCACAAAACCTGAGCTCTTTTTCAACAGCTAAATGTGAACGTGAGCACCTAATACACGAACAAGGGAAATTAAATATAAGCAGTGATACAGTGCTTTTTTTCTCATTGTATATATGGATTAATTATGATTAACTCCTCTAAGGAGTTTTTTTTTTTTTTTTTAAGTTTTTTAAACTTTGATTTGCTCAGTTTGAATCTCATCCTGGATTCACAACTTAACTAGGCTGGTGAATGTCTATCCGGCAAAGCAATGAAAAATTAAACAGCACCCACCACTAAACTGTGCATTTCCTCCTCTCTTTAGCTACTCAATAATCGTCATTCCTCACTCGGCTTTTCCACAGAGGGATTTCTTTTTTTTCTTAATGTTTGTTTATTTTTGAGAAAGAGACAGAGTGCAAACGAGAGGGGCAGAGAGAGAGGGAGATGCAAAATCTGAAGCAGGCTCCAGGCTCTGAGCTGTAGCATGCACAGAGCATGACTTGGGGCTCAAACTCACCAACCGTGAGATCACGATCAGAGCCAAAATTGGACGCTTAATGGACTGAGCCACCCGGGTGCCCCTTCACAGAAGGATTTCTGAGTGTGGAAGAAGGGTTGAGAGAACCCCAACAGCTCTCTTGGTTTTCTGCTCCTGGTTTTGAGGATTTTTATTCCATAAAGCAGAAGGCAGAGAAGAGGAGAAAAAAAGCCTAATTTTTATTATTGCAAAGAGGATAACTTTCAGTTCACTCAAAAAAGTTTTTTAATACATGGAATGGCGTGGTGTACCCTACCTCCTGTCTCTAGGACCTGTAATATAATAAATTGTTTCTCTGTCTTCTCTTGCGGCCACACTTGGCTGACCACTTCATAAAAGAATATGAAACAATTGATTTACTTTGCCTCTTTTTCTTTCCCCTTCCCCTTCCCTCCCTCCTATCTTTTCTGTCGTCCTTCCCTTCTTCCCTCCTAAAAATATATCCCCCCTGCCGCCACCACCCACCACCAACCCTGAATGTAAGCCCCTTGAAGGCAAGGGTATCGTGTCCACAATATGTCTTCAGTGCTAAGTAGGTGTAAGGCTCATCAGATACTACTCAATGTGAACGACAAGAAATGTTCCTTCCTTGTCTCCAATCTCCCACAAATTCAATTCAATGGAGGTGAACACACCATTCCAGAGCACAAGTTAAATTGAGTGGATGTGAATACATCTGGTGTTCCATCACAGCACAGTGTTACATGTGATCTGTAATTCTTTGAAACAAATGTTCACATTGACATGGGAAGCAGTAGGAATAGCAGCACCCCCACATCCTGTTTGTTCATGAATTTCACCCAAAATACGGGCCATTTGTTTTCATAGACATTTCTTCTTACATGTCAAAGATCAAGCTGATATAAAAAGGTACACATTGAGAAGTCTCTTCCTGTCCCATCTGCTCCATTTACAGGAACCAATTTATTAGTTTCTCATGTATATCTTTCCAACTTTTTAAACAAGATTTTATTTTTAAGTAATCTCTACATCCAACGTGGGGCTCGAACTCACAACTGTGAGATCAAGAGTGGCACGCTCCACTGACTGAGCCAGCCAGATGACCCTCTTTCTAATACATAAATACAAGCAGATACAAATATATATTCTTATTTTTCCCCTTTACTTCACAGAAGGTAGCAGACTACCCTGGGGTCTGCATATTCCCTTTACCTAAGGACAATTTTTGGACATGTTTTCATATCATTACAAAGAGAACTTCGCTAATTCTTTTTTTATAGCTGCCTCGTATGCCCTCGTTTACTTAACCAGTCCAGTTGTTTACTATTACAAACAGTGCTGCAAAAAGCAATCGTGTGCACGCCTTATTTTGTACGTGTGCAGATATATCTATGGAATAAATTTCCGAAAGTGAATCAAAAGGCGTAAAAACTGGGTCGAAGTCTAATTTCATTTGAGTGTTTGATAGATATTCATAACTCACTATAAGAATTACAGCATTTTGCAATGTATAAGAATTTCCCCCCAAAGTATCACCAGCAGGTTTTGTTGTCAAACTCTCAAATGTTTGCAAAAGTGATATCTTAATCTGTTTTAATTTTCATTCTATTATTACAAGTGAATCTAAGCACATTTTCAAATATTTAAAGAGATTTGTATTTTTCTGTGAACTTTTTTTTCTTTTAGGATGTTCATTTTTTTTAAAAATGAAGTCCTAGGAGTTCTTCATGTATAAAGGATGGAAATATTTTTCCAGTTCGTAACTGTAACTTATCAGTTATGCAATTCTTGATAGGGTTTGGAAGCACAAGAAAATGATGTTTCTCATTAGAGCAGAAAGCAGTACACAAGTTCTCAAGCTCATGGAACCCAATTGTTCCATCACTTGTGGTACTAAGTTGGAGGAGACATGATTCAGATTTTTCTTCAGAAAAAGCTAATGTAATAATAAACAAATGTATTTTAACAATAAACAGTAAATTGGACAATCCAGAGCCTGAGGGCGATGATCATGATAAACATGACTTTTTTTGCTCTACGTTGAAGAAAACTCAAAAGATTTTTCCTATGATATCATAATGGAAATTGTAGCTTTCAATGGACTCTGTGTTTTTCTATCAATATTGCTCCTGCACTCTGGTCCCCGTATCCAAAATGGATAACCCTCTCCACTAGATTCTCCACGCCTAGGCACTTTCCTTAACTTGTCCCTGTTCCTCACCATCCCTCTGCGCACAGCCAACCAGTTGCCAATACTATCAGCCCCCCTTCCCAAATATTTCTCAAATCCATACAATTCTCAGGACATTAGGAACTAATTCATCCCCACTGCTTCTCCAATTACTTCTCTGAGGCCACCAGGTGCTCTGCCTGCCTCCAAGAGGGGTAAGCCCCTTACCCCTCCTTAATCCATTCTTATTGCAGAGTGATGTTTCTAAAACACCTACTGGGTCATGTCACTCCAGTGGCTTCCCACTACCCTCTAGGATCTAATTTGAGTTTCCTAACTTGGCCTACAAGGCTCTGCCAACCTCTCTGGATTCAATTCTTACCATCTTCCTCATGGTCCCTTTTGCTCTAGCCCAATGGTCCTCAAAGTGTGGTCTCCAGACCAGTAGCATCAACATTATATGCAAGCACGTTAGAAATACAAGTTCTACTACCCCAAATCTAACAAATCACAAACTCTGGGGCTGGAGCTTAGCAATCTGTGTTTTAACAAGCCCTCCAAGTAATTGTTATCACTTTCAGAACCACTGCTCTATCCTTACTGGACTTACCTCATTCCAGTTCTAATTCCCCAGTAGTTTGCAAATACCATGTTGTCTTTCTATGGGCCTCACCACCCCTTCTTTTGCCTGACTAACTCGTACTTCTGGTCATACAGTCAATCTTACCCACTGTCATGTAGTACGGTCCAGTAAACTCAAGGCTCAAACCCAAATCTGTCACACACAAATGTCTATTACTAACAAGGCACGACAATTGTCCTATCATCTGTTGTTCTGTAAATTCATTAAAGATCCAGCTCTGTCCTCTGTATTTCAGCAAGCATGTGACAGAAAGGTTTAGTCTGAGACAAAGTTTCAAAAGGAGGATTCAACGAACCTCAGATCAAAAAGCAGAATCTTCCTTGTCAATAGGGCACGCAATAATGTTCTAGAGTCAGTGCTATGGTCTTAACATTTGTGTCTCCCCAAACTTCCAATGTTGAAATCCTAACTGCCAAGGATATAGTATTAGGAAGTGGGGCCCTTGGGAGGTGATTAGGCTCTGAGGGTGCAGCCCTCATGAATGGGACTAGAGCCCTTATAAAAGAGGTCCCACAGAGCTCCCTTACCCACTCCATTTTAGGACACAGAAAAACGACCACAGTCTGGGAAGTGGGCTCTCACCTGACAATGAATTTGCTTGTGCCTTGGTTTTGGACTTCCAAGTCTCCAGAACCATGTGAAATAAATGCCTGCTGCTTATATAAGCCATTTCACTCATGCTTTTCTTGTTATAGCAGTCCAAATGGACTAAGACAGCCACACACCCCTACCTCTGCCTAAAGTGAAGAATTTGAAACCAAATTATAGATGAGACAGGACCTGCAATAAATTGCTCAAGAATACGCCTCTTTCCTTCTCCCTGTCTTCATGCTATGCTGGGAGGCAGCAAGCACAGTGATAAGGAACGTGTACTCTAGAGTCATTGGACCCGAGTCCAAATGGAATCGCTGACCCTTCTCAGTTATTTTACCTTAAGGAAGTTATTACTCAGCCTCTCTAGGTATCTCTTTCCTCATTTGTAAAATGAGGATGATAAGAGATAATGTGATATAGCATGCAAAAATGCTTAGCACATAGGACAATTATTACTATTTCATCATCCACTCTATTTCTTTTTATGTTCCCAATTTTTCCTTCTGCCAAGTCCAAGTCTTGCACCCATCCTTCTAATCAGTTTTATAGAGTATCTGTTAAGTACACCGTTGTGAGGCTGGCACTGGAAGACCCAGTGATCAATGGGAGGGGGGTCTACCCCACAATGAGCCTACACTCCCAGGTGGAGGTTCAGACTTAATTGATGGTGAGTGTTTATTGACTTCTTACAATGTACCAAGTGTGGTGTTGAGCACGTTGCACTCATCAGGACCTTTGACTTTAAGCCATCTAGGAGGCAGATACTCTTTTATAGAAGAGGAAATCTGCAGCATAAAACAGTTAGTGGGGCACCTTATGCAATCACGGATGCAAACCCAGGCAGCTTGAGCCCCAAGACTTGCATGCATTCTTGTGTCACACGTATTGACCCCTCAGCTTGGGGAGCATTCCTTTCTTTCTCTCTCACCTCCTAAATCCTTATGAAAACACCATTAAACTTTTCCTCAGCTTGGACTCTTAAAATTAATCATCTTAAAAATAATTATCTTATTCATACAACTCTAGACGTTACAGCACTCCTTCAGGATAGCCCTTCTTCCACAGCTTTGATAGAAGCAGCACCGTCATGGGCACAGGCTCTGCAGCCAACTGCCTGACTGCTGCTCACCAGCTGTGTGACCTAGGGCAAGTTACACAGCCACTCTGTGCTGTAGTTTTCTCACCTATTACACTGGGATAATGTTAACAGCCTCAGAGGTTGTCCAGAGAATTAAAAGAGTTAACAAAGGTAAAGTACTAAGTTCAATGCAAGGCACATAGTAGGTGCAGCATAAGTGGTAACATTGTTATTCATACCATAATTATGTATTCATGCTGTAATCATGTGTCCCATAGATCAGGGACCAACTTTTCTTTTCTTAACATCTCTAGTTCTGATAAATCTTGTTCTCAGTTGAACTCAATAGAGCCATTCTTTCTTTTTTTTTTTTAATTTTTTTAATGTTTATTTTTGAGAGCGCGCGCGAGAGAGCAGGGAATAGCAGAGAGAAAGGGAGGCACAGAATCTGAAGCAGGGTCCAGGCTCCCAGCTGTCAGCCCAGAGCCCGACGCGGGGCTCGAACTCACGAACCGTGAGATCATGACCTGAGCCGAATTCGGAAGCGCAACCGACTGAGCCATGCAGGCGCCCCTAGAGCCACTATTTCTTTCTCTTGGTAAATAAAAACAGATTACGCTCAAAGAGGCACTTTTCGCTCTGTCCTAACGCCTACGAAAGTCTTCCCCAGCTCCAGTCAGCCCCTCTCCTTCCAACCTAATCTTCATTACAAGAGGGGAAAATTCATTCCTCTCGTGGCAGGAACTCGAGACCCAGCAGAAAGAAGAATCAAGGAGTCTTTTGAAAGGCTAACTTCCCAAAGAAACTCTTTTTCCCTTCTCCACTTTGGGCATCTTCTTGTTACCGATTTATTTCTTTTCCTTCACTTCTGATGTTCTTTATCCCATCAATGATGGGGATACGGAGAGTCACAAATCCACCCAGTCACAAACGGAACTGCGCACCCACCGTATTCAGCATTCTGAGACAGGGCGCAGAGGCCAGGAAATAAGGCCCGGTGCCCCCAAACCCTGGAGAAGGGTGAGTTAAAGCTCATCGCTTCGATATCTTCGCGTATCGCTCCGTCCAGTGTCTCGGGATCAATTCTCCAGCTCATCTTGACTTCCCGAAACGCGAACTTTCGGCTGTGAACTCAGTTCCCCGCCTTGCCCCGACCCTTCAGTCCGTTCGAGTTGCTGAGGGAGAATTCCGCTGCTTTTAGCAGCAAACTCCCTCTATCGTCCCGCCGAAGGGTGTGTTCTTGCCGAAGCTGCACCCCAGACTCCCTGCTGCACGTGCAGCCTTGAAGACAAGAGGGAATCCCCGCGAGCAAAGGTCTCCTTGAACCTGGCCCTTGGAGACGACCTTGAAGCCAGGGCGGCAGGGCGTGGCGGGGCTGCCGAGACCCAGACCTGGACCTCGGCCACGGGCGCAGGCAGCGCACTTGAGGCGGGCGGGGCGGGCACCAGCCAGGGGGCGGGGCCTGGAACCTGCGGACCTGCCCTCCGGGAGTGCACTGCGCCGGCTTGTCACCAAGGGGCCCCGGAGATCATGGGGAAGCTGGTGGTGCTGACCCTGCTTGGGGCCGTCCTGGCCCTAATAGGGGAGAGATTAGTGGCGTTTAGGTGAGTTGGCATCTTGATGGGGGTGTCCTTGGTTCTTCCTCTCCTCTTCCAAGTTTCAAGGGCTGTCCCGTACCGTCTTGTGCCGCCTTCCTAGCAAGTAGGAATGAGCATATTTGGAACTTCACTCCTCAGTTTCACCCAGCGAACTATCCCTTGAGAAGCACTGATGTGGAGAGTGAGCCGTTTGCCTTTCCTAAAATGGTAGCACAGAAACACCCCCCATTTATTTTCTGAAAGTCATGTCCCCCACCCCACCCCCTCTTCCAGGTTGCCCTTAGTGTTCTGCTCCTGAGAGAAACGAACTCAGTTAGAAGTGCTGGACCTGGAGGGGACTGGGCTACCAGCTGGATGTTTATGGCCCAGGCATTGCCCAAGACCAGCTAAACATTGATGAGTACTGGGATACAGAACTCATCCTAGATGAAAAACTAGCCAGACAGCAGGGAAATGAGCTGCAACCCGCAGGTGGTAACTGGCATTTTGCAAGTATTAGGACCTTTTGAAGTGGAAGATGTAGTAGTGATAGCCAGAAATATCTCAAGAAAAGTCAATATACTGGGCTAGAAAGAAATATTAGGTATGATAAGCATTTCTGAGTGTGTCTTAGGCCTCTGCTTGTCTTCACTTGTCTTTGGGTTGTTTTTATTTATTTCTTTAAGCAGAGGCTGATCTCAGAGATTCACATTAGAATCTGTTGAGAAGCCTGATGCCTTTTGTTAATACGTTCTAGTTCAGCTTGAGAGTGTTTATTGTTACATTTGTTCCCAGTGCACCCGAGTGAGAGAATCATAAAAAATAACAATTATAAGGTAGATCTAAGGTGCATTTTAAAACAAGTGACAGTAAGATAAGCTTAAGTGTGGAATCTCCTTGAGTACAATCTAATAAAAATTTCAAATTATCCCTGGTATTTAGAAGAATGGTTCACTGTGAAAACAGGAACACTACAGTGAAAAATAATTGGGCCAATTGTTTACATTGTGGTTAGTTTGATGACTTTATAAACTTGCAAAATAGGTCGGCATATTTCTTTTTTAAATAATGAAGTTAAAGCAAAAGCTACAGGGTTTCGCTATTAGGAGACACTTGAGTTTGGGAAAGCATTTTTGTGGGGAGTCAAAAGACAAGACTATAGGAGATTAAGGGGAGCCAAAGTGCAGATTTATAATAGGCAATACTTTAGCCAATTAAATAATACTATTCTGTACATTTAAAGTAATAATACTGTTCAGTTACCCATATAGTATCATTTATAGGGCAGCACAGTGTGTAGTCCATGTGTAATGGCATTTTAGTCTTTCAACAATAAGTGGGTGAGGTTAGCTGATGTAGGCACATTACCCACATAATGTCCACATTAGGTAAATAAATGTAAATAAAAGGAGGTGCCTACTTACTTGTTACATCATCCATAAATGATGAGAAACAAAGTTAATGAACAAGAAGGGGATCAGAGACCATGTTTCAACGTTGATTTTGGATGGTTTACATTGACCTCCAGTGTTTTTATCTTCTATAGACAAAGAATGAATGCATCTCGAGCAGTGGAGCCAGTAGACCTCCCAAACTGCCACCTTATTGAGGGACTTGGTATGTATGTGACAGTACAATTTCTTGGTCACTAGCCACCTGACTGAGGCTGCCAACTAATTTAATTCCCTGCTACTCCTTAGATTCTCCTCCCGGGGCCTCTGCCCCATCCACTTTACCCGAGCCACCTCACACCATGTCTCCAAGGGCCCTCCTAAATGTCAAAATCTGTGGCTTTTTCTCAGTCCTGCTTTCCTTTCTGACATCTCTCCACCATTTCAAGGCTGTCCTGTCCCTTACTAAATGTTCCTCCTGTCCCTTCTGGGACATTTCACTCCCCTCTCTCTTTTTCTGGTACCTACCTTACTTCTTTTCTTTCTTCTTCTGTCTCCTTGGTGATATTCCTGGTTTCAAAATATATCTGCGAGTACCATAGAATATTACTCAGTCATCAAAAAGAATGACATCTTGCCATTGCAGCGATGTGGGTGGAGCTAGAGTGTATTATGCTAAGGAAACAAGTCAGAGAAACACAAATAGCATATGATTTCACTCATATGTGGAATTTAAGAAGCAAAAGCGATGAACATATGTGAGGGGGGAAAGAGAGAGGGAAACAAACCTTGAGAGACGCTTAACTATAGAGAACCAAGTGAGGTTTGATGGAGGGAGGTGGGTGGGGCATAGGCTAGAGGGTGATGGGTATTCAAGAGGGCACTTGTGATGAGCGCTGGGTGTTGTACGTAACTGACGAATCACTGAAATCTACTTCTGAAACCAACATTGCACTGTATGTTAACAAACTAGAATTTAAATAAAAACTTGAAGGAAAAAAAAATCATCTGCAAGCACCAAGAGAAATATGACCTAGCCCTCACCCTCCAGAACCTCACAGCCTACTCAGGCATCTTTAAAGAACGTAATGAAAACCCCATAGGGGGCTCCCTGACCTCTCAAACTGCAGGCCTTCTTTTCCAGTCTGAAACTACTTTCTATTTTTGTCATTTCCTCCCTCCTACCCTCGGCCACAACTAGCCCTTCTTTAGACTTCTGTGTATGGTAACCCCCTCCTCAAAGGGACTCAGTTCCATATATAGCAGCCTTTGTTTTCTCCTTGTCCCTCATTGTTCCTTGTGAGACTCCTTGGGCTCCACCTCCTCTGTGGCCCCGCACGGGGCTGATCTTACCTACTCAGCTGCTCTTTACTACGACGTCCTGCTCATTAGTACTTGTCTGCTTATTTGGGCTCCAAGTTTCCCATTCTCCCTGACACTGCTACTAGAAAAACAATGCCAGGTAGATTCTGTTCACTGTTCAGGGAATACACTTCTTCACTTTCTCACGGTTGCTCATGAAATCTTCTGATTTCTCCATCTCTGCTTGCTGAGACAGGCTGCAAATTCCTCTCCTACCTCTGAACTCCCCAGCACTCTGAAACTCTCATTCACTTATGACACCTACCACAGGCTTATTTTATGGCTAGCAGTGTTCTCTCTTTCTCCCACTAGCAGACTGTAAACTCCCTAGGGTCAAGGACTGTGACTTATTTATCAGTATGTGACAGGATGACAGCATAGTTTATTTTGATATGAGTCTGTATTTTATTTTTCTTGATACATATATTTCTTTATATATGATATATTTTGACTCTCTTCCTCTCTCTCTCTCTCATATATATATATATATATATATATATGAGAGAGAGAGAGAGGGAGAGAGAGAGGGAGATAGCCATTGAATCTGGTGTCTTTCTATCTTCCTCTCGGTCCCTTTTCCCCTCCAGCAGCTTCCCATATCTCCAACATATGTCTCTACTCCATTGTAGGTTCCTTTTGTTTTCATAGTTGCCTGTCAGAATCCTTCTTTCATATATATATATATATATATATATATATATATATATGGAGAGAGAGAGAGAGAGAGAGAGAGGGAGGGAAAGGAGGGGGAGGGAGAGGTAGGGGTTTGTGTTGCCCCCTAGAAAACAGAAGGAACTGAAAACAAATTCCTTCCTGACTTTTGTTCTCAAAAATCTGAGTTCCTTCAGAAGGTTCTGATGGACAAAGGATAAGAATATGTGGATTTTTTTAAATAACAGGGATCCTTTCCCCACTGCCTGATGGCATTCTGGGAGTGGTGCCAGAAGCCCAAAGGAATAGGGACAAAATATCCTCAGGGGAGGCTGGATTCTTTGCACTGGGTGTCCCAGCCTGAGCAAAGATCATGTGCCCTTCCAGGACCTGGCAGTGGCAGAACTACGTAAATGACATGAAATGCACAGGCTTGGCAGTGAGTAATTTGGCGATGACTCGTGTAGATTAAAGGCCAGATGGACTTCCCCAAACATTCCGCTTTTTAAAAACTGGCCACCTACACTATTTGCACAACCCTGGCAGAAGACCCAGTAGTGACTGAGACTGAATTTTCCTTCAGTTTAGTGGAATGTGGATTCAGGGTCAGATTTAATTGGATTTTTTAAAAAATGGGAAATGTAACATTCACTCATTTGTTTACTGTTTTGTGGAGTAATATTCATATTTATTTCACATCTATCTCTCAAAAGATATGAGCCTGCCAAATAATGTAGAGGGGTAATTAAAGTAGATGATTTCTGAAGTCTAGTCTGACTTTCAGATACATAATTCAAACAGATTTGCGAAGCTAAAACTAGGGTTAATATTGTAAGGCATAGATCAATGTTCTGATTATCCAAATATTTTGAAAAGAATGGCTGAAATGGTTGGAAACTGGCTGGGAGCAGAAGAAAACAAAAGGGACTTCTTATGTCTATTGGCATATTTCCATTTTATACTTTGGAGAACCACACAAGTTTGTCAATAGGACAGTGTTGATACATATCTAAAAATAATACCGCTGCCTTATGAAAGGCCTGGTGTCTAGAAACATTCTGCTGAGTCCTTTACAAACACTTACCTCATCCTCACAACCGACCTGTAAGGTGGGTGCTCCTTCTGTCCTTGCAGATTAGGAAATTGACACACAGAAGCATGAAGTTACTTGCCCAGTGGTCTGGAACCAGCGGGTGACAGGCCTAGATTATGAGCCAGGGTGGTTTTCTTCTATGCCTTGTAGTCTTTGTTGTGTGACACTGCCTCTCTTATCTACTGGCAACACATTTGGTGACAGAAGTGTCAGAAAGTAGGATGGCAGCAGAAAACAAAATCTGAGATGCAGGAAGGTGAAATATTAATAAATAAAGCTGACCAAAACAATGCAGGCTCGATATTTAAATAAAAAATAGCTAGTGAGACGACCCTCACAGGACCCAACTATTTGACGAGTGAAAAGCTTTATGAAGCAACGGAAAACCACTAAGGGATTTTAGGCAGGGCTTGGTGGGCAGTAACAGAGCTGGAGGAAAATTCTGACTTACATTGTCTTCAAGATCTAGGCTTTTGTGGTTAATTTTACTGATGGAAGAAACTTTCCTTTTTTTTCTCCCCTTCCCAGTATTCTTTCTATGAAGAAAAGTTGAAAAGAGAAATATTTCTAACTTGTAGAAATCATATCCCATAGCTCCTTCTGTATTAGGTTTATCTTTTTTCCAAGTCTTTGAAGGGCAAGGATTGTTTTAACCAGGAAGTGATTTGGCTGCCCTTGGCATCTAATCAAAGCTGCATTTGAAATTCAAGTAGCTTTACTGGGGCTCCACCTTTGGCAGGATTATCAAGTAGACAGTCATTGAATTTGGTGTCTTTCTATCTTCCTCTCAGCCCCTTTTCCTCTCCAGCAGCTTCCCATATCTCCAACATATGTCTCTACTCCACTGTAGGTTCCTTTTGTTCTTATAGTTGCCTGTCAGATCTTCTTTCCTAGATGTGAAACAGTAATAATATTATTTGGTCACAGTGTTTTGTGTGTGACACTTTCTCAATGTGCCTGTAGAAAATGAACAAAGGCCAAAGAAACAAAGTCATGCCAAGTAGAGGATGGACAGGTTAAAAAGCAGTAGACACCTCTTCATAAGACTGATTTTAGACTTATCAGTGGAGTTTTAATGGTAGCTGTGCATAGGCTAACGAGTATGTAGGGAAGACTCGGGGGAGGGTGTCCTGGGGCCCCTTACTCCCCCAGGTGTCACTTTTGCTGAGATACACTATGTTGTCAGGCAGGTGGAGTGTAGGTGGGGGAAGTAGACGAGGAGGGGTGGGAATACTGTGCAATCAGCTGGTAATTCTTCACATCTGAGTGGAGAGCACCAGCATCCCTGTGCTCCAGATTAAGTAAATAAAGACAAATACAACACCTTCAGAAAATACCCACTCCTATTGTAGCTGAATTATTGAGGGAGATTAGTGCTGTCATAGGAGATACGTGAAATGGCATTTGGAAGATAAAAGAACCAAACCAAAGAACACACAATTCAGGATGTCTTGTACTTAGAGATTAACACTCACCTGTCAACAGTTTAACCCAAAGACGAGACAAAGTTCAAGAAACTAACATGGTTTATCTTATTTTGTCAGTCAACCAGTTTTCATTGAGAATTTTTATAGTGAAAAGGCAGGTATTATGTTGGGTACAAAGCTAGAGTAGTGAATGAAAACTGGTCCTTATTCCCAGGAAGCTTATTATCTAGTAGGAAATCAACAAGTCAGCAGAAGGCTGCAGCCCAGGAGTGAAAAAAATATCATGGTGTAGGTAGTCACCGGTGACCATATTAGCACATAAAATGGGTGCTGGAACTGAGAGAGGTTGGAAAGGCTGAAGAGGTGGCCCCCATGCTCTTCTTTAGAGCCCATGATACTCAGCCCAGGGGAAGTGAAGTGGTGTGAGAAAGATGTGGGTTGCCAAGAAGGGGCAGCAGCAGCAAGTGCTCAGGCATGCAGGTGAATGAGTCTGACACATTTCAGGAACTACTAACAGAAGAACCGCAGCACAGCTGGTATAGCCAGTGGGAGTGGGAGTGGGAGCCATAAGAACTGCGACTGGAGCCAACACGTGGAGAATTTGGAATCCAGGCCAAGAGGTTTAAGACTTATGTTGCCAGCCCTAGGAGACCTCTGCAGGGTTTTAAGCAGGACAGTAACAAGATCAGCTTTGCAATTTAAGGTGATGACTGTCAGCAGTGCAGAGAATGGTAGTAGGGAAGCAAAACCGACCTGTTAGAAGGCTATTAGGGAAATTCAGGGGGGATTTCTAGAGCTCAAATGATGGTGATCGATTGGATTTGGGGAGTAAGGAAAAGAAAGCATCAAAGATAGCTCCAAATTTCCTAATTTGTGTACTTGGGGGATGGAAGTGCCATCCACCAAAGTCAAAATACAGAAAATGTAGCCAATTCAAAGGGGAAATGTCCAGATCAGTGTGGGACACATTAAATATGAGACGTGAAAAAGCCAGGTAGGAATGTCCAATATACAGGTGAATGTAGAGGTCTGGAAATTGTTGGAAAGGTTTGGGCTTGATACAGAGATTAGAGAGTCAAGGACGCCTGGGTAGAAGCTGAAGCCATGGAACTGGAGTCGACTGCACAGGTAGAATGACTACTCTGCCATGAGAAACAGCCAAGGGCCGGTACAGCCTGGAGAATATCCACACTCATAGCAGAGTTGAGAAGGAGAATAAGGCAAAAGGAAACCGAAAAGGGGTTTTCAGAGAAAAAAAAGTTGGTTCAAAAATTAACCAACCTGTATGCAATGTGATTTTTTTAATTGCTTTATTCAATTTGCTGGATTCTCCCAGTGTCTGTATTATTCCATGTGGAAACAGCACTAAATCTTCCAGGCCATCAAGATACCATTGATACATAAATCTTGATTAACGGGACTGTTTGGAAAATGGAAAGCTCCGATTAATTTAATTTTCAGGTTACTAGTTGGGGATTAGTTTCAGTAAATGAATATATAATTAAATTTTCCTCTGTTCTCTAGTTTTCAGTGCCCATTGCTCATTATTCTGTTGATTCAAATTTGCATTTTATTTGGCTTTGTCCCACTTTTCTTTTCCCCCTCCCCTTTTGCTCAATTGCCTTTTGACACACTAGCAACCCATTATCCCATGTAACCAGTTCTCCACATGTTCCAATTACTATAGCTGTGTAACAAACCACCTTAAAACTGAGTGACTGACTTAAATGACAATTATTTTGCTCATGAATTTGCAATTTTAGCAGGCTCAGTGGATACAGTTCTTCGCTGTTCTACTTGCATCAGCTAGACTGACTCAGAGGCTGGGAAATGAAGTTATCTGACACTTCTCTAGTATCTTCTCTACCTTGTGTCGTGTCTGTGTGCTCTCTTCCTCCAAACTTCTTACATTTAAGTTCAGGGTCCCCAAGGTGCGTGTTGACAGAGACAGAGACAGAGATGAGACAGAGAGAGGAGGAAAGAGAAGGGAAGGGATGGGAAGAGAAGAGAGAAGAGAGGACAAAGAGAAAGAGAACCAGGAGCATTTGTGGTTATGACTTTACCTTGTATGTCATGTGGCATTACTTCCCTCTCATTTATTTGTCAAGGGGAGAGAATTCAAACCTTACCTCCTGATGGAAAAATACGAACATCACATTTTAAGAAGGGCATGTGGCTATGATGCATATTGGTCCCACCATATTTATAAAATACCGTTTGCCACAATAGATAACCATAGCCTTTACTCTCAGTCCTGCTTGCTTGGGAGCACCTCCTATGTGGGTCTATCTCTCTATTAGGAGCCATGTGAGCCCTCTTTTCATTCTATTCATGGTCATAACTCACTTGTTATATGCTTCTTTCCATAGAAAAATGCTTGGGACCAGCTCTCAATGAGAAAGAGAGTTGACTACATTTTTTCAAATTTGTCTATATTTGTTAGTCTTTCCTAAGACCTATTGCTTTATTCCAGATAACAATTACTCAATAATTTCCCAATATGATTGGATGATGATATATTGTTAGGCCTCAACAAGTTGGAAGAGAGAAATATTTGGCTGAGAGGCCTTTAAGAGACCTTCGCAATGAGGACTTTGCAATGTTAACACTCTGTTTGTGAGATCAGTCTTCTATGGGGAACAAAACTGAATCTCTCAGGGCATATCCTAGAAGTTGTTATTCAAAGAACAAATCTAGGATATGAATTTGTTTTATAGTTATTTGCTTTTTCCTCCTGAAAATTGAGTTCTAAAAAAAGAATTTAGTATTTAGGGAATCTGACTCAGGTTCTACTGTAGAGTAGCATGCCTATGGGATTCCTGGAAGTTAATGTAGTTTCCCAAGTAAAGAGTTGAAAAAGTTAAACATAGTTTCCAACAGAAGTTTAAAGTTTTGCCTGTGAGATTTTGTTTCTAAGCCTTCATTCATGCATCTTTGTGATCCTCCACTTCTTTTGCAGAAAATGGCTCTGAAGATATTGATATACTTCCTAATGGGCTGGCTTTTATCTCCAGTGTAAGTATTTTCCATGCCCCTCACGTGCTCATGTCAATAGCTATACAGACAGTACATTAATGTTGCCGACTAGAGCTGCCAGATGGACCCCTACACACTCATCCCAACTGTGGCTAAATCGGTCAACTAAAAAAGCCAAAACAGGATTCCAGTAGGCTAATCAGTATACCACAGGAGGGCCCTGGCTTGCCTGCCCCATGTGGGCAGTTCCTTATGGGCAGTTACATATTCAATAGGGGCTCAATAAATGTATATTGATTTCCATTCCAGTCCTAGATTGGTCCCCAGATTTGTCCATCCTCGCCGTATTTTGCTGGACCTCAGCTTCTGGTAGTCATCTTCTCACTAACTAGTGATCCTCTTGCTACACCTACCTGTGTTTGGAGCTCAGTAAATGTTTGCCAAGTATGTGTTAACATGTGTCAATTCAAAAGCCTGAGCGTTTTGCATCTTGAGGTCCCTGTCGTTCCTTCCAACTCTTTCAAAGATAAGTAGAGAAGATCCTGTGTTTTATTTCCAGTACTACCTTCACAGGTTTGGGATGATCAAGAAGCTATGTGAAGAACGATAAATAAATTAAATACAACAAACTAAAAGGTATATGCTATGAAGATGTTGAAAATTGCCATGTATTTACTGAACAGTTGCAATCTGGAATGAGACCTAAGATTTTGAAAAAATAAACGGACAATATTTTCAATGTGAATGCTGATTGCTGGAATTACGTGTCCTAATATTCCATTTTGACCAGTACAATACTACCATATAATATGAATTTTAAAATCTGTATCTTTTTGGCTAAAAAGGGACACACATAGTAAGACTTAAAGGCCTTAATTTCTAACTTCTTAAGTATGCCTCATATAGTCAGGGTCTCATTTGGATTTTAAATTGCTGTTGGTGGTGACATTGTTGGGGTGGGTGGGTGGGTGGGAGTGATTTTATTTCTTTAGTTTTCCTCCAAAGCCAAAGATAAAACAAAGCTTGTCTAGAAAAGCTTTCTCTTTGTTGACTTAAATTTTCTATTGTCAATTTAGATTGTTAATGTTATGCCAAATAGACTTTAAAGAATGATTATTCTACAACTGGAAGATTTCTTCTTTGCTTTTACGAAATAATATTTGTAGTTCCAACTGTGTACCTTCTATTTTCACTGTAACTAAAAGTACTGAACTATTTCAGTGGAGAATCTAGAGATTTTCATCACAAATAATTCCTTGAGAAATGTTAACATGGAGCTGTAAGTAACAGAGCTCTTTTTTTGTAAACTAATGAATGACTCATAAGCTAAGGATGATATTTTTTACTCATTTTCAATCTTTCTGAACTTCAGGTCCCTATTCTTGGTTTTTCCTGTTGCCCATTCTTGCCATCATAGAGCATATTTGGAAGCTGCTGATTTAGAGAGAAATTCTGTGCAATAGATATTTTTAGTCTACAGAGAGGTGCCAAGCAAGCTCTTTGCTTTCTTACCTTGGGACTTGGCATTGGAATGCTTCTCTTTACCTGCTTTCTTCACACATTATGGGCCAGCTCCTAGTTCTCTGTCAGGCCTCACTATGGTGGCACTTTAATTCTGCAGGAAAGTCTTCCCTAACACTCTTTCTGGGCAACGTGCCTCTTCTATGCTCTCTCACATTCTTTGTGCTTAGTCTCTTACATACCACACTATATCTGATGTGGTCATTGGTGCTGCCGCTCCAGATTTCAAGCTCCTCGTGGCCAGGACTTTGTGCATCTGTTGCCATGCTCAGCATCTAATATGCTACCTGACATGCATGGGGTACTTGAATATTTACTGAATGCTTGTGCTGGAGAATGAGGGCAGTATAGAATTTCAATGCCAACTCAACTCACATACACATGTTGCCTGTTGGAAAAAATAAAATGCCTGCCCCTCCAGGTGATTTTCACTATTTTCAGTGGTGAATGACATTGCAAGAATGGCTTGCATTCACATGCTACAAATTCCTACCCAACTGCCTCAAACAGAAAACAGGGTGCATACGAAGCCACTTATTGGAGGTGTTTCAATCATCATGACACTTAATCTAGATCAAGTTTTGTTTTGTTTTTTTACAATGGCCCACCCTTATTTACTTATTAAATCATTTCCATTTCTAGAACATTCAGTCTTTGAACTGGCAGTGCCCTTGTGTGTCCCTAAGCTACCCAGATGCTTGATGTTCTTCTTTGAGCTTCCTCCCTGAGCAATGTTGCCTGCTGTCAAACCTTTCTTTATGGTGTGTCAGAAAGAGTGTATACAATTAATGATGTGAGTGACTCAGTGAATTCACTTCTCTGGGCTTAATTTTCCTCAGGTGAAAAGGGAAGAAGTAGATGTCTTTGACTTTTTTTTTTTTTTTTTTTTGGTCCACTGTTACCACCACCTAAGCCTCTGGGCTTGGTGGCAGTTTGACTATGGGGAAAGGGTAGGCTTGAAGATGGAATTTCATGACCTTATATTGGGGAGAACAGTGAAGCTCTTCACTGAGAATAATAGATATGGATGAGAAGAAGGATTTGAGGGGAGAATGTTGACTTTGGTTCTGACAATTTGATTTTGAACTACTCTTAGGAAGCAGTTGGAAATGCAAGCTAGAGCTCCAGAGAGAGGTTCTAGGTAAATGTGCAGATGTGAAAATAATTGGTAGAGAAGAAAGATCTGAAACTTTATGAATAAGATGTAGAAGGAGAAAGTATAGAGCAAGAAGGAAAGAAGGATGGATGAGGTTAGAAGGGGGAAAGGGCAGAAAGAGAAGCAGAACTTCAATCTGGAAATCCTACTCTTGACTTTTTGACAAGGAATAAAGGGGTACATCATAGTGTCAAATGCCATAGAGATACAAATAAGGAAAGGTGGAGGAGTTATCAAAGAAAATATTTTGGAGGGCACTGGTATGACCTTTATAGAGGCATTTCTACCAACTGGTGAGAGTTGGAGCAACTCAAGGCAGGCAACAAGATCAAGTGATGTTTCTAAGAGATTTGACCATGAGGGGAAAGCAAGATAAATATGTGTTTGAAGGAAGAGTAAAACTAGAGATTTGTTTCAAGAAAGGAGATATGAACAATTTTTCAGGCAAATGAAGGAGACACTGGTGACAAACAGGTGGCAAAATTAATAAACTTAACAGAGGGATACCCATTCCTTAAGAATAGTGGGATAAAGGAAGAAAAATTGATAAAATTTAAAATTACGGAGACAGAAAGGAGGGAGTCAGAGAAAATTCATGTTGAATGGCATGTTTTGTTTTGTGGTTTTTTTTTTTTTGTTTTGTTTTTTTCAGAGAAACAAAAGGTAATGAAATAAATTCAGAATAGAATAGAATTCAGACTAGCCCTATATAAAAGCTGGACCAGGGCAAGGGGGAGGGTGGGAGGAATTTGATAAAGAAGCAGTAAGCAAAGGGTGTGGCTTCCTTAGAAGACTGGGTGTTGATTGATGATGACAGATTCAAGGTCTGGAAGGAGAAGTTTGTGGCGAGGGCCATGCGGATCCCTCCTCCAGCTGAGGTGACCTAAGACAAATGAAAGGGAATAGTACCCCCTCTGATGTGCTTCAGCAGTGCCATTGTTGTCTGCGGGAAAGCCAGGCTTCTGGTAAGATTTAGATGTAGAAGTACTGTTCTAAAAAAAAAAGCTCGAGGGGCGCCTGGGTGGCGCAGTCGGTTAAGCGTCCGACTTCAGCCAGGTCACGATCTCGCGGTCCGTGAGTTCGAGCCCCGCGTCGGGCTCTGGGCTGATGGCTCAGAGCCTGGAGCCTGTTTCCGATTCTGTCTCCCTCTCTCTCTGCCCCTCCCCCGTTCATGCTCTGTCTTTCTCTGTCCCAAAAATAAAATAAAATAAACGTTGAAAAAAAAATTAAAAAAAAAAAAAGCTGGAAGATGTATGTGGGTTGTTTGCAGCTGAAGATTGACTCCCCCAGGGTGGGGGTAGGAATGAAGGGCAGTGGAAGGGTCAAGAATAGTATTATTAAAAGTACACATGTGTATGTATATACATATTTATAAGGAAGGGAGGAGCCAGGGAGACAGAGTAAGAAGGAAATAATTTAAATCGACTATAAATGGAAATGAGGGTACAAGGAAAGATATGATGTTGATATTAATATATATCAGAGTGATGGGGAAGTGATAGAAGGAGGAAGTGAGCTGAGTTTTATAATTGGTGTGGCACAAACCAACCCCAAGTTTTGACACAATGACCCGGGGTGCAGCAAAGGCCCATTATGTTCAGGATACCTAGTATTGGTTGATAATCACACATAATTGGCTCTTTCAGTAGAAAGAACCACTGTTCAAGTTACTGGAATAAAGTTTTTGCAATATTTGAAGAAAAGGATTTATATCCAAATTTTCAGATATATCTATAGGAACAAAATAGGTCAGAAATAGTCAACTTAAGAGACTGGTTCCCCATTGTGTATATAAACCACAATTTCTTTATCCATACAGAGAAAGACAGATACCATATGTTTTCACTCTTATGTGGATTCTGAGAAACTTAACAGAAACCCATGGGAGGGGGGGAGAAAAAAACAAAAAAAAAGAGGTTAGAGTGGGAGAGAGCCAAAGCATAAGAGACTCTTAAAAACTGAGAACAAACTGAGGGTTGATGGGGGGGGGGGGGGGGTGGGTGATGGGTATTGAGGAGGGCACCTTTTGGGATGAGCACTGGGTGTTGTATGGAAACCAATCTGACAATAAATTTCATATATTGAAAAATAAAAATTAAAAAAAAAAAGAGAAAAAAATGAAAAAAAAAAAAAGAGACTGGTTCCCCTATGTTAATTCTTGGCTGATTCTACTATTTGGCACTAGATAAAATAATGGATGGGGGCAATATAATGAAAGCATACACCCCTTCTTTCTGCTTTGAGGAAGGTTAGTTGCAGATTATCAGGACTGGAGAGGATCTTAGCAATCATACACTTTAGCTTTCTTATTTAATAAATGAGGAACCAGAGGCATAGGCAGGCCAAGGGAATAACACAAAGTAACCCAGGCTAGTGTCTTACGTTATACTTTTTGTTTTTTTAATGTTTATTTATTTTTGAGAAAGAGACAGAGTGTGAGCAGGGGAGGGGCAGAGAGGAAGGGAGACACAATCCAAAACAGGCTCCAGGCTCTGAGCTATCGGTGCAGAGTTCAACGGGCTTGAACTCACAAGCCACAAGATCATGACCTGAGCCAAAGCCAGACACTCAACTGACTGAGCCACCCTGACGCCCCATTGCATTATACTTTTTGGTTTAACCCTTTGTCTCTATGTTAATAATTGAATATGGATTCTTCCCATTTCCAATTCCCATTCCCAATGGCCTAGATGACATTGGTAGTCTCTCAGATCAGATAATGGAAACAGCTGACTGGAGTGAAAAATCCCAGAAACCTAGAAGAAATTTAGAGCTTTGAATATTTTTGTTAGGCTTTGAGATTTTCACTTCCACATGAAAATATTGTGAAATGTATATATATATATATATATGCTTACTTATTTTATATTTTTTACAGGGATTGAAATATCCAGGCATGCCAAACTTTGCATCAGATGAGCCAGGACAGATTTTCTTGATGGATCTGAATGAGCAAAACCCAAGGGTCCAGGCACTAAACATCAGTGATGGTTTTGACAAAGCATCATTTAATCCACACGGAATCAGTACTTTCATTGACAAAGGTAAAGCCTGAATGCTTAAAAATAAGGGGGAAATGAGGGAAATACAAGCTGCTCAACCTCAATGACTCAACATAGATGTGAAAGGAGGGAAAATTCTATTTTACCATGAAGACATATACTTGCAAGATAATAAATGTGTATCAAACATTTTTAACACTGCATTAAAGAAGGGTGACTAGAAGGTGGTCATTCCTTCTTCCTCTTATCTCCTTCTCTTTTCATTTGACCTTCAAAACCAATTTAGAGATTGTTCTAAAAAATCGAATATATAAACTAAAGGCTCTTTGAAAATAATTGTGTGACATTAGAAAACATAACATGAAAGAAAACAAGAGATACACCAGATAGAATCAAAATTAAAAGCTTTCTGCTTCAGCGGCACCCGAGTGGCTCAGTTCGTTGAGCATCCGACTTTGGCTCAGGTCATGATCTCACACTTGTGGGTTGGAGCCCCACATTGGGCTCTCCACTGATGGCTCAGAGCCTGGAGCCTGCTTTGGATTTTGTCTCCCTCTCTCTCTGCCCCTCCCCCGCTCACACTCTGTCTGTCTCTCTCTCTCAAAATAAATAAACATAATAATAAAAAAAAATTTTTAAGAGCTTTCTGCTTCAAAAGACACCATGAAGGAAGCAAAGAAACAGCCCAAAGAATGAAAGAAAATATTTGCAAATCATATATCTGATAATAGACATGTATCCAGAATATAGAAATCATTCCTACAATTCAACAACAAAGACACCCCAATTAAAAAATGGACCAAGGATCTTAGTAGACATCTCCAAACAGATATTCAAATGACCAATAAACACATGAAAATTTATGTGTTTAGTGTCCTTAGTCAAGAAGGAAATGGAAATCAAAACCATAATTAGATACCACTTCATTCCCACTAGGGTGTTTCTAATGATAATAAAAAAAGCAATCAATGACAAATGTTGGCAAAGATGTGGAGAAATTGGAACCCTCACCTCACACTTTGTTGGTAGTATTAGAAAATGGTACAGCTATTTCTGAAAGCAGTTTGGCAGTTCCCTAAAATGTTAAACATAGAGTTATCATAGGATCCCCAAACTCCACTGGTTGGTATATACCCAAGAGAATTGAAAATATAGGTCCACACAACAACTTACACACAAATTTTCATAGCAGCATTATTCCTAATACCCAAAAGGTGAAAATAACCCAAATTCTCATCAAGTGATGATGAATGCATGTGCAATAGGACATTATTTGGCAATAAAAAGAAATGAAGTCCTGATGCATGCAATGCTTGCAAACATTATCCTAAGTGAAAGAATTCAGTCGCTAAAGACCACATATTGTATGATTCCATTTATAGCAAGCCTGCAAAATTGGCAAATTCATAGAGACAAAAAGTAGATTAGTGGTTGGCAGGGGCTAGGGGCAGGGTGGGAATGGGCAATGACAGCTAATGGGTATGGACTTTCTTTTTGGGGTGATGAAAATGTATGGAAATAGATAGTGGTTAAAATTGCACAACTCCATGAATATACTGAAAACCACTAACTTGTACGTTTTAAAAGTGTGAGCTTAGAGGCCCCTGGGTGACTCAGTTGGTTAAGTGTCCAACTTCAGCTCAGGTCATGATCTCATCGTCAGTGAGTCTGAGCTCTGTGTCGGGCTCTGTGCTAATAGCTCAGAGCCTGGAGCCTACTTCAGATTCTGCGTCTCCCTCTCTCTCTGCCCCTCCCCCCTCTCAAAAAATAAAATAAAAACATTAAATATTTTTTTAATTAAAAAAAGTGCGAGTGTAGTGATAAAGTGAATTATATCTCAAAAAAGCTGTTATAAAAAATGAAAGTTATTAATACATTGCATACGCTTTAAAATAACAGTTGCTCATGTTATTATTACTTGTTCATAGTTCATAATTCCAGACTAATTTAATGTGTAAATGTTTGTGGGTCCATAGGGCAAGTAGAGAACAAAAACGGTGGTCTTATTTCTAATCCTGTGTCTTTTACTTGGGTGAAATTAGGGCTCCAGCCTCTATTGAAATTATTTGGGTGACCATATTTTTTTTGCTCGACCTCTATCTAGACACCATCATTGGAGAAAGTATAATGAGTGACCAGATTAACTTGGAGCTATTTTATTGCATAGGATAGTGTTGGATCTTTTGTTGTTGTTGTAGTCGTTGTTGTTTTGTTTATTTGTTCTAGGCGTGAGAAGTATGGGTTGGTTTTTTGGTTTGGTTTGGTTTTTGTTTTTTGAGATGGAACCAGTTTACAGATCCACCCTCAAGCATTTAATCAGACTTTCTGGAGCTGAATATATTGTGATTGCAATGTTATTTGTTACCTCCTTTAATTGTACATTTAGTTAGTAAGGGCAAAACATTATACATAAATTGGAATGGAATGAGAAGACAAAAAAATCAAAACTATTCTGACCAAGCATCTCTTATATGGAAGGAGGGGTCCAATAGAGGCCTAAAGAAGGTATAAAACCAGAGCAGTGCATACAATGTTCCTGCTGTGTCTGGCAAGAAGTGTCTGGCTGACGGGCCATGTGGGAGCTAAAATCCAACTGGGGGTCTGCTTGCAAAGCCTCAGGCCCCAGAAAGAGCTGGGTCAGACTAAAAGAATGATCCATCTGTGAGGGAGCACCTTTCCTTAATTTGGGTAAAGGTACCTGTGTGTTTCAGGGACCATGCGCATAAGCTCTGCGTCTCAGGGCTTGGACTCACTCTACTGCATGGTTGGAAACCCCATCAAGAAAGGAATAGGGGAGATGAACACAGATCAAGGTCTGAAATGGGACGATGGGACCAGGCTGTTTCAAACTCCAGTGCTCATCTTACCTAGAACTTCTGTCAAGTCAGAAAACAGTGTTTTGAGAAAACAGATTCCCACCCTCAGTCTTGTTCACAGCAGTTCATATTTCACTATGAAAACAGGTGAACATTCTCAGGGTCGGTGATGTCTAGAATTGATGTGCCAGTTTTTTCTTGAATTCATTTTCACATTCCATATCCATTGGGCTCACTAAATATTGTTACTGCAAACTTAGGTAGTTGACTTGTGTCAGTTTATACTCTAGCTGGGACGTGTTGCTTGTTTTAAGATATTTACTCAGCCCCGACATTTCTTGAGTGTGTGTTGCAATGTAGGCATTTCTCACAGAAAAGAAACTCACTTCTCTTGTTGAAGGGCCACCCTGGGAAACCACATCCGTTTATGTACCATTGTAGTTCTGTGTCTTCCTGTTGTAGAAGGTATGGAGGTACGGTTGAGGAGACCACTGAGAAAAGTTTTCCCTTGGCTCTGCCACTTGGTGGTGGTGAAATTGTGCATGAGTTATTCAGCTCCTGAGCCTCAGTTTTCTCAGTAAAATGGAGATTCTGGCATTTGACCTGTCAGGTGTACTGTGGGGATCAAATGCAAGGTGTGTAAGAAAAGTGCTTGAACGTGACCAAATTCTATACCAAGTCTAATAATAGTTGCAACAGAAGTAAACTTCTTGGAGATTATTCCTTTTTTCCACTTTAGACCATACCGTGTATCTTTATGTTGTGAATCACCCCCACATGAAGTCCACGGTGGAGAAATTTAAATTTGAAGAACAACAACGTTCTCTTGTACACCTGAAAACTATAAAACATGAACTTCTCACAAGGTATGGAATTAAAGTATTTTGCACTTCTATTTATTTTTGCACCTCTGCTGTGTGCTTTGTTTTCTTTGGTTCAGCAGGCTTAAACTTTTGTTTTGTAGCATTTTTTCCTAAGGCTTTCAAGAGGTTCCTATGGTGACACTGCCCGGCACCTCACTAGAAATTGCCATATTCAGTATTGGATATCTTTATATTTTCCAACTTCGTGAAAGCATTTTAATCCTATAAAGGTGCTCAATTAGATTGGCAGCTCTAATTCCATCCTCCATACCACAACAATGCAATACCTACTATTGGGCTTTCTTTAAACACCTACACCTTTTTCTAGTTGTCCCCGTAGGTTGTATTGTGAGAGCCACACCCACTGGGTGTTATAACCAGCCTCCAGATGGGCCGTTCCTTTGTTCAATAAAAGCTTTAGAGCAGAATTTGAAAAAATCCTGTGGGCACATATAAAAATTCACATTTATTAAGCATTGACTATGTGCCGGGCACTGTACCAAATACTTCATTTTATTCTCACAACAGCCTTTAGTAATAGGTATGAGTAAACTGGGACTTATGAGGTTTCGAGTTAAGTAACTTGCTCAAGTTGCATAATTTGTAAGTTGCAGAACCAGGTTGTAAACCTAGATCCATCTAAGTTCAAAGCCAGACTCTCAGTCACAGTGGTGAAAATCCTTTTTACCATGTTGAGAAAAAAATAAGTTAAGTTTTTTAGTGGGGAGTTTGCCTATTCCAAGGCTGTAACAAACAATGAAGAATTTGTCTTTTATAAAATGGACTCACCACTGAAAGACTAGTTCCAAGACAGGTTAATCTTGTCTTGAGATAGAAGGATAGGGAAAGAAAAGGAAGGAAGGTCACCTTCTGTGCTTTGCTCTCTTTCTTAAAATTACATATCAATGTCTCCCTGTAGAATTTGGGGGTGACAAAAACAGAGGGCAGAAGAAGTAAGAGAAGTTGCGGTCACTGCACTCTTGCCAGGAGGCATTGTATGGGGTTCTGAGGCCCAGTGGGGACAAGGACTGCCACAGGCTGCCTGAGAAACAGTGGACAAATCTCTCAGCTATGCTTCAGTTTCCTCAGTGAAGTGGGAGTTCTCTCACTGGCCTGACTTACCTAACTGGTGATTTTGAGAATCAAATGCAATAACATATGACCTCACTGAATGAGTTCTTTTCAGTGAAGGTACAGCCTGAGGGAAAACCTAATACACAACTACTTTATTAGAAAGTTAGCGTTCCAGGGGCGCCTCGGTGGCTCAGTCAGTTAAGCGTCCAACTCTGGTCATGATCTCATGGTTTGTGGGTTGGAGCTCCACGTTGGTCTCTGTGCTGACGGGTCAGAGCCTGGAGCCTGCTTCAGATTCTGTGTCCTCCCCTGCTCACGCTCTGTCTCTCCATCTCTCTCAAAGGTAAATATTAAAAAAGAATCAAAAAAGGAAGGAAGGAAGGAAGGAAGGAAGGAAGGAAGGAAGGAAGGAAATTACTGTTCCAGGACACAGAAGTGAGATACCAGCCTTATGTAGGGAGTTGCGAATGTTATGGGTTGAATTGTGAGGAACTTGACAAGATATGTTGAAATTTTAACCCCCTGACATTTCAGAACATGACTTTATTTGGAAGTAAGATTGTTGCAGATGAAATCAGTTAATATGAGGTTATATTAAAGTAGGGTATGTCCTTAATCCAACATGACTGGTGTCCTTATAAGAAGACAGACAGGGAAAATGCATGTGGGGTGGAGAATGAGATTGAAGCGAAGCATCTACAAGCTACAGAGTGCCGGGAGCCTACTAGAAGCTAGAAGAGGCAGGGATGGATCTTCCCATAGAATCTCAGAAGGAGCATGGCCCTGTCAACACCTTGATTTCAGACATCTTGCTGCCAGAACTTCGAGACAGTTCTACTGTCTAACACCACCTAGTCTGTGGCACTGTGTCACAGCAGCCCCAGGAAATGCACACAAGGGAGAGGCTACAGCAAGTGTGTTATCAAGCCAGCCACACTGCTAAGTGCAACTCACTGCTAGAAATCATGGCATTGTCCTCCAGTAAACGACATAAGCCTCATTTCAGGACAATCTGGCAAAGATAAGAAAGGGAGAAGAGTTTATTCAGCAGTTCCTTCTCCTGTTAGTAAAAAAGGAGTTCACTCTTGCACATTTCTGGTTGTTGCATGTGCAAGTCAAGTCTGGTGATATCCTGTGCTTTGACATCAACACAGAGAGGCCCGGAAGTAGGAGCCTGAGGCCCATAACAGACACGAGCTAAGGCAGTATAAGACTGCACTGTGGGAAATGCGTCTGGACCATGCAGAAATGGTGGAAATAGTGCCAGGTAGAACCGGACAGGTGAAACTTTGAGGACCTAAAGAGGATTTTTGAGAGGTGCCCTGATACACAATATTTACCAAGCATTTCAAGGGGTAGAAAGGGTACTATGGAAACAAATTGTCAGAAGGTCTAGTTTAATCTCTGGTGCCAGCCAATACTTTCTGGAGGAAAGAATGCTTAAGCTGAGGACCAAAAGATGAATAGCCTGATGACCTTGGTAAAGTCATTGGACATTAACACCTCATAGTATTTTTTTAAGGGTTATTTTTTCTTTTGAGACAGAGAGAGAGAGAGAAAGAGAGAGAACATGAGTGGGGGAGGGGCAGAGAGAGAGAGGGAAAGAGAGAGAATCCCAAGCAGGCTTCATGCCGTCAGTGCAGAGCTCAATGTGGGATCAGTCTCACAAAACATGAGATCATGACCTGAGCCAAAATTAAGAGTCGCATGCTCAATGGACTGAGCCACCCAGGAGGCCCTTGAAGTATTTCTTGAGTCATCCAAAACAGTTTTCTAAATTTAATATAAAAATATTTACACTTTTTTTTTACATTTTTTTCAACTCACTGTCTCTTTTTTACTTTTCCAAGATGTAAATGGCTTTATTGCTCTTTACTCTTGTAAGAGTGTGACTTATTTCATTTTTAGAAGTTTTAATGATAGGGAAGGACATAAACAAGAAGGAATAGTGCTCACAACCCCAATAGAAAGAGCAGGATGGACTGGGTTATGTTACAATAAGAGAAAAGGAAAAACTTTAACATTTTTAGTGGCTCAAAACCACAAATTTTGTCTTGTTTTCTTATTCAGGCTACATATCCCGTGTAAGTGATTTAAGGACTCAATTTTATATTGTCCTCATGCAGGGCCGTACTTTCAACCATCAGAAAAGTTGCTGGTTACTGTCAAAGAGTAAGGGAAGCATGGCAGATCATGCACTGGCTCTTAAAGTCTTACGTCTGGAAGCCACACACATCATTTCATTTCACTGGCCAAAAGCAAGTCACATGGCTGAGCCAGACATCCAGGGCATGGAGAAGCCTAATTCTAGAAGAAAGAGAACCAGAACTATTGGTGAACTGCACTATGACCAGCACAAATAGCCATTATTAACATTTACGAGTCCACAATTTGGAATTGAGGTTTATTTGTATATTTATTTGTTTTTGCTGGCTTCTGTGGAAGGAAAGATTGAGAAAATAATAAACAACTACAAGAAAACCCATTAGGTACAATTAAAGTCATTTACTTTGTGTGGAATTTTTTTAATGTTTATATATTTTTGAGAGAGAGCACGAGCGGGGAAGGGGCAGAGAGAGAGGGAGACAGAATCCAAAGCAGGCTCCACACGATCAGCGCAAAGCCCGGTGTGGGACTTGAACCCACAAACCATGAGGTCATGACCTGGGCTGAAGTCAGAAGCTCAACTGACTGAGCCACCCAGGTGCCCCTGGAATTTTTTAATCCAGACTACTTCATGTATACTTTTTCAAACTGATGAACATAATTGTCTTGGAGATTTAGCAATTTTGACCACAATCAAAATCTTTAAACACTCCATTGGTTTTGCCCTTTCTCTTTTTTTTTTTTCACTTTAGCGTGAATGACATTGTGGTTCTTGGACCAGAACAGTTCTATGCCACCAGAGATCACTATTTTACCAACTTCTTCTTGGTACTGTTAGAGATGATCATGGATCTTCGCTGGACTTATGTTCTTTTCTACAGTCCAAAAGAGGTCAAAGTGGTAGCCAAAGGATTTAGTTCTGCCAATGGGATCACAGTCTCACTAGACAAAAAGTAAGCTTTTATAATTTTTCAACACTTTGCTCTTGACATTTTAGTGGACTCCTTCCTTTAAGTGGTGGTTATTTCCTTAGGCTTAAGTAGTCAATATAAATGTGGACGGATCAGGTGTGGCCAGGGTTCACACTCTTATGTGTGATCATAAGCATACCATACACCCTCTTGCATGCCAGACTTCCCCCAGTGAAATGATATAAGGTTCTTATTCCAAATTTTCATGTGACTCTAGAAACACAGTTACTTAACACACTTAAAAAGAGAATAAATGCACGCTATCTCTGCCCTTTATGAGAGTAATGGTGTTTAATCACCACACTAAGTTGAGTTATCCAAAAGTTCTTTTCAGAGCTCACTTGACTTAGACTGGGCATTTCGAGTGCATAAATTTCAGATTTACTGACATACTACAGCAGACTTTTTTTATAGGAAAATGCAATTTTATTTTATTTTAATTTATAAGAAAATACAAATTTATGAAATTTTCTGAGAAACTCTTAAAGTGTTTTAAAATGGAAGGGGTTTTTTTTTTAAAAGAAAAGTTCTCATGAATATTAATATGCAAACTTGAGATAATAGAGACAATCCCTATAGAAAACAATTCTAAGTGTTCTCTCTCTTTTTAAAAAGATTGTGATTGAGTTTCATGGTCATCTGATACTTCTTTTCAAGCACTAGTTTTTGGAAACATAGACTCTTTTGGCCTCTTATAGGTCTACTTACCTCCATCCAACTTAAGGAATAAATTGTGACTCATAAGTAACGAGACTGAGCCTGTATGTCATCTAGAAACACCAAGTTCATTACTTTATAGTCATCATCTCATATTCAAAGCTTTTATAAAGCTCTTGAAGAATATTAAAAGTAATACTCTGTTATCTTCTTGTACTATGGTTTAGGAAGACATTGCAGTGGCGCTTGGGATTGTTGTGAATTTTTATGCCTCTTCCCCAAAGTAAAATTAATGTTATCTCTCATTTACTTGCTTACATGTGAATGTTATTTACTTCAAAGGTATATCTATGTAGCTGATGTACTGGCTCAGAACGTTCATGTACTGAATAAACGTGGTAACTGGGATTTAACTCAAGTGAAGGTAAAAGTACCTTTGGCTTGCCCACACAACATGACCTCTTATATTAGCTCCCATGCCTGACCTAGGAATGTGCTCCTTGAAAGGAGGAAACATGACTATTTTGGAAGAACCATCAGTGCGTTTGTGCTTGCCCTTCTGAAATTTAGTAGCAAGGGCCCTTAACAAGATCTGTTTCAGAAGGAGCTGGTGGGAGGGAAGAGGGGTAAATAAGAAAATTGAAACAATGTCTTTATATTTCCTCTTTGGTGGAAGGTAATACAGTTGGGCACGTTAGTGGATAACTTAACTGTGGATCCTGACACCGGAGATATTTTGGCAGGATGCCATCCTAATGCCATGAAGCTGCTGATCTATAACCCTGAGGATCCTCCAGGGTCAGAAGTAAGTTCCTATTCTTCTCTGAGCTCACAGGCAAAGCTTCAAGAACAATTTGTTGAGGTGACTTGGGAGAATTTAGTGGGTCACATGTCATGTTCCAGAACTGAACAAGTTCTACATGTGGGAAAAGCAGAGATTTGGGCAGGATGGGGAGATATGGCCCATTAACCCTTTCAGGTCTCCTGGTGCCAATTTAACATCAGTGCTACACAACATTTCCCATCCTTACAAGGGCTGTAGTTGCTATCAGGAAGAATAGGTAAGAACGAGCTTGATTATTCACATAGACCTAGGTTGCATATCATATGTCCAATCAGGATATAGGCTCTGACAAATATAATATGATCTCACTCATATGTGGAATTTAAGCAACAAAGCAGATGAACATAGGAGAAGGGAAGGAAAAATAAGATAAAAACAGAGAGGGAGGCAAACTGTAAGAGACTCTAAAATACAGACAGCAAACTTGAGGGTTGCTGGAAGGGTGTTGGGTGGGAGGATGGGGTTGGGTGTTGGGATGAGTGATGGCCATTAAGGAAGGCACTTGTTGGGATGAGCACTGGGTGTTATATGTAAGTGATGAATCACCGGGTTCTACTCCCGAAACCATTATCACACTCTATGTTTACTAACTTGGATTTAAATAAATATTTTAAAAAAAGGATATAGGAACTGAGTAGAGCCTGAAATTAGGAAAAGGGAGAGTTCTATATGGAACCATCTTCTTTCACACTACCTACTATGAAACTCAAATGGAAGGACTTAAATGACTGTGGCCTCAAAACAAAATTAGTTTTTGCCAGCAGGTTCTAACATATATGATAGTGTTGAAGAAAGTCTCATTTTAAAGATGTTATTTCTGTTATTTAAAATCTTTTCTAAAACACTAGCCTAGACCATTGAATTTTATATGGCATGAAAAACAATAGCAGCATTTTCTACAGAACTGAGTTTAAGAATAGCACATCTCTAGTAAATCCAATATAGAGATAAATTCTTGGCACACATAACTCTGAGAGATTTATTCACAAAAATTTATTGAGCACTTATAATGGGTCAGACTTTGTTCTAATGTTTGGGATGTATCAGAAAACAAAATATGCAAAGATTTCTACTCTTTGGTGGGGGGATAGCCAATTAACAATAAGCATAAGAAATAAGTAAATTACACAGTAAGTTTGAAGGTGGTAAGTTCTATGGGAAAAAATGTATAACAGAGTAAAGGCAATCAGGATTGCTGTAAACAGGGGGGCGGGCAGTCCTATTATTAAATACAGAAATCAGGGTAGGCCTCATTGAGAAGGTAAAGTTTGGGGAAAAACATGTTTGAATCTAGGTTTGGGGAGTTGGGAAATAGAGATTCAAACCCTAGCCTGTTAATTGGCCCTGGCAATATATACTTAATTCCTCCAAAGTGATACATATTACTTTTCTACACACACCCAACAATGTCTGCTTTAAGAAAATAAAAATATGATCCATAACATGATTTTAAATTCTTTGGGATCTTTCTCATGTCTCTATTTTCAAGTTTATCGTTTGTTTATTTAAAAAAAATTTTATGTTTATTTTTGAGAGACAGAGATAGAGCGTGAGTGGGGGAGGGACCAAGAGAGAGGGAGACACAGAATCCTAATCAGGCTCCAGGCTCTGAGCTGTCAGCACAGAGCCTGACGCAGGGCTCGAACTCACGAACCGTGAACTCACCAACCCTGAGATCATGACCTGAGCCGAAGTCGGACACTTAACCGACTGAGCAACCCAGGTGCACCATCATTTGTTTATTTTTGATAAGACTTCTTCACAATGACACCCTTTACTTGTAGTTGAGACTAATGTTTTCTACATGAGTTCCAAGTTTGAGTATTTTCATACAACAAACCTGAGTGAAGTTATAGGATCTTCCCTAAGATGAAAAAGCAAAACTCAACTAAACTCTATTCTAAGAAGTGTCGATATATATTCATGACTCATGAATTTCTAATTGGTTGCCTTTAATTCCTATCATGTCCTGTTTGAGTGAACTTCTTCATCCAGGCTATTTAGGAAACTGGGCACTTACATGTTTACTGATTAGCAAACTAAAGTGTGTTAATCTTGAGGATCAATAACAGTAGTAGGCAGGGATATGTCAGATTGAATTCCAAAGTATGCATTTTTTCTGCTTCCCGGCCACTTTGTAGATGTGAGGGGAGCCCCCGCTGTGACAACTACTATCCTACTGGTTATGAGGTTGGGTTGCCTTGCTACCTGGGTGTCCGTCATTTTGTCCTGTGTTTCCCTCCCCGTACAGTAGGCCTAGTCAAGGGCCAGACTGTTCCCATAGAGGAACACTATTCACTCAAGAATTAGATAAGAGTGGGGTGCCTGGGTGGTTCAGTCAGTTAGGCGTGCGACTACTCTTGGTTTCGGCTCAGGTCATGATCACACGCTTTGTGAGTTTGAGCCCTGTGTCAGGCTCTGCATGGACAGTGCAGAGTCTGCTTGGGATTCTCTCTCTCCCTTTCTCTGCCCCTCCCTGGCTTACTCTCTCTCTCTCTCTCTCTCTGTCTCTGTCTCTCAAAAAATAAATAAACACTTAGAAAAAAATTTTTTAAAGAATTAGATAATAGCACTCACTGGATCTCAACTTGTTCCTTTAAAGAACTATCAAAATTAACTAAACCACCTTGTTTGGGATTTTGGCTAATGTCAGATAACCAACCAGTCCACTTGACTGTGTAGATATAATTAGAACATTAACAGTTTCATCAGAATAAGAAAAAAATAATTGCACACAAATTTTAGTCTATTGATTTCTGGGAAATATATTAGTCCTGGAGTATTTGAGAAGGAATATGTCACTGGCAGCTGTTTTCTCATATAGCATACTGACAAATATTCTTTTCTTGACAGGTGCTTCGCATCCAGGATGTTTTGTCTGAGGCGCCCAAAATAAGCACCAAGTATGCCAATAATGGCTCTGTGCTTCAGGGAAGCTCTGTGGCTTCTGTGTACCACGGGAAACTTCTCATAGGCACCGTATTTCACAAAGCTTTGTACTGTTTGTTCTAGACTCTAGACATTCCAAAAAGTCTTGTCAACCAACAAAAGGCAAAACTGCAAGCTGCAAAATAAAATAAATGTGTTTATTTGGGGTCTTAGGGATTGCAATGTGGGAGACACAGATTTGACTGGAATTGAAAGCTTGCTCTAGAGAGACAAAGGAGGTTGGAGTTTTTAAAGAGGAAAGGGGGGGCTTACTGAAATTGTTTGAAGAAAAGGTGCTCAGTGTTGGTATGGCTACAGTGGCACCAATCCATGTGTGATTGGTTGCTAGGGCTAGACAGTGCATTTAGGTCCATTTTATTTTTTTATTTGATTTCATTTTATTTTTTGAAAGAAAGCGCGCGCACACACACACACACACACACACACACACACACGTGTGAGTGGGGGAGGAGCAGACGGAGAGGGAGAGAGAGAATCTTAAGCAGACTCCGCACCCAGCATGAGGAGCTCAGTCCCAGGACCCACAATGGTGAGATCCATGACATGAGCCAAAATCAAGAATGGATGATTAACTGAGCCATTCATGCCCCCCGTTTATGCCCATTTTATGCGCCTGTTTATGCCCACATGGTAGATACCTTGGCTTTTAGTTTGTTTATCACAAATTCTGAGAATTTGATAGAGAAATTGTGCATAAGCCCCACCTCCTCAGTGTCCTCCCGGCTCCATTTTAAATAACTCTGTTAGTAATGGTTATTCCATTTTATTGTCTCCGTTGTCAGTCGACACGTTTGGTAAAAATAAAACGCTAATTATGTGATAAGTGGAATTGAACATAAATGACAAGTACTCACAAAAGTGTATCTGGCTTTTCTTATGGATGGAAGTAAAGGAGCAGAGTGATTACATAATATCCACAAAATTGCAAGTCAAGTTAGTGACAGTCCAATAAGAAGCCATACCTCTCAATGCTTTTTTGTCTGTATCGCCAATACTCTTTCTATAATAAGGTGTGCAAGCTGTGGTGAGGTATCCAGTTCACCTAGGGCTCCTAACCATGAAGCAAAACTCCCTCCTACCACTGACCTTCTGAGCCTCCTGCTGTCCAGATCAGGAGTAAAGCTCATGCTCAAACACTTATAATCCCCCTTCTCTTCCTTTGTGCTAGACACAAACTGCCAATCGAGTTCCTAGTCCATGGATAAAAGCAAGAATTGACACCATGAGACTTGCCCAAAGCCTTCTTTAAACTTGTAGTCTTTCTAGCGCTGGAAATCAGGTTCTGGAAAATCTGACAGCGACAGCCCTCACTGGCTACCTTAGGGCAGAACGGGGCATCTGTCCCTTTGTAAAATGTCTTTATTTGTAGTGATATCTGTATCTGAAGTGATATAATCAGCTTGCCTCTGAACCATGAGATGGGGCCTTAAGGCTGTGATCTTCAACTGCTTTAAACTTTCTCTTTTGGTTAATTCAATAAACACCTATTAAGCAATGTCCTATAGACTTAAACTTAAGGAACCAGAAATAAATAATATGAGTCTGTCTTAAAGTCCTCTCTTAAGGACAAACTCAACTTTAGTTTGATGAGAATGAATAGAAATGTCCCTTTCTTGGTCAAAAACCAGGACAACCTTTAGCAAATCACTAATGGGGATCAGTATACCCAAGCACCCCACCCTCTTCTCTTTTTGTGACTTCCACTCAGGAGTAGTTGGTTGATTTATTTTTCCCTCCTCTGGGGTGGGGAATTGAGGAGGCTTCTTTATTTCCGAAAGAATTTTGTTCAATTAGATCTAAATTTTGCTGAAAAGTTTTGTATCAGAGTAAAATGCTACTGTGTAGTGCATGCAACCCTTTCTGATTTAGACAGTAAGAATGTAGTTTCTATTGCTTCAAGGGAGAAATGCTTCAACAGAATGTTCTAGTTAGTTCTTAGATTTTAAGTTTCAAAAGCCTAACCATCAGAGAAACACAGAAAAATATAATAACTAAGAGAATGTATATAGTTTTAAAAAATATATAACAGTCTTATTTTCTGTCCCTAACCCTTACACCCAAGAGATCACATAAAGTTTACCAGACTAGAAGTAACGTGGAGAAGACTGAGGGCCTTTAGATGCTGGTGGGTACTGAGAATAGGCCTTGCCCTGCCTTCCCCCCACGCCAAGTTAGGAAAGACTGGATGAGAAAACCCATATAGATATTTGGAGGATCTGATTGCTGAGAGATCAGTGTGTCCTTTGATAGAGAGGACCTAAGAAAGTCACAATGCTCTAGGGTTCTCCTTCCTGTAGGTGCTCCCAATCTTATGTGATTATCTTGAGCCTCTTCTCTCACTTGGTGGGTGGGAAGGAGAGTGATTGCCCCTCCTAATAAATGTTGCATTTTGAGGACTCATTGTAATCCCTTCCCTGGTCTTTCCATTTAAATTGCCAGAGACGTGGGCAGGGATATCAGGGTGATGATTAGGGGTGATTCAGCTCAAGAAGGAAAATAGTAAAGATGAGAGCAAAAACCAATGTGGTAGCCAGAGCCAAGATAGCCCCTAGTGATCCTTACTTCCTGATACTCATTCCCTTGCATAGTTCCTTCCTACATTAAATATGGCTATCCTTTGTCATCAGCAGGATATTCTAGAAATGATGATGGGTGACTGTCAAGGCCAGGTTATATAAAAACATTACCATTTGACCTTGCTCACAAAAAATGTGCATCACGATAAAAGTTTCTGACTGTTTTAAAATGCTAAGTTCGGGAGTACTTTGTTATAATAATTAGTCAACTAATGAAACAGGAAACCACGTATAATGTAGAGATTCAACAAAAGCCAAAAAGTTCATTCTTTAAAAAGATTAATAAAAACTAATACACATCTGGTGAGACTTATCAAGAAAAAGAATGGCTCAATTAACCAGTGTCAGAAATGAAAAATAAGACATGCAGGTTCTATAGACATTAGAGAGATAAAAAGAAGAGTTGATGAACTACTTTATGCCAACAAATTTGAAATTTTTATGAAAAGAACAAACTTCTAAAAGGATATGACACTCTATTAACTAGGGTAAGACTAAACTACTGTCATACATAGAACAAACACAATGCCTTTTAAACAAATGTGTGTTTATTTGTCTTTCATTTTCCAGTTCTGAGGGGAGTGATTGATGGCCCCTTTATGGGGACATTCAGAGACTGGTTGGGATCTTGCAGGAAAGAGAAAGCACACTAAAACAGGGCTTTTGAGGGAAGTTTTTTAAGGGGACTATTGGTACAAGAATAGGAAGTTTAAGGGAAATGACAAGATACACTAAAATATCTCAGTGCTAGCAAAGGAGTGGGAGAGATGGGGGGTGGAGTGGGGGGGGGGGGAAGGCCAAGGACTCTTTCTAACCATAGGTTTGAAGGAACAAGGGTTGGAAGCAGCTACTAGAATCAGAAGAGAATAGATAAAGTGGAGACAGTCGCAAAAGATGCTGTGGTCATTGGTAGTTCCTGGAGGCAGCCACCCTGTCATGACGGAGTAGAGAGAAAGCAGAGGAAATAAATATCTTGACTTTCCTCCCTTTCACTCTCCCAACAAGAAGCCAGAAGAAAGGAAAGCTATTAATGGAGCCCACAAAGCCTCCAGGATGCAGAGCAATGGGGACTTTCATAGAGAGTGGATCTTGAGCCGCAAATGTCTTCGTCATGTTACTGCACCACTGTCCAGGGGATTGTAGTTACCTGCATGCTGAAAGCTAGGTCACCACCACATCTGTGTTTCATCAAACTGGAAGGAGAAACAGGAAAGAGGATGTCAAGGAGAAATACCCAGTGTCTTAAGACCCAGGACTGGAAATGGTAGTCATTTCTTCCCTTACTAATGTCAAAAACTAATCACATGACCACACCTAACTAACTATAAGGAAAATTGAGCAATGTAACATGACTGGAGAAGCATATGTTCCAGGGAAAAGAAAGAATATATTTTAGTGAACAATTACTAATCTGTGCCACAGTCCACTCTTCAGCCACTAAATATCCCTCTGCACCCTTCTCCCTTGCCAAGGAATATATGCTAAATTTCTATCCAATTTCTGTATCCAGCTCAAAGCACAGGATCTCTGGGTAATGTCTTGACCTTTGCATTAGGTCCATATATGGCTGCATGTGGCAGCCTAGAAAATAAAATTATTCCTCCCCCCACATCCAATTACAATGGTTAAGTATGAACGGAATAACTATAATGAACACTCTTAGTAAAAGAAAGGAAGAACGGAGTACACTCAGCTCTGTAAGAGTGAGATAATTCCACCAGAGAGGAATTGAGATTTTCTGTCTTGGCAGTGATATACTTTCCTATATTCTCTATGATTCCAAATTTTGCCCTTTGGGAGTATTTCATAGTACATTATGCTTTAAGGCCACAGCTGAAGTGGATCTTGGAAAGAGTGTAATTTTAGTAGCCTCCTTCCTACAGGTATAGTTTGAGAGTCTGAGGACATTTTCAGGCCAGGCTTTTGGTTGCTTTGGAAATTTAAGTATCTAAGAAATTTGATAGGCTTCTGCGTCTGTTTGTTTTCTTTCAAAGCCATGTGCCAACCACAATGCTCAGATTTCTCTTTGGAACATAGTTTTTAAGCCCGCTTTACTTCCTGGTTTCCACGTCTAGCCATTTCTCCCATTTAAGTGCTGTTTCATTTGAGGCTATCTGAATAATGGGTAAAATGAGGCGACACCATTAATCTAATCTTCCACAGTGCCAGATCCCGTAGCTTTCCTAATTGGGAGACATGTGGGAAAAGCTATGAGTCATAGCAATCCTACCTCCTGCTGTTGGGACACAGAACCAAACTTCTAGAACTTCTCTATGGTCTTCTGCTTTACATCCACTAGTTTCTACCCGAGCACGTGATTTTTTTACTGTGCTCTACTAAAAACATCAAAGAGCAATGAACACGTGTCAACATTCTTGTTACTCTATGGGTAAGCGGCCAGCTTTTCAGGGTACTTCAGGAAACAGTTTTATTGCATATTTTTGTGATGACATTACAAGGGTCTCCAATTTTGCAGCCTGTGATACCTGTTCTCTCAATTCTAGTCTACCCACATATTCAAGGCTCTTCTTAGAAACCTATTTCTGGTTTCAAATTTCTATATTTCTAATGTCATGCTAAGCTGTTGCATCAAAGTGACCCTAAATATAATGGCTTAAAGAATATAGACATTGCTGAAGGGTACTGCATCATAGTAAGTAAGAGCACGGATTAGGGAACCCAATTTTCTGGTTTTCAATCCCAGTTCAGTCACTTACTAACTCTGGCCCTCTCTGAGTCTTAGTTTTGTTATCTTTAAAGTAGAGATAATAATAGTAACTACCACTTAGGGTTGGTAAAAGGACTAAAAGAGTTAGTATATATAAAACTTAAAACAGTGTTTATTACATGCCGGTGTTATATAAGTGCTTGATAACTTAAAAAATACATTTATCATCTCTTTCACATAAAACATCTCAGATGAGTGTCCCAGAGACAGATCAGTATGAAAATTCAGATCCTTGTGATACTTCAGGGGCCTAACAGTTTTCATGCACTTGGCATTTGTTCTGTAGAGCATTATCTTCTTCATGGTCAGTCATCATACTGGATTCCATCCCATGGAAATGGGAGAGAGTACGAGGAGGCACACGAAACATTAGGTAGCCCCACCCCAGAAATGGCACAAACTGCTTCCACTGACATTCCATTAATAAGAGCATAGTCATATGGCTATACCTAATGGGAAGCGAGGCTGGAAAATTTAGTTTAACTGGGTAGCCTTGTGCCCAGGAAGGAGGGATTTGGGTAGGTAGCTAGTGTCATCTACCATAATACCTTAAATGGACTCACAAAAAGAGTTTGGAAATCATAATTCTATACTCATTAAAGAAGTTGAGTTAGAAGTTTAAAAACAATCATCACATTAAAAGACACTAAAAACTAGAGACAATCGAGTGTTGATAAAGTTTAAATGGGTAAATAAATTATAGTAAATCTGTACAGTGAAATACTATTTAGCGATGTATGCCACAATTAGAGGTATATACAATGACGTGGACGAATTCCACAAATAACGATGAGCTAAAAACAACAAAATTAATACATGTTGTATGCTTTTATTTTTGGAAAACTCCAAAAGAAGCAAAATTAAACAATGTTGTTCGAGGAGGCATTCATGGATGGTTGAGTTAGAACAGAGAGGTTCTATCTCTCTAGCTATCTCTAGCTATCACAAAAGTTAGGATAGGGGCTGTCTCTAGGGAAAGTGGGGATTACAGTCAGGGAATGATACATGGGGAACTTCTGGGGGTGCTGGCAATATTACATTTCCTGACCTGAATGGTGGTTTACATTGGTATTTCTTTTATAATCACTCTATAACTATGTATATATATATATATTTTTTCCATAGATCTTTGGCATAAACAATGTATCTCACAATAGAATTTTCATGCATATGGAAGTGCTAAGCTGACTTCAAAAAATAAAAACGAAGGGCAGAAGTAGGCCTAACAATAAAAACAGTTTAGTATTTGTGAAAGAAAAAAAAACAAAGAGGTAAATCAACGGAATAGAATAGATATCAGAGGTATGTCTCGTTGGGGATTTAATATAAGATAAAGTTAGCAGTACCAGTTAATAGGGAAAGGATGTTTGCTTACAAGATGGCATTGGGAGAATGGATTTACTTTATGGAAGGCAATAAAACTATGTCCTACCTAACATCACTAGCTAACTACCAAACAGGTGTTTATGACCTTTGGAGTTAATAGAAGACACGGTAAGAGGGTATCTTTATGACCGAAGGGTAGGGAAAACCTTTTGGAACAAAATTTCAAAAATACAAATCCTAAGACAAAAAAGTTGATCGAATTTGAGTCATCAAAATTAAGGCTTTCCATTTAAGCAAGGACATCAATGACAAAGATGATAGATGAATATCAGAATGAGAAATATTTGCAACATTAAACTGACAAGGTATTATTAAGCACAATATTTTAGGAACTCTAGAGAATAACAAAATGGAGATAGTAACCCCAGAGAATAAGAGGCAAATGGTGTGAAGAAGCGAGCAATTTACAGAAGAGGGGGGAACAATGAAGCACATGAAAAGATGCTCACATGCTCAGAAACTTTGGTAATTGGAGAAGTGTCATTTAAAACAGCACTCTAGGTGTCCCTGCATGGCTCAGTTGGTTTAAGCACCCCATTCTTGATTTCAGTTCAGGTCACATTCTCACAGTTCATGAGTTCAAGCCTCACAGCTGGCTCTGTGCTGACAGCGTGGAACCTGCTTGGGATTCTGTCTCTCCCTCTCTCTCTGCCCCTCCCCCGCTCGCTCTCTCTCTCTCTTTTTCAAAAATAAATAAACATTAAAAAAATAAAACATCACTCTAAATGGCTTTATACCTATTAGGCTAGCAAAAACTAAAATGGTCATATTGCCAAGTTCTGATGGGGTGGTGGGGATACAGGGGACATAGGGAACTTCCCTCATCTTTGGTAAGAGGGTAGATGGTTGCAGCCACAATAGGTGAGATCCAGAACTCAAGGAATCATGAAAACTGTGGGGTTCAGAGCCGTGTCTGTAGTCAAGGCCCATACCAGCAAAACAGATCCTTGCAATACAGCTTCTTTCCTCAATAGGTTTCACATGTTAATCTCATTAAAGTCATTCTGATTTACAGACACAAAACTATATCTGCACTGTGGCCTCAAGATTGTTGGGGAAATATAGTTTCTAGTTTCTACCTCTGCAGAACAGGAAGGCACTTTAGAAGACAAGAGGCCGACCACCTCCTCCCCCGCCCCCGCACCTGAGGTTTAGGTACTGGTATTTAATAAAATGTCTCTACACATATCTACTATGTGCCAGGGTTTTATTTAAAAAAATTTTTTTTTAATGTTTATTTATTTTTGACAGAGAGAGAGAGAAAGAGAGAGAGAGAGAGAGAAAGAGAGAGAGAGAGAGAATGAGTGGGGAAGGGGCAGAGAGAGAAGGAGACACCAAATCCAAAGCAGGCTCCAGGCTCCGAGCTTCCAGCACAGAGCCTGATGCGGGGCTCAAACTCACAGACTGCAAGATCATGACCTGAGCCAAAGTCAGACGCTCAACTGACTGAGCCACCCAGGCGCCCCGTCGTGCCAGGGTTTTAAAACTGCACCCCAAGGATATGGAAAAAGAGGTGGGAGGTGCAGATTTAGCATTTCCACCAACACCCCACAGGAGTACGTACCTGATGCACACTCGGTATTATTGATGTACTTGTGCTCACATTGTTATTGAAGGCATTTGTCTATGGCAAGAAAACAAATCATGTGCCTCCTGCCAAAACTCATTTTTCACACACAATGAGGTTGTTCAGAAGAGCAGTTTACTGGAGTAAAAGACCGTAATTAGCACAGTCAAGAGCAAGTCATCCAATTGAGGAAAACCAAGAGGAATGTGCTTAAGTGGGAGCAGAGAATGTAATGGAAACCCAGTTTGATACCATAAAGAACAGACAGTAGATAAAAGTCAGTCCATCAGGGATGACTTTGGAAATGGTGAAATGAATACATACCGCAAAATTGTGCGCTTCGAGCTCCAGGTCTTGCCCACCACATGAGCCCTGTGGTTTCTAACAGCTAACTGGTGAGTCACACAAGCCTGTAGAATATCACTGATTTCATTAAGAAGTAAAACCAAAATGAAGTGCAGATGGAGCATTATGTGGACTGTTAGCGACTTCCACCACGGAAAAAATAGTGGCTTCTGCAGCGAATCGGAAGATTGTCTGTGGGTAGAATGTAAACTCAAGATCTTCGGATAATAAACTGTGCATGAATGGATTCTAGAGAAGTCCATTAGCATTCAAAACAATCACATCATATGCTAAAAGTCACACACACACACACACACACACACACAGAGTACACCCATAATAAGTGGAAATAGTAAAGTCAGATGTGCACTACCACTAACACGTTTAAATATTTTGGTCCTTTCCCTATCTTTGTTTTTTGCTGCCCTCCTTCCTCTCCAGAATTTTTCCTGATGAGCACTGTCTCATATCACGTGCTTCTGAAATCCTTTCCCAATCTCTACTTTTAGGGAACCAGACATAGACACTGAACGTCATTCCCATTTGCCCAAGAGAGAAGCCAGATACTCACCTTCTCAACCCCTATGGTAGGTTGGATAACTGTAGCCCAACTACTCTGGTTCTTTTCTTGGTATACTATCCTCAGCAGGCTGATGATACATCCCTGAACTGTTGATCTCAAAAGTGGCCATATGACTTGGTTTGGCCAATGAAATGTTGGTAGAAGTAATATATGTCACTTTCAGGTAGAAATTTTAAGAGATGGTATGTGTTTCACTGTGTCTCTTTTCTCTTTGCCCCCAAATTGGTAGTGTTCTAGATATAGTCTGTTCTGCCAAACTGGATTCTGAATTGGTAACGACAGGAAGCAGAGCTGCAGGCAACCTGCAATAGGCATATAGCATGAGTGATAAATAAACCATCGTTGTAAGCCTCTGTTACAGGATGCTGCAGTAGTTCATTCTTTTTCATTTGTTGTGTATAGTATTTCATTGTATAAATATACCATAATTTATTTATCCATTTCACTATTGATAGACATTTACATTGTATACAAGTGTTTAAAACATATGCACCAAGCTGCCATGAACTTTCTTTTTCAGTGTACTTCAATGCACACATAAAAATATTTCTGTTAGGTATATACGCAGAATTGAAATCACTGGGTATTGACTGAAATCACAATATGGCAGCTTCAGTAGATACTGAAAAGCAGTTTTCCAAAGTGGCCGTACCAATATATTCTCCCACTAATGACGTTAGAGTTCCAGTTGCTCCACTTCCTTGGCAACACTTAATAGTGTCCGTTTTCCTTTTTATAAAAAAAAATTAACTATTCCAATGGGTATGTTGGCATGTCTCATTGTGATTTTTATGTGCGCTCCTCAGATGAATAATGGAAATACACCTTCTCCTGGACTTATTGGCCTCTTGGAGGCTTCTTTTGTACAGAGAATGTTCAACTGTTTGGCCATTTAAAATTTTGGTTGACATTATTTTTCTTATTAATTTGTAGGTATGAGTTCTTTGTGAATACTTGTATTGAAAATATATTCTTGCACTTTTTAAAAAAAATTATTTATTTTAATTTACATCCAAGTTAGTTAACATATAGTGCAATAATGATTTCAGTAGTAGAATCCAGTGATTCTTCCCCTACATATAACACCCAGTACTAATCCCAAAACGTGTCTTCCTTAATGCCCCCTTGTCCATTTAGCCCTCCCCCATAACTCCTCCAGCAACCCTTACTTTGTTCCCTATATTTAAGAGTCTCTTATGTTTTGCTCCCCTCCCTGTTTTTTTATTTTTTTGCTTCCCTCCCCTTACGTTCACCTATATTGTATCTTAAATTCCACATATGAGTGAAATCATATATTTATCTTTCTCTGACTACTAATTTTGCTTAGCATAATATTCTCTAGTTCCATCCACGTTGTTGCAAATGGCAGGATTTCATTCTTCTTGATTGTCATATTCTTCCACTTTTGGTGAGTCTTTTCATTTTCTCAATCATGTCTTTGATAGACAGAAAATTTAGTTTTAATGAAATCCAATGTATCAATGATATTCTTTTATGGATGTTGCTTTGTGTTAACCATTTAACCATAAATAGGTTATGCTTCTTTGTTATCTTATAAACGATTTATTGTTTAATTTTCCACATTCAAATTTCTCACCTATCTGGCATATCCGTTGATATGGCATAGGGTATCCGTTGAGTAGAAATCAAGATTCTTTTGTAGCCACATCTATATCCAATGGATACAAAATTATTTATTGAAAAGAAAATCCTTTCCCCACAGGATTGCAGCAGCACTTTGTCATAAATAAGGAGAGCATCCACGTGTGGGTTTACCTCTGGGCTCTTTATTCTATTCCACCAGATGATTTGTCAATCGTACCAATATCATATTGTTTTAATTATGATAGATTTATAGTAAGTCTTGATTTTAGGTAGTAAAATCCTCCAAATCTCTTCTTCCTCAAAATTTTTATGGCTACTCCTCTCTCTTTGCACTTCTATTTAAATTTAGAATCCGCTTGTCAATTACTACAAAATTTTGCTAGGATTTTGATTGGGATTGCCTTGAATGTATACATTCAAAGGGGATCATGAACATTATTAAAATATGAGTCTTCTAATCATTAAATGCATGTTCCAGATTTTCTTTTCCAAACTTGGATTTATTTATTTATTTGCTCTAGTTTAATATTTTGTTAAGTTTATTTGTTTATTTTGAGAGAGAGAGACAGAGAGAGACAGGGAGTGAGAGAAAATGTGAGCGGGGAAGGGGCAGAGAGAGAGAGAAAATCCCAAGCAGGTTTCGTGCTACCAGTGCAAAGCCCCACTTGGGGCTCCATCTCACAAATAGTGAGATCATGACCTGAACAGATGACCAGAGTGGGACACTTAACCGACTGAGCCACCCAGGCATCCCTTGCTCTAGTTTAATATTGCATATAGGTGATAATAATGAGTTTCCTTGTCTCTCTGTCAATCACCAGGGAAAGCTTTCAAATTCTCATCAAATATGATGTTTGCTATAATTTCCCTTTTGATTACTGCTCTTAAAACACTTTCATTCCATTTTTAACTTATCAGGAGTCTTTTTTAGTTACAAAAGAATATTGAATTTTTAAAAATATTTTTCTGCATTTATTAGATTATTTTTTTATCCCATCAATTGTACGATTGATTTAAAATTTTTTTTTTTTAAATTTTTTTTTCAATGTTTATTTATTTTTGGGACAGAGAGAGACAGAGCATGAACGGGGGAGGGGCAGAGAGAGAGGGAGACACAGAATCGGAAACAGGCTCCAGGCCCTGAGCCATCAGCCCAGAGCCCGACACGGGGCTCGAACTCACAGACTGCGAGATCGTGACCTGGCTGAAGTCAGACGCTTAACCGACTGCGCCACCCAGGCGCCCCTTAAAATTTTTTTTTTAATGTTTTACTTATTTTTGAGACACAGAGAGACAGCATGAATGGGGGAGGGTCAAAGAGAGAGGGAGACACAGAATCGGAAGCAGGCTCCAGGCTCTGAGCTGTCAGCATAGAGCCCGACGCGGGGTTCGAACTCACGGACGGTGAGATCATGACCCGAGCCGAAGTCGGACGCTCAACCGACTGAGCCACCCAGGCACCCCTGTATGATTGATTTAAAGCTCCAAGCCAAACTTGTATACTGGGTGTAAACTTCACTTGGTCGTAATATATTATGTTTATATATAGTGGATTCAACTGGGTAATTCTTTAAGATATTAATGTCCATATTCATGATAAATATTGACTGTAATTTTAATTTTCCTTTCTTGTAATTGTCAGGTTTTAAGATTAAGATTTTGTTGGCTTGTAAAAGAGTTGAGAAAGAGTTTTTCTATTCTGTCGGAGTTTATATAAAAATTAGTATTTTTTCTTCTTTACGTGTTTGGAAGATTCATACATGAAGCTATTTAGGACTGAAGACCAAATTATAGATTCAATTTCTTTAATAAATATGAAAACATTGAGATTTTCTGTTTTTTCTTATGTGTTTTTTTGCAATTTTAAGAATTCACTATTTTCATCTAGATCTGTAAATATAGTGGAATAAAGTAGTTCAAAATATGCTTCTATTTTTAAAAATATCTTTAAGACCTGTGGTAATATTCTGGTCTTCATTTCTCATATTTAGAATTTTTAATCCCTCTCTCCTTGTGGGTCTTACTAGGCATTTATAAATTTTATTAGTATTTTCAATTATCAACTTTTGAATGTTTTGCCCTCTCTATTTAATTTTTTTAAAGATTTATTAAAAAAATTATTTAATGTTTATTTATTTTTGAGAGACAGAAAGAGACAGAGCACAAGTGGGGAAGGGGCAGAGAGAGGGAGACACAGAACAGGAAACAGGCTCCAGGCATAGAGCCAGATGTGGGGCTCCAATCCATGAACCACAAGATCATGACCTGAGCCAAACTCCAACGCTTAACAGACTGAACCACCCAGGTGCCCCCTTTATTTAAATTTTTACTGTAAAATTTACATAACATAAAACTCACCATTTTAACCATTTTAAAGTATGCAGCTCAGAGGCATTTAATATGTTCCCAGTGTTGTGTAACCATCGCCACTATCAAATGCTAGAACATTTTCATAACCCCAAAAGGAAACCCATACCCATTAAGCTGTTACTACCATTACCCTTTCATTACCCTCAGTCTCTGGTAAGTACTAATCTGCTTTCTCTGTGCATTTCCCTCTTCTTGCTATTTCATATAAATGGAATCACACAATATGTGGCCTTTTGTGTCAGACTTCTTTCACTTAGCATAGTATTTTCAAGGTGCATCCACAGTGTAGGATGGATCAGGACTTCATTATTTTTTATGCCTGAATAACATTCTATACAATGGATATCCTTTCTTTAACTCTGTTTTTTATTTCACCGATCGCTGGTCTTATCTTTATTATTTCCATCTTTCTACTTTCTTCAGGTTTTTCAGTTTTTGAGATGCAGCTTAGATAACTGAAGCAAAGTGGTATATCTTTCTGTTGGTTTTGCCTTATATACGTTGAGGTACTGTTTTTAGGTGCACATAAATTAGAATCACCAAAGCTAGACATAAGCATTTGGGGCTCCTACACTTCCTAACTAGATGACTTTGCATAAAATGGGGTAATCACAGTGGTCACATTCCATTTACCAGGATGTTGTGAGATTATGTAGGTGGGAACACTTTTTTAAAGTGCTCATTTCTCCACTTGAATAGAATTTTAGTGTTTGCTCTGCCATTGTTTTACGTCTACATTTGCAGATATTTTCTCATTTATTTCATACAACAAACCCACAGGAATTATCTTGATTTCACAAATGTTATTTCTGCTACTACAATATTTCAGAAAGTGACCGTGAATCTAGTATTCAAAGTCCAGTGTTTTTGCTTTCATATTTTTCACCTATAGTTGCTAAAGCTGCTAAGGGCAGAATGGTGTTATTGGAGTTCTAAGGACACTGGAATTTCACACTTTACTGCCAACAAGGTTCAGCTTGTTCTAGAGAAAGAATACCAAGTGCTCCCACCAAATTAACCCTTTTGTGCTTGCCCAAAATTAAACTTGGCAACTGTGGCTCTGGTTCTCTTTCAATATATTGACAGATTTTACTGAATCCTCAGCAAATTTGGGTTTTTGTGGAAAAATAAAAGAATCAGTACTTGTGATTTTTACCAAGGATGTTTTGGAAGTAACACTTTAATGTGTGTGAATAAGTTTTTAGCACATGAAAACAAGGTAAGAAAGGAAAGGAATTATAAAAGTCAGTGTGAATTTTTGACCAAGTTTTGAGTTTTTTACAAGAGTTTTCTTTTTTTAATGTTGGGTTGTAAACTGCTGGTAATAAAAAGAAGTTCTAATTTAAAAAACCTATAACTTTCCACAAATTTAAATTTTTCATATTTCATGGATTTGAATAGAATCTTTTTTATACATTTTAACAACTTTGAGATGGGAAATTAGTATAGAATTAATAGTTTCTTAGCATTGTGTGTAGATTAATTGATAGTTTTTTCTTTCCTAGTATAATAATAAAATAATTAAAGTAATAAAACAATAAAAATAAAATAATCATATATTTAACACCAATGGTATTTTAAAGTCAATAAAATATGGTATTTTAAAGTATTCCAGAGGCTCCTGTAATGCTTTTCAAACATTGATTCATTTCTTTAATCAATATATATTGGGTACCTAGTCTGTATTTGGTGCTAAACCAACAATCAGGGCTATAAAAATAAACAAAGCAGTATTATATGGGTTTATAGTCTAATGAGAAAATCAGAAAAGTAATAAGGTATTAATAATGAAGAGTGGTAAGAATAATAAAGAAGCATGGGGCAAAGGACATATGAAAAGGATATTTAAGAATTAGGGATCAAGAAAGACTTAGCCAAAGTAAATTCCAAATGTGTGCCTGAAGGAGCAAGTACTATTCGGTTATATCACAAATGTGGAATAGAGAGGTTTGGGGAAAAAAGTGTTTCAAATGGAAGAGTAGTTGCAAAAGCCCAGAGCAACATTCCCACAGACAGCAGACCTTTCAAACTAACTGATTGTGGAGATCATTCATTACTCAAGTTATTTTCACTTCTAGACAAGGGTTCTTAGTATCTGGCCCTGGCACCGAGGGCTTCAGTGAAATACTGAAACCTGGCACAAGTGTTCTGTGTATTTCTGAATCCAAGGGAAGAATTTACTGCATTCATCAGGGTCACAATGTTAGTTGAGTCCCTTCAAAAAAAGTTAAGAATGATTGCTGTAAGGTCTCACAGAGTAAAACAAGTAAACTGGAAACAATATTCATGTATTACCTAATTTATTCAATAAATAAATTAGTAAGTTAATAAATTCACTGGATCAGAGGATGAGGGCGTGGCATCTCCTTGTCTGCTCCCCAACTCACCCCCAGTCCCTGCTCCTCCTGTCTCCTTTATGCCCCATTCGCTGCCATTTGTTCATTCTTTCATTCCTTTTCCAAATTTTGAGCACCTACTGTGCCAGAAACTGTTCTAAGAGTTGAAGAGAAGGTAGATGACAAATTAGTCAAGGTCTGTGCCCTTCTCAAGTTTACTAGTGATAGAAGGCAGGCTGCCTACACGTAAACAGATAGACAAACAAGATGCCTCCATATGGTGAAGAGTGCTGTAAGGCAGGGATGATGGAGTCTTTAAGAACCTGCATAGAACATCCACAGTCAGTCACAGCTGACTGGAGCACTATGTGGGTGAAGAGTCTTGGAAACTCTGTCATGCCAGGAAATAGCCTCTTAATTGCTGGATCATGACAAAGTATGTGTGTGTTGGGTGGGGAGAGTTCCAGGGGAAGGGGAATGGTCACCATTGTGGAAGATCTCTTGGGGGGTTTGAGGAAGTATTTACTGACCAGAACAGAGATATGTCATTATTCTAACAACCAGTAGCTTTGTACTTGTGCTAACCATTTCATATCAGCTGTGGGGTCTTAGTGACTGGTGGTGGGCAGAGGGTGCAACAGGAGGCTATTATAAATAGTAACATTGAAAAAGGCCTCATAGGAGAGGTGACGTTTCAGCTAATACCTGAATGGCAAGAAAGAGAAACTCAAGGAGCAGTCAGGGAGCAGGTGAACATGAGGGATGGGGAGAACATTCTAGTCAAAGGATAGCAAAAGCAAAAATGATGAGGTATAATAAGTCTGATATGTTTACAGAGTGATAGGAAGGCTAATGTTGCTGGAACATTATGCTGAGTGAATGATAAGAAATTAGGTCAGGTGATAGGCATAGTCCAGCTCTTGTATGGCCTTTTAGGCCATGATAAGAAAGTAAAATGAGAAGTGGGGAAATGATATGATCTGATTTACATTTTTAAGAGCTTGCTCTAGCTGCAGTGAGGAGAATGGATGGGGGATGAGGGAGAGAAGAGTGAAGAGGAGTTTTTTTGAGCCTAGAGACAATGGTAGCCTGGGACAGAGTGATAGCTGTGGAAGTAGAAAAAAGTGAGCAGATTCAAGATTTATTTGCAAGTTGTGGTGGTTTTAAAGATACGCCCACAAATCCTTTGCTATGCCTCCCCTCAAGAGGTAGAGCTTAATTCCTCTCCCTTTAAAAGTGGAGTGGAGTTGTTTGCTTCTAACAAAGAGAATATGGCAGAAGTGAAGAGGTGTCACTTCTGTAGTAAGATTGTGGTTTCCATTTGGGGGTCATGCTCTCTTGCTCTGTTTTCCACCCTGGGGAGAGCCATCTACCTTATTATGCTACAGTTCTGTGGAAAGTCTCATGAGGCAAAAGATAAAAGACTGCCAAGAACCATGTAAGTGATCTTTGGAACCTGATCTTACCTCTTCTACCCCACCCCAGATGAGCCTTCAGATGAGAATACAGCTACATTGGTCAAAGATCTCCAGAAAAACAGAACCAATAGTATAGATAGATGATAGATAGATGATAGATAGATAGATAGATAGATAGATAGATAGATAAAAGGTGACTTACCATAGGAATTGGCTTACATGATCATAAAGGCTGAGATATGCCACAACATGCTATCTGTAAGCTGGAGAATCAGAAAAGCCAGTGGTATAATTCAATCCAAAGACCTAAGAAATGAGGGGGCCACTGGTGCAAATTCCAGAGTCTGAAGGCCCAAGAACCAGAAGCTTTGATGTCCAAGGGCAGAAGAAGATGAATATCTCAGCTTAAGTAAAGAGAGAGAGAGAGAGAGAGCATTTGTCCTTCCTCCACATTTTTGCTCTATTTAAGCGTCAAAGATTGGATGATGCCCACACATGAATGAAGGTTGATCTTCTTTACTTACTCAGTTTACTGATTCAAATGCCCATCTCTTCTGGAAACACTGTCACAGACACACCTAAAAATAATTTACCTGCTATCTGGGCATCCCTTACTCCAGTCAGGCTAACACATAAAATTAACCATCTTAACAACTCTGGCTGACAGCTCAGCTGCCAATTCACAAAAGACCTTGAGTCAGAGATACCCAGTTATGCCACACCTAGGACACTGATCCACAGAAATTATCAGATAATAAATGTTTGTTCTTTTTAACTGCTATATTTTTACCCACTTTGTTGTACAGCAATAGATAATTAATACAGAAGGAAGGCTTATGGGACTGACTGATACGTTTGGTGCAAGGAAGTATTAGAGAAAGGGCTGGGCAAATGAAGATTGGTTAAGTGTGGAGAGATTGGAGGACCTAATATGTTGGGTGGGGAATCAAGAGTTCTGCTATGGACACATTTTGAGGTGACTATTAGACATTCCAGTGGGAGTATAAACCAGGCAGCTAGTCAGTGAGGACAAAATGAGCGCTCACCAGTCTATCAGTCATTAAATGTTTAATAAGGGACTACTTTTTTGCCAGGCTCTTTCCCCTGCTTTGAGGTCATAATGGGAAACAAGACAAAACCCCCAACCTCAAGGAGTTTGCTTTCCATTAGGCAGCAACACTCCACAATCATAGAAGTGTATTAAGCAGATGATTTCAAAAAAATGAGTAATTAAAAATATAGGATAATGTCAAAAAGTTGCTAGAGGTGGGGTGTGCCACTTTATCTAGAAAGATGAAGAATGATTTATTAGAGCCACAGTAATAGACTTGAGCTAGGTGTGTATATTTTGGAAACACTAGCATACTAATGGTATTTAAGTCCACTGGAATTGATGGATCACCACAAGAGAAAGTGTAGAAAGAGAAGATATTTTAGAACAAGTCCTAGGGCTTCATCATTTAGAGGTCAGAGACAGGAGGACCTGCAAAGAAGATGAGGAAAGTAGGGCGGTGGGGGGGGGGGGTGGCGGGAAATGCAAAAGGGTGGGATCACAGAATGCAAGAGAGGTAAGTATTTGAAAAGAAGGGACTGATGATCTGTGCTCAATGTGGATGAGTATGATTATAGCATTGAAGTAACAACTAGATTTGATAATATGGATATTATGGGTAGTTTAATAAGAACAAATTCTACAGTTGAGTCAAAGGAACACAAGCTATGTTAGAATGGGTTAAATAGAGAATGGGAGATAGGAGACATTCCCTAAAGTTAGTTGCTGAACCAATCATTTTCTTTTTTTTTAATTTTTTTTAAACTTTATTTTTGAGAGAAAGAGACAGAGCATGAGTGGGGGAGGGGCAGAGAGAGGGAGACACAGAACTGGAAGCAGGCTCCAGGCTCTGAGCTGTGAGCACAGAGCCCCACGCAGGGCTCGAATGCATGAGTGGTGAGATCATGACCTGAGGTGAGGTCGGACACTTAACCGACTGAGCCACCCAGGGACCCCTGAACCAATCATTCTCTTAAGCTCATAAACAACGAGTAAGGAATTTGGGCAGGGTTCAGCAGGTAGATTCTTCTACTCCACATGGCGTCAACTGGGGTGACAGTGGTGTTCAGTTGGTGGCTGGACTACTCTGGAGTGTCCAAGAAGGTTTCATTCATACATCTGCTGCCTTGGTGTAGATGGCTAGAAGCTGGCCATTTTCCCTCTTCATGTGTTCAGAACCTTGCATGTGGACACTCCAGTGGAGTGATCAGATTTATTATGCTGAAGCTCAAGGTTCAAGGACAAGTATTCCAAGTGACAGGAGGTGGAAGCTGCTGGTCTCTAAGGCTGTTTCCGCAAACTTGAATAGCACCACTGTGTTTTATGAATTAAGGCATTCACAGAGTCAGCACCCACTTGAGGGGAGAAGTCCTGTGCCTCAGTTCTTAATAGGAGAAGTATCAAAGAATTTGTGGCCATCATTGAGCTGTTACAAGAGATGATAAAATGGAAGCAGCAATTGTTGGCAAATCTTTCAGAGATTTAAATATATATATCTATATATCTATATATAGATAGAGATATATATTTAAATATCTATTTCTATATCTATCTATCTATATCTATATATCATATAGATATACATGTATATATGAGAGAGAGAAAGGGAGAAGAGAAAGAGGGCATAGTTAGAATGAGCAGTGAAAGAGCATTTTCCCCAGAATACTATGAGTGACACTAAAGCACATTGGCATCTGGTAGCATTATTCCAGAAAAGAGAACATGATGGATGCTGCAGTAGAGACAGGTGTAACTGGGACCAAAATCCTTGAGAAGAAAAGGAAGGGAGCGGCTGGCCTTTAGTGAAGGAGGAAACACTTCATTCATGGTAATAGGAGAGAAAGGAGACATGGGTACAAAGAGGCACCTTCTTTCCAGCTTTGCTCAGAAGTGCCCTTATCAGTGAGGTTTTCCCTGACTCCCATTCTTTGAATGGCACCTCAGTGCTCCGTATCTTTCTTCCCTGCTTTATTCTTTTCCATAGAATATGTGCATATCCATAATACATGCATGCATTACCCACAGCACTATACAGGCGGTAGTGCTATATTTTACTGATTTCTGGCGCATAACAGGTACTCGGCAAGTGTCAGCGAGTGCTCAGAATAAATGAACAATGCAGTGATGTACTTGCTGAGCTGTAAGGTCAGGCAGGAGTGGTGCTTGGAGATTGAGATGCTAGAAATCCAGATGTTTGAAGAATGACACACAGTGGTAGCCTGGTGAGAGTAAAGTTAGATCTTAGGGCTTCTAATCACAGCCCTTCCTTTCCTTCCTTCCTTCCTTCCTTCCTTCCTTCCTTCCTTCCTTCCTCCCTCCCTCCCTTCCTTCCTTCCTTCCTTCCTTCCTTCCTTCCTTCCTTCCTTCCATGTGTGTGCCATTTCTGGCTGAGTCACTGTGATCACATTACTGAACCCCTCTGAGGCAAAGGGATTAGGACCTTGCTGGCACAAAGTGAGCGCTCATCAAAGCCTGGCTCTCTTTTCCCACAGCTCTCCATTTCTACCAATCAACAGGCTGTCCCCTTCTTGCAGGGCGTAGGCAGCTGTTCTCTGTCTCCCCTCTCAAGTCTCAGGGAGCAAGCAGCTCCTGCCTCTGCAGTGCAGCGGGGAGGGGAGGGGAGGAGCCTGGAGGGAAGGTTGGACCCAGGGACTATCCCCGAGAGGCTCGGGCCACAGGCAAGCCAGTCTCCTGGCCGGCAGGTTTATCAGTCCAGCTATCCATTCTTATCCAAGCCATGGCAAAGCTGATGGTGCTCACCCTCCTGGGGTTGGGACTGGCGCTCTTCAGGGATCACCGGGCTTCTTATCAGTAAGTTGGGCTGTGGTGAGGGCTGCAGCCCTGGTCCTACCCCGCCTTGGCAACCCCAGGAGTGCCCCTGAAAGTAGGGTGTAGTCTTTTAACCGAAAGCCCGAGGGAAGTTTTAGATGCACATCCTGCAGGGTTTTCGTAAGTGTTTGTCTAACTTTCGTGTGCCACTTGAAAACATGTCCTTGTTCATGGCCTGAGACATGGGGTAAGGAGAAAAATTGTCACTGGTGTGATGGCCAAGTTGTTGGCATACACAGATTGATTTTTCATGAAGATCTGTGTGCCTTGGCAACAGAGTCACTTCTCAATCTCTCTTCAGGATAGACTAAGGATCCCCCGCACCCCGATATTGTGTAGGTTTGGGAAGAGCCATGGCGTAAACCCCAGCCACAGTGTAAATCTTCCCAGCTTGCAGATTGTCACCTTGAGGCCACACAGAGACACAGAATGCACGTGGAGCAGATCAGGTATGAGCAAACGCACCCTATGAGGATCTACTCCCCACACCCCATCCGCTCCAGTTGGGCAGGGGTGAGGGGTGTGGGAAGGAAAGAACCCTGGCTCAACCCGCATTTGATGTCCTGGGTTCTTGCTATGTCCCTTCCATTATGAGATCTTGGGCAAATCACTTCACAGCTCTAACATTGTCTGCTTGAATAAGCCTGAGCCAATAATCCACACTCATACATGAAGCAGCTAACACAGTGTCTGGGACACAGTAACTATTCAATAAATGTTAGTGCTCTGCTTCCCTTAAAGTATTTACAAGCCCTAAGGTACTGTAAAAGGGAGGAAAGTTTTTAAGAACGTTTCAGTAGTTTGATGGTAACTTTACAGGGGTTCAAAGTCTAGAAATCATCCTAGTTCCTAAGGTTTAATCAACATCTTATTTACTTTGAAGTAAAACATTACTAAAAATCAAATTGAACATTTTGTATCTTTAAAAAACTTATATGACCCTAAGCTTTCTTTCAGAACAACTTTTTGCAAACTATTGGGTTTTTTTCTTCTAATTGTTAATTATTTTTATAATCACAAACTATCAGAGAAGGGTAATGGAGAGTTAGTGATGTGAGTTTTAAAATCATGTAAAAATTACAGTTTGTGGATTTTCATTAATCATAGTACTCTTTGGTGCTAAAGGAAAATCTCTCTCTCTCTCTTTCTGTGTATACACACACACACACACACACACACACACACGCACACGCATCCCCCAGCATATGTGTAGATCATGGTATTATCCTGGGATGAAAATAAATGAGATACAAAGATCTAAGCCCCCTTCTAGGCTTTATCCTTTCAATTCTGAATCTGTACCTGGGTTTCTTCTGCCCCCATTCTTGCAGAGGCCCCCCACCAAGATGTCTCTCAAAGGATTACAGGTCTGCAAGGAGGGAGTTGAGGGTCTCTTTCTGGTTTACCTTCCTTAATTTACTCTGAGAATGAAGACTGTAGGCATTTTGTATGTTTTTGTGTAAAAGCATAGCTTCCCTACCCCAGTCATAAAACGTTTCTCTGTCAACATGTGGTCTTAGCCTATGTGATTCACCATTAATACTTCCCCAAGTTTGTTCCTTGGAACATGAGCCACAAGATTTGCTCCACGAAAAAATATGTTCCTTGGACACATACATTTGGGAAGTGTTTTCTACTACAGCCTTTCCTACAAATTGGCAATGCATTCTGGCATACGGCAAGCTTTGAAAAATTCTTCAGCTAAAATAAGCAACAACAACACAAGCCATCATTTCACAGACTTATTTGCCCACACCTCCATTTCCCTTTTTGGGTACCATCTATCAGCATCCCGTAGAGCTCCCTGGGATGTAGTGTGAAAAGGACTATCCTATAGCAGTGACTTGCACCAAAACAAATTTCAACCCGAAAAAGTTGGGACCTATCCTTGGGCAACAAGGGGACCTTGGCCTTAGTTTCTGGGCCTCTAGCCTGATTCTGATTTTTCCGAAAGGACCAAAGTACAAAGTATAATGGATGATAGCCCGACATAACATCAGTCCCTGCAAGTCCCTTTGTTGGCGTTACCTGTGGTTTCCTGTCATGGATAATGCGTCTGCAGGAGACACTCTGCTGTGGGGCTGCCACTCTGCTGTGGGGCTGCCACAGTGGGAAGATATGGGGTCTGGTTTGGAATTAGGAACTTAATGCTTTATTTCACCTGGATTCAGCGATGAGGGAGGGAGCCTTAATCTTTAAACTTCTGTCTGTAATCAGACCACCGAGAAGGGAAGAGGAAAGTGTGAGGGAGCTGGACCTCTGGTTTTAGAATGGAAAGGGGGTCTGGAAGAACCTCAGGGACAGGAGCAATGTGGGGCCAAGAGGGTGGGGGTTATGGAGATGGAGAGTGGGAACAGCCCAGGCAGGAGAGGGAAGGGAAATTGCATGCACTATTCCAAAGGCCCTGAAGCCTCTTTCCTCAAACGGGCTGCGGACCAGATGCGCGCAGGAGGATCATCTGGGAGCTGCGTCTAGTTGCAGAATTCTAGGCCCCACCCCACACTACTGAATCCTCATTGGCATTATTTAATAATGTCCGGGAGATTTGTATGCACTTCTTTAAAGGACCTGCAAATGCTGCAGCACCCATGCCAGAACCAGATCAAGAGATTCTGGAGGATCAGTAAATTACCTTTGTTACACTTTTAGAAGTAAAGCCTTTGAGTCCCAGAGAAGATTGTGAATCTGCCCAAGGAAGAGAAGGGAAGAGATCGTGCCCCGAGGCCTGCATCAGGAGCAAGCCAACCCCCACAGTGGCTACACCGTCTTTTCTTCAGAGATAGGGTATACAGGAGTGGGGCAGGTTCCCAGGACACTGCATTGGCCTAGGGCTGGAGGGAACTTGCAGAAGGACACAAAAAGTGTCTTGAGGGGGTTCCCTGACGCTTTTGAGGTGATGACAGCACAGAGGAAGGAACTGAGAGGGCTCCTCTGGACCAGCAGTCTCCCCTGTCCATCTGTGAAGTCAGCTGTTGTGACCTTGTGGGGTGTGCATGGGCAAGTCCCGGGAATGCCTTGGACTATGATATAAACAGTGCCCTGTGGGGTGTGGAATGTTACAGCTGGCATCTATAGCAACTTCCCCACTCCGAAGGTGCTGATTGCAACGCGTGACACCGCTGTTTCCCTTCATTAAAAGCTAGTGTTTGCCTTTCTGCCACCTCATAACCTCTCCACACTCCACACTACAGGGGGAAGAGGGCAGGGGTGGCTTCCAGCAGACCTGGGCTGGATGCCATTTCTTCAACTTCCAAGTCACTCTACCATGCTGAGCCTGTCTCTCCACCTGAAAAAATTATGGGATAATAATACATATCACAGTAGGATAAGTATAAAATCTGGCACATGAAAGGTACTCTGTAAATGTTAGCTTTTATTATTGCCATATGCTTTTTCAAAAATCCACCTATGAATGATCCACCTAATGAGCGCTGTTTGAATATATAGTATAATAATTCCTCATGTGACCCTAAGCTAAGGACAAACAAATAGCTCTCCAGTCTTCCCTATCCGTGCAACCAACACCATCTTCTCCATCTGATGCACCAGCCTAGTAATTCCAGAAAACAATTTAGCAGACATCTACGGGGTTCCTTCTCTCTGCCGGCGCTGGGTTCCTGCTGGGTCACAGGGACGAGCAGGATGCGGTGCTATTTACTCATAGATTTCAGAGTTTACTGTGAGCAACAAGACCAAAAACTGATAACTGCAAAACACTTGGGTAGGAGACCTGATAGCTGTATATGGGGAGGTTTGCGAGGATAAAGGAGTTATTCTTATCACAATAGACCAAGAGGAGCTACAGAAAGTCATGAATAGGAGTCTTCCCCCTGGATTAGGAGGCATGGGTGTTCTAGATGGAGGGAGAAGCTTGAACAAATGAAAAATGGTGTGAGAGCAATATAGACAAAAGGGCCCCTAGTATCATGACACCTCATTTCCAGTCCCAGCTCTATGCCTTTAAAAAAGGAACAAGAAGCAACATACTTTGTTTCTCTGTGCCTCTGGTTTCTTACCCATCAATCAGGTGAAAATTAATCATCGTCTCAAAAGTAACAAGGAGAGGAGCACTTGGGTGGCTCAGTCGGTTAAGCATCCGACTTCAGCTCAGGTCATGACCTCACGGGCCGTGGGTTCCAGCCCCTCATTCAGCTCTGTGCTGACAGCTCAAAGTCTGGAGTCTGCTTGGGATCCGGTGTTTCCCTCTCGCTCTGCCCCTCCCCCACTTGTGCTCTGTCTCTGTCTCTCTCTCAAAAATAAATGTTAAAAAATTTTTAAAAACATTTTTTGAAAAAGGTAACAAGGAAATCAATTGAGGAAGTATGTGTAAGAGCCCTTAGCACAGGTCTTGGCACACAGTAGGTCCCAAAAGAGAATATTGGATGAATGAGGAGCGTACAGTGGCAGAAAGTAGACTGAGGGGGCTGCATACGGCCCCAAGGAAAGTTCCAGAGTGGATTTCTTAATACATAAACTAAAGAGCCTCGCTTTCTTTTGTAAGAAGCAAGCACATCTTTGCAAAGAATAATTCATAGCAGGGATTGTGTGATTTCTGGTCAGACTTCAGAGGCCTTAGGAATCAGGGACACATCTCAGACATCGAATTTTATCCCTTGGACTCAGAACATTTGGACTTAATCAAGCTCTTGACCAGATATTTCCTGATAATTGAGACTAAGGTAAAAACATATGAGCTGGATTATAGTAACACCGGGAGAATTGTCTTCTGGTGCTTCCTCCGGTTTGTAAGTAGTGTTACCTGTACATTTTGCTTGAGCAGGAGGACTGGATGTGAGCTTTGCGTTCATACCTGAGTTCCAATCCCAATTCAGCCGCTTCCTAACCTTGTGGATTTGGAAAGCCATTTAATCTTAGTCATCTGTAAAATCAGGAAAATAATAGTACTGCAGAGAGGTGTTTGAAGGTTAAATGAAGGCATGTATACAGTACTTGAACTGCAGCGGCAATGATTATTCTGTTGAGCTATGATTTGCCTTTTAGCCACAAATGTGAACTGAAAGCAACTGAGTGCTGTCGTCATGCCTCCTTGATCATTCTACCTTTTTCAGGTTAGAGGTTGTCTTCCATTAGAGAAAAGCCTGAATTAGGATGGGGCCGATCTCTTCTGCTCTCCTTTGCCTTCTAGGATCCCATCAGGCTTGATGAGCCTTGTGAGCCAAGCAGTGCACCTATTCTTCCTGTGTGGTTTTGACGCTAAGAAAAGCTAATTTGGCTACCCTTGGTATTTTTCACAGGTCTTGGCCCACTCAACATTGAGTCTCTTCTTCTGTGTCACTTTTTTGTGGTGTTTTGTATAGGATCTGCACCTTTAACATCTTTTGTGTCTGTCCTTTGAATCCCTTGGAGCACTTTACAAATACTCACGGAGCTTTCTCTTGACCACTGTTTTTCAAAATGGTGGTCCACAATAGCAGTTTTAGTAGATTATGGTCAGCATTTTAAAATGAATGAAATAGACTTGAATAGAAAAGTTAAGAATGTATTATGTATGTTAGGGTGAGTATTTTTTTTGTTGTTGTTTTAGGGGTGTGGGGAATATGTGCATGCACGTGTGTGTGTGTGTGTGTGTGTGCCATGCAAAATGCTTTTCCTGATGCATCATCATTTCCCCTTTTATTTCTTTATTGTGAACTTTCATGATTATAATGTCAGGTTCCCATTTTTAAAATACCTTTTAGTTTCTTAAGTCGTGGGGGCAGATCTCAACTTTCCTTTGAAAGTCCACTTCGTAAGTTCAAGTCCATCATTCAGGGAACCACCCTTTGCTTGCAGGCCAGGCCTTCCCCATCTAGTCTTCCATCCCTGGAGCTCTAGCACCCCGCCTGGTGTCTCTCCACTCTGGAGGTGGTTTGGGATAAACTGTGGCGCTTTAACAAAGCTGTTAGGTCAGACCCTTTCCAAAGGTGGAATTGGTAGCCAGTGCCGTTGTGGTAGGAACATGTCATGCTTTTTTCTGAATGAAAGGATGAAAGGTCAAACGCCCCCCAATTCCTATCATTTTATACCAAATTGAGAATTTTATCTAGAATGTCCTCTAGCCCACCCTCTTCCTCTGTGACACTAAATTATGAAGAATTTCTCAGCCTATCTCTAGCCAAATAAGATTTCTGGGGGTCCTTGGATAATTGTTGCTACTCACTAAGACTATATTGTATCATTAGTTCTCAAAAAAAAAATGTTGATTGCTTAAATCCCTTGGTTGTGCTGATGTTGTGGTCCAGTTCTTTCAAATGCCTCATCAATAGTTTTGCTCTGCTTAGGCAGCCTGCTGGTACTTCCTTCTCACATCTGTCCTTTTTTCCTATGTCCTCCACTCAAATATTCCCCATGATATTTATGCACTCAGATTTAATAAGTTGCTTGTGTGTGTGTGTGTGTGTGTGTGTGTGTGTGTGTGTGTTTGTGTGTGTGTGTGAGTCTTTTTATATTCTGGCCTTGGGTGTGATTTTCTAAAGTTATAAATCCTTTAGGCACACCTGTGTTTTTCAAGTGACACACCCGAGAGCAGATGCCCAGTCCAGGCTTTGGAGCCAGACTGGGCAGATGGGTAGGAGGCCCATCTGTCAGCAGCCCTAAAACATCAATGGAGTAAATTGGAACCATGTTGCTATTTAACCCAAATTTCCACATAGGACTCCTTACACAGCAGATGAAATGGTCCCTATTCCTGCCAAAGTGCACAGAGCTGTGGAGAGGACACTGTGTATTTCTTTTGTGGATCTATCCACCTCTGTTAAATAAACACTGAATGTACCCAGAGGCCCCACCAGCCTTGCTCTGGCCTTGACTGGTAGAATTGCTCAGACTGCAGGGACCACTAACCCTGGGATTGAAATCCAGACAAAGTCCAGTTAAGGAGAACTTTACAGGCAGCTTACTTGTGCAACTTAATTATCATTTCTGAATAGTTTTATGTGTGTTTTGTTCCTTTTTTCTCCCCCAGAGCACGACTTAATGCTTTCCGAGAAGTAAAGCCAGTAGAACTTCCTAACTGTAATTTAGTTAAAGGAATAGGTAAGTATGAGAGCGGAGGGAGTATCTCATTTGAACTTGCAGTATCACCTTGCTATTTATTTGATTAATACACGTGTTTAATTTTGCTCAAAAAGAGAACTATGAACCCAAAGAGAATGGTTAAGTCAGTAGTTAATTATAAATACCAACATACTTGACCTTTGATTTCACCAACACATTGCCAAGGTATTGACAGTTTTTGATAGTTTGTTTTTGTTTTGTCAGTTTAGCAAAAACAATAGTCAGAACAATGATTTAATGGTAATACAACCTGAGGAGATTACAGAGGAAACACAGAGGATGGAGAAAAAGCAGTGAGTAAGGGACAAATTTTAAAAGGTCTTTGTACACCTTGGCAGTTACCACAAGGCTTCACCTCTTTTAGTATCGGGGAGGAATATTTTTCCCAGAAGTTCTCAGCAGATTTCCCCTTAGATCTCGTTAGTCAGAGGTAGACCACAGGCTGCTGCCCTAGCTGCAAAGGAAGCTGGGAAAGTAATTATCTGGCTTCCATTGTGGAAAGCAGGCTCTGTCAGCAAAGATAAAAGGATAAGGAAATAGCAGCTGGTAGGCAACCAACAGGGAGTGTCACAGGACTCAAGTCCCCAGATGATTTCAGCCATCTTTGTTATTTGAGGACAGCTTGTTTGAGATCCATGCTTTTGTTATGTTTTGTTTTGTTTAGAGTTATCTATCTCAGTTGACTAAGGTTGGACAGTCTAGACCATAAGACTTAGCATCAATAAGGTTGGCCAGGTATCTTTCAGTGCAATTTTTCCCAGAAAATAGATATGATATCAATATTCGATATTATTGGATGTTTGTAAAACAAACATGTCTACTAAAAGTGTCAATACAAGGAGCCTGGGTGGCTTAGTCAGTTAAGTGTCTGACTCTAGATTTCGGCTCAGGTCATGATCTCATGGTTAGTGAGTTCAAGCTCCATGTCAGGCTCAGCGCTGGTGGTGCAGATTCTCTCTCTTTCCTTCTCTCTCTGCCCCTCCCCTGCTCATGTGCTCGCTCGCTCTCTCTCTCTCTCTCTCTCTCTCAAAATAACTAAATAAACTTAAAAAATAAAAATGCATATGGAAACCTATTTGACAATAAAGTATTGTCACTAAGTATAACATCAAAACATCAAAAAAAATAAAAAATAAATAAATAAGTAAATATATTAAGTGCAAATTTTAATTGCACTTAGTTATATTAATGTCTTCTCATTTTTATAGAATCATATTAGTCAGTTTGAATAAATGAAAGAGTTAATTATTCTGGATCTATCAAATAAGAGCTAAATAGCCTCTTTTTCCAGTTAAGAGTGATAAAGAAAAGGATCAGTAGCTCCCTGCAATAGCCTGCAACAATCTGTACTGACTAGTCTCTTTTCTGGCAGAATCTGGCTCTGAAGACTTGGAGATACTTCCTAGTGGACTAGCTTTCATTAGCTCCGTAAGTGTTTTCTCTCTTTTACAGTGCTCTACACCATTTTCTAGAACAAGCAGCCTAAGTCTTTCATTTAAGCCTGTTATATACCAATGACCACCTTCAAATAAAATAAGCAGTCATATGGTTCAAAAAACAAACAGTATGTGCATTTACACTGGTGTTAAAATTACGATTATGTGCCTTCTATGCATATTTGTATTCCTATGTGTACGCTGAACTCTAATATTACCTTGTCTTCCATTTAGTGAAGATTTGTAAGTCCAATGAGTTCAAGAATGGCTTTCCATCAATGGCCTATTCCTTGAAGCCCTTAAGTGGTATACTCAAATATTTACTGAATTGGGTGTATGTGTGTATACATATATATGTGTCTATATGTATACGTATGCATATAAATATAAACATTCACATGTTGGTTAGATTTTACCTTTTTTTTTTTTACACTTTCCAGAATAAGCCCTTTAATATAAAATTGTTGATAGGTCATTCCACAATTTCCACACTTTGAAGAGTGAAGCCATCATGTTTGTTGAACTTCTGCATACAAATCACTGTGGTCGTGACATAGCTTAAAACAAAAGAAACCAACACTCTTGGCTACCTGCTGTAATTTAGTCCAATTTCCTCCTTTGAAGATGCAAAACTAGTCATCTTCTACAGCAGTGTCTTCCAAATTCCTTTTTTAAGCAACAGAATACATATTCCAAGCAAAATCTTATATGGGATTCCAACATCAAAAACAAAAACATAGCTGTGTTGTTCTAATTGAAGGCTAAGAAAGGAATTGTTGACTTCCCCCAAATCTCTGTCCCTGAGATGCTTCCAAGGAACCTGCCAGGAGACATTTTACAAACCATAACCAATGTTCTCTCTATATTCCTTGCTTTATATGGTTGAAGCTCATTAACAATTGCCCATTTGGTCTACTTTTCCATTTTTGATCTTTGTCATGATTTGGGAGCTGTGGTATGAGACACACAGGGCTTTGCTCTGCTGCTCCTGCTGCTGAAGGGATGGTCTGTGACTGTGTGTTGTGTGGGGTGGCCTGGTGGAACATATGGCTTCCAGACTTCCAGAACCCTTCATGGTCCTATTGCACAAGCCAACCAAGAGGCTTCCCATGCAGCTCTATGGCCCGAAGCAGATAGTATGAACCCATGTGCCATCTATGACCTCTATCAGCTTTTGAGATATTTGTAATATACCCATTTTTTGTCTGCTTAATGTTTTATAAGGGATTAAAGTATCCTGGAATAAAGAGCTTTGAACCTGATAAACCTGGCAAAATACTTCTGATGGACCTAAATGAAGAAGATCCAACAGTGTTAGAACTGAAGATCACTGGAAGCAAATTCGATCATTCTTCATTTAACCCTCATGGGATTAGCACGTTCACAGATGAAGGTAAAAATATTTAATGTTTGTTAAAAACAAAACCAAATTTAAAAAATGTTAAAGTGAATATTTCCTTCCATTCCACTGAAGTGTAGTCATGGTTAATGTTACTATTCTGTTAAACTTACCCACTCTGTTATATAAATATAATATTATAACCACTTTAATGCTTGAGAATGCTAACATACTACAGATCTGTAAAGCACTTATTTTTAAAAATACCAACATCACATTATCCCTATAATTACAATAGCAATAATATGTAGCCTTAATCATTATGGGTTTTCCATTTTAAACAATTTTACAAATCCAGAAATTTACAGGGATAGATTTTTCTAACTGAAGGCATCAGCACTGACAGAGATCAATTGACAGAGAGTCACCATGGTCACTTTTCTCTCAGCCCTGTCACCTTCAGTGCCTTTCTGTCCACTGGTTTCTCTGTTTTGTCTTCAAACTAGTTTTCCACATTTCAAAACTATCAACATATTGCCCCCATCCCTTATGCCTTCCTCTCATTTTTTCCTTCCTTCCTTCCTTCCTTCCTTCCTTCCTTCCTTCCTTCCCTTCTTTTTTTTTTTTAAGAGAGAGAGAGAGAGAACAAGAGCAATAGAAGAAGAGAGAGACAGAATCTTAGGCAGGCTTCATGCCCAGTATGGAGTCTGATGAGGGGCTCAATCCCATGACCCCGCAATCATAACCACAACTCTCGGATCATCACTTGAGCCCAAATCAAGAGTTGGCTGCTTAACCGACTGAGCCACCCACCATCCCCATTTCTTCCTTTCTGTTTGCAACCATTTTCTTTGTCTCTACATTAATTCTCAAACCCAGATGCACACAGAAACCCCTGGGGGATTTTATATCGACTGAATTTTTTTTCTTTTAACCTTTTTACCCTTGTTTCTTCCACTCTCTACTCCCCACCTCTGGCAACCAATCTATGAGCTTTGTTTTTTGTTTTAGTTTTTAATTCTACATATAAGAGCTATCACATGCTTTTGTTTTTCTCTCACTTAGTTTGCTTAGCATAATACCCTTGAGGTCCATCCATGTTGTCACCAATGGCAGGATTTTGTTCTTTTTTATGGCTGGATAATATTCCTCTGTGTGTGTGTGTGTGTGTGTGTGTGTGTGTGTGTGTGTTCATCCATCAGTGGACACCTAGTTTCCTTGTTTCCATGTCTTGACTGTTGTAAATAATGCTGCAGTGAACATGGAGGAACATATATCTTTTCAAGTTAGTGTTTTAGTTTTTTTTAGATAAACACTTTAAAGGAAATTCCTGGATCATATGGCAGCTCTATTTTGAATTTTTCGAGGAAACTCCAAAGTTTCGAGGAAACTGTTTTTCATAGTGGCTGCACGAGTTTCAATTCCCAACAACAATGCACAAGGATTTCCTTTTTCTCTATATCCTCACCAACACTTGTTTTTTGTTTTGTTTTGTTTTTGTCTTTTTGATAATAGCCATTCTAACAGGTGTGAGATGGTATCTCATTGTGGTTTTGATTTGCATTTCCCTGATGAGTAATGATGTTGATCACCTTTTCTTGTACCAGAACATTTTCTTGGCCCTCTGTATGTCTTCTTTGAAAAAATATCTTTTTGGATCTTCTGCCTGTTTTAAAATCAGATTATTTACTTGCTTGTTTTTGCTATTGAGTTATATGGGTTCTTTATATATTTTGGATATTCGCCCCTTATCAGATATATGGTTTGCAAATATTCCTTTCCATTCGATAGGTTGCCTTTTCATTTTGTTGGTGGTTTCCCTCGATGTGGAGAAGCTTTTTAGCTTGTTGTAGCTCCACTTGTTTATTTTTGCTTTTGTTGCTTTTGCTTTTGGTGTCAGGTTTAAAAGAATCATCACCAAGATCTATGTCAAAGAACTTACTGCCTATGTTTTCTTCTAGGAGGTTTATGGTTTCAAGTCTTCTACTCAAGTCTTTAATCCATTTGTAGTTAACTTTCGTGGATAGTATAAGACTGGTTGAATTTCATTCTTTTGCATGTAGCTGTCCAGTTTTCCTGACACGATTTTTTGAAGAGCCCATCTTTTCCCCATGGTATATTCTATATTCTTGGTTCCTTTGTCATAAATTAATTGACCACAAGCCATATATAGGTTTATTTCTGGGCTCTCTATTCTGTTCACTGATCTATGTGTCTGTTTTTATGCCAGTACCACATTGTTTTAATTTTTATAGCTTCATAATATAGTTTGAAATCAAGGAGCATGACACCTTGCTCTTCTTTTCAAGATTGCTTTGGCTATTTGTATTTTGGTGTGTGTGTGTGTGTGTGTGTGTGTGTGTGTGTGTGTCTGGTTTCATACAGATTCCAAGACTATTTTTCTATTTCTATAAAAAATGCCATTGGAATTTTGATATGGATTATATTGAATCTGCAGATTACTGTAGGGACATTTTAACAATATTGATTCTTCCAATCCAAGAGCATGCTGTACCTTTTTATTTGTGTCTTCAATTTTTTTCATTAATGTTTTACAGTGTTCAATATATAGGCCTTTCACCTCCTTGTTTAAATTTATTCTGAAGTATTTTATTCTTTTTGATGCAGTTGGAGATGGATTGTTTTATTTCTCTTTCTGATAGTTCTACTCAGCATATAGAAACGCAACAGATTTCTGTGTATTGAAGTTGTATCCTGCAACTTCACTGAACTTGTTTAGTAGTTCCAACAGCAGGGAGTTTTAAAAAGCCTAGCGAAGGGGCACCTGGGTGGTCCAGTTGGTTGGGCATCTGACTTCGGCTCAGGTCATGATCTTGAGGTTCGTGAGTTCGAGCCCCACATTGGGCTCTGTGCTGATGGCTCGGAGCCTGGAGCCTGCTTCAGATTCTGTGTCTCCCCCTCTCTCTGCCCCTCCCCTGCTCATGCTCTGTCTCTCTCTGTCTCTCAATAATAAATAAATGTTAAAAAATTAAAAAATAAAAAGCCTAATGATCAGATCCCAGCCCCAATAATTCTGATTCAGTAGTCGGTTTGAAGAAGGCCTGGGTGGCAGTACTTGTTAAAAGTTCTCCAGGTGATAAAATATAAGGCTGGAGTGGAGAGCCACGTCTGTACTCATGGCCTCCATCTCCTCGGCAGACAGTCCCTCCTTCCATCTTTCTTTCAGACTTTCTCCACTGCGAGTGACTAAAACTGCTGCCCTAAAGTCACCAGCAATGTCCTTATTAACAAACTTTCTTTCTCCCAATTCTCCCTCCCTTCCTTCCTCCCTCCCTTCCTTCCTTCCTTCTCTCCCTCCCTCCTTCCTTTCTCTACCTCATTTTATGCTGTTGACCACTTTCTCCTTCAAGTAAATTGCTCCTCCCTGATATTCCAATGTACTTATCTATCTTAGTTCTAACCCTACTACAGGCTTTTCCCTGTTCATTGTTTCATCATTTATTTCAAAATCTCTGAACATTCCCCAAAAGACTGATCTTTTGCCTCCTTTTATTTGCTCTATTTCAGAAAGTTCAGCCAAGTCACACCCCTTAACTGTCCCTGCTTTCCAAGAGAATACTGTTAATGGGGTATTCTTTTTTCTTTTTTCTTTTCTTTTTTTTAGTCGGCTTTTCAGTTCCATTTCTGTAGCTTACTAGATTATTCTATTTGGGTTCCTCTCCTATAGCTGCTTTAAACTCAAAATGTTGAAAACTGATTTTTCATCCTTTTATCTTTTTTTCTTTACCTATGTACCCCATGTGAAGTCTCTTCTTTTATATAGACGTGTATAGTCCCCTTTCAGTGATCTCCCCACCCATTTATCAACATCATATTTTATTTTTAAAACATTTTTAAGTGCAAAGAAATACACTGTTGGGTATGTGTACACTTTTAAAAATAGAAGGGAGTAATATTACACAAACCCTTCTATAAAGTGCTTTTGCATTTATCATTACGTTATGGACTCCCTTCTCTGATTTCTATGACAGTGCATTTAGAGCTCCTTTGCAAGGGCTGTTTAGGATTCAGTTGCATGGGAGTGCTGTAATATTGTTCTTCTGTTGATGGATATTCAGTCTGTTCCTGCCTTTATGCTCATTGCAAACAATGCCAAAATAAACATTCTTGTATATATATCTTCTGTGAATATTTCCTTAGGAAAAATTCCTAGAGGTGGAATCTTCCGCACACAACACGAATCTGGGTTTCAGTCCTCACTTACATTTGATTTCTGACTCCCCCATTCCTCAGCCATCATCAGGGACTTTTGATGCTTCCTGTCAAATGTCCTCCTATCCTTTCTTGCCATTTCTTGTCTATGCCACCCTTCTGGCCCGGTGCCGTCTCCCCACACACCTGGATTACTACTGTAACTTCAGGTCAAGCTACTCCTTGGCTCCAAGGCCCCAGTGACTAAGCCCTGTATCCTTACCTTAAGATTGGCCTTGGCTAGCTACATCTATGGCTGCAGGCTTCCCACTCTTTCTTTCCCTCACTCTACTCCATCCAGAACCTTACTATTCAGTGAATGTGCCAAGGAAGCTCCTGCCTCAGGCTTTTTGCACACTCTCTTCCCTCGCCTGGAAATGCTCTTTCTCTACATACTCACATGGTTTGGTCTCCTATTATCATTTTGTTTTCTGCTTTAACATCACTTCTTCAGAACTTCCCTGACTCTCAGGAAGAAAACATCTCATTACCCTTCATTCGGTTGTCTGGTTTTAGTTTTCCCTTTGTAGCACTTAGCACCAGTTAAAATAAACACTTGTTTGTTGAATGGACAAACTATAAGGAGCCTTCTAGTTGACTTCTCTGTTTAAATCTCTTCAGTCCAACCCACTAAACTTTGTATTGTTTTTCCTTAAACACCAATTTGGTTACATCAAAGGTTTCCAAAGACTTGCCCCTTCTAAAGGCAAAGACTGTAATAATCTAACTTCGCTCACCAACACCAATCACACCTTCTTGACCACTTAGATTGGCCTCTTTTATGTCTTAAAGCCATACTGACTCACGGAAGCTGCTTCCCTTTGATAGCATCTCTCAGGTGTTCTTTTTATGGAATTGATCATTTTACACTGTAAATCGTACCTGAGCACACCTTCTCATATTGGTATTCTCCACATCTTTTATCTCTTTTATCTCAGCTCTGCATCTTGCTGAGACCATTTGCAATAGAAAGCTTAACAAGCTCTTTGGAGTTTTAGTGTCAAGATCTGTTCATTCTTAAGGTGAGGATTCCTCCCCCACCCCCACCCGTCCCTTGGAGTTTAGAGGTTTTTAGAGACTGTCACTACTTCTTCCTTTAGCCATTTTTCTTTGGAGCAATCACAAGTGCTTCTCTCTACAAGGAGATGAAAATATTCCATCTGCCTGACACCCTAAGTACTATTTGGGGGTGGGTTGAAATTGCTTTCTGGAGACAGGGCTGACAGCTGAGAGCTCAGTTAACATTTCGAGTTTTGTTTTTCATCTCTTCTCAGATAATACCGTGTACCTGCTGGTGGTGAACCATCCAGATTTTAAGTCCACTGTTGAGTTGTTTAAATTTCAAGAAGAAGAAAAATCACTTTTGCATCTGAAAACCATCAGACACGAACTTCTGCCTAAGTACTGAGATACATCATATTTCTATTTTCCTTTCAAACCAGTGGATGGTTAATCTACCTTTAGTTTTTCCTTTTAGCCAGAGTGGGAGGGGGGAATAATGGCTAGTCGACTCTCCTTTCTAATGATCACAAACTCCTCCAAGTGTTCTTCTGTGGATACTTTTGAGGATTAAAACCCTTGACAGAAGACCTATTCTCTTCCTTTTTCATTTCCCAGGCTGCCCGGATGCTGACTAATGGCTCCCGGCCCAAAATGTCCATTTGAACTGTTATCAAGAAATAGCTCTGATCTTCTCCAAAACCACACTTAGTATTTCAAATCCAAACCGGTTTCACAGATGAATTCCACATCTTGAGCTTGCTTATTTATTCATTCATTTATTTTTGTATTAAAAAAATAGAATCTTAGATGTTTCTATGAATTAGAAACATATACCCAAGGGAGATCTGAAATCTAGTGCCTCTAAGACCTTCCTGTACTGCCTCTACTGCTGTTGTTTGCATGTGATTTGTGTAAGAAATTTATCTGTGGTTGACACTCAGCTCCAATCCTAGACTTTTTGATAATATAACACAAGGAAAAAGAAAGCACTCAGGGATCCCTGATCAACCCCACATAAAGTCAACTTCCTCACTTGCCTTAGGATTTGGTTTATGAGGTTAGTGATGATTTGGGACAATAATCTGACGCTGTCTTCCCAAACAATCTTTATCCTTTAATCATTAAGATTTTCTAGAATCCCAGCCTTTATTTGAATAACAGTCAGCATTAGCAGGATTTGTAAATCTAGATTTCTTTTAAACCTAGTGTTATTTACATGCAGGGGGCCTAGCAGAATGCTTAGCACATCACATCGTATGCACTCAGGGTTCCCAGTATCCCCTCCTCTTTTTTCTTACCTGGTGCTTTCAAAGACAGAGAAATTGAAGTTGGAGAGAAATGGAGTTACTGGATGAAGGCCAATCCACTAATTAGTAGTTGAGTAGGTACTGTATGGCTCAAATCTTCTGCATCCCTGGGAAGGGTGAAAATTCAAAGAACAGCTTCTGGTGGGACAGTTCATTCATACATTCATTCAACAAATATATTGTGGAAAGAGAATGAGAATATTGAGTGTCTGGCAAATATGCCACATATTAAGATCTCAATTAGGAAAAAGTATGCAGAATGGAGAAGCTGGGCTAATAATAATAATAATAGTAATAACAATGAGCTTTAACTATTAGTTAGGTGCTGCAATAACCAATTTAAACTGATGACTTTATTATCTTTTACAAATGCCTTCTTAATTAAGTGTTATTATTATACCATTTGGGATTTAAAACAACAACAACAACAACTTTGAAGCTTGGAGTATTTAACTTGCCTCAGATGATACTATCAGTAAAATGTGTATAGCTAGGATTTGAACCCTGGTAGCTTGAGGCTGAAGCTGTTCCTCTGAGCCGCTATGAAATAGTGAAATTTACTTTATTTGTTTCACAACTAATCTTGGAAATCTCAGATTTTTCCAGTCTCCCAGGGTTAGAGTATTTTTTCTGGGCCAACTGCAAGATTATTTGTCTTTGGCAATATGGAACCAAACCAAAAATAACCATAGTGCCACAATTAACCAAAATTCTGCTCTTTGAACCAAAGGACTAGCCATGCATATTTTCTGCTTTGTATTTGATGGTTGTTTATACTGCTGTTTATAGCATCAATGTTCCTGTTACCAATCTATTATGATTTAAGCATGTTATTAATTATAACACAGTAGTCATTATTGGTCGTCTGCTGTATGCCAGGCATAATGTCAAAGTCTTTGTACTCATTCTTTTATTTTACTTCCCTAACCTTTCAAGGTACAGAGAGGAAATGGAGGCTTGGAGTTTAGTCACATGCTATGGCCCCATATACGAAATAAGCAACGTCAGCATTCAAATGGGGTCTATAAGATTTCAAAGCTATGGGGCGACTGGGTGGTTCAGTTGGTTAATAATGCTTCGGATTTCGGCTCAGGTCATGATTTCACCTTCCTGGATTTGAGCTCCTCGTCAGGCTCTGTGCTGACAGCCTAGAGCCTGGAGCCTGCTTCAGAGTCTATGTCTCCCTCTCTCTCTGCCCCTCCCCAGCTTGTGCCCTGTTTCTTTCACTCAAAAATAAACATTAAAAAAAAGATTTCAAAGCCATTACTCTGACACATCCATCTCTGCTCCTTTTTATGAAAAACAGGCAAATGATTATAAAGTATACTCATTTTGGATATTTACTTTTAAAAAGGAGAGGGAAAAAAAGAGAGAGAGGAAAGAGGTTTATGCCTGGAGCCTGTACACACTAATCCTAAATTCCTAGACCTTTTTCCTCATGTTGTGATAATGGCCACCATTGACTGAGGGTTTAGTGAGTGGCAGGCTTTCCACAAAGCACACAACAGGCATTGTTGTGTCAAATTAAGATTCTGACCCTTAGTCTTAGACTAATGAGCTGTATGAATTTGGGAAAATTATTTAACCTCTCTTTACAGATGAGAAAACTGAGGCTCTGTATGCTTATCTAACTGGCCCAGGAGCCCAGAGCTGCGTCAGAGCTGATGTGCTGGCTATTACGCCCCTGCAATAGAGCGGAGATAATTCTCTTCCAGATAATAGCCCTGGGGAACTTCTGTCACCTCAATCAGCAAAGAATGACTCACTTAAGTGTTCACTGTTGTACCTATTAAAGCAGAAAAATGGACTCATGTATCTTAGATTTTCAGTAACAGAGAGAGAATCAAAATCAGAAAGAAAATATGCCATAGCGTGCTGTTGCTGAGCATTCTTGTTCATGGACATTTTACTCAGTTTACAATCATGAAACTTTAAGGCCGGAAGTGATCTTTTAAAGCTGATATATAGACCAGTCCATCTCATCCTTTTACAGATAAGGAAACTGAGGCCAGGGCTTCATGTGAAATCATTGATTTTGCCTAAATTGCACAGCTAATAGTAGCAAAACTTTAAAATGCAATTCTCAAGATTGCCCACTGGCGGTGCTCCCACTGTCTGATGATGTCTCAGATTGTTCTAGATGAGAGTGAGTTCTAGATGAACATAAATAAATTGTGCCCTGATAATGATTCTTGGCCTAATTTAATGTCTACTGAATTTAATGTATCTACACACACACACACACACACACACACACACATCATAACACTATTTTTAAGATACAATTAATATGATTTTTAAAAATATCTTTTTATTTATTTTTGAGACACACACACAGAGCAGAGGAGAGGCAGAGAGAGAGGGAGACTAGAATCCAAAGCAGGTTCCAGGCTCCGAGCTGTCAGCACAGAGTCTGACATGGGACTTGAACTCAAGAACCTGGAGATCATGACCTGAGCAGAAGTCAGATGATTAATCGATTGAGCCACCCAGCTGCCCCTAATAGGACTTTTATGTTACAATGCTAGAACAACTTTTTGGGGTTTTTTTTAGAGTAATTGTTGTCTTCAGGTGGGACTAATGCCGTATTAATTCTGTGCAGTAATAGAGTGAAACTCCATCCCACATCTTGATTTTTAGGAACAGACATTAATGAATGCTAATCAATGCATAATCCTGTAATGTGCAACACCTTTGCCTGTATATATCATATGTGTGTGTGTTTGAATTTGCAGTTTGAATGATATTGTTGCTGTGGGACCTGAGCACTTTTATGCCACAAATGATCACTATTTTGTTGACCACTACTTGAGGTCCTGGGAGCTCTATTTGGGTTTAGCGTGGTCCTATGTTGTTTACTATAGTCCAACTGAAGTTCAAGTGATGGCAGATGGATTTGACTTTGCCAATGGAATCAACATTTCACCTGATGGCAAGTATGTGAACTCTTTCAAATCTCGTACATTCCCCCAGATTCTTGTTAGATATCTTTTGAACATATTCATTCTCTAAATAATGTGGCAGGTTTTAACATGTTATCCTGGTAAGAGGAAATTAGGAAGAACTTTAAAATGTCTTAATTTTTCAGGGGATAAAATTTATCAAACATAATTTCTATATTGTGTAGGCATACTCTTTAAATTTGTTTCGTGTGGGTGGGGGGAATCTATGCTAAACATTTAGTATTGCTAAATAGCTTTGCTTTGAGGGAAGATTTTTGAGTGCATTATAAGACGAACAGCATGCAGTTATATATCTCAATAGTGCTGGTTTTTGACAAGATAAAGAGGTTGCACCAAAATGCAAATCAAGACACTGCTTTTTTAAGAAAGTGTTACTATGGGGGAAAAATCTGCCCTTCCATCCCCTAAAAAATGTAAAAAGAGCTGTATATCCATCCATATATCCTTCCTCATCTTGTATCATCATGGATTTCAGAGGGTTAGTAACATAATTAGAGGAAACATCATGGACAGCTTTCAATTATCTATAGCACTTCCTGGTTTTCCAAAATAACAGGTAATAAATCATTATTTCTCTTTTTGCTCTGGGATGCATTGACCACAGGTCTCTCTGATGAGTGTGGCATTGCACTGTGTGCAAACTACTAAATGAACAGGGTCAGGACCAGACTCAGGGGAAGAGGGGAGGAAGACTTCTCTCAGATCCAAGCCGAGCATCTTGTCTTCTCTCATGCTTTCTCTGGCCTAAAACAAGAGCCTGATGGTCAAGGGGCTTTCCTGCAGCCTGCCTGAGGGAACCCATTATCCTCTGAAATGCAGAATCTGGGGTTTGTCACTCTATTGACAAACTAAGAGAAGTAGTATAATACATTTTGCTCCCAGATGTTAAGAGCTGGTACTAGGACCAAGTCTCTTCTCTTCTAGTCAGGGACAACTAAGTTCTTATCTTTAGAAATAACTTTTCAGAAATTAAAACTCTTTTGTGTACTATAAACGCATTGAGGTTTTTTTTCAGAATTTGGTGCGCTTTGAGATGGGCCCTGTTTTCCGGTCTCTAAGCAAAGTTCTTTCTTAGGAAGAGTTATTACAACTTCACCGTAACCTTTTGAGTTGCATTACTTCAAGTGCTTTGATGTCGCTCTTTCTTCTTTGAAGGTATGTCTATATAGGTGAATTGCTGGCTCATAAGATTCATGTGTATGAAAAGCACGCTAATTGGACTCTAACTCCATTGAAGGTAAGATGTATTAACACTATAAGTTTGCAGAGTGATAATTAGATTCTAATTGATTTGTGAAATTAAAAGTGAGCAAAAAAGGATTGTCTAATTGGAGTGGGTGAGAACCAATTTTTCACTTCTCTATTAAGAGTCAACAGCACCGTGTGTGTTTGTTGTTCACTTTCATTTGGCGGCAGAGTGGGAAGCAGCAAACCAAACATCCATCTATGAAACTTTGATTCCTTCTGCCCTCGTGAATTTTCAGTTGGGTGTTGTATAGTTCAGTTCCCCTTCCCTTCCTCTCCTCCCTCCTTTCTTCCCTCCTCTTCTCCCTCCCCTTTCTCTCTCTCCCTTTTATTTTTTCCTCCGTGTTGATGGAACAGCAAAGAAATGGCCTCAACTGGTATTTCATATGACAGCGCTCTTCACAATAATTATAAATAATATACATATAAAGCCCCATAAAATATAAAGTACTCCCAGGGACCACCACACGCCCCAGCAGTCCATCACTTTGCAACCTTTGTCTCAGTGCTTCCCCCTCTTGATCTCGAAGGTTCCTGAGTTCAGCAGGGGCCCTGCCTCAGGTGGGACACTTGTTCCCTCTGCTCAGAGGATCTTCTTCCAGATCTCTGTGGCTCTTTCATTCATATCCTTCCAGTTTTCACTAAAATGTCCCTTCAGCAAGGCATTCCCTGGCCACCTAATCTAAGCTTGCGACTCTGCTCGCCTTGCTACACACACACACCATTAGTTTGCAACCTCAGGGGCTTCCTGGTGCAACCCGAACGCACCTCGCTCTACATGGAGGACAAGAAGAGACCAAGAAAGAGGCAGACCACTCCAGATCGGTTGATGGCAGGTTTAATAAACAAGGGAACTTATTTACTTGGCTTGTCTTAGGCAGCTGCAAGATGAGTTTCTCTCCACACCTGCCTGCCAGAATCTTAAAAGTTTATATAGAGGCCTTAATGGGTCTCAGTCACAGGTACCATCCAGATGGGCTCTACAACACCTACCTCTGTCGAGGCTGTGCCCTTGAAATGGTTCCCACTGTGCAAACAGCGGGCAGAATGTACATTTCAAGGGCAGGGAAGAGGATGAGTAGCTTTCAATTGTCCAGGTCCAGCTTGAGGGTCAACCAGTGGTCATGTCCTCTCAATGACCTGCTCCAACACTCCATCCCTTGTGATAGCTCTTACAATCTCATCCACGCCCCTCTTTTGCAATGTGCCCAGGGCAGTCAGCAAGGGGTTTCGATAGCATGTGTGCAGCTTGTTTAGTGGCTATCTGGCTACACTGGAGGCAGATACTACAGCAACAATATCGGTACAGGCAAGAGTAAACACAAAGTAAGGCCATGATTCCCCAAATCAGTGGCGATTTCTTCCTCCAAGAGCCCCCAAATCTGAATCACTGATTTATTAAGTTCCCTGAGCTGAGGGTCAAATCAGTCAGGGTATTCACTTGTGTCCTTATGTGATTTAATAAAGGTGACACATTAGCAGACTCCTCAGGTATGGACACACAACATTCTGTTTGGATAATGGCAAAGAGGTGGTGATAGTGTTCGAGGCCATCCTATTTTGGATGACAGCTTTTATCATTAGAGACATTTCAATGTTCAGTACAGACAGGCTTTGTTATCATTTAAGGCTCGCTGGATGAATTTGGTAGGGGCTTTGATGTGTGCTCTAACACCCTCCGGGACAATGGAGGGAACAAAGCCAGTGGCCAACTGATCATGCCAGTGGAAATAGAGTGTGCCCACCTGGCCTGGAAGGGAGGGAGCTTGGCAGTTGTTATGGTGGGGTGGACTCTCCCGCATGTCCAGGAAAAACACAGAGTGTAGGGGCCCAACCACATGGGTAGAAGCCATGACCCAAGATTGGGGCCACATGAGCACTGGGCCCCACTTGTGGCCACCCAATCAGTACCTGGGCAGTGTGACCTGTCAGCACCAAAGTAGTTGCCATCCTTTAATATGATAGAATAATTATACAGTACGAGCGATATCCATCCCATGGATACATTCCTGGTACAATTGGGTTGGTTCTGTTTAGAATGATTTTTCTGTTCCCAACATAGGGGTATCTGGGGGTTCCACTGTCTGTAGCCCTGGTAACCCACATAAACCCATCTCAAATCTGAGCATAGCCACCCCTAGCTCCAATGATGGTATTTCTAGGATTCTTCAGTCAGCAGTTTGATGGGGTGCCTGTGTAGTTTGACAGAAAAAGAATGCCCATGCCCAGTGTTACTGATAGTGTGTGCCATAAGCTGGTTTTCTGGATTAGTATTGGTAATATCAGATGGATTGAAAGTACTACTCCTAACTTGCTGTTTCTTAATGTACTACTTTAGGGCTTTTGGATCCCCTCCCCAGCATGGTGATACCTACTATGGCAATCCTGACCAGCAAGAGAAGGGCAGCTCTCCACATATCTGACAATTGAATTGATTTTTTTTTTGTCAGGCATATGAGTGGTCCACTGTAGAAAGGTATTTTCCTCTGGTGCCCATTCTGTGACTGGACACTACAGGAACAGCAGAAGTTTTCAGGCCAAAAAAAATAGACATTTAGTAGGAACTTACATGGAGATCGTCCCCTTCTTTAAGAATTACACTTGTGGCCTCATCCTTAGATGTTAATGTGGCTGCAGCTTTAGGCATTTGACCATGTGGTGTATACCATACATGTTGGCCAGGGAAGGCAGCACCGTCAGGCATGAGGAGGTGGCCTGGGAGCAGGATATGCCAGACTAGGACCCCTACCCTTTCCCCTCTTTCAGATACAGCGCATTTCAACAGGTCCAGCCTACAGCAGGACAGTGGGATCCAGTGCAGCCTGAGTAGTTCCCTTCACCCATCCTATGCAAAGTAAGTCGCCCATCCTGGAGGGACATCTCATTGCAAATTCCAGTAGATAATGCTTTGCTCAGGCATGATGGGGCTTGGTGTTTTCAGCAGCATAGTTCCTTGATCCATGGAGAGAGTTGGCACAATGGCTGCCTCTCATGACTTCTGGACCCTTTCAGTACTGGATGCCTTGGTAGGGGTCCCTAGTCTGGCATCTGGAGAAACAGGGCCCTACTGGTCGATCATTCAAAGATATATAGTCCACCTGGCCAAGGTGGTTTTACTTGTTAGTAATTTCATTTGCTGCTTTAATATTCCATTTTTCCTTTCTACCACTCTTGCTATTTGTGGGTTATAGGGAAGATGGAACTTCCATTCAATGTTGTGTTATTTTGCCCAGTTTTGCACATGATGACTTTTGAAATGTGACCCCCAATCACTGTCTATTTAATGATGGTATTCATCCATATTACTCAGCTTCTCTAATCCCCTGATGGTGGTAGCCATGATGACGAGGGAAAGCTTGGTTTAGGCCAGATGTGGTGTCCACACAAACCAAGGCATATTTAGAACCACACTCACAGGCAAAAGGCTAATGCAGTCAATCTGCCAATCCCAGCGGATGGCCTCAGACTTCTTTGGCAGTTGCCTTGGGTGCTGTTTAAAACATAAAGGGCATGCTGCTACTGGATTGACTAAGTCGCTGTATTTTGAGGGCAATGGAGCCTCCTTGGAGATATACCCTCCTACCAGGGCACTGGGATGGCTACTTTTTTAATGCACCCAATCTCTGTATCTACGAAAGTGTTAGTTGCTAGTGCTTATACCCAAGCCAGGACATCGGCTTCCTGATTGCCAAAGGGTTTCAGTCCCTTGTGAGCTGAGATGTGGAAGCCAGTGAGGACTGACTGTCTCACGTTCTTGCAGGCAGGCTCAAATATTTTTCCATGTATCCTGACCCCACCAGGGCTTACTCATGATTATTCACCTTTCGCTTTGCCATTGTCCAAGCCATTGGATGAATCCCTTTAGAACAGCCCAACTGTCAATGCAAAGGGTTAACAGTCAGGGCTCATGAGTCATCACCAAACGGCCCCTCCCCTTGTCGGGGCTGCGGTTTCTTTCCGCTTCCATCCAGATGGTGTCAGTGTTGGGCTGAATAGAAACTGCAGCGCCCCTGGATAGATTCCCTTGACTAGATCCATCCCCCACTCCCTCTCTGCAGGCTGTTGGGGCTGCCACAGGAATGGGGCCTGGGAGGGGTGGTGCATCTTTAGGATCTACATACTCTACAGGGCCCAGTAGTGCCCTCATTTCTAGAGACAGTGGGCTGGTGGACAGAGTGCTCCTCTGCGGCAGATAGGAATGTCACTTGGCCAACATGGGGGTTTGAGCCGGGGCCAAACCCACTTATCTCCCCTGAGATAAGTCAGTGGAACATATTCTCAATCCACCCCTTGAAAGGAAGAAAAATTCTTACTTTGACATACTCTTCCTTCCTGAGAGGCTCCACCTGGAGCAGCACTGTATACACTGCTGGGAACTGTTGCCCTATGGGGTATATGGAGTTTCTGTCCCCTTCCAGAGCTGGGCCCAAAATCCTCGGGGAACTCTGTCCTCCTGTGATCCCCAGCCCAGTACCCACTTCATACCTTCTGGAGTCACAGACCCATCTAACTCAAACGGTAGCCCTGCTTGGGAGATGCCCAGAGCTTTAATACCCTAAGCTTTCACTAGTACTTTTGTCTTCTCAAAGGTGACTTGTTGCCCTTATCCACAGACCCACACATGTCCTTTTTTTAATCAGTCCATATAAGGGACAGAGACACGGTGCCAGATGGGGAAAAAAAGTTCTCCCAAACCCCCAAATCCCCACAAAGGTTTGTACCTCTTTCAGGTTCTTAGGGATTGTTAAGCTTGCATCTTATCAATCACAGCTTCTGGAACATGTGTCTGCCTAACCAAATGACTCCCAAAAAGTTTATGGCAGTTCCTGGGCCTTGATTTTTTGTGGGCTCGTGGCCCATTCTCTCCCTTGCAGCTGTTCCAGGAAAGCTTGGAGAATGTCCTGCAGTGTGTTCTTGGATGGTTTCTTCTATCTCCTTATGCTCTGGAGCAATTTATACTGTTTGACAGTTATCATATTCCCCAAGGGTGACAGGCCTACTGGTTCCCAGTGGGTGTTTCCTTCCAACACTGGTTTGATTATTACAACCCAGGTCCGGACTTCACAGATAGAGGTTTGCAGTACAACCCAGGTCCGGACTTCACAGATAGAGGTTTGCAGTTTCACCTTGTAGGGATGTCAATGCCCAATATGATCTCTGGTATTGGAGAGACAGAAACCTCATATTCTTGGAGTAGAGGGGAACACTAAATTTGTAGTGTCAAAAAACTTTCTTAACCATAACCATTTGTTCTGTGTAACCATTGATGATGCTGAAAACTTCTCAGGCTTACCAGGTATTAGAGTACATTTGGATCTAATATCCACCGGTTACTTCTGGAGGACCAGTGAGTAGTGTGTTCAGCTTGAGGCCTCTGATGGTCCCCAACTGCCCTCACTTCCAGGCAGTCTTGGCCTACATCTATCCCTGGGGTACAGGAGGAACTCCCCCCAAATAGGACTGTGTTCCCAAAGCTTCTGTTAGAGCAAGCAGGGAATCAGGGATGGGAAGGGGCAGACGGAGCAGGTCTGAATTGTTGTTCAGGTTTGATGGCTTTCCACAGGCCAATGAGTACAGTGCTGAGTTGTCAGTCCTTCCATTCATGTGGGGTCCCTGCAGCAATCCGGTTAAACCACATTTGCTTCCGGGTTATTTTTACTGGACCTTTACAGTCTTTTGGGGTAGCCTTTTGTTTTTATGGGTGACTTCTCTTTCTCAAGTCTTTCTCACAGCCATTCCTAGGATTTGTCAGTTTTCCCCAGATCAACAGTGGATTGCCCAACATCATAAATGTCTTGTCTCACAACTGGGCTCAACATGGACATGAGTGTCCCATAACGGGTGTTGGGGGTGGACTGGAGTATCCTAGCTTTCATTCTTGCAGTGAATGTGGCCTAATCAGGGTCTTCAAACACAGAGGCGGAGATTGCCTGTCTCATTCCCAGTTCCCTAAGATTGTTGTTCCTCCTCTATAGATTTTCAGGAGTCCACATGCCCAGGTAGGTGCCCCTTATTGGGCCAAACCTCACTGCAAGCTACAATAGTCTAATCTGTAGTGGAGTGAGTACTTTGAGCCTTTGAGCTCCTTCCAGGTGCTACTAGACAGCAGGGTATGTGCTGATATTGCTCATTGCTCATTTTCTCTGCTTCCTGCCCAGTCAGAGAAATGTCATCTCCCGTCCCCCCCCCCCCCCGACTCCCCCGCCCCCCCCCCCCCACCGCCTCCCTGTATCCCTTAGGTGCACTAACCATGTCAGGATACTTTTCCTGGCTCTTTGCTGGAACTTGGCAGCTGTATCAATAAGCTCACTGGGAGTACATTCTCTCTTCGTGAATCGTTTCGCTCAGTTGGAGGCTGCCCCACTAGCTGGGGTTGTCGTGGTGCTGTTGCTTTCCTTTGTTTTAGGGGTTGGACAGCACGGGGCATTTTGTTCGTTCCACTGTCAATCACCACAGCATCCTCCTCTTCACTATCCTCACTTTTCCAGGGGCTCCACCTCCTAGAGTCCCAATCACACTTTGTCACGGCACTTGGACCTTAATCCGCCGCAGCTTGTGCCCTCCTAGCTTTGCCAAGTGTCACGCAAGGTCTTCAAATGACCATCCTGCTCTCTCACCTTGTCTGCCAGCTCCAAAGCTACAGAGTAGGGGACACCCACATGTCTTTCTCTGATCTCAACTCTTCTTCCGGCTTTCTTTTTTTTTTAAATTAAATCCATTTATTTAAAAAACTTATTATTGATGTATTGTTGACATACGACGTTATATTAGTTTCATGTGTACAATCTAGTGATTGAGAATTCTGCACATGACTCCATGCTCATCACAAATGTAGGCATCATCTGTCAATGGTATTACACTATTATTGACTATATTTTTCATTTTTATGACTTATTGATTTTATACCTGAGGTTTGTACCTCTTAACCTTCTTCGCCTATTTTGCTGTCTGCTCACCCCATTCCCCTCTGGCAACCACCAATTTGTTCTTTGTATTTATGAGTCTGTTTTTGCTGTTTCTTTGTTCGTTTGTTTTGTTTTTTTTAGATTTCACATGTAAGTGAAATTATGTGGTATTTGTCTTTCTCTGTTGGACTTATTTTACTTAGCATAAAATCCTCTAAGTTAATCCATGTTTTTGCCCAAATAGGGGGGCAAGGAGAGATAAAAGAAGAAGGCAGACAGACTGGCAGGTGGCAGGTTTAATAAACAAGGGAACTTACATACGAGGCTTGTTTTGAACAGCCTTAGGACAAGTAGATCTCCACACCCATCCGCCAGAATCTTTAAAGTTTATATAGAGGCTTTAACTGGATTCAGCCACATACACTGTCCAGATGGTCTCAATAACACATTACTCTCTCAAGGCTATGTCCTTGGAACACTTCCCACTGTGGAAACAGTGGGCAGAATGTACATCCCAAGGACAGGGGAGGGGTTAAGGAGCCTCTGATTGCCTGGGCCCAGCTTGAGGATCAACTGGTGGTCACGTCCTCTTGATGACCTCCTCCAACACACACACACATACACACACACATGTGCACACATACACACTTATACTTCCTTTCTCCTTATAGCTTCATTTTCCCTTCAACATTTATTACTAATACTATATATTTAACTTATATTTTATAAGTGAAATACTCTATATTTTATTTATCTTCTCAACTGTCTGCCTCTTCTACTAGGGTGTAAGTTCCCGAAGGACAAGTAATTTTCTATTTGTTCCTGGAAGAGTTCACCAACACGTGGTAGGCACTCAACAAATACTTGTGCAATTAATATGATAGGGCTGGTACACTTCAGGGGTTTATCTTCTTCCCCTACCCATTATGATCTGGTCTGAAGTTTTGGGTCAAAAGAGGTAAAAACACAAAGGAGAGGAAAGAGAAAGTAACAGCAAAGTGGAGCATTAAAGAAGTAGTCCCTTGTCCCTTACAAAAAAGACATTTGTCTCTTGCCATAACCGCCCATGGCATAAAGCATTGTCACCATGCTTTGTGGAACTGTTCCTGTCAGTACATCCAAGGTACTGTCATGACAGGCTTTGCTCTGAGTAAATTACCTCAAAGCTTTATCAAATGGAGCATCATGTTAGACATTAAAAATCATTGGCATAGCCCATTTGGTATTAGCTGACGTAAAGTGGAATTTCATACACTCATACTGGCCAAGGGAATAAAAACAGATTGTGGTTATAACAATAGGTACTTCTATAAATTGAAAGTTAAAGAATAAGACTAGAGCCCTATCTAGTATATATATTCAACACAGAATGATAAAGGTGCTCGTCCTGCAAAGGACGTATTTCAGGGTTGACACCCACTTTTGGCAATAGGTAATGCCCACCTCCTGACATTACAATTCAGTTGAGGCTCCCCCTGTGACTGTAATGTTATTCTTTCTTTTGAAGGATCATATTAATTCAGAGTGGGTAATTAATTAATACCTGGAGTGTCAAGAAATTTGATAAATGAAAGGAGACTGATCTTAAAATTTGTGATGAGCTGTGGGTGGTCTATGTCCTGTCAAAATGTGGGATAGACATACAATGGAATATTATTCAGCCTTAAAAAAGAGTACTAATACGTGCTCCAACATGGATGAACTTTGAAGACTTTATGCTAAGCGAAGTAAGCTTGACACAAAAGGACAAGTATTGTGTGATTTCACTTTGATGAGGTTCCTAGAATAGACCAATTCATAGACAGAAAGTGGAATAGAGGTTATCAGGGGATGGTAGAGGGGGGAATAGGGTGCTATCGGGTGCAGAGTTTCTGTCTGGGATGATAGAGGTTTCTGGAAATGGATAGGGGTAAGGGTTGCACAGCATTGTGAGGGCACTAATGCCACTGAGTTGTACCCTTTAAAATGGTTAAAATGACAAATTTCATGTTATGCATATTTTACCACAATAAAAATAATCTCAGGGCGCCTGGATGGCTCAGTCAGTTAAGAGTGTGACTCTTGATCTCAGCTCAGGTCTTGATCTCAGGGTCCTGAGTTCAAGCCCCATGTTGGGCTCCATGCTGGGCCTGGAGCCTACTTAAAACAAACAAACAAACAAACAAACAAACAAAAAAGGAATTATCTCCTCCTTCACAGAAAGGAAAAAAAAGATTTCAAGACACAGCCGATGAATGGGTCCCACTTTGATGCATTCCAGTTCTCTAAAAATTGGGATGTTAACAGAGAACACAGTTTTTCCCAATGAGAATAATTTATTAAGTTTCCTTTAACAAGGAATGTCAAATTTTCCACTTGGCTTTGTGGAAGCATGAAATGTGTACATTGTGTGCACTGTAGTGAGTTAGTCTAGCTAGGAATTACAGATTTGCAAGGCAAGAGTTCATTGCTGGGCCCCAAAGGGTCTCCCTGCTGGAGCGTCAGCCCCCCCTTGGCAGGAGCCAGGCCTGCCACTTCCTGACGCATGCTCCAGGAGCTGAGCTTCTTGTAGAGCACACGGAGGGAGCTCAGTAACCGTGTGTCAAATGAACGGGGCCCCCAGGCTTTGGTGTCCTTCACTTCTCTCACCCCTAGTTTACATCTCTGTAGGCTTTCGCCTGCCATGGAATTCACCAGTTCGGCAGTTACCCCTCTCAAAGATAATAGCAGAGCCCTGAGACCAACATTTTCCTCATCTAACGAAATGACTGTATCAGCATAGAATGTCTGACACTGTGATAGATGGGGGTTTGGCGGTGGGGGGCAGAGAAGGCCCAGGGCTGGTTTTGGCCAGAGGATGTTTTGCTTGGCCGCCTCCTTTGGCCGACCTTGCTTGCCTCCAGGGTAGGAATGAATGATGGCTCTGCATGGAGACTCTGCTGTGACGCTGGAGCCCTCCAGTCCCTTCATGGGCATGTGGGGATAGCTGTCATTTTGAGGAGGAAGCACGGGGCAGGGCAGCGCTGGTTTGCCCTAGCCGCCTGCCCACACTCTGGCCTTTGCAATGAGTCACCACCAGTTATTACACGGTCTCTGGGCGCTGAGGTATGCTGGCCTCTGTTTGAGGTACACGGTAGATATTACTTCTCCAACTGAGAGTTAGAGGTAAACAAATAGATGTGATTTCTCCCCAGTAGAAGGCAGCCAAGATGATGAATGGTGGAATTAAGAATCATTGGTATTATTTATGATCCTGGTACAAAGCCTCGACAGCAATCTGTGCAGTCATCACATGCTCGCAACTTATATTTAGAAAATAAACAGCAGAAGAGCAGGGAGTTGAATAACATCAGGAAACTAAAGAAGAAACTTTTTCCCAACTCCAAGGCAAAAATTAGACCCCGGGTGATCATTTCTCCTCTGGCTGCACAGCCTATGATTAGCCATTAAAGAAGAGCCTACATTTCATTGACGTGCTCCTCAAAAATGAATCTACATTTCCTGGTTGTTTTCTGAATGCTTGTAAAAATATCATTTGCACATGCCGTTTTAGAAGGAACTGTTTTATGCAGCACTTAAAACTTTTTCTTCCTTTCAGTTTTAGGTTCATGCACAGATGTTAGTCCCAATGGTTTCATCTGACTTCTAACAATCCTTCTTGGCTTTCTGCATCTTCCCCTTCCCTCATCTGTCCTGGAAACTGATTAAATGCTAGCATAGATGGAAAGCTAGAGGAATTCCCTGAGCTGTACTGAAATGGGGAAGAATTGTGTCCTGGAACCAACAGTGTGGTGACAGAGAACAAGACGATGGCTTTCCCTGACCTATTGTTCCATCACCTCTCAATTTTTTTTCACTTTCTGTCCTTCCTTCTCTCCTTGGTTTTAATCTGGAAGTCCCTGGACTTTAACACACTCGTGGATAACATATCCGTGGATCCTGTGACAGGGGACCTTTGGGTTGGATGCCATCCTAATGGCATGAGAATCTTCTTCTATGACCCGGAGAATCCTCCCGCATCAGAGGTTGGTTTGAAAAATGAATCTGATCAGCAACCTATTCCCTGCTGCTTCTCGGTTGAAAACATAAATCTCAATTATATGTGCAAATATAAGGAGGAACATGGATAGATGATCCAAATGATGAGATATAAAAAAGAGTTTGACTCTGGGAGGCGTTTTAGTTAGAGTCTAGGCAGGAGACAGATGGTACATTTAAATGGGGTAATTTGAGGGGATTTAATAAGGGCACGCTATACACAGGTGTGGGCGCACATAGGGAAATGAACAGAAGATAATGCATCACCCCAGGGCTAGCAAGGGAGGCAGGAAATGGTTACCAGAAGCCAGAACAAGAGGAGAGCTGTGTGTGGAGAGGCCCCCCAGTTGGGGGACTCAGAGGAGGGTCCCTACAAGGAGGAAGCCTGGAACAAGTACGCCAGCTCGCTCTCAGTCCTCCCATTACCATGCTGCTACTCCTTGGTCGATCCTGACTCAGAGCCAGAGAGCAGGGGGAGCCTTCACAGTAGGCTTTTGTACAAGTCTGAGCAGAGTGGAGGGCTGGAGTAGGGTAGCCAGCAGTGGACTGGAGTTCATCAACAGTGAGTTTCTCCAATTTGAGTATTCACAATAGTTTAAAAAAAAATCTAATGTACCTTCTTGCTATGGTCTAATCATTTCTTTGTTACCTGCCCTCCCTTTCAACCCCCTCTTTCTATGTGTCAGTATACAATGAACGAGCCCTGATGTGCAAATGGCCATCCTCTCTGAACCATCCCTGTGGAATGGGAAAAAATCAGTCACTTGCTGGAATTATTTCGGTTTAAAAGACCTTTCCTTCCATCTTAGTTATGGTGCCCAAAGACCCCATTCATGTTCATGGTCTTTATTCAGTGGACTATTTTGGCAGTGCAAACAAGAATCTGAAACTCACTTTGCCATATGCATTTACTATGACTCATCTAGAGTTATCTATTTTGAGTTTTTCAGTATGTATTAATTATACTTGTTATTTACATCAAATAACCAATATAACTTTTGGCATAGTTTATTGCTATGTATTCTTTTTAAAGCCTAGTTGTAAGAGTCGTTCTCACTCCCACCCACCAAAAAAGATTTTTTTTTTTAATCCCATGTTTCTTAGATTTAAAAAAGGCCCCAAACCAAATGTTTGTTTCCAGTTACTTTACGGCCCTTCATACCCTTTATCTCCAGGCTTACAGGACAATTGTGATTGTGTTTAATGGCAGTCCTTTGTGCCTTTTGCTACCTCTTAGCCATTAGGATTCCTATATGGTATGTTTAACAGAACTGAGGACATGTATGCTGTGGTGTGTTCACCGTTCAGAACGGAGCAGAATGTTAGATTCTAATTTGCTCTTGCTTGTTAGCTCATTTAGTGAACTTCGGTCACTTGCTACAGCATGGACTTGGTTTGCAGCTCTGGAAAAAATACTCCCTTTCTAATGATGGATTTGGTAAGAAATAGCAAAAAGTAATAATCCATTAACCAATGCACTGCCCCATAGAAGGATGATTTAGTTTTATTAAAAAGAGGCTTACCTAAGCCAAGATGCATCATCACCTATTTCCTAGTAAGTAACTAACACGTCTGTCCTTGGGGCCTGCTGTTTTAAAGAGGTCCTTGTTACTGCTCCCTTGAACCCTTTATATATAGGCACTGGCCATCCTAGTCCGCCATGTTTGGTGTTTTTGTATGTAGGTATCCTTTCTTCTAGTCATTGTATTTTATCCTAAAGTCTTAAGAATACGAAGTTAGAGCTGAAAAGAAACTTAATCTCGTCCCACACACCTCGTTCTACAAATGAGGAACAAATAGTAAGTAGAAGATCCAAAACGTGACCCTGGGCCCCTGCCTCACAGGGTGCTCTTTACACAGTGTGAATTATATGAAATCGCTGTTTTATTGACCAAAGTGGTCACATATTGGCTATTATGTGTGGTCAGCTTAGCATGCTACCACACTGTTGTGATCGACACAATCATATTTCTGCTCAATAAATGAAGGAAACTGAACTTATAAAATCTTATACATTTAGAGTTGGAAACTTTAGTTCAGAGGAGATGTGTATGGTACAGAGATATGTTTTTTTTTTTAATTGCCAGAATTTAAAGACCAAATTCCTAGCTTTTCTGAAAACACAAAAAACTGGCCCAAATTCTAGCATGGCAGTAATCCGTTACTAACAGCCTCCCTCCTCATTTGCCATAGTCCCTAATACTCCCTAATGTCTCACACCCAGACAGTGCTACTTACTCACTTCTGTTTCTTGCCTAGTCTAGGTAGTCCTATGTGTCTCTCTGTTCAAAGTCGCCTGATTAAAATCTGTCGTTTTGCCAGTGGGGAAACTGATGTCTTATATAAAGGGTAATTTGGAAACAAAATATGATTTACCTGCAGGCTTCTTCATGTGAAGACATGACCCTTATTTAAAGTTAATTTTGAGTGACTTAAAAAGAAATATTAAGCTACCGTTATTTCTTTGACAGGTGATCCGAATCCAGAACATTTTAGCAGAAGAACCCAAAGTTACCCGTGTTTATGCAGAAAACGGTACAGTTTTGCAAGGAAGTACTGTTGCCTCTGTGTACAAAGGGAAACTGCTGATTGGCACCGTGTTCCAGAAAGCTCTGTATTGTGAGCTCTAGTGGGTCGGTTTGCACCCGTGCCGTGGATACTGTGAGCCCATTTCAGCTGCTGGCCCCATCTCAGGGGCCACAGCCATCTGATCTGAACAGTGACCACTGACCCCGAACTCAGACATCTGGAAGGAGGAAAGCGCTGGTTAGCTGGGAACAGAATCAATGCAGAAGGCTTTTTGGAGGGTATGATAGCAAATCAGTCTAGCAATATTTGAAAACCTCACTGACCAATAAAAAAGTCCTTTGCAATAAAATGGCTGAAATTGCTGTGTCAGTGGTCAGGTCTTAAATAATTTAACGGTATGGGATCCAAATGCACTCTCCCTGAAGCATGTGTTCCCTGAGAGCACATGAGCTTATCGCTGCCTCGCTGAGTCTTGTTCAGAGAATACAGGAGCAGGATGATCTCATGTATCGTCATTAACTCTAGTCCTCACTCAAGGGGCTCCGGTTCGCCTGCTGGAAAACTAGATGTGCACCAGTTTCCCTCAGCTGCACGCAAACTTCCTCTGCAAAGCCATCGGACATACTGGCCCAGTCTGACTTCCATTGCCCCTACTGTGGATGACTTTCTCAGTAAACATAAATCTGAGTGACCCTATTTCTCCTTTTCCTTTGATTTATTCAATTCTCCCTTAGCAATGACATGAAGGAGCATCTTAACATTCTTGGGAGTATTGTCACACGAGTGTCTGTTATCTCAGCATCAATTGGACATTGTAGTTTCTTTGACCCAGTGAAAAGAAGAAGTTTGTTCGCGTCCATGAGTGGATACAGAATGAAGCCCATAATCGATTTGGGTGAAGCCAAATGCCCCCCAAAGACAAGATTGTTGTTAGAAGTGGTGGTGGCGGTTCGTAGTTTTTTTTTTTTTTCTCTTTCTTCCTGTTGTAACTTGCAGTGGAGGCTAAGAAGAAAACAATAGAAAGGTAAACAAAATAATAATAACGATAATAAAAAAATCAACAGCCTTGGCCTATCTTCTGAGGGACATGACTCAGAAGAAAAGATGACTTTGTCATTTTCTTGTAAAAGCTGGGATGGAAAGGTTACCTAGCTTCATTTATCTATCTCCTTTGACAGGATGGATGATTTCCCTGGGATGCTACAGCAGTCACATTACAAACAAAGTTCTAGGGCACTTGCCATGATGACGGTCTGGTAGTTTGGGAAAAACGGCTGGCTGAAAAATTGAGAAGTGCCAACATGTTAACTTAGAGTCATAAACGGGAACATTTTGTTTGGCCTGGAGAACACTTTTCCTCAAATCGGATTAGAGTTATTTTAGTCACGATTTCAGTGAGCATAAGATCATGTGCCCTACGAGTGCTCAATTATTCAGTGATGCTGTTTACAGCCCTCAAAGTTGGATTTCCTGAAATACTCTTTTTGAAACTATCAATGGGTGTTGTACGTATGCTGAAAAAGCCCATGCTTCTTTTAAAAAGAGTTGTTTGATATCAGTGAAGTAACCATACTCTGTTCTCTCTTGTTCTTGACAGAATAAGCAAATTCTGTCCCCAACCTACCCCCTAAAAAAGAAAGAAGGCTATCCGGTGTGACACAGCATACACTCAGGCTCAGGCAAAAAGGGACACATGCCTCCCCTCAGTGAGGAATTTCATAGCAGACCCTGAGGAAGACAAGCCGGCCTAAAATTCACTTATTTTTTTGCACTGCCAAAGGTTTAGTCACAGATCAATTATGGTTCGTGTGTGTACGAGAGAAAGAGAGAGAAATTAATGTCCTTCATTTGCTATGTTCAAATCTCCAGAACTTTTAAGGTTTTCGAAGTAACATCGCAGCAAAGAACCCCATCCTGTGGGATGGGCTGACTCTGAGCTTGCCCCATGCTGTGTGAGGCCAGCCCTTTAATGCACTTGTCACAGTCCTCTCCTGGCTGACAGGCGTCAGAAAGGGCGCTGGTGCAGCCGTGGCGGAAACCGGAAGCTGGCCGAGGAAGCTTCTAGTGCAGCATCTTTCACTTTATGCCCAGTTCCAGAACTACGCTTTCAAATGTAATTCTAGCTGCCAATTTACACTGTTCTGGGGCTCAAACTTATTTTTAGTTTCATTTCCATGGAAAACGTGCACTTTTGCTCTTGATTGATAGATATATTTTGACAGTTAATACAGGTTTACCCAGTCAAGGCTTGTTTTAGTTGAAGGTGAAAATGGAAGAGAAAAAAAGAATTACTCTGACAGATATCCGTATTTCTCTTTTTATTGCATTCGTTGTCTGACAACAATAATACTCATTGGCAAGAGATTTATTTACACTGACAAATTAAATGTAATCACAGGTATTTTTAGATTGGTCAGAAAACAGAGGACCATTGTGATAGTTTGCTTTGAACGCCTCTGAAAACCAAAGAGTAAGAAATGTCGTTTGAAACGGAACAATCTAGAGAAGTACATATTAACCAAGCACAAGAGAACAATTCAGACGTGGCACTATATTGTCTCTTCCATGCAAATGATCAGACACCAAAATGTACAAATTAAAAGTTTCAGATAGCATGCTATCCATACTTATCGGACGCAAAATGATTTTCAAACAACTCTTTTCCTTTAGTGATATATAAAGAAAGATTAAAATAAATCAACTTCTAAAAATGGAATAGAATTCATTCTCTCTTGTTTCTCTTTTCAGCTGGCTGGTTTTGTTAGTGATATGTAGCAGACGTACAAGTGGCTTAGCTGCGACACCATTAAAAAATACAAAAGCAATGCTTGTGATAACCATAAATACTATTAAGGAAAACATATACACACATATACTTAAGGGGTTTTGCAAAGCACTAACTAAACCTGATGTTGTTGGTAGGTGTCATCTAGTTGGAGTGCCTGTTAATTCCCACTTGTCAAGGTAATTTAACTATTTTTGGCCAATTGTTCTTTCATGGATGAACGGTTACATCCTTAGCAGAAAACCTGGGTATGTGGATAAAGCAGCTGAAAGAAAGAGAAGGGCACACCTTCCAACAACATACGCACGCTCATATCCACTTGCGTTATATTTGGCAATGACCTAACCATGCCATCGCTCCACAAAAAAAAAGTAAAGAAATGACCGTGTGATGGCAACACTGCCATCAGAGAGCCAGTGGTTAGTGGCTTAAGCATCATAGCTACCAAGTACGTCATCGAAGAGCATGAGCGAATGCACAAGAACACAGGTATAATTTTTAGCCAAGAGACTGCGGTCCGCAGTTGAAAATGCCCAAAGCTGCCTACGTTTCTGAGGTTCAACTCAGCAATGTGCAATCTTGACATCAAAGCATTAACTAAACATTTGAGGAAACTTTATCTTACTAAAATACCAAGTATCTAATAAATCAATTTTACCAAAATATATAAACATGTAGAAGGATAAGTGCATTTAGTAGAAATACTTACATTAAAAAAATCTCTTAAAATCTTATGAGCCATTCCATGTATACACACACACAAAGTGGCGATAAGGCTATGATTACTGCTTGGAGTCCTAACTGAATTACCAAGTTCCTTATACAATGTACATATATTTTATGCCATGTGATTGCAGTGTGTGTGTGTGTGTGTGTGTGTGTGTGTGTGTGTGAGCGCGTGTGCACATATGTATGTATATATGTATGCGTGTAAGGTGGAAATATATTCACACATATGTAGTTCTGTACATCTCCACACACAGCATGCACATTATTGACAAGTTGCCTCTGGTTCTCTTATTTTTTACCTCTCATTCATTCTTGAATCTCTAGCAGTTTTGGGGTTGGGGCAGGGCCAAGGATCGGAAATCATCACATTTCTTTCCTTCCCCACTCTGTAGATGTGGAAGCGGGTCACAGGCCACTCACCCAGGCGAGCCTTCAAGTAACAACCATTCCCTCAACACATCCACACAGACACTCACGCACAAGCACTTAAAGACCCTCTGTTTACCATAAGGTGGAACTTGATGCTTTTATTTCCAGGGAGAAATTGATTCTGTAAGCTTTTCCCTTGCCCTCTGACTTCCTGGTTGGATGGATCTATTCTGTTGCTACTATAGGTTATTCAAATACTACTAGTGCACTGTCCAGTATTATTTTTTCCCCAGTGTTTTGAGCCAAAACTAAACTTCCTGAGACTTTAAATACCTAAGACAAATATAGTTTTAAAAAAAATCTGTCTATATACCCAGGCTCTTTTCCAGGAATGAGTCACTGAAGCACATTCATATTTCTTACAATACTGTTTTCTTTTGAGAATTTACTCCCCACCCTTGTTATCATAATAAAAAAAAAAAAAACAATTCTAGTGGAAAATATGGACATTTTATTTCTGGACTTCCTCCTTAAATGCTTAGCTTCAGAAGAGCGTACAGGTAGATCCTTGATCAAAGGTAAATTTGAAAAGATATTTTTTAAAAAGCCTGGGCTTTTCTTTTCCATTTCACCTTTCATTCAGAAAGCACTGAGGACTTACCATTAACCAGGTGACTTGAACCTTAGTGCCTGCTGTCCACCAGAGTGAAATGCCCCTCACCAGGGCCCTGCTAGGACAGTAAATTTAGCGGCTCAGATGGAATTTGGTAATTCTTGAATATGCCAATGTAATGAGGGGCTACCACATATCCAGATTATAAACACTTGTTCCAGAATTGTTGGGACATCTCTCTTTAGAATCTTCAAACACTGGGTTTCTTCTCTTGAAGCCTGGTCTATAGAAACTTTAATATTTATAATTGAGTTTGAATATCCATATAAATGCAGTATTTTATTTACTTTTTAAAAATATAATTTTAAAGCACATGTTAATCCTATTACACAAAAAAACCTAGTCAAGAATTCTGTCTTTAGCCAAAACCATAAGGGCTAATTGAGGGGCTATATCCAACAACCTATGATGGTAGCTCGGGCCTGGGAGAGCTTAAGATTTCGGGCTAGAGAGGACTAGAGGATGAAAGGCAGCAGCAAGGGTTAATTTGGTTCCTCTCCTGTCCTCTTGCCACTTTGTTTCCAACAACAACAAAGAAACACAAAGTAGGTGTTCCCATTCCAGGCCCCTTAAAAAGCTAAGTTTGGAATGAGCACTGTAATACTGCAATCACGAACTGTCTGTCTGTCTCGTGGGTTAAAGATGCTTCTTTGATGTTGAGGGCCAGAAACCCAGGTCAACCCCAGCTAAAGAAGGCTAGCCTAGAACGATAGCTTTATTATCATGAAATAAATGGTGGACTTCATCAGTGTATCAGAAGGAACAAAGTTCAGTTTCTGCCCTAATGTATCACTCTGAAGTACACTTCCGATTCAGGCAGAAAAAAGAGAAGAAAAGAATGAGAAAACTAGTACATAAGCTGTGAGTTACTTTAAGAGAGGTGGTCTTAAATAATCTGTTATAATAACTAAAGTCCTTTAATGGAAAACTCTGCCTAGACATTCAGCCCATACAATGCTCCCTGTCTACGGCTTGGCCTCACCACGCATTCCCTAACCCCCAAAGCATTACCTATACCCCAAAACAATGTGGCTATTGTTAAAGTCATACTGAGCTGTCATTTAGGAAATATAATTCATAGTAACCAGATACTCCCTTTTTGTTCATTTGCTGATAAATAAAAAACTGCAAAGTCTTTAAGGATCATGAAGCAACAGTTCTGTGTTAAACTGTATGGACGCTCAAGAGCACTAGCATTAAAGTAGGAATTGTCGAAGACACTGGAACCCCGGTCAGGCATCATGCACTAGAGTCAAGAGAAGAAATAATACGAAAACCAAATGTTCATAAGATCTGAGGTCCTGCACTTTGTTTTCACACTCTTTGATCAATCAGTTTACACTCTGTCCTTTGTCGGACAGTCAAATCGAGTGCCTTTTATGATTTCAGCAGTTTTAAGTAGTAATAATATTAAAGTAACTCACTAAGACCTAAAATTACCATAACTTAACAAACCAAAATAGTTACAATACAAACTAAGTGATTTGAGGAATAAGAATCTGATTTATAATATTTTCAGTTGATCACTGACCTAAACATTGGAAGTGTACAAATAAAGTTCAAGAACAATACTTTTAAGACATTTAAGAAAATGCAATAAATTATGTGCAGAGACTGAGACTTACAGACATTTCCAGTATGTACATCCATTTTCAAATAACACCAAAGTATAAACATAACTTAAAATAATCCTCCTCTATTTCCACTCTTAAAATGAATACAGAGAAAAACTTCCAGTGTGATCCAGATCACCTTTTTTCCCCCAAAGATAAGCAAAAATGGCCAAAATTTACAATAGCAAGCACTAGTATTCCCAGATTTTGACTAATGTAGTCTTTTAGTATTAGACAAGATCTGCTGAATTTTGTAGTTCATGAATAGTGGTGGTTCCTTGTTTCTCATGATATTAATAAATAGCAAAGCACCACACATCTCAAATATTAATAGAGTATCCAGTATGGCAGTTTCATTATCATACTCCAAATGAAGATAGTCAGAAAAACATACATAGTGACTCTGATAATTGTAAAACACAATATTAACTTGTGTCAATGTTTCTGAGTATTGAATGATCTGTACCAGCGACAAAAGGACTGAAGTATAACAGACAATACTCTGTCACTGAAAAGGAAACAGGCCTTAGGGAAAGAACAGCATTATAAATTTCTAGTTCAGCCAATTCCAGATTTCAGATATTCAAGCAAGCAAAAAAAAAAAATCACAATATTCAAAATACAAGATGGTGCTATATGGGCAAGAGCCCTTTTACATTATCTATGACCTGTAACCTTCAAAAGCCTTCCCTCAAGCTCTGTGTATACAACATTTCTAGTGAAAGATATGGACAGAGGTCCCACTCCCCCCGCCCCCACCCCCACCGTTACCCCCACCATGTAGTAAAGGAAGTAAAATACAAGTCCAAGAATTTATCTGGCCTCAACTCTTATTTTGAAACTCGTCCCTTGGAAAGTGGATGACCTTGTTTTTACAGCCAACGTAGGAAAGACAACCAGAAACACAAGCATAAAAAGCAAAACAACAAACAACAACCAATCATTTGAAATCTCTCCAGATAAATTTATTTTCGCCTCCTTCTGCCCTAATCTCCTACACTTGAATTAATTTGATGAAATACTGAAATCCTTAATACTGGGTTTAAAATAAGTATTAACTGTCTCCACTGGTAGACTGTATCCTGTGTACTCTCTTAAACAAACTTGAACCGTAAAGTGGAAATCTCTAAAGAGTGAAAGAGAATGGCTCAGAAAAAACATTCGAAACATCTCTAAAATGTAACTGTCAGCTCTCCTTTACGGGAACATTCCGTGTGTTCAATAAAATAGCTTCTCTGGTTGAACGTTACTCAAATCTAAATTTTCTCTAACTGGTATTTCTATTTTTCTTAAAAGTACATTTGTTAAAACACTAACTGAGCCCACTTGGGAAATCTTAAGTAGAAAATATGTGACAAGTTCCTGATTGTGTCACAGTCAGGCCGAAGACTAGCCAGAATGTTCCCCAGGAGAGGAAACCTGAAAACGTTGGTTTCCTTAAAAATCAATTTCCTGTTCAATTTGTTGGGGAAAAAAGGAACTACGTTATGTGTGTCAGTGTTGCTGAAGTACTGAACATGCAGCAGTAGCAAAGTAAACAATGGATCCCAATATCCCATGGCTGTGCTAATGTCTGATTTTTTTCTTTGTTCGGCTAAATCTGGAGGATAAATGTTACTCTCAGAACCCCAAGGTAATACCCACATCCACATTCTTAAGGCTTTTTGCTTCCTTCTGGGGTTAACAAATAACTATAATTCTTTTCTCTCTTTCTGATGCCCCGCAAACAGAAGAGTTTGCTTGCCTTTGGCCACAGTACGTAATCATGTTACAGAGCACCCATGTTTCTACAGTGGGGTTGTCTCACTGTCCAGACACAAAAATGAGGGGGAAACTTTCCCACATGCTGGGGTAGATTCTGGAGCCCAGATCTCATGGCAGAGTGGTGCTCTCGGCCATGCAGATACGTGCCATTGCCCAGTTTCAGGATTCCCAGACTGAAAAGTCACGGCCCTCCATTAACAATACCTGGGGTGTTTCACGCTTTTGTTGGGCAGGGTGACATCCATTTTCCAAGCAACGCAACCCACCCAACACAACACAAGAGCATAGTAAGAGAGAGAGAAACACAGCTATTTTGCATCTTTCACAAATGAGATCCTTGGTTTGGCAAGAAACCAAAGGAGGCTTGGGATTATTTCAGTAGGCAAAAATTAAAATAGTATTCGATTATTGCAGAAAATGCAGTTATGCAACACGTGGTTCCCCCATCTGCCTAGCGCACATCACCCCTGCCATCAGTTCCTTAATCCTTCGGAGGAGAGTGGGGCAGGAAGAGGGGAGACTTGTCTGAGACAGGGTGTGTGTTACTGCTCACCAGCGCCCTCTGTGGCAGCTGTCATCTTTTCGTTCTTTTTAGACTTCCTCTGCATTTGTTCTTGTTCCTTCCTCCTCAGCTTTTCTCTTTGTTTTTCCATTTTCTCTTGGGCCTTCCGAGCCTTCTCTAGAGATACCTTCATTTCCTTCAGTTTTTTTTTTACCACTGCTCGGTCCTGGGATGACGTCATTCCCAGAGCCTAGGAAGGAAATACATAAGCAAATTGAATTTGAAAACCAGTGACCTCTCTGCTCAGGAAGAGGCTGATATCACAATATGTTCAAACTCAAGAACTAATTTAAACATAATCAAAGAGGTAAGAAACTAGGAAAAGCTGATGAAATTTGCCAAAAATCTCCATACTTGGGGGCTGAGCTTTTATTTGTTCTTTGAAGTTCCTAGCCCAGTAGGCCCTAAACCCCATTAAGTAAGTGCTTTCCAAACTGGTAATTAATGGGTGAATGAATTTTTAAAAGGAGGCACAGTTCTGCTTCCCCAACCTTTGGGCTGTAGACATTTACAAGCAAACATATTGCTAAACTCATCAATATTTTTAAAAGATAGGAGTGGGCACCTGCTGCCATAGAAGCCTCCAAGAAGGGCAGGGAGAATGAAATGGCTTCCTTTCTGCCAATGTAATCATTTACAATGAGGACCAAAAATGTCTTTGAGGCTGGAATGCTCATGTCAGCATGACTAGCCATTTTCTCCCTGTAGGCAGACCTATAAAGGAATCCTGTTAATGAGGAGGCTGCTCGATGAGCTTGGAATTCAGAATAAGGGGAGTTGGTTGCGTACTTTAAATGTTTCATGACCTTCAGAATCAACAGCAGGATGCATCCATCTCCCCAACAGGGACAGCCTTCAATGGGGCCTTCATATTCACAGACTATTGATTGATCTCTAACCTTTTCAAGACTGTCAAGAGATACTCATCTGCCCTTCAGCCCAGCAGGGGGCTGAGGTTGGGGGTGGGGAGCCGAATGTAAGTTCTTTTTGCCCTTTTCCACAGGGGTAGGTACCCCCTCAGTCTCTAAAAGGGATGAACTGGACAGGTGAAATGAGAGTGGGATGGAGCGGGGGGGAGACACGGCCTGCGCGTACTTGGGGAAGAAAGTTCTGTGGAGAATATCATCCCCGTTTTGGAGAGGTGTGCAGGGAAGAGTGGGGGCGGAGAAGAAATGAATAAAGACGGAAAGATTCATGGATTTAGGTTTTAACTCTAATGTGATGAAACAGAGTCCACATTGGCCATTATTACAACTCATACTACACAGGAAGTCAGTAGAGTTCATACATGGACCATGTGTTGCTAGGGGAAGCAATGGAGTGAGTCCCTAGCTCTCCTACTTGGCAGCCTACTGTTTGGCTTAGAATCCTTGACGACTTTCCAAAACTTCATTTACTACTCAGAAATAATGCAACGTCCTTTCTGCTGACCGTTGATGAGAATTACCTCTCAGATATGCAGATGCTCTTATCTAATGAAAACATTTTAGGTGCTATGTGCAATACAAATCATACCTGGTAACCTAACACAGACATATAATTCTTTACCTTAAGTTTATTTCCATCCAACTGCAGGAGTTGCTCTCCAGTGATGTTTTGGGCACTGAATTCAGATACATACTGCTCCAGATTTAGGCTCATTAGCCAGTGAGAAACCTGCTGCACGCTCCATTCATGAACGGCCCGATTCTGACACTGACTGTGTTTGGGAGACTGTCCATCATCAAGGATCTGAGGTAGGAATGTTACGCAGCGTTGTTAAAGGACCAAGATGCTAGGGCTCGGCACGGCTTATTACGCTATCAAAAGGAATCTTTTGCCTACTAGAGCCACATTTATTTTTAAACCGTAAAATGATTAAGCTATGGTTCTAGTTGTGTGTGTGACACACACACACACACACGCGTAATTATCACCTACATTGTTTAGGTATTTGGAAATTTAAAAATTCCCCCAGATAAAGCGGCATTATTAATGTAGGATGTTTTATATTGAAAAATACACTCCAATGTTGCAAGTCTTATGCTAGAACACTTTGGAAAGATTATGAGATGCAGAAAACGAGTATTTCATTCATCTCTATATGCAATGCATCACTCTGCATGTAGCCTCGGATGAGACGTTGGAGATATATAAAAATACATTTAAAAATATTGAGGTATCTTTCCCTTAGAAGGGGATGGTATTACGTCCTCAAGCGTTGTTAGGGGAAATTTCACAGCCATGATTTCATGTGAGCAGCAAGCGAACCTGTGAGGAAGGCAGGGCAGGTAATGTCCATAATGACTTTTAATAAACGAGGGAAGTGAGGCTCGGCAAGTCTACAGATCTGTCCGAGACCACGCAGCTAGCAACGGGTAGAGCTCAACAGGTAGTGGTTTATTCCAAATCTTAGGCTCTGCCCAGCGCAGAACATCGCTTTTAATAGTGCAGAGGGCAGCTTGGTCCCTAGCACCTCTAAGCTGAGAGGCGATGAAGATGAAGACAGGTCTGGGAGGAAAGACAAGGGTCACCTCGGGGAACACTGACAAGGGGATGGGGTAAGCCGAGATGAAGGCAAAGGAGGTGGAACAGAATGGACCGTGTCAGGGTAATGGCGATGGGGGATCAGTCGAGGGACTCTGGAGGTAGAATGTGGCGATCCTCTTGACTCAGAAATATCTTTTAAACTTAGATAGAGACAAGGGCAGAGAGTGAAACTATTTAGGACAAGGAAATCCTCCACCACAGACACCAGTATTCTTGCATCGTTTGAGTTTTAAATCATTTTGCAGAGAGAGAAGAGAAGGTTCGAACAATACCACATAAGCCACCACACGCAGCCCACTGATAGCTCACCTCGTCATCTATCATATCCAGGCTCTGAGTGAGGGAGCAACAAAGGAATCAAAAAGAAAAGTGTTATAGAAATAGGAAACACAACATACACAGTACAAAGTTTTAAAATTAAAATCACGCCAAGCCTGAAGAGTATGGGCAGAAACATTTAAGAGAAAAAAGTTTCATAAAACAAAAATCATGTTAGAAAGAAATAACTTAGAACAAATACTCGCAGCAACAATGTCTTTATTTACAGTGCTTCTCTCCCTCCCACCCCCTGCCCTAAATACTGGTATTTGTTCCTCTCCTTACCTCTTGGGGCACTAAGTCAATCACTAATGTAATATCCTGCTTCTCTGTACACATTTATCTTCTGGGAATTCTTGGCAATGCTAATTTGACCCTGGCTTCTAAATAAGTGATTCTCACCCAGTTTTCCTTCCTTTTGGGAACTGTATACCTCTCTCTGTCTCCACTGCAGAGGTTCTCAGTGAGGGGCCATGCCCTACTCAGAGGGAATATCAGAGTCCTGGGGCAGAGGTGATGATGGGGGGGAGGCGAGTGAGAAAGGGGATGGATAGTCTGTCAACTCCCCTGATTCCTGAGCTGTTCCCTATGTGTGCTCTCTAGTGCCCAGGCTTCCATCCCCACCCCTCTGGTTAGCATCATCTCAATTACATCAGAGAAAGGCGGAGGAGGTCCCTGGAGGGCTTAAAGGGCTCGGAAACAGTCCTTTGTCTTCACGTTGAGATAGAGAGGGAGAGAAATCATGATTTCCTATCAAGCATGAAACCATGATCCCAATGATTTATAACAAAATCTACTTAAGAACGTCTTCCTGGTGGTAGGTGATGGGAACAGTGGAGGATCTGAGCGCCATGAGCATACCTCATCTGATGACAGCACTAAGGACTGGGAGAGCCCTGTAGTTTTGGGTTCTGCTCCTAGGCCACTCAGGTCTGCCGAACTGGTGCTGCTGGGACTGAAGTCATCATTGAAGGTAAAATTCTGTAAAAGTAGATGAAGCTCAGTGTTAAATGAGCACAGCGAGGGAACCAGAGGTAGGTGTATTTGCAAGTTCTAAAAAGCCTCTCTTTAAGTAATCTTAGGAGAAAATCATATTTGGTTTGGTGATGACCTTCAAGTGGCAGTGGTTGAGAGCACTGTGCCTTTTGCAATTGATAGGGAATTCTGGGTGCTTTCTCCATCAGATAGGAGGATAGGTGTTTTGGAGAAATGATTCTTTAATCTCTCTTCAAGGATACGGCATTCATTATCCTCTGCAACTGCTCAGAGGAGTAATATTAATAAGCCTATCTTCTTTGACCCTAATTGTGATGAGTAACAGTGCAAGTAAAAATACAAGATGGTGTGGAGAGCCTGAGTTATTAGGAACAGATGGCCATCCATATTAGAAAGGTAGCTTGAGCACCCCCTGGGAAGGATCGCTTGCTGTTGGCCGTGATAAATACTGTGAGAAATGGCAGATCCTCCCCTGGATATAACCTTCAAGACGATGAGTTCTGGGGGAGGTCACAGACTCAGTGTAAATACATGAGTAGTTACATGCTCAAACACAACTCTCACACAGCATCGACAGAGCACCAAAGAGGCTACAGAACAGGTACACTTTCCAAATAATCACCTGGGCGGGGGGAGCTGGGCAAGGGGTGGGGGGAGGGGTGTGAACAAAAGTTCCTCAGATCTTCATTAAAACGTTCAGTGGATATTAAAGTCAAATACGTTCACAATGACCACATAGCTGCATTCGTGAAAATGTCTTACACCAAATCTGGAGTCTCTCCGTGGCAAGATAATAGTAGAGTTATTCCAACTACATTTAGATTTCTCAGATCCAGTACTAAAAATGTTACAAGATCAGAGTGATCTACTGCTGCCCAGACTTTCTTGCTACTAATTCTAGAATGACTGGCTTCCTAGGAACTCGAAGCCCTTGGCCAACACCATCTTGTTTCATATTCCACTTCCATAGGGATTGGACTGTTAGGTTTCCATTAGGTTCCCTTGCCACTGGGTTCAGTCGGTTGTCAAAAATGAATACCATGCCAGAGGCTGGAGAAATCAGTTCCAAACAAACCCCAAGGTCTGCTAAAACTTCAGACATGGAAACGAAATCCAAGAACGTGGAGAGCTAGGCTAGTAGAACACTTAAGCAGGAGAGCATTTAACACAACACATTACTATTTGATATTGTCAACAGAGACACAGCCCCAAACCCTGTCAAAACCCTGTGAGCTGTTGACCTCAAGAAAAGAGTTAAATTCAAGTAACATTAATCACACATTTCTGTTTGAGAAAGAAAAGCAAACACAGATAAAAGGAGACCAAACAACATGTGAAAGTTAGCCACCGTATGTGCTTCAATAAAATGTTAGGTAAGGTTTGCAGCGTCATGCTGGAAATAACCATTGTGCATTTGAAAACAAACAACATCCATGCCTTGTATTTTCTAATTCTGCTAAAGTTAAGAACTTTGGTGATGAGATTATAAGTTTTTCAACATGGAAGTTTGATTTAAAAGAAGATACAAGCAAGGGGGCTATGGCAGCATTGGTTTGTTTTAAAGAGTTTCATTTAGATATATTGAACACGTATTCAGTCCCAAATTTATTTGTTTTCCAGTAAATCTCGAAGAACGCGGTAAAAATAGTCTTGTAATGTAATTTAAAGTGGCATACTTCGTAAACAGATCTATCATACTGGTCCATGACTCAAATGCATCTTTCCCAGCATGGCTTAACTGTCAAACTGAGATTAAACAGCAGTATGTGAAAAGACAGGCAAATCAAAGATTAACGTACAATCTAGAATGGAACAGAATTAAAGAAGGTGATGGTTAACGGAGGCTTTCTTTCTCCCCACACAGGAAATACCATGCATGGTTTATTGCAGTGTTATCACATTGGTTTCTCAGGTCCAGAGTAAACACACAAGTTGAGAATGCTTTCCAAAGACTGAAGAGGAGGAAGGATTTGGGGTTTTCTTGTTTGCTTTTTAAATCCATGTGTTGTCTACCTTGGACCCCTTTTTATCTGAAATTAGAGTTTCAGGAGAAGGCTGAAGGGGACTTGTAGGTGAAGGCAGGTTTCTGAAGGAATAGGATCCTTTTCGGCTTTCGTTAAACCACGAGAAAGGCATGCATGGTGAGCGGGTGGTGACCTGCGCTGTGGGGGATGGCTTCGGTTTCCAGTGTTCCAGCCTGCCTCTGAAGATCCTGTATTATGAGACAAATGGGCACGTTAGACAAAGAAAGGGCAGATCTGACACTTGTTTAACTGAATTCTGAAGGGACTCTGAATCAAGTTCGAAGTAAGGGTTTGAAATATTGTTCTACACAACAGAGGAAAAAATTTGCATTTTTTACTAGGACATTAAGCTTAGTAGCTACCTTGTTTGAACGGAAATGGATTCTACAACAATGGTCAACATTTCCTCACCCCCACCACCTTTTTTTTTTTTTTAAGTTGCACAGAGCCCCATGTGGGGCTCAAACTCACGAACTGTGAGATCATGACCTGAACTGAAACCAAGAGACAGATGCTTAACCAACAAAGCCACCCGCGTGCCCCGCGGTCAACATTTTCATAGTGCTTTGCCATAGTGAATTCTTAGGAAATTTGCCTGATAAATGGATGTGGGTGAATTAAAGTCAGGGTGGGGCACCATCTTTCTAGAACTGCTATGAGGTTAACCATTGCAGCTGTCCCCTTATTTGGGTGACACAGCAGCGCCTTACCATTAGTGCCATTAGCTCTTAGCCAGCATTCTTTCCTGGCCTCCTCTGAACTCATGCTGCCAAGAGTATGAGACTTTGGAAAATGATGTATTTAAATACTTTGGAAATGTCAGGGCTTATGATGCTTGAAGCAGAACACATCCCTTATTGCTTTTTCATCATAATCTGAGTGCCTTTTTCTAGGAGGAGACCAGGCCACAAGTCTTAATACCCTACTTGGAGGTCCAGGGTCTACCACCACCTCTCGAGTACATGGCCTTGGTCTTCTCTTAGCCTCTATTTCCTCCTGTGTAAAACGTGGGTATTTTATGTATCTCCTATGTAGTTGTTAAGAATTACATGAGATAGTATGCGTGAAAGTGCTTGGGAATCTGTGAAAGTATGAAGGTCTATGGTTATTGTTTAACACTGAAAGGATTCAAAGTCATTTGAGAAACACAGTTTGAAGACTGATATTCTTATCAGTGCAAGTACTTGCATATTTACATTTATCTTTTGGTTAGAGAAAAATAATTACCAAGAGCTGAGGCAGGAATGGACAGCAGTTAATGTGCATCTTAGAAGAGGTCAACCCTCAATATGTCCCAATGGTATTTGCTACAATGTTTATTATATGTTAGCTGTTGATGTCATGCCAACAAGGAGATTCCTTTTCAGTTAAAAGTGCCTCCACACCACAGCCAGACAACTCAGGACCCACAGGCTTCTCAACTCTCATTTCAAGTTTACATAACTAGTAGAACACTCCTAACAGTCCCTGTTTATTTCCAAAGACTACTCTGAGAATCAAATGGGACAATAAATGTAAAAGCATCTTGTTAACAGCAAAGCAATATACAAATATAAAAGAATTACAAAAATAACGATTAAAGAGAATGGAGACATCAGTGAAATTTTGGTAGAATATTGAGATCGTAGTTTGGGTGAGTAAAATAGTTGGTCATTTAAAGATTCCAGAATACCTGATGATTATGATGGTGAGTTCCTTAAAAAACAAACAGACAAACAATAAAAGGGACTGTAAGGATAAGACAGAAAGCCCAATGAGAGATGTTGGTCAACCTTCAATTTCATCCTAAAGTCTAAATTAAAAAAAATCCTGTATCCTTAATTTTACTTACTTACTATTAAAAGATGGGGCAGAGGGGGTACAATAATTGAACTTGAGACATCATACTAGCAGAGGCAGACTGGTATTCTGCAAGAAGCACTTTTTATTCCTGGGTCATGGACCAGTGCAGTGTTTCCCAAACAAGTCTGGTAAGAATCATCTAGGGCAGATGCTCAAATACAGATTCATAGGCACCTAGAATTCCTGAATTTGAATGTGGGACAGAGGAAGGGAGGAGTTTGCCTGGAATCTATATTTTAACACATGTCTGAGCTGACATTTAAAGTTTTTAATAATATCTACATTTATTTATATTATCCTGGATGCAAGGATGAGGCTTCTGGGGCAGAACAAGTTACCATTTACTTACAGAAAATGATTGCACTGGTTCCCCATGCCCTAATTTCTTCTTTCTAGAGGGACACAATGAAAACCAGTTGTCATCCCATACTTGGTCCACACTGTAGGTAAGGAATCTAAACAATGCCAATCTGGGTGATTATATAGGAGAGGGACATAGTGCTGTTCTTACCTCCCCTCTGGCAGAGGGAGAGAAATCTTATCTCTTTAGCGTAAACAAATTCAACTAGGGAAGGATCTTGGGTCCTTACCCTTCAGAAAGTAATATATTGTCTTGGGGGGAGATAAGACCAACAGCTCAGGCTGAACAACCCTGGGAATGTCTCCATCAAGCTGGGTCTCATCCTCTCTCCCCATCCTACTCCTTGAAACTTTACCTCTGGGGAGGTAAATCTGTGCAGTTCTCACTATCTATCCAGTCATAATTTAGCTTTTGAGGCTTGACTTTGAAGCTCAGGTCCCAGAGTCCAGTAAAAATGTTCAGAAGCCTCTAACTGTGCAGAAACACAAAAATATTTTTTCTGCAGTTCCACATTCTTATAACTGGACATGTTTGAGATAAACTGGACCTAAAGATTATTTCCCCCTTTGGTTACAAACTTCTGGATCAATTAATCAAAGTATCATGGAAGCTTTTTTTTTTTTTTTTTTAAGAGCCCCACCCATAATTCAAAAAGGCACAGTAGGGTTTAAATATATGGATATTGTTTTAAAGTTTATAAACAGGTTATAATTAATGACAGCATGGCTATCTTGTCCTACTCCCAGTGAACTGCCTTTGAAACAATGCTTTTGGGACAGCCACCACCATCGCCATTTTTCTTTTTAATAGGCGGGAAATAAGAATATTTTTGCCTACCTGCTGTCATTCGAATGCCTTATTTGAAAAGGACTTTCAGTTCAACATCTATTCTGACCATACAACATTTTAAACAAAATTCCAAGACCACATCTAATTAAACTTTTTCATAAAAGCCTCAATTCCAGGAAAATATTCAAGACTAATAATCCCATGACAAATTGTACGTGCAGCACTGAAGACCGATCCAGAGGCCATAGTGAGTGTGATGAATGACATCATGGATGCTCAGATTCCAGTGACACTCAGAGGCTTTCTTCTCCAGCTTTCTATGCAAGATGATGGAAGAAATGGAGGAGCAGTCACGTAGAAAGCAAAGAAAGCCTACTTCTAAGGAAACAACCATGGTCCTCAAAGCTGCAAACCACCAGGTCCTGGCCTCCTTTGAAGAGGATTTTCCAGACTGACTGTGCCCCTGCTGACGCTGTATCCTGTACCCCTCATTTCTTTGTGTAGCCACGACTCTAAAACCCCATGAACTGATATAATCTCTGTGTGTTTCCTAGTATACCGAATGGTTAGTATGCTTCCATTTGCTTGGACCCAAAGTATATTCACTTAAAAAAGCAAACTCTCCATTACTTTATAATTACAGATCCATCAGCTTACCAGACATATTTTCTAAAATAAATACCAATGTCCCTCTGGACAATATGAATTCTTGGGCCTACAAAAGGAGCAGAGAGAGTTTGGAAATAGTCATGCCTTACTGACCACTCAGAGTCTGTTTCACTTTGTGGAGAAATCTGTCAAGAATAACATAAAATTCTTCCCTTCTTTCTCCTTCCTTCCCTTTCTTCCCTCCCTCGCTCCCTCTATTGACTTTTTTGACTCTGAGAGCTGGTTATGGTGTAAGGTGCATAAGCTTCATATAGATCCTTAATAATCCTCTTGAAAAATCAAGATTGGTAGAAATGAATGTTTACTGGATCTGAAAATAGTTTTCAGAGGGTCAAAATAGGTATGTGTTCTGTAATTCATCTTCTTTTTTAACTTGTACACTAAAGTCTCACTATCATTTTTGGTAAAAATGCAATTACAAGTCACGGATGTAACCCCGATTGTTTTACTGTTAGTAACTGAGAAAAAGAATGGCTTCAAATTAAATCTCTGTAATATTAAATTGCCAAGGGTGTGTGTGTGTGATGTGTGTGAGGTGGAGGGAGTAATTGTTTCCCGGCATTTAAGTGGTTTATAGCTCACAACTCTAGAGAGCAGCTAACCCAATTCCATACATCTTGAAACCAGTTCATCCTGGGGTCAGCACCCCAAAGTTAAGTTGCCCAGGTAAACATTCCTTAGTAATTCTTTTTTTTTTTTTTGGTTTGTCTTATATTAAATACAAGGTGTGTGAAGTTATTCGGAATAGAACTGAATGTCATCAAGATAAATTAGGAGTTCAGGAACTGGCAGAACATAAAAAGTATAAGCATAATATAGACTTTAAGCAGGTAGTTATGGAGGTTAATTAGAGAAAGTTAGGGGCAATCAGAGGAAGGGTTGCAGACTTCCATTTACTCAAATCAGATCAAGTAATTCTGTAAAGTTCTAACATCCACCAAGGAGACTGAAGTTTTAAAGCCAGCTCCTTCTGAAGGGCACTTGGAGACCCTGACAGTTAACAGCTATGACAAGCAGGTGTCCATGTGCAGCTTAGGCCAACCACCCTAGACATATCCTGCTTCCAGACCCTGAGTTACGGTCTAAACCTCTAATCCATAACCGATAGCCCATATGACATGGTAACTGTTTAACCTTAACTTGTGACAGGGTTTCTGGACATGCTAACCACAGAATATGGTAACTTGGCACAGCAAATATTTTAAGGTAAAGGAATCTGACAAATGGTAGGTACTCTGACCTCCCCCACTGCTCCCGAAGCAGGTCATAAGACCCTTACATGAGAGGTGCCCTCCCTATATACCTGGAGGAAAGGAACATCTTTATCTCTGTAGATGGAGGGACACTTAGAGAAATCTGAAGGAATGAACGAATAGGCCTTGCTAAGCTCCCCACTGTTTACTACTGTTAGTTCATACCCTTATGTTCTTTCATATTTTCCAAGACTTTTCAGTCTTCAACTAATCTAGCATTAAAATGCTCAGGCTTAACTGCTTCTCTGAGTCTTCATTTCCTTATAAAGTTTCCTGCATCACACAAAACTTACATTAAATAAATCTGTATGCTTTTCTCTTGCTAATCTATCTTCTGTCAATTTCATTTACAGGACTCCAACCAAAGAACCCAAGAGGGTACAAGGAAAAAAGGTTATTTTTTTTTCCTCCTCTACATTCATATGAGATGGAGAAACTGTTCCTTTAATGAGTTCCCTCCATAATGGGAAGGTTTTTTTTTTTAATTTTTTAAAAATGTTTATTTATTTTTGAGAGAGAGAGGATGAGAGAGAAACAGAGACAGAGAGAGAGAGAGAGGCAGAGACAGACACACAGAATTCGAAGCAGGGTCCAGACTCTGAGCTGTCAACACAGAGCCCGACACGGGGCTTGAACCCACAAACCGTGAGATCATGACCTGAGCGGAAGTTGAACGCTTAACCGACTGAGCCACCCATGCGCCCTGGGAAGATTTAAAATGAAACATCAAGAAGATTATGTAAAATAAAATTGATATTATCAAAATAAAAATGTTAGGTTTAGGAATAATAAATATATTGCTGAGGATTTAAGAAAATTTGTATTATTAGAAATCTGAGAGAGAAGTTTGTCTGTTGATTCTATCTTAATATGATTAATTGTTTAAGATGTAAAATAATCAAATTGATAAGAGCACTGGATGTTTACAGTCACTATGTTACCATTTTAATCTACTAGATTTTTGAGTTTTTTCAAGTGGAAAAGCGTTGACATGTTAGGAATGTAAAAGTTTGTCAAGTTTCAAGCGCTGGCAAGTACTTAAAAAGAAAACTGAATAAATTACATTTATAAACGCAGTTTTCTAAAATCAGGACAGGCAATTATGGGGGGAACAAGTCTGTGCTACTGAGTCTAAGCTAACATTATTCAGAGGTCTCCATAAAAGTGACTGCTTTTATTTTTTTACAAAATTTTACTAGGTGTATAAATAAAACAAAAAGATTTGTACGTTGAACTGAAACTGAAAAAAAAGTAAGTTGTAAAAACTGGAGACTTTAATAAGTTACTTTTAATTTATAACTCAAATAATCCCCTTTTTAAGAATGAAGCAACCTCTGGTCATGAAAAATATCAAGTGAAGGAGAGAATCTGTCAAAATTAAGCACTCTGTAGGAGCTTTACTGAGTTTTCATCACCATTGTTCATGATTTAAATATTTGCTTTAAAACGTGCTGGGCTTGGGGCGCCTGGGTGGCTCAGTCAGTTACACGTACGATTTTGGCTCAGGTCATGATCTCATGGGTCACCAGTTTGAGCTCCACATTGGGCTCTGTGCAGACAGCTCAGAGCCTAGAGCCTGTTTTGGATTCTGTATCTCCCTCTCTCTGCCCCTCCCCTGCTATCTATCTCCCTCTCTCTCTCTCTCTCTCTCAGAAATAATGAATAAACTTTAAAAATAAATTAAATAAAATTACTTAAAAAAAAACCAACAACCTGCCAGGCTCAAATTATTTTGCTATTTTCTAACGGCCATTCTCTTCTGGCCACTTACAATAGCATTTTTGTTTCCTATTTTTTAAAATAATTTTTGAAAAATGTTTATTTATTTACTTTAAGACAGAGAAAGCAGGTATGTGAGCAGGGGAGGGGCAGAAAGGCACAGAGAAAAATCCCAAGGAGCTCTGCGCTGATAGCCCCAGTGAGGGGCTCGATCTCATGAACTGTGAGGTCCTGACCTGAGCCGAAATCGCAAGTTGGACACCTAACTCACCAAGCTACGCAGGTGCACCTTTTAAAAGCATACTTCTAACATATTTTTTTCAGAGAAATGTTGGCTCTTCTGTGCGGTGTCTCTGTTAGGCAGAGGCGAGGTGCCGTTCTCTTCAGGCACATCTGCTCGTCTTGCTCATCAACACTTCTGAAAGGGACTGTTTCCACTCCAGCTCAAGAGCAGAGGCTGTGTGCCCTTGCTCAGCAACAGGGCAGAGCTGCCCTCCAGGCACATGTCACTAGAATGTTCTCAAACTCACTGTAATGCCTTGATCTACCTAAAGGTTCCTTGAGAGAAATATCTGTGAAGGGTTGTCTGAACTATAATCCCCAGTCCACTCATTCTTCAAGATATCACTAAAGTCAACAATGGATGAACCAGATGGCCAGCAAAATAGATACAGAGAATACTTGGTTTTACATTCCTCTGATCAGAATGGTTTTAAATAATAATACTAGTAATGATAACTGTTGACATTTATTAAGGACCTAAAACGTGCTTAAATGTGACTCTCAATCCTCCTGATGACCTGAAGAAGTATGAATATTTCCATCTTACAGATGAGGAAACGGACAGACAGGTTAAGGAACTTGCCCAAGACGTTAAGTGGCAGCTATGACTGAATCCAGGCTCTTTACTCTGACATCATGCTCTTTGCTTTTACTGAAATCCACTGTTATACTTATTATGCAGTTGTTGTTGAAGATTTTATATTTTAAGTACCAACCTTACTTTTTGCCTTACCTTTTTTCCCCCTATCCAATTTGCCTTTAAAATAAATTATGTTATTGTATCTTTTGTACCTCTGTATATAAACAAATTATATGTGGAACACAGAGGAACAGGTATAGATTTAAAAAAGAATAGACAAGAAGGAATACACATATTGTGATGAGTGCTGAGTAATGTATAGAACTGGAGTTGAATCATTACACTGTACCTAAAACTAATATGATACTGTATGTTGATTATACTTCAATTAAAAAAAATGAGGGGCGCCTGGGTGGCGCAGTCGGTTAAGCATCCGACTTCAGCCAGGTCACGATCTCGCGGTCCGTGAGTTCGAGCCCCGCGTCGGGCTCTGGGCTGATGGCTCAGAGCCTGGAGCCTGTTTCCGATTCTGTGTCTCCCTCTCTCTCTGCCCCTCCCCCGTTCATGCTCTGTCTCTCTCTGTCCCAAAAATAAAAATAAAACGTTGAAAAAAAAATTAAAAAAAAAAATGAAAGAAGAATAAACAAACATGAAAACATGCTAATTTATAGATCAATGAAATGACAAGTTAGAACTCCAAAAGAAGATGTTTTACATAGAATCATACAGATCGACACTATCCAACAGAAATATGAAGTACATATATAAATCAAACTTTTCTGGGAGTCATATAAGAAAAAGGTACAATTAATTTTATTTTATTTAACCCAAAATATTCAAAATATTATTATTTCAATATGTAATTGGTATTATAACATTTTAATAAGATATTTCACTTTTTTTTTCATCCTAAGTCTTTGAAATCCTGCATGCATTTTCTCCTACAATACATTTCAGTATAGACTAGCTACATTTCTAGTGCTCAAAAGCCACATCTGACTGGAGGCTAGCATATTGGACAGCATAGACAGAGATGGATGGGGATCAGAGACTATGGAGTTTGAATCCGCCTAATTATTTTTTGGTGGGAAATGAAGCTCCAAGAAATTCAGAGCCTTGCAAAGCAAGGATGAATGCTTGGATTCCGGCACCGTGATTTCCCACAGTTCATACTTTTAAGATGACTGCAAATTCACTTCCACAAAGGAGTGCCATCTCCCTCCCTTGTCATTTCCCCACATGTCTAGCCTTGTTCTAAGATACACGTAATTGCTCACAGGGCTTCCCATCGTCCCATTCAGCAACTCAACTGGGAGCTTCTTCCACAGAGCTCCAAAGCAGGCACCTCCACTGACATCAGTGGCTACTTAACACTAGAATTAGGATAGTATTTTATTTTACTCTTTGGTCTGAACAAGCTCTGACAACTACATGCTTCCTGCTTTTGTTATCTGCTATGCTGCCTATTTAAATCCACATTCACTGAGGACATATTGGAAAAGGATAGAACCAAGCCATATTTTTGGAAGGGCTTATTTATTATTATAATTACTTAACCTTATCTATTTGTTTCATGTTGCTCATGTATTTGAGTCATTATGCCTCCACAAGGAATACAATAAAGTAAACTCTTAACTCCTGAAGAAGGAAAAAACTAAGACCAAGACGGAACTTAGCAAACAGTCTTGCCTCTTTAGAGTCCGACAGCCTCAGGCTATAACTGATTGAATGACCTCATCAGATTTTTACAGCCTAGTAATGAAAAGCCTAAGAGATAAGATTACAAACTCAATCCATGAATCATTCCCTCATTTTTCTGAGAATGCTGCATGGAGGTGATGAGTTTATCCCAGTCCTCCATAGCTGGAAGGGGACCCTGCAGCTCATGGTGCTTATCAGCCACCTACCTGCAGGGGCCCCATGAAACCAAATCAATGCATTAAGCTCCTACAGGGCAGTAACTCTGCTTCCTGCCATATGTTTTAAAAGGTTCTGGGCCCATCATCAATCTCTATAGGAGAACACAGACTGTCATTAGATTTGATTAGCGTTAACCAATTACTGTGACAGCTCAAAAAGTCATTTTTGTGACACAGAAAAAGTCCCTCTTCTTCCCTTGTTCTTTCAGGATTTCAACTCTATGAATTCCTGTCAGTCTTGTCAAAACTTTGCTATAATTACAGATAATTGTACATTTATGATTCTAACTGAAAACGATTTTGTAGCATTGGTATGTGTGTAAATACTGGTGACCACTGAAGCAGAAGGACTCCAGAGTTAATATTTTAAAAACAGAGCTGGCTGGCTGCTGGTGCAAACGCTGGCATTAGCTGTAGGGATAGCCCACCCTTGACTCCCTGCGGTTTGCCTAGAGAAAGGGGAGCACTCACCAACAGAATCAAGATTTGCTTGCTGTTCACTCTGTACAAGGGGGTGATACCCGCTGGCCACTGTGATGAAATTGAGTCAAACCTTCTCCCCACTACTGGATGCCTCACTTACATCCCTTTTAGGGTGGAGCCTGAAGGTGACAGGTAGTGACTGTCTCAGAAGTCCAGGGACCAAAAGGACTGCAGTGTTACCAGAGAGGTGTCCCAGCTTCTTTCCCGTTGTGTATCTTGGCATCTCTCTCTCCCTGAAATAGTTGCATTATTTATTGCCTTTTTTTTAAATCCTGAGTATATTTATAGTTTTCTAAACTTAATTTTAAGGCACATAGTAGACTATTTTATATTTGTTACTCTGAAACCACATGAAGTTAAATTGCTTTTGTGTTGTATCATTGACTTATTTTTCCTGAGACTGGGGTCCTCAATGTAAACAGAGCTTTTTATCCTTTCTCCAGTGCACAACGTTAAAAACAAACAAACAAACAAAACAACAATGGACTAACACAATTAATTTGGGAATTATCTCTTCTCATCCCCCACCCTACTGTCCCAGAATCCCAGGAAGAAGGTACAATTTCTCACCAAGTTGTATGCCAGGAAAAAGAAAAAAAAAAAAAAAAAGAAAGAGTGGAGGACAACCTATAAAACAGGAAAGTGGTCCTCAAGTGATTTTACGACTTTTTATTGTTAGCATTCTGTTTCCTACTTAGTCTACACTAATGAGATGATCCCCAAATTTCATAAAGAAATTTACACATCATTAGATACATAAATAACTGGAGGTGAGGCATTGTGTTGGAAAGACATCTCGACAGGAAGCACAAGTCCTGTTGCATTAATTGCCCACTGCATAATTGTGGGCAAATCAATTAAATGCTATGAAGGTGAAATTCTTAATACAGTATGGTATTATTTATTATCTGCCCTCCCAATCTTTTTATAAGGACCAAATAAAGTGATAAATGTAAAACTGCTTTGTAACTTGCAAATAATAATTATAGAAAACTGTTATCTTTATTATTAGCTTTAAATACCTATGTGCCAGGTACCATTTAATTTATTTTTTAATTTTTTTAATGTTTATTTTTGAGAGAGACAGACAGAGTGTGAGTGGGAGAGGGGCAGAGAGAGAGGGAGACACAGAATCCAAAGCAGGCTCCAGGCTCCGAGCCGCCAGCACAGAGCCCGACACGGGGCTTGAACCCACGAACTGTGAGATCATGACCTGAGCCGAAGTTGGATGCTCAACCTACTGTGCCACCCAGGTGCCCCCCCACTTTTTTTTAATGTTTATTTTTGAGAGAGACAGAGTGCAAGTAGGAGAGGGGTGGAGAGAGTTTAAATTTTTTTTTTGAATTTTTTTAATGTTTATTTATTTTTGAGAAAGGGAGAGACAGAGCACAAGCAGGGGAGGGGCAGAGAGAGAGGGAGACAGTATCGGAAGCAGGCTCCAGGCTCTGAGCTGTCAACACAGAGCCCCATGCAGGGCTCGAACCCATGAACTGTGAGATCATGACCTGAACCGAAGTCGGGCTCTCAACCGACTGAGCCACCCAGGCGCCCCTTAAAATTTTTTTTAATGTTTATTTTTGAGAGAGACAGACAGTGCGAGCAGGAGGGGGACAGAGAGAGAGAGGCATTTTAAATGCTTTGTATGAAAACTCATTTAATCCTTACACTACAGTAATTAGGTAGCTACTGTTATTTACCCTTACTTCACATGAGGAAGTGGAGGCAAACGGGTTAAATAACTTGTCCAAGATTTTAAAGGTGGTAACTCAGAGAGCTCTTATCCAAACCCAGGCAGTCAAGCTCCATGCTTTATTGTCTCCTGATACAAATCTGAAGTTAAAAGTTGACAGCATGCAGTGTAAAGCTTACTGCTCTACAGGGAAGTCTTTATTGAACAATAAGCAGAGTTGGTAGGGCCTGAAAAAAAATCAACTAAACAGCTAAGTCCAGCAAGAGACGAGGGTCTTTCTTTCATGCATGGGGACAGAGCAGTCTTGAAAGCCAACAAGGTTCTTAAATGTAAAATTACCCTTTCAGACTTAACAAAAACAGGACGTTAGTACTGTGGGTAGCCAGGCAAAAAACCTGAAATGTGCCCAGTTGACATATCACATTGATGCTGTATTTAGATAAACATTTACTGAAACTGCACATGTGACTGTAATTCTGCAACTAAGCCAGTGGATATTCCCAAAGCCAGTGTAGGCTATAACTGGGGCAAGACAAAAACAAGCTGATTGCACAATTTCTCTTTCATCTCACTTCTTGGTAGATTGCCTCAGCTCATGGATACTGACCACTGATTTTGGTGAACAATGGGAGGGGGCCAGAAAGTGTAGATCACCCACCCATACCTGCTACCTGGAGAAAATCTATTGGCTTCTTTTTCTTTCCATTTCTTTCCCTTGTTGGAATTCCTTCGCAAAGGTGCCCTATAACGACAGCACAAAGTCAGAAAGGGGAAACTGACATTTTTCTCTTTTAGTCCTTCCTTCACAGAGGGTTTGTGTGTTACATCATGAAATGCTTACCCCAGATCCACAAACTTGCGCTTAATTTTTCCTCCTTGCACCACCAGTGAACTGGATGCCCTTAGTGATTTGGGATCTTTGGCACCATCTAGGATACACACACATGTGAACAAGACCAATTATTATTATTTTTTTAGGGTATGAGTCAAAAGTCAGTGCATCTCGGAATCTAAGGAGTTTACCCCAATTCCAAAGTATAAAAGAAAATAATGTATGCCTTGTTTTTTTTTTTTTTTTTTTTTTTTTTTTAAGCCAGAGGAAACACAGCTATGTTGAGGAACATTCAGTTAAGCCAGGAGAGGTCCTGCTGGACAGAAGCCCAACACTCATCACAAAGAGTTTTGGCTTCAGATATATTGGAATGAACAAAGTAAGCAAGAATAAACACTATCAAATAATTCTTTTTTTTAAGTTTATTTATTTTGAGAGAGAGAGAGAGAGCATGCAAGTGGGGGAGAGGCAGAAAGAAAGGGAGGGAGAGAATCCCAAGCAAGCCCTGTGCTGTCAGCACAGAGCCCAACATGGGGCTTGATCTCAGGAACCTCGAGATCATGACCTAAACTGAAATCAAGAGTCAGACGCTTAACCAACTGAGCCACCCAGGCACCCGTAATTCTTTACATTCAAAGAAGGGGACTGACATGACTTTCCTTTTGTTCCTTCTCTGGCTTCAACTCTGTTTCAAATGTCCAGGCTCTGGGGGCACTTGGGTGGCTCAGTTGGTTAAGTGTTGACTCTTGATTTCAGCTTAGGTCATGATCTCACAGTTCAGGAGATAGAGTCTCATGTTGGGCTCCATGCTGACAGTACAGAGCCTGCCTGGGATTCTCTCTCTCCCTCTGTCTCTATCCCACCCAACCTCATGCACAAGGGCGCACATGAGCCCTTTCTCTCTCTCTCTCTCAAAATAAATAAATAAATAAATACACTTAAAATTTTTTTTTTCAACGTTTATTTATTTTTGGGACAGAGAGAGACAGAGCATGAACGGGGGAGGGGCAGAGAGAGAGGGAGACACAGAATCAGAAACAGGCTCCAGGCTCTGAGCCATCAGCCCAGAGCCTGACGCGGGGCTCAAACTCACGGACCGTGAGATAGTGACCTGGCTGAAGTCGGACGCTCAACCGACTGCGCCACCCAGGCGCCCCAATAAATACACTTTAAAAAGAAATAATGCCTGGGCTCTGTGCTTCATACCTTTCCTGCCTTTGGGTTTCGGTGCCTTCTGACAGGAACCCAGACCACTTCCCCCATTTCTCCCAAGTCCAGTACAGAAAGTCAGGCCTGAGAGTCTGGGAGATTCAGGGAGAAAGTGAGAGTCAAAGCCTTCCTTTCTGGTCTCTCCCTTGCTAATGGCCTGTGGCCAGTTCTGGAACTGAGGAGGGCAGATCATGGGGGAGACTTTTTAAGCTGGGGCTCAGCTATAAAACATTTATATCTTTGAAAGGCTTCTCTTAGAAGCTGGGTTGGAGCACTTGGCTGGCCTCCTATGATGAGGAAGATGCCAAAATTTCCTCAGTGTTTGAAGCTGAATGATCTTTGCCTCTTTGAGTTATGCTGGCTCTCAAGGGCAGCAGCTGCTGGGGGATGGGAATACTCAAAATGACGCCAAAAACCAATCAGAGGAGAGGCTTTGAGAATGGCGTTCAATGTCAAATGTAAGAGCTAGATTCCATGGGTGGCATTTATTCCTCCTTAAACATAGTAGATAATTCATAAGGTTCTATCTGGAACTATTTAGCAAAGGATGTTGTTCAGTGTTAAGTTTTAGCACATCCAGTCATCTGAGATGACTAACAAAGGGTGTTTTAAATTTGATGCATATTGGTGTGTGAAACTACTCTTTCCTAATTGTCTGTTGGTGTCTGTCTCTATCTTTGTAAAATTAAAAATATTCCAGCAATTTTCTGGTATGGAGTATAGACAGAAAAGTGCTCCTACAGAAGTGTTTAATTAACCTTGCTAATTAATTTTGCTTATAGTTGTATTTCAGGAGAAATTTCTAAACACACACACAAAACATGAAGTGCACACACAGTTTTTATTTAGGAGTCTGCATTCAAAGCTCTTAAAGAAGCACAAGATGTTTACAAACTCTCAAGATTTTTAGCAATGAGCTCTTCATATTTTTAATGATCCTTAGATTACAATAATTCCTTGGAATGTACTTAATGGAACAGAAGAGTCAGAGATATGTCCACATCAAAATCCACTTCTTGTCTCAAATATTTATTATGAATATTTGCATCATCACCCAGGGTAACAGGATTAAAGAGCCACAGATGTGAGATATACACATAAAGAAACTCCAGGGTCATGGCACAAATACCTTCTGAGGTGATTTTGCTAATGGACATAGAATTTTTAAAAAGTAGGATTTCGATTTTTTTAATAGAAGCCAAAGGAAAAAAAAAAAGGTGCCAGATTCCTTCAGATCAATCCTAAGGCGACTCTTAATGGCTAGGACTGTGCAAAGTTTAAAAGGAGACTGCCTAATTATTTTCTGAATTAGAGGTAGCTGGGAGATGTTTTAACGAGTAGCGAGAGGACCAGATGAGACGATGTACATGGAAACACTCTGTAACCTATTAGTGTTGCAGTTATTTGGGCATCTTGGGACTAAAAGCCTGATTCTGCCCATTACAGAGCCTGCTGCTAGGCAACCTCATGTCATTATCTCACACATTTGCCAAACTGTGTTCCAAGGAACACTTAAATGAAGGCTTTCACAAGGCTGAAGAGGCAAGATTAAGTAATAATGCACTTCCCTGTTTTAAATCAATCAAATACATCTTTAATGCATATTAGGACTTCCAGTCTACATAAAAACCAACACTGGATTGGCTGGATTTCAGGAAAAGAAAAAAAAAAGCAATTTTGTTTTTGTTTATTGATTCAGGTTTACGTAACATTTCCATCAGGCTTTTTGAAATCTCTCCAATACTACCTTCAAGAGCAATCGGAAGTCTGAGCCAACAGGTTGGGCACGGCAGCTTTACACTTTGGCAATCTGGCCTTCATTCTTAAAGGTAGTAAATGATCTCCCCATGGCTACATGCTAAGGCCTTTCTTTCTTGTCTTGTGCTGCATTCTCCTTCCTCTCACTGCAGTCAGAGTCCTGACTCCCTCTTCCTCTCCTCTGGGGACTCCCAAAGCTGCTCCTCCAGACCAGCTTCTCTCCTGACCTTCTTTATTAAAAAAAAAAAAAAAAAAAAAAGAGTTCATTGTCTTCCTCCCATAATATTTCTGATTCCTTATTTTCTATTGATGACAGGGCCATATTTTCGGAGGCTAGAAACCCTGTGATCAGTTTTGTCCTCCTCACTTTCTTCCCCTGTGTCTGGGCAACTTAGACTTCAGGGGTTCTTGAATGGCCCTTTTCTGCCATTGTCTATTGTTCCTCTTTGGAGGTTATCCCTCCCAGGGTCTCCTGACTCATCTTGCCCACACCTAATGTCTTTTCCTTTTTATCCCTCTGTTCAAACATCTCTGGTTGCCTAGTAATATAGAGACGTATCTACAGCACATAAATCCTACAGCTAATGATTTAACCTTCCTGTTCAATTTAATTGCAATCATCTACACTGCATAAACAAACTGCTTCAGGCAGGCTGGGGCAGCCCCATTCCTTTCAAGCCATCTCCTGTGTGCCTGTCTCTGCTAATGCCACTGCCCTGCCTTATCTGCCTTCCTTTCCCATCCTTCCCCTCACCCCACCCAAATAGTTCAATGCTCACTCTAATTGTACATTCCTTGTCAGGTCTTATTTACCAATCTCAGCTAGATGTAACCTGGCCCCTCCTCTCACCAATGATAAAATTTATAATTTCTACATGTATAAGAGCCTAATGCATTATATCAATAATAAATGAATCCTGTAAAGATTTTGCAAAGCCAGGTTCTACTTGCCAGGACATTAATTCAGCCAACTTTTTTTTTAAGTTTATTTTATTTATTTTTTTGGGGGGGGAGGAGGGACGGATAGAGAGAGAGAATCCTAAGCAGGCTCTGCACTGTCAGTGTGGAGCCCCCGAACCATGGGATCATGACCTGAGCCAAAATCAAGAGTTGGACACCTCACATACTGAACCACCCAGGCACCCCAATTCAGCAAATATTTTTGAAGGCATGTTCTGTGTCAGGCAATATGCTAACAGGCCTATATACACTTTGAATAATAACCTCTGGAAATCACAAGTAGAAAACTGATAGTGCTTAATTTATTCTTTTTAACCTTATCTGAACAAAAGCCCATTGTTATGGAAGTTTAGAGACCAAAATGTTATTATTAGGCTACTCAAAGAATGAGCATGAGGAAAATATTTTCATGCTTTCTACTGTCATATAACTTGTTTTACAAATCTCTGCAAATAATCTTATACTTCCTCTTGCTTTAACTGAAGTGGGGATAGATGTTTATCATTTATCTAGTTACAAGGGGGACTCCCTATACCCTATTTTCCACTGAGGTCCCTCAAATACAACAAAGTGATGATTTGTGAATGTGGTGTTGACATAATTTAGAAAACATCCAACTTCAATTAGTTGTTCAATAATTCCAGCACATTGTTAGCCTTGAAACTGTAGTGAAATACAGCTGCAACTTAATTATTACCTTGCAGTCAATTAATAGACCAAACATAACGGCATATTACTTAAAAAAAAATCTAGCTAAATGGCAACCAGAGACTAAGATATTTTCAGAGTTTATACAGCAATGATGAGTAGAAGCACATAAAGGCCCAGACCAGGGGTCTAGCTTTTTCTGTAAAGGGCCAGATAACAAAAATTTTAGGTTTTGGGCTATACAGTATTTGTCACAAATGCTCAACTCTGCTTATTGTAGCATCAGAGTAGACAGTACATAGCCAAATGAGTATGGCTGTGTTCCAACAAGACTTTATTTATAAAAACAGGTAGGGACCAGATTTGGTTTGATAACCTGCGTTGGTTATCTGGAGAGGCATGCCGGTTAATTTATTCAAGAAACTTATGAAGCATCAATTATATGCCACACTCTTTGATGGGGGCCAAGAACACAAAGATGAAAAAGATGAATGAGAAAACTGGCTCATCCTTGACAACTAGGTTACTTATCATACACAAAGTGATAGAAGCACAGGTAACAGTGTGAAAATTTCTGTGGGATCAGAGAGAAGTGAATAATTCACTGTGCCCGGAAATGGGGAGAGTATACTAAGAGTCCACTAAAGGAGGTGAGATTTAATCTGGGTTTGAAGAAGAACACAATTTCCCAGGATTAGAGAGTTACGTAAGAATGTAGACCTGAGGTCTTGCCGAACCTCATTCTAGTTCTTTTTCTGATGAGCCAATGAGTTGTAAGAACCTCACATGTGAACACACACACACACACACACACATGGAGGGAAACTGGGTTAACCATACCTAACCTCTGTTGAGTTCAGCTCTAAATAGATTAGTCTTATATTGCAAGGGACTTAAGAATTTTACAGAATGTTATTCCTCAAATTGGATTTTGAGGACAAGAAAGGTAGATCCCACTCTGATAATCCACATTGTATCAGCCCCTGCAATGTTATAACATTTTAATGATACTGAGGTCCGTTTCTTGGGAAGTGGGGAGGGAGAGTCCTGGAGGGACACAAAAATGCTTAAGTAACAGTGGCGCTGCGGTGAAATAGGCCATTCATCAGTCAGCCTAGTCTAATGAGCATATTCCGTATACACATCCAGTTAACTTTACTCTCATTTTATGCTCACTGAGCAACTTTCTGATTTATGAACCTACCAAGCAGGGGAGAGAGAACAGAACATATGAATAATGTTGGTTATTATGTCAGCTGTACCTCCCAAAGTAAATCAGAAAATTAGTATTCTGGTCTAGAAATAAGTGTTTTCTAAGCTAGAACAGCAAGAATCAGTCACTCTGAACTTGATTAAATCTGAATGTGTTATTAAGTTTCTGGACTTAGAAAGCTGAAGACTAGACCTTTGACTTTCAAGGTACCAACTGGTAATAGGCTGAGAGTCAGCTGACTGATGGTCTCTTTGACATCTTTCCAGGTATAACAGAGCCTGAGAGGGGAAGGCAGGAGAGAATAGGGCCTTCCCAGTCACTGAAGGTGACGATTGTGGGGTGTCAGAGACAGGATCTGTCATAACACAAACTAATAATAAGATCGCTATCTCTCTATCTCTATCTCTATCTCTATCTCTATCTCTATCTCTATCTCATCTGCAAACTCCTTGAGGGAAAAGATGGAATCTTGTTAATTATTGTATATTCAGCCTTAGCACAATGCCTGACACAGAGTAGCTGCTCAATAACTATTTGTTTAATAAACACATAAATGAATGGATGAATGTCAATGAACACAGAAGGTTGGAAATTTTTTATCAGGGGAACAAAAAAATCTGACTCACCGCTTTTATCTGCTCATAGTATCTAACAGTGGTTATTGTACTAGTAACTGACTATTTATAAAATTACTACTTTATCAAAGTTCAATGAACTGCTTCTTCCTTGTTACGCAGAAGCACCTTCAGCCCAGGAAGGCTTCGGGGGAAGCCCAAGTACTTGGCCTCTGGAGAAGAAGCTACCCACCTCCCATCTTGTTTCCTGAGCTGAGAGCTTAATCCCAAAGAAGAGAGAGCAGCAGACCAGGGAGGCATTCGGGAAAGGATGGAATTCTCACATTTTAATCCTACATTACTGCTAGTGGACTGTGGAGCACAATCTAAATCCATGTTCTCCTCCTCCCATCTGAAAGGAAACATCTGCTGAGTTCAAAGAATCATAATAAGTTAGAAATAAAAGAGAGAAATAATCTAAATAATATTTAGCCACAAAAAAATTTAGGAGTCATATTTCATGTGTGAGTGATCCATACTCCCTGACTATAATGTAAGTTCTTACAGATAACCAGTGATGTCTGATAAACAGTAGACCAAAAGTATTAACCTATTGCTCCAAAATATATGCGTCTGCTGTTTTGTCTTCTTATGGTCTTCAATTACGGTCTATATGCAGTTTTCTAAAGAGATGGTATTGCCACAAGTGTGTATCTGTAAAAGTGCCATTATAATTCACAGTTTAAGTTAATTAGTAAGAGTTTTTGAAGTCTTTAATTCTTTTGAAAGTAGGCCAAAATCACCATGCAAGCCCTCCACCAACTTGAGAACTACCTTTGATGATGAATTAGCAGGATCGACCTATTTTTTTTTTTGCCTCTACTGGTATTTTTTTACTTTCTAAGTACTCCATTTTTTTACTCCAAAACTTCTAGAAGAGCTGTGCTTAGGACTAGTCTGTGGAAGATAATTCTAGCAATCGATAGGTTCAGGAAAGGAAACCAGGGAGGAAAATATCAGGAATAAAGCTCTGGTGCTTATCAAGAGTTATAACAGGTTGAGCTTCCCAAATCAAATGTATTTCTATGTTCATGATGTATTTTTAGAAAGATTACAATTTTTGATTTGGGAGAGACAGATGAGTATGCACTTTTCAAAAACGTGGTGATATACAATGACACCTGCAATGTATCCCACACCACGGCTGACATTGGTTGGTGGCATTCTTTAAAAGTTTTGGCAATCCGATGGGTATTTAATCTAAATGATCGTTTCTCTGATCATCTTTTTCTATAAGTCATGTGAATTTTCTCTTCAAGAAACTATTTCTTTTGCCTATTTTTGACCTTTCAAGAACTCTTTGAAGGTAACTGTGTATTAACGTCTATCAATTAACTTTCTATATGGGATCTTTTATTATGCATATTGACTACTGTAACCAAGCATATTTATAAGATAGTTGTGGAGTATAAAGAAAAACCAATTAAAAAACACCCATTTCATTTATTCCCCCCCACCACCTAGTTTATACTTATGAATTATGTCCTTCAGTTCCTGGACACTCCCCGCCAAGTAACTGACTTTGTCATTCCCACTTATAACCTCCACATTTTGTTAATATCTCTAAGTAATCCACTAATTTTTTTTAGCATTATAGAAATAAAATCATAGGTATTCTGTAATACCTATGGTATTAGGTCCTTTGCAATATAAGACCTTGCAATATAATACCTATGGTATTTGGTTTATCCTCTCAATGTCTTGTTCCAGAGATTCAGCCCTGGTATTATGTTTTGGTGTGGTTTATTCAAATTTTCCTTGCTGCACAGATTCATCATATGAATATACTATAGTTCATTTAACTTTTCTCACTAGTGATTATTCCAGTACTTACCAGTTTTCAGGTTTTCTCAGGTTTTGTTATCACACAGTAGGGCTGCTCTGAATACTCTTGTACATGATTCTTAGTAGGCAAGTGTAAGCTATATAAACCCTGGCTGGGTCATAGGGGATGCACATTTTCAACTTCACTAGGTAAATGCCAAATGGTTTCCAAAGAGCTTGCCTCAGATTACATTCCACCAGCACTATTTAGTCTCTGGTTGTTTCACATATTTTCCAGTATTTGGTAACATCAGACTTTTAATATTTATGGCAAACTGGTAGGTATAAAATGGTATCTCATCTGGTTTATTTCATACTTTCCTGATTACTAATACCATTGAACAACTTTCATACATATCTTGGCCTTTTGGTTTTCATTTTCTAAGAAATGCCTGTTCAGGACATTATATATTTTCTCTTGTGTTATTTCTTTCTTAGTGATTTATACAAGTTATTTATATAATCTAGATACTACTTCTACATTAGTTACACAGGGAGCAAATATCTTCTCCAATTCTGTGGTATTCTTTGTTATGTCTTTGAGAAATAGAAGTTCCTAATTTTACTATCATCTGATGTTATCAATCTTTTATATATGTTCCCCCCCCCCTTTGTATATTGTTTAAGAAATCTTTCCCTACCCTTAAGTCACAAAAATATTCCATACAGTTTTTTTAAAAGTTTTATAGTTTGGGGGCACCTGCATGGCTCAGTTGCCATGTGTCCGACGTCTTGATCTTGGCTCAGGTCACGATCTCATGGTTCGTGGGTTCGAACTCCATGCTGAGTGCTGCACTGACAGTGCAGATCCTGTTGGGATTCTTTGTCTCCCTCTGTCTCTGCCTCTCCCTGCTCTCTCTCTCTCAAAAATAAATCAACATTTTAAAAATCTCTTTAATAGTTTTAAAGTTTGCCATTTTCCACTTATTTTCCAGTTAAGTCTTAAATCCACCTTGAATGAATTTTTTTGCAAGGTATGAGATGAGGGGGTCTAATATAATTTTTAAAAATATGGATAACCAATTGTCCCAGAAAAACTCATTAAAAACTCTATTCTTTCTCCACTGATCCACCCTTTTTTATGCAGTTTTCATAAAATAACTTCATATATATCTGAAATGTGTATCTGTGTGTAATCTGCTTCTATGCTCTTTATTCTATTCTTGAATCTGTTTGTAAACCTCTGTACAAATAATACGCATAATTAATCCTGTGGCTTTTTAATAATTCCAGGTATCAGGTAAGCCAGATCTTCCACTTCATTCTTCTTCAAGAGTCTCAGGTATTCTGGCCTTTTTTCCTTTCTTATAAATTTAGGATCAGCTTATCACGTTCCACAAAATGTCTACTGTTCTAAATCTTTATATCAGTGTAGACAAAAATGACCTATCTTTCTGCCACTCAATTTTTTTTCAAAAGATAAAAAGTTTTAGAGTGGATAAATATATATCCACCATATATCCTCCAATTTCCATTTACTACACATTGCTTTATCAGATAGCCTCTAGTCATCCATTAATCCATTAGTTTTCAAATGCATTTCAAGGTAAGTTGAAGACACTTCAACCTTACACACATCAAGGTACTGATTTTATATATTTATTTTATATCTGGCCACTTAATCTTATAGATGTATATTCATATAATCTTTAAATAAAGATACTTTTGTTTTCTCTGTTGCAATTTTATTCTGATTATTTAATGTTCTGTTCTTCCTGCAACTAGAAAATTCTCAAAAACAGACTTGAAAATCGTGATGATGGTTGGCACTCATGTCTTATTCCTAACTTTTGTGCAAATGATTTAAGATTCACTCTTTAGTGACTGCTCACTGGTAAGCAACCAATCATATTCAGAAATGTTTTTCTAATGCCATTTTTACTGTAACAAGTTTTTACTGAAAATGTCTGACAAACGACATCAAATTCTTCTCAACTTCTATTAATGTTATAACACTTGTTGTATGATGATTTACATTGTTAGATCTTCTAATGTTTAAATATTCTTACATTTTCAGAATCAATGCTACCTGATTGTGGAAATATAATTAACTTGCACTCCTGTATTCAATTGATTAGCATCATATTTAAAATGAATCAACATGCATAAGATTTCCTTTTTCCACACAGTCTTTACTGGTTTTTAGGACTCCAGCTATTTAAATAAATGAAAAACATCCTACTTGGAATAACATAGCATAAAATAGAGCCTACGTATTTTTTTTTTTTATAGATTAAGTAGAATTCAGTTATAAAACCACCTGGGTCTGGTGACTTTCTAAATGGAAACTTTTGTGAAAACATATTTCATATTTCTGTGACTATTAGTTTATCCAAGTTTTCTTCTTAGACCAATTGGAGTAGACCAATTTTGTAGGAAACTCCATTTCCTCTAGATTTTTCTTTAAAAAAATTTTTTTTAATGTTTATTTATTTTTGAGAGAGAGACAGACAGAGCATGAGCGGGGGAGGGGCAGAGAGAGAGGGAGACACAGAATCCAAAACAGCTCCAGGCTCTGAGCTGTCAGCACAGAGCCCTACGTAGGGCTAGAACCTGCAAACCTTGAGATCATGACCTCAGCTGAAGTCAGGCACTGAACCAACTGAGCCACCCAGGTGCCCCTCTCTAGATTTTTAAATGTACTGAGTTTGCATACTACCTTTAAAAAATAATTTTTAAAATCTTTGTATCTCCTTTCTTTTTTCCAATGCTATTTTGTTTGTTTGTCTATATTTTTCTTAATGTGTCATTCCAAAGGACTATTCACCTTTAGCTGGAATAATTTACACTTGTACTATATTTTTGTGGGGACGGGGGGGTTAAGAATAGGCTTTTCATTTCAATAAAAATTAAATTCTGCTTATATCTTTTACCCTCTCCTTTCTTTTTCTGTTTTTTGGTTGCTCTGTTCCTATTATTTTGAATATTTATTTTATTTATTTTCAGTCTTTATTTTTAATAATAAAGGAGTTTAAAGCTATACATTTTTCTCTGAATACAATATACTCTGACTACCAATTCAACTTTCGAAAATGTACTCTACAGAAATAAAAGCATCAGTATACAAGAATATACGGGTGCTTGTTACAACTTTTTTACAGTGGTAAGCAAACAAGTAAATATACAAAAAGAAATCTTCCAGAATACAGCCTAAATGTCCATCAATATTAAAATGGTTGCCTCAGTTATATTATAGGCTCACTACAGAAAATTCTCTTGTCATTTGAATTTGTGTATGTTGCACTAGGCTGATGTTCTGAAAATACTATTATATGTAAAATAAAACTGCAGTCATGTGACTTGTATGATTCATTTTTGTGAACAAAAGCATACAAAACAAAATGCAAACATACCAAAAAGTGCTTTTTTTTATATCTACATACATAGACACACACACACACGCATATATATATATATATATATATACACATATATATATATACATAATATATACTTATGTGTATTTCTGATGTGAAAGATAATATGACCAAATTTACTTGGTTACTGTAAAGGGGCACATCAGACACAGTAGGAAAAGAATGAACTTATTCTTTATACATCTCTGCATCATGTAACTTGTTTAACGAGAATTCGTTACTTCTACTTCTATAAATTAAAACAACAAACGTCTATTGGCATGACTGAAATTTTGGTGTTAATTCTAGGAGGCTATTTTAAAATTTAATTGATTAATCTCCCTCCATTATAGCTTTCCTGTCATAATTTTTGCAATATAAATCACTACTGTGGAGATTTCTTCTAAATAAAAACCAATTAATGGCTTAAAACCTATAACTGCTTTCAGCTTCATATATATATGTACATATGTATATGTGTATGTATATATATTTTTATATATGTTATATACATATATATTTTTACATATATATTACATACACATATATTTTTTCCAGTGTATGTTAATGTTTATTGAAACTCCAGGCTGCTTTTCTACAAAATCTCTAGTAGGCTTCCTGAAGAATTTCCTTCAATAATAAACTTATGGAGAGCTGTAGAAGTAAAAACACTAACCAGGCAGGGAAAAAAAAAATTAAATAAATAAGTAAATAAATAAACAACTAGGAGAGCCATGTGCTCTTATCCCACAACAGCAATATTAATTATTAGCTGTAAGAAGACAAAGGGCTTATGACTATTAGAAAAAAAGCCATCCTTATACTGCAGAAATCAAGGTGTTAGTTAAGTCAGACAAAAGCAAAAACAACAAAAAAGTCAACAGTACCTTTCTCTTGTGATATTTGCTTGACTGTGGCTTGATGGTGGCAAGGAGATTCTTCTGTATCGTGATCAGATTTTGAAGGAGAGGAGAGTGAAGTGTCTCCCCACGTAGAGGAGGAAGGCTCCTGTTCTGGGTGCAGCGGTCCTCCTTGAAATTCAGTTATGTGGTCAGACGAGAAGGGCACACTGCCTGCCACTGGAGTGAGGGATGGAGCACCAGAATCTGATTCTGGAGAAGTTCTCAAACCCTTGGGCAGAAGTGATTTGGTAATATGCGTGTGGTTATAGAAACTGTTTGAAGGCTGTTGGTATAAGAGATTATAAAGGAGGTTATGCCGCTGAACATCAGCTCCATGTAATACTTACTTTGAAATCAGACCAAACTTTTTTAGTAAATTCCTTGAAAACCAATGTTTGTTGGTTTACAGATGAGACTGCATAGTTTACAACAATTCATCACATTACCATTGTGGCTAACACAGATCCTAAGACATACAGAAACAGTTACTTGTACATTATTTCCCACTAGGTGAAACCAACAGCTGAATATAAAAGCACCATCACGAATATGACAAAATGGGTAATGCCCTTGGGGTAGTTCATTGAATGAGTACAGACAGAATTTGAATTACAACAATATAACGAGTTGAGTAAGAATTTAGGAGACAAAGCAGTGAACTATTCCAGCTGTTTCCATCTAGGGCATAGAATCTGGTTGCAGAAAAATCATTACCTTCAATAAGCTGTAGGAACAAGGATACAGCTCAGCACTGCAAAGTCAGAAATTGGTCAAAGGTGCTCACCTTTCGTTCCAGACTGTCTTCCCCATCTGTTGAACTGACACTATCATAGAGTCGTGTCCTAGAGGGCCTCTGGCGTCTGTTCTTCACAGAGAGCTGGGCTCGGGTTTTCAGTGCTTTTGAATCCAGGCGCTCTGTTTCGGGGACTGCCTCATTCAAGTCTAAGAGAAGAATATTGCAAAATAACCAGTGAGGGGAACCTTTGGACAGGATTGACAAAGAGACCACAGATGCTGATAACAAAATCTCAAGGTAATCAGTAATACTAGGCAAAATATAGGTGACAACCATGCCGGCCTGATACCCTGCAGGTAAGAAATAAATCAGTGAGGTTTTGGAGAAATGTACAAAGCATAATGGAAGAAACAAACACCAAAGATGACCAAGGCAACCAAAAGATCTAACATCCAAAGAGCCAGCATGATCCTCTGTGGGCCAACTCACCACCTCTAATCTTGCTGCCTGGAGTCCAAGTCAGGACTCAAAGTTACCATCTTTTTAAATTTTAAAAAAAAATTTTAATGTTTATTTATTTTTGAAAGAGAGAGAGGACAGAGCATGAGCAGGGGAGGGGCAGTGAGGGAGCGAGACAGAATCCGAAACAGGCTGCCATCACAGAGCCCAACGCGGGGCCCGAACTCACAAACCGTGAGATCATGACCTTAGCCAAAGTACGACGCTCAACCGACTGAGCCACCCAGGTGCCCCTCAAAGCCACCATTATAAAGGGGAGGAGGAAATGTCACCCATCCATCAATCTATGTAGGCACTGGCTGAGGAAAAACTCTTCTCTGGTTGAATTTATCTGGAATGTTATTGCTCCTTAGAAATAATGTAGTTTGCTCATCCATCCTTTTTTATCTTTTTAGAGTGGCAGTCATTAAATGAAGTCATAATGTTCACAGAATTAATAATTAAGTGCTTCTGGATTTAAACTATTAAAAATAAAGCAAATAACTGAGTTGTAGAAAATTAATATGTACTGGAATTAATGGAATAACACAGTTTCTTACAGTAGCATTACCTGAGGCAATTCCTTTTCATAGTACTAGCATGAAGGTGTACTCTAAATATTATAAGACCAAAACAAGGAAGCATCTCAGGATATACCTCCCTTACATGTGGAATTTAGCATCTGGCATATGGTTCTAACAAATAATATTAAACCTATTTTTCCTAGGAGATACATCCTTTGAATGACAATATTTACAGAAGGTTCTGACTTTTCATTTCCTGTATTTGAAAGAAAAGTGAATATTCAGAAAAGTCAGATCATTCAGGTATATATAAAGGACAGCTAAATATTTTCTAATTAGTAGTCTATTGTTTACATGTCAATGAAGAAAAAATAATCTCCTTGATCACTTTAATTTCTTCCTTTCAATAGAATCTAAACTTGCAGCTGCTGATTAAGAGTTCATTAGTTGTGATAATTGGGAGATAATCAACCTTACAAGCTCTTGTTTACATATAAAACATGGAAACACCACCCAGATGAAAGCAACAATATAATTAGATATATCGGCGTACAAGCACGTTTCACAGTTTATCTACCTCATATTTGGACTGTACCTTCTATGACAACAAAGCACAGTCACACACACCAGCTCATGTGTTCTTCACAACAGCCCTACACAAAAGAGCAGCCGAGGATGTTTATTTTGTCCTCTCCTGTAGTTGAGAGACCTTGAGTAACTTGCCCTCTTCTGCGTGGCTAGTTGATGGATGAGCAGCCAAGATTTTTCTAGTTTTTTGACCCCCAGGCTACTACCCTGTGCCCTCCAAATTCAGCTAGTGTTGAACAAGCTACGAGAAAAAGATTTTATTTAATGTTCAGTGTTTTGGGGTTGTGAAATCACATAAAACATGACTAATCTAGGAAATTCATTTCTCCAATTGGCTACATATGAAATATTATTATTAATCTTCCACATATGTGTTAAGAAAGCATAAGAAGGAGGACATGTTGAAAGCTAAGGAAAAAAATTATTTCTCAGATGATTTATTTGGTTGGTTTAATAATAGCTTTAGTTACTTGGTGACAAGAAGACCCAAGGAGGAAGCTCATTCTAAATGTAAAATGGCTGTAAAATGGCTCCCTCTGCAATAGAATCCTGGCCCGGGAGCACCCAACATAGCACCCACCATCTAGGACTGCAGTAGCTGCCCCATCAGTAGGTACTGAACAAAGAAAGTAAGGGAACATGAAAGCTACTTAGCAGGGTTTAGAGTGTAGAGAATTTATTCTGGGGCTTCTGGCTCCTTTACTATTCAGCAATTTGCCTGGTACTGGTATCAGACAACTCCCAGATAGCAATCTGGAATATCTGCTTTAATGTCAGCTAGCACTGACTAGATGCAAACTATTGGAATTACATCTGTTAAAGATGAAGTTAGCTGGAAAAACCATGCCTTATGTCCATTATCCAAGTGGCCAACAAACACCTGCACCCAATTAATTTTTGAGGACCTGAAAACAAAGGTCTTGGGGTCACTTTATAACAGTGATTCATGAATTACAAATCAGCAATTTATATTTCATTCTAAGCACACATTTTTTTGAAGTAAAGAATCAGAAAAAATGGGATGGAATGGAGAACTTTCACTTCAACAGCTTTTATGCCAGCAGAAAGCTGGAGAGAAAGTGGTCGAGAGGAAGCAACTACAAAGACATCACTAACATCCCCCTTAAGAGTATTAGAAGAGGTATGTGGAATAGAAGGAAAATGTGTACAGGACTTATGTGGCTGGGTAACTAGAAGCTAGCTTTGGCTACCATGTCATATAAGAACCAGAATATTACAACTCAGAAGAAACTTAGGGATTCTAGCCCAGTCTTCTTTCCCAGATCAGAAATCCAGGTTCAAAGGTTACTAACTTGTTTACTAACTGCATCACACAATTAATCTGTGGAAGAGACTGGATAGAGCTCAGCCCTCGGAAGCCTCTCCTCCTTCTGGAAGGTCACTTTCCAGTCTGAAAGTAAACTTCACAAGTAATCTTTTGCCTTCGTCGAACTGTTTAGTCTTGCTTTATGTTCCAAACAAAAATACAAGTCAGGGGCTAACTCTGCAAATTTCCATAAGTATATAATATTGAAGGAAGAAAAAAAAACCTGAGGGATTTTATTTGGCTTTGTATATATCCAAGGAATAAAATTCTTACATCAAAAAATTAGCTGTCAGTTTTGCGGATGGTGCCGTGGCCAAAGAAATCCAACTGGTTCAACGTTTTCTAAGTTACACGCTCCTGAATGCAAGGGCTTAGGTGGCTGCATTCTCTCATGGTTTGTCACTCTCTGCAGAGACCTTAATCAATAACGTAACACTGCTTTTATAATCCCAAGACCCTGGGTCCTTCCTCTACCTCTTCTCTCTAATCTATCGAGTTCTGTCCATAAGAATCAGAGGAAAATTTCCTTTTCATCTCTCTTTTTCTCTCTATTCTTTTTTCAGATCCTCTAGTCTCTTAAAAAAAAAAAAGCCTATCTCTGACTCAAATGCAGCTAGAAATACAAAAAAAAGAGCAAACTCAAATGGATTAATAAATATAGACAAATACAGACAATATATGAAGAGGTTAACCATAAAGCGTGGGAAGGACTCCACCTCAATATACCTGCATTTTAAGACTAGTTTCAATATTGCTTCAAATTGGATCCTTTAAAAGGATTTAATGGATTTGATTATGATTTTAGCAGCTGTTATGAAAAATGTTCTGTGAAATTAGGATGTTATATATCATATTACACAGTGATTGGTTCCCTACAGTAATGCCATGAGTCATTCAGTTTTTTCACTAGATTGACGTTATTTTTGACGTAAATGGAATGCTGCCCACAGATCAGATATAGATGGCAAGGGAAGGAGGGGAACGGAGCAGCCTGATGATGGGGTCTGCTCTGCATTCTTACGTGCATTCTTCTCCTCAAAAAAAGAGCTACCTTTGACTATCACACATAACGCTATTATCGGCTACAATGCTGAACATCATGAAACACTTGGTGGCATTTTAAAACTTGAACAGTATATGCATATCACTCACAGTCACTCCAAGATCGTAAAAGATGGGCCCATGGGGCTTGGGGTTGATCCACACTGCATTCAGAGGTAGGCTTATGTGTCTCAGGTGCTGTGAAACAGTTACCATGAGAGTGATCTGGAGTTAGTCTTCTTTGAACAGAATCCAGAACCGTGGCTCTCTGGCACCGAATTGGGCAATTTCCCTAACCTCTCTGTCCCTCAGAATCCCAAAGTGCAAAATGGGCATGATAATAACATAACAATAATAATTGCGTTGTTATGAGAACTAAATGCATTAATAGATATGCCGGTGCTTGGAAAAGGGACTGCTACATAAACACTCAATAAATGTATTTTACTGGCGTGGAAAGGCTAGCAAGATACCCTTACATGACTAAAGCAAGTTGTAGAACAATATGTACATTCATATTAAGTACTTTAAACAGAACAACATAAAATAATTTTCCAATGGTAAATATATGCATATGATTTAACAGAAAAAGAACTGTTAAAATACACTTCATACTGATGATGGTGGTTACCTCCAAAGAAGGTGTTAGATTTGGAGAGCTTGGTCAATACATAATTTAATCTTATTTGTAAATGTTAAAATGTTTGGTATCATATGTATTTTTTGCATTTATATATTACTTACACATTTAAAATTAGTAAAAAAAACACATTCATTTTTTATAGACATCTTAATTCCATTCTAATTTTTTTTAAGTTTATTTGTTTATTTTGAGAGAGGGCAAGAGAACGTGAGTGGGCTAGGGGCAGAGAGAGGAGGCAGACAGAAGCCCAAGCAGGCTCCCTGTTGTCAACACAGAGCCCGATATGGGGCTCAAACTCATCAGTGGTGAAACCATGACCTGAGCCAAATTCAAGAGTTGGACACCTAACTTACTGAGTCACCCAGGTGCCCCATCTTCATTCCATTCTAATCTGAGAGCTCTAGTGTTTCAGGACTGAATATTCCCAGATGTTGTTATTAGCCCAGGAAACTTTGTCAAAATCTGGGCGATTATCAGCCTGCCCTATGTGAGAAGGCTGGTCTTTAACGACATCTGTGGAGACCGTTTGCCCGCATTGCTCCTTTACTAACTGCCAGATGATTTGGCCAGATGAAGGCCCTGTGGCTTAGCTTCCAGTTGCTACTTTGTTTTAGTATTGCACAGGGGAAGATGTATTGAATCGGATATGGTAATTTGAGACCAAGTTACAAGACCAACTTCATCTCTTATGACAGCACTTTACTTAAGAACCCACCCATGGCCAACTCTTACCCCGGACTCTATTAATTTAGTTGCTTTCCTTATAGTTGCCTAAAAGTTGATAAATTTTACACCCCAAGTACTATTTATGAAATTTTAGGAAGCTTATTTCTTCCAGTTTCAGAACAAGTAGTAGAAGATTAACGCTGTTTCTTAATCTATTAAGTAGGTCCGAGTTTACTGTTGTATCAACTGTACATTTCATTTGCTGATGTTTGAAAAATATTAAAGAATTACTTTTTTATACAGGTCATCTGTGTGACCTTTGAAACATAATAACTGAGTTATCTGTTTTAGTTTAATGCTTCTCCAGTGCAGTCTGATATCCAACTTTACCTTCTTCAGCTTATAGTTAACTTAGTTAGCTCCCTGTTCTCAAGAGGGCAGAGAAGTCTAAATTCTGTTGCCCCTGACTCCTTAGTAAGGTCACTAGACTGCCCATACAGATAGTGGCTATAATTCAGAAAAACAAAACAAAGCAAAAAAAAAAAAAAAAAAAAAAAAAAAAAAAAAGCACCACCACCAACTATGTGAGATAACCTAAATCCCATCAAATATCACCTGCAACTCTTATAAGAGTCATTGATTCCGAGACTATGAAAGGATCCAGAATTTATATTTAGGTAACAAGAAAAGGCATTAAATATCTTAGGATTCCTTTACTGTCAAACATCTTTAGAATCCAATAGAAAAGTACTAAAATTCAAAGAACTGTAAAATTTAATCCAATGGGCAAACTGGTTGGAACTGAGGCCTTCTGTGAGTAGAACCATGAGGTCATGTGCATTAAGTTGGGTCTAGGAAGGTGGGACATGTAAATGTCCTCTTCTTGAAATTATAGCATCTTTGACATAGCAACAATAAACAAGCTTCTGTGTTCTCACAGGGTGGCCAACAAAAATCTAACCAGTTTTCTCAGTCAAAAATCTCTGGATATAATTCGTAATCCCAAGCATGCTACATAGGCAACACCTCCCCCCAATTATATATCATGATATAATAGTTTCCTTGATTAGTATAAGAATTCAGATCTTATGCCTTTGGTAGGAAATAACCTCAATTACTTGAAATGACAGTTGTTGGCTTCCTTAATGGGAAAGTATCTTTCAACTACAGGAAGACTAATTGCGTACAGCATTAGAAGGTTTAAGAAAACTCAAAGGTTATGCTACTTGTAAGCATAATGTAACAGATGCATGAGAATTTAAGTACTTGCAAAGACTCTCAGTCACTAAGAACAGTAGTTAAAAAGGAAATCAAACGTAACAAATTTGTAAAGCAATTTAAAATGTTTATAGGTGTTTAATTAGATAAGTTTATAAACAGGAACTAAATATTATTCAAAGATCCCTTAGTGATTTGCAAACCAAATTTAAAAACTTCAGGAACTAGATTTTTGATAATGTAGCTTGAGTAAATCAAACATTAATTGTAAAACCAAAATAAATATCCAAGTGACTTTCTGGATGGTCATAAGGCCTTTACCGTCATCACAAAACTCACAGGCAATAGGGTTTTCCACGTACCTACGTTCTAATGTTTCTTAAGCTTCCTCATATGTCACATTTCCTGTAGGTTCTCAGACATAATTAGTGTACAGTACTGAGAGAGAAAATTATTTCATGTCCACTGGAATTCAGTCTTGACATCAGTGTCCTGCCTTAACAGAAAAAACCCTAAGGATTTTATAACTGCTGAAACAATACGGCTGGACGTTGTTCACAGCCATACACGCAAGATAATCTTCTGGTCCTAATTCCAGAAATCTCTGTTCATTGTTTCGTTTTAATTTTAAAGATGCTGTGACACCCTGATTGAGCACGTCTCCCTCTTGGCTGGTAGATGGCTTAAGTGAAATCTGTGCCCCGCCCTGAACAAACCACAGGAGCCCACCAGCATGCACTGTATACATAAACCACTCGGGCAGCATATTCTTTTGCATCCTCCCATCCGGACTTCCCAGGCTGTTTTTCACAGTTATTTTTACCTCAGCATAACTGTACAGTATCTTCCAGTCTATGTGATGAGAATTTCATGGTGAACCAGAGCACTGTCTATAAAATGTAAGAAACACTTCAGGATACAACTATCTTGTCAAGTTTCCTTGAAAAGGTGCTATATCTCACATTTGAGTTAAAACTATCACGGGGCGCCTGGGTGGCTCAGTTGGTTAAGTGGCAGACTTTGGTTCAGTTCATGATCTCACAGTTCATGAGTTCGAGCTCTGCATCGGGATCTGTGCTGACAGCTCAGGGCCTGGAACCTACTTTGGATTCTGTGTGTGTGTGTGTGTGTGTGTGTGTGTGTGTGTATGCGCGCGCGCGCTCGAGCGCGCGCGCGCGCGTCTCGGCTCCTCCCATACTTGCTTGCTTTGTGTCTGGGGGGGGGGGGCCGGGAATGAATAAACGTTAAAAAATTAACAAAACAAAATGATCTTTACTTCCAGAAGATCATAATCTACCCTATAGTTTGATTCCAAGCAAACAAAATTTAAAAGTCAAAATATAAAGCAGTCTGCTTTTCCTACAATGGATAGGAAACTACTAAGCTTAAGCTCTTTCTGACAAAATAACTTGTTTTCTATCAAAACAACTTCAGATACCTTCTAGTACGAATGCATACCTCACTGGATTGAAGGGTCTGGTGACTTCTGTGAACTTCTAGAGAGGCGGTGAGAAATAGGAACCAAGGAGAGTTGTCATTTTGCAACTGAATACCTCCTTCTGAATGCCTCCTTGATTTGGCAACAAAAGTCTTAATGACTTACACAAAGACAGATGCAAAACTTGCAAAAAACTAGACAGGCAATTTAGGTGCTTTGCTTTTTGATTAAGAGAACAGATTTTGGCTCTAATGATATGCCAGAAAACAATCAATAAGTATTGATTTCTCATTCATTTGGCTTGTTCATTAAAATTTTCCATAGTGATTTACCGGGAATGTTCACTCTTTAATTAGTGCAACTCAATAATATTTCATGGTCAAAATTATTTATCGGGGATTAAAAGTTGCTGAAAATGATTTGTTCAGGAAAAATGAAAATGATGAAAGTTTACCAAGAAATTATATCTGTATGCATGATAAAAACAAGCTTGAATCCACTCCAGAATTCTCTCCTGCTCCAATTTAGAACTAAACAATGTGACAGCATGGAATAATTACCTCATTGCTCTGTATCTAATGCTCTTGTACAAGACACTCCTGATAATGTAGTGCAAGCATTCACTTTCCTTTTAATGACTTTCCATTTAATGAATTCTGGCTTTAATCATGCCTTTAACCTTATTTTAAAATCCTGGGTTCCAATGGTAAAAGTGAATGCTTAATGTACTCTCGGACTCTGTTAGAAAATAAATCAAATGTGGTAGGGGTCTAGCCCGGATTCATATCCACAGGTATCTGAAAAGAGCCACTAACATTGAGGGCTCAGGGAAAGGCAAAAAGGACAAAGACAACATATGATTACAGCCTCAGGATAAAATGATTTCTTGGAGGAGTCCAGTGACCTTAGGAACCTCCTTATTGTTGTAAATGTCTGCTTGGTGTTGGCTTTTTTCCCCTTATTAAGCCTTAAATTTTATAAGTCCCCAAAAATCTTTTGTGGTTTTCCTCCTTCTTCCCTTTCAATTATGCTACTTAAAAAGTTCTCCTTTAAAATATCTTATTTACATAAAAATTATACCATATACGTAAGTCATATAGAAAAAGAAGGAAAAAGACACCCATGTTCCTACCATCAAGCCTAAAAAATAAAATTAGTATTTTTGAAGCCCTCTCTATGCCTCATTTCTAGTTGTAGCCCCTGTTTTTTCTCCTAGTTATTTCACAAAAGTATTTCACTGATTGAGCCACCCAGGCACCCCTGTCTTTTGGTACACATTGCAAGAACTTCTGAAAGCATATATACATGTAGAAGTAAACTTAGTGGGCCACAGACTTGGCATACCTTCCATTTTACTGGATGATACCAATCTGCTTTAGCAACATAGTTGTATGAGTTTTCTTTTGTGCTGGCTATCACATATTACCGTGAAATTTTATATTTGCAAATCTTTTTATTTAAAAAAATTTTTTTAACGTTTATTTATTTTTGAGAAAGGGAGAGACAGAGCATAAACAGGGGAGGGTCAGAGAGAGGGAGACACAGAATCCTAAGCAGGCTCCAGGCTCCGAGCTGTCAGCACAGAGCCCGACGCGGGGCTAGAACTCACGGACCGCAAGATCATGACCTGAGCCGAAGTCAGACGCTCAACCGACTGAGCCACCCAGGCGCCCCGCAAATCATTTTATTTTTTACTAATGAGATTGAATGCTTACCAAAGTCTACTTTTCTTTTTTTGTGAATTGATTGCTTATGTATTTGTCCATTTTTCTTTTATGTTAGTTGTGTTTTCCTATGATCATTGTGAGTTCTGAGCATATTCTGGATAACACTCTTTTCCTTAAATGGGCTACAAATATATTCTCTCATTTTCTGGCATCTCTTTCCATGTTCTTTATAAAGATACTATAGTGTCTTTCAATGATCAGGTTTTCTTAATATAACTGTGGTCAAATTAATAAATTTTTCTTATGATTTGGAATTTTTGTGTTTTAAATTTTTTTTCAACGTTTATTTATTTATTTTTTTTTGGGGGACAGAGAGAGACAGAGCATGAACGGGGGAGGGGCAGAGAGAGAGGGAGACACAGAATCGGAAACAGGCTCCAGGCTCCGAGCCATCAGCCCAGAGCCTGACGCGGGGCTCGAACTCACGGACCGCGAGATCGTGACCTGGCTGAAGTCGGACGCTCAACCGACTGCACCACCCAGGCGCCCCTTGTATTTTAAATCATATACACATTCTCCTACATTTTCTTCAAAAAGTTTGAAATACTGCCTTTCATATTTGAGACTTTAATCCATTTGGAATCTATTTCATGAATGATAGGAGGTTGGATCCAATTTTATTTTATTTTTCCATGTAAATGGTCGATATTCTCAGCACCATTTATTAGTCCATCCTTTCCCCACTATTCTTCAGTGTCAGTTCTACATTAGTCTCAAATTGTCATGAATGGGTCAGTTTCTGGACTCTACTCTGCTGTACTGATCTATTTGTCAATTACTGAGACTACACCACTACCTTAATCACTTTTACTTTATAATGAATCTCAGCATCTGAGAGGACAAGCTCCCTCACACTATCCTTCCTCAAGTATATCCTGATTATTCTGGGCCAGGCTCTTCCTCTATACACATTTTAGAAACAATTCACCAGGGCGCCTGGGTGCCTCAGTCAGTTAAGCAGCTCAGATCATGATCTCGCGGTTCATGAGTTCGAGTCCTGCATCAGGCTCCTTGCTGACAGCTCAGAGCCTGGAGCCTGCTTAGGATTCTGTGTCTCCCTCTCTCTCTGCCCCTCCCCTGCTCACACTCTGTTTCTCTCTCTCTCAAGAATGAATAAATGTTAAAAAAAAAATAAAAACAAAACAAAAACAAAAAACTTGCCAAGTTCCAAACATCAAAAACAAAGCCCTGTTCAAATTCTCAACAGAACTGAATGAAACCTATAGGTTAATATGGCATTATGGCATGTTTACAATATTGAGGTTTCCTAACTCTTCCAATTTATATAGGTCTTCTTGAATGTCTTATCGTGGGTCTTGAGCTTCTTTTGCTAAATTTATACCAGCTACCTTATACTTTTTGTTGCTATTTTAAATGGCTTGTACAAAAATAACATTTTCTGTTTGTTAGAATTAACGGATATATATAATGATTCTTGGAGGCATCCATCCTGCTAAACTCTTATTAATTCTAAAAATCTGCATTCTTGAACATTTTTTATGTATTCAATTTTATTATCAGTGAATAATAATTATGCTTCTTTCTTTTTATTCCTTATATCTTTTACTTCTTTTGCTTGTCTGGTACTTACTAGGACAACACTGAATACAAGAGATCATAGTACATTAAGCAGTGAAATGTTAACAGTATTCTTAATTTTTTTAAAGGAAATTCTTGATTTTAACATTTCACCACTTAATCTGATGCTTGATAGACTTGTTAGCTTCACATATCAAGTTAAGAAAGTTCTAGTTTAATAAACTTTTGTATTTCTAGTTTAATAAACTTTTGATTGTGAATAAATGTTCAACTTCATTAAATGTCTTCATCTAAGAAGATGATTATGTATGTTTCTCCTCTAAATACATTATATATATATATATATATATATATATATATATATATATATATGAATGTATATAAAATACATTTCTGGATTCAGTATTTATCTCTGTGAATAAGGAGGGTGTTTGTTTGTTTGTTTGTTTAATGATGAGAATCCTGGCCAGCTAGTGGGTATTTACTCTGCCTACCTTAGAGTAGAAAAGGAACTCTATTCCAGAACAAAACTGTGTTACACAGCTTAAGTCTTATAAAAATATATTAACCCCATCTGCAGCTTAACTGTTTGTTAAATATACAGACCTGTAATCCATTAGTTACATAGAAAACCATACCCTAGGCATTTGCCAAGGTGTATAAACTCTAACTTATTGCCACTCAGTATTTATTAAAAGCTCATTTAAGAACTACAACACCTGTAGTGTATAAAAAGAATTAAAAAAACCCCAAACCCCAACTTTTTGAAGAATTTTATTAACTCTTTACTCAGTAATGCAGGTCACACTCCAACTACAGAAGACTTTTTTTTTTTAATTCTAGTATAATTAACATACAGTGTTATATTAGTTTCAGGTGTTATGAAAGATTTTTTTTATATCCAATTGCAGTAGGGACTCATTCCCCTAAAAAAATAATTGTTAGGACTTCACATGGAACCAATAAATGGATTGTTTTTAATAAAATAAGGAAGGACTAGCAATACAGCTGGCAAATATCAAATATTCAAATTTAAAATACTGGTTATAAGGGAGAGTCACCAATATTCTTTCATGTTCATAAATTCTGTCATCATTTAAGAGAATGTTTTTAATCATACCAATAAAGTCTGAGGATTAAAAAAAGAATCAGTTGAATGGGAAAAATATTAATGAATATTCAGGACACGTTCTTCTGCAAATATTCTAAACTATATCTGTAGGTATCCACAAAAAGAAGAAAAGTTAATATAAGAAAAGAGTAAATTGGAGAAAAACATCCGCACTTGACTAACCCAAAAGAAAGCAAGAAAGCAGATAAAAATAACAAGGATGTTTTTGTTAGATTACAAACAAATAGTAAGAGCTCAGATTTAAACTCAACATATAAGTAAATAAATAACAACTTTCTAAATGCATCTTAAAAATAAAGAATTGGGAAAATTTAAAGAGATTGAGAAATTATAATAAAAAAAAAAACCCAAGTATATGTTGTTTACAAAAGACACTGAAAGTACACAGTAGAAGAAAATGATATACCATACAAACACTAACCAAAAGACAGCTGATATAGCTCTTTAAATATAAGACAAAGTAGATATTAAAGTGAATTACCAAAAATAGAGACATTCTCTGAAGATCAAAGGTCAATCTGCCAAAGAAGACACGACAATTCTAAAGTGTATGTACCTACTAACACCATCTCAAAAGTATAAAGCAAAACTGACAAAACCAAAAGAAACCAAAACAATTATAGGGTGAGATTTTTTTTAACATTCTCTCTCAGTAATACATTCTAGAAGTTTTAAACATGGTTACTAAATTTGTCTGATATACATGAAAGAGCACCTGAGCACCAAACTAGATTAACAGCTAAGTAATGTCATGTCTTATTCATCCTCTCCCCAATAATTTAAATTAGTTTTACACAACACTGCATTATATATTTGTGTGATGCCATTAGTCTAACGTTGAAGGCCACTGTGTGAAAATGTCCTAATAACAATCACCAATTAAGGATGTTATTAGTATTAATATCACTTTTGCTCCAAATCATGCATTATTTGTGCTAATAGTTGTACTTCACTTAAGCAGATGGTTTGCTTTTTTATCTTAGGAACACTGTGAATGATGTGATGAACAAAGGTTTCCCCCTTTCCTTCTGACAACTAGAAAGCTGAGAGCCAGGTAAAAGGCCTTGCCTCAGAAATACTATGAGCATGGTATAAATACTTGCAGTATTTCTGGTTCCACTCTTTCCTCACCCTTATTGTTCTTTCTTATCTTGCCACTATCAATTTATCCAATCCTGTCATATAAAGGTGTCTCCCCAAGTTACTTCTAGACAATATATGAATGAATGAAGTATAAGGATAAAAACACATGGGTAAAAAAGGTAGATACTCTTAATGGCATCTGGTTATCTGGCTCTTCCTGATAAAGACTTTATTTAAATCAGAGTAAATTTCAAAGAAGTGATTGAATTCAGAGAAATCAGATTCCATGGAAACCAATAAGCTAACCGCTGTTTCACAATAAGCAAATATATGTGGGTGGGGCCTGATGATCAGAGAATTGACTGGCTTGAATATCTAAGCAGGCTCAGAGTTCCACTGACATGTCCACAAGGCCTAGGTTTCAGACCAAGCATCCTGGGTCCATGATTCAGGTGCAGACTACCATCTTAGGGATGTACTTTTAGGAAATCTAGAGCTTTATTGCAACAGTCAAACCATTTTGTGGAAAAAGTGTAAAGGAAAGGAAAGGAAGTGAGAAGGTATTATTTTCATATCCTTATACTCCTTTATCCAGGATATACTTAAATTACCTGGAAAGTAGCTGATAAATTTTTTTTAAAGACACCCAGGTTTCAGTAATTAATTCCAGATATAATTTATGCTGAAAGTCTAGACTTTCTTACAATCTGCCATATTGCACCTTCAGTCCATTTCTTCCATGTGAAGAAAAAGACTTCTGGCACAGTTCTTATTAGAGCTACGGAATGGTAAGTAACTAAAGAACTATGAATAAAACGCTTTATATAATCTTCCATGTTTACACTTTAGGGAAAATAACATTCAGTGTTCTCTAGTGGCCCAATGGTTGAGTAAGTGTGTATGAGAAAGAAGAAGCATTTGGTAGTAATACCCAAAATTCACAGGGATTCTTGAACTACGTTTACAAACCTATAAGTGACCCAGTTCCTGTTATGCCTCCAAAGTATCAATGGGTCATGGTGCTTACAGAAACAAGTATGAATTCTTCTTCAGGTATTCAAAGCCTACTTTTAGTCCAAGAATACCCTGTAGCATACCTTTAACATCAGGTCTCATTCTTTAACATAAAGTCTATGAATCAGAAAAAAAAATCATTCTAATTTTATTCATTTTTTCCCTTTTCTTCAAACTCCTTCTCATCTCTTAAAATGTATCTTGTATGTATTTGTCCTATGCCAAATACTTAACCTTCTCCATCCTTTATCCTATAAGTTACATGCCTTGTTGTATAGTTAGCAGGGACAAACACTGTTCTTTCTACCCCAGAGCCATCTTTCTTTTTACTAGTCAGTATGCCACTAGGCTTTCAGGGTTCAAAGTACTTTTCTAAAGGTATCAAACTTACTTTTAACCTCTCGAGGAAGGATAATCATAATCTGCCTTCATATGTAACTTTTATCAATTAGTTTTAGTCTTTTTTTCATTATCTCTATGGAATATGCATAAACTTTCACAAAAGAGCCTTTGAAATATTTGAAGATGAAAACAGTTTCATCTTAAGGATCCTGGAATTTCTGAAGTGCAGGAAGCGCATGTCGTTAAAGTGATCTTCAGGGAATCTAATCAAACTAGGACTACAACCCTTTTCTACCAAGATCTCTCTAACATGACTGTTCTCTGCTCTTATTCTAATCCTGACTTAAAAACCTGGATAGTCACAGACATTTCTAGTCACTAAGGGCCCTTGGATACACGGTAGAGAACTCTTACATAGACCAGCACTACTGAGGCACTAAGAAATGACAAATACAAGAGGTGCCTGGGTGGCTCAGTTGGTTAGGCATCTGACTCTTGATTTTAGCTCAGGTCATAATCTTATGGGTCATGAGTTCAAGTCCCACATCTGGCTCTGTGCTGATGGCAAGGAGCCTGCTTGGGATTCTCTCTCTCTCTCTCTCTCTCTCTCTCTCTCTCTCTCTCCCCCTCTCTGCCTCCCCCCACACCACCTCAAAATAAATAAACTTAAAAAAAAGAAAAATAAATGACTAACATAAAACAAGGCAGGAGGGCAAAATAATTACTTTTCACGTCTCAGAACACAAGAAAAATAATGCGTTTATTTAATAAATAAGTGCTAATTAATAACTCTTAATAATTAAGTAATAATCCTTAATAAGGATTTGTCATGGCTCCTGGTGAAAAGAACTGTTCTATTTCTTTTATGTATTATGATAAGAAAAATATATTAGAGGATATTAAGTTATGGATTTGTATATATATTCTATCAAAATTTTAATGAGATACTTGGATAGGCTTGGTTTATAGAGAGAAGCACACAAATGGTGCTCAAATAGAACTGTAACTGTGGTAAACTTCTGCATGGCCTGAAAACGATTTTATCACTCTAAAAACTTACAGTACTTCAATGTTGAGAGTCACATAATTAATCCCTCCTCATTTGGGAAGCCCATTCCTGGAAGAACAGGAGTCCTGTGAAGAAATGGCTGCTTATGTGTCCTTCCTTTCCTCCTCCTCCTCCCTTTCTGCCTCCTTCACTCTCTCCTTCTTTTCTCCTTCTTTCACTATTTCATTCTAACATAATTTTTCATTGACTTTAAATGATAATCCTTTTACTTCACTGAGCTGCCTCAAGGCCTAAAAATATGCTAAAGCACTCACCCTATCAATAAAACACTCCAGTGCTCAGAAAGCAAGTCAGAACTGGACAGTCCACAGGAAGTGGGGAGAAAAGGCCCTGTATTTAAGGGGCAGAAACTAACAGAACTGACGGCAACGGCTGTACCTATCTTGTTGCAGAAAGGTGTGGGGGGGGGGGCAGGGGGGGAGCGTGGATCTTGAAATGTCAAATGGCCTGTGTCAGGTCCGCAGTTTACTTCCTTTTCCAAACCTCTAGGTCTTCAGCGTTCCCTAGCAACAGACGCAAAGGATCAATTTAGAAAAGTGCTTTCCAGAGCATTCCTATCTAGCTACTGACCAAGCCATTTTAGTTTATGTGATCAAGCAATTGAAATTCAAGGAGATTTATCACTGACTGTCCTCGGCAGCAAAACTGGAAGAGCGCCGCTTGATATGTATGCTGCTAATGTCTAAGATGACTGATTCTACCTCAACCGCACAAGCATGGATTGGTTTCAGTAAGAATTAGTAGTCTCTGCATCTCACTGTGAACCGACAGTGTTGCTAGGGAAACTGATAATTATGTGGCAAAATGGAGGGTGTAGAATAGGAAAAGGGTTCAGAAGAAATATAAGGTTTTGATCCAAAGCAGCGTGTTAATAGTATAGTTTGTTTATCTTCTGTAGTCACATAATTTAATAAATAACATTAATTATATGTTTGACAAGATACAGATTTCTGAATTGAAAGAAATGAACAGAAATGAATTGAACATTGGAAAGCTACTGGTTACTGATCATACTTGGTGCATGCCACAGTAGAAATACATGTTTGCTACAAACTACAATTTAATTAAAATACTCAAAAAGAAACTAATTTTTTTCTGGCATTTGTCTTTAGAAATCAATCTTTATAGAGTTCCAGATACAAAAACCAGAATCCTATAAAAGCTCTAATAAATTTGCTTTCATTCACCTCAGGGGCTAAGTCATATAACCTCAAAACACATATTGGTGTGAAGAAAAAAGATGCTTTACTATTTTTATATTATACAGAGTAAAGCCAACCCAGAGACGCTGAGTGACCTTCCCGAAGACACACAGGTCTTCAGTTAGCGGTGATGCTGGTGCCAAATACTCCTCTTAGAGCTGCCCAAGAGGCGTCGTGTGCACGTCATATTTTATCAAGGGAAAGCCTCGCAAAAAGATATAAATGCAGTAAATTGGTCTCAAATCTCTAGATCTCACTCTGAAGGAAGATGTCCAACACTTTTCATTTTTCATGGCTACGAGTTTAGTTCTAAAAGTTCATTAACTTGTGTTAATGAGCACTTGTGTATCAGGAAAGTCTCGTTGGAGACATTTTAATATGTGAGAAAGATCATCAAAGAATTAAATAGGTCATTAGTGACAGTTTTACTGCATGGCAAATCACCGACTGTAAACTGTCTGTCCTAAGATGACAATGCTAATTCACAACATTGTTTTATTTTCGCTTTTTCCAAGGACCACTAGGTACAAACTTTAAAAGATGAAACCAAAGGTTTTATATACTCCTGTGTATTTATCTTGATAAATTCTTATACATTTTCTAATTTATAAATATACCACAAATATTAAAACATTCATTCACATTCATACACACACAACCTACGTATGGATGTGTGTCTGTGCAAGAAAGTAAGTGACTGATTTATGGTAGGTATGTAAAACAAGACAAACATTTACAACAGAAAATGTTTCCAGCGTTTCGATCTTATTTGGTCTTTGACAGGAAAGAATGGGAAGTGTATATGAGGACACCAAGGTAAAAGCATAAAACGATACAGAACTTCTTAACTCAATGAATTCCAAGTACCAGAAGTAGGTAATCAGCCTTCTGATGTTAGGAAAAAGATCTTCATTCTAATAACTTAAAAATCGTAAGCTTTACTTATTAATACATAAGTAGTATAGCTTCACCCAATGGGGCGAACTATCATTTTAAGGTAGTTTATTTTTTTAAGGTAGTTTATTAAGTCTATCAATTTTATGATGGCTTAAAAACACTTGGCTTGCCTTAAGTTCCAATTTTGTTATTTCCTTACATGAAATCATTGAGTTTTGATAAAACAAGAAAGAAATAATAGGTTCTTATTTTGATAAACCTTTTTTTCTTTCCCATGGCAGAAAAGATTTTTCAACTTTTAAATCTCTGGGAAGGAAAAAGAAGAATATAAAGCCAAATTTTACAGTCATTAAAAACAATTTTTTTTGTGGTACGTTAAACAAACCTTGACTTAGGCCATCTTGACAAGATGTCTGCTTGACATCCAAGTTCTCCATGGTATCTCCTTTAGAGACTTCACCAAGAGATGTTCTTCTCTCAAAGATGTTGTTGTTATTGTTAACTTGAGTCCCATTTTGCTTCAGTAGTCTGAACACCTCAGCTTCCAAATCTCTAATCTAAGGAAAAAAAAATCCATCCATGAAACTCTAAGCCAGCCCTCCTCTCCAAGTACTAAGCAAAACCATCCTATTCCTTAGTAGTCCCAAGCACATAACTCACCCGTACTTGCAGACCTTGAACTTCCACAAGATGAGCTTTTTCCAACTCTTCTATTTTCTTTCTTTCTGCTTCCTGTCTTTTGATGAAATCAAGTTCTCTTAAGAAGAAAACAAAAGATCTGATTGCATCAGATACCCAATAAATGAGGAAACATGCGAACATTCTTATTTGAAGCAATAAATGGTACAGTGGGATAAATAACTGGACAGCTATTTAAATAGACAAAACTCAATCATAGTTAGAAAAAAAAGGTATCTAGTAATGAAAGCAAATAAAATATTTTAATGGATCTCAAAGTAAGGAAAAATGCTTTGAATCTGCTTACTGTGATTTTCATTTGTAACTCCTGACTCTAGAACACCCAGACAGGTCTAGAGAGAAGCTACTGGACTAATGACCCACCTTGGGTAAGTTTAGTGGAGATAATTACACATCATGTAGTTATAATTCCACACTTACAAAGTCATATGCTTAGTAAGCTGATAGAGCTGGATGGTAAGAGTTTACAAAAGATAATTATAATTTTCCTTCTGTGAATGACAGTGGTGAAGGGTTGGGTGGGTCAAAAACACTGCAAGGGGGAGGAGGGGAGCTGTCGCCTACACACCTGAGGATAATATGGGGAGAGGGAGAAAATATCTGCATTTTGAGAGCCTGGACTACAACCTGAAAATTTGGCAATGCTTGTTATAAGGTTGTTTCATGAAATAAAATTAGGTATAATATTTTTGGCAAGAAGGGTTAAAATAGCGATGTACTGAATGCACGATCACAAAGGGTAATTTCTCCCTTTTTAACAAACATTTTATAGCAATCTCCTTTAAATATTAAAAACATTCTTTCTGTGATAGGAAATGACAGAGACATTATGAATCTTATGCATACACTTAGCTTCTAAGGCTTGGCGTGGGGAAGGGTACCGGCACTGCTTTTTGTTGTTCTAACTGGCCAGAAGTAAACTGATGAAAAGATTCCGTAAAAATTTCCCTGAAATGACACCAAAATCCAACAGAGGGAAGCAAAGCAGCGTGAGTGTGGAAAGAGCTGTTGAAACGCAAAAGCAGAGTGTAGTGCCGGGACTCTCCTTCTGCAGGGGACTGAGGCCCTTGTGTTTTCTCTCGACAGCTGAGAAAGAGAAAATGGCAGGGCAGGGGGTCTTGCTAGTCAGTATTGACACCATCTGAAGTGGGAAAATTCTGCAGTTACTGATTCTAACAGAGACAGAAGCAGCCTCATCAAGGCCCGACTGCTGCTCTCTCTGTATGTACGGTGGGTGTGCGTGACTTCAACTGGGCTTCTTGCTTCCTGGTCACAGAGTTGTTTCGAAAAGGACAGAAATTTAAATGTTTTCATAGTTACTAGGAATGACTATCAAAAAGAAATCCAGAGATAACCGACTGCCAAAATACTGTAAAATAAACAAAATATTATCTTACATGAAAACACCATAGAAGTGATTCCCAAAACTATGCTTTCTAACTATGCTTCTTAAAGGGGTAACCAAGATTACTTTTTCTGTTCTACTAAATGTTACAAAATGATGGAATATACACCTTCTTTAGATGCACACATCTATTCTTTAGTCATTAGAAGCTGCTTACTTTTGTTGAAAATCCTTGATCAATTTCTTTGCCTTGTTGTATTTCTTCTCCAAGGCCTGATACTGGCTTTGAGTCTCTTTGAGGTGCTCGTTCACGGTGTGGCATAACGTCTGAGCCTCAATCCAGTAACTCTCCAGCTTCAACATTCTCTCTTTATTTTCTTCTATGTTCTGTTGGAGTTGGGTTTTTTCTAGTTCCCACCTCACTTTCTCATTTTCTGCTGCTTGCAGCTGGAGAAAGCAAATGTCAAGATAAGGATAATCTGGGTATTCTGTAACAAAAATCCTTCATGTCTTTATAGTATGTTTTAAGTTAAGTTCTACTGTCACATATACTTAATCATCTAGAACCTTGAGATGAGAAGAGCGAGTCGTATTTGCAGCATTTCAGAAATTATAAAATGGTAGCCTTGAAAACTGAAACGCTTGCCCAAGGTCACACATCTGATAAATAATACAGCCTGGATTTGATTTCAACTCCCATGATCTTTCCATCATACCATGTGGTTTGAAATTCTATGAACAGTAAATAAATAATGTTTTAGAGTCTGACTGATTCTATCCGATGAACTTCAGTGTACTTTCTTTTAGAGTTTCTTTCTTCATATAATTACATATAAAAAAATTAACTAAAAAGCGAAAGGGGGAGAGGCATGCTGAGAAGGAGAGAAGGGCAGAAGTACAGTTTGGCCTAATAGTTATGAGGGGAGGGGGTGTCTCTGGAGTCATTCAGTCTAGAGTTGAATCCCAGCTCTGCCATTATTGTTGGCCTTTAAACCTTAAGCAGCTAATTCAAGTTCTCTAAGACTCCAGTATATTACCTATAAGACAGAACTGTGATGTAACACAACGCCATACTTGGAACCGCTCCTGGCCATAATCTGATAAATGTTAGTTATCTTCACTTCGTTTTTATCCCTTTTAATAATGTGATGGCATCCTTTATTTCAATTGACATGAACATAGTCTGTAGCTCATTATTCTGCTGACAGTGTTCTGAATTTCCAGAGCCTTATAAGCTACAATTTGCATGAAAGTATAAAAGATACTGAAAGTAAAAATATAAATTATTGCTGAATTATTTTAAATCCCTCCTATGAAACAGAAAGGAAGCTTTCTGTGTTTCTGCTTCCAGGGACTCTTAGGAATAAGATAGTAAACTAGTCCAACCCCCTTATTTCTACAGAAATTCAAGTCTGATCTGTTAGGTGAGGGGTCAAAGGTCATTTATTCACAATAACTGACCTTTAAACTAGTGTTTCACCTATTTCACATGCTTCTTTTCAAATTCAAAAGGATGCGGAGTTATTATCAACTAACAATTTTCAAAATCTAAGACATCCCCAAACCATACCACATTCAGCAAATACATATATATGTATATATATGTATATTTTAAACTAAATGCATTGACAAAACAGATTACAAAGTCAAAAATAAAAAAAAAATATTTCAAAATTAGGAATTCAATTTTCAACATGGATATAAAGAGTCATAGTAAAATAAGCTATTATAAATATTACATGCCAATATAATAAAGAACAAAATACAAACTTCTTATTTATAGGATTTTCTAAATTAAATGTTTTTGGTCTAACATATAAGCTTTGTTAAAGCACTTACAATGCACAGGGGAAATCTTTCCCCCTCATTATAACCGACAATTTTTAAAAAGTCTATTCTTCCATTCTGTGCTAAGAAACAATAGCAATTTAAAATAGGACTAGGCTTTTACTGCATCTTTTATTAAGCAATGTTTTGTATTCAAGTTGTTTATTTATCAACCACTACTAATTTAAAAATGATTATTCACAGAGCTTGGCTGACACCATGAATGATGTATAGACATGTTTTGACTAAGGAGCTACAGAGTTATTAGCTGAGAATACCATTTAACCAAAATAGCCCTGCTAATTCATCTCCATTTAAAACACATGGAAAAAACAAAATAAGTGTTCAGCGTGAACAGGAAAACAGATCATTAGTGGTGAGGGAGAAATCATGTCTTAATTTTTAAAGGACCATAAAAACAATAAAGAATATTATTTTAAAAGTAATTCAAAAACATTTTTAAATCTTTGAAATGACATATTCGATAAAATTAGACACAATTCTAGTAATTTACAAGTACCTTATAATTCACCAACTAAACATGCCCTTTTGAATCTTGTATTATTTCATATGTAAACTAAGAATACATACTCCCTTTATCAAGAACTGTTTTTTTCCCACAAATTTAAATAATACAAACTAAACTTGTCTAAAAATTTCCAGGAGCATCTGGCACCTCAAGTCAATTATTCACATATTGTATTAAATTCCATAATAGTTAATTAATAGAACTGGAATTTTTTTCCATGAAAAAGAATGTGTTACATTAAAATACATTGTCTCTGATGAATAAGCTAAAAATAAATAAATGATTAAACCTACTTAAAAGAAGATAAATAAAGAGAGATACAACCTAAGAGCTTGGATGATAACAGTATAATTAGCGGTCAAATGTAATTCGGATGCTAGAACCTTTAACAATATTTAATCTTTGAGGAAATCTCAGAGGGAACCGGCCACATACGTGCAAATATGTAAATATGTATTTTTAAAATACTGTGCTCTTTTCACGGAGGGAGTATGGTGGCACTTGCCCCCTCGGGGTAGGTGTTCTCGCTGGCAGGTTTGTCTACCTATCTAACAGTGGAAATGAACCTCTCACATCTGTACTCTTTCAAATGCACAGGAACAAATCCTTTAGTCCCAGGGTTGAATGTAGTCATAGCATCCAAAGTTTCAAAAGCACAATTCAAACACCATTTAATGGTGCTTACCTTGGTCTTCAATTTTTGAATCTCTGCTTCTGTAACTGCATGTTTGATTTGCAACTGAAAATTGAAAAGAAAGAAAAAAATCTGAACTAAGAGAGTGTATCTATATTTTTTAAGCCTCAGCGGCCAGAAGAATACCTTATCACACAGCAGAAGGCCTAGAAAAGCGCTGCAATGCAGCAGGTTGTAAATTAAAATGTCTGGTGTGTAAAATGACTCACTAGGTGCAAACTAACGAAACACAGGGTTTATGGCCCACATTCCCTAACAGATTAGGTTACGAATTTAACTGCTCGGGGACCAAAGAAAAGAAAACACATTTTCTAGCCCCCTTTGCAGCTCTTCCTTTCCGATCTGAGTGTCAAGGAATTGTCTTGGTGCGGAGAGTCTTGTGGATGTCACAGTTCAAGCAGGCAAGTCGGCCCGAGGCCGGGTGAAGATCCGATTCCAAATCTGGAAGAAAGATGGCGCTATGGTCCCGCGAGCCACACGCACAGAAGGCCGAGCAGCTCCCACACCGCTCTGGCTGGCAGCTGTGAGGCGGTAGACGACGGTGCCGCGCGGTTCCACAGCGACATCGGTGATTTTTTTTTTTTTTTTTTTTTTGATTGCTGGAAAGGTAGAGATCCAGATTTCACTCCTCCGAAAACCGACTCGTACTGAGGAACCCACACCCCCAAAAGCTTTGGCTACATCAGCATGAGAACCACCATTTACATTTGTTTTGCTTCTCCCCTCCCCCCACTTCGTTTTCTCTGTAAGGGTGAGAAGAACAAACGAAATATTTATTTCTTTAAGGAATAAAGAAATGCACCAAAATTTACGAAAAAAAAAATTCATGGGTTGAAAGTCTTTTTTTCTGAAATCCTCGAGGCCAGATGATTTTGGAATTCAGAATTCTCCCACTTTCAGAAAGGCAGTAAGCTGCATTTTCCATAAATTGCATATTGTTCACAACTTGGTCTGTGGAGGCAGTCTGGGATCAAATACACGAATATTTTTGCCACCAAACATAGGTATTTCTCATTAAGTGTGGTATACAATAGCATCCTGTCTGTTTCAGTCAGGTTTACTACAAATGAGTTAAACTTGCCACAAAATTATTTAAAAAAATTTTTTTTAATGTTTATTTATTCTTGAGACAGAGACAGAGCGTGAACAGGGGAAGGACAGAGAGAGAGGGAGACACAGAATCTGAAACAGGCTTCGGGCTCTGAGCTGTCAGCACAGAGCCCGACGCAGGGCTCGAACCCACGAACTGTGAGATCATGACCTGAGCCGAAGTCCGACGCTTAACCGACTGAGCCACCCAGGTGCCCCAACCCACAAAATTATTTTAAACAGTTTTCAGAGCATTTTGGATTTAGAATTGTACCAGAAGGACTGTAAATGTCTAATATCAAATATCAAATACATAATCATATCAAATACATCTAAGGTTTTGTTACCAGAAAAAGCGAGTCAGTTGATGGAGGGATAGAAACGTGCACCTTCGAGGTCACGACACCTCATAAACCTCAGCTCTCTTTGGTGTGTAACTTGCATTTTCCTAGTTTTCACCCAGCTAGTAGGGCATATGGGAAGGATGGAGAGGGATGCTCCTTCCTCGGGTCTCCTGTTATATTGAAGTCCCTAAGGTCTACACTGCTATAGCTCTGTCACTGCTCTCCATCTTGGGGGAGATCTGATCTCCGGATCTGAAGACTCCTGCAGTCTTGTCCATGTGGCTCTTGCTCCTCTCATCCTTATTGGTTCGTAGGGGCTTCTGTGCACCAACAGTCTCTAAAGAGGAAGGATTCTCTGTGCTGCAGTCATTCTTTTAGGAGGCCCCAAACAGGCAGTCCTAGCTCTCTCAGTTTCTCTCCACAGACCTAGTGGCACAATGCTCAACCTACCAACCTTTAGGAGTTGCTCAGAGCAACAACGTGCCTAGCAAGTGCTGCTCCAAAATCATGGCAACTCCCTTCCACCTTGCTCATGAGGTCTGAGCTTACCCAAAGTCCTAGCCTGGATGAATCTCTCAGGACCTGACAGTGTCAGGCAGCCCAGCTCAAACGCTCAGATACTCCAGTGGATACTCCAGCTATGAGCCCTACAGGGAACAATGCCACTGCAGAATCACCGATGCTTATATTTCTGGACTCCCTTTAAGATGTGGAAAGCTAAGGGGTGTAGCTACAAACTGACATTGTTGCCGTGAACTGCTGTTAAAACCACAACTAAGAACTTAGATCTCTGGTTCCTGATCCAGTGTCATTTTCCTTAGAAAATAGGATTAATTCAGTATCCATTTATTGAAGAGCTTCTATGCTACGAGGATAACTCTTTCCCCTTCTAATAAATATTAGTGCTAATCTCCCTCACCAATATTAACTAAAAACCAGAAGTAGCAAAATACTTAGATATTAGACATGCCTCACGCTATCAGAATTCTTTTCCACGGAGATCTTATACTTCAGTGTGCACACATGGGCATCCAGGAAATCCATGTGTCTAGGTGATTTTGAAGGATCTGCAATTGTTAGTGACAAGAACAACTCCTTGATCTTTCTACCGTGGCCAAGCGTGAAGAGTAGTTAAGTTAGACTGCTGGGATTCGTCTCAGGCCTACCATGAACTAGCTACCTGATGCTGGAAAATCACCGAACCTCTCTCACCTTCATTTTCCTCAGCTGGAAAATGCAGTTCCTCATAGGTCATAACCTTCTTATTGGAAGATTAAATGAGATAACCCATGCAAAGCTTTTAGCACAGTGGTTACAAGAGAATAAGACCTCCACAGTGATCCGAGACTAAGACAAGCGTGATTTTAAGAACCTAGTTTTTTTTTTAATTACCCCAACACCAGTTCTTCGTTAAAAGTGCTAAAAGCTACAAAATGTCACACCTGAAATAAAACAAATACCTCTGGTTCTGTTTGAAGAGTAGCAAGAAATCAAAGGGGCAGATTTTACGACAAACACCGCAACCATGGGGAAGTGCCAGATTTTATTTTCTCAGTGGTTAAACTCCCTTCCGCGTAGGGTAACCAAGTATATGGCATGCAACTTTGGGACTCTGGATTTTCTTTGTTCAGATTGTTGTGACCGCTAGTAAACTGCTTCCCTGGGGCCTCGCTTCCCATATGAAAAATGAACATTTTTCATTTTCCCAAGGCTAGATGGGAAGAAGTCCAAGGCCCTTGCAAATACTACAGGTGTGACATTTACGAAATGAAAGAGCCTGGAGATGGTTGTCATGGTTGCAGAGTCTAGTAATTCTTGTCTCAAGTGAGTATTTTTATTCCTATGAATGCATATGCTAGCTTAATCCACTGGTGTGCAGGACAAACCCAGGTAAAACTGTGAACAGCCAGGTTGATCTCTGGCTACCCCACCCTCCCATCTCACCAAAACAGATTGACAGAAGAGAGTACAACTCATTACCAATAAAGTGAGAACACTGACTAAAGCTTGCACTGTTACTGAGTACAGTCGAATTCTTTCGATACAGGAAAGCGGAACGAAGTCTGTAAATTCAGACATCATTCAGCAGATGGACAAAAGTTTTAGTGCAATGTTTTCTTAGTATTCACAAGGCCTAAAATTATAAAGGTGATTATTTTAAGCCTGTATGTGTATTAAGAGAATTTCTGCAAGTCCATCTCTATTAACAGGAAAAGCATGAAGAACAAACTAATTGAACTTTCATTTTTATACAGGAAGAAACTGTGGTCAGTAGCACAAGCTGCAGAGCTAGTCAGTGTCAAGGCCAGGCTTTGTACATTTTAGTCCACGGTTCTTTCCACTGAATTTCTTACATTTGTGGGACCCCTTATCTGTTTTATTGTTGTAAATAACAAAAGGGAAGGAGGACAGGCACTGTCCACCTCATTGTTCAGATGGGGTCAGAGGCTCGGAGGCTCAAAGAAGTTAAGTGGCTTCTTCAAGTTCCCAGTAGAAGCAGGTGCTGGGGTGGAAAATATCTCAGGTCTGACTCTCCCTACTTGTCTTTCCCCTTTCATCAGGTACCTAATCAGCTTTGGGATACACTTTTCATTTAATCTTCACAGAAACTCTGAGGCTTGTGTCATCACTGTGACCTCCCAGTTGAGAAAGTACTACTCCAGCTGGAAACCATGGATCACTGCTGGTAGTCTCTGAGTGTTCTGACAGGAAATACAAAAATGGTGCTTAATCAGCTGCTGTGATTATTCATGGAACTTAGGAAGAAACAGCTCTCTCATTATTCAACTAGCATTTACTTAATGAGACGATGTGCTGGGCTAGTCTCTGAGGACACAAGAACATGACACAGAATCTACTCTCAAAACACTGTAGGGAGACTAATAAACACGACCTCCTGAGAGCAGTTCCCAGGTCACTCTGAGAGAAACATCACAGGGATCCTGCTCCGGGATGGCCTGATCAATCTTTTATTCCCATAGCCAGGTCACATGACCTTAGGCTTTGGCCTGTTTGTCTTATCCCCACTTTGGCACATGGGCAGGATGAGACCGAGATACCTCCGTTTCATGGACAGAGGAAGAGAAAACCGCTTTTCAAAGAGATGAAGTGACTTGACAAAAGAAGCACAGTTGGTGGACAGCGGTGTTTCCTTATTCTTGAGCAGGTCTCTCTCCACGCGCTTAATAACCTTTCCAAAAGACAGGTCCAGGGGTTTGTCCATCACTGCCTGAGACTGGTCAGGCTGACTGACTGGAGGGACAGGAAGTCAACACGGCTGGTTAACAGAAACCCAGCCTGAAACACCTGTTGGAATTCTGGGGCTTCGGAGAATCTAGGTTTGGAGAAAACACTTGGGAAGCGAGGATATCAGTAAAAAGAAAAGGTGAAGGACTGCAGATCAGTGTCTTAGCTTACAAGACCAATCTCATCTCTTCTGTCATCTTTTAACATGAATACCGTGGAAGTCACAAATAAACATATGCGTCCTACAGAGAACAGTAGCTCTTATATAACATTCTGCAGGGGTACCTGCTGTGTATATTTTGTTTCTTTCTTTCAAAAAGATGAATCCAGAGCATGAACCATATCACTGAATCAATATAATTTGAATATAATTGTGCTAGAAATAGAAACATCCTCATACAGAAATAGAAATGGTAAGACTAAACTTCTGTGCTTTCTTTACCTATCCTGTGTAAGAACAGAAAACATTTTTCTTTAAAAAGTGGAAAATACTATATTTGCAGCAAAGATTTTAAGGCATCTCTAGTGCTAGAGATTTTATAATCAGATGACAGCAATATTCTCTGCTCTTATTTTACAAGGGTGAGACAATAAGTGATATTTGCACAGTACTTTATAAGTGTGGTTTCAGCACCAGAATCAAAATTTTTAGAATTATCTTTGTAATTATTTGATTGAAGTCTCTCTTATCTATGCCAGGCTAGGCTCCACAAAGGAAGGAATGAGAGCTGTTTTCGCCTATACTTGAGTGCTATTAGAATGAAACTATGCCATATTCTTTTATAATTTCTGCTCTAAGCTTTACATATGGTACCTATCTTTACTTTAACAAGTGTTTTCTCAGGGAAAAGCTGATGCAAAATTAGCTGAAGTTGGGTGATTGAATAGTATAATAATCCAATCTGAACGACAACACTAATTGCAGCATATGTAGCATAGGGTGAGCTACTCCAACAAGCTCACTCTCCGAGTAGGTATTCATAAACTAGTTATTAATGATGTAGGTGAAAATGGATGTAGGTGAAAGCATGTAATTACAGTTTCTTTTTAAATAAATATCTGTTGGCTACTAAGTAAACTATTTTATATAAAGTATTTTATAGTTTCTCTACATGATAATGGAAAGTTCCATAAAGATAACTTTATATTATTATCTAATGCATTTACAACTTTCTCTAGATTATTTTTCATACATTCTCTGTGCCTTAAATAAAGTGAAATAGTACAATATTTAGACTCCAATTTTTCCCTCAAGACTCCCATGACTTCTGAGGAGGAATGTGAAGGAAAACACTGGACAAGGAGTTTAAATGTCTCCTGACCAGCAGTTTCTGATTCAGCGCCTTCCTTCTTCCCACTAAATTTCCAGTGAAATACATTAAACAAAAGAAAAACTCACAGCTTCAAGTGGACACTAAACCTAAAAACATCTGGTACTAGAATATGAAAGAGTCACAAAGCTGAATTTAGAAAAACTTATCCAAGCTTCCATCCAGAGGAAGGAAGATGGTTTGTCCATCCTCAATGACTGCTGGAGATCCGGAGTCCATCCAATGAGAAAGTTGGGCAACCTCTACTGCCTTTCCCAGGAATCATCCTCAGACAAGGTTTGCCAACTCTCTCAGTATTCCACATCCATTCAGAAAGCAACTACTAGAATAGGAAGAGAATGCAGGAAGGTGGCTGAAGAGTGGCACGCTGCATATGCATGCTCCAAAGTGGAGCAGTACAGATAGAGGTGGTCAAGTAAGCATTTTGAGAGCAGGGAATAATCTTTTTTTCCTTTAACTTAGAAAACTGAGTGGCAAGATTTAGAAATATCTCACCTAAACTCAGAGAACTACATTAGATGATAGACCGCCAGAAAATAGCAACCAGACCAGAAACTAGGCACAAGGCACACAGATATGTCCTCTTGATGTGGGACTAGAAATGAGATGCATAATTTTTTTTAAGTTATTTATTTATTTTGAGAAAGACAGCATGTGAGTATACGCAAGCAAGTGGGGGAGGGGTAGAGGGAGAGGGAGAGAATCCCAAGCAGGCTCTGCACTGTCAGCAAGGGGACTGATGTGGGGCTTGAACCCAGGAACCGTGAGATCATAACCTGAGCTGAAACCAAGAGTCAGACACTTAACCAAGTGAGCCACCCAAGTGCCCCTGGATGCCTAATTTAAAGAAGTAGATGGCTGCTGACTATACAGAAAGGCTTTTGTCTCATTTCCAGATAAATAGAGGAGAAAAAGGCAAACTTGATACTACTACTAAATATTTCAAGTGCAGGTAGAGAGAATATCAACTTGAAAACTCAAATAAGTAAGTAAACTGGAAGAATGATGTATCCCGTAAGTAAAAATATTTTAAGGTAACTCTCTAGAATACTGGGTTGGAGAGAAAGTGAAAAACCATGAGGAATGGATGGAGAATAAGGAAACCAAAAATGTAGTAAGAGAATTAAGTCATGTTAGAAATGCTAAAATGCATAAAGGAATTTGAAGTAAAAAGCATATTTAATGCTACAGAAAACTGAATCATTGATATGAGAGAACACATTTGAGAACAACCTCAGACAGAAAAAAAAAGAAAAGAAAATATGAACAAGATAATTAATATAGAACACAAAATGTTTCTAGAAAAGAAACAGCAACAGAGAAAAAATAACAGAACTAAAGAAAATATTAATCAACTAAAACCAAACCAAAACACAAACATAAAACAAGGAAAGCAGATTAAGAGGAAAAAAAAAATCAATGAAAGAAGGCCTATTTCTAAGAAATTATGATAAAAATTTAAAGTACAAGGCAGGGGCGCCTGGGTGGCGCAGTCGGTTAAGCATCCGACTTCAGCCAGGTCACGATCTCGCAGTCCGTGAGTTCGAGCCCCGCGTCGGGCTCTGGGCTGATGGCTCAGACCCTGGAGCCTGTTTCCGATTCTGTGTCTCCCTCTCTCTCTGCCCCTCCCCTGTTCATGCTCTGTCTCTCTCTGTCCCCAAAATAAATAAACGTTGAAAAAAAAATTAAAAAAAAATAAATAAAAAAATAAAGTACAAGGCTAAAATAATACAAGCATCCAAATGCCAGATTGGTGTTACACTTTCCCTTTACAATATGCAATGCTAACTCAAAATAATGAAGCCTGCACTACAACACTGTCAGGAAAAAAATGTTGTGAAGCAAAATATTAAGCCTAACTAATTATCATTTCTATGTCATAACAATTAGATTTTTTCCATTCTCAGTATGGGAAGCTCATGAAAGCTATACCTGCATAAATACTTAATAAATTACTTAAGGATATACTCTGAGAAATGAGAAATTCTGATGTAAAGAGACTATGAGTTGAAACCAAGTAAGCTAAGAGTGTAACTATTTGTTGTATGTATCATTATAAAGCTAATTGAAAATATGTAAGTTTTTAAAATGTGACAATTATATTTCAATAACAATCTTGTCTTAGAAACCAATACTGTATCAAAAATATTAAAATTGTATTGTTTTAGAACACTCAAAGGGTAGTTTTCTTCTTAATTTTGAAAATCATACAAATAGAGATTTTTTTAAAACTTGAAGATAATCCTTCCTAAAAATCAATAAACATAAAGGAAACATAAAGCATAAATGAGATGAGATAAATTAAACTTTGATAATTATAACAAATAATTTAAATTGCTAAAGTTTCTTATTAAAAGAGCAGACTCCAAGATAACATTTTCAAAATTTACAATAAAACAAAGTACTTCAATTAAATTTACATGACAAAAGTACACATGTACATAAAAGTATGTTTATCCAGCAACTACAAACAAAAGTAGATTAGTAACATCAAACAAAGAATACTTAAACACAAAAAAACCTTTGAGTCATATTTTATGTGCTTTCAACATAACATTAACATAGATAATCAAAGCTATTAGGCACAGAACATAATGAGGTGTAGTTTTACTATATGGGTCTCAATTTACTAGGTTAAATAGGAAAAATGACAAGGATACAGAGGGTAGAAAACACAATATTACTTTTATCACAAATATGCATATCAATCTATAACAAAAGCACCACTTTTTAACAAAAATCAAAACTTGTAGACAATATTATCTAACAATGTAATGAAACATTGGATTAATAATAAAAAGTTACAAATTAAAACCTGTTTCCTCAATTATTTAAAAAGAGAAAATAAAAACAATAAAAATAAAAAATATAGACTATTTGCAAAATGATGGCAACAAGAAGAATGCACACTGAAGCTGAAAGATGTTGCCAAAGACTTAGCTAAACAAAGAAGGATCCATAGTTTTAAGTGCTTTCATGTTTGAACAATTAAGTATTAAAGTAAATTCAAAATTTATTGTCAGAAGTTAGAATAAGAGAAATCAGACATTCCGAAGGATAACAGAATGATGGAATTAATAAAAAAATAAAGGTAAAATGACTGAATTAGGTAGGGGCAAAATGGCCAGGGTAGTGCAACATCACACACTAACAAAAGCTATTTGCTGCCTTTCCTGGATGCAACTTTGAAGATGCCAAAAAAAAAAAAAAAAAAAAAAAAAAGGAGACTTGATAGGTGTCAGGGTCTCATTCATCAATTAACAAAAAAACTTGTAAGAAACACTTAAGAAACAGAAAACAGGTGTTTCCAGATGTGTTTGGAAAAAATGGGTATGAAGCAAGAAAGTGTCTATAACCAGGAATGGGAGACAGCAATCTAATTAATCTTTAATCTTATACATATGACCTGGGTAAACCTGCATCTGCAAATAAAGCAGGGACACTTTATTCCATTCTTCTGAAGTTTAGACACCCTGGCCACTAACTTAACCTTTGGTGCCATGTGGTAAAGTAGTAGCACCAGGATAATGGTGAATTAACATCAGGATAACACTGAAATCCCATTACAGTTAGGAAGAAGTGTAAGTGAGGTGGAACTAATTACTTTGTAAAAGGCATGCCTATAAACATAGGTAACTAAAACTCCTGAAATACAAAAAAAATTGAAGAGAGAAGGAAAGGCAGAGGAGAGTACGCTATGGCTATTATTTTGTTAAATGGGAGGCACAGCTACTGATCTGCATTCTATGTTACTAGAGGAAAATAACCTATGACTGAGTCAAAACTACTCATGTGTAATCTCTAGAACAGAATGAAAATGTAGAACTTTTAAGTAACAGATAAAAATTTGATGTATGTGTAATAGCAAGTAGGTAAAGATAAAAAAGAAACAAGAAGAAAGTATGAAAATTGAAAAACATAAAATAAGGTGGCGGCTCTAAGTTCTAATATTAAAGTGATTACAGTAAATGTAAATGGGTTAAACTCATGAATTAACTGACAAAGACTCCCACAGTAATATTAAGAGTAAGATTTAAGAATAGGTTGGCTAAAGGAAACACATTTTAACAAAAGGGTATGAAATGGCTAAAACAAAGATAGAAAAAATAGATGCTGTGAAGCAAATATGATGCAAGAGAAAGGCAGTGTTGAATTTTTACTATCAGACAAATAAAATTTGGGGTAAAATGCATCATAAGGGACAAAACAGATGTTACAATAAATCACAAAGTTGTAACGATCCTGATCATATATGTAGCTAATATCAAAGATTTAAAATATGTGAAACCACAACTGATAGAATTATAGGAAGGAAAAATAACTATAGTTTGTGATTTTAACATGTGCTTTTCAGAATTTGTAGATCAAGCAGACAAATCTAAGCCATGCTACAGAGAAGAAATGTATATTTCTACTATTAATAATATTTACATAAATGAAAAGCATATAAATTCCATACCCAAGCACAGAATACTTGTTTTTTTGCATACATGAGGACTATTTAAACAAACTGTTTATGAATTAAGCTACAAAAGAAGTCTTGAGAATTCTAAGTAGCTATCATATGGAACATGTTTTCTGACCAGAATGTGATAAAGTTAGAACCTGATAACAAAAGGAGAACAAAACAAAGTTACATATGTCTGGAAAGTAAAATATACCACTAAATCATTCTTATATTAAAGAGGAAACCCCTCTTTTATATTAAAGTATTAAAGAGAAATTACATCTAAATGACAATGGCATTCTAAATGTAAAAAAATTGGAACATGTAACTAAAAATGAATATTTAAAGTATAGCTTTAAATATATTTATCAGAATGCAAGAGTTATCAAAAATAGAGTACTAACTACAATTGATCAATACCAAAACAAGAAAGAAGGGCAAAAATAAGATACTGGTAGGAAATAACAAAATAAGTATTTTTAATTAAAAAATTAGGCATGTAAAGGCAAACAAGATAGATAAAAATTCTAGATAAAACAACTAAGAAAAATATTCAAATAAAAAAGAAGAAAATAAGAATAATTATAGATATTAAAGATTTCAGTACTTAAGAAGTATATTGTAGATCAAAATGTTAGAAAATATGAATGCCAGAGGAAATATATAAAATTCTTGAGAGATGCAAAATACCAAAACTGGCCCAAGAAAAACTTGAAACCTTGAAGACAGTAATGGCTATTATTATAAAAGGTTTTTAAAATCTTCCTCCACAAAGGCACAGATGGTTTTATAGCTGAATAATAACAAACTTTCAGGGAACAGAAATTAGTTTTATGCAAGTCATTAAGTCTATCTTATAAAAGTCATTTCTAAAAATAGAGAAATTGAGAAAACTTCTTAACTTATATTGAAGCTAATAGAGAACCTTTGTGGCAGCTTTTGATTAATCCACTCTAGTTAAGATCTTCTGTTACTTATAGCTTGTGTAACTAATAGAGGGTATGATAAAATATTAGAGAGGGCCAGAAAAAAAAGACTTCAATTAAACAGATACATTACATAAATGTGGATTAAAAGAGTCAATGTGATAAAAATGCCAGCTCTCTGCAAGTTAATTTAGTAGTTTAATGTAATTACAATAAAAATGCAAAGAAGTTTTTCCAAGGGAACTAATAAAGTGATTCAAATGTTTTCTTGAATAGGTTGAACACTACCAGAATTTTGAAGAGTTAGATGAATCTGATTTACTCCATCAAAATTCAATATATATTCTAACAGCATTGTACCAAAGAATGAGAAAACAGAACTGATTATAAGGCCAAAAGTAGTCCAGAGTGCAAAGGCACCAATTCTGTGGATAATAATGCTGGCCTTCCAAGCAGAGGGAAATGCATAAATGAGTGTTGAATAAAAGTGCCAGCTATCTTGTCAACTACTTGGAGAAATTAAATTAGGTGCCTGTCTTGAATTATACAAATTATGGTGTATGCTTTATACCACTGATTCACCAAATATTTAACCACTAATTATATATGAAGAAATATGTGAAAACCTACAAGAGCAAGCAAAAACAGAGGAGCATAGAGGCTGGTAGAAGATAGGAAATTGGCCAAAAGTAGGACTGATTGAGATAATGTCAGTCTAATACGTTTTGCTCAAAGAGTACAGCATGTGCTTCTGTTTGATATAATGTAATCGAGAGAACTCTCTGTAACCGAAGACTTTGTATAGACTCCAATACACATGACTCTCCACCTCCACCCCATTTGTATGGAATCTTGTGAAAAATATCTAGTGCTGTAAATTACTTGGACATTTATGTTAATCACACAAAGAAACTTAAAACTGTGAGAGTGGCAGTGTACAAGACACAAATGCTGAGATGGAATGCCACACAGCTGATATTCAGTGGCCATCTCCTGAAGAAATGAATATATTAATCTGTTAAATATATCACAAAAAAGAATACAAGAATTAGAGGTGAAACAATGTGGTATTTCCTTAATCTTGAGGTGAGGACAAACCTCCAATTCTTAAGAACCAAAATTAAAACAAAACTACAGATTCAGTTACTCAAGCTAAAAATAAATCAGCTGTGTTACACAGAATGGGTCCAGATTATGCAGTGGCATACACCAAAGTCAGCACTCATTTTCCGTAAAAAGCCAGATATCAAATAATTTAGGATTTGCAGGCCACATGGTCTCTGTGTAACTCCTTAAGTTGGCTATTATAGCCTGAAAACAGCCACAAACAATAAATAAATAGATGTCCATGGCAGTGTTGAATAAAACTTTATTTACAACACAAGGCAGTGGGCTAGATTTGGCCAATAGGTCATAGTTCACCAACCCCTAGGTCTAGATCATGCGGTTGTCTGCACAATGGTGTACACACCTCAAACAATATTTACAGAGCATTGACTCCTTGGCTCAACTCAGAAAGTGGGAGATATAACCTTCCATATACTATTTCTGCTTTTTATACTCTTTAGCTCCCATAAAAGAATGTGGACCCAACTTCCAGCTCAATCATCTACCAAAAAGTAGGGCCACACTCAATTGGCAACATGGGTAAGCTATATTACAGGCCTTTGCCCAGATATACTACCTTGATTTCACTGCCTCAAACCTGGATTGAGAGTTACAACATTCCCGAAGATGTTTTTTAAAGAACAAGTGGTCCATCTATACTTCTAGATAATCTGTATTCTTGGGCCAAATCGGAGTTTCAGAGAAAGAGGTCCCTAGATTACCTCTTTTTCCCACTCAGCCGCTTCCAGCAGCACTTTCTTTTTCTGCATTGCTCTTTGAAGGTATCAGTTAATTTAGAAACCCTTTGTAAGAATTGGCCCTAAGATAGGCATTGCTACTCCTAATGTAAAGGAGTATTGTGATCATTATAGAATAGTGTACTTCATTTGTCACCAAGGTGTTTGTATCTGATTTAGAACTAGGAACAGTCATAAATCATCTGGAAAACCCATATATTTTGCCTCAAGGACTCTGTGTACTATACAAATGGAAATGGTTCAACCTGACAAATAATAATAGGTGGAAGAGAAATGGGCACTCTCAACACACTGGGTGGCATAAATAAATTTCTGTGTCACTGAGAAAAGCCATTTTGGTGGCAACTTGGTATTAAGTACCACAAGTTCCCAAAATACTGATATTCTTTGATTGAATAATTCCACTGTGAGAAATTATCCTAAGGATAAGTACAAAAATATTTATTGCAGTGTAACTTTTAATAATAATAACATTTTTAAACTCAAAACAAAGGAAATGTTACAAGACAAAAATTAAGTAGATCAGTAAGAGATCCATATAGTGAATAAACATCATTTATGGATGAATATTTGATGACATGGGAAAATCCTAATAATGCAATTATAAGTATCAGGAGTAGGAATTTAACATAGTATATACTGTATAATCATAAATACCACAAAATTGGGATCATGAATGATTTTTTTTTTGGTGTTTATACAACTGTGCATTTTCCAAAATTCTATAATAAACCTAAGGGCTTTTTTTTCTGAACAAAAATTTACATTTTATTTAAAAAAAACTTTTAATGTCTTTTTTATTTTTGAGAGACAGACACAGCACGAGTGGGGGAGGGGCAGAGAGAGAGGGAGACACTGAGTCTGAAGCGGGATCCAGGCTCCAAGCTGTCAGCACAGAGCCTGACGTGAGACTTGAACCCATGAACTGTGAGATCATGACCTGAGTTGAAGTCTGACGCTTAACTGACTGAGCCACCCAGGCACCCCAAAAGTTTACATTTTAAAAGTACATTCACTTTGTTATTAGTCTCACAAGTATAAATTTATCATAAGGAATTAAAAAGGTAAGTCAATATATAGGACACGGATAGGTATAACATCAGAACATATAAAACTGACCTACTTAGACGATACATCAGAAATTATATTTAAAAAAATTAGAAATTATGAAAGAAAATTAGAAATTAGAAATTAAATTAGAAATTACAAACTTGCAATTATCAACATTGTTTTTCATGTATAGGAGAACCTTTTCTTCCAAAAGGTCAAGTCCCTAACAGGCTGAAAAGAAGGAACAATGGTTTTCAAGCCTCAGTGCTTCAGGGTTATTGTGGGGAAGCTGTAAATAATGACACACTTGCCTTCAATAATGGAGGATGTTCCCTGAAACAATGAAGAATAAAATGCTTGGGGACCCATTCATCACTGTCTCTGTTTTACATGTTGGAGTTCTGAGTAGCTAATTTCGAAGAAGAAGAATTTATGTGGTTGCCTGCATTTGCCCTTTCAGGATCCATTTTTGGCCCTTTTCTAATAGTTCCTGCCTCAGGAGGCTGACCTCTTCAGACTCCTGCCTGGGTTTGGCCAATAGGAGGCAATTGCAGGAGGAGAGAAGGGGCTGAGTGTATATGACCCACCCTTATCCTCAGGATGTAGTTTTTAGCAGCGGCCGCATCTTACAAAGATGCCCTTCTTCGAAAAACAAAAAACAAAAAACAAAAAAAAAAGGGAATCTCTTTTCCTCTTTTCCCACTAAAGCCTTCTTTTGGGAGGAAGTTGGAACAACAACTTCCTGCTGTTGCCAGTCCCTGTGCACCTCACCGTCCCTGGGTAGTTATATTAATTCTGTTCAAGGTTCATTCATTAAACTTTAATTTCTTCAATTAAACTCCTTAGGTATGTCGTCTGATTCCTTTTGGGACCTTGTCTATTTTAAGAAAAGAAAAAAAAAACTTTCTTAGAAATCACTGCCTTAGAGGAAAGCTTATCATCAAGTCCCCCAAATTCTATAAAAATTTAAAAAATACAACCTGAACTTATCATGAAAACCAGACATTTAAGCTACAGCTTAAAAATATGGAACAGACAAGCTGTAAGCTATCACTACGACAGATAATAAGCATTTAGAAATTAAGGACTGTGGAATGAGATCTACTTAAATTGTACCTTGAAATTCAATGGGATTCAAGACAACCTGTTATCAAAAGGTTTTCTTTTGAAAACGGATTCTCAATACATTTTTCAAACAAAAATGTAAATTTAATAATGAAATGGACATGTATAAAAAATAGTCTGCAGATCAGCAGCTTACCTCTTTGAACTTGTGACTGAGCTTGCTTGTGTCCAGGTCTGATGGGGAAAACATGTCCTCATTCTCAGGCAGCTCAAAGACTTCAATGGCCATGTCGCTGCCAGGAAGAACAGGTCCTACCTCATCCTCTTCTTCATCTGTGGCATATTCTCCTGTCTGAAAGGAAGGGGATTTCAGAAATGGAGCCGTCCTTACCCCAGGTGGAAGTGGGTTATTTGAAAATATTTTATAAAAGGGAAGTAAAATATGTCACCAAACGCTGAAGTGTAAGTAGGCTTTTAAGTCAAGCATGCCTCATGCAGCCAATGTTAGAAACAGTTGTTAGTTCAAAGATCCGAAGTGACATGTCTATGCCATACATAAGTGCATTCCTAAAAATGTAATAGCCATCAGTAGCATCTTTAGTATAGCAACAAAAGTTGTTTTCAGTCTAAACATTTGATGGTTTTACAAAATAAAATTATACTGCTAAGGAAATAAGTAGTTCCTTTAAATTCCCACCACTAAGTGGATAAGTCACCCATTACTGAGAGCAGGGAAGAAGGAAGAGAAGATCAAAAGATTCACGGAGCTGGAAAGGACCTTAATTAAGCCTTACAAAGGTTTAGTAGATGAATTCTTCTAAGGTTTAGAGTTCAATCAGTTGTTTCGTTTGTTTGCTAACAAACGTGTTGGTTAGCAAGTGACGGAAAAGAAAGCCAGAGGTTTCTAACTCACAGCCCACAGACGTGTACGGCTTTGCCTGAACAGTATTTTGATGAATCTTAGTATTTTGTCAATGCTAAAGAAAAGATTCACCTGAGATTCTAGAGTTCCAGTTTTCCTGGAGAAAGCCAAAAATCTGGCAAAATGGGCATGTTGCGACATGAAAACAACTGGCTGGTCAGCAGCGGCTGTCCCCTTTTGGATGGGTCCCACACCTTCAAATACACAACTTTTACCACCCCGTGTTGTTCCATGCTGTTAGCTCACTCCGTGGTACCCGCAGACCCCTGTGAGTACGCGAGTTCATGACCCCGGAATAAATGTTGCTCCACACCACTGACTTCCTTAACATCATTAGAAAGTAGCTTCTCTCCTGGCAGCACTGGGATATGAGACTCTGATTCAAAATAATTATTTGAAATCTATACCTTATGATGTAACTTCAAGATAAATCACTGAGTCACAGGGTCGAAAAACAAAGTTCATTTAATTTGCCCCTGTTCTTTCAGGTAGTATTGCTTTTAATACATGAAACAGACAGGAATTCATATTGCCTATAAAAACACTTTCATAAAGTGTGTGGAATGATCTATTCCTTTGATTAAATAGGCTTAGCGTCTGATTGCTGTTTTTTTTCTTTTGGATCTTTACTATATTCTTCTTGCTAACACTGAAATTCTATTTCTCTTACTGTTTTGCACATGCAGAAAGTCTGGTCATTTACTTCAATGTAATAATTCTTAATGTCTGAAAGACCATTATTAAATTGTCATTCTGACTTCTCCTTTCCAAGTAAAATAACTCTGGTTTCCTCATAGGTCTCATTCTCTGTTCTTGTCTTGGGCCCATACTCAGACTTCTCTCCTAGTCCTCCACACTTGTTTTATTTTTTTTTTTAATGTTTATTTTTTTATATTGGGAAAGAGAGAGACAGAAGGAGCAACAGAGAGAGAGGGAATCCTAAGCAGGCTCCCCACTGTCAGTGCAGAGCCCCACACGGGGCTCGATCCCACCAATCATGAGATCATGACTTGAGCTGAGATCAAGGGCAGGAGGCTTAACTGACTGAGCTACCCAGGTGCCACTCCACACTTGTTTTAAATTGTGGGGCCCAGAAGTAGGTACGATTCCCAGTAAGGAATCTGAGGGCCATTCACTAGGATAAACAAAGTGCCTCAGCAACCTTCAGACACTAGTTCTCCACATGGAGGCTATGGCAGCCTCAATTTTGGTGGCATTTGCATAGAAAAGTAAACTTAAGTGATCTCTGTATGACCTAGTGCCTCAGTACTCAGAACCCCAGGGCTCTTTAGAAACCAGTCTGAAACTGTGTAAATCATAAACACTATTCCAAGTGTCTCTGGCACTGGCAGGAGACAGAAGCTGAGCAGTGGGGGCTGGTGATTCCAGGTACCTTGCACTTATTGGTAAGATTAAATCATAGAAACCTTTTTTTTAAAAAAAAATTTTAACGTTTACTTATTTTTGAGAGACTGAGAGACAGAGCATGAAGGGCAGAGAGAGAGAGAGAGGGAGACAGAATCTGAAAGAGGCTCCAACCTCTGCACTGTCAGCAGAGAGCCTGAGGCGGGGCTCGAATTCACGAGTCATGAGATCATGACCTGAGCTGAAGTTGGACACTCAATCAACTAAGCCACCCAGGTGCCCCTAAATCCTAAAAATCCAGATTTGGTATGACTTTCTGTAAATTAACTCATCTCCTATTTATTCATGTTTTTAGAACCAACAGGTACTTTGTAAATCCCAGTAATGTTGATTAACAGAAGTGTAGTAAGGCTGGTAAGTACACAATCCTGACACCTTGCCAGAAGTTTTGGTTTAGAGACATTAGACTTGTTTTTAAACCTAATTACAACTAGCAGCAAATCCATGCCTTTATTACAAAGGCCTAAACCGGGGCGCCTGGGTGGCTCAGTCGGTTGAGCATCCAACTTCAGCTCAGGTCATGATCTCATGATCTCATGGTTCATGGGTTCAAGTCCCACGTTGGGCTTGCTGCTGTCAGCGTAGAGCCCACTTTCGATCCTCTGTCCCCCTCTCTCTCTCTGCCCCTCCCCCGTGCGCACTCTCTGTCTCTCTCAAAAATAAAATAAATATTAAGAAAATATAAAGGCCTAAACCAGGTATATAAAATTCACTTCTACATCATCGATTTGATGGATTTCCTGAATGACTCAATAAAATCTTAAGCTAAATTTAAAATCTGATGACAATGTGACACATTACGAACATAAAGTTGAAATGAACACTTTGATTTCCCTTTGCCAGCTTGAAAATAGATACTTTTTCACTACATGTAAGGGAAAGAATATAAACATGTGCCTAGAACGGGGCCTGACATATAATAGGATCTCAACAAATATTTTTAAAAGAATATACTCAAGAATGCCAACTGCATTTGCTTGGTAATACCTATAACCTCCTAAGGGGGTTTTCAATCATATAAAAGAAAAGAAGACCCTGTTAAGTCATTTGTTACGAAGGCAGTATTCTGTCACATTTATTATTTTTTTTAATACTTCTTACAGTGAATAACAGGATTAGGGTATATACAATATATGTAATTCTTATCTCTAAGTATAGTTCTGGCTTTGTCATCCATTTTAGTTATCAAAATTACCATCATAAATGTAAGTTATTAAGAGAATTCTTCCTCTTGACTCATTTTTTTTTACTTTGCCAATCTTCTCTCCTCAGTATACAAATTATCTGCAATTCTGCTGAAATTCTTTTTTTTTAATTAAAAACCTTTTTAAATGTTTATTTATTTTTGAGAGAAAGAGAGGCAGAGCACAAGCCGGGGAGGAGAAGAGAGAGAGGGAGACACAGAATCTGAAGCAGGCTCCAGGCTCTGAGCTGTCAGCACGGAGCCCAACGCAGGGCTTGAACCCACAAACTGTGTGATTATGACCTGGGCTGAAGTCCGTCCAACTTAACTAACTGAACCACCCAGGCACCCCTGCTGAAATTCTTTTTATCTTTCTTTGCATCTTTCCATTTACTAATGTTTTGTCTTTTTAATTAGTCTTATAAGCATCCTAAGGTCAAGATAGGTTTTTTTTAATGTCTGTTACTTATTAGAAGCTCTGGATAGGGTGTTTAAAACCTCTCATGCCATGTGGAATTTAACAAAACAAATGAGCAAAGGGAGAAAAAGAGAGAGAGAGAGAGAGAGAGAGAGAGAGAGAGAGAGAGAGAGAGAGAAAGGCCAACCAAGAAATAGACTCTTAACTACAGAGAACAAACTGATGGTCGCCAGAGGGGAGGTGGGTAGGCGGATGGGTTAAATAGGTGATGGGGATTTAAGGGGCACACTTGGGTTTACACTATACGTTAAATAATTGGAATTTAAATAAGAACTTTAAAAAAAATCTTGCCATTCTCTCTTGATGATCATTTACCATTCCCAACATAAACAGACTTTATAATAAAGGATGCATTTACCACAGAACCTCATAATCTTCTAGAAGTTAAAAAGTTACATTAGTAGACTAAGAATAATGTGTTCTGATTCTTTGATCTTTACTGAAAATGGATATTACTTTTATGGTTAATCTGAAAATAAATTACATGGAATGATAGGTTAGTAGAATTTCATAAACCTCAAAATTAGATTGGATTGAATCTGCCATTTACAGAGGAGATGGAAAATACTGCATCAAAAAAAAATATGCCACAACAAAGTATTTCCATTGATATCCATCTCCTCCTTATTTCTGGCCAGATTCAACATCTTTCAAGTAAACAGAGACTCCCGAAAGTCCTTTGTCCCAACTTGAAAATCCACTTTAAAAGAAGTACAAGAACTGACAGAGATAGTAAGGGTTCCTTTTCACAAATCCTCATCTACCTTCTTGATTAATATCTTATACTTCCCTTTTTTTAAGTGTTTTTTTTTTTTTTTAATTTTGAGATAGTAAGAGAGAGAGAGCATGAACAGGGGAGGGAGAGAAAGAGAATTCCAATGCGGGGCTCAATCAAGAACAGTGAGTTCATGACCTGAGCCGAAACCAAGAATCGGACACTTAACCAACCGAGCCACCCAGGTGCCTCTATTCTTATACTTTCTTTTCGCCCTCCCAAATACACAAAAAATGAATAGCAATTCTTTGGTAACTTACTGAGTGCCCAATACTATACTCCTTAAAACTGTATGATATAGGTATTACTATGTCACTGTAATTAGAAGAAACTGACACTCAAGACTATACCCAATGATAGACAATTTGTTATGCTGTTGATGCTACATCCAACACATTCCAAAGCCCATGCTCTTTCTTCTGTACTGTGCTGCTTTCAGTCTACAGATAAAGTAAAGCTTTCTGGGATAAAAAAATGGGAATACGTTCCTTTCATATTTCCCCAACCAAAATGCTGGTGCATAATCCTGTTGTGTTGAGGTTTACCTTCCACATCTCTGAACATTTTCATCCAATTCACTTTGAAGACTTGCACCTGTCTCTAGTGAGCTCCAAACCTTTTGTCCTCTTCTTTTCTCTCATAACATGCTCACTCTGGGCAAGTGCACAGAAGTCTCCTTTGAAGGGTTTGGCCTACGGGTCTGCTCACTGATGTTTCATGCACTCTTTCTTATATAAACCAGAACCACAGCATACAATCTATAGAACTACTGCAGTGTCTTAAAATGGATGGAAAAGATAGCTTCCAAGGCAAAATGAATGCAAAATTCCTCAGATGTTTATGGTCTGTCTCTTTTACATTTCCTTCTCACATCTGGCTTCCTTGAGCTACTCATCTTTATTGTCTCTTCCCAAAGCATTTCATCTCCTATTCCTAGACAACTTCCATTATATTTGTATTACATCAGAGCATTTATTTTATTAAAACAGTAATAAGTGCAGCTAGCTGACAGGTTCTGCCCCTTAGTGAGTATCTAACTTTTGAGTGGTGGGAGCAAAAGCATGTAGACATTCTCGAGCTTTGAACACTCAGGAGAGCTGTAGACCTCATTTTAGGTTTTACAGAAGGAAGTGGCATGATCTGTTATGTTGGTGAGTTGGTTAAGTGGAGACCAACTAAACAATCTTCACTTTGAAGTCACTTAGGCCTGGATTCAAATCCTGGCTCTACAGTGTTGGTAAAGTTAGCTTCCAGGTCTAAGTTTCAATTTCCCTATCTATAGAGTGAGGATAAAAACATCTCCTTAGTGTAACAAGGTTATTGTGAGGTTAAGTTACATGGTGTTCAGTACAAGGTGTGGTACATGGTAGATGCTCAAAACAAGCAATAGCTGCCAGTCGTGGTGGTAATCCTACAACAGCAGCATATACTAAAGCTTCTCCAAGTCTGCATCTTATAACCTGATATTTGCTAAGTTCTGGTCTCAGAAATACAATACCCTGCAAGACCCTGCTACTGTGTCACATGAATCTTTGATAAGCAAATTGGCCATTTCTGAAGCAAAGCTTTTCTTTTCCCTAAACCTGCCCCTCTTCTTATATTCCCAGTTTCGGAGGAGGCATCAGCTTCTGCCCAAGACCAAGAAAACTATCAGGCCTCTGTTCTCCTCACTTATGCCCCGCCCCCTTGCCCCTGCCCTCCTGCCCTAGTGATGCAAGATGAAGACCCATCTACTTCCCTCCTCCTATGAGTCTGCTGCTTTAAGGCTCTTCTAATCCACTCCTTTATGCTTCTACTATATCCTTGCATCACTCATAAAACTTGGGCCTTTTTTTATATCTGCCTTCTCCTATTATCCGCTTTCAACTGTAAGCTCCTTGAGAGCGTCAGGTATGATTTATTCTTGCACTCCCAGTGTGGCTAGCACACCGCTTGGCATATAGTAGGCACTAAACAAATGTTTGCTGAATAAATTAATACAGTTTTAGCCGCATCTGCACAGCACAGCAGAGCCCTGATTTTCCTGTTAATTCTCAGCTTTCAAGTAAGAAATATGGTGGAGCACAGCTGCAGCTCAGGCCTAAATGACCCTTTTGGGGATTTTCTCTTGTTGTCAGGTTCAACCATCAGCAGTAATTTTTGCTCTAGCAATGTTTGCTCTGGTAAATTCCGGGAAACTAAATGGTGCTAATCATAAAAATAGCCTTGATTATGCAGTTTCTGTTGGAATTTGTTTACTGGATCTGAATTTGGTTATATATATTTTCAGACTCAGTTCTGCTAGAGAATAGAAGAGAGTTGCTTTTTCTCTGGAGGAGAAAGACCTCAAACTAACACTTTAATGTTTAAAATTCCTAAATCTGTGCCAGTCATCCAGATGGCTTTCAGCAAAAGTAGCTCCTTCTCTGCAAAGGCATCTCTTTCCATTTTCTGTCAGTTGACTTCTGTGTGTCCTAGTTTTGTAATGTTAGGCCATTTGGTCTCTTTGCTCATCTATAAAATGGGAATAACAGCATCTTCTTCATAAGGTTGTTGGGAGAATTTCCAGTAGCGATACCTTCAAAGTATTAACCATAATGCCAAGAATTTGCTAAAAGACTAGATGACTTTATGACTATGATCATTTTCACCATCCCTGGCTTCTCCAGGACAATGACAGCAAAAAAGCATGGGCTCTGGGGTTGGCGAGACAAGGGCCCCAAAAGAGAAAAAATAATTTCACAGTTGCACAGTAGCTGGCAAGTCATTTAACTTCTATCTTTTATGCTCACCTCTTCTAAAAAAATGGCCCCAAAGATACCAATCTCATAGGATATTGAGAGGATTCAAAGAAATTAAGTACGTAAAACATCCACCATGATGCCTGGCCCAAAATATATATTCCCTACTCCTCTCATTTCTCAAGTCATTCAAAATTTTCTTGTCAGTCTTTGTTCTCAGAATGTTTTCTGATATTTCACTTCATTCTACCTTCTAGAATGTTTCTTAAGCAAGATACATCTAACATCTATATCTAAGTTCCACATTACCCGCCCTCAAGCACTCAGCTTCTCAGATAATTTGCTGACAAATTATTTTTCCTAAAATTCTGACTAGGTAAATTTAAGATTTGCCTATAAATTTTTTTGTAACAACTCAAACTCATTTTTACCCTTCTTAAAATTTCCTAGCAATTGTGGTAGACGGTTTATAAGTTAGCATCTGATTTTACAGTATTTTAAATGCCTTCTTTAGTTTTATTTTTTCCTCTCTTCCTTCCTTTTATAAGTACACTCCTGAAAAGCAGGGGCTCTATTTTCCACTATGGCAGGCTCTACAATGATCCCTAAGGATCCTTCTTCCTGGGTAATCATGCTCTTCTATAATCCATTCTCCCTTGAATGTGGGCTGGACCTAGTGACTCGCTTCTAAAATCGAGACTACAACAAAAGCGATGGGATGTCCTTTCTGAGATTAGTTTACAAAAAGACCATGACTTGCGTCTCTTTTGTCCTCTTGCTCTTGAGAAACGAGCTGCCAGGTTGTGCATGGCTCTGTGGAGATGCCTACATCGTAAGGAACTGAGGTTTCTGGCCAGCAGCCAGCAAGGACCTGAGGTGTGCCAGTGGTCACCTAAGGGAGCTTGGAAGTGCATCTTCTGTGTCCTGCCAACACCTGCAAGTGGGCCTGGAAGCAGATCTTCCCCCAGCGGAGCATGGAGATGACTGGGGCTCTGGCCGACACCTTATTGCAGCCAGGGACAGATCTTGAGTCAGAGGCATCCAGTTAAATGGACTCAAAGATACTGTAATGTAGAAATACTTCCTATTTTAAGTTGCTGAGTTTGGGTCATAATTTGTTATACACCAACAGAAAGGGGGTACTGCCATTACAAGTGCAGAAAAATGTGGAAGTGACTTTGGAAACAGGCAGTGAAGGAAGGCTGGGAGGATTTTGAAGAGTATCTTAAAGCAAGCCTAAATTGTCTGGAAAGCACTGTAAGTGGAAATCTGGAGGAATGGGGGGGGGGGGTTCTTGTGTAGTGGCAGAAAGCTTAGCAACATTATCACCTTCTATAAGGAGAAAGTAAGAAATGTCCCCGGTGAACGGAGTGATCAAGCTAAGTAGATTTCCAAACAAGTGTTGAAGGTGCTGCTTGATTTCTTCTTGCTGCTTATGGTAAAATGTGACCAAAGAGAGAAATTGAGAGGACCATTAAACAGAAAGGAACTAAGACCTTGATGGTTTTTAACATCTTGATTCTAAAAATAAGAAATAGTTTCCAAAGTTCAAACCCAGGGTACTGCCAGGAGAACATGGCCTAAAAATGAAGCAGAGGGTGGAACTAAAATCTTTTGTTAAGAATTCTGAACTTAGGTATGGAGGTTCCTCAAAAAATTAAAAATAGAAATTCCACTACTGGGTATTTACCTCAAAAATACAAAAACACTAATTCAAAATGATATATGCACCCCTATGTTTACTGCAGCATAATTTACAACAGTCAAGATATGGAAGCAACCCAAGTGTCCATTGATAGATGAACGGATAAAGAAGATGTGGTATGAATATGTGTGTACATATGTATAATTATATATATAACAAAATATTCCTCATTCATTAAAAAGAATGAGATCTTTCCATTTGTGACAACATGAATGGACAGAGAGGATATTATGCTAAGTGAAATCAGTCAGAGAAAGACAAATACTCTATGATTTCACTTGTATGTGCAAAATAAGAAATAAAACTAATAAACAAACAAACAATAAGCAGAAACAGACCATAAATACAAATAACAAACTGATGGTTGCCAAAGGGGAGGGAGGTAGCGAGATGGGAAAAATAGGTAAAGGGGAGTAGGAAATACAGGTTTCCAGTTATGGAATGAATAAGTCACAGGGATGAAAGGTACAACATAAGGAATATAGTCAATGGTACTGTAATAGTATTGCATGGTGGCAGATGGTAGCTACATTTGTGAGCACAGCAATATGTATAAACTTGTCAAATCACTGTGTTGTACACCTGAAACTAATGTAACATTGTGTGTCAACTACACTTAAATTTAAAAAAAAAAAAAAGAGGGCTGAGGAATAGCAGTTACATGTACTACAATTTGTAATATTCCACTATTGAGGCAGTTTTCAACCACAGTTTCTAAAGTTTTACTTTCTAGGAATATCCTAATTCTATCCATCTCAGGCTCTATAATCTTTCCCCCTTCAATGATTTTACTCTATTGAATCTGCTGATGAGTATTCAAATACCAAATATCTTTAAAAAGACTTTTATTTTCTTTCTTTCTTGGAAGAAATTCTCTTAAAATAATTACGTTTCTCTTCTTTATTGTTTGTTTTTGAGAGAGGGAGAGAGAGAGAGAGAGAAAGAGACAAAGTGTGAGCAGGGGAGGGCAGAGAGAGAGGGAGACACAGAATCAGAAGCAGGCTCCAGGCTCTGAACTGTCAGCACAGAGCCTAATACGGGGCTTGAACTCATAAACCGTGAGATCATGACCTCAGCCGAAGTCTGGCACTTAACTGACTGAACCACCCAGGTGCCCCAAAATAATTAAGTTTCTAACTATAATTACATTTATTGAAAAAAATGAAATATAACCCCCAAAAGAATTCTGAACTTAGGGAACACACACACACACACACACACACACACACACACATATATATATATACATATATATATATATATATATATATGTATATATATATATATATATATTTTAATAATGTGTAATAAGCAAGTCTTTCACACGCCCTAAAGAGAGACTATCTATTTTCCAAGGCTGTTCACTATACAAACATCATTAAAAAGGTAGTATGAAAGAAAGGCTATCAGTGCCTCTGCTCACATGGCACACAGAGAAGTCAGGCCCACTGGGGAACTGTCCCCAATAATATCTATTCTTATTTCTATACCATCTTGGCTTTTGGTGAATTTTCCCATTAGTATGATTCTCTCTCAGCTACACTGATCAGTGTGACCCAAAGTGGTTGGGACTAAATCCATTCAGTCGTTTCATATAATTAAGACTACTATTAAATGAACTCCAAGCAGCAGAATGAGTCCAATGTATAGTAACTGAGATCAACCACATTCCCCAGGCTTTCAGACCCTACTGGCTAAATAAGTCCTATAAACCATTGGTGTTTACCTTAGAAACTCAGGTGGCTCTATCCTTAAGCTTTTTTATTTATTTCACTCGGCCTAAGGTATTAGTCCAGATATAACAGGATGTATCAGTGATTGCCCAGACTTGGTACTGGCCCCCAGAAGAAAGTCTAGGATTCAGGGCAATCCTATCATCTTATAACAACCCTGGCCAGCAAGTTGAGATTGATCTGAATGCCTTTCAGGGCTGAGGTGGTATCCCTGATCACATCACCTAAAGTCAGGAACAAATTTTGCACCATCTTATCTAATTAAATGAGTCTAACCCTAAGAATAATTGCCTGCACGATGCATATAACAAATAAGTCAGCTACCACTCAGGAAAGCAACCCTTAGTAATCAAGAACAGTCTCATTTTAGAAGGATCTCTAGAATCATCTAAGGGTTATGTGATATAATGATGGTGTTTCTTTAAATACATAAGGCCTCTTATGACCACCCTTGTGGTGAAGCTATGTGAGCAACTCAAAGAGTCTGATCAATTGCCACAATCTGTTTCCATGATTTGCCATCTCAAACTTAACCTGTTAGTCTGTAATTTTCCAAGTGACAGACTAATCAGGTAATGGACAACAGCTCAAGAGTCAGTAAAAAATATATATAACAAGGTTCATCAAGGGGAGTACTAGGCAGAGCCAAAAGAATGGCCTTGAGTTATGCCCATTGAGCAAAGTGACCATGTCCATTCTGGGGTGTGCATAACTAGTGCTGAGGCTGGAAAACCTAGCAGACAGCTTTGGACAGCTTAGCTGAGCCCTTAGTGAACCAAGGCCAGGCATTTCAATAAACTTCTAGGGACTGAAGGCCTCACTGAGCTAGAGGCCTTGTTTCTACAAACTGGAAAGCTGCTACTTGCTCATGAAAATCTAAGATGCTGCTGGGCCAGGTTGGTAGCTTTCTTGAATCTATCATTCCCATTTGACAAGCCAGGTTTGTTGGGCCTTTCCAACTTTATTGATCAGGGAGATCAAGCTGACCTATCCCAAACTGAAACTATTAGACCAGAGGGTCACAAGGCCTCCATGGGTCAGACATGTAGTTTCAGTTCCCACAAGAGCTTAGTAGAAGGTTAATAACTGACTTTTTTTTTTTTTCTTTTCTCAGTTGCTGCATCAGACGTGCAGTGTTGTTATACTGGGAAATGGCTGAGTAGTCTGGCAGCCATTACATGTTTAAATAAGCTGTGATTGCTCCTTCTTTGCCTGGGATTCTATACTGTTCCTGTTGGACCGTCTGGGAGGAAACAGGGAGAGTGGCCTACATATGCTACTATTAGTGTTCTCCATGTGGCAATCCCTGAATAGTAAAATATCCGCTGGCACTAATGGGACAAAGAAGGGCAGGTGTATGTGTAACATATCAGGCCGTTTTGTTTCCCTTCCCACTGTGAGCTCTGCCCAAACCACATCAGTTGAATTTGGTCATCCTTTCTCATGATGGCATCCTTTCTCATGATGGCATCGGTGAGGTGATGATTTGTGAGCCAGTATCCACAGAACCATGAGGTTGAGTGCCTCTCCTCCCAAAGTTCCCCAGCATACTCAAGGGGTTCATACAGCATTTAGTCTCTCTGGAGGACAAAAGAGATCTCAGCCTGATCCCTAATCACCTTCCTCCTTAGAGCAGCTGAGTTCGTGTTAGAAAGGGGAGGTATCAAGGGGCATAGAGGCAGAGGGCAGCCCTGTGTCACTAATAAAGCACATTTACTTTCAGTTTTGAGCAGTGCGGTGGTTACTCCTGTTTTAACCAAACTTCCAATGTCTACCACCTAAAGCAATATGTAAAGCGCTGTATATCATTACTGATACAACCCAGTTAGCTTTGGGGAGTCTTTGACCCAGCAGTCACAGTTTTGACTCCCATAGCAGGAACTGTTATGGGCGCTATCTCAACCTGGAGTCCAATCCTAAGTTTGGTTTGGTTAGAACATAAGGAATGGGGAAGTTTTCCAATGCGGTCAGGCTGACTGTAAGAATTTAGTTAGGACGCCTGGGTGGCTCAGTCAGTTAAGCGTCCGACTTTAACTCAGGTCACGATCTCGCAGTCCGTGAGTTCGAGCCCCGCGTCGGACTCTGGGCTGATGGCTCAGAGTCTGGAGCCTGTTTCAGATTCTGTGTCTCCTTCTCTTTGACCCTCCCCCGTTCATGCTCTGTCTCTCTCTGTCTCAAAAATAAATAAACGTTAAAAAAAAAAAAGAATTTAGCTAGATTGTTGTGGGACACTTTCTCGTTCTCTAGCAGGTTATTTTCATCAGCATGATAGACCAGTTAGGATCCAAATACTTATGGATGATTTTCCATAGGAGTTTGTCTGTCTCAAAGATCTCTCCCTGACAGGGACAATATTGATATTGCTTTATAGCAACTAAGATGCACCACAAAATACTTTGAGACCTTGTACTGTCTGGATGACTACAGCTGGCATAACAAACTGCAGGAGGGGCTGAGTCACAAGGCAGCCCGACTGTTGCTATTTCTCCGTAATTAGCATAATATGCCTTGCTTCATAACCTCCACACTGAACTCACTAAAGCTCTAAGGATTTCCCAGGCTCCTGAGCGTGACAATTGAAAATCCCTTCCTTTCAAGCTAGATGTCAGTGTGTTTCTCTAGGACTGTGGTCCGACCAAGGTCAGAATGTTCTTCTAACCCAGAATAGGTCTTTGTACTAGTTGACACAGACATATTTTTGTGCTGATTCCTCAAACCCCAATTTCCGAAGAGTGCTGAGAAGAAGGCTGGATGATACCTGCATAAGCAGGCGTGTGTGGAGAAGAACCCTGAGCTAGGTAAGCTGCATCTTTTATAACAGGCAACGTTACCACCCTTGCTCCAGGGGAGAAGACTACCTGTACCTTCTAAGACTGTTCACTACACAAACACTGGATAGTCCAGAACAAAGGGCAGTCAGTGCCTCAGAAATATGAAGGTCTCATGGAGAATTGTTTCCCAATTATTAATGGGAAAAAAAGTCTAGAAATTCAGCTGATTTTTAAAGTCCCTAAAATATTGTCCAATTTGCCTTTTCAAAGACGGTCCAACTAGTATTCCTTTCCACATACTCTGCCTGCAGGTAAACTGGTCTTTTTACTTCTTGAACATATCCAATATTGACCCAACTTCTAGGTTACAGAAAACAAACAAAAACCACAAAAAACTTCTTGCAAATAAAAATTAACACCACAAATCTAAATTCATACTTTTATTTTGTACATCCTTCACGGTGATGATTCTTTTACACTATGCTTATCTAGCCTTTTGACAGGTTGCCTTGAAAGTGCTTTAAATTCTTTACCATATATATTTACTGTTTCCAAAACAAAATAGTGAGCTTCTTGGGAGTGTAAACTATATTTTTCCATGAGTCAATATTCCTAATTCAATTCCTCTTCACAAATGCTACCTACTCACTAATATATAATGCCACTGTCTTTAAGTTCCTGATAAATATATTCTATATGAGGAGGGAACGAAAGATTCCTATTTTTCCCACTGAGATCCAGAATTAAACAGTCAACAGACCAAAGTAGACCTCTGTAATTCAAATGTCACACTGCAATTTCAAATTGGCAGCCTTCCTTGAGTTTCATTTTACTTGCCAAGGAAACAATGAAGCGCTTATTCTGATGCCAGCAGAACTGTGGGAAGGGACAGAGAGATTTGTATTTCCCTGAATTTATAATCTGCAGAAGAGAACAACTACAGGAACCAAAGTGGCACATGTTATACGATTACTTTAATAATTCTATAATTCTACAACTAATTGAATCTTGGAAAATACAAAGTGATGCATATGATTGCAAAAATGCTAACCAGAAGTTATAGAAATGAAAAGGTAAAATCAATACAAACATCATTGATGGTACTTCTATGGATTATCTATGAATTGATGATAAACACTATCTCGATTTTACAATTTCCTTTCAGAGAGAATAAGTCTACTCCTTTCCTCACGGCTGTCTGGTGGTTCGTGGCAGCAATTCTTTCTGACAAAGTCCTGCAGCACCAGGACTCAAAGGTCAGTTTTCCTGGCATCTTTAGGCTGGACAACTCCAGCTATGATCGCAGCTAACTCCTTCCCACAAACGCCCATAATCCGAGGCCTGCTACAATGCATATTCTGTTTCACTAGGTCTGAGGCTGGGTGGGGAAATGTGTAATTTTAAAGAAGTACCATGAGATTGTCACATTGAGGCAAGTTTGAGACAGAGTTGTAGGGTCATTTTGTAAATGCTGGGGAGCAGGAACTAGGTCGGAGTCATTTTGTATCCATATAGCGGCTAAATGTAAGAACTGTCCATGGCAGATATTAATTTTTCATTAAATATTGAGTTGACAGAATATTTACAAAACATATAGACAGTATATGAATAAAGATAAAACCACTACCAATGAACAACCCAGTACAAGAAAAGGAGCAGTATCACCACATTGTAGAGTCCTCTTGTGTGTGCTTTCCTGTTTTAGTTGCTTGCCCTTCAAAGTAATCCTGCTGGATTTTATCATTCTTGGTTTTTCTTCAGTTTTATCATATTTATGTATAGCAAAACAATGTATCATTTGTTTTTAATGGTTCTAAACTTCATATAAGTGGAATTCTATTGTATTCTTCTGTGCCTTTTTTATGTTGAATGGTATGTCCCTGAGATTCTACCAGTTGCCATGGGATTGCTGAAACCACTTCTGTACATCATTCCACTGTAAGAATACACCACAGTATTTTTGCCCATTCTCTTGTTGGTAGAGATAGCAGTTGTGTCCAATTTTTTTTCTCTTATAAGAAAAGTATTAGAACAATTCTTACAGTTCATGTATGTAAGACTTTTACTAAGTGTTTAGAAGAAGTCAACCTTACTAGATAATGTCAAATTGTTTTTCATTGTGGACGGGCCGATGAATATTCCTGTGTGCAGAGAATAAAAGTTCCTTTTACTCCACATCCTCACCAAAACTTAAAATATTCCATTTAAATCAATTCAGTAGCTATCAAATGGTATTTCATTTTTGGTTTTTAATTTTTACATCCTGATTGCTAATATGTTCAGGCATCTTTTCATATGTTCATTGGCCACTGAGGTTTCCTCTTCTATGACATGATCATTAAAGCCAATGCTATTCTTTTCTTATTGGCTCACAGAAGTACTTTTTATATGACTCTCTTTCAGTTATTTATTTTTCAAACATTTTCTTCCAGCCTCTGGTCTGCCTTTTGGCTTTCATAAAGGTATTCTTCTGATGAACAGAAGTTCTTAATTTTAATACAATTTTCTCAATCCTTTCCTTTATAGTTTTGCTTTCTTAGGTGTTTTGTGTAGAAACATTTCTTACAGTGAGGTCATAAAGATAGTCTTCCACAGTGTCTTCTAAATTTTCTTTTTGCATCTAAATAGTTGATCCACCTGGAGTGAATTTTTAGATACAGACTGAGACTGGGGATTGCAACTACACTGTTTTCTCTTCACTAAGAAGCCTAACATTCCCCAGCTCACCTGGAGTGTGATCTGCATGACTAATCCAATTTTCATGTATGTGAGGGACTGCTTCCGGACTCCTTGACCAACTTGTTCCTTCTTTTGCTCCAGGGACTAAATTTCTACAGCTTAGTAATAAATATCTCTCTTCTAAGGCATGTGAAATGTTACTTTTTTTTCCTGGTGCATTGTTCGGATTTCCTATGGATTGTAGCAATAGCTTACCAAATTCTATTTTTAAATTCTTTACAATTCTTTTCACTGGCATTGCATTGAATGTATAAATCTACTTAGAGAAAATTGACTCAATTAAACTACTGAGTCTTCTAATCCATGAATAAGGCTTCTTTTCCCTTTCATATAAGCCTTCTTTAATATATTTCAATAAAATTCTTTCCCTGAGGGTCTTGCCTATGTTTTATTAGGCAAGGTCTTGCCTTTTACCAAAGGAATTAATAATTTATAAGTTATATCCTCTCTCTGTAGACACATTGAAATACATGCTATATTTTATATTAATTATATGCCCAGCAAATTTGCTAAAATCTTATAATTTTAGTAATTGATCTTTAGGTATATTTGAGGTTTTCCAAATAGATAATCACATCACCTGCAATAATAACAGTTTCATTTCTTGGGGCAACCTGGGTGGCTCAGTTGGTTAAGTGTCAGACTCTTCGTTTCGGCTCAGGTCATGATCTCGTGGCTTCGTGGGTTTGAGCCAAACATTGGGCTCTGCATTGGCAGCACGAAGCCTGCTTGGGATTCTCTGTCTCCCTCTCTCTCTACCCCTCCCCCACTCACACTGTCTCTCTCTCTCTCTCAAAAAATAAATTAATAAAACTTAAAAAAAGTTTTATTTTTTCTTCTCCAATGTATTTCTTTTTTTCCAATGTATTTCTTTTACTTCTCGCCTTCTAGTATGATGTCAAATGCAAGTAGTGATTGATGTTCAAATATGAAACCATACTTGTATTACTGGCTAAACTCTATGTCACCATAATCTCTCTTTTAAATGTTCTTGGATATGATTTGTTAATATCTTATTTAGGCTTTTTCTTTTTGCATTGTTTTATGAATAGGATAGGCCTGTAAGCCTTCTTTATCATCATCATATGGTTTGGTACCAAGGTTATACCTCATTACCTCATACATCTCACACCCTCAAGGTTTTACTATATTCCTAGTATCAGAGTTGTTCTACTTTCACTTTTGTCCTCTGGAAGAAGTTATACAGGACTGGAGACACCGGTTCCAGTTTGGTATAATTGATAAAATAATTGGGATCTTATCTTTTTTCCTTTCTCCTTTTTTCTCCCTTCCCTTTTTACTTCCTCTCTGCATCCACCCTCTTCTGTTGTCTGTTACTCATGGTGATTTGTACTTTGAAACTGTAAGCTCATTTTTTTGAAACTTTAACATTTAGGCTTTGATTGAAGATGAATACTCGATAAAGGGTATTTTTTTTTCTCTTAAAGGTAGCATAAATTCAGATTGCTGTGATCAACATGTCTCAGGAAAAATTTTTTCTTCCCTTCTGTCCAGCACCAAGGTTTAACAAGGCAGTTTCTCACATAGTGGAGTTTAGATTTTATTTTCATCTTATATAGTAGTGTAGCCCATGGGACTCAAGCTTCACTATGGGGGTTTCCAATTAGACATCCCACTTTGGGTAGGCCCTGGGCTTTGTCTACTGTAACTCAAAGCAGTATCAATTACAGTCTCATCATAATATGCAGAATACTTACAATAAATATAACATTATGAAAATGAAAGAAGCCAGATATTGAGAAGTGTGTACTTTATGATTCTGTTCAAATGACATTCTAGGATTGACAAAATTAATCTATAATGTTAGAAAACAGATAGATATTTGGTTTGGGCTGAGAGTAACTGCAAAGTTCTATAAGAAAATTATTTGAGGTCATGAAAATGTTCTGTATCTTGATTGTGGTGGTGGTTATTCATGAAACTGTCTATCTACATAAATACATTTACAATTGGTGCATTTTATTGTATATAAATTATCCCTCATTAACACTGACGCTAATATATGAAATATGAATATATAATGATAAAAAGTCGAATTATATTCTAAAGATCCAAACATTTTACTCTGTCAATTTTATGTCAATAAGATAATTTTTTAATCTCTTTAAGACCTGGAATTTCAGAAATCCATTAAGAGTTTTTACCACTACCCTTACAAGCATCAGTATCAGCTTAAAATAAATGTAATACTTATCAGACCTACTAAACCTCCATAATAAAGCTGCTTTGAAACACTGGTCTTTGGTCAGGTCACCATTTAGTTCTTACTGCTGAAGAAAAGAGATTTCTATGATTGATGGCTATTGGGCAAAATAAGAGAAGATGGCTATCTATGCAATATTGATCTTGACATCACTTAGGCCATTTCAACTACTCTGTTTCTATTGTATGTTTACGCAGTTATGACTAAAAAGAAGTCATGTCAATGTCAGTGACCAAATTCTTATTGCTGAAGTCCAAAGATTTTCAAGGAATGAAGTATGTATATTCATTTTTTTTCTGGTTTTATGTGCAAACAATTTTGGTGCAGTGTGATAGAGACAAGGTCTTCTTGCAAATTCACGTTCTTTCAAAACAATTAAAATGTGGAGGTAAAATCCCACAGAAAGGTGCTAAATCCCAAATACCAAAGGACAAGCACAGATTATTCCTCAGTCCCTATCTCTAATCTCTAGTCTTACCAGGTTTGACAATCCTTTTCCCATGTACTCTACGCCAGTCTTGCCTCCTTATTTCAGATTATGCTCCTAACTAAATTTTATTCTCCTCATTTAACTCTGTTCTCCAATTTTCATCTTAACGTTCTTTGAGTGATTCAATTCAGTTCAATTTCTTGGCTTCCTCTAATCTGCCCAGCGCTAGGCTCAGGCTGGTATGTATTAAAAATCAACCAGCTACTGAAACCTGTCACTGAAGAGATTATAAACTAGTGGGGAATATTTATGGGTAAATAATGGTAGAGAGAGATGTGCAGTACTATTGACTCATACAGAAAAGGGGCCCCAGCCCAGCTGAGACAGTCTAAGAAGGCTTTGTAGAGAAGACACATGAAACCTAAACTGAGCCCTGAAAAGTAAACAGGATCACCGGGCATACAAGGGCAACCAAGAATGAGTGCAGGGAATGGCATTCTAGGAAGAGAAGAGAGAAGGAGCAGAGGCATGGCGAAGCCACAGGATCCCTCGGGCCCACTGGACAGTAAGGCTGATAAGGCCCATCTCCAGTGGTGCCTTTTTATATCCTATAACTTTTTGGTATAAAACTATATTCAACTTACAAATATTCTTAAAGTTGGAAAAATATTGTCATTCCTGTTATTTCTGTGACATCTCTAACACTGCAAAGCCTGTTCGTCATTGTACTATAGAATTGTTCTAGCATGATTTCTAGGATGTACAAAGTCTATATTCTCAGAGGAATTTAAGGGCATAGAAAATTTGATAGAGTTTATTTAGTATTTTGTAACTCACTCATGAATAAATATCATCACAATGTGATAGTTGGAAAGAAAATAACATGAAGATATTCAAATCACTTGCATTATGATAAAATAAAGAAAATAAGCTACAAAAAAGATGACAATATTTAGGCAAAGGTTTCTATTTTAACCTCTATCTTCCCTTGACACTATCCATCTTCCTGTCTGTGCTCAATATTACAAATAATAATTTTTTCACATACAAAGAATATATTTCTAAAGAAGATCTTTCAAGTATAGGAGGATGTCTAACTCCAGGAGATGGTGTGTGTGTGTGTGTATACGTTTACACTGCTTAGGCTAGATCAAGCATGGATACAATCTTCATCTAAATGTTTTCCAAGCATCTTATGATTCTAGGTTTCAATGACAACGACCAGTACTGTAGATTTGGGGATCACAAACTAAAGGGTGTAATTAAATTTAATGGTTTTAAAGATCCAAATTGGAGTCTATAAACAAGTTGTTAAAAAGGTCTTATATTTCTCCTATTCTTCAGGCTCCTCTTATCACCATAATCCAATCTCCACTTTAAACATATTTGACTTCCATTTTTAAGCTCTCCCATTTCTGTTACTAGCAGCTAAAGATAGTGAGAATTATTTTGTCACTTGAAGTGTAATACGTTTTTAGACATTTTCCTATGTCCACTGTGTAAATCATGCAAATAAGTACTTGTATAATTTAAAGATACTGTGCATTTAGTTTTTTGAAAAATTAAAAACTCTATATCCAAAGATTATTTTCTAAAATAACAACATTGGATTTAAAAACACTGTATTGTATAAACATTATACAGCCTTGTGATTGGGTATCTTTTTCTTCCCCTTTAATATAAATTACAAAATACTTAAAGTGTTAAGGGTTAAAAACATCCATGGTTAAATGTTAAGGATTGAGTCCAACTTGCAGAACCTGTACCTGTAATATGTGCTATATTTCAGAATTAAATATTATTTTTCAAATGATAATTTCTCCAACTATCATTCAACATAGAAAACACGCGGCTCTAGAGTTCTTTTGAGCACACAGCTAGTTAATAAGACACATAGAATATTTAATTTCACACAGGAAGCAGAAAAGTACAGATAAGCATTATTTTCCACCAAAAAAAAAACAAACCTTAAGGAAATAGTTGTTATTGTTATTGCAGTTGCCAGACACTCCTTGCAATTCAGCCACAGTGTTCTAAAACAGTTGACAACAAAAATTAAAGAAGGCTTTTTCCCTATTAAAGAGAGCAGCCTAATGATAAAGGACAGAAAAAACACTGAAGTTCTGGTGCCTGCTATAACACAAACGTTTGAGAACTGAGAGAATGCCCCCCACTCATAGGTTCTCAACATTAAGAACAGTATAAACTCAATCCACATTATTAAAAGGCCATCCACAGTAACTGCAATCTCTTTTTCACACAACATAAGCTGTTTCCAACCAGGAACAGCAAACGGCAGGAGTCAAATTTAATGTTATCCCTGTAATACTTTTCACCTAAAAATTATATTCTTATAAATCATTCAACACTTATGCAAACCATAGCTTCTACTATATTTCTGTCTCTAATTATTAATGTTATTAATGTTAACACAAGCAATAAAAATGCATATCCATGTAGGCAGCTGCTCTAAATCATATTCAGTACTTTAAAAGGTTCTAAAAACTAAACTACTGTTCTCATGATATAGTTATAATGATATTAATTCCAGTAATGAAAAAAATTATGGAAGCGAGATTAAATTATGCTTTAAGAGAAGGAGCCTCGGTTTCTAGAGTGATGATTAACCTTGTTATAAACTACTGCCCGAAGAGACTCTGAAATAACACCTATAATCTAAGATTTTAAAATGTAATAAACATAATATTTTAAGAGTATATTTAAAGAAGCAAACCAAAATAATCATATAATTGCAAAGTGCATGTAAAATAGTTTATTTGAATGTGAACGACCATATGTATTCCTTAATTCAAAAAAGTGGTACAGCACCAGTTCATACTTCATTTCTAGTCTGAGCCCAACTGTATTTCACATTGCATAGTGATCTTGGATAGAAACATCTACCTACAATTTACATACATGACCCATGTTACACAAAACATATATCAAAATTACATCATCCCACCATTGAAAGGCTAGACATTGATAGTTGTGGAGTATGACAGGAGATTAAATTTGTTATTGAAAATTAAAATCTAGTTGAAAAATTTACCATACCCCCAGAATTTCGTGGGATAGTGCTGACTGTGTGAGGGGCTTACTGAAATCCTCCATCGTTACCTTCCAGATTGTTAAAGAAAGAAAGAAAGAAAGAAAAAGAAATGAACAATAATTCTATTATTCAGAAATGCAGTTGCTAATTACAGATATATTCAGATCTATATTTCAATTATTCAGATTTAATCTTCCTCTTCTTTACAGGATCCTGCCCTTTACTCTTCAGGCTTTGGGCAGAGCCCTTTTTATTTATTTATTTTTTTTATCACAATGTTTAACAGAGAGTAACCAGAAACAGGAATGTAAATTAAAATTGATTTGGTTGTTTGCTTACTTTAAACTCTTCTGGTTTAAATATTCGGGAAAAAATCATAAAGAGCAGAGATTTCAATAAAGTTTGGGAATTATCTATAAATTTTGAATTCTGCTGAATTACCACTTATAATTTCCTAAAGCATTAAAACAGCTATATGCAAGCACACACTATACATGATGAGGTATTCTTAATCCTAAATATGGTTTTGATAGAGAACTACTGTACTTTTACAATTTCAGGATATATTTCTCACACTGCAATGTTTTCCCCACAGGCAATTCAAGCAAGCAACTCCCCTCTGTCAATGTGACAAGTTCCAAGTTAGAATCAACCTTGGATGATTTGACCCAAACCAGAAGCTATCTATCCTTCAGTAGACAATGCTGATCTAAGCGCTGGCTCTGGAAATTAGTTGGATGAACTCGGTTGTCCTGCATTTAATTAGAGGTTTTCCTGGCTGGCCCAGGGAATGTCACAGGGGATATTGTGAAATAAAAATGATTCTAACTTTGAAATCACAAGATGATTCCATAAATGATAAGAAAAGTGAGAAGCCAAGTGATTGATTACACAATTCAGAATTAACAATGATGTGTAAATCAATACATTGTTCAATTACATATAAAATTAACTCAGTTATTCAAGGACCATTTACCCACTGGATAACCAATATTGGTCCTTCTCACCTTCATTATGTCTGTTGGCCATTTTTACTTTTCATTAACAAAGAGGGAGAGAGTAAGTAAAAAATAGGGGCATACCACTTAAATTGATTTAACATTAACACTATTTGGTACTATTAGTAAAAAAATTAAATCAAGGAGATAAAATATTTACGCAAGAGTGGATTTTCATTATTTGTACAGCTTCATTTCTCCTATGCACAGAAAATTAACAGTTGGTTTAACTGAGCATGTTTTGGCCACACACAAGAAAGGGAGAATTATAAGTCAGAGAGGAGCATGAGAAAGAGACAAAGAAAAAGACTCCTTGACCTTTTCAGTAAAGTGAAGGTTACTTGGAATAACATAGTAGCAAGCATCTGATTTCTATTTCTACAACTTGAAGACAAAAGAAAAAGTTTAACCTAGAGCTAAACTCTAATTTAAAAAACAAAATCATATACTCAATTATTCTTCTCTAAAGTCCTGTCTTCACAGGATACTTAGGGATTATCTACCTAGAATAAGATTAATTCTCCAAGCACTTGATTCCCCCATTATTAGAAATACAGAATAAAGAATCACATAACCTAAGTATTACAAGAAACTCCATCACTCGAAACAGGAATCCTCTTTCCAACATCTCTTGTTCCCCAGTTATTCTGTGTGTGCCTGAACAAAGACAGACCCATCAGCCCACTCCATTCAAAAACAGCAAAGTGTTGTAAAAAGTCCCAACTTTGGAGACAGGAAGACTCTATTCCCATACTAAATCTGCCAACTACTGGCTGTATGACTAGAAAAAGCCTCATTTGCTTTGTTTGCCTCATTTTTAGAAAAAAAAAGTCTCTTCTGTGTGCTGTAAAGATTATATGAAATCATCCAGGGAAATGCACCTTGCAAAGTGCCAGGCACTGAATATTTATTTACCTTCCTTAGTCCTGAAAAATACCTGCTCAGGTGACAATCAACTTTGCTTTCTTTAAAAAAAAAACTAGGCAAACAAAAAAAAAAATCTTTATGATGTGCTCTTAGGTATAAAAGTTGAGTAACAAACACTCATTTTGCATTTACTCAAATTGGAGAAAATCTAACATCAAGCAAACAGCTTTAGGGGCCTGAGTTGAAAACTTTTGGGGCTGAATGGAATCAGTTCCTCAAAATAACTGGAAGTATGTAATATGTAGCACATGATCTAAAATTTTCACTAGGAGAGCCTTAAAGAGCTATCTTATTTTACCTCTTTCCTTGTTAGACTTGATGTTTTATTTCACAGATTCATGGACCAGTAAAAGCTAGAAAGAATTCAGAATTTTAGCCCAATCTCTTAAAGCCAAAGATACTGAGGCCCACAGCCTGGGAAGCCTGGCTTCCTCGTCTTCCCCCACTTGATGTCATCAGAACTGCCCCGAACCTCACCTCCAAATTCTTTCTAGCAGAATGAGCAGGTAAAAACCAAACCTGCAGAGAATGATTCTACAATCCTAAAACAGGCTTGCAGCCAAACCAAATCAGTGTCTCTGATAAAACACAAAACACTAGCACAGAGAACTGAAGACTAATAGGTAAGATGAAAATTTAAATATCTGACAAAATTGGTTTTTTTGCTTTTTAATTTTTAAATCCAAAATAACATTTTCATATGTAATATCTCAGAATAAAAAAAAATACTTGCCATTTCAAATGCACTCTGAAAGTGAAAAGTTAAATCAACTATATAAGATTCTAAGAGACTAATTCATTCACAAGACTTTGTAATGTTTATTCTTTGGTCAAAAGTTAACTGATGCACCACTTTTACTTTTCTACTATAATAAATGGAGAATACATCCTCATTAGATTACAATCACATAAAAAACTAATACACATTTGGGTTAAAACATTCCAGACTAAAAATACGTAAAATTTCAATGTCTGTTTATTAATCTTCACTATGTCCTGGCTAGAAACCAAAAAAAAAAAAAAAAAAAAAAAAAAGCTCTGGAAAAAGAATATATTCAGATGAGCAGAGGTTGAATATAAGAAGTTGCACTGTCCTTACATCAGCTGGTATAAATAATATATGTTTTACCTGAATATTTACTATGTTTATGGAGTATGAAATACTATGATTAAATTATTGATGGATTTTTTTTGACATGCCAATATGAAACACATGCATGTTTAAACATGTTTATAATAAAGCATGTTGTCCTATTATATCAATGTACATTTGGCATTTACATTAGAAATAGACCAGCATCTGTATTACATTATAACGCACAAGGGTTCCAGAGAGCCATTTTCACTTGGGGGTTAGCTTCTATTCATTTACTTGATCTTCTACAGAGAGCAGGATGCAAAATTATTCCAATATGTATCTACTCTAAGGAATATATGCTGATGGAAAGGCTTTGTTCTGCATTATGTTAGCACAAATCACAATGAGCAGATCCAAAGACCTTTCTTCTCCTGGAAAAAAGAAACCTGAAAACACTCAGCATTTTTGAGTACTTTCCTGTGTATGTTTGTGTATGTATGCGTGTGTCTTTTTTCAATCAAAATGTTTACTCATTTTTTTTTCAAAAAGCATTACAAGCTCACTGTAGAAAATTGGGGGGGAAATCAAAAAAATACAAAGCAGAGAGAGAACATCACCAAATTCCAACAATAAAGACAGCTACCATTTGCATCTTGGTTTTTTCGCTCTTTTTTGTTTCAGTGAATTTCTTTTAATAGCACAAAGAGGACTTCCTTGACTCCAAAGTCTTCATGCTGTAAACAGGATACCATTACTTGATTCATCAGTTAATAACAAATGTAAGTAATATTTATTTTCTGTGGAGTTGAATGTAGACACGTTCTCCTTGAGAAACTGCAAAGAACCTATCCTACTTTTTCCAGGAAAAGAGTTTTGTAAAGTAGGAACACGGTGGGAAGAAAGGCAGGAAGGATGTTTGCAAGCGCCGCTTACCTCATCATCGTCGGCATCGTACTGAGCATAGTGCTGTTCCAGCAGCTCTCTCTGGCGCCTTTCTTGTTCCAGCGTCTGGCTTATCAACTGGGCAACCTCACTCACTTGTCCTGGCTTTTCTCGCCCAATAACAAATCTGTAGGAAGGTGAAAGGAGACTAATACAGTAAGACTCTCCAGGCAGAAAGGAGCGCTAAGAAAAAGGAACTAAGCTTGATAGTTCATCATGGTCCATCAAGGCTCAAGAACATAATATCACAACGCACTCTAAATGGTATGCCTGGGCGGGAAGGGGAGGTTCGCTGAGCACCTGAACAGGTTACTCCAGACACAACCCAAAGGAAAAGAAAGGGGAAAGGTAAAGGACAATAAACAAATTACTTTGGGAGAAGACAAAAGAGATGTAATCCATTCTACAGTACTTCATACATTTTTGATGCCCTACAAAGTGAAAGCAAACTCATAATTTCCCATACAATTGGACTTGAGAATCATTTCCACAATACTGTCCTCTTTACAATGCAAAAACTGCTTCAAAAACATGCCTTAGGTGGGTAAGTGAAGAGGGGCATTAACTTTTGCTAAGTTACTATAACTTTGGAGATACAAAAAAGAAGGGGAAAGAAAAGAAAAACTAAAGAAGAGGTGATAAATTTGAAAATTCACTTTTAGAGAAAGAGGCGCTATGAGGAAGGGTGTGGTTTCAAGAAATAAAGGGACAAAGGAAATATCTGTTCATATTAATTACTGTAAGAAAAAAAGTATAAAGTAAAAAGAAGGGAAGTCATTTACTTATCGCAAACTACACTTACTTATGATACATCCTTATCAATACTATGTGTCTGGCTCAACAAATTCATATTCACTTCTTTACATCTTTTCACACTAATATATGGCTATTTTTCTAAAAATATATGAGTAGTACACATGATTTAGATTTAGTTTCTATATATCATTTAATTTCATTATTTTGGATGTGTCTCTTTGTTTAATCTTGTTTCTATACTTAGAACTGACGCCTTCCTCTGATTACAATAGATTGCTATGTTTGATCGTAAGTTTAAATGAAATATACCACCATTCTCCGTACAAATGCACTAAAAGTCAAAATTTTTATACTTAGATGTTAGTAATTGTCTTTATAGCAGTATTTTTATGTAGTTTCAAACAGGATTCTGAAATCTTTCTCAGGTGCTCATTTATCACTTGGCTTTTTTTCCTAGGGGATCAACTATAAGTAGAATTTGTAACTTCTCTAATTTCCATCCTTATTCATCCTATAATTTAACATAATAAAATACATCTATTTTAAATGTGCAATTTGATAAGTCTGACCAACGTATAAAACTGTAATCACCACATCAACAAAGATAAAGAAAATGTCTATCAACCTAAAATATCCCATTTCCTTTTCTGGTAAATCCTCCTCACCCTGGGCCCATATTAGATTTGTTTTTTCTATAGTTTCATAAAAATGGAATCACAGAGTGTCTCACTTCTTTGGCTCCCCATAATGTTTTGGAGACTTATCCATGCTGTTTCAAGTATCAATAATTCATTCCTTTTTATTATTCCTGGTACCAGATGTACTACATTTGGCTTACCTATTCTTCTATTGATGGATAGTCGAGTTGCATTTTGGATACTACGGGCAAAGTTAGCGTAAACATTTGTGTGCCAACCTTTGTGGGGACATGGATTTTCATTTCCCTTAGACAAATAACTAATAGTGGAATTAATGTTGTATGGTAGTATATGCTCAGCTTTTAAAGAAATAGCTAAATGCGCTTTCGAAGTTGTGGCACCATTTTATATTCCTATTAGCAAAGCATGAAAATTACAGTTGCTCTACATCCTCATCAACACTTAGTTTCGTCTTTTAACCTTACACTTTAAACCTTATAATGTTTTTAATTTCCAATGCTTTGATGACCAATTATAATGTGCGTATCTTTTCATGCACTTATTGACCATTCATATATCTTTTCCAGTGAAATACCTTTTCAAATCTTTTGCCAATTAAAAAAAAACTGCTTGTCTGGCTTTTTACTATTGAGCTGTAATGGTTCCTTATATATTCTGGATGCATATCCTCATCTATCTATACTCTAAATAACAAATACACATAGATACATACAAATAATGCATGTATATCTGTCTGTCTGATTTACTATCTTCTCCCAATCTGTGGTTTACCTCTTAATTTTCTTAATTGTGTCTTTCAAGGAAGTCCAATTTATCATTTTTTAAAAGATTTGTCCCTTTTGTTTCCTCAGAAATCTTTGCCTCATTTAAGATAGCTAAGATTTTTCCTATTTTTCTTTTCTTCTAGAAGTGTTAATGTTTTGATTTTATCTTACGTCTTTATTATCTTTCAAATTAATTTCCATGCATGATATTTGATAAAGGTAGAGTTTCATTATTTTCCAAATAGATAACCAGCTGTTTTAACACCATTTGTTGAAAAAACTATTCAATACTGCCACTGAATTACTTCAGCACATTTGTTGAAAATCAGTTGACTATATACCTGTGGGCTGATTTTTGGACTTTTCCAATCTATTCTATTGGTGTATTTATCCTTGTGCCAATACCACACTGCCTCGATTACTGTATAGTAAATCTTGAAACTAGGTGGTGTGAATTTTCCAACTCTGTGTATCTTTTCCCAAATTATTTTGACTACTCTTATAAGTTATCTGCATTTTAATATAAATGTTATAGTCAGCTTATCAATTTCTTTTAAAAGCCCACTGATGTTTGATTTGGGATTGCTTTGAATCTATAGATCCATTTGTGGAAAACTGACATCCTAATATTGAGCTGATCCATGAAGATGGTGCATGTCTGTATTTATTTAGGTTTTCTTTACTTTCTTTCAGTAATACGCTCCAGTGCTCAGTGTAAGGTTGTGGCTATAGTTTGTTAAATTTACCTCTATTCATGCTTTTTCAAGTTATTGTAAGTGGTATGGATTTTTAAATTTGTTTCTGATTGTTTCTAGAATGGAGATAAAATTGATTTTTGAATTTTGGCCTTGTATTTTGTGACTTTGCTAAACTCACTTATTAATCATAGATTTTTAGAGATTCCTTAGAATTTTTCCATATATAAGATCATACCCACTATGAAGACATTTTTATTTCTTCTTTCTTTCTTTCTTTCTTTCTTTCTTTCTTTCTTTCTTTCTTTTGGAGATATTCAGTTTCTATGATGGAAGATACATAAAGTCTCTAATATGCCCAACTAATCTAGACATATAATGACTACCTTGAATTCATTATATTTTTGGTTAAAAGTCAGAAATGATATATAAACATTAAGCAATTAATAAACTCATATCCTCAAATGATAGATTTAGGAAAACCTAGATTGACCCTTTATGTTTCTTCAAATGCATACCAAAGTGGGGTTTGAGGGAGTATCACTTACCTACTAGAAAGCTGACAGGAGCTTGAAGGAAGCAATTAACGTACCAAACACTATTAATGGAAAATAGTAGCCAAGCTCAAAGTAAAAGGTAAATAAGAATTCACATTCATTTAAGTCATCAACTCTTTAAACTTATTTGAAAATTACATTGTCCGATCTTTCAGTTGAACAGTTTTCCCTAAGAATGCAGGAGTTTATTTCCTCTGCAAGGCAAGTATTTAAAATTACTGTGATCACAATTCAGGGAGAGAAATAGATAAGATTTGGTTCACTTGCCAATGAGTTGGAACCAGTGCTGATGGTTCTAGAGGTGAATGAAGGAGTCATTGGTGAGAAATTTCAAAGTAGAAAATTATTTTTAAGGCCCAAATTACAATATTAGAGTATATCATATATATTAAATTATATAATTATATAATAAATCAAAATTCCAATACAATGTGCAAGCTTTTTCCTGTCCTCAAAACATGATCTCTAATTCCAACCTGGAATTATTTGTGATGCTAAAACTAAAACAAAAAAACCCAAAAAACCTCTCCCCCCAAATATATGCATAATCAATGTTTCAGAGGAAATAAGAATTGTTCCATACTACATAAGAAACCAGCATTTTAAACAAGAAGGCATAGTTGCTCAAATCACAGCATGGCTTTCTGAATTTGCCCTACAATTTAACATTATTCACTATTTTCCCAATATTAGTCTGTATTCAAAATTACTTTACAGTCTGAAAAAATAAAAGTGATTTGTAATTGTACATAAAATAGTCCATCTCACGAAATACACTTTTTAAAGTGTTATATTAAAGTACATGTCTTCATTCAGGCAGCTATTTGGGGTAGCATTATAGCACTTAGCTACACACACCTTTAAAACCTATAATCTAGTATAATTTATAATTCATATATGCAGTAGAAGAATGTCATCTTGATAAGTATGGTTCAGAGTGAAAGCACCCAGAAGTGGAACTAAACTAATCTGCGTGCCTGATTTTTCCCTCATGTGATAACTGGCATCTACTCCATGTGTCTAAAGGAGCAATAAAAGAATAATAGATGGTATAGGGGCGCTTGGGTGGCTCAGCCAGTCAAACATCCAACTCTTGGTTTTGGCTCAGGTCATGATCTCACATTTTGTGAGTCAGAGCCCTGCATGGAATTCCTAGATGACAGCACGGAGCCTGCTTGGGATTCTCTCTCTTCTTTGCTCTCTGCCCCTCCCCAGGCTCTCTCTCTCTCCCTCTCAAAGTAAATGTTTTTTAAAGTTTTATTTACTTTTGAGAGAGACAGAGCATGAGCAGGGGAGGGGCAGAGAGAGAAACAGAGAGAGAGAGAGAGAGAGAGAGAGAGAGAGAGAGAGAGAGAGAATCCAAAGTAGGCTTAGGCTCTGAGCTGTCAGCACAGAGCCCGATGAGGGGCTTGAACCCCTGGGTTATGACCTGAGCTGAAGTTGGTCACTTAACAAACTGAGCCACCCGGGCCGCCCAATAAATAAACTTTTTTTAAAAATGTGGTACAGACATGAAAGGATGTTAGGCACTATTACTATTCTGAGGAAAGTGATAAAATCTCCCACTTGGAAAATGTGTAACATTCAAATTACCTTTCTATATGTTCTTAAATATTTGGTCCGTTTTTAAGGTGTCTTTATAAATATGGACTCCTGTACCTGTGTGTGTACAATATAGCACATGTAGAATTGGGCAGAAGATGCAAATTTTAAAGTAAGGTTATTATTTTAATTATGAATTTGCACTATAGATATGCTGTGATGGTTTAATTTAGGGGTTAAAAGTGTCTGTAAAAGGGAGAGAAGGTTTTGATAGGACAAATTCACTAAGCCATAAACATGACAGTATGACCAGCTCTGTGACCTTGAATGTATTACCATTTCTAATCCTCTGTTCCCATATTGTAATAAAATGAATGTAACTCAAATATTATGTAATACATATAAAAAGATTAACTAAGGACCTGGTGCCTAGAGAGTATTTAGCAAATGTTTACTGTTGTTTTTACCTGGATAATGTATTAATAGCTAGATAGAGTTGAACACCTTTAAAAGTACTATCTGTGCACCCTGTCCCAGTTACCTCTTATTTGAATCACACTAGATTTGAAAACAGAGTAGTTTTTTGAGAATTAACCACAGTAAAGATAAAATATCTGCACTAAAGTGTGTTCTGAGAAACTTAATTTCAGTTACCACTGAAATATAAAAGTATACATTATATGCTCACTTTAAATTGAAAATTTTCAGTCTTCAAAAATGTAACAATTAATAAAGTCAGCAACAATCAGTCCCTCTAAACATGTGACCAAATCAACTGATATTTACGCACAGTTTTGGTTTATATTTTAGACATTGTCTCCAACTGAAATGACACGCATGTAGTCAAATCATCCAGTTAAATCATCTGTATTTTTTCTTGTTACTATCTAAATTTGTTTACTTTGCTTAACATTCAAATTACCTTTCTATATGTTCTTAAATGTTTGGCCTTTTTATTTTTAGCTATAAAGCATGAGATAACAGAAGCCAAACTGTAATGGATATTTAAATTAAAAGTTGGGTATTTACTAAGGTTATAATTGACAAATAAAGGCTAAAACTAAAATATAGAATTAGGATTTATGTGTTCAGCATGGCTTTTTTCTGGTGTTTCAAACAATCATGTTGTTTTGATGTGAATTATTTTAGTAAGAACTTCCCCCTCTCCCCCTCAGGCTGAGATACAAGAGGTAAAGACAGATAAATCAGGTTTCCTTTTTCTTTTCATCTATTATCAGACCAAGCCATGTTCATGCACTGTCCCTTAGAGTTCAGATGACGAGATTACACAGGTTTCATCTGATTAGTTTATTGAATTCTCTGCTGAGCTGTCAAACAAAAACTAAACAACTATAAAATTGCATTTACAATTTGCTGAATTGAAATCATAAAGATCCTACATGTTCAGTGTAAATGATGTGAGAAGTTATGTTGAAAACTGATGAGTGGTGAGTGTCTTGTTTTTCAGACATGCTATTCCAATAAAAGTGATATACTAGTCAAAAATGGCACTTAGCTGATGTCAAAACTTAAAAATTTTTCACGTAGAATGAAGCAAGTCGGTAAAATGAAAAGCCATAATAGGATATAGTTATTAGTGTTCATATAATCAATCCTTTCATTAAGATTTTTAACAAATATTTATCGTGCACACAACAAAAACCTACAAGATGTATTTTAAAAACAAGAAAAGTTGATCCATAACATCTCTTCTCATTATACTGGAGTCTTGGATCACAAGGTCACATGATACTTTTAAACATTTTTGTAGAAAATGTCTCATTTTTTTCTGTTTGATCACATTTTATGGCCTTACTCTGAACTTGACAGCTTTGAAAATACTTGGCTTAATTGTTTTCACTAAGATTTGTGTTACTATCTAGAGGCAAAAGTCCTACACAACCAAGGTTTTGACTCTTTTTGTACTTGGATACTCTTACATATTTCTCCTTTCTATATTAGGATTTGGATTAATATAGTAATACTTTTTATTTAACATTAACATTTTTTTTTTAATTCATCTAGGAAAATGTTTGCTCTTAAAAGCTAGACCTTTCTCAGGGGCACCTGTGTGGCTTAGTCAGTTAAGCACCAGACTTTGGCTCAGGTCATGATCTTGCAGTTTGTGAGTTTAAGCCCTTCGTCGGGCTCTGTGTTGACAGCTCAGAGCCTAGAGCCTGCTTCAGTTTCTGTGTCTCCCTCTGTCTCTGCCCCTGCCTGCTTACACTCTACCTTTCTCTCTCTCTCTCAAAAATAAATAAACATCAAAAAAAAAAAAAAAGCTAAACCTTTCTCTGACTGACTTATTTCACTTAGCACAATACCCTCCAGTTCCATCCAAGTTGCTGCAAATGGCAGGATTTCATTCTTTCTCATTGACAAGTAGTATTGCACTGTATATATAGACCACATCTTCTTTATCCATTCATCAGTTGATGGACATTTGGGCTCTTTTCATAATTTGGTTATTGTTGAAAGTGCTACTATAAACGTTGGGGTACATGTGCCCCTACAAATCAACACTCCTTCATATGTTTTCACTCATATGTGGAACTTGAGAAACTTACCAGAATGCCATGGGGTAAAGGGAAGGAGAAAAAATAGTTTCAAACAGAGAGGGAGGCAAACCATAAGAGACTCTTTTTTTTTTTAACGTTTTATTTATTTTTGAGACAGAGAGAGACAGAGCATGAACGGGGGAGGGGCAGAGAGAGGGGGAGACACAGAATCTGAAACAGGCTCCAGGCTCTGAGCCGTCAGCCCAGAGCCTGACGTGGGGCTCAAACTCACGGACCGCGAGATTGTGACCTGAGCTGAAGTCGGGCACTTAACTGCCTGAGCCACCCAGGCACCCCCATAAGAGACTCTTAAATACAGAGAACAAACTGAGAATTGATTGGGGGGGCGCTGGGAGAGGGGAAAATGGGTGATGGGCATTGAGGAAGGCACTTGTTGGGATGAGCACGGGGTCTTGTATGTAAGTGATGAATCCTGGGAATCTACCGCCGAAGCCTAGAGCACACTGTATACACTGTACATTAGCTAACTTGACAATAAATTATATATATTTTTTAAAAAGCTAGCCTTTAAATATCTAGATCTGAAATATTTAAATTTTTTTTTTCAACGTTTATTTATTTTTGGGACAGAGAGAGACAGAGCATGAACGGGGGAGGGGCAGAGAGAGAGGGAGACACAGAATCGGAAACAGGCTCCAGGCTGTGAGCCATCAGCCCAGAGCCTGACGCAGGGCTCGAACTCATGGGCCGCGAGATCGTGACCTGGCTGAAGTCGGACGCTTAACCGACTGTGCCACCCAGGCGCCCCAGGATCTGAAATATTTAAACTTAAGTGTAAGCATTACTTCTTGAAATGAATGTTCTATCTAACCAAGTTCTAATTATAAAAACTTTTTTCTGCCACTATATTTCAATATAGTAGTTGAATGTCAAAAGTAGTTGAATTCTTAAAAAACAAAAACAAAAACAAAAACAAAAACAAAAACAAAAACAAAAAACATTGCCTAACCCATGCTACTTCAAGGACTATATACTACGTAATAGGTATAAACTTAAATATGTTCTAAAAGTGTTATACCTTCTCAAGAAGTGACGTTTCTCTATTTTAAAGTTAGCTTTGATGTTTCAGGTTTAAATATTTACACATACAACAATTTAAAATAAAATATTTTAAGTGTTAATCTGTAAAAATTGGCATCAGAAAATGTCTCATTAAGCCAAAGTCCCCTTTAAAACAATTTTTTGAAATCTCCACTGTTTTTTTTATTTGTTTTAAATGTTTGTTTGTTTGTTTATTTATGTTTATTTATTTTTGAGAGAGAGAGAGACAGAACGTGAGCAGGGGAAGGGCAGAGAAAGAGAAGACATAGAACCTGAAGCAGGCTCCAGGCTCCAAGCTGTCAGCACAGAACCAAATGTGGGGTTTGAACTCATGACCTGTGAGATCATGACCTGAGCGATCATGACCTGAGCCGAAGTTAGACACTCAACCAACTGAGCCACCCAGGTGTCCTGAAATCTCCACTGTTTTTAATCTTCTTTCTATCACCAGTGGTTGTTGACTACATACATATATATATATATATATATATATATATATATATATACACACACACACACACACACACACACACACATATTTATATGTACATATACATTTACAAAATATATTTATAGATATGCATTTATAATATATATTATAGTATATTTATAGTATATATTATATTTATAGGTATACATTTATAATACATATTATATTATATTTATATTATATATTATATATTATAATTATGTATTATATATATTATATATATATACACACACACACACACACACACATACATATAATTTAGAACTTATAATATCTATGGTCCCAAATACATAGTAGCTGCTCTTCTTGTCTGACTGCAAGGGAGTAATAATGTAAACACAAAATCTACAAGGACTGAGAATTCCCATGAACATGGTGGTGCCCTCACTGCCCTCCATTACAAATGACACTCCGTTACGCACAATTATAAAATCAAGCCTCTGAGAAAAAGGGACACTCTCAATTTCTCTTTGTGCTATAATGGCAACAAAAACCTCATCTTAAAATGATGTGAATGAAGCAAAACATTTCAAGATTTAATGCATTTCAAATGGAAATCTCAGATATACCAATTAAGTAAAGATGTTTTTTATGGCACAAAAACAGACACATAGACCAATGGAATAGAATAGAAACCCCAGAACTAGACCCACAAACGTATGGCCAACTCATCTTTGACAAAGCAGGAAAGAACATCCAATGGAAAAAAGACAGCCTCTTTAACAAATGGTGCTGGGAGAACTGGACAGCAACATGCAGAAGGTTGAAACTAGACCACTTTCTCACACCATTCACAAAAATAAACTCAAAATGGATAAAGGACCTGAATGTGAGACAGGAAACCATCAAAACCTTAGAGGAGAAAGCAGGAAAAGACCTCTCTGACCTCAGCCGTAGCAATCTCTTACTCAACACATCCCCAAAGGCAAGGGAATTAAAAGCAAAAGTGAATTACTGGGACCTTATGAAGATAAAAAGCTTATGCACAGCAAAGGAAACAACCAACAAAACGAAAAGGCAACCAACGGAATGGGAAAAGATATTCGCAAATGACATATCGGACAAAGGGCTAGTATCCAAAATCTATAAAGAGCTCACCAAACTCCACACCCGAAAAACAAATAACCCAGTGAAGAAATGGGCAGAAAACATGAATAGACACTTCTCTAAAGAAGACATCCGGATGGCCAACAGGCACATGAAAAGATGTTTAGCGTCGCTCCTTATCAGGGAAATACAAATCAAAACCACACTCAGGTATCACCTCACGCCAGTCAGAGTGGCCAAAATGAACAAATCAGGAGACTATAGATGCTGGAGAGGATGTGGAGAAACGGGAACCCTCTTGCACTGTTGGTGGGAATGCAAATTGGTGCAGCCGCTCTGGAAAGCAGTGTGGAGGTTCCTCAGAAAATTAAAAATAGACCTACCCTATGACCCAGCAATAGCACTGCTAGGAATTTATCTAAGGGATACAGGAGTACTGATGCATAGGGCCACTTTTACCCCAATGTTCATAGCAGCACTCTCAACAATAGCCAAATTATGGAAAGAGCCTAAATGTCCATCAACTGATGAATGGATAAAGAAATTGTGGTTTATATACACAATGGAATATTACGTGGCAATGAGAAAAAATGAAATATGGCCTTTTGTAGCAACGTGGATGGAACTGGAGAGTGTGATGCTAAGTGAAATAAGCCATACAGAGAAAGACAGATACCATATGGTTTCACTCTTATGTGGACCCTGAGAAACTTAACAGGAACCCATAGGGGAGGGGAAGGGAAAAAAACAAAACAAAACAAAACAAAACAGGTTAGAGTGGGAGAGAGCCAAAGCATAAGAGACTGTTAAAAACTGAGAACAAACTGAGGGTTGATGGGGGGTGGGAGGGAGGAGAGGGTGGGTGATGGGTATTGAGGAGGGCACCTTTTGGGATGAGCACTGGGTGTTGTATGGAAACCAATTTGTCAATAAATTTCATAAAAAAAAAAAGATGTTTTTTAGTTTTCATATTTAGAAATTACATGTCCATTGCACTACTCTAAAGGATATAAAATGTTGATTCAAAGGGGCATACGCACCACAATGTTTAAAGCAGCATTATCAACAATAGCCAAACTATGGAAAGAGCCTAAATGTCCATCGACTGACAAACAGATAAAGATGAGGTATATATACACCATGGAATACTACTCAGTCATCAAAAAGAACGAAATCTTGCCATTTGCAACAATGTGGATAGAACTAGGGTGTAATATGCTAAGTGAAATAAGTCAATCAGAGAAGGACAAATACAGTATGATTTTACTCATATGTGGAATTTAAGAAAAAAAACAGATGAACATAGGGGAAAGGAAGGAAAAATAAAATAAGATAAAAATAGGGAGGCAAACCATAATAGACTCTTCCATATAAGGAACAAACTGAGGGCTAATGGAGGGGAGGTGAGGGGGAAGATGGGCTACATGGGTGATGGGCATTAAGGACAGCACTTGTTGGGCTGAGCACTGGGTGCTATATGCAAGCGACAAGTCACTAAATTCTACTCCTGAAACCAATAGTACACTATATGTTAACTAACATATATAAAAATAAATAAATAATTACATACATACATACAAACTAAGGTAAACAACTCAGAGAATATTGGTCCTAGAATAGAATGTAAATGTTATAAGAAATTATATAGCAAAAAAGGAAAGGCAGAAAGAATAGGAAGTAGCTAAGAATATGAGTGCACTAAATTTGCTTACCTTTTTATTGTTTTATTATTTAAGAATTTATTTGATGTTTATTTTTGTAAGACAGAAACAAAGCATGAGTGGGGGAGAAGCAGAGAGGGAGACACAGAATCTGAAGCAGGCTCTAGGCTATGAGCTGTCAGTGCAGAGCCTGATGCGGGGCTCAAACCCACGAATCATGAGATCATGACCTGAGGTGAAGTCTGATGCTTAACTGACTGAGTCACCCAGTCTCCCCTCCTTATCTTTTTAAAGTGGTAAATTAATGATTATTTTATCTAAATAATAAATCTAAAAATAGGAGCTGAATGATAAAAGAATTCAGTTTTTAGCTTCATCCAACAGGACAAAATTGCAAAGCAATAAGGATATTATAATCCCACATGTGTAAGAATGTACATGTATCTGAAATATCTGGAATGACATACACCAAACTGTTAATAGTTATTTCTTTGGGGAATTGGATCCATGTTTGAGAGTGTGTGTGTACGTGTAGGTGGGGAGGTGGTCTCGGGCAAGGAAAACAGTAGACTTTTACCTTTACCTACCCAGTACTGCTTGATTTTTTTTTTTTTTTTTGGACAAGTATGCCTTACTTTCACAATATAAAAACATTAAACAAATAACAGTAAAAAAAAAAAAAAAGGCGGTGGGGCGTGAGGGCACCCGGGTAGCTTAGTCGGTTGAGAGTCAATTCTTGATTTCAGCTCAGGCCATGATCCCAGGGTCGTGGGATCAAGTCCTGCTTCAGGCTCTGTGCTGGGCACAGAGCCTGCTGAAGAGTCTCTCTTTCTCAGGGGTGCCTCAGGGGCTCAGTCAGTTAAACATCTGCCTCGGGTTCAGGTCATAATCTCATGGCTCATGAGTTCAGGCCCCATATCAGGCTCTGTGCTGACAGCTCAGAGCCTGGAGCCTGCTTTGGATTCTGTGTTTCCCTTTCCCTCTGCCCCTCCCCTGCTCATGCTCTGTTTCTCTGTCTCTCTCTCTCTCTCTCTCTCCTAAAAATAAAAAAAATAAAAACATTAAAAAAATTATTTCCTTCTGTCCCTCTCCCTGCTCTCTCTCTCAAGTAAACAAATAAAAAAGAAATTACATGTCCAGGTATGAATCCAAAATATCAAGTGCATATTTATTTAAAAACCTCATCATTAATTTATATTTTTCTTTTGAGTGTTCTAACCTTTCCAAAATGGACAGGGAAATATTTAAGACCTTCAGATTAATTCATTTTTTATTATGTGTGACTACAATTCCTCCAAAATCCTCACCTCCAAAGTGCCATATGGCTCAGTGTCAAAAAGTCATTAAAAACATATGCTAGGGGTGCCTGGGTGGTTCAGTCAGTTAAGTGTCTGACTTCGGCTCAGGTCATGATCTCACAGTTCGTGGGTTCATGCCCCATGTCGGGCTCTGTGCTGACAGCTCAGAGCCTGGAGCCTGCTTCAGATTCTGTATCTCTCTCTCCCTCTCTCTCTCTCTCTCTCTCTCCCTGCCCCTCCCCTGCTTGTGCTCTGTCTCTCTCAAAAATAAAATAAACATTAAAAAAATTTTTTAAAGCAAAAAAAAAAAAAACAAAAAAAACATATGCTAGGGATAAAGTATGATGAATGCATAGTTATTGATCATATAGCAGTACCTGGAAGAAAGCATTTAAAGTTTAATGTAAATGGCCCTGAAAAACACATACACAATATATCATTAGAAATTTCTCATACTGAAGCACACTCTCCTGTAACATCAATTTCCTATAACTGCTGTCCTCCCGTACTAGGATGGCTATCTGAAGTAAAAAGAATACCTAAGTAAGAACACCTAAGTCTTTTCCTAGAGTCTACTCTTTCAAATGTTTTGCAATTGTTACTATGTCTTCTTAAAATTTTCTGTTTTAGGCAAAAGTTGGCAGAATCTTTAATTTTTATATATAGAAGGAAACAGTGTTTAGACCTTTCACTATCCTGGTCAGTCTTTCCTAAATAATCTCAAATGTTTCAGGGTTCTTCTCAAGATAGGGTATGCAACATTTTTTTTTAATATATGAAATTTATTGTCAAATTGGTTTCCATACAACACCCAGTGCTCATCCCAAAAGGTGCCCTCCTCAATACCCATCACCCACCCTCCCCTCCCTCCCACCCCCCATCAACCCTCAGTTTGTTCTCAGTTTTTAACAGTCTCTTATGCTTTGGCTCTCTCCCACTCTAACCTCTTTTTTTTTTTTTTTCCTTCCCCTCCCCCATGGGTTTCTGTTAAGTTTCTCAGGATCCACATAAGAGTGAAACCATATGGTATCTGTCTTTCTCTGTATGGCTTATTTCACTTAGCATCACACTCTCCACTTCCATCCACGAGGGTATGCAACATTAAACAAATACATTTTATTGTGGTATAACATTAATTAGTCTGTCCGTCCGTCCATCCATCCAACCAGTTATTGATCACTACATAACAGGCAGCCTCCGAGATGGATCCAAGTGATCTCTGGCTCCTGATGTTCGAGTCTTGTGTAATTCTGTCCCCTTGAGTATAAGAGGGACTTGTTAACTCACTTTTATCAAACAAAATACAAAACTAATGGAATGTCCCTTTGGATATTAAGTTATAAAAAGATGACAGATTCCATCTTGGGTACTGTCTTGGGTCACTTCCTCTGGGAAATTCAGTCTCCATGTTGTGAGGCATCCCTGTAGGGAGGCTCTCAGGAAAAAACTAGGAAATAGATCCCAGAAACTGTGTTGTTTCAAGTCACAAAATTTTGAGGCAATATGTTTTACAAGAACAGGTACACTAAGTCATTTACATAATAGTACACAAGATTCGAAAGGTCCCACTTAAAGCTGGAGACCCCCCAAAAAAGGTTCTTAAAATTATATCGCAAATCCACGACTGAATAAGGAAAAGAGTCCAGAAAAGAACTTAATATAGATTTTTTTTCTGGTAAAAAATAAATAATAAAATGTTTTTTTTACATAAAAGTATACAGCACAATAACACATACGCACTGCTGAGGAAGTTCAGTTTGACTGCATTTGCCTTTCCTAAGTAGACACTGTCCTCCTTTCCAAATCACCATCACCATCAACATACTTAGTTAGCATGGTGCTTTTTTTTTTTTTAATTTTTTTTTTCAACGTTTATTTATTTTTGGGACAGAGAGAGACAGAGCATGAACGGGGGAGGGGCAGAGAGAGAGGGAGACACAGAATCGGAAACAGGCTCCAGGCTCTGAGCCATCAGCCCAGAGCCCGACGCGGGGCTCGAACTCACAGACCGCGAGATCGTGACCTGGCTGAAGTCGGACGCTTAACCGACTGCGCCACTCAGGCACCCCGGATGGTGCTTTTTAAATTAATCAGAACTGTTAGCATATGTTTAAGAAATCTGTTTTATTGAAGTCAAATTTACATAGAATAAAATTCACCAAATTTATTTTGTATGAGTTTTCACAAATACACACACACACACACACACACACACACACACACACACAGCTGTGTCACAAATACAATAACCACAGTATAGCACAATTTCATCGCCTCAAAAATATTCCCTCTTAAATGCTTGCAGTTTACAGTACAAAAGCTTTTCTGTCTGCCTTCTTTTGGTCAATATAATAGCTCTGTCAGTCAAATATTATGTTGAATATATTGGTAATTTGTTTCTTGGTATTGCAAAGAAATATTTCATTACACAGGAATACAATACAATTTGTATATCCTTTATCAGTTAAAGGACATTTGAGTTGTTTCTAGCTCTTATGAACAAGGCTCCTATGAACATGTAAGTATGAGTCGTTTGGGTAGATATATGTTTTTATTGCTCTTGAATACATAGCTAAGAATAGAATTGCTGGCTGGTATGGTAAGTACAAGCTTAGCTTTATAAGAACCTGCCAAACTGTTCTGCAAAGTGGCTGTGCTATTTTGCATTCCTGCTGGCAATGAATGAATGTTAAATCTGCTCCACATCCTTGTCAATGCATAGTATTATCAGTCTTTTAAATTTCAGCCATACTAGTGGGTGTGTAGTAGCACCTCATTCTGGATTTAATTTGCATTTCCCCAATGATTAATGATGTTGAGCAGTATTTCATGTGTCTAACTGTAGATCTTCCTTGGTAAAGTGTCTCTTTAATTGATTTGCACATTTTTAATAGGGCTATATATCATCTTATTGAATTATAAAAGTTCTTCATATCTTCTAAATAAGAGCCCTTTATCAGATAATTGTTTTTGCAAATATTGTCTTTGGCTTGCTTTTTCATTTTCTTAATGGTATTTTTTGAACAAATGTTTTAAATTTTGATGTAGTTTAATTTATCATGTCTTTCTTTTATATTTTTTGCTTTTGTGTCTTAACAGATCTTTGATTAACCCAAGGTCATAAAGATTTTTTGCCTGTTGTCTAGAAATTTTATAGTTTTAGCTGTTGCACTTAGATCTACGACCTTGAATTAATTTTTGTATATGCTGTGGGGCAAAGGTCAAGTGTTTTTGTTTTTTATAAATGTGGTTATTCAATTGTCCCAGCACCATATGAAAAGACTATAATTTCCCCCACTGAATTACTTTGGTACATTTGTCAAAACTCAATTGTTTGTGTCTATGCATGCATATGTTGGAACTCTCTTTTCTGTTCCATTAATCTATATTTCTATCCTTATGCCTACACAAGACTGCTGTGATTAGTGTAGCTTTGAGGCAGCGAAAGTTCTCCAAATTTGTTCTTTGTCAAAAATATTAATTTCTACAAAAAATCTTATGGAGATTTTCACTAAGATTGTGCTTAGTATGCAGATTTGGAAAACATTGGAATTTTAACAACACTGAGTATTCTGATCCATGAACATGGTCTATTGCTTCATTCATTGAGGTTGTCTTTATTTTCTCTCAGAAACATTTTGCTGAAGTCATCAACATATCATGTCAGGTATTAAATATTTCATGTTTTGATGCTATCATAAAACTTGGGTTTTTTTTTCAGTTTATTTATTTTGAGAGAGACAGAGACAGTGTGAGTGGGGGAGGAGCAGAGAGAGAGGGAGAGACAGAGAATCCCAAACAGGCTCTGTGCTGTCAGTGCAGAGTCCCATATCAGGCTTGAACTCACAAAACCATGAGATAATGACCTGAGCTGAAAACAAGTGTTGGAGGGTTAACCAACTGAGCCACCCAGGCACCCCACAAAAGTTGGTTGTAATCTGAATTTTCATTTTTTGTTGTTGTTGCTAGTATACAGAACAGAACTGATTTGTGTACATCAACCTATTCCCTGTAATCTTGTTTGACTCACTTATTAGCAGCATCCTTCATAGATTCCTTGGTATTTTCTACAGAGATGAACATGTTGTCTATGAATAAAGGGTTTTACTTCTCCCTTTCAATCAAAAATGTTTGCCATTTCTTACTGTTGCCTCAGTGACCTAGCTATGACCCATAGCACAATGCTGAATAGAAGTGGTGAAAGTGGACACTCTTAAATTGTTCTTATACTAAAGAGAAAGCATTTGTCTCCCATCATTAAGTATGATATTAACTATAGGTTTCACTTAAATGCTATTTATTACTATGAGGAAATTCCCTTATATTTCAAATTTCCTGAGAGTTTTCTGTGGCCTACATCTACTGAAATGAGCATATGATTATTCTCCATTTTTCTATCAGTATGGAAAATTCCATAGGTTGAATTTCAAACATTAAATCAAACATGCATCCCCCCCAAAAAAAAATATGTCTCTTAGCCATAGTGTATTATCCTTTTTGTATATTTCTGACTTTAACCTGTTAAAATTTTATTAAGGACTTTTGTATCTACATTCATGAAAAATATTGGCAGTAATAATTTTTATTTTAAATGTCTTTTTCTCACTTAAATGGTAATGCTGGCCTAATAAATATAGCTGAGATGTGTCCCCTCTTCTACGTTCTGGAAGAATTTGTATAGAATTCATGTTATTTCTCTCTCTAATGTTTGGTGAGATTCACCAATGAAACAAACTGGAACCGGAATTTTCTTTACTGGAAAGCTTTAACTCTGAATTCATCTTCATGTGTACAAACACACCCATACACACACTATTTTTTCTTGAGTGAGCTTTGGTACTTTCTGATAGTATTGTCTTTGAAGAACTTAACTATTCTAAGTTGTAGTTATCAGCATAGAGTTCTTCATAATATTGACTAATCCTTATATGTGAGGTCTGTAACGATGCCCTCTCTTTTGTTCTAATTTATATCTTCTCTGACATAAATTATCCCAAAACTTACAGATGGTTTACCTTTCCTAGTTTCTCTGAGCCAAGAATTCAGGAGATGCTTGACTGGGCAGTTCTGCTTGGAGCTTCTCACTAAGTTCAATCTAATGTTGACTGGGGCTGCAGTCACCTGAAGGCTCTACTGAGGGTAGGGATCTCATTCCAAGGTGCCCCTCTCACATGGCTGGCAACTTGGTGCTAGCTGTTAACAGGCCTAAATTCTTCCTTGTGTGAACCTCTCCAGAAGGCTGTCTGATATGGTAGCTGGATTTCTCCAGAGCTGGTGATGCAGAAATCCAAGGCAGAAGGTATAGGTATGCCTTTTATGGCATACCCTCAGAAGTCACACATCACTACTTTCTTTATACTCTAATCATCAAGGCTAGTCAGGAGACAATGAGGTGGAGGACTGAACAAGAGAGGCAATACTAGGAAGAGTGGATCATCAGAGGATTACTTGATGAATGCTATGTAGAAAATATGGTAATGTGATAGAAACTGACTTGGACAACATAAAAAGCTTAATACAAGAAGAACTCATTTACTGAAAAAGTGACTTTTGAACTGAGAACTGATAAGACGGAATTAGCCAAGTAGAGATCACATGATTGTTTTTTTTTTTTTTTTGGAGGAAACAGAGAATGGTACAAAGGATAATAATTTGAACATATTACATTTGATGTGCTACATGAAACTTAATTACATTTGAAAGCCACATGAAGATCTCAAGTAGGAAGGTGAATAATTCTCAAGGTTGGATAAGAGAGGACAAACTTTAAGTAGAAAAAGGAGATAGAGAATGGGTCAGAACAGATAAAAAAAAGGCCATGGCTTACAAATAAATTGGTAATATGGTTGATAAAATTGAGAAAACTCTTAGAATATATTAACAAAAACATAAACAGATGGAGATGACAGAAAGAAGATGTTAGACAATACGGCCAAGATATCTAATCCCCATTTAATACTGGTTTGAGAAGAGAAAACCAAGACAATGAAAAATAAATAAAGAAAATAATAAAATGATAATAGAAAAATTTCTCAAACTCAAGTGTTCAGACTGACTCCCAAGTAGAACTACACCAAACAAACAAACACAGATCTAGTTGTAGCCTGATAAAAATTTCAAATATAAAATTAAGAGGGGGGAAAAAAATCCAAGACAGAAAACTGGACTACAAATCAGATTAATATTAAAATTCTCTTTACCAATTGTAGATATTAAAATACAATGGAAAATTTCTTCATAATACTAAAAGAAAAAGATTTTGAACCTCAAATACTATACCTAGCCATATTTCAGGGCAAAATAATCCATTTTCAGACATGCAAGCACCCTGGCAGCTATGGATGACCCAGAGGAAATCAAGAAGGCTAGAAATAAATTAAGTCAGTTTCCATTAGAACCTTTATGCTTTGAAACCCTCCCTTACAGTGACACAGATTGAATGACATAAAATTACATTTCATTTTCTATCAATTCAGTCATACTACTTGATTCTAAACTGAATAATATTTTCATAAGCATAACATTATAAATACTGCCTATTGGTTTTAACTTTTTGAATGAATTTATAGAAAAACTACCCATGACAATTGTAGCTATGTATTAGAAAGTAAATGTTATAAACTCTTGCAAAAGTTTTTAACTGAAAAAAAAAACCCTGCTAGGTGAAAGCTTTACAACAAGCAATTATTAAATTTTCATCTAAAACTGAAAAATCAAGATATGAAGAAATGATTTATATTGGTACTTCCAAAGAGTTAGAGAAACTGGTAACAAGGGTCTGTCTCCTCTGCAGACTGTAAGGCCCTGTGCCTTTGTTGGAAATGGCTATACAACTGACTCTCAGTTTTCCAGTAATCTACATGAACATCTAAGAAGGGATCAGAGTTTTGAGAAGGAAATAATAATCACCAATATTTCATTGAGGTCCAACTTTTTGTAGGCATTTATTACATGTATTAATTCATTTAATAATCATCACCAATGTATGGGGTAGGTACTATCATGATGCCCATTTTATAGGTGAAGAAACTACAGCACAGGGAGATTTAAACACTTCCATGAACTCATGTATCTAAGTAGTTAAACCAGAATCTGAATCCATGAGGTCTGGCTTCATGTGAAAAAAGGCAGTTACTAGAGAAAGATAATTATTCCTAGCACTAAGTGCATAATGAAATATCAATGAATAAATTAAATAATACCTGAATCAGCTGTATGATTTTACCTATCCTCTAGCTTCACTATAATTCAAATACATTTTTTTATTGTCCACAGAGATGTAACATAAGAGACTAAGTCAACTGTCTACATTTGGGACATCTGTGGCAAAACTATATATGGATACACACACACACACACACACACACACACACACACACACACACACATATACACACACACACACATATATACATATATATATATCCAAATAAAAAAATATCCAAATCTATATATATGTACATATATATATATGTATATCCAAAATATCCAAATATAAAAGATATCCAAAAATAAATGGAAGGTAGTTTGTATAACCTTGAATTAGTCTCCTAGTATCTATAGATTCCTACTTTCCTTCCATAGGTACACAACCAGTATTTTTATGTCTTTCAAACTAATCATTATTTTTCTAATGACCTTATAATTTCAAGTTTAAAAGTATTTTTCCCATAACTTTACATGGACCAACAGACATAAGGCTCTTTTAAGGATCTCCAAGAAAAGCATCATTTAGTAAGTTCTGTTATAAAAAGGAATTGTGAATAAGTGGATAAACCTGCCGATTCAAATGATCTGAATCTCTACTCTTTAAATTATTTTTCACATAATGCAGGATCTGATAATAAGAATAGAACTTTTTTCTAACTTTTTAACTATATTACATTTGGCAAGTTACATTCTATCGACCACCAAGAAGATTATAGGTTTTTAAATAATTTACAACATTTTCTTTTTAGGTTTTCACCAGGTAAAATTGAAATATATAATAAATATGTTCAAATAAAAAATTTTTTGAAGAAGAAACATACAATAGAAACATACTAAATAGTAAGAATCTAAAGTCAAAAGGAGAGCAGTAAATGTGTTATATGTAATATGTATTATATAGCATGAGACCACAAAGTACTCATTTTCAGAACTGCCTAGAGCATGGTACTGAACACTGGTCAGAGCTGTGAAATGTACTAACCAGGGACAAATGATGCTTCGCAAATATGGGTCCATGAATTGTTTGAAGGCAAGACAGACTAACTTGTCAGAACTGGTAATAACCGGATTTGTTACTTCTACCGGGATTTGGTAGAATCTAGAGGTTGTCAATGATTTCAGTGAGAAATCCCTACCATACGTAGACTTTGCGCTTCTTGATACCCAGATGCTCCATGCACATGCCTGTGGTGGTTTAGAATCTGGAGACCAAGTCCTGTGAGGCCCAGTGGAAGGATGAGCCTGAGTCCTCCATGCCCACCCTGTTAACGCTCATCTTTCTCCTGCTGTTCCTGTGTTGCATCATTTCTGAGTATAAACTATTTGAATCCTGTGGGTCCTTTCCTAATCAATTACATAATTACATGATATAAACACAGTACTTACAGTGAGTGCTTGGTTTTAAGCGATATCAGTTAAGTGAAGGAAATAATAATCATTTACCGGAACCACTTGTTAACCATGGCCTAATGTATGCTTTAATTCATATAAATGATGTAGGGTTGAAAACGTACATATATCCTTGAAAGTTGCAACATTAAAATAGTTGTAATTTCTCTAGAGCATTAAAAATGTCATATTCATGGGGTCTTTGTTAGTAGTATTGGTTCATGAACTCAGGTATCGTAATTTTTACTTTACTAGAATAAAGTAGACTGAGGTCAGATGGAAAATAATTCTCTGAAAGTGTGGATGAAGTCACAGAACTTCACTGTATAATTTCGATTCACATCCAAATGGTGACACCAATTTCATACACATTTCAAGGAAATAAGTAAAAATCTTGACCTCCAATACTTAAGAAATAATCACCATTCAAATCTCAGTTTTGTTTTTCTCATCACCTCTAGCTTCACATCTTTCTCCTACTTGGATGTTTAGACCCACGGCTCTCACACATTCCTCCCAGGTCTGTGCCTACTAGCTAGGAAAAAAAATCAAACTAAACTGACTAATTTTGTAGATATCATTTTTTGAGAATAAATTTTAGTAACCACTAAATATGATAGCAAAGTCACCAAATAATAAGAAATTCAAAACCATACATATTTTAAATTCTCAGTTTTAAAAAGTTCATGAAAATACAGATCTTGTTTTTGGATCCTAGTTTTGTATTAATACTTTATGAAGAACTACCACCTAAAATATATTCAGAGGATTCAAATATTTTTAATAAATTAAAATTGAGAAAAGACTTTTTCCTTATATTCAATTAACTAAGGCCCTGAGTTAAATAATTTGGGGGAACAAAGGGGGCCAAAGGTCCCATTTCAGTATCAAGACTTGTGCAAAGTGAATGAGGAAATAAAATGTATGCCTTTAAAATATGAAAGTAGAATGTCCTGTCACCTCAAGGTCAAAAAAATAGTATGAATGATGAGTGTTACCAGGAAGAAGAGATCACTAGGTAATATAGAGGTCAAGGAGGACTTCTTCAGGGCAAAGGAGCTGAAATATGTGCCTTAAGATAAATAGGTTCTAAACAGAAGACAGTGTTTTAAACAGAAAAAAATGGCAGACAGAAAAGTACGATAATAAAACAATAACTCACAAGGCACATTTGAAGGAATATGACTACACCAGTCCAACGGAACCAAAGTATGAACATAGAGAGAGGTAAGTGGTAAGACTGGATGATGAAAAAATTTTAATATCTGGATAAAGAGCTTAGATTCTGTACAGAATGGAGGGCCATTGAAGGTTTCTGAAGAAGAGAGGCACATAATGGATGCAGAATTGTTATTTCTACCTATAGGTGTTAGACCTTCCAGTGCCAGAGTTACACAGAACGAGTCAATTCCTTTTTCCATGATAGACAGACCTTCCTAGATTTGAAAACTATTATTTTCCTCCACTAGGAGGAAGGATGAGAGGGACAGACTGAAGAAGGGAAAGACTGCAATCAGGGTAGAGTTAAGAAGTCATTTGCAATTTGGACAAGGCTTGAAGGAAAGGGATGGCTAGGATTTCATGTAACTGTAAACTTCTTTGCAACTGAAAAAATGTTCTTATAAAAAAAAGAAAAAGAAAAATAGTCTTCTAAGTTTAATGTATATCTCACTTCACTTTAAAATTCACTTCAAAGCCTAATTGGGGTAGCTTTTAAACCAAGTTCTATACTGACATAGGAAAGTGCTGTCTCAAAAACAGACAACAATCTGCAGAAAGACAAATCACCTGTCCTGAGGGAGCATCAGACAGTTTTTTTATCTATGCTCTTTCCAATTATTTCACATCCTTTTCTCAGGACTATGGGTATTCTTGGAGCATCAACACAGCACCCATAAAAGTCACGGATGTGTTCCTTAAACATTTCCTTCAGCATTAAAGGAAATTTTCCAAATGAAACAGTCTAAATTCTAAAACTTAAACCCATGTTTGTGCAACATAAAGCATGCTGCAAAAAAATCCTCATGTTACTGTCTTTACAGCAATATTAACTCACTTGGTATTTTCAAAATATTTGGCAGTTCTATTCTGCTGATAACACTAAAACATTTGGAGACTTACCCATACTAAATAATGTCCCCTATATGTTCCTTCATAGGATTGATGGAAAAGTATTAAGACATAAGAAACACTGTATTTAAAAACAAATACCCTATGGGGCAGCTGGGTGGGTCAGTCGGTTAAGCACCCAACTCTTGGTTTCAGCTCAGGTCACGATCTCACAGTTCATGAGTTCTAACAGCACATGAGTGCTAACAGCACAGAGCCTGCCTGGGATTCTCTTTCCCTCTCTCTCTCTGCCCCTTCCCGGCTCGCTTGCTCACTCTCTTTCTGTCTCAAAATAAATAAATAAACTTTAAAAAATACATACATACATAACTAACTTAGATGTAAATTAAAAAACTAAATAAAAATTAAAAACAAAACAAAAAATGCATACATACATACATACATATATACATACATACATGCATACATAAATGCCTTATGACCAAATAAAATGGATTTCTTAACTTGACCTTAGCTGGCTCAGGACTACTTTCTTATTTGTTTTCCAAGCTACAATTTTCAGAACCCCAGGATCAAATATAAATTTCAAGGTCTAAAAGAATGTACCCTCTGTACTTTAAATTGGCAAAGTTAGAGTTTATCAAAGATTAGTCCTATAAAGTCTATGAAGAGATTTTTTAAATGCATTTATTAACCTTACATAATTTGGACAGTCTTTCTAAGAATCATGTACCACTGGATATAGGTATAATCAGCTCAATTTCAACTTATTGTATAACTGGTTTTATTAAAAGGATTTAGAGTCTAAATTCATATTTGTTGAGGATGTAAGTAGAAATTCTATCTAGTTAGGAACACTAACATAGTTCAGTAATTGACCATGTTGATTCACACTGTATACTATGTATCTTCATGCCTTTCTAAAATACCATAATTTTTGGTTTTAAATTACATTTGTATAAACAAATGTAATTTAACAAATATAACAAATACAAGCAAATAAGAAGGAAACATTAAAAACTTAAGGCAAGTTTTAAGTATTTAGATAAAATTCTCATTGAAATTACATACATCTATAGGTACAATTCTAGCAGGCTAAAATTCAACATAATATTAAGTAATGAAATTATACATATCTGAAACCACATATTTACCTGACATTGCCCTTGGTGTTTCTGAGAACTGTTGCAGCAAAATTCTGTGTGACACCCACCAAGCTGATTCCATCCACTTCCACAATCTGGTCATTGACTTGTATTCTTTGGGAAGAGGGGAAAAATTACCCATAATTAACTTTTCTGATAATACATTACCATTTTCAATACATGAGTTGACAAAACACTTGATATTTAAGACACTCTTATTGATCCAAAATTTGTTTTTTATACACAAGTTCCAGATCTTAGCCAAATGCTTAATGTTTTAAAAAGATTGTTTTGAAAAAATAGATAGAAGCAATACTAAATGGAGAGATTCAGTTTACTCAATATTCATAATCCTATCACAAAGAATTCATAACTGCTAATGTATGGCATACTTACATCATTTTTTTGTCCTTAGTAAATTACATAAAACATAATACATCCAGCTGAAATACACTATGGGCCTCATACCTAGTCCTGCCTTCCACTTTTCCTCCTCAAGGAATTGCAGGGAATCCTTCCTATTCAAGTTGTACGCTTGAAATATATAATGCTCATAACCGTATATGAGTGCATGTGTTCAGACACATGTATATAAATGTATGTATTTATTTATGTTTAGGAGCAACACACAGTATTAGTGTTATTTAGTATATAATGCTTTTAAACTTATATATATATATACACACACATATATACATATATATATATACATGTCTGTATACACACACATATATATATACACACACATATATACATATATATACACACAGACATGTATATATATATATGTATATATGTGTATGTATATATATATATATATATGTGTTATATATACACCATTTTTTTATGTCTCAAAATGAAGTATTTCTTTTTTATTTTCTGAAGTATTTTCAAGTATTTCAATCATGGAGAAGTGCAGAGAAAATTAGCTAATAAAAACCCATGTACCAAACACCCAACTTTATCAAATCTCAGCACTGTGCAATATTTGAGTCATTTTTTTTCTAAAGGAACGTATTATGGAAAAGCTGAAGCCCCTTTATTATTTGCCCCTAATTCTAGTCTGCTCAGTGTTTCCTTAGAGGTAACCATCATACTAATTTTGATGCTTAGTCTTCCTATTGGGGTTTAGTTATAGAAATAACACATATATATGATATGCACAATATGCTTCACCCAGTGTTACGTATGAGATTTATCCATGGTTATAGAACCATTCTACTAGTTCATTTAAATTTATTTATTTATTTATTTGTATTTTGAGAGAGAAAGGGAGAGAGAGAGGGAGGGAGACAGAGATGAAAGAGGGAGAGAAAGAATCCCAAATTATGTTCCATGAGGTCAGTGTGCAAAGCCTGACACAGGGCTCAAACTCACGAAACCGTGAGATCATGATCCGAGCTGAAATCAAGAGTCAGACACTTAACCGACTGAGCCACCCAGGGGCTCCTCTATTAGTTCATTTTAACACCCGTGTAGCATTATCTTTTATGAATATACCAAAATATATTCACCCATTATTTTGCAGATGACAGTTGTATTGTTTTCCATTTTAGCTCATACATGTCTCCTTATGCACACGTGCTGGATTTCTCTACAATATATAGCTAAAAATAGAATTCCTGAATCAAGGAACATAGGCTTTTTCAACTTAAACAGACCGACAAATTTTGTTCAAAATGCTTGCTATGCCAATCCATATTCTCAATAGCATTGTATGAAAGGTTCTGACTTTCCACACTCTCACCAATCTCACCTTGGTGAGATTTGGAACCTTTTAAATACTGGTGATCTCGGGGCGCCTAGGTGGCTCAGTTGGTTGAGCATCTGACTTGGGCTCAGGTCATGATCTCTCAGTTCGTGAGTTCGAGCCCCGCGTTGGGCTCTGTGCTGACAGCTCAGAGCCTGGAGCCTGCTTTGGATTTTGTGTGTCTCTGTCTCTCTGCCCCTCCCTCGCTCTCACTCTGTCTCTCTCTCAAAAATAAATAAACATTAAAAAATTTTTTTAAAAATACTGGTGATCTTGTAAGTGTAAAAAGATATCACATTGTGATTTTAATTGCATGTCCTTGATTACTAGTGTGGCTGCATGTACTTTTCAGATCTTCGAGTTATTTGCCCACTTCTGCAAGACTGTTAGATCATGGGTTTTTTTTTTTTTAACCATTTTTGTTGATGTTTTTGGGTTGAGTATCTTGTTCCTTATTGATTTATTGAAGATGTTCTTATACATCCTGTGTACTAACACTTTCTCAATGAAATACGCTGCAAATACCTTTGGCCCAATCCGTAGCTTGTCCTTTCACATTTCTCTGAAAACTGGTATTTTGAGGAAAAAAAATTTTAAAACTATAATCACATTTGTAATTTCAGCTTTGTATTAGGTATTTCTGTATTTTCTTTCAGGACTCCCTTTCTGCCTCAAAGTTATACAAACATTCTATATTTTCTTCTACAAGTTTTAACATTTTGCTTTTCTGCATTTAGTTATCTACCCAGCTATTTTTTTTAATTTAAGTTTATTTATTAATTTTTGAAAGACACAGAAAGAGAGAATGGGAGGGGTGGACAGAGGGAGAGAGAGGATCCTAAGCAGGCTCTGTGCTGATCAGTATGGAGCTCGACACAGGGCTCTATCCCACAAACTGTGAGATCACGACCTTAGCTAAAATTGACAGTCAGACACTTAACTGATGGAGCCGCCCAGGCACCCCTGGAAATTATTTTTTATTATAATATGTGTTAGCGATCTATTTTTTTTTTCCAAGTGTTATAAACAATCTGCTTAACAACATTTAGTAAGAGTTCACTTTTTCTCCATTGATTGTAGTGCTACGTCTGTCAGGGTTTCAAATGTGTATCAACATGTTTTGGGTTTTCTATTAGTTTCTACTCGTCTGTTTGTCTATCTCTGCATACTCCATTGCTTCATAATAAGTTTTGACATTTCATAGGACAATTCCCTCTACTTAGTTCATTGTCCTCAAATTTTTCTGAACTATTCTTGAGCTTTTTCTCTTCATAATTAATTTTGGACTTACTGGACAAGTTCTACAAAAACACTTGTTGAGGTTTGAATAAAATCATACTGATTTTTAGATTACTTCAGGGAAAACTAACATCTTTATCATATTGACTCTTCCCATCAATAAAACTTGTCTATATAATTACTCTGGGCAAGTGTTGGTTGTATCATGTGTTGCTGCCATGTGTTCAGTTATTTAAAGCTTGAAAACAAGGGCAAAAAGGAGAGCAACCTATCTTTTTTATGTGATGTAGGTGCATTATTTAACAGGTCCAACCAAGGATAATTTGGGGGAATGTATTTTAATTGATCCACTGTTTAATTCCTGGATATACTTAAGTTGTATGTTAATTTGTAGATTTTTGTCCTGAATAAACTCAGATACTTTTCTTCTGTTAAAAAGATAATCTCATAGGCCATGGTTTATTTCCCTGTAGAATATTAACTAGTTTTATGTCTAACTTAGCAATGTTACTTTATTAATGTTCTAATACTACTTTATGAAGTAATATTGCCTTGAACTATGTTCTTCTAAAATATCCTTTGAATCACATTTACCATCTCACTGGTTCTCTCATTAATTAGTGAGTTTAGTAAAGTCTAATACATGTTCATTTTATATGTACCAAAGTCATTTTTTAATTCTCTGAATATTAGCCTACAATAGCTTTGGAGGTTCCACCAAGATGCCACAGTGGATTCACAAAGCCAATTCAACTGTCATCACAGAAATGCACTTCATGGGCTGTTTAAGCCCAGGCACCTATTTGCTTGGTCTCTACAGTGATTCCAAAGCAGCAATAATGCGCTATGTTTGTTAACATGGTTTTTTTCTGACTTAGTACTTTTGAATTTTTTCTCGTTTTGGTCATTTTGGTTCTGGATCTAGTTTGCACTAGACAGCAACAACAATAAATAATTCCCCACTGGTAGCAGTAATGAGTACCACTGTAATTTTATAATCTGACTTCTTGAGACGGCTATCGGGATTCTGGGGATCTATTATCTCTTGTGGGAGATGGTAAAGAATTTGAGTTGCCTCCTTTAATTTGTTTTTTGACTATTTGTGGGCTTAGGCTATTTCATATAAAATTTCATGGACACTAGAAAGGAAAATAGCCTTTTGAAATCCTGACTGGTGAGTTTTTAATGTTTCTTTGATTACTTAAAGCTATTTCTGAGGTTGCAGAACTGAAGTTACATATTCTCTGTGTTCCTGTAATTGAGAACAGCCGTTATCTCTCACCGTGTGTGCGTGAAATCTGTTCCTAACATAGAAGGGTATTAATAAATTAAATTATAAAGTCTTGGAATTGAAAGGAAGGATAATCTGGTTCATAGAGAATAGTAAGCATTTTCAGAAATCTTCTCTTCTAGTATCTTAACAAAGAAAAAAATCTTTAGAGATTCTTCTAGAAGCTCAGAAAAATTTTTATAGAGAGCCCAGTTCACGTAATAAAAGTGAATCTTTAGACAAATAAGACTAACTTAATTTTTGCTTAAAATACATACCTATGTTTTCTCCATGATTTTGTAAAGGTGTGGGCTTGTATTTTCCAAATAAAGAGACTAGTTAATCTGAACTTCCTAATATTCTGATATGGATACACCAGGCACCATGTACAGTATCCCTATATAAAGTTTCACAAGCATAAAAAAATTGTGTTTAAACTGAATCATAATTCTGACTTTTATATCAATAGTAATTATGTTTTAAAAGTATCAGCTTAAAACATGATTTCCAAGATTCTTAGTGATCTCCAAAACCTTAGTCATAAAGCATAGCTTTTAATATAAACAACTCTGCTTCTATCAAAATGTTATAGGGTGGCTCAGTCGGTTAATAGTCCGACTCTTGGTTTCGGCTCAGGTCATGATCTCATGGTTCGTGAGCTTGAGCCTCTGCGCTGACAGCATGAAGCCTTCTTAGGATTCTCTCTCTCCCCCCCTCTATCTCTGCTCCTCTCTCTCAAATAAATAATCTTAAAAAAATAAAATGTTATAAAGTTACTACAGCTTTGCATCGTATTCATGAATGTGTTTATCTTTACACTTCAAGAAGATGTAAAAATAGTGTGTGTGGCTGCAGAAATTATGGTTGCTAGTCTGGTATTGTTTGTGTATGATAGGCAATTATTATCAAGTTCTTATCTACTTGCAAAGGTTGTTAACCAGAAGCTGGTTAAGTAAACTGTCAAATGTAGTATGGATAATTGACGCTATGCCAGCAGCAGCAGTGATAGAAAAAATATAATTGTGTAGGTGAAGTAATGGGAAGAATTTCTTTTGAAAGGAAGGACAGACAGTAGGTTAGCCCGTTCTAGAATATGAGAGAGCATAATGAAGACCAAAAATTGAGTGTGTATAGCAAGTTGAAGAAGGTTTGAAGAAGTGATTTTATTTGCTTAGGTTTCTACCATCTGAGGCCAAAAAGAAGCTACAGAATGAGCTGAATTTTTTCTGCAATGCATTCAGCTTTGAAGTTATTCATAATATAATTTAGAAGAAAAGAGTAAAATTCTTTTACTACTACAGTTACACAGAGTGAATCAATTCCGATTTTCATGATATCCCTTCATATATTTGAAAACTGCTATTATATTCCTCCATTAGGGGTAAGGATGAGAAGAGAATGACATAGAAAAGAAAGATTAAAATCAGGAAGACAGTTAAGAAGTCATGTGCCATTTGTAAAAAGCTTGAAATGATAACAGCACAAAATTGTGAATGAGAGTTCTTTTACTTCATATCCTCACCAGCATTTGATGCTGTTAGTGTTTTGGATTTGGGCCATTCTAATAGGTATGTAGTGGTATCTCATCATTGTTTTAATTTGCAATACTCATATTGGGAGAAAACATTTATATATCATATATCTGATATGGGGTTTATATCTACAGTATTACAAATAATAGTTATAACCCAATAACCCAAAGACAACCTAATTTAAAACTAAGTCAGGAAAAGACAAATATCATATGATCTCACTTATATCTAGACTCTAGAATCCAAAACCAACAAACAAACCAAAAACAAAGCGCACGTATACAGAAAACAGGTTGGTGGTTGCCAGAAGGTAGGGGGGGTGAGAAGTGGGGGTGGATGGAATGGATGAAGAGGTCAAAAGGTACAAACCTCCAGCTACAAAATAAATAAGTCATGGGGATGTAACATATAGCATGGGGACTATAGTTAATAATACTGTATTGCATGTTTGAAAGATGTTATGTAAAGTGTATCTTAAAAGTCCTCATCACAAGGAAAAAAAAATAATTTGTGACTATGTATAGTGATGGATGTTAACTAGACTTACTGTGGTGTTCATTTCACAACACATACAAATCATTATGTTATACACCTGAAATATAATGTTATACGTCAAGTATATCTTAAGAGGAAAAAAAAGTGGGCAAAGGATCTGAATAGGCATTTCTCTAAAGTAGACACCCAAATGGCCAATAAGCACATGGAAAAGATGCTCAACATCAACAGCCATTAGGGAAATGCAAATCAAAAGTAAATTAGATACCTCTTCACACCCCCACTCAGAGATGGTTATGCCAAAATACAGATAATAACAAGTGTTCATGAGGATGTGCAGAAATTGTAACCCTCATGCATTATCAGAGGCAATATAACATGGTACATGCAGCTACTTTGGAAAACCATCCAGCAGTTCCTTAAAACGTTAAACCTAGAGTTACCACATGACCCAGAAATTCCTCTCCTAGGTATATACCCAAGAAAAATGAAAACATGTCCACACAAAAATCTGTACATGAATGTTCAAACCAGTATTCATAATAGCCAAAAAGAAGAAACACCCAAATATCCATCAACTGATGTCAGAATAAACAAAATGTGGTATATCCATTCAATAGACTATTATTTGGAAATATAAAGGAATTAAATGTGATACATGATACAACATGGATGAACCTTGAAAACACCATACTGGTGAAAAAAAGCCAGTCACAAGAACTACGTATTGTAGGATAGTTCCATTTATATGGAATGTCCAGAAAAGTCAAATATCTACAGACAGAAAGTAGATCAGTGCCTAAAGTGGGGGTAAGGGAGGGAGCTGGGAGAAAAGGAAAGTGACTGTTAATGGACATGGGGTTTCTTTCTGGAGTGGTCAAAATGTGCTACAATTAATTGAGGTAATAGTTACACACATCTTGAATATTCTGGAAATGACTGAATTCTATAATTAAATAAGTGATGACATGTGAATTACATCTCAATACAAATGTTAGACATTAATCTTAAAGAACAACTTTATCCAAAGCACTACCAGCTTCATCATGCTAATAAAATATATTTCTAAATCACTTAGTGTAGCTGTCAAGTTTCTTCAGCATTGGGTCTTAAACTAATTCTGACATTTTTATCCCACATTATCCTTCTTGACATTTAAACTTTTATCACTCTGCCCCCCATCTGCCTCTACCCCCTTTCCCATTTCACCATGCACAAGACTGGATTACTGTATGCATAAGAAATCGTTAAGTGTTCGTATTTAAGAATCTTTGGTTGACTATTGTGCTAGAGGGTGGGTTCATTAAAAATTAATTAATAGACTAAATATTACAGCGAATTAAAAATTCTAGTATGCAGCATGTATCTCCCTTTTTCCCATTTGATCCATGTGGTTAAGTCCATTACTCTTTTCTCCCATAGAGCAGGTCCAGGATCACTTTCTCCTTTTGTTAATCATTCTTCTCAGGACTTTAGAAAAGCATGCTCCTCTTTAGTTCTCTCGAGCTTACTCTCTACTCCCCGTAAGTGGAAAGATGGATGCATCCACAACTATCTCTCCCTACTCTCATTCCTTCTCTTCCTTCTACAAAGCAGGCAGAACATGGGATTTGCTCAGACGTTCTTAACCATTTTAACCATCCTTCATACTTTTTGCCCATATAGCCTCTTTCTACTCTTCCTCTAGGTCTAAGGAAGCATTGTGGTGGTAACATTATACACTTGTCTTAGAGGGAAAAAAAAGAAATAAAAACAAAACCAATAAAGTCCTTTAGCCAACTCTAGACTCACCTACCTTAAACACTCTGCCAGATTAATTTACTCATGATGAGGTTGTGAGTCATGGCTTTGTGTTATTTGTTTCATATTTTCCTTTATGTATTGTACACATAAAACTGAACTAGAGCTCCCACCTGAGGGAGTTAGGAGAATTGAAATTCAGCCTTTATGCTAGCTGTCAAGCCATGCACCCATAAGGTGGCATACTTCTGTGAGAGGTGCATTTTTCACGTTTGCACAAAAGTACAGTATGAGGTAGTAGTAGTCCTACCATACTGGACAGGATAGTCTAGAGCACCAGTTCCTAGGCTGCCTGACTGCAACAGAATAAAATGGAGGAACATGGAAAATGACAGATTCCTGGGGTTGCACCTCCTCTAAAATTCTTGTTCATAAGACGTGGAGTAAAGCACTGGATAGATATTTGAGCTGTTTCCTGATTCTGTCTATTAGGACTAAAATTGTCATTCACACACAAGTTTTTACATAAATATATGCTTTCATTTCTCTTGGAAAATACCAAAGAGTTTAACTCCTGAATTGAAAGGTTAAGTATCTGTTTAACATTAAAAGAACTGCCAAACTATTGTCCTAAGTGGCAGTAAAATTTTACATTCCCACGAGTCACGTATGAGTATTCCATTTCTCAACATCCTTGCCAACATTTTATATTGTCAGTGTTCTTTAGCCATTTTAGCAGGTGTGCAGTGGTATCTCAATGCGGTTTTAATCTGCATTCACCAGTGACTAACGATGTTGAACATATTTTCATGTGCTGCTGGCCATTCATATATCCTCCTCTGTGAAACAGCTATCAAAAAATCTTTTGTCCATAGTTTTTAAATTGGGTTGTTGTTACTGAGTTGTAAATGCTCTTCACATTATGGATACAAGCCCTTGTATATATGTTTTGCAAATATATTGTCCTTGTCTATACTTTCTCTTTTCATTTCAAAACTGTGCCTCTCAAAGTATAAAAGTTGTGATTTTAATGAAATTCAACGTGTCAGTTTTTTTCTTTGATGGTCCATGTTTTGTGACCTGTTAAATGTGACAATACAAAGATTTTCACCTATGCATTCTTTTTATAGGTTTCATTGTTTAAACTCTTAGGTCTAGACCTATGATTAATTTTGGCTAATTAATTAATCCAACGTAATTAATTATGGTATGGTAACATTTGTGGCTCAGTTTTTTTCCCTATACGGATATCTAATTCTTGTACTGCTATTTGTTGAAAAATATTATATATTTTAGCACTGAGTTACCATGGTACTTATACTGAAAGTCAACTGACTCTATGTCTCAATCCTTTTTTTATTGTTTTTTAAATGTTTATTTATTTTGAGAGTGAATGAGCTAGCAGGGAAGGGGCAGAGATAGAGGGAGAGACAGAGAGAGAATCCCAAGCAGGCTCTGCCTCTCCCAAGCAGGTCAGCACAAAGCCTGATGTGGGGCTCAAACACATGAACCATGAGGTCACGATCTGAGCTGGTATCAGACTCAGATGCTCAACGAACTGAGCTACCCAGGTGCCCCTATATGTCTCCATCTTTTCCTTACTTTCTATTCTATTCCATATATTGCTATTTTTATATATTTATTAGATATTAAATATTTCTATTTTATACCAATATTACATAGTCTTGGATACTGAGGCTCTATAATCAATCTTGTCAAATTGGGTAAGGTCAGTCTCTAACTTTATTCTTTTTCAGAACTTTTATTCTAGGTACCTTGCCTTTCCTATACATTTTGGAAACAGCTAATCAATTTCTTTAAAAAAAAATCCTGCTGGGATTTTAATTGAGATTTATTTGAATCTACAGATGAATATGAGGCCATGTGACATCTTAACAATATTGAGAATACTGTTATAAACATTGTCACATCTCTATTTATTTACCTAACCTTAGTAACATATTACCAACAACTAGTATGAACTCAACTACATTTTCATTTTTAAACAACACCCTCACAAAAATAATAACTGTGAGGCAAGCCATACCCTGAAAAGACTGTACACATTCCTCCCTTTGTATCTTTTACACATTTGCCCATATATCCCTTCTCTGCCCTCTCGAAAGCCTTCTTCTAAAGGTCCAGTTCAAATATTAACTTCTCCTTCGGCATTAACCTGTTTACTCGAGCCTAGTGGTCTTTTTCTATCCTTTGAACCTCTCCTACACCTTATGTTTTACACCTTCACCTAATGTTACATGTTTTCAGATAATTGTTTAATATTTCTTGAGGTATAAGGTCTCCCTGAGCAGATAAATTGCAAACTTCTTGGGTCTTACATCTGAGCCTGGAGCAGTAATTATGTACTACTAATCCTATTAAGCCATTTTTGGAGAATAAAGGAAAAGAAAGAACTCCTGTTACATGCAGTTTTATTCTCTGGATGGGACAAAGTTAAATGGCCATTTTTAAGATAACATTTTTTATACACTGCTGTTGATAAGACCCAAAAGATGCAAATGTTCCCCTTACTGGCTCCCTTTCCATTATTCTGTTTATGCCATTCCCTTTTCTGTGACATCTTCTCTTGGTCATTTGTTATTTAAATATTTTTCTAGAAAACATCCTTCCTGATTAAATGTTACTTAATCTAAGTATCATTTTTTTTAACTTTCTACCTTTGTGCATGTGTATACATAATTTGTGTAACATGACTTAACGTTTCCTTGTGTTATTTTATAAAAGTTAACTTGTGTAGGGATGTGTTGAGGGTGGGGACTTTGTCTTATAAGTTGATTCTAAACTACTTTAATGGCTAAAACTATGACTTTATTTCTTCTTAACCTTTGCATAAAATAAAGCATAATGCTATGGAAACAATTGCTCAATACATGCTTTGATGACAACAGTTCCTCAATGTTTCCGAGTGACCAATGACTACAGTTGTACAAGTACAGCAGTTCTCCAAGAACCTTTCATAGCAGGCACTTGAACTGGAACTTTATCTATGGAAGATAAAGGCAAGAAGAAAATTCTTTTTCTTTCAAATATTTAAAGTAGCTTTGCGCAGTGGCAGTATCATAGTCAATGAGGTTTATCCGAGGTGTGATTATTGCTAATTCAAATATTTAAAGTATACTTCGTATTTTGAAAAACCAAATTAAAGTTGAATTATAGAATCTGAAAGATGAACACAGTTGGCCTTCCAGAAAAAATAAAGCTAAAAAGCTCAAATTCTCAAAAGGAAAATCATTGTTATATTTTTATAAAATGAAAAGATGATAACGTGACTTTAATTAGGCAAGAGCATTTGATAAGAAGGATATTTTAAGAAAAGACACAAGTTTAAGGATGACTGAAAGAAGTAATAAATAAAGGACTGCAAAATTTTAAAACGGGTTTTCTTTTTAAGCTAATATGTACAGGACTGGCATCTACTGGTGAGGGGAAATAAAAGGAAAAGCAAATATAGGTTTTTACATCGTCAATAGACAGAGTAATCATAGGTGAAAGAAAATCAGGGTGATGATTATCTTAATGGACAAGAATAAAAGAAGTACAAGCAAGGTCAAAGAAATTTCTGAAAGTACACATGCTTGTACAGAATAATTTAGATAAAATGCAATGAAACAAATACAATTAAAGGGACATTTCTAAGTAGTCTAATCAGAAGGAAGATAGCACAAGTGCTAGAAAAATGTAAGTAGAGAAAATAATATGCTTGCTTCATTGATTTGATTGATTCATTCAGTCAGTAATTTAGTAAGAGTGAGTCAATCTTGACTGTATTCCAAGAACAATGAGAGTTATTGGGATACAAATCTGATTGAAGTATGGGGCTTGTGTGAGAATATCACACACACACACACACACACACACACACACACGTATGCCAGTACAGGGGTATGTGTGTATGCTGCAGAGACTGGAGACCTGGAGTGTGCTAAGCTACACAAAATATTACAGTAAGTGTGCTAAGAAAGGTATAAAAAATAGATTGATATTAAGAGGAGAGGGCTATTGACTTTGTGAGGTGAAGGTTAAGTGGAACCAGAGCAAAGAAAAAAAACTGAGAATAGATGGATTCACAACGAAGTCATAGTGTTCTTGCAAATAAGCCAAGAAAGTCACCAGCCATATACAATGCTATCAAAATAAACAAACAGAGATGTGACCCCCCACAAAAACTAGAGACTACTAGAAATTACCTTTAGGAAAAATAACAGAACAAACATTAAAAACTAAAGTTATAAGGAAATTTGACCAAAAAAGACTGAACACTAGAAGTGGAACCAATCCATTCATGCACAGGTTTGAGTGCTTATCAAAAGTCTAGTACCAGTATGTTGCATGTGGTTCCTGCTCTCAATGATTTAACAATGAATCTATGGGTACACACTCAATACACATGATATGATGACAAAAAAACATAAATGGATGTACTACAGACCATTATATTCAAGTGTACAGAGGCCGAGAGTTCAGCTGGGCTCAACCAGTGACCTTTAAATGGTTTCAGTGATGAACGGGACACTAAGTTTAACCCTGAAGTAAAAGACAATGAATGTTGAGAAAAATAGGACTTGGGGAAGGGTGAAGAGTATAAAAGGAAGTATGGAAGTAAGAAAAGAATCTGGGTCTCAGAGTTGATGAGACCAAAATTTCAATCCTAAAGTTTTCACTTACTGATAATCTAAAAGTCCCCAATGCTGTTTCCCCCTCTGTATGTTGTTTTAGGAATATTTTTTAAATTTGTGAGATGTAAAGAAATAGAAAAAGGAACTACTGGAAGATAGAAAAAGAAAAGAGCTAGAAAGCAGATGGCAGGCTGGGAGTGAAAGTTTCTACAAAGTAGTCCTGGAAAGAGAGAAAGAAACCTGAGGTGAAGTAAATCCAGGCCCACCCACCCTTCCTGCAAGTACTGTGGAAGTGAAGAATGAATGAAGGAGACTAAAGACTCAAGTTACAGCTCTCAGGCCCACATGGCAAACAATCCCCAATCTACAAAGCTGGAAAAGCAATGAATACTTGGGAAAAAAAAGGTGATAGACTGGGGGATGGGAAATTAAATGCATATCACCATTTAAATGCATATCACCACCAACAGGATAAAACAAATTCACAAGCATTTTCCTAATGCTGGACGGATGGGGGTTGGAAAAAGGTATCCTATTTAAAAGTATATAGCATGCAAAATGTTAAATGTAAATGAATGGTACTGTACCTATTACAGCAAAACTTTATTTTTTTATAGCAAAACTTTAAAATGTGTAACAGTCTCTTTATAATGCATTTTGATTGCTTTATTTTAGCAAAAGTTGATTTAGATGTTTTCATTCATTTACCTCAGCACACAGTTTTCTTAATCCATTTTCTATGAAACCTTAGGTTTCTTCAACTATGAATTCCTGAAAGAATTAATCCTTAGTTTAGATGAAGAAGGTTCACTATTACTACCATACTGATTGTAATGATTAGCAAAAATATGTGTGAAAGGGTTAGCAGAGTAATTGATGTATTATATGGCCTTAATACATTGTAGTTTTAGTAATTACTATTTTGACTAAGATGTGCAAGAAGGTTGGGGAAGGACACTGGTGCAGACAATAATGTAATCTTCCTGATTGAAGTAGAGAATTGAATATGCACTTAAATAACATTGGTATTCAATGTTAACAAGACCTTGGCCCCTGATTGGCAAAAAATAGAGAGCAACTATACATTATTGTTCACAAAGGCTACAAAAAGTGATAATTGTAGAAAGAATAATCTTGGGACAAGGTGAGGATAAACTGGGAAAGATCAGCTAAATGAAGCCCCAGAAAATATGGCATAATAAGAGAAAGACCTGACACAGAGATATGGCACAAAGAATGAACACAAAAGAAGAACTTGAGGAACATTCCAAGGCAGGGAAATAAAAAATACAATAAGATATCATATAGGTAAAATAAATAAAACAATAAAGGATAACTAGAAAGGTTTACATCTAAAGTAATGAAAAATAGGGTCAACACAGAAAAAATGGATTGTTCTTATCAAGGGAAAGGAAGGAAAAAAAGGAAAAGAGGAATTCAATTTATGTTAAGTTTGAGATGAAAACAAGATACAAGTGATATAATAAATAGGTTCTATATCCACCAAGATTGGGATATGAATTTGAAAGTAATTTCTATAGTCATGGAAAAAAATCAGTTCACCAACTGAATACAAAAATGAGTTCAAGAAGCTAATTTGGGAGAATTATAATATGGGGTGAAAAATATAAGGAAAAAGATCTATACAGCTGTCTGTCTCTCTCTCTTTCACACACACACACACACACACACACACACACACACCCCAACAAAAAACAAAACAAAACAAAACAAAACAAAACAAAAAAACCAAGGATCTCATTAGAAATAAGTGATTATGATATGACACTGAAAAGTTTAAGAAGATTAGGTCTAAGAAAAGGTTACTGGATGTCTCAAACACCAGGTAAATAATTTTCAAAGCAGTAAATTGGACAGAAAATTAAGGGTATAAACTAAATACAGAATTTTACTGTGTTTTAGTTTAGAGTTGCTCTTTAATTCTGATTATTGGACTTGACCGTTGTTAAGATTAGCACTGAAAGAACAGATGACAGCACGATTGTAAAAAATGTAACAGGGAAAAAGCAAATGGAAAATAATTTGCAGGAAAAAAGATGTGTCTAGTAAACATCTTAAGAAGCTCAAAAAGAAGAAATTAAAATTTAAAGATAATATCTTGCTTATCAATGTATTAAAGATTTTATAACACGATACTCAGTCTTGATTCAGTGCAACAGACTACTCTTAACACTGCTAAGGAGATACAAACTGAGCAACCTTTCTGAAGGGCAGCTTAGCAACATGTTTCTAAAGCATTTAAAATGTAAGGCACCTTGGGGCACCTGGGTGAGTCAGTTAGTTAAGCATCTGACTTCAGCTCAGGTCATGATCTCATGATTCTTGAGTTTGAGCCCCGAGTGGGGCTCTGTGCTGACAGCTCAGAGCCTGGAGCCTGCTTCAGATTCTGTGTCTCCCTCTCTCTCTGCCCCTCCCCTGCTTACGTTATCTCTCCCCCTCCCTCCCTCCCTTTCTCTCGCTCTCAAAAATGAATAAAAATTAAAAAAAAATTTTTTTAAAAAGTAATGCGCCTTGCCACAATAATTCCACTCCAAGGAAGTAATTTCAAAGAAATAACCAGACATATTCACTATGATTTTTATATAAAAATGCTAACCTGATCAACACCTTGAAACAAGATGCTAGCATAACAATATGTAAATGTTTTCCATATATAATACAATAGCATGATACACTCTTAAAATCTGTTGTACAAAAGTGTTTAATGATGTGATATAATATAATGTATTATTTAAGTATAGCTAAAAAAAGTCAGATAAGCTAGATTTATAGCCAGGCTTTGCCACTTACTTGCTGTGATTGTATAAGAAAAGTCATAATTTCCTTATATATACAACAGAAATAACAATGATACATATTTAATCAAAGCTATCAGCAATAATAAGTAATTTACAAAATATAAAGAGCATAGGAGACTGCCTGACATATAGTAAGTACTCAACAGATAGTATCTCAATCCTAATTTTAAGTAAGTAAACAAAAGCAGAATATGCACAGAAAAAAATCTGTAAGGAAATTCACTGGCAGAATTTTAGTAGTGGTCAACTCTAGATGTGGGATTACTGAAATTTTTATTTTCTCCTTTATATTTTTCTGTGTTTTCTAAACTTTCAACCATGAACATGTACTATATTAAAACTTTAAAGTGTTTTCTAAAATTAGCAAATGCTAATTTGACAACTAATGATAGCATTTTATAGTGACTATGGATAGTCTAAAAAGTTTTCCTTTAGATTGAAGGCATTGTAGTCCATGTTCTTTATTAAAAACACATATGTGCATAACCATAAAATAACTCAAGGTTCTGGACTCAATGATCTATAACCTATGGCCCAAAGGCAAAAAAAGGCATTTTCTTTAAAAAAATGTAAAGGACAGGGGAATTAACACACAGAGTTTTGAGCTTCTGTTTGTCAACGGAAATTTTACACTGCTTGTCATATACAATTAACTTAAATAAGCAGAAAATAAAACAACATTTATAGCACTTTCTCATTTTCTTAATTCATCTGTGTACATGTACTTTTCTTCATGCACTCATGTGCCTAAAATCAGAAAACAAAAAAGTCTAGGAAAAGTACCAAAAGGTAAAACAAAACAAAACAAATACCTATTAATCTAAAATTCTATACACAAAGAAAAAAATATCCTAAAAAGCAAGAGGAAAACAAAAAGAATTTTTCAGGCATACAAAGCTGAAAGAATCCACCACCACCAGATCTGGTGATAATACGTTAAAGGCAGTCCCTCAGGGAGAAGGAAAATAATATGAGATGGAAATATGGATCTCACAAAGGAATCAAGAGTACCGAAAACGGTCTCTGAGAAGACAGAAGTGATCCAAGCTATCTATAAAACACTCCGTGCATCAGTGACAGTGACAACAGATATTTGGCACAGATTTGCTCTCTGCAGTCACACCAGTGTGGGGAAGAGGCATCCCATGATTAAAATGCAGGTTCCTGATCCTACATAATTCTTCTTGCCTGCCTCAATACAGGCAGCATTAAGGGAATGAAGAGAGCTCAGTACTGTTTGATTATTATCTTCATGAAAAGAGTACCTGTTTTAAAAACTCTTCATTCAAAAGTGATACATTCATTACAGAAAAAAAATGAAAACAAATAACAAAAAAAAAAATAAAAAACACCAAGGAAATAAAAACTACCTCTAATTTTAAAAAGAGAGGGAGAGAGGGAAGTTCTGTTGAGTTTGGTATTTTGAGAGGTATTTTAATTGACTTTTTACAGGGGTAGACTCTGTGGTGATTAAGTGGGAAACAAAGCTAAGAAACTAAAAATGAGCGGAAGAAAAAGGAGACGTAAAGAAGCCTGGACAGGGCATGAGGGAAATAATTATTGGCTAAAAAGAAAGGGTAGCAATTTAGATTTACTGCCACCGTAAACTGACCCTACAACCCACTAGATCATAAGCCAGAAGAGTATTTAATACATAAATGGTTATTATGTTAGAGAAAAAGTTTCTCCTCACAGCACAGTAACACTGATAATCTCTCAAATCTTGGTGCATAATTAGAAGCACAAAAAAAAGACAAGGGAGGAGTCCTGGTGGTAAAAATTAAAATGGACAGATCTCTGAATCAGACCATCCCAGAGCCCAAAGAAGGCAGATAATCTGGGCTTTCCAAAAATTCTCCAGAATAGCAGAGGAAATAGCCTGTTTTTCCCTGGAAACACTGCCTACTGGAATGGAGTTTAGGGGAACGTACCTGGCTAGTTGGTAATCGTTTCCATGTGCTAATAAACAACAGTGTTCAAGCTCCTGCTCTTCAACCTCAGTGCTGTTTCCGGTATCCCTCCACTCTGAACCTAACACCCAGAACCAGTGGGGGTAAGGCTAACAAAAATATAGAAGTTGGACAATGGTAGGGTTTGTTTAATGTTACTGGATGGTTATCTGTTGACATGATAGATCTGGGAAGGGGAAGCAAAAACAAAAATTCTACCTCATAGGGCTTATGTAAACACAGCAACCAACGCTGAGTGAAAGAGAGACCAGCTGGAGCAACATTAATGAACTCTGGTCAAAGGAGTTTTCCCCTAAATGCCAGAGACTGAAGTTGTAAGTGTATGTGAAAATACATCCATATGAAAGCAGCAATATCCCAACTCTCTAAGGGGCGAACAAGCAAAATATTTGACGAGAAGAGTGACACAAGAGTGTGTGCACCGAGAGGAAACCATCAGCTAAGGAATTATGACAGATGGACACAATTAAAACGGCAGTTTCCATTCAGGTCGTCCCAGGCTGGAGGGTGCCTCAGGGGCACAGATGGGTCCTGCTTGAGGGAGCAGAGGGAGCAAGAGGGAGTGTCTACTGCAGGGAAAGCTAAGAATAGAACTCTTCGTCTGTTTTACGTGTTGGTGCTACCCTAAAGCTGGTCAAAAACAATTAAAATGGTTAGAAAACCTTGAAAGGCTTGAATGAAGGTAAACTACATAGCAACCGTCATTTCACATTTGATAGCTTTTTCAAAAAAACTGAACAGGACGGTGTTCTAAAATGTTGATATGCAAAAGCCTGAGAAACAAACATAGGGGCCAGAAACAAAGCAGATCCCAAGTGCATTTTTAATTTGCTTCTTTAGCACAGCATTATTACTATCTTTTGTCAGTTATTATCCACATGACTTATTCTACTATCAGCACTTTCACCTGTGTTTTTATAAAGATGATTTTGCTTTAGAGATTCATGAAAGAGGATTGGAGAAATAATTAGCGTCCTGTGTACCGACCATAAAATTCATGGCAGCGAAACCTAATGGTATTATTCATAATATTATTTTCACTAAAAATTAATTTTAGTTTACTAAAATTACCCTTAATGAACATCACTTATTACTAATATTTATTATTAGTATTATTTTACTAAAACTTTAAAAGTAAAACAGATGGTGGAAACGGCTATCATCTCATGTCATTTAGCTACATTGCAAGTTACTCTGCGAGAGGCAGGCCAGCACAAAAAAGACAAAGAGGGAGAGGAAAGCAAACGAAGGGAAGGGAGAAAAAGGTTAGGCCTAAGTAAATGTTTTGAAAGTGATTAACACACAAGTATTAACTCATTCAACAAATATTTATTGAGTACCCCCTGCGTTTCAGGCATCATATGAAAAGGTACAGATAGGCATGAAAAGCTTGACAAGAGAAATTTCAAATGTAGGTCGCAGATAGTATCAAAAAGTAAGGAAGACTCAAAACTTTTTAACTACATCCTGGGTAATGCAGGAGATAAAATATCCACGGCAAATTTTTTAAAGTGCTCAAAATATGGTGTGTTTATGAGATGTTTAGAAGGGGTAAAAGCAATCGCAACAGAAAAGATTTCCTGTGTAGGGGCAGTAAGTAGGGAGGAGGGAGAAAACAATGTTCTATGTAAGTCTGTAAGTCTGTTTCTTTAACATCCCTTGAAGGAAATGTGACGAAACTGAGAATAAATTGAAATCATTTTCTTAAATAGAGTTAAGAAGCTAAAGCAAGCTAGAAAGGTTAAAAAAAAAAAAGGCTTTTTATACTTTTAAAGCTAAAAGGAATTACAAAGAACATCTAATCCAGAACATTAATTTTGTCCATAACTGGAGTGTAAAGAACAACTTTCCTGAAGCCACATGGTGATAACTTTATTATTTTTAATTGTAGATCAAAATATATATATAGGGGTGCCTGACTTTGAGCCCTGTGTCGGCCTCTGTGCTAACATCTCAGTGCCTGGAGCCTGCTTCCAATTCTGTGTCTCCCTCTCTCTCTGCCCTCCTCCTGCTCATGCTCTGTCTCTCTCTCTCTCTCAAAAATAAATAAACATTAAAAAAAAGAAAATATTTAAAATACATATACAAGAATTACAAATTCTCTATAGAAAAATTAAATATTCCATATTAACTAAAATTTTTAAAAAATCTTACACAGACTAGAGCCATTCAATACTTTGGTGTGTATTAATTCTACATTTTGTGAGAGAAAGAAAAAGAGAGAGACAGAGAAGTTGGGTGGGATGAATAGAAACCATATCCACACAAGAATGGCATCACACTAATCACAGTGATTTGTAAGTCCTTAATATAATATTTTTCTATATCCATGAGTACACATAACTTTTTTAAAAACTATTAAAATTAACTGTAGGCAGCAACCAACTGTTCCTTTGTAAATTTTTTATATTGATAAATTTTAAACAACAAAGAACATTTAAATATTGTGCAAATGAGCACACCACTAATGGTGGGAATAACAATATAATTGAAAAGTTGTGAACACTGCCATAGGTCTAATAATGAGACTATATAGATCTCCTCAATTTTTATACACATATAATATGAAAAGTATGAATTTAAAGATCTCTAAAGTTCCTCTGAACTCTAAAATGTAACAATTCTGTGCATATTTTATACATCTTTCTATAGTTTTTCATAAGACTTCCCATAATAACTATTTTTCAATAAATTTCAATTCCTACTTTATTCCTACTTCATTCAAGAAAAGTTCCATATGCAAACAGCACTGTGGAAGGCTTTAATTTACACAAGCATATTTAATGCTTGCAACAACGATGCAGTTGTAGATAACATGAAAATTAAGTAATTTGTTCAATATCCCATAGCCGGTAAGTAGAAGGGATAGAATTAAGACTGCTGGTCACATGATCCCAAAGATTTTGTTCATTTCATCAAGTTGCCTCTCTTAATATATTCACTGAGGCATGTATTAAGCATCTATTGTAACAACACCAGGATTACTGTACTAGGTAAACATCCATTTAAAAGGACTAAGAAAATACACACTGGGACCTATAAAGCAAACTTCTCCCATCAGTGTAAATACTGAAACTATGTAGGACAACAAATCAGTAAACAGGTTAAGAAAAAACAAACCTAATTTTAAAAGTGAGTGATGGAAAAACAAATAGATCTAAGTTTAGAACAATGGCAACTAAGTGCTAAATGCAAAATTTTCTACCTTTTCTTTTTTAAAAAAAAAATGTTTATTTATTTATTTTGAGAGGGAGACAGAGAGCGAGCTGGGGAGGAGCAGAGGGAGAAAGGTAGAAAAGAGAATCCCAAGCAAGTTCTGCACTGCCAGTGCAGAGCCTGATGCGGGCTCAAACTCACAAACCCTGAGATTATGACCTGAGCCAAAAACCAAGAGTATGCTTAACTGACTGAGCCACCCAGGCGCCCCTCTACCTTTCTGGTTTTTAATCAATTCGTATTTTGGTTTGGCTTTGTGACCCATTTAGACAGATGGTTCATAATAACTTCATACTGTTTGAATGCTAACAATAAGAATTATTCCCTCTGATTTTAGAAAGCTTTTAAAGTTTTGGTGAAACTTAAAGAGAAAAGATACGGATCTTACAAACAACTTTTAGCTCATTTGGAAGAAAGTTTCTTCATTAATAATGGGAAATATTTGGGGCGCCTGGGTGGCTCAGTCGGTTGAGCGTCCGACTTCGGCTCAGGTCATGATCTCACGGTCCGTGAGTTCAAGCCCTGTGTCGGGCTCTGTACTGACTGCTCAGAGCCTGGAGCCTGTTTTAGATTCTGTGTCTCCCTCTCTCTCTCTCTGACCCTCCCCCGTTCGTGATCTGTCTCTCTCTGTCTCAAAAATAAATAAACATTAAAAAATTAAAAAAAAAATAATGGGAAATATTTGTTACTACCATCATATAACTCCTTCAAAGGGTAAAGGGTTATTTCCATAACTACTTGAAAAGGGGGAAATGTTAACAAATTACTTTTTAACACAAAATATTAATATCCCACTTTCTTTATTTTAAGTGTGATACACATTCAATCAACTGAACATTCACGCAAAAGATTAATTTCAGACCTTCTCTGTTCAAGTGTTATGGGAATACAAATGAGGCTATTGACTGAGATGTGGTCCCTTGCCTCACGGAAAAAGAGGTGATACTGGTGTGGGTTTCTATTTAAATAAATCAATTTAGTTCCACTTGGAAAATATCTGTGTATATCAATGTGTTTTTAGGATTACAAAAGAAATAATGCTACCATGGGTCTCACCAGAGATTTGCAAATGATTTTCAACATGTTTTATCATTTCTTGATAAGATGGTTAAGTGATGTATGCTTAAACCTTGAAAAAAAAATCAAAGTGCTCCTAAAAAAATAAGTTAACATTTCTTTGAATCTGGCACTCATATTTTTTTTTAAATTTTTTTTAACGTTTATTTGTTTTTGAGACAGAGAGAGACAGAGCATGAACGGGGGAGGGTCAGAGAGAGAGAGAGAGAGAGAGGGAGACACAGAATCTGAAACAGGCTCCAGGCTCTGAGCTGTTAGCACAGAGCCCGACGCAGGGCTCGAACTCACGGACCACGAGATCATGACCTGAGCCCAAGTCGGCCGCTTAACTGACTGAGCTACCCAGGCGCCCCTGGCACTCATATTTTTGGATCAACTTTTATTTCTATAGCCAACCTCTGCTTCAGCCCCAACTTGATGCAGCAGGAGCCTAGTGTGAGGATTTAATCAAAATCTTTAGAGATACTTGTAGCTTGAGATGATGAAAGCTAAGACATAAAACAACAATCATCTGATGTGCTGGCATGCATCCAAATTACCCAAAGTGGGTGTTTAAGTGAAGGCTCTCAGATTCCTCTCTGAGAGATTTTAATTCCACAAGTTTACTTGGCAATCAAGAACCTGTTTTTAGTCAGAATACATTTTGAGAAATGTTAGCTCCAGAATTACCATCATTGCAGAATTAGGGTTCCTATTTTTCCTTCTACCTCTGTCATTCTCAAAAGTGCCAAAAATATTACCATTTGTTTTGATATCTCTGAAATGACACTAAATGCTCATCTCCACAGTACATATCCTTCTATAATACACACCCATACTTCTGCCCACTTCCCACCAGACAGATGAATGAATACATATCAAAGGTAGAGAGATACAGATGATAGACCCAACCACCTATTTATTTAACATACATTGAAGAAAGCAGGTATTGTGCCTACAAATCATAAAGTAATTCAAAGGCTTTAACATTTTCCTTTGACGAGACACGCTCCAAAATTCTGTCCTAAAAAAATCAGAAGAAGGAAGCCACTGAAAGAAATTCCCAAAATAATTTCTTAGAAGATTTTAGTTATTAATGATAGTAGTTAGCTTACCTGCCATCCCTCTGGGCAGCACCACCTTCTGTTACTGTTTTGACAAATATTCCCAGCTTTTCAAGCCCGGCATCTGCTCCAACACCCATTCCAATAATGCTTATACCAAGTCCATCCTCATCTATGAAAAAGGGCAAAAAAACCACAACCTAAGTTTTATATGTAAGTTAGCTGGTGAGACTTATTTATTGCCTTTAATTTTGTTCTTTATGGACTACAGGACACGCTTGCCTTGGCAGAATATTTTTTTTCTATTGCTGCGGAGAAAAGACATCAAATAAGACCGCCCCAAAAGGCTTGTGGGTTTAATCTCATTTTATTACTGCAAGTGGCTATTCATTGTCATCCCAAGAAAAAGTAATAATTGGATTACTGAGTAATCAATCTGCCTTAAAACACAGCCTCTCTAAATAATATTTTAAACACAAAAGCATACATATCAAAACACATATATATTACTTTAAATAAATGTGATCTTAGTATATCTAAAATTTCCCCTTCATTCATGTGGTCTTTCCCCTTTTACTTGTTTCATATCCCCATTCATGTTAATCAGGTGGCATGTGTCTTTCACGACTTTCCCTAGTCCTACTATACAAGCATATAAAAGTATCAACAACTACAACGTATATGTATATATATATGCATAAATACAAGTACACCTACATATATGTATGTGTGCGTCTATGAAATGGCTTATTTTTCCTTCCTACTTGCTTTATACAAATAAGATCACATTATACCTAGTTCTCTCTGCAGCTTAATTCTCTAATTCAATGATATATCATGGATATCAACTTACACAGCCTTAACTCACTTCTAATGATTGTATAATATATCCTGGTGAGATGGTGTCGTCACTTATCCAACCACTTCTCTACTGACAGGCATTCTCTTTTGTTTCCATGTTCCTTGCCTTGTGAACAACACTGACAAATATGTTTTTAAATTCATTGACAATAGTATGTTTATCCATATTTCCATTTGTCTTTTCTGTGAACATACATATATTCACATCAATGAAATAAAAGATACACTATTTCGCATTCCACATTTTTGGGTTAACATTCAAAGTTATTTTCTGATAGCCTCAAAGTCTTTGTAACCATTGTTGTATTAGCTAGCTGCATAGAAAAACTGACACTAACCGATTAATCAGCAGCGTGGATTGTTAAAGGAAAACTGGCTCACAGAGTCAACAGAATGCTTGACACTTTCAGAAGACTTTTTAGCAATAATATTTCATACAGTAAGTATTCTTTTTTTTTATTTTTTTCTACATTTATTTATTTTTGAGAAACAGAGACAGACAGCATGAGCAGGAGAGGGGCAGATGGAGACACAGAATCAGAAGCAAGCTCCAGGCTCCGAGCTGTCAGCACAGAGCCCGACATGGGGCTCGAACCCACGAACCGTGAGATCATGACCTGAGCTGAAGTCAGACACTTAACCGACTGAGCCACCCAGGTGCCCCATACAGTAAGTATTCTTAATTAGCAATTTTTTCAGTAGGGTTCATCTCACTGGTTATTACTCCTTGACACCGACTTCTGCTTTAAGTGTTCCTAAGTACAATTAGTAATCCTAATCTTTACTCTACATTTTTCAAAATCATGCCACTCAGCACAAGTGTGATCTGTTTACTCAGTTGTGTGCTAAAGAAAGATTCATAGAGAGTTCTCCCTGGAGGAACTCTTTGATGTGACCCCCACATGAAGGTACTTCCACGTTGGTTAGAGGCACAGGTACCTTTCCAGTGTAGAGCTTCAGTGGTGACTAGTGCGCAAATAATCACCGTAGACATTCCTTCAGCCCTTATGTTTAGAATGTTTGCCCACACGTGACTTCCCATTCTGATTTTATTCTCATCATGTCTCTGGTACAGATACTCACGTTCATCCAGAGGCTGCCTCTGGTTAAAAATTTTCCTACATTTGTTACAGCTTTAGGGGCTCTCCCCAGAATGAGTTTTTTCGTGAAAGGGAAACTTACATCCGTACTACAGGCCCTTCCTCACTAGTCACGTGGACAAAGTTTCTTCTCGCCCACAGGGATTCTCCTGTGTGTACGAAAGTGAGCTGCACAGCTGAATTCTTGCTCACATCCATCATACTCACGGGGTTTGCTACAGTGGGAATTTGTTCATGTTGGTGAGAGGCTGAATGGTGACCCAAAGCCTTCCCACAGTGTTTACACACATGCAAGATTTTCTCCCCAGAGCATCTGCTCTTGCTTTAAGAGCCGATCACTGTAGACTCATCCACATTAAATGATGCCATACATAGAGTTCCTCTCATATATGAAAGCTGCTACATATTAAGCATTTAGCCAAATTCTTGCTCACATTCACTATATTTATAGGAGTTTCTTTTCATTGTGAATTATCACACTGTCAAGCCAATGTTGAGCTGTAAGTGAAACTTTCCCATGCTCAGTACATTGAAAGAGCTCCTTTCAAATGTAGATTCTCTGTGCCATCACGCCATTAAGCAGCTCCTTCCTGCCACTATCCTGCATGAAAGTGATTTCTTAGTTTTTAAGTGCATTTTCCCTGCCTGAACTCAGGCTTTAGTAAAATTATCTTCCTGCCTTAGCAGCCCTTGTTGCTGTCACTGGAAAATTACGCAGATTTGCAGAGCTGTAAACCCAATAGTAGAAAAAGCGGTAATAGCTTGAGCCACCTTAATTCCAGTGCAGACTACCCGAAAGACAAGATGATAACTCAAACACAATTAAACGAAGAATACAATCAACCCACAGCGACCAGATGACTGATTTCATCCCTGTACGGCTCTCTGGGAGATGTGTCAAGCATAGGTCAAGTCCAGAGCCACATTCTTGGAAGGGCACTAATTCCTGTGGCTGTCAAGAACCCAGCAGCCACCTGGTCTTCCTCTGCAGAGGGACAGGCAGAGCACTAAGTAAGCAGGCAAAGCAGCCAGGAAAAGATGGAAAAGACTGTGAGGATGTGTTTCCATGGAAGACGCCGGCACTATACTCTGGAGCTCAGAGCTTATTTTTTCTCTCAGGAAAGAAGCTCATGTTGGCTTAGCATTCCGCTCATTGCTCGTGAAATTTCAGCTCATATTCATGGGAGCGTGGGTCATTAGATGTTTTTTTCGCTAAACTGCCAATTTTTCTACTGAGTTTTCCCTATCTTTCTTTTCTGATAATTTGCAAAGGTTCTTAGCATATTATACATATTAACTCCATGTCATCTACAATGAAGATTGCTTCTGTTTGACAATATTGCCTTTAAAAGCTTAAAATTTTGGATGATTTGATTGGACCCTCTTTTGGTTAAGCCTTTCCATCCACATGCCTACATGATTTTTGCAATCGAAGAAAGCAGGTATTTTTCTAGTTGAAGAAAGCATTAAATTTTAAGTTTTTGTCAAAATCCTTATTACTTTATTTTTAATATCTAATTAACTCATATAGAGTTATTTTTTATATAATGAAAATGAAGGTGCCCAACTTTATGTTCTTCCATTCAGATGTTCAGTTATGCCAGAACCATTTGTAAAACACCCTATGCTGTTTTTTAACTGTATTATTATTATTTTATTGATTTTCTCTTCTTTTGAGAGAGAGAGAGAGCACAAGTGGAGGAAGGACAGAGGGAGAGAGAGAGACAGAATCTCAAGCAGGCTCCACGCTCAGGGCAGAGCCCGACATGGGGCTCAGTCTCACAACCATGAGATCATGACTTGAGCCAAAATCAAAAGTTGGATGCTTAACCAGTGGAGCCATCTAGGTGCCCCTATTTTATTGTTAAGAAATCCACTTCTATCATGTCATAAAGACTAGGCTGGGCTAACAATAACGAGTCCTGGAGGTAACTATACCCAACTCTGGACTGTCTAGTTATAAGCACTGTCTTTTCTCTCTACCTCAGTTGAAAACCCAGACTCATAAGGCCTCAATCCCTGCTTTCCCTATTCCCGGAAGAGGACAAAGCCAAAGCCAACTATGTAGGAGGCTTTTCCAGAGAAGACGACTTTGTCTTCCCAGACGACAAACCCTCTACTTTGCTTTATGAGGCAGATAGCAACCCCAAACCACAGACAGGTTGGGACCTGCGCAGGCCTCAATGGCATATTAGCAAATCACACATGTCATGTATTAAATTCTCATGCATACTAACATTTTTCTCTATATTTTCTATTTTGTTCCATTGATCAATTGCTATATGCATATGATTTGTTCTGATTATAGAGGCTTTACATTATATTCAGATATTTAAGAAATTAAAACCTGTCACATTCTTTTTCATACTTCCCTTAGGTCTGTATTTTCCATATAAAATTTAGTTTTACATTATGCAATCCTCTTTCAATCCAACTCTGATATATTCCACTTGAACTGCATTAAATTTATATATTAATTTATAGGTATCAGAGGTGCAGAATAGGAGAGACTTTTCCATACTGATCTTTTCAAAAATCCAAGAATATGGTATATCCTTCTATTTGCTTACATCTTATATCTTTCAAAAATATGGATTTTCAACAGATAAATACTTTTTCCTCAGTGATTAATAAGTACTTTGTTGTTTTTATGCTATTGTAAATGAAATGTTCCCATTTTCACCTTTATGTTCTTAATGTAAATATAAAGCAAAAACTATTAATTTTTTTACATGTATGTGGCACCTGACCTCCTCTTACATATAATATTATCAATTCTAACATGTTAAAATTAGAATCAGTTTGGCTTTTCATTACATTTAGTTTTCATTTTTATATAATTATATATAATATAAATATATAAGCAAAACATTATTTGTCATCTTTTGTTTTCTATTTTTTATACTAATTACTACATTTAAAGAGCATTCCAAATTAAACTTCTGGTTTTAACAGTCATATTTTTTGTGTTTCCTCAATTTATTTATTTTTTAAGAGTTTCTTGAATTTAAAAGTATAATTCTCTGTTGGTATTATGATCTATAGTTTATATCATATTTAGGTATTTATACACTAACAATGAACTATCAGAAAGAGCAATTAAAAAAATAATTCCATTTACAATTGCAGCAAAAAGAATTAAATACTTACAAATAAACTTAACTAAGGAGGTGAAAGATCTAGATACTGAAAGCTATAAGACATTGATGAAAGAAACTGAAGACACACATAAATGGAAAGATTGTCCATAGTCAGGATTCAAAGAATTAATATTGTTAAAATGTCCATACTACCCAAAGCAATCTACAAATTCAATGCAATCTCTATCAAAATTCCAGTGACATTTTTCACAGAAATAGAACCATCAATTGTAAAATTTGTATGGCACCACCAAAAATTCCAAATAGTTAAAGAAAACTTGAGTAAGAACAAAGCTGGTTTTAAACTATATTTCAAAGCATTAGCGATCAAAACAGTATGGTACGGCCATTAAAAAAAGACACATAGATCCATGGAACAGAATAGAGAGCCCTGAAATAAACCTATGCGCATTTGGTCAATTAATTTATGACAAAGAAGCCAAGAATATGCCATGGGGAAAGGATAGCCACTCCAAAAAGTGGTGCTGGGAAAACTGGGCAGCCACATATAAGAGAATGGACCCCTATCTTATATTGTACGCAAAAATCAACTCAAAAATGGATTAAAGACTTACATTTAAGACTTGAAACCATAAAACACCTAGAAGAAAAGATAGCAGGTAACTTCCTTAACATCAGTCTTGGCAATGACTTTTTGGATTTGACACCAAAAGCAAAAATAAGTAAGTGGAACTACATCAAACTAAAAGCTTCTGCACAGCAAAGGAAACCATTAACAGAAAGAAAGACAGCCTGCAGAATGGGGGGAAATATTTGATAAGGGGTTAATATCTAAAATATATAAAGAACTCATGCAACTTAACAGCAAAAAAAAAAAAAATCCAATTAAAGAGAGGCGGAAGAAGTGAATGGACACTTTTCCAAAGAAGACATACAAATGGCCATCAGGTACATCAAAAGGTGCTCATCACTAATCATCAGGGAAATGCAAATCAAGACCACAATGAGAAACCACCTTATTAGAATGTTAGAATGGCTATCAGCCAAAAAACCAGAGATAACAGGTGTTGACAAGGATGCAGTGTAAAAGGAACACTTGTGTGCTGTTACTGGGAATGTAAACTGGTGCAGCCACTTCAGGAACCAGTATGGAGGCTGCTCAAAAAATTAAAAATAATTGTACTTCATTTGGTTCTTTTCTAGCTTAATTTTTCTTAATTTAACTTTTATTATGAAAAACACAAATGAGAGTTTATGAAAACATTTATCTACAAAACGTGTTTAAAGAAGAAAATAAAACAAACGTCCACGTACTAACAAAGACACAGAATATTACCAACACACAAAAAGCCCACTATGCACCCCTCCCTCATATCATAACTCTTCCCTCGGTAACAATTACCCTAAATATTGTGTCAATCATTCCCTCCTTTTTTATTTTTATATTTTTTATTTATTTTATACAGAAAGAGAATGAGTCGGGGAGAGGACCAAAGGGAGGGAGAGAGAATCTCAAGCAGGCTCCATGCTCAAGCATGGAACCCTACACAGGGCTTGATCCAATGACCCAGGGATCATGACCTGAACCAAAATCAAGAGTTGGACACTTAAGCAACTGAGCCACTCAGGCACCCCTCACTCCCTCCTTTTTTAAATACTGCTTATTAAAACCACTTATTTGTGTATCTCTAAACAATACACTGTTTAATTTTTCCTGGCTCTGACATTTAAGTAAATGGAATTACACTGAATGGATTTTTCTGTGATTTGCTTTTTCTCCACTTCAATTTCATGTTTGTAACAATCATACACACTGCTGCATGGAACTTAGGCTCCTTCATTTTACTCTTTTCGATCATTAATGAATATTTGAATTGTTCTCATTTTTGGTATATTATAAGCAATACAATGGCCCACGGCCAGTTCCAGCTATTTTTGTATGGGCCATAAGCTAGGATTGGTTTTTACATTTGTAAATGAATGAAAAATGTAAGTATCACTCTTACATCCTTGTTAACTTCAAATGAGAGTGTCTCTTAATGGGAACAATTAGCCAGTCATGTTTGGTGCAATGACAGGTATTCCTTACATTTTTTTAATGCAAATAATTTGATGCCTAATAGTTACAGTTTTCAACTCTTTTTCCCTGACCTTTGCTGTTTACAACAAGTTGCACCTTGTTTCTTTCATCCCCGCTAAGCAGTAGCATCCCTATGACTCAGCAATAGCACTGCTAGGAATTTACCCAAGGGATACAGGAGTGCTGTTGCATAGGGGCACTTGTACCCCAATGTTTATAGCAGCACTTTCAACAATAGCCAAATTATGGGAAGAGCCTAAATGTCCATCAACTGATGAATGGATAAAGAAATTATGGTTTATATACACAATGGAATACTACTTGGCAATGAGAAAGAATGAAATATGGCCTTTTGTAGCAATGTGGATGGAACTGGAGAGTGTTATGCTAAGTGAAATAAGTCAGGCAGAGAAAGACAGATACCATATGTTTTCACTCATATATGGATCCTGAGAAACTCAACAAAGGACCAGGGGGGAGGGGAAGGGGGGAAAAAAAGTTACAGAGGGAAGGAGGCAAACCATAAGAGACTCTTAAATACTGAGAACAAACTGAGGGTTGATGGGGGGGTGGGAGAAAGGGGAAAGTGGGTGATGGGCATTGAGGAGGGCACCTGTTGGGATGAGCACTGGGTGTTGTACAGAAACCAATTCTACAATAAATTATATATATATTATATACATACATACATACATATTATATATTATATATTTAATATATAATATATTAAATATACAAATTAAATAATATATTATTTAATTTATATATTTATATTTAACATATATTTATATTTATATTTATATATTTGTATTTAATAATTATATATTAAATAAGTATTAAATAATGTATTATTATAATATAATATATAATTATATATAATATAATTATATTACATATACATATATATACATATATACATATGTGTATATATAAAAGAAAAAAAAAAGAAGATGAGGATTTAGCCACGCTTAAGTGTGGGATGTTTTTTAAGTCCTCTCACTGCTCATCAATTGGTTAGGCCCTTCCAAATAGGAGGCTCAGGGTTTTTTTGAGCTCAGGAAAATTTCTTCCTTGTTTTGTCTGATAAATCTCTCATCCCCTTCTTTTCCCCTTCTGTCACCTACAAAGTGCATGTTGGGTCTCTTTTGTGGTTTCTCATGGACCTTTTTTCTATCATTTTAAGAATTAGTTTGGTTTATTTCTTACACTTGACCTAGGCTACCAGTTTGAGTCTCAACAATACCATCTTTTCCTCTTCAATTCCTCTACTGAAATTTTTAATTTTAAAATCGTTTTTGGGGGTGCCTGGGTGGCTCAGTAGGTTAAGCAGCTGACTCCTGATTTTGGCTCAGGTCATGATCTCACCATTCGTGGGTTTAAGCCCCTCATCAGGTTCTGCACTGAAGTGTGAAGCCTGCTTGGGAGTCTCTCTCTCCCTCTCTCATTCTCTCCCCCTCCCCTACTTGCTCTCGCTCTCAAAATAAATAAATAAACTAAAACAAAAATCGTTTTGGTTGTTGCTTTAAGAATGTCTTTTTAAAGCCATACTTGATATCCTCATTTGGTTTTTCATTTGCTTCATTTTGTTATTCAAGCTGTCATCTGTTTGTTCTGCTTTTTTCCAAGACTCTCTTAGATATGCTATCTCCCTGTTCACTGGGTCCCCCTCCATTCCTGGGTGCCCATCTTACATGAGGATAGACATGGCAGTCTCTGGGGCCATGGGTCCTCACTTCCCACCGCAGGCAGGCTGGGTTTCCAAGAGGAGAAATTGGGAGGAAGCCCCTTGGCTCCCATTCTCCCTGCTCTCTCTTAGCCCTCTCCCTTCAGAGATAAGATTCCACTGCCTTCATTCCAAAATCCATACTCTAAAAGTCCAACACTCTCCCATCTACCACATTCAGAGTCCAACCATGACCACTCTCCCTCCATCAAGAACTCAAAAACAAAAACAAAACAACCACCTGCCCCAAGCGCTCACATCCACCCACTCCCTCTGGACTCTCACCCTTGTAAGGGTACCAACCAAACATGAGGCCCTACCCACACCTCCCTACACTAGTCACCATTCCAGCCAACTAAAGCAGATGGGTTTCTGCTGGGAGTGGGAGGGAAGAAGGAGTCTACCATCTATACAGAGCTCATCTCAACTACTTTTGAAATGTAATAAATAAATTAAATCTTCCATGAGAATTAAAACTTTATCCAACCCTTGGGGGTAGAAGGGCTACAGGTGAGGAAAATAAAGTCATTTCTGTATTATTAAAATAGCAATATAATGACATTACAAACATTGTAGAGCTCATATACCTTTTTCTAGTTCCACTGGGAAAAGTTCCAGCTTTTCTACACGCTTTTCAAGTTCATACTCGGCAGAAGCAGCCACAGGGTCCACTTCATCGTTTCTCCTGTCATAGTCTTCATTGGAGTATGTGCTGAAAACCTGTAGTAAGAGGTCACAAGAAGATGATAATCCAGAAAAGATGGCTTTCTTAATTTTTTTAAGAAACCCTGCTAAGTATTGAAAACCAGGTAAGTTAAAAGTTCTGTACAATGAGATGTTAAGAAAAGGAAAATTGAATTAGAATAAAAATAACTTACATTTTAAAATGTATATCATTCTACCACCTTTAATAATGTGGGAGACAACAATAGCCACAGGATGTATTATCTGAATAGCAAAATTCATTGCTTTTTATAGAATCAGAGTATATCATATTAGCTGCAAGGCTTTGCTGGTTCCTGAAGAAACTATAGTGAAGGGCCTTGAAGCTACCTAAGCAAATACCCACACTGAACCCGTTTCATGCTATGACCTATACAAGCATCGGTGTTGTGGTACGTCACTACTATAATTATATTTCAATCACAGAATCACTGAAACCGACTTCTATTCTATACTGTGCTGAGCGAGGTTAAGCTCTCATTTTCATCTCTTATTTTACTTGAATGTATATCCAAATTAGATTCTCACTGAGCCTTTCAATGAAACAACTATCAAAATACTGCTCACGAGCTGCAGAGAACTAGGATATTGCCAGCTCTTTCTTTCTCACCTAAATCATCTGAAAGATTACTAAATGTGGTCTTCAGATGTAGCCATAAGAAACTTGATTGTCCTTATTTACTCTATTTGAAAAGTAGCTGGAAATAGGTATACTATCCTTCACTTACTTCACTGAGGAATATCTAAAAGAAAGAAATGTATGTTCATCAATCTAATTAATATGTATTATAAAAACTGACATTTTCAATTAAATTTAATAATTATTAAGCATCTAAACTATACCTGAAAAAAACTCTGTAATGTCCCCAAAAGCTTAAAATCTAGGAGAAGGTTTTTTGTTAATAAATATACATAAAAAGTCATAATCAAAAAAGAAAGCAGAACAGAAGGTCAGAGATGAAAGAAATCAAGTATGTCACCTAGAAAGTTGGCCTTGCTGGTCCAGGTGTGTTTTACATTCATATTATTGGAAAACTGGCAACTCTTGTATGCTATATATGGTAACCCATAAACCAGAAATACATGTATATATAGAAGCAGATGTGTGGTTCCTATGGTATAAATTTATCAAAATCATGTCATTTATAATATTTGTACCAGAATGAATACCGTTTTTCTTCCCGACTTTCAGCATGTTTTCATGGCCTCGTGCCACTCATTTGGTCTCTACCACATTTCTCCACCATGATAAACATCACTGCATCAAAATGCATATTTCCAAACTATAGGGTTTGTACCTTTTTTATTAATCTTTTCATAAACTATGCTTCCTATGCCCCTTCCACAGAACCCTCTAATCTTTTTCTTAAGTTGTCAGATTGATAACGTTCTCTTAGACAGCCCTTTTGATCTTTCACTTCCCTTATAAGTTTTGGTAATCGCTTATTCACATTTTATGCATCCATCAACAATTTACTGAGTGCCAGCTCTATGCCAAGCACTGTGCTGGACACTGGAGAACTCACAGGTTAGTGGGGACACAGAAATCAAAGTAAACAGCTATACTATAATGTGATAAATGATATAACAGAAGTTTATACCAAGTAACCTTTCTCATTTGCCTGAGAAAGGGAAGAATTTCATGAAAGGGAAAATATTTAAGTCGTTGAGTCTTTTTTAAAAATTTTTTTTAACGTTTATTCATTATTGAGAGACAGAGAGAGACAGAGCATGAGCATGGGAGGGGCAGAGAGAGGAGGAGACACAGAATCTGAAGCAGGCTCCAGGTTCTGAGCTGTTAGCACAGAGCCCGATGCAGAGCTCGAACTCACAAACCACGAGATCATGACCTGAGACGAAGTCAGACGCTTAACGGACTGAGACACCCAGGTGCCTCTAGGTTGAGTCTTAAAAAATAAACAAGGATTCACATATTCGAGTGTAGAAGATGTAGACTGTTTACTTCAAATATAAGATCCTAGACAAAATAATCCTTATCTATATCTATATTTTTAGAAACACAGAGAGTTGAGCGGACTACAATGGAACATGCCTAGGGGAGCAAACTTTAACAACACACAAAAAGTTACCTGGATCTGGAGCTTACATGTCCTGAAAACTACTGGCAGATACGACTGGAAATTATTCCATTAATGTTTGCTATTTCTCAAAATCTGCTAAAGATCCAAGAATATATAGATGATTGCAGAACTTGGATTTAAATGATATCCATTCTGAAACATGGCTCAATTTTGCTACCACATAGTAATTAAGTTAATAAATAAGTGTGTGTGTGTGTGTGTGTGTGTGTGTGTGTGTGTGTGTGTGTGTGTAAAATGTAAGTATGGGAGAACTGTTTCAAATAAATTAACACGTTCCTAACATTTTTCAGGATCCCAAAACTCTCTGCTATCAACTATTCTTCCTCAATCAGGCTGGTTTAAAAAGTTCATTTGGGGGTATCCTGAAACTAAATAAATAACTGTATGACTCCATATTGGAAAATGGTATTTTAAATAATTTTTGAGGCATCTAGCAATCAGATGACTATATCACTATTTCATTCTGTAGAAAAAAAATAACGTAAGACACTTTTCATCTTCAACTTACTCATAGTGTGGTAAATTATGTGGGTATATAGGAAAAACCTATAAACTGAAAAAGAAAAGCCAGAATTCATTACGTACAGATTAAGCTATCATTTACTTGAAGAATCCAAAAGATTTAACATAAACATGATTAGGACTAAAAAGAGTTCACTAAAGAAACATAATAAAAAATACACACACAAAAAATAATTCAGAAAATATAACAGAAAAGATCAGAAACTATAAAATACCCAGGAATTACTAATTATAAATGTGCAAGGATATCCTTCTCTATAAAATTTAACTGAAAAATATAAAAACCCTAAATATGTGTAATGGCATACTATATCCTGGATAAAATTCTTAATATTGCAAAGGCATCTACACTCCTAAATTACTGTAAATGTTAGTTTGGCCCAACTTAATTTATGAATACGGAGCAGTCAAAATTAAAATCCCACTCACATTTTTCATGGAAAGACTAACAAGCTGCTTCAAAAGAAGAATAGGATGGAAACAGACCCTATGAGACATCAAACATACAATAAAACTTCATTTATTCAGGCAATGAAGTTTCGGCCCCAAGGTAGATCTATTTTTGTATTCTCTTCTGTTCTACTCCTCTACTTCTCCATTCAAATTAGTTAGGGTAATATATTCAATAAATAGTAGGGAAAGAACGAAATATCTATCTGATAAAAATCCTATTTCATATCAATAACAAAAGTAAAATTTAAAGTGGTTAAGAACAAAAAAAAATTATAAACTATAAAAGGGCTAAAGAAAATATGGACAATGTTTAATTGACTAGATCCTCTTAGGATGTTGCTACAAAGCCACAGATCCTAGAAATCTTAAAAGAAATGAATAAACTATTTGATTAAAATTCAATGCTAAAAATTTCTAGACAACAAATATACCATAATGAAATTATAAGAAAAGTTAAATATTAGGAGGAAAAACTGCCAAATATCAAGATGAAATATGAATATGCATAATATACAAAGAGTTTTACCACCTCAAACAACTGCATGTATAAGTAGGGAAAATTTTAATTAGAATTCAACAAAGAAACATTAATGCTCAATAAATGATGTAAAGTCACTCAGCTTCACTAAAAATTAAGCAAACGTCAAGTACAACAAGGAAATACCAGGAATTTGCCCAAACGAATGGTTTAAAAAAAAAGACTGTGATGTCTACTGTTTGCGAGAATACAGGAAAAAGAATACTCTTGTAAAGTAGGGGGGAATAAAAACTTAATTTAAGAACAACTATCAAGATTTTAAATGTAAATCCTTTGACCTAATAATGCTACATCTATGTATTTAGAGAGATATTTGCAAATGTGTACAAAGATGTTCATGCAAGCGAGTTCATTACAGCACTATCTGTAATAACCCAAAGTTGGAAATTGCCTAAATGTCCACTGATAAAGAAAATGTCTTACTGAATTATGATACATATGAATATGTAACTTTATGCAAGGTTAAAAAGATCTCTGTTGACATGAAAGGCTCTGAAATACATGCTATTAAAACAAAAAAGCACACTGTATATATGTCTATCTATACCCACATTCATATCTTTATCTACACACACACACACACATATATATATATATATATATATATATATATATATATATATATATAATCTCAATTGGTATGAGCCCAATTTTAATCTAATTTAAAGACTTCCTAAATTCTCTAGCTATGTAGCTCGTCTCAGTTTCCTTATTTACAAAATGGCTGTTATTATAAGTATACCTACCCCATAAAGTTATGAAAATGAAATGAGAAAATCCATGTAACCATGCCTGCTGGTCCAGTGTGGAGGAGGGAAAGCTTGCCCAGGGCAATGTAAGAGGTAACACTACGTCCCCAGATACCCACACTCATCTCACATTCTTGTTCATAACTACATTTTGAATATTTCATCCACGATGGTACTTAATGTCCCTGAAACCAAAATCTACATAACTATTTGGATATTATTACACAGATTGGTCTGCCAAAATCCCTACCTAGGTCCAGAACAACGGCATTACCTCTACACAATGGCTCCTCACTTGCCTGGCTTTGTTTGCCTTGACCAGGAAAAACCTCAGAGATAAAAGGATGTTGACTTAGGTAAATACTTCCCCTTACATCAATATGATCTTGATTCTTTCAATATTCTTAAAATGGTTCTATCATTTCTATTTATATTACTATAACTGCTTTGCAAAACTATGGATAGTCAAGTAATAATCAGAACCCAACTATGATTATTAATAGAATGCCAAAAATTCTAAAGGCTAACAGCACCTTGGGCCCTAATTTTCAACACCATCACTACATATATATACTATATAGTTCTAAATATATAGTTCACCACTATATATATTTAGTTCAGTCACCTTCATATTGTTCCTGTGTTATTTCACTGAGAAAAGCAAACAAAAGGATGTTTAAGTCTGACTTCTTGTTTCAGAGCCAACAAGTGATATTCTGTTCCTTCATCAAAGGAAACAAAACAAGACCCCATCCCTTGCTTTGCAGCAGACGCAGGCTTTTAGGGGTAACAAGTTCACAAATACAGTTAGCAATGACATTTCTGACCCAGTAACCCAAGGCTATAAAAAACAAAGTTAAAATTAGCTTATTGTAAGATTTTAACCAAGATCATTCTTTTTCACATTTCTGGTGGTTTGAGCTACAGCACTTTTTCAAAAACAACAGCAACACTTTTTGAACAATAAGAAAAAAAATATTTCCTTATGACACATTTTCTCTAATCAATGCAGGTCAAAATAAATTCAGAATTTTATGTAAATATTGACTGGAAGGAATCTCCCGCAATGCTTCCACAAGGTCTCAGTTCCACCTGCTGTCTGGGTTCCGCTTCATCTTCCTGACACATCAAAGATGGAAAACGTTCCAGGTTCTAGCACACTGCGTTTCAGATGAGGGCTTGGCACAGCATGCTCCCAAGAATCAGCCAAGCATTCACACGCGTTCCACAAACAGGCCCCACTTATCACCAGCTTCCTCAGCAGCACTCGAACTCACCTTCACATGATTTTAGCACCTCTGCGAAAGTGACTCTAAATAGAAGCTAAAAGAAAGCATGGAGCAGATAATCCACATATTAAAGTTTTGAAAACAAATTTGGTGACAAACCATCTACAGAAAGGAGCATCCTAATGGCTTTTGGGCAATATACAAACTCGGCTTTCCCTTTCTTCCCCCAGAAGGCAGTTCATTGATTTATGACAGTGAGAATTCTTGTTTCTTGACTGCCTAGTACATGCCAGAGTATGTTAGGTTTTTGTTGCAAAGTAATGTAAGCCAAACTGGAGTTCACAATTATCAGGTATTTGGAGGCAAACACCGGTAGTCTCCAAAGATTCTAAATAGGTGAGGGTTATTTTCTCAATAACACAAATACATTAACGACCAGGAAGGTGAAAAAATAGACCAAGAGCTCTATCTTGTAAACACAGTAAAGTCCCAGGTTTCTGTTCTCAAGTTTCTCTGACAAGTAACCTGCATGAAGGCGTAGTAAAGCAGCTGTGACAATACTCTACAGTGGGATAGAGTATTGTCTATCTAACCTTCTGTTAGGACCACTCAACAGAATCCTACATATCAGAAAATAGAGCCACATGAGTACTGGCGTTAGGTGCTACTCCAAAAGCTGCCAGCTTGCTTGCCTTGCCCGAGTCAAAGTCCATTAACACAAAATATTTCTAAGGCCAATCCATATATTTTCAACATCATTCATTTCACTAATTACTTGTAACATCCTTAACATTAATAAATAACATTAATAAGCCTTCTTGTGTAGATTTAAAGTGCCCAATTCTGTAGAGTCGACTTCTCATTAGGGTCTTTCAAATACTAACTAATCCTAGGGTGAAGATTTGTGATCAGTATACCTGGAATGATAACTAAAGGCTCCTAAAACAAAGTTACACCCGTAAATATTGCAATGCATATGTTGAAGTAATTGCAAGTAAACTACAGACAGCATAAACTTAACACAAATTATCTTTAACCCTTGTACCAACTGATCCAGTAAATAAAGCAGGAAAGAGTAAGACAGTCCATACTTTTCCTATTTTTATATGAGAAATCTGAAGCTCAGAGAACAACATACGTGGTATACATAAGGATAATTAACGAAAAGTCTATAAGAACAAAAGGTGTATTTCACTATATGTAAGCCAAGTGTTTTCATGGATAACTAAATAACAAGAAGTGAAGAAACAAGCATTCTCTACATAATGATATGTACAGAGTAGGCTAGCTCAAAAGGTGACACAAAGAACCCTATATTTGTCAGGGTTCCCCAGACAAACAGAACCAACAGGATGTGTGTGTGTGTCTAGGTGTATATGTGTGTGTGCGCGTGTATGATATATGGTATAATATACATATAATATTTGTATTTGTGTTAAACTAGATTTATTTTAAGGAATTGGCTCACCCAATTATAGAGGCTCACAAGTCCAAAATCTTCAGGGTAAGCCAGCAGGCTCGAGAACCAGGGTAAAGTTGATGCTGTAGTTCAAGTGTGAAGGCAGCTCACTGGCAAAAGTACCTCCTCCTCAGAGGAAGTCAGTGTCTCACTATTCAGGCCTTCAACTGGTTGGATGAAGCCCATTCACCAATGGGCTTGGACTGCCCAATCTAGAGGGCAATTTGCTTTACTCAACACACATAATAATTGAAATGTTAATCCCATTCAAAAACACCCTCACAGAAGACAATAGAATGTTTGACCCAGATATCTAGGCACTGTGACCCAGTCAAGTTGACACATAAAATTAACCATCACAAAGCCTTTAAAACAGAAAACTCTCTGGCTCCCAAACTAGTCTTCTGACATCTGATAAAGACAATCATATATTGATAATGTTTTTTTATATCTCTTGTAGTGTTGTAAATCTTCATATCCCTAGACATAGTCATAGAATGTGTATAAAACCCATGATAAAATCAAATATACATTTCTCTATCATCAGTGGCACCAAAAACTTCATACTTAGAGATAATCAACAACCAAATATGGAGGATGTTAACTCTTTAAATTTAGAATAGCTATGGTTGACTCTTTGCAAAGATAAAGCTATATATAAGAAGATCTTTAATAAAATATTTCAAAATAGGTAGAGTTTTATTAAGGCTACATATACTCAAATTATCAATGAAACAAAAAGACTATAAGGTCCCTTATTTCTCCACTTTGAGAAAAGAGAACTGAATTATAATTAGTATCATTTATCTGCAAATATGTACTGTTTAAGTACTTGAAAAGTTTTAATATCTCCTTGCAAAGATAGTTTATACTATTGAAGTAATCAGAGAGAAATTCTGTCATAAATAAATATAAATTTAGCTCATTCTAAATCTGGACAAACTCTAAGACAATGAAGCCCAAATTAGTGTGTTTTTCCAGTCAACAGCTTAACAGAAAACTCGGTGACTCCACTGATGTTCATGTTTTTCACAGTATTTTCCAAATTATTATAAACAATTAAACATATCCATGAGAAATTAGCAATGTTCTCTTTCAGCTCAGCCAGACTTAGTTTAAATTGGAGACATATGTTTTACAAACTGACAACTGGTGGCCAGCATGACATAAATTGGTAGCCTTGGTCTAGTTCCCGCTGGACAGGTGTCTTCATCACGGAAAAACTGAACTAATTAGCACCAACTGGCACCTTTTTTGGGGGCAATGGGGTAATCTCCTAAGATAAATAACTGACTTCTCATTCACACAAGTTAACACTCTTGTACAGAAGCAACAAGATGAGTTAGTAAGTCAGGATCTGTTCTAGCATTTGTCTTAGCAGTTGGTATTTGCTTCTTCTACCCTTACCAGTGCCAGTTCTGTTTCTCAGGGCCCATGGAAGGAGATTATTTTGAACTGTCTAAACAGGACAGACAATGGAGGGGAGTACTAGAGTTTGTGTGGGTGGTGAAGTTAAAGGGGAGAAAAGGAGGAAGTTGGCTACACCAAAAGGGGTGTGAGGGCTTCTCTTGAGGCTAGCTGGGAAGCCAGGCTTTCCTAGGATACAGAAGTTCCCCAAGTATGAAAATTTACAACCCCCATGTGAAGCCCTCTAAAAAAAGGGCTACGAGGTCTCATGAGAACTAAACACTAAGCCTGAAGGATTTGGGAACCTTGGGAAGAGCACCCCAGGCCCTAGATTTTGCATGGAGACAGAGCATAAGGGCCTTTTAAGGCCCTGGAAGACCTCCTGGAAGATCATTAGAAGTAAAAGTATGGGTTAAACATCTCCAATTCAAGGGGCGCCTGGGGGGCTCAGTCAGTTAAGAGTCCAACTTTGGCTCAGGTCATGATCTCGCAGTTTGTGAGTTCGAGCCCCACAACTGGGCTCTGTGCTGACAGCTCGGAGCCTGGAGCCGCCTTCAGATTCTGTGTGTGTGTCTCTCTCTGTCCCTCCCCTGATTGTGTGCTCTCTCTCTCTCTCCAAAAAAAATTTTAATATTTCCGATTTAAACTAAAAGTCTGGCTCCTAACACATGGGTCTCTATAGAATTCCCAGAAACTGCATTTACCTAGATGATGGAAGAAGTTTCAAAAACACTGAGGAGGCTGATTTATCTAAGACCAAACAAGTAGGTGAGAAATCTCAAAAAAGTTCACTTTAGTGTAGCAAAGGAAAGGAATGTGATGTACAGCATCCTAGGGGTGGTGTATGAAAATTGGTTTGTACTCCTTAGATAAAATGTGTTGAAGACCAGACTCCTCACACCAAATGTGATGGTCTTTGATGTGTCAACTTGACTAGGCTACAGCCCCCATTTATTTAATCAAATGCTAACCTAGATATCACGGTAAGGTATTCTGGAGATGTGATTAAAGTCCCAAATCAGTTGGCTTTGAGTTAGGGAGATTAATCTGGATGGGACTGATTCAATCAGTTGAAAGGTCTTAAGAGTAGAAATGAAGAAATTCTAAGAAAGCAATGCTGCATATAGATAGCACTTTCAGTCTGCTGCAGAGTTCTACCCTCCATCCTGTCTTGATGGCCGGCCCTACAGATTTCAGACTTGCATATCAACCCTTCTATTCACATAAGTCAATTCCTGGCAATCATCCTTTAATATATATCTCCTACTGGTTGAATTTCTCTCGTCGAACCCTGACTGAGACACCAAATACTTCAAGTCTTCATCACAAGGCAAAGTATGGTTATTTAGAGCAGTGGCTTCCAAAGTGTTGTGTCCTGCAGGAATTGTGAAATCAATCTAATGGGTTGTGAACAGCATTGAGAAAAGCTAAACAGAAAAGAAAGAAGAGAAAACATCAGTGTTCACTACAAGTAGAGTGTGCGTTATTATTTACCACTTTTAGTTTCAAATAAACACACCTACACACATGTGCGTGTGCCATGTCTTGATATAAAATGGTAATGATTCAGAGATCAAAGAAAAAGTACACTTTAAAAATAATTTTAAAAAATGGAATCGAGATACAGAATTCCCATATAATTCACATTCTATTCTAAAAGTCAAAACAGGTAATACAAACTTGTCAAACTACTGAGCTCGTGAATAATGACAACAGAAATAATTACCCTTCACACTTCTTTTCCTTTTGAGCCACTGATTACTTCAAATTCTTACCGAGCACCACCTCAGGGGTCGGCACTGTGGTCAGTACTGGAGATACCTTATTCGCCTCAGACCTGTGACTACAAGCAGCCTAAGAGTGTAACAGAGAGATGACGCTGATACTATGGGAGCACATGGCACAGACATCTACACCTGCCTGGGGGAGGGGAGGAGAGGCAAGCATAAAGGATTTCAGAGAAAGCCTGAAAGCACACACTTCGGCCAGCTGCAGTTAGCATCAACAAATAACAAATGGAGGAGGGAAGGTGTGCAGAAGGTATTATGGCAGAAAGAGTACCAGATACAAGGTAGGAATGAGAGAGAACAGAATTGTAGAATAGGATGTAATTGGATATGGCCAAGCTGGAATGGAAAATGCCTGGTAAGAGATGGGACAAGAGTATGTAGGGAGAGCTTTGTAGCACATGGTCAGTTGTGTGAATAAAATCCACACGCTCCATCCCTGAAAGGGCATGGGAGTTTATGAAGAGGATTAATGGCAGCCAGAGCTGGAAGGAGAGAGATGAACTAGAAGCTCTCTCTTCACCCCTTTGGGGGACTTAGAGGCAGGTGAGGCCCTGGAGGTACTGAGACTTTCCCCAAAGTGCCATTACTGGTATGGCCGGTGGATCTTACAACAGAAGGAAGGCAGAGATATGGGCACACTGCCTTCCCTGTCACTGCAGAGTGACAGGGAAGCAAAAACAACAGAGGCTTCATCAGTCTCAGAAGAAACAAGAACTGAAGTTCCTCTTCCAAGGTCAGCCAGGACACCAGAGGCACATGAGTGACAACAGCAATAAAAGACCTACCTTTGCCAAACAGATCATGCAAGGTAAAGGCCTATTTAAATCCTGCATTTAAATAGTGTGCTGGTCTCTGAAAGACAGAATCCATTCTTGGGGTCTATCACCATATACTGGGGGTAAAATGATAAAAACAAAGGTGGTACGATTTTCTAAAACCTCAAACAGGTTCAAATGCTGATAGAGCTAAACAAACAAACAAACAAACAAACAAACAAAAAACCTGTTTTAGCTAGCACCAACTGTTCTAGCACCATCTCAGACCTACAGGGCCAACTGAAATTTTTAATTTTTATAAAGGTCATGAGTAAAATATGCTTAATATTTACACTGCAATCTGGGGCCAGACATCACATGGTGGAAAAAGTGGAAAAACAAAACAACACTGAAGTACAAACAACCAATTGTTAGGGAATGCATATATACACAAGGACACTGATGATACGGTACAAGGTTGAGCTTGTAAACTTAAGACTAGATGAAAAAGGAACTTTATTACATTCTGGGCAGCTGTGATCCAATGCTGAAATTAATCCTGTTACCTCACAAAGCAGGAAAGACATTGCTTTCTTATAAACAAACTGTTTGTTGCATTTAGACTTCTCCAAGAACTGAAGTCAAATGTAATCTACTGATTCTGGATTGATGTTGAAAATGTCAACATACACTAAATCGACAAATCGTATCTATCTCATGCTTTCCTTATAGACAAAATGTAAAGGACAGGAGTGACAGGAAACAAGACAATTAGTAATCTTTCTCAAAACACGGGGGACAGTGCTGTCATATTGGTGTGTTTGAGTTGAAAGTTGCCATTGCTTCTATAGGAATCCTTTGCCATAGGATTCATGGTCAAATCTGGGGGTCACTAAGCCTTGAGTCACACTAACTTTGACCTCATAAGTCTTGTAATAGAAATGATGGCTGGGGCACCTGTGTGGCTCAGTTGATTGAGCTTCCGACTTTGGCTCAGGTCATGATCTCACGGTTTGTGGGTTTGAATCCCACATCAGGCTCTGTGCTGACAGCTCAGCGCTTGGAGCCTGCTTCGAATTCTGTGTCTCCCTCTCTCTCTGCCTTTCCCCTGCTCATGCTCTGTGTCTGTCTTTCACTGTCTCTCAAAAATAAATATTAAAAAAAATTTTAATAATAAAAAAAAAGAAATGATGGCTTTGTATATACTGTGTTAACCACAATGGTTCTTAAATCAATTGTCTCCATAACCTCAGAACTGTCTATACAAAAAAAAAAAAAAAAGAGGCCAGAAAAGTTAAGTAGTATTTTGTCAAAAATTGGTGAATGCCCTGTAGACAGAGAATACGAATCACTGCTACCTGGGCCCGATTCCACACCGATAGTCCGCACTCCCGGACCAATCTGATGCCTTCACAGCACCTCACACTCAAAATGCCCCAAAGCAAAACTGTTGTGTCCTCTGTTCTCCACCTCCAGCCAGCAATCTCCCAAAAGCTGGACCCTTTAGATCAGGTGGGCTTGAAAAAGCACTGGTCATTAACATATCTTTCTCTTCCTCTCCCCTACCCCCACACCCACTTGAAATTAGTCAAAAGCTCCTGTTGATTCTATTTTTTAAAGGATTCTTGTTCTCACTCCTTCCTATTCCATGACTGCTCAGATCCTTAATAATAAATTACCCTGTAATGTATTTACTGCATTCTGCTCTCCTGTAAGTTCAGGTACCATTTCTCAAGTGTGATTCTAATAATGTCACCATGGGTCGGGAACAGACCTGGGAGAAAGGTTTGCAGTGGGGAACGGAAAGAGAGGGTGAATTAATGAGTGATTTTGCATTTCTTTTGCCTCCCAAAGTCTTCCACTCCCTCAAGAATAAAGTTCAAATATTTTAGAAAGACATCAAAATTCTCCAAGACCTGACTCCAGCCTACATGGCCAGCCTTTACCTGCACTACTTCCTTTCACTCACCTTACCGTGCAAAACTTGTTAAGTTACTATCTTGTTATATGTTTGCAAAGCATTCTTTCATCTATTTTGGGTCTCTCCTATAGAGCTTATCACATTCTGTTACATACTGTATTTATCTGTGACCACATTTTCTATTCAAATAAACTCCTTAGAGGTGGTATAGGCTTGTCCATCTTCCTGTAACCAACTGGTTTTGGTTTTGTTCTTTTTGTTTTTATCCAGCTTTACTGGGATATAATTAACAAAATAAAGACTGCATCTATTTAACATGATGTTTTGAGGTATGCATACACCTTGAAACCTTTATCAGAATCAGTATCATCTACTGTTAACAGTAAAATGTCTTTTATAATGTCAGTGATCTATATGTGGATGATAGCTTAAATCGGAACTGCTTTGGAGCAAAAGAGAAGTGACCTTCAAAAGGCAAAGGGAGTCCCAATCATAAAAAGCTTTAAAATAAGACAACTACAAAATAAACAAGACTTCACATATGCACAGTTTGGGATGTTCTTTGGTGGTCATCCATTAGCTGAATAAACCTGTTACAATACCCAGTTATTAGCATTATCGTTTGCAACGCTACATTCTAGAAGAGATGATGTAATGAAATGGTCTTCATGATTACTTACGTCAGGGATCACGTATTGTGGAAGAACGAATATTTATTATTAAAATTAATTGTATATCTTATTGTAGATAATACAAGAAAATACCACTACCCTCCTTTTCTAAACTTCCTGGCAAGAAGTTTTATAATGCTCCCTTTTTGGTCAGTGTAGTGTGACTGACAAAAGAAGTCATTTGGTAGAACTGACACTTTTTTAATGTATTCCAAAATGCTAATATAAGAAGTTTATTGGTAGGAATAGGGTAGTCAAGGGTAATTGGCTTTACTGGTTATGAAAATGTATCATTTGAGAGATATAATAATGTCTAATATTGAGTTCTCTGGTTGAAATGAGGGGCCGGCAGGTGGTTAAAGTGTGTGGATTTAAATATGTAAATATATAAAAGTGGTTTGCTCCCTTTGTAGCCCTGAGTACAGCATCTGTCTCTAAATGATAAGGGGTCAGTTAAGGCCCTAATGCTGCACAACTGCGGCAGATTTGCTGAATAAATTCCAGCAGTCACTTTCACAGTTCTGCCTTTTGGCCACGGTGGTCTATCCATGAGAGGCTGCATCTGCTGGTGCCTGTCCTCTCCCAAGCCAAGAAAACACAAACCATCCAGTGTTAGAACTCAAGGCTGCCGAAACCTGTCCCCACATCTTCTCCACCTGCCACACTGGCCCCAGGGAAGGTAAATGTGTATGTCATGTGTCCTAAATTTGATATATTCAAACTGCTGTTTGCCTCTTGTGAGTCAACCTGATGTAGACAAAAGTTGTAATAGAGAATGAGTTGAATTAGAGATTTGCGCCTCTCCCTTTCACTTTGGAAGAAACAAACAAAAATGCATGCTGTTCCACTGCTGGCTCTCTCACTGTATACATATCATAAATGTCTATCAATGAGCCTGCTATCATAAGAATTAAGAAGATTTCAACAGCGCCCATTAGATGAACCATGAGATGAACCCACCCACTCTGTTAATAAGCAAACATCAGACTGAGGTGGGCCTTTTCCTTCAATTTCACTCAAAAATACCTAAAAAGAAAATGACACATAGGTGATAAGAAGGAGATAAGATGAGGATAACTGTAGCTACCACTGAGGGACTCTTCTGAGTTAAGGGTCTCATTACAATCCAATAATGTTTCTACTTTGCAGATCAGTGGACTTCAAGCTCATAAATGACAGTCTGCACAAAGACACATGGAAAATATATATGTGACAACTGAAATCCAAGCACAGGTCTGGCTGTATTAAAACTTCATGCTCTTTCCCCCATGCCACAGTGCTTTAAGTAAAGGAAGCATTATTAAAAACACCAAAGTATAAAAGAAGCACCCCTATATAGAATAAACACCACACACACACACACACACACACACACACACACACACACACACATACACACACCACCACAACTGCAAAGGCCAATAAATTGCTGGGGGGGGGGGATTCAAACTTAATAGTAGCTAAAGAAAATAAAGAAATTAAATTACATAAGTCATTTTTCATTTACAAGGAATTAAAACAAGGCAATGGGACAGACAAACTATCAATCTAATCAATCTGATATACTGTGGAGAAAGTAAACTGGCATAACTTTCTGGAGAGCAGAAGGTTAAAAACCTTGAAAACTTTAGAGTTGATTGACCTAATAAATTCTAAGGATTAATCTAATGAAATCATAGGTGCACAGAAATATTTATGTAAAACATTAATCACAGTATTATCTTAAAAAGGAAAAAAATTAAAAGCAATCTAAATGTCCAAAAGAAGAAGGATGAATAAATAATGGTATATCCGTAAGATGGAACTCACTGATCCTCACAGATGTACCGTAACAATCATGCTCTACAAGATTATTTAATTACACAAAAAATGTTCAAATGTATGGTATGTAAAAAGATGATAAAAACCATGTGTGTATACGTACACAGAATATGAACGATCCCCGTTACGTGTATATGCGTAGACATAATAATTTCTGAGAACTAGGATTATAAATTATTTTATTTTGTTTATATTTTTCTGGCCTTTTTTTAAAAGACAGAGCTTTGGTAAATAAATGAGAAATAATAAGTGTTATTTTAAAAACGCTCATTACCAAATCTTGAATGATCAACGAGCATGTCTTCCAATACACTGTTGTAAAAGCAAGTTTGCCTGGCTTTATATTTATTTTAAGTGTATTTTAACACTATTTTCAGTGTTAATTTATATATCGGTAACTGATGTTTGAAATGATAACACTAAAGAACAAAAAGACCTTGTGTTTATAAATCTTAAATGCAAAACACAATCATGTTCGTTTGGTTTTTTGTTTGGTTTTGTTTTTTATGTAATAAGCATATATGTGCCAAGCAGTGTAGAAACCATGGTTTTACAGTTAAGGTATCACTGACCAAAAAAACATTTGTGAGTTTTGACCTTAAATACTAAAACACTACTGAAGTATTGATCCTCAAACAAAATAATAAAGATCTAGAGGTTTGAGAGAGGTTAGTTATGAGAATACTCTGGCTTTAAGTCTAAGAATATGTTATAAGAAAGTCAACTGCATATTCTCTTCTTTCAGACATCTGGTCGAGGGTTTATTCAGAGGAAAAATCACCCTCACGTTCAGCAAAAAACTAATACTGTGCTTCAGTTGAAGTTTTCTGGGCTTAGTTCACAATGCCTTTGTGTGTGTGCATGTGTGTGCATGCGTGCGTGCGTGCGTGTGTGTGTGTGTGTGTGTGTGTCTATGTAGAATGATTTTGTCATCATATGAAAATAGGATTGGTCCCCTGAGCTACATCTATAGATACGTACGACATACTCATCAGTCTGAAACATACAACTTTAGTTAAAACTCAGTAAAAATAGAAATTAGTTTCACTCAGAAGAAAAATTAGCTTCTAAAGTACGCAAAGAATTTTACAACCAGGTAGGACCTTGGCAGCTACCTAAATCCAGATGCAGATATACTCCACACAAGCCACTCCGCCCCTCCTCCTTCCTATGGTGGATGAACCAGGTGAGTAATGCTGGCCAAGTCCAGCATCTTCCAGACATCTTCAGTGCAGTCACTGCTAACTGATCAGGTTAGGAGAAGGACAAAAGACACGTATTTGCCATATCTGGTCTCATCTCTTATTTTAGTTTCAGACAAACCTATCTAGGTCACAGCTAACCGAAGCTGATGCTAGAACAACAATTTCCAGATGTGTTACAGAGTATTCCTGATACTACCTTGTATTCCTTCAGAATGGTTCTCTACATAAAAGACAAGTAGCAAAGTAAGTCCTTTCACATGAACCAAAGTGAGCCCTCCCTTAGAAAATAATTCTAATTTGGAGGACACAGATATTCTTCACATTTGAGTTGCATGTCATTTGAAGAGAAAATATGTAAAAGTGATCATTGTTTTAAGACAGCTGGATTATGAACTTTATTATCTTCAATAGTCTCATATTTTGGTTTACTGCACACACACACAAAAAAAAATGGGAAGTGAGGAAATACACTTAATTTTCTATAGATAAAGCAATACGTTAGCATTCTCGATTATAAACAGTGTCAGCATGGTGACTCAGAAGATCTGCTCTTCCACTTGTGTTATATTAAGTTGACCTTTTTAGGCCCAAAACTATACCTACAATAAATCTGTGATTTGAAAGGATTATCCTATAGTTCAATTACTGGTTTCTGGTCTTAGCAGTGCCACTGACTACTTAGGAGAAAAGGGACCACTTTCCCCTGGCTTTATTTCACGGGAAGGGACATCAAGGAGCGTATGCCTCTAGGCCCCCTTACTCACTGACACCACGCCAGGTAAGAATGATCTACTTCTCCAGCTTGTACTTTAGGGTAAGAAACTACACTTGTCTGCTCTTCTCTTTGGGAGCAGGCTGCTACAGAGAGCACACTTTCTGCTCGTCGCCTCAGTGCTGTCACTTAAAAACTTCTCTTAGATGGAGACACCTGTCGTTTTCCATGCCAGCAGACACTAAGTGGCTTAGTCTAATTTTGGAGTTCAAAATTCAGGAAGGCCACTGTTCCAACAAACCTAAATGGCACCCTTATATCCAGTCTTTAAAAGGGGATCCTCTGATCTCCACCACTATACCTTTTATCAGGCTATCTCTCAAGTGGTTCAGAATTTATCACAGAAGTGCAATATTGTTCATTAGGCTTCTCAAACTCTAAACCTCCAAAAAAAAAAAATAGTAGGTTCAAGAACACAGGTGATCGAGGGTGTAGGTCCTCCTCTTTAATCTTTAAGGTTCCCTAAACAGTGTTTCCTGAGTACATACAAACTTTAGTGAGTCTTCTGAAATTTCACGTTAAAAAGCATGTAATACAGAATACCATGCTCTTAAAAAAATGGAGGCTCTTGTAAGGGCATCACCATCCATTCAAGTCTCTTTTAAAGTAGAAATCAGAGGATCAGGTCTAGTGTATTCCATCCCCTTAGACAGCTGGAGTTTCTTCCCTCTCTTCCAGAGACAAATGCCCTTCTGGTTGATAAATTACATTGGCTGTTACATATCAATTCCCAATACTACTCAGGTACCACTCTAATCACCCCGCACTGTCACTAGAATACTCTTTGAAAACATAGATTTCATCAGAACCCTACTCTGCTTAAAGATCTCCAATAGCTTCTTGTAAGCCACCAGATAGAGTTCCAACAATATAACAGATCTTATAAGAATTCTTAATACCCTCACTTCTCATCCTCTTCCTGACATACTCTTTATCAATATCTCCAACAATCTCAAGATCTCAAAGTACTTAAAATGACCAGAATTCCCTTTCATGATCCTCTCATTCATCTTACGAACAACTTAAAGATTGTTCTTTAACATCTTTAACATCTTTAACGAGATGTAGACCTGACTTCATTTGTGAACTTTCCTGACTGACATAGGTGAAGTTAGGAACAGGAGCTTCTTCCATTCAAGTTCTAGTCTTCTCGATATCATAGCCTGGTGGCCTTAACAAAGTTCCAAGAGATGTCTATAGCTATTACCTAAAAAAAAGGACTCCTTGGCTTCATACACTGGCAAAAAATTAAACATTACATTTAAAGTGAGTATTATCAGATTAAAGCTACAGATCAGACCTGAGATTACAAAGCAACAATAACAACAACAACAACAACAACAACAAAACTATAAAGCTCAAAATTGGCTAAACTTATTTGGACATTTTTTTTTTTACAACACACTTACAGACATCCTAAAGAACAGTATTCCATGAGAAACACAAATGTATGAGACCATCTATCCCTTTACTATAAATATTTCATTATGTTTTACTTTTCCCATGAATCTATGAATCCCATAAGCATTATAGCCCACGATCTAGCAAAGAGACTGCCCACATTAAGGATTCAATAGCGCTATGAATAAAGAAAATTTATTTTATTTTACTTGTAGTTTAAAATAAAATTAGAGTAAGAACACTAGAATTTCTAATGAGCTACAATTAATGTTACAATTCAAAAAACAAAATATTTATCTTTAAATAAACATTGAGAGCATACTTGATTAGAGAAAGAAATCCAAACACATCACCAGATTCTCAATGAGATAAAAGTAAACACCTGGGTGCTATGCATTCACATCTGAATTATGCTTATTTCTATGTCTTGAAGGGTGAGGAACTGTTACAGAAGGCAGATTCATATTTCAGTACAATTGCAATAAGGGCATTAGATGGCTCCACAGAGCAGAATGACAATAATTTGCTCAACTTACAGTGGATCAGCTTTACGCTTTTGGCCCTCCTGCATTCTAAACTCTTTTTTCTGAACTGAAATAGCATTTTCATGAATTTCACTGACTTCTTGTCTCAAGTGTCAACTACTTTATGGGTTATGTTCACTATTTTCCTTGATGTTCTTTTCATGGCTCTTGAGCTGAAGTTCAAATGTATTATATACCCCTTCTTGAGTATCCAAATACTAGTATATATATTTTATTAGTGAAGTGCAGTAGAAAAGCGTAAAGGTAAGCACAAGAAATGTTTGGCCTAGTGCAGCAGAACTAGGGGTAGGTTTTAGGATAAACCTTTACTTCCCATTCTAGTGTTTAGAACTTCAATGGAGGGCTTTGGGGATGCTCAATTGACTTCTTATATCAACAAACTGTACAGCTATAAGTGCTCAAAATAATTTAAATATTCTTTTGGCAGTGAGAAGACAACAGGCTGAAACAAACCACCACTTACCAAGTTGACTAAAATTCTTCCCCAAATTTTCCATTTTTACCAAATGATTCCACATGTCCTAATAGTTTCCTGAAAGCCTTCTATGACAATACTTCTATGTATTGTCTATGTATTGCTATTGTCTATGTATTGCTTCTATGACAAGCCTTCTATGACAATATCCTAGGTCTTTTGCTAATTTCCAAATGCATGCAATTGAGAATTACTGCCAAGATCAGGAACCTTCTCCATCTTCCTGGATTCAAACCCCTTGGAAATGTCAGATTCTAGGCAACAGATCCCTCCCATCTATGGAATTCTAATGTGCAACCAATGATAACCTAGAATAAGCATCTTCTACCTCTCTGCAAACTGATCTGCAGATATCCACCAATAAGAAAATGAAGGTATAGGGGCGCCTGGGTGGCGCAGTCGGTTAAGCGTCCGACTTCAGCCAGGTCACGATCTCGCGGTCCGTGAGTTCGAGCCCCGCGTCGGGCTCTGGGCTGATGGCTCGGAGCCTGGAGCCTGTTTCCGATTCTGTGTCTCCCTCTCTCTCTGCCCCTCCCCCGTTCATGCTCTGTCTCTCTCTGTCCCAAAAATAAATAAACGTTGAAAAAAAAATTAAAAAAAAAGAAAATGAAGGTATAACCTGCTCATATTCATGTACAATGGTGACAAAAGCCTAATCTGAGAGGAGCATTCAAAGGCATTAAGGATACCATAACTGATCTTTGTAAGATTACATTTTTCTGAATTCTAGTATACAACTCTTTTGTTGTCTTAAATGGGCTTACAGACTTAAGGTTAACTCCTGTTACTTTTTAACATTATTATTGTTGTTGTTGTTGTTATTGGTTTATTGTTAAGCTCCTTTTTCACTAATTAATTAAAGATAACCCAATATTCGGTTACCTCTTCTTAGATAAAACAGAATCAAGCCAGCACAAAAAGAAAGTAATTGTAACATAGACAAATAGCATGTCTGGTCTTCTTAATCTTTATTTCTGACGTTTGTAATATCTCAAATATAGTTCATGAAGAAGTCATTTCAGTTACAGTATCAAACGGAAGAAAAAATCTACAACCCCACACCCACCCAAAAAAACCTCACAATGCCGTATGATTATATGAGGTTTTTTTTTTTAATGTTTATTTATTCTTGAGAGAGAGACAGACAGAGTGTGAGCAGGGGTGGGGTAGAGAGAGAGGGAGACACAGATTCTGAAGCAGGCTCCAGGCTCTGAGCTCTCAGCACAGAGCCCGACGTGGGGCTCGAACTCACGAGCTGTGAGATCATGACCTGAGCCGAAGTCAGAAGCCCAACCGACTGAGCCACCCAGGTGCCCCTATATGAGATTTTAAACTTACTTGGCCAAAATGTAGATTATTATTGGAAGCAAAGTGACAGAAAGAAAGAAATGCCAAATATCACAGTTAAGATTCACTGACCCCAAAGTTTCCTACCAGTAGGCACATGGGCTTATACACGATGGAGTTCTGCTAGAACCAAGAAACCTATTTCTTGCTATACCACAACTCTTTTAAACTTAGAGTATACATACCAAAACCAACCAACCAACCAACCAACCAACCCGATAGGCTTCCACTTAAGGGAATGTTTACAAATACTGAGCACGAGTATTCTTGAGCCTGACTCCACATCAACAGATCCATACCCATTCTGAAAGCAGAAAGCAGAGAATACATCCAGCAATCTCTAAATTTTGTTACAGTCTGTAGCTTTGCATGATCCCCAGATGTCCAAATTGCCATCCCTTCCTCTTCTCCGCCCCCCACCCCCCGTCCTCCCACTGAGTTAGTACAAAATAATCTGGATAGTTCTGTGGAATGCAATCTGAAGAACATTACTGCAAATCCGTTTCACACATAGTGTAAGAGATACTTAATATTATATTTAAAAACATTTATATTTGTGTCCATATTTATGACACAATCACCCTGTTCTCACTTGTACCACCTTTAAAATATGTATCCCATCTTTTAAAAAGATAAGAACCATAAAGTGAACCTCTGTAATGTTTCTGCTGTGGAAAGATAAGGTCTGGACTGTGTGGGACAACCTGTTCCTTAGTATGCTTTAAAACCACACTAAGATGTTAACAACCTGAGAGCTAGGTATGAGGCACAGGGAAATTCTTTGTACTATCTTTGCAAGTTTCCTGAAAATCTAAATCTCTTCTAAATTTGTTTGGAGGAGAAATTAAGCCTTTATTTATTTTTTAACACCAAACCACTAGGAAAATATAGCACAGCCTTAAAACAGCAAACACAGGCTACATTATCATTTCAGTAATAAATTGGTAAAAGACAAGGCCCTTATCTATTCTAACTTTTAAAAGATTATCTGAAGAAAAAAGTTGGGGAAAGCATTTGGTTACTTAGATGAAAAAAAAAAAAAAAAAGAAAAAAATACATTAAATTCTACCCCTACCTAATATCATGTGTAAAATAAATTCCAAAAATCCCAAGTGGATTAAAGACATAAACTGAAAAGCAAACTTTTAAAGCTTTTTTTTTTTAAATTTCATTATTTATCTTGAGAGAGAGAGAGCATGTGTGCTCATGCACACATGCACATGAGGATGAGGAGTAGAGAAAGAATCTCAAGCAGGGGATTCAAACTCACGAACCATGAGATCATGACCTGAGATGAAATCTAGAGTCAGATGCTTAACCACCCAGATGCCCCTAAAACTTTTAGATGAAAATACAAAAGAAGATATTTATGACATGAGAAAGACTTCTAAAAATGACAGAGAAAGAAGAAATAGAGTATCAGTAATTCAGACTACACTAAAATTCAGGGGTGCCTGCATGGCTCAGTCGGTTAAGCATCCAACTTCAGCTCATATCATGAACTCGCGGTTCATGGGTTTGAGACCCTGCCGGCACGTTGCTGACAGCTCACAGCCTACAGTCGGCTTTGGATTCTGTGTTTCCCTCTCTCCCTGCCCTTCCCCTGTTCACAGTCTGTCTCTATCTCTCTCTCAAAAATAAACATTAAAATTTTTTTTAAAAAAAGACTACACTAAAATTCAAAATTCCTATACTATGAGATACCATACACAAAATAAAATTAGAAGTTATAAACTGGGAAAGGATACTGAAAAATTGGTATTCAATACATATTTTAAGAACTCATGAAAACAGTTTTAAGAAATCAACTAATAGGGGCGCCTGGGTGGCGCAGTCGGTTAAGCGTCCGACTTCAGCCAGGTCACGATCTCACGGTCCGTGAGTTCGAGCCCCGCATCAGGCTCTGGGCTGATGGCTCGGAGCCTGGAGCCTGCTTCCGATTCTGTGTCTCCCTCTCTCTCTGCCCCTCCCCCATTCGTGCTCTGTCTCTCTCTGTCCCAAAAATAAATAAAAAACGTTGAAAAAAAAATTAAAAAAAAAAAAAGAAATCAACTAATAGAATAATGGGGGAAGATATAAACACAGAACTCACAGAAAAAGAACACTGAACAGATAACAAAGACACAAGATGTCCCACTTTACTAGTAATCAGAAAAATATATATTAATACAATGAATTCCAGCTTAAATCCATCAGATAGGCCAAGTATTGCTAAGAATGTGGAGGAACAGGAACTGGTGAATGTTGGAAGAGTCAGTATAACCCTCTGAAAAGTAATCTGAGGACAGATTACTTTTGGATCTAAAGTTAAGGATACAATTCTTAAAACCTGACCAGTCCACACAGAGAAAGCCAACATGGAGAAACATTTGCTCCTGTGCATATGTAGATATGTACAAGGATATACACGGCAGCACTGTTTGTGATAGTGATAAACTAAACAATCTCAATGTCCACAGCTAGAAAATGAATACATTCTGGAAAACACAAACTAACTATGCAGACTAAGTGAACACAAATAAACACAAAATTAACTATACAGACTAGTTAATGCATCGATGAAGACAAATCTCAAAATTTTTTAATTGAGAAAAATGTTACCGGAGTGCTTTTATTTGATACCATTTACATACAATTCAAACATATAAAATGAAATATCATATTTACATATGTGTTTTAGAAGAATAAAAATGCTTGGTAACTAATTGTCAGCATTATTTTTTAAAAAATTTTTTCCTTCCTCACTTTGTTTTTGGAATCCACTTATACATATATTTCTTGTTACTATTTGTGGTGGCAGTGGTTGATGGTTAGTGGCTTTTCTGAACTAATTGTGAAAGGTCGATATATTCTTTGTGCTCTGTGCTTGGTTAGCTTAGTAGGGAGCTGATAGTTTAGACAAGATTTCTTTAGCCACCTGAAACCAGTAAGTCTCCCAGTTTTTGCAACGAATCTTCAATATCCACCAGGCAGCAGACAACTCTGCCTTAGCCTTCACTTCCAGCTTGCACAGAGCCTCAAGGTCGGCCAAAGGTAAGAGCAGATGCCTGTCACAGGTATTTCCTGAGCATGCCCACTGCCCTACATATTTGCACAGGCTTCTAGATCCCCAGGATTATGTCACAGCTTCTTCAAAGCACCGTATGAGCAACCTATTCCCCAGGTATTCCTTTTTGGTTAGTTATTGTTTGTTCCTATGAAATCTACCACGTCAGGCCCAGGAATGTTTAACAATCTTTGTCTGTAACAAACATTCCTCCCTCCCCCACCCCTACCGACCGAACCCTCCCTCACCCCCCACTTAACAAAAAAAAAAAAAAAAAAAAAAAAAAAAGAAGGCTGTTAGCACTCCAAGAGCCTGAGTCAGATCAAATCAAGACAATCTACATGAGCAGCGTCTTCCAGAGGATCACTGGACAGGTCAAATAATGACAATTTTGTGGGAATAGGGTTTCAAGAGCACTTCAATGCTATTCGCTCCCTCCAGTGGCTGCCAGGGTGGTAGTTTTCAAGGCCACCATAGAGACGGGGAGTTTGAGGAGGGAGGGTAAGGGGGCACCTTAAAACACCACAAAGTTTGCTGTTCTTACCTGGATTCAGTTGTTTTCCTTGATTAAATGCTTTTATGATTGCTGCAACCTTTCTTTGGTTTATTTCTTTTGTTAATTTTTGAAAAAGCTGACTCTGGCTATTTTTGCCAGTGACTGATGTCATTACACATATATTTGGCCACTGAAGTTATTTCTTGCTTTACTGATGTACCTTTCAGAGGTTTTTTTTCCCCCCAGTCTTTTTTCTCTGTGTTTCATTTTGGTGAGTCTCTATTGCTATGTCTTCAATTTCACTCATCTTTATTTGTCAACTATATAATGTGCAGTTAAATCCATCTAGTGCATTTTTCATCTCAAACATTACATTGTTTATGTCTAGGAGTTTAATGTGGATCTTTGTTTTTTTTTAACTTCCATGTCTCTACCTCATACTTTCAGTCTTTTCCTCTAGCATCTCAAACATAGGGAACACAGTCAAAACAACTATTTTGATATACTTGTGCATTAATTCTACCATTTGTATCAATTCAGAGTGAGTTCTGATTGGTTTTTGTTTTGGGTTTTTTTTTTTCTCCTCTTTCTGCTTTTTCTCCTGCTTCTTTTTGTATGCTTGGAAATATCTAATTGAATGCCAGATACTGTGAATCAGGTTCTTGGTTGCTGGATATTTTTGTATATCCAGAAAATTCTTGAGGGTTTTTTTTTTTTTCTGGTATATGGTTATCTGGAAAATGATCCGTCCAGGTCTTGATTTTAAGCTTTCTTAAGAAGAAATAGGTTCTATTTAGTCTAGGTTTAATTTTTTTTAAACCCACCAAGAAGGTAAGGCCCTTTCTTTAATACTCTAACCAACACCTATAGAATTAGAGGAGGTTTTCCACTCTAGCTGCTGGGAATAAGTGCTATTCAACACTGGATGTGACATTTGGGCACTGTTCCCTCCAACCGTGCTTTGGGTATTTTTCTCATTTGCATGCACTGACCTGTCGGTATTCAACTCAATCTTTGCAGAGGAGCCTCTGGAGTTCTCTCCCTGTGCAGCAATTTCTTCTTCATCAGTATTCTGCCCAGTGAACTCTAGCTACCTCAGCTTCCCCAGACTCCCAGCTCTGGCCCTTCACCTCAGTGATAGGGCTGAGCTCTGCCAGGGTTCCACTTAACTGCACCACGGTCTGGTCACTTTCTTCAAGCGAAGCAGAGCTGTTTTGTTCCCACCTCTTAGGGATCACTGATCTTCACCGCCACAGTTTCATACAATTTGTCCAGTTTTGTTCTTTTCTCAAGAAGGAGGATAAATACAATCTTTGTTAGTATATCATGAATGGAAGCAGAAGTCTACTCTTGAAATGCACTTGGATAGACCAACTTTTATTCAACTTCATTTGTTATTTTCAAGCTTTCTGCAGACGGTGCAACTCTGAATAGCATGTACCCAGGGTACGTCACTCCCACTGCCCTGCCCTTGGTGTGCCACTGATCTACATAAAAGCACTGAGGAACATGCAGAGACTAATAGAAAATAACTACATTGTACTAATGAGCTTTCTCAGGAAATAGGTGTTTGTGCTTATCATACTTGATAATGAATGCCAGTCAGCCAAGAGATTTACCGAAACAAAGATCTCAAGAAACATAAATTGGTGGTATGAGAAGACTGGTGTAAACTTCTAATCATTTTCACGGAGCAGAGGTCCGCGAAATACGACCCACGGCCTGTTTCTGTACAACCCACAAGCGACTAATGGTTTTTAATTTGTAAAGGATTGTAGAAGAAAATTAAAATAAGACACAGAATATGTATATATGTATCCGACATAACCTAAAACATTTGCTACCTGGCCCTTTTAAGAAAAATTGCCTTAACCCTTGATATAGAGAATGAAGGCTAAACAACTCCTGAAATTACACAGTAATATATAAAATAAATGTCATAAACATTTCCTGTGTAAAGTCAGAGAAAAAAATTTTGTGTTTCAATGGAAAGCATGCATTTTACAAAGCATACCCTTCTGGGTTAATGAGTTCTAGTTCTGTTACCAGCTTTCAGCTACAGAAAGTTTTCTGTAAATTACAGTTAAGTGATATGTAAATTCTGAGCTGACAGATAGTTTTTAAATTGACTTCCTACCCCCTGTGGAAAACTAGCTTTGCTTCCATTTGCAAATCATTCAACATTTCTTTACCTCATATAAATCCGTGCGGTTTTGACTTCCTCTGTACCTATTATTTGGTGCCCACATATGAGTAAATTAAATTTGTTAACACATGTTCATTCTTAAATCTATTTAAAAAAACATGACTTTACTTTTACTCTGAAAATTATTTTTAAAAATTGTTTTTAACATTTATTTTTTTTTTAGAGACAGAGCACGAGTGGGCGAGGGGCAGAGAAATGGGGGTGAGGGGCATAGGATCCAAAGCAGGCTCTAGGCTCCGAGCTGTCAGCACCCGACATGGGGCTTGAACTCACGGACCATGAGATCATGACCTCAGCCAAAGTCGGACACTTAACCGACTGAGCCAACCCAGGCAACCCTGAAAATTATCTTTTAACACAGCAAATAAAAATTTAAAACATGAGAGGGAAATGAAGTAAAAAGGATTGGAAGTGGTGGGACAGGAAAAACTTTTTCTCTGTTCTCTTAGGTTCTTGACCTGGGTACTACAAATTAAACTGACAAAAGACATATTAACAGGAGAAAAGGGCATACAATTCTTTTTTGAGGTCCTTAAAATGCACAGGGGATTCACAGAAAAGCAGTGAAAACCCAAAGAGTTGACTTGACCTGGGCGGCTTATAAATCACTTTAACGAAAGGCAGTAAATTGTGGAGAAGTGACGAAACAAAAGAAAGGTGGGGGGTGGGCTCCTAGGGGTGGCAAATTGTGGGATGATGACAGAAATGTATGACAGACAAGGACTGTTTAGTGAGGTCTGCTATCCAGACTCAAGCCCTCTCCTGTGACAAGAACTGTTCTCATCTTCTTGGTACAGAAAAAGGGAGGGTCACCTTTCCAAATGGATGTTCATTTCACCTTTACAAAGGAAAATTTATGCCCTGCTTTTAGGCAAAAATGGGGAAAGGCAAGGGTTCCCCTGCACCTGCTGTTTCTCAGTTGCCTTCAGCTCAAAATAATCCTGATGCCAATGTGGCATATTTTGGGGTGGCATATTCTAACCCCTTTCAAAGTATACTAATACCCTCACATTTAGTAACAACTTACTAATAACCTCTACCTGATTAAAAAATAATTACATATTATATAAATTAAATTTTTAAAGATCACTACTAAGTATAAATCACGAAGATATACATCATAAAACAAAAACCTGCAAACAAGGAAGGATTGGAAACAAAAACTATAACAAAGTAAACTGGCAAAATTAAGATCAAACATTTTTCTCCTAACAGTAACTGTTTACTGAGCAGTCACTTAAAAATATAAGAATTTCAAAATAGCTTAAAACTAAAGCCAACTATATATTCACAAAAAAAGCTCATTTGGAACAAAGTCACTCAAAAAAGTTGAAAGTAAAATGGCACTTTTTGGAAAAATTCATCTAGTGAAATGAGACAAGAAAAAGAAATAAAAGGTATAAACATTGGAATAACAGCATAAATACTGAAAGGAAAGAGACATGACTATAATTTGCAAATGATATAACTAAAACACAAAAATCAACTGGAAAATGTCAGCAGCATTATAATTAAGAAAGGCATCAGACTATAAAATTAATGTACATAAACTAAAAGCTTTCCCATATGTAAACCATAATGACAAAAAATATCTAATGGAAGAAAATGTCCTATTAATGATCATCTCAAAAGTTAAGTCCCACTTAATATTAAGATATTCCCACTGGCTTTATAAACTGAATGGATTCTCACTTAGAATAACCTACATATATTATGGTACTTTTATTTTTAAATATGACAAAAATGTTTAACTTCACAAGGAAGAATAAAATAGAAATTTCTGGATAAAGGTAGTGTTGGGGTAGGGTAGCTGGATGTAAGAGAAATTTTAAAGTATTAGAAATATACAATAATTAGGATTGCCTATTACTAGTGTAATAGTAGACTAAAAGATTGATGAAAGAAAATGGAGAGTCCAGAAGGATCCAACTCAAATACACACACACACACACACACACACACACACACACACACACACGAAACTTTAGGAGAAGTATACTTCAAACTAGTGAAGAGAGGATGGATTATTTAATAAATGGTATTGGTAAAACATACTATCAGGAGGAAAATATAAAGCTAGATCCTTATTTCATTTCTTTTTTTTTCCCCTTTATTTCATTTCTTAGACCACAGTTAAGTTTGCAATGAATCCAAGATTTAAAGGTAAAATTGAAATTACAAAAGCACTAAACAAATAACTTAATCTTCTTAAATGTAATCCTATTCTGCAAAAGACCTTTTGAAAAATGATGTAATACTCAGAAGCAATAACAAAATAAAAATATGTAAATCTGAATACATAATAAATTAGACTAATTATGGCCAAAATATAAAAGAGGATACAAACATATTACTCAAAATTCAATAATGAATTGAGAAAATTATTTATTGTACAGATGGGCTGACAAATGGCTACTGCCTTTAAAGACAAAGTTACAACACACTATGGAAAGCATTGATGGACCAATAGAAAAATGAGTCAATTATATAGACATGTACTTCAAGGAAAAAAACACAAATGTCTCAAAAATATGAATAGATGAATTCAAGTCTACTTATATTTAAATAAAACTTGCAATACAAATTAGCATCACCAATCATATCACATTTCAATCAAAATTGAAAAATCAAAAAGAGGTTAGAGTGGGAGAGAGCCAAAGCATAAGAGACTCTTAAAAACTGAGAACAAACTGAGGGTTGGTGGGGGTGGAGGGAGGGGAGGGTGGGTGATGGGTATTGAGGAGGGCACCTTTTGGGATGAGCACTGGGTGTTGTATGGAAACCAATTTGACAATAAATTTCATATATTGAAAAAAAATGGAAAAATCAGTAATGTCTAGTATTGGAGAAGACAGGAGAAAAGCAGTCTCATATATTTGAACGACAATTTGCCAATATCCCAGGAAATTTAAAACAGTAGTCTTTGGCACCAGAATTATGCTCCTAGGACTTTATCCTACATACTTACATTATAAGTGGACAAAATCTTAAGAACAAAGACAGTGTGTGACGCATTGTTTCCATAATGTAAAATGGGTAAACAGTTCAATAGCCCATAATGGAACACAGATCAATAAATTATAGTAATATTAAAACAGGATAATCTGAAAATAACAGCAAGAGTAAAGCACGTTTATATAATTAACTTATTTGATGATCACACCAACTCTATGAGATAGACATTAATATCGTCCACCATTTTAAGCATAAGGAAAGTGAGACACTATGATGTTAAGCAACTTGCCCAAGGTGTCACAAATAGTAAATGCTGGAACTGGGGTTCCACCTCCACACTATAGGTCGGTCGAGATACTATGCTTTCAACCACAATAAGTAATATTACAATATATCTTAAGGTGAAAGTTCAGGTTGCCAAATACTATGTGTGGGTGTGCACAGGCCTGTGTAATATTTTATATGAAAAAGTATATACATATACAAAATTTATAAAACAATACAAAGGAAATTTATCAGTAGTTCTTCTGGAAAATGAGACTCTACAAAATATTTATTTTTGCTTTATAGTTTTCTGAATTGTTTGAATGTTTGAAAAGTGTGATTTTTTCAAAAATCAATGTTTTATCTATTTTATCCACTAGTTTTCCTAATCAGACAATTTTAATTTTTATATTTCAAAGCTAAAGGAAAACTAAATGTCTAGAAATATCAAGGCACTAAAGAAATCAAAAGGGCATAAATAATTCTTTTAAGTTATTTTGAGAGAGAGAGAGAGAGCACGCACATTCACAAGAGCGAGTGGTAGAGAGGCGGAGAGAGAGGGAGGTAGAAACTCCAAAGCAGGTTCCACGCTGCCAGTGAGGAGCCCAATGTGGGGCTCCATCTCATAACTGTGAGACCGTGACCTAAGCCTAAACCAAGAGACCCTTAACCAACTGAGTCACCCAGACACTCCAGGGCATGATTAATTTTTTATTAGTAAAGAGGAAAGAACAAAAAGAAATAAAACAGTGCTATATACTAAAGTACAGAGATACATGCTTTCACTTAAAACATCTCAATTTTATTTAATTTGAGATTTATCAGGATCCATAAAAATAAACTGTTACTGAATTTGAGATATATTTACACAAGGGGATCTCGTATGTAATTAGTTTTGAACTGGTATCCAAAACATACATCATGTTAATCTTCAACTAAGATCTCACTGGCCTTGATTAAAAGACTTCTGTATTCAAGGGACGCCTGGGTGGCTCAGTTGATTGAGCAGCCAACCCTTGATTTTGGCTCAGGTCATGATCTCACAGTTTGTGGGACTGAGCCCCACGTAGAACTCTGTACTGACAGCATACATCCTGCTTGGGATTCTCTCTCTCTCCCTCTCTCTCTGCCCCTCTCTGCTCGCTCACACACACACACACACACACACACACACACACACTCTCTCTCTCTTTCTCTCTCTCTCTCAGACACATACACACAAACACAAAATAAATAAATAAAAAAGATTTCTGTATTTAAAAAAACTATACCATGTACTCTGAGATAGAGGGTTGAAGAGGTTCAGGATATGCCAGTCTAAAATATGCCACATGGGCATAAGGATTCTTTTGCATTGAATAAGTATATTGCTTGGGTAGTATTGACATTTTAACAATATTTGTTCTTCCTATCCAGGAGCATGGAATTTTTCCATTTTTTTTGTGTGTGTCTTCTTCAATTTCTTTCATAAGCTTTCTATAGTGTTCAGTGTATAGATTTTTCACCTCTTTGGTTATATTTATTCCTAAGTATTTTATGGTTTTGGTGCAAGTGTGTAAATGGGATCGACTCCTTTCTGTTGCTTCACTGTTGGTGTCATAAGGATTCTTTTGAACTGAAGGCAACTGAAAATCAACAGTGAGGGAAGAGTTCTCTGCCCTTCCCTTATCCACCGAAAAGCAAGGCAATAAATTTCCCTGTGAAAATGGTGCCACTAAAAGATGATGCACCAAATTAAATTACCTGCCATATGATTTGTAAAAGAAGTTTCATGTGCTGATACTTATATGTAGCCTTCCAGAAATGACATAATTTTACATAAGAAGACATAAAATTTTACGGACTAAAAAAAAAATCACTGTGTGAAGCTTGATAAGCAGTATCAGAACTAAGTTGCACTTTCAAACAGTTTCTGATTCCAGTGTATTTTTTGGAATAGTTTACAATTGTGACCCCATGTGGTTTTGGTGATGTTTCTGAATTTCTAACCAAACAAGTGACTAGATATTCTGATAATCCTGGGTTTATGTTTTTAGTTTAGTTTTATTTATTTGTTTTTTCCTTGAGTAGAGCTATCAAAAGATTTTGATATTTGAAAAGATTTGAAAAGCTAAATATTTTCATGTTCTCTTGCCTGGTCTATGCATGTAACAGTCCACTTACCCATCACTGTCATTACGGCATTCTGGGCCATGGTGAAAAGGAACAGGTAAATGCAGTAGATCCTAGAAATGCACCTTTAACCCATTCAGCCCTCAAATTGCTTTAAGCAGCATAAAAGACAGGGTTTTCATGTAGACCCTCCAAACAAGAAGTGTACTAAGCATTAGGAAAAATATTTGGACAGTCTTAATTATGATATCCTTAAAACTTTTAATGATGGTTTCTAGTTTATTACTTTTCACAGAAAATGGACTTTGAAGATGGAAGAAATTATTTACGAACATATCTTTGTAGTTCTGACAGAAGACCATTTCAGGAGCTTTCATAAAGACGGCACTGAAATTCTGTTAATGGTTAACACCAAAATCAGGGGAGGATTGAAAAACATTTTTAGTCATTTTGCCTTTACCCTCCAAGTTATCTCTTTAATTAATCCCAATGAATACATTAATGTTCCTATTCTGACACTAAAGTACAAAAGAAATTCTATGAGAACATGTAACACAAGGCTATATATTTCATAAGCCTTTTTACCTTGTAATCATTTTTAAATGAAATTTCAAATGTTTTTGGTACACAAGATTCTGTTCAAAGTCAAACACAGAAAATGGCCTGTATTATTTTGGAAGAATTCTGTCATCTTCTCATTGGGAAAAAGTAATCCAAGTTTTGAACTAAGCCTGCCATTGAAATACATATACTGAAAATGTTTAAAGAAAGTCAAATCCAAATTTAATCTTATATTTTATATATGTCTTTACCTTTATATGTAGCTATAATTATAACAATATTATTTCATACCAACCCTGAAATGACAAAATTATTAACTATATATTTTCCTTTTAATGAGGCAAAAATTGTACATATTCTACAAATATTTTTTTATAAATTTTTTGATGTTTATTTGTTATTAAGAGACACAGAGTATGAGAAGGGGAGGGACAGAGAGAGGGGGAGACACAGAATCCAAATCAGGCTCCACGTTCAGAGTTGTCAGCACAGAGCCCAACACGGGGCTCAAACTCACAAACCGTGAGATCATGACCTGAGCCAAAGTGGTACACTCAACCAACTGAGCCACCCAGGCACCCCTCAAGTTCTTCTTTTTATCTCTGGTGCTTTAGAATTTCACAATTATAAGCCTTGTTGAAAGCTTTTTCTTTACTGCATTTAATAAACCTTTATGTCTCGATATTCACAGGTTGTAACTCTAGGAAAATCTCCTTGTATTATTTATTTGATAATTTCTCCTTCCTTTTCCTCTGTTCTCTAATTTTCTGAACTCCTGTTAGTTGGATGCTGGACCTCCTGGATTACCTTCAATATTTTTTCTCTCCTATCTTCCATATCTACTTCTTCCACTTCTTTGGGAGATTTCTTCAACCCTATCTTCAAAAACCTATTGAATTTTAAAGTATCCACCATCATTTTTACTGTCCAAAAGCTCCTTCTTGTCCTGTATCACTTTATTAGAACACTTTATTCTTGTTTCATGGACACACTGTCTTACATTACTTATCATATTTTTAAATTAAGTTTCCTTCCCCTTCCTGCATTATCTCCACTCTCTTCTACTCCCAATTTTTGTTTCTTTGACTGATTATCTACCCATGATGTTTGGCTCTACACACTTAGAACTGGTGACTTAAAACAACAGAAATGTATTTTCTCACAGTTCTGGACACTACAAGTCCAAGATCAAGGTGTTGGCCAGTTTAGTTTCATCTGAAGCCTCTCTCCTTAGCTTCTACACAGCCACCTTCTATCCGTGTCTTCATAAAGTCTTTTCTGTGTGTGTGTGTGTGTGTGTGTGTGTGTGTGTGTGTGTGTGTGCAAGTGTGTGTGTGTGTGTGTGTGCGCGCACCAGCACATGCACACACACGTGCACATGCACACATGCATATACTTGGTATATCTCTTTGTGTGTCCAAACTTCCTCTTTTCATAAGGACACCAATCAGATTAGATTAGGAACCACCTTAATAGCCTCATTTTAACATAATCACCTCTTAAAAGGCCTTATCTCTAAATTAAGTCAAATTCTGAAGCACTGGGGGTTAGGGCTTCAACATACTAATTGGGGGAGAGGGGACACAATTTCAGCCCACAACACTATATTTATGTAAAGCTGACTGGAGTGTGATCTCAAGGTGCATTTACAAAGTGAAAACCCAGCTGTCTAATTGGATGATTTCAATTATCACCTAGAATTTTCCTTTGGCATAGGAAGTTTCTCAGAGAGGAATCCTGAGAATCCTGTTGTTCCCAACAGGAGGGAAGGAGACTTGTAATCTTACTATTCAGCCTGCACATATTTGGTTTTCCTCAAATTCTTTAGGTGGGAAGATTCTTATCTTCTCCTAATAATGAAAAGGAAGAATAGAACTAAGTGCACTGTTAGGGAGAAGATCTACTCCTCTTTCATACCTTCAAACAAATCTCCTGATCTTATGCCATTGCACATTCCAATCTCTAGAGGTACCTAGAGTCTCTCAATTTTTTATATTTTCAATGGCTCTTCATTTCTTTATGTGGGTCCAAGTTTCCCTCTGGTATCATGCTCCTTGTGTTTAAAGGACTTCTTTTAACACACTGCACCACAAGTCTACCAGTAATGAATTCTCTCAGTTTTTACTTTCCTTAAAAGGTTTTTTCCACCTCTGTTTTTGAAAGATATCTTTACTAAGTGTATAATTTGGGGCTGCCAAGTTGTATTCTGTCCAGTACTTTTTTAAAAGTTTCATACCTTGTCTTATATTTTGCTTAGAAAACTCTGAAAAGAGTTCTACTGAAATTCTTACCTTTGTTGCTATGTCTTGTCATTTATCTTTTTTTCCATCTGCAAGATTTTCATTTACCCTTTCACTTTCGGCAATTAGAATAAGATGTGCCTACATGGATTTTCTTAATATTTATCCTATTTGGAAATTTCTGAGCCTCTTGGAACCACAATTTAAGATATTTTGTTCATTTTGGAAAGTTCTGGCCATTATCTCTTCAAATATTTCTTCTTACTCCATGCAATGGAGCAATGATTCAGTAGTAACTAATACTGTGTTTGCAACAACTTTATAAAACATAAGTAGTACAAATAATAATAACAGACTTTACTGTAAAAGAAATTCTGGGGTGCCTGGGTAGCTCAGTTGGTTAAGCGTCCAACCTCAGCTCAGGTCATGATCTCATGGCTCTTGAGTTCAAGCCCCCCCTCGGGCTCTGTGCTAACAACTCAGAGCCTAGAGCCCGCTTTGGTTTCTGTGTCTCCCTCTTTCCCTCCCCTTCCCCTGTTCACACTCTGTCTCTCTCTCCTTCAAAAATAAAGAAACATTAAAAAATTTTAATTAAGGGGCGCCTGGGTGGCTCAGTCGGTTGAGTGTCTGACTTCAGCTCAGGTCATGATCTCACAGTTCGTGGGTTCGAGCCCCGCATCAGGCTCTGTGCTGACCTCTTGCTCAGAGCCTGGAGCCTGCTTCAGATTCTGTGTCTTCTACTCTCTATGCCCCTCCCCCAGTCACTCTTTGTCTCACTCGGTTTCTCAAAAATAAATCAGTGTAAAAACAAAATTTTTAATTAAAAAATAAATAAATAAAAGAAGAAATTCTGTTGAATGTATGAAGTTAAACAATGTAAGAAGTCCAAGTTAACTATTACCAAAGATAAGTAGATCTCAAGTCCCCGTTTTATACTAAATTTTGTAATGACCTCTTTACTTTCTTGAAATGAACTCACATGAGAAAACCTACCCCTACACATAATTTCAAAATAAATAGTATGCCTATTTAAAATATAAAGGAAAAATAAGAATATAATTTATGATAAAATAATGCGGTCTTTCATTATAAATATACATCAAACTCAAGTATACTAGAAGACAAATCTCCATAATTTTCCACAACTCTTCTGATAACAACCATTCACTTATGCATTTGGCTCTTTTGTAGTTTTAAGAAAACTGTGATTATAATGTCTATGGCAAGCCCAAGTAACTTTGAATATGTAAACTTATCAAACCAAACTTTATCTTATGCACACATGAGAATCTGTGGTGAATCAGCAAATACAGGTCAAATGTACCTTTAACAGAGTGAGGCATGTATTTCAAGGTTGTACACAACTAGTTTGTGAAGTGAGACCTTCTTAGAATCAATAATGGAATTGCTTTCTCTTTCATCGAAATATTCTATCAGTGACACTTTTCCCAATCACTCCCTAGAGGCCTCTTAGGGTCACAATCCACTGACTTTCTACTATGAAAGTGCATTGACACGACTCAGGATAGAAGTTTCAACGGCTCAGATAACCACTTTTGCTCTTTTTCACATTAGACTTTCAACTCTGCTTCATCGTAACGCCACTCTATCTGACCACTCAGTTTGCAATGGAAGTTTATTTCAACAATATTTGCAAGACAGAAGCTGCAGCCCTGCAGTCCCCCATCTGCCATCAAACACCCACAGTCACTACCGCTACCAAGCAACACTCCCCCTTTCATAAATGGAGAAACAGAGATATAAGTGCTCTGTGACAGCAAAGCCTGTTGTGGTTATTTTTCTTTGAAACAATTAGTAGCTCTGATAGAAGCAATAAAATAAAATAAAATAAAATAAAATAAAATAAAATAAAATAAAATAAAAGGCAGAGGGGGTAACAAAATACAGTTTTATAATTGTACTGTGACAATCATAACTGAAAGTGAAGCAAACCCTCACCCATCTAGGAGCTGAGCACCTTCGGTTTGTAGAAGTAAGCAGCACCTGCGAAGTTGGGGTTTGCAACTCCCTTCTCATACCCTCTCAAAAGTTAATTACCATGTGCTTTTCATCAAAACAAAAGGTAAAAGAGTCTGAAGACACTGGATTTTGAATCTGTACAGTAACAAAGTCTTAAGCAGGTTCATCAGGGAAATTGGTCTGTAATTCTCCTATTTAGTGGAGTCTTTTGTCTGCTTTTGGAATCAAAGGTAATGCTGGCCTCATACAATGAGTTTGGAAGTTTTCCTTTCATTTCTATTTTTTGGAACAGCTTCAAAAGAATAAGTATTAACTCTTCTTCAAATGTTTGGTAGAATTCCCCTGGGAAGTCATCCAGGCCTGGACTCTAATTTGTTGGGAGATTTTTGATTACTGATTCAATTTCTTTACTGGTTATGGGTCTGTTCAAATTTTCTATGTCTTCCTATTTCAGTTTTGGTAGTTTATATGTTTCTAGGAATTTGTCCATTTCTTCCAGATTTCCCAATTTGTTGGCATATAATTTCTCATAATATTCTATTATTGATTGTATTTCTATGGTGTGGGTTGTGATCTCTCCTCTTTCATTTGTGATTTAATTTATTTGGGTCCTTTCCTTTTTCTTTTTGATCAGTCTGGTTAGAGGTTTATCAATTTTGTTAATTCTTTCAAAGAACCAGCTCCTAATTTTGTTCATCTGCTCTACTGTTGTTGTTGTTTTCTATATCACTGATTTCTGCTCTAATCTCTATTACTTCCCTTCTTCTACTGGTTTTGGACTTTATTTACTGTTCTTTTTCAGCCCCTTTGGGTGTAAGGTTAGGTTGTATATTTGAGACATTTATTCCTTGTTTAGGAAGGCCTGGATTGCTATATACTTCCCTCTTATGACCACTTTTGCTGCATCCCAAAGGTTTTGGACTGAAGTGTTTTCATTTTCTTGGTTTCCACAATACTAGCAAATCGAATTCAACAGTACATTAAAAAAATTATTTGCCACAACCAAGTGAGATTTATTCCTGGGATTCAGGGCTGGTTCAATATCTGCAAATCTTTCAATGCGATACATCACATTAATAAAAGAACAGATTCAAGACCCACATGATCCTCTCAATAGATGCAGAAAAGGCATTTGACAAAATACATCATCCTTTCTTGATAAAAACCCTCAAAAAAGTAGGGATAGAAGGAACATACTTCAACATCATAAAGGCCATAAAAGACCCACAGCAAATATCATCCTCACTGGGGAAAAACTGAGAGCTTTCTGCCTAAGGTCAGGAACACGACAGGGATGTCCACTCTCACCACAGTTGTTCAATATAGTACCAGAAGTCCTAGTCTCAGCAACCACATAATAAAAACAAATAAAAAGCATCCAAATAGTCAAGGAAGAAGTCAAACTTTCACTCTTCTCAGATGACATGATACTCTACGTGGAAAACCTGAAAGATCCCAACAAAAAACTGCTAAAACTGATACATGAATTCAGCAAAGTCGCAGGATAGAAAATCAATGTCAGAAATCGGCTGCATTTCTATACACCAATAATGAAGCAGCAAAAAGAGATATCAAGGAATTGATCCCATCTACAATTGCACCAAAACCCATAAAATACCAAGAGATAAACCTAACCAAAGAGGCAAAAGATCTGTATGCTGAAAACTATAGAAAGCTTACAAAAGAAATTGAAGAAGATACAAAGAAATGGAAAAACATTCCATGCTCACAGATTGGAAGAACAAATATTAAAATGTCAATACTACTCAAAGCAATCTACATATCCAATGCAATCCTATCAAAATACCACCAACATTCTTCACAGAGCTAGAACAAACAATTCGAAAATTTATATGGAACCAGAAAAGACCCCAAACAGACAAGGTAATGTTGAAAAAGAAAACCAAAACTGGAGGCATCACAATTCTGGACTTCAAGCTGTATTACAAAGCTGTAATCATCAAGACAGTATGGTACTGGCACAAAATCAGACACAGAGATCAACAGAACAGAATACAAAACCCAGAAGTGGACCCAAAAATGCATGGTCAACTAATCTTCAACAAAGCAGGAAAGAATATCCAATGGAAAAAAATAGTCTTTTCAGAAATGGTGTTGGAAAAACTGGACAGTAACATGCAGAAGAATGAACCTGGTCCACTTTCTTATACCATACACAAAAATAAATTCAAAATGGATGAAAGACCTAAATGTGAGACAGGAAACCATCAAAATCCTAGAGGAGAACACAGGCGGCAAAATCTTTGACCTCAGCCAGAGCAACACCTTACTAGAAATGTTTCCAGAGGCAAGGGAAACAAAAGCAAAAATAAACTATTGGGACCTCATCAAGATAAAAAGTGTCTGCACAATGAAGGAAACAATCAACACAACTAAAAGGCAGCCTACGGAATGGGAGAAGATATTTACAAATGACATATTGATAAAGGGTTGGTATCCAAATATAAAGAACTAATCAGGGGCGCCTGGGTGGCGCAGTCGGTTAAGCGTCCGACTTCAGCCAGGTCACGATCTCGCGGTCCGTGAGTTCGAGCCCCGCGTCGGGCTCTGGGCTGATGGCTCAGAGCCTGGAGCCTGTTTCCGATTCTGTGTCTCCCTCTCTCTCTGCCCCTCCCCCGTTCATGCTCTGTCTCTCTCTGTCCCAAAAATAAATAAACGTTGAAAAAAAAAAAATTAAAAAAAAAAAAAAAAGAACTAATCAAACTCAACACCCAAAACACAAATAATCCAGTGAAGAAATGGGCAGCAGATGTGAACAGATACTTTTCCAAAGACATCCAGATAGCTAACAGACACATGAAAGGATGCTCAACATCACTCATCATCAGGGAAATACAAATCAAAACCACAATGAGATATTACTTCACACCTGTCAGAAAGGCTAAAATGAACAACTCTAGAAACAACTGATGTTTAAGAGGATGCAGAGAAAGGGGAACATTTTTGCACTGTTGGTATGAATGCAAACTGATGCAACCACTCTGGAAAAACAGTATGGAGGTTCCTCAAAAATTTAAAAACAGAAACTACCCTATGACCTAGGAATTGCACTACTCGGTATTCATCCAAAGGATACAAAAATGCTGATTCAAAGGGGCACATGCACCCCAATGTTTATATCAGCACTACTAACAATAGTCAAATTATGGAAAGAGCCCAAATGTCCATTGACTAATGAACAAATAATGAAGATATGGTTCATATATACTATGGAATATTACTAAGTGATCAAGAAGAATGAAATCTTGCCATTTGCAACAACATGGATGGATCTAGAGTGTATTATGCTAAATGAAATAAGTCAGAGAAAGCCAAATATATGATTTCACTCATATGTGGAATTTCAGAAACACAACAGATGAACATAGGGGAAGAGAAGGAAAAATAAGATAAAAACAGAGAGGCAGGCAAACCATAAGAGACTCTTAAATACAGAGAACAAACTAAGGGTTGTTCAAGGGGAATTGGGTGGGGGAATGGGCTAAACAGCTGATGGGCATTAAGGAGGGTACTTGGGATGAGCACCAGGTGTCATATGTAAGTGATGAATCACTGGGTTCTACTCCTGAAACCATTGCTACGTGCTATGTTAACTAACTTGGATTTAAATTTTTTAAAAATCAAAAAAAAAATTTAGAATAGAAATAGCAATAATTATAAAATACCATTATACCACTTTTAGTGGTATTAACCAAAGTATGAGAGAAGTGAAAATATTAGAGAAATAATACTTTCAGACTAGAATGGGAAAAAGTTGGAGGTTTGAATAAAATCTAAAGTACTCATTTATAATTAAGAAGCCACTGGGTCTAGGGCACTTGGCTGGATCTGTCAGTAGAGCATGCAACTCTTGATCTTAGGGTTGTTAAGTTCAAGCCCCATGTGGGTTGTAGAGATTACTTAAAAATAAAATCTTAAAAAAAAAAGCGTCTTAAGCAGTATGCTCCACTCACCCTAAAAAGTCACCTAATTCGTTCCCCTGACTCCAAGCACCCTGGTCAGCTATGCAAAGGAGGATCTCTTCTATCTTCAAGATATACGTAATTGCCCTTGCCAATTTTTTTGAGAATTTTCTTCTCAAAGGAAAATAAGAACCAAAACAAGTATCAGAGAACAAGCTAATAAGACATTCTTCAATTAAATTGCCTTGGTGGTTTAATTTTAAAAGAATTTGGGGTCTTAGCATAGCATATTTTCCCGATAATCCAGGTTTGTTCAAATCATGAAAGTATTTTAATCAAATTCTATATTCATTAGCCTAGTACGTCACTGTTTTTATTTTAAGGTACATTACGAGCTGTTTTCAGGTACACTGTTCTGTATAAATAAAGTTTTATTGCCTCCTGAGTAACAGCCGGATTGCTCTACATTATGTCGCTAATAAGGACAAAGCCACAACTTACTAAACACCATTCAAAAATGATAACTCATATTTTTAAAGATATGTTGTATTTTTTACTTACTTTATCACATAACTGATAGCCTTCCAAACTGTAGTTATTAATATATCACAGAATTTTTGCCTGTTCACTTCATATTTTTATAGATATTTCATACATGCTTAAAACTTCCTATAGATTTCCACAGAGAACTTCCCATTGGTGGCATTTTGTGTTAAACACAGCACACAAGGCCAGGAAGGCAAAGAAAGCCAGAAAATTGCAGGTGTTTGTTTGTTTGTTTGTTTGTTTGTTTTGGCCCAAGTGTTTTCATTGTCTGGACCTGGCACTCCCATTATAAGGCAAATTATTTTTTTATTTGCATGTTATAAGAGGATTCTGTTCTAATAAGTTCATTATCTCAATATACATCACATATTTAAAGCAAGAGGTAAAATTTCTTTCTTTTTTTTTAAGTAAGCTCTACACCCAACATGGGGCTTGAACTCATGACCCGAAATCAAAAGTTGCATGCTCTACTGACTGAGCCAGCCAGGTGTCCCCCAGGAGGTAAAATTTCTATCTGTACACCTCATCACTACTCCATATCCCAGCGACTCCTACTGGCTCCCAACCTTCCTGGGTTAACTACCCCATAAACTAGGAATATCTGCTAGCCTAACCACTGTACATTAATAGTCTGAATTACACTGGGGTTCATGGATATTCACATTCACTAAGAAGCCTCATCTGGAGAGTATACAGTATGTATGAGCGGGCTGCCACATGTTAAAGTTATATCTAAATTGGAATACGAATCCCCTATGGCCAGTCTGGGCACCTGAACCAGTCAAGTTTGTATGGGGCAAAAGCGTCAACTTTCTGTGGGTACAGAACCACACTTAGATGATGCCAGCATCTAAATCTAACTATAGCTTGTGGGGGAAGTTTGGGTGCTTCTGACCTTCTACTTTTAACTATGGTACCTCATATCTTAATTGTGGTATGTAATAAAGCAAGACTGAGTGATTCCACTATCTCATTCATGTAAACACCTGATCTCAGTTTACAGTACTACTCACGAAAGACCTTCTCATTAGGCAGTGGTGAAGGGGGCATGGCCTGGGTGATAACGGGTCATGACAGCTTCACCTTTCTTTTACGTATCTTCTCTTTATTAGTTAGCAACCGAGTTCAATTCCTAATGTGTACCTTAAACCTTGCTCCATAAGGCCAGTTTATATAACTCTCCAAAACTCTGTGCCACTTTCTTGCCAAACTGCGCAGCTGCCTCAAAATCCCACTGTAGAGCAGGAGGTGTCCTATGTGAGACCTTCTGCCGACCCAGGGCATGGATGTGTCTTATATTTGTGTGGTAACAACTCAGATACGTGGATTTCAGTTTCTCAGGTAAACCTGGATGTGTAACAGGCTAGGCTTTAGCCTTAATAAGGCCTGAAGGCACCATGGTACTTACAGAGCTGGTGTTTTAATGTCAGACTCATACCCTCTACTGTATGGGAAAACTGGGGATGGTGGGCTTTAGAGAATCATCAGTCTATATGCTGGGTTTTTTCCATTTCCAGGACTATTTCCAACTTGTCTGTTAGATCTCTCTCAGACTGCAGCTCTTCCTGCACCTTAACCCTTTCCCACATCAGAGGCAAACGTCTCAGTCACACACCGTTCAGAAACTCCTTGATGTTCCTGTATCCCCTCCCACTCTTGTAGGACAAGAGCCAAAGGGCTAAAAGGGCATTGACATCAGGATCCAAGATCTCCACAATCTCAAAAGGACACAGTGCACATTGGGAATGAAGGAAACCAAATAAAATTCAAATTCAAGTTCAAGTGGTGGAGTTTTTTGTTTTGTTTTGTTTTTTTGTTTTTGTTTTTGTTTTTTTGTTTTTGTTTTTGAGAGAGAGACAGAGGCAGAGAGACAGAGACAGAGACAGCACAAGCAGGAGAGGGGCAGAGAGAAAGAATTCCAAGCAGGCTCTGCGCATGACCAGTGCAGAGACCGACACAGGGCTCAAACACTGGAAACCATGAGATCATGACCTGAACCGAAATTAAGAGTCGGACACTCAACAAACTGAGCCACCCAGGCGTACCTCAAGTGGTGAAATATTTGAACTACAAAATTATTTTGTGGGGGCTAATACATCACAAAATATTTTGTCCTCAAAACCGACACCTGATGTATAAAAATTCTGTCATGTTCAACCACATATAAATTGCCTTATGTTTATGTTATGTTCTAGGATTAACATATATAGAAAGATGAATTAATAAAATATGAACTTGGGTGCTCAGGCCATGGTCTATTTGGGGACATATGCTTGGGCAGTTTAATCATAGTCACATAGCATACTGGCTTAAGGCTCTGTAAATTCTGGGCTGAGAACCTAGTCCCCATTATACATTGTTACTTTCTTGTATTTTAGAGAGAATGGAATTTTCATAAGGATTAAAAAACTACTGTGAAATCATATGGTATGTGTCTTTCTCTGACTTATTTCACTTAGCATTATTCCCTCTAGGCCCACCCATGTGGAATTTAAGAAACAAAACAAAGAAAGAGAAAAAGACAAACAAACAAAAAACCAAACTTTTAAATACACAGAACAAAGTGGTGGTCACCAGAGGGGAGGCGGGTGGGAGGATGGGTGAAATAGATGAAGGGGATTAACAGGTATAAACTTCCAGTTACAAAAAAAGTAAGTCACACAAAACAGAAGAGACTCATAAATATGGAGAACAAGTGGAGAGTTACTGGAGGGGTTGTGGGAGGGGGGATGGGCTACATGGGTAAGGGGCATTAAGGAATCTACTCCTGAAATCATTGTTTCACTATATGCTAATTTGGATGTAAATTTTTAAAAAGAAAAAAGAAAATTACAGAAAAAAAAAAAGGAAAGTAAGTCACAGAGATGAAAAGTACAGTACAGGGAATACAGTCAATAAAATGGTAATAACATTGTTTGGTGATGAATGGTGACTACACTTACCATGGTGAGCATTGAGTAATGGATACAACCGGTGAATCATTATGTTGTACACCTGAAACTATTGTAACACTGTATGTTAATTACATGTCAATAAAAAAAAGTTACCATGCTAGATTTCTCTGGCATTTTATAAAAAGAAAATGAAAGGATAAGCAAGTAACTAATAAGAATGGCTATTTACAAGTGAGGTAAAAGGGAGAGAAGACAGCTAGGATGATTGTGAAATGAATCTTAAATATACCTTTTTATAAAATGTTGATTATTTTTAACCATGCAATGTCACCTATAAAAGTAAAGAAAAAGTGAAAAATAGTTAGGATGGTAATTAGAAATGAAAAAAATATGGAGCTGACAGATGAGTAACGAGAGTTTGAAGAATGCCTCTTTGCTGTGAGAACCTTCCCTTGACCCCATCCTTTTTCTCCCCCCCCACCTTGGTAAAGCCAACTCTCTAATCCTTTTACTTGACCTCTTACTGCAGCTTCAACACATTTGACTATTCCCTCCTTGAAATGTTCCTTTGCCCTGTCATGACACCTTCCCTGTCTTCTTCCCACTTCTCCGGTAACTGCTTCAATCTCTTTTTCAGACACCTCCGTTCTAACCAAAGGCTAAATAAAGACCATATTTCTGACAACTCCGTGGGAGGCCCTCTTCAGTTCTCTCTCCATTTACACTCTGCCTTTGAGAAAAGTCTCATTTACAAGGCTGGATCTATCTCCAGCCCAAATGTATCTATCATCTTAGATACTGTTCTCCTTCTAGGAAAAACATCTTTGCATTTTCTACCATACTCGGTATAACATTTAATATCTAGTAATGGATCCATTTGTAGTCCAGTTCATTATTTTAACTTAGCCTAAATCATTCTTCTTTATTTATATGCCAACTAAATAGTCCAGCTAAAGACAGAACTTTGGAGAAATAAATCTCCAGAAGAACAAAAAATCTTTTTTCTTTCTTTTTAAACAAATCCCTAGAGTTTCATTTAAGGTGACTTAAGAACAAAACTGTTGTCAATTATTTCTAGCACTTATTCCCATTCACTTTGAGCTTACTAATAGTCAGAATCTCTGGGTACGTACTTGAGAATACATGTTTCCAAATGTTCTCCACAAATTTCTAGTGCTCAGATAGGTTCAAAACCATTTCTCTATGTCTCTAATTGGCAAATATGGTCACTCCAATTATTCAGAACAAAGCCTTTCTAATTCCTGATCTACCACCCATAACTAACGTACAAAATGAGAAGAATGGATGATTAAAATGGAGGTAAGTGAAGCAAATTTAAGGACAATTGTTCGATTTAATTAACTTTTCTTCAATGCTATGCTAAAAGGTATAGGAAGATGGAATCAAATGGATTTTGTTACAAAGAAAGTCATTCCAGGGGCGCCTGGGTGGCTCAGTTGGTTAAGCGTCCGACTTCGGCTCAGGTCATGATCTCACAGTCTGTGGGTTCGAGCCCCGCATCGGGCTCTGTGCTGACAGCTCAGAGCCTGCAGCCTGTTTCGGATTCTGTGTCTCCCTCTTTCTCTGACCCTCCCTGTTCATGCTCTCTCTCTCTCTCTGTCTCAAAAATAAATAAATGTTAAAAAAAAAAATTAAAAAAAAAAAAAGAAAGTCATTCCAAGTAGAAAATTGCGTAAGTGGAAGGCATAAAAATGAGTAAGTAAAGAAGATTATTAACAAATGAGTCTTTGAGGGTTAGAAAAAATAAAACACAGGGGTGGTTTTCCAAGTTTTAGAGGTCGTCCAAGTTGTCTGTATTTATTTCTTTAATGTACATAAAATTCATCTGCCAGTTCCTCGTTGGGAAACATGCCTCAAGTTCATGGAGCAAACCCAGATTAAACCTCTCTACCATGACCATAATGTCTTATAAACCACCCCAGAGAGGTAGAATAGTCCACATCTGCACTAAATGAGAAACAAATCACCAGTATTTGATGTTGCACTAAAAGTAGGGTAGTTGCTTACTAAGCTATAGCATTTTGGCTGAATGAATTATTCTATTACTATAGAGACTTGAAATTTTCCCTGTTTTGTTTTCTTTTCTGTATTCTTTGCTTTTCTCCATAGTTAGAAAAAAAATCAAAATCAATTTCATTCAGCTACAATTTGTGGCATATATAAAACAGCTGTGGCTGAATGACGTAGTGTTTGAAGTCCCCCAAATGATGTGAGTGTAAATACTGAATTTCTTGAGAACAAACAGCAGAAGAAAGAAAGAAAGAAAGAAAGAAAGAAAGAAAGAAAGAAAGAAAGAAAGAAAGAGGAAGGGAAGGGAAGGGAAGGGAAGGGAAGGGAAGGGAAGGGAAGGGAAGGGAAGGGAAGGGAAGGGAAGGGAAGGGAAAGGAAAGGAAAGGAAAGGAAAGGAAAGGAAAGGAAAGGAAAGGAAAGGAAAGGAAAGGAAAGGAAAGGAAAGGAGAAAAGAAAAGGATAGAGAGCGAGAAAGGAAGGAAGGGGTCAGGGAAAGAAGGAGGAAGAAAGGAAGAAAGGAAAAAATAAAACTCAGCATGAAAGCCAAACATATTCCCTGATGTGGCTTTTGACGAGGTCATAAATTATTCTTTTTCTTTTCTAAGTGAAGTCTCCAAACAATAGGTGTCATAAAGACAGATCAAAATTCAACATTTTTTTTAAAAAGCTGTAAAACACACTAATAATTTAATCAATGTTCATATGTAATGTGAAGTTGTCTCACAAATGTTAGTGATGGTGTCCCTGATTATTTTTAGAACTGTCCTGGCTAAATGTCCAAATATAAGTATTTCACTTAGATTTTGGCCTTTTTGAGATTCAATGGTATACGAATTCAATTTTTCTTAAAAGCTGCTGTTAAAGCAACTACCTGAAAAAATATACTTACTTAAAATATTGGGTTTAAACAGATCAGTGATAAGTTTCATGAGGTGTAAATGCCATTAGCATTACTTTAGCCAAACCTGGCTATATTGCCAGGCAACTTCTGGGAACATGGTAATATAATGCATGCAGTATTCACAAACTGAAAAATGCAGCAAAATCGTATGGCAAGAAAACCCCGGTGTTTTATAACACTATAAGCTGACTACGGTTAATAAGAATGCAACACTTTGTTAACCTCTGACCACTGTAAACTCCAGGGTCTGAAGAAACAAGTACTAAAAAGAAAGGGGGGGGGGAATCTGCTATGCTGCTCAAAGTATTATGCTCAAATTATCTTGGCATGAGTGAAAACCAGTGTGTTGGCTTGTTTTGTGGGGAAGAGTGAATAGCACATAAATCCCATGGTTATAAACTTGTTCCTGGATAACAAATGACTACAAGCTAATAAGCAAATTCACTGAGCTTCCGTCATTCTAATTTAATTGTTTAGATAAGAATTTCTTGGGCCGCTGAAGTTCTTCGGCACACTATTCATAGGTATCAAGTGTGCTGATGATAAGAAAATCAGCCTTTAGGAAATATAAAACACATATGCAATTTTAACCAGCATAAGTGAGAACTTAATATTGTCAATAGTACATGAAAGTGAAGAAGTAGGAGATGAATTTTTTATGGTGAAAACACATTTATATGCAACAGTTAAATAACAACACAGGTTACTAAATAACTGCTTTAACCTTTCTTAGGTTGCTTTGTATTGATTTTTGTAATTATTAAAGAAAACATTTAGAATATTATTCCTGGCATATGGTAAGGACTCAATAAATGTAAGTTAGAACAGGTGCACCAAAAAAGTGAAAGAAGTTTTTGAAGTGTGTTGAGATTAAATGTGGGGTGTGTTGTCAGAGAAGTCTTCCTGGAGGATAAAGTACTTGAACGGAAAGGGTATTTTATGTATGAATGAGAAACAAGTGGGGAAAAAAACACACACACAGAAATGAGTGTATTAATAAGAAACTGAGGAGATGGATATGAGACAGAAATTAGCATGCAGAGTATGACCTTAACCTCAAAGGCCAGGCTTCGAAATGCAGATGTTTTCAAATAGGCTACGGAGATCACTGAAACATCTCTTTTAAGGAAGATGAACCTGCCTTTGGTAAACCAGATGGGGAAGAGAAAACAAACACATTAAATGTTATCTTAGTAATCTAGGAAAAAGTGATGAGGCACTAACTTTGGGTGGCAAGTAGTGGTAATAAAAACTGAAATTGGAGAGGTTTCCAAGGAAGAATTAACGGAGCTTAGAGACTGAACTCCACATCAAGAACAAAAGGGTGGGTACAGTTAAGAGTATTTCTAAGGTTTCTAGCCTGGAGGTCTTAGTAGAAATGGTGAAGTTGGAAAACAGCAGTATTTTAAGTGGCAGAGAAATGAAAAAATGTGTGGTAATACCTTCTAATTATAAAAGCCCTCTAACAGTTTGCAAAGTCCTTTCTCAAACATTTATTTCACACTGATAATGGTGAGGTGGGCACTGCAGGTATAATCCCCTCTTAAAAGATTTGGAAATTGAGGTTCAGGGAAGGAAGGACAGCCAGTGAAAGCTTAAGTAATCCAAAGAAAAGTCCTATCTGTCTCTGATACCAAGGTTCTTTTCCCCCAAAAAACTTTTGTTTTAATGTCCTGATATATAATAATACATCAGGCGTAGATCAGTTAGGTTTTAATCATTCACTTGCTTTTACTCATTCAGCAAATGTATTTGAACCTTACATACCAGGGACTGTCTTAAGCACAGGAAGTAGGGTAACGAACAAGATATTTATTTTATGGGGAAAAACGAGCAGATAAGTGAACAAATATGCACACACAAAATTTCAGATAGCATGAAGTGCTATGAAAAACAAAGCCTGGTGTGCTGAGATGGACAACTTTAGATGGATGAACAGGGGAGGCCTCACTGATGAAATGAGAGTTGTGCCCAAGACCTGAATGACAAGAAGTTAATGAGAGTCTGGGGGCAAAGTGTTTCAGGTAGAGGAAGAGAAACTATAATGGCTCTAAGACAAGTACAAACGTAGACCAGTCCGAGAAGAGAAAAAAAGGCCAGTGTGGAATATGGGAAAAAGTGGTAGATGAGGTGGGAGGAGCAAGCAAGGACCAAGGACCAGGGAAGAGGACTTTAGAGTTCAGGTAACCATACATCTTAGCTCGCCTAGGACAGGGCTAGGTACTCCTGGGTCTTCAGGTGCAGTTAGTAATAGCACTTTCTTTCACTCTCAAAAGAGCTCTGATTTTGATGATAAATCAAATGGTCACCCTAGTTCCAGGCATGGTAAAGACTGAGAATTAATTCCAAATACAATGGGAAACCACTGGGGGAAACTGTAATCTAAAATCTAATCTACAATGATCAACGTCTCCATTCTAAAATGTCATGGTTCCACAGTCACCCAACATAAGCTATCTATATACGCTTATTGGAAGCTATTTTTTTTTATTTTTTTTTAATTTTTTTTTAACGTTTATTTATTTTTGAGACAGAGAGAGAGCATGAACGGGGGAGGGTCAGAGAGAGGGAGACACAGAATCCGAAACAGGCTCCAGGCTCTGAGCTGTAAGCACAGAGCCCGACGCGGGGCTTGAACTCATGGACCTCGAGATCATGACCTGAGCCGAAGTCGGCCGCTCAACCGACTGAGCCACCCAGGAGCCCCGGAAGCTATTTTTTTTAACATTCTCTCCGTTAGATTTCTCTTTTCAGTTTTAGTGATTTTAGATTTAGTTCAGTTTAGTTTTGCGATTGCTCTTCAAATCTTTCCGATCTTCAATATACCTACATGAGATTAACTATCTATGCTTCCAGAGAGCAGTCTATGAAGTATTTTGTTAGGGTGCTTTCCAAAGCAGTATGGTTCCATTTCTCCATGCTACTGCCTGCTGCCTGAACAGCGCAGTCGATGAGACTTCCAAAGTCTGGCAAGAGCAGCAGAAATCTACATAAGGAAAGATTCTATGGCCCATACTCACTACAAACCACCACACAAAGCAGTGTGGCAAGTGGCCCACACAAATCTGAGCCGCCATCTTCTCCTCAACTTCAGGGATCCAAGTTATTAAGAGCTCTTCCCATTCTCTTTCCCACCAGAGTTTAAAAGCAAAGTTACACACAAAATGAGCCTTTTTTATGCAGTTGTTAATATTGTTTGCACTGTTATCTAGTATTTTTACGTTGTTGGTCTTGAGAAATTTAAAAACGTGTCGAATTTTGCTGCAGTCTTTCTTCCATGTACAAAAAGGAGATTCCCCCAGAGCCAGTGGTACTGTGAGAAAAATATAAATATACTACCTTAGTGTGAGGTCCAGGTTCCACTTACTCGGCTCCCAATTCCCTCTGCAAACACATACCAGTCTTCTTGATAACAGCCCTGACCCATTTCTATTACCTTTCCTCAGATTTGATTTGTGAAAATGTTAATCGTTTTGTTTGGTCTTCTTTCAACAATAAGATCCTTCACATCCATCTCAACACACAGAGACTCAAACAATGAAAAGCACTCTAATGGGGGCAAGTGGAGGAATAGTCCCTCCAACCTTACTAAGAAGCAATGAACCAGTTTCTATGAAGGCAGTGTGTTTTATCAAGCATGGAGATTGCTCTGAGGGTTTAGTCAATAATGACTTGGCAGAGGGCAGGACCAGAGGCAAGCAGCCTTTGCACTTTTCCTGAGTAGAACCCGTGAGAGCACGACATACAGCAGGAGCCGTGACAAAAGAAAGGAGAAGAGGAAAAAGAGATATTGCAGACTTAGAATTGATGGCACATGGCAACTGATCGGACACCGAAGTGAGGATAAAGGAAAACTAAAAATAACTCCAAGACTGCTGTCCTGAGTTCCTGACAATTGGTTGATGCCAATAATCAAAATTGGGAATGCACAAGAAAAAGGCAGCTCCGGAGAGAAGATGCACTGACCGGGCACCCATGTAGAGATACCCAGCAGGAGGAGGCTAATTTAATGATTTAATATAATTCTATGACATAAAGGATAAAATATATCCACATCTTCACCTGCTTCTAGCAGCCTTAGTTTGAGAATCAAAAGTCAAAACCCACGCTAGCAAATTATATACAACATAATACTTTGAAAATACAGGTGAGAAAAACATGGATGCCACATCTTGTGAGCATTAACTACATTAATGTTACAAACATCTAAGAATTTCTGCGTAAGTCCAAGAATGAGGACTTTCACGGTGGTCTGGGCATTTTACTGGCTCAAGTATATTACAACAGAAAAAGAACAAGATAGAAAAAAATATGTAATAGTTGAAACACAAATTCCTTGGTATGTTCTTCACTGACCTGCTATGCTTAGCAAGGTAGCTGAGTTCTGCAATTTTCAGAAAAAGGTATTTACTCTTTTTAATATTTTTAATTTGGCTATTTATCAAATAATTAAAAACTATGAAACCATCTTCCATTGTCCTAGGTAAAGAAGGAAACAAAAATTCACTGTATTTTATTAAAGGAGCAGTACAGCAGTTAAAGAGGCTTCTCTACCAAAAATTTTATTGAATTCATTTAATAAAAATGAATTCCTTAATAACCACCCATCATCACCAAATAATATATTCTGACAAATGCTTCCCCCCAAATTTCTTATGAATACTGTTAATTCTCCAAATGCCAACTCAGTCACATAAAACAAAGAAAATTAAAACTTACTGAAAAGTTTTAAAAATGCTGATACCTATGGAAGAAGACTGCAGAATTTTCATAAACATGAACCAGAATCATATTTTAGAAAAAAGTTTTCTGTTATAGTTTTGCAAACTGGTATTGCTTTGAGTCAGTCACAAATGTTTAATTTTTTCATCATTCAAAAAGGACTTGACCTATTTAAAGCAACAAGAATTAGGGTCAGTAGGATGACACAGGCCAGAATCATACTTAAATTGCTCTGACATAGCAAATGAAAATCCTTTAATGAAAATAAAAAGTCAGAAAGGGCCTGTGTCAAAAACAGCTGGTCACCACAGTAATGCCCAAAAACTTGTGTTCTGAAAGGGAAGTCAATACACAGGGCTTCTAGAAAAGATTACATCCTGACCATGAGGTGAGAACAGTTAGGATAAACTCTCCAAGTAGTTTTCTAGGAGGAGTTTAATAGAAATGCAGAAAGTGGATCCAAATCAAAATATTATGCACAGAGTTGACAATATCACCCAATTAAAGATGTAACCAACAGAAAGGAGGCCAAACCCAAGAGTTTTTTCACCAAAGACTCAAACTTCTTTTTCAAACAGCAGCAGTCCTGTGAGAGGTCACATGTGCCCTTTAAAACTCAGAATCCTGGATCTGGATCTCACAGCCCAGGGAAGGGCCGGAGTAGGAAGGATGGAGCCACGGGTTGAGACCAAGACCGGCCCTTGTGTGAACTGATGGCACATGACAGCCCAAACCTGCTCACCCTGGAGAAGCCCAGAGCAAGAAGCCTGGCTGTATCAAACTGCAAGATCCGGGCAGCCCAGAACATCTCCAAGACGATTGCCACATCACAAAACTGTATCTATCTCACTGCCAACAACCGACAGGATCAAAGTTTTACCCAGGGCAGTGACAGCCTCATCAAGGGTAAGAGATGAGCCTGGTGACCAAGAACTCTAACCCCAAAGAAGAAAGGGATCTTTTGAGGAGCCAGCTTGGGGTCCAGCACACCCACCGTCCCACCCCCAGTATCATGTGATGATCCCTTCTGCATCTGGCCTCCCAGCCCTTCTTGGATGAACAAAGCCTGACCAGTTTTCAGGGGAATGATTTTGCCCCTCCCTGTGTTGGCCAGAGGTGTTGGGACAGTGTGATTTCTGAGTGATTTCCTACAGTGTTGGTTACTCCTTCCAGGCTGGGAGGCAATAACTACCATCCTAGGAATTCTCAATAAATTTTTATTACTTAAGCTGAAAAAAAAAAATACAACCTGGAATCCAATAGCAAGATTCTGGATTTTCATCCAGTTGATTTTTTTATTGTTGATTTTCAAAATCAACAACTTTCACACACTCATCCTATGAGACTGGATACTCATTTAGCATCAGCTAAAAGGGCATATAATGACCAAAAAGCTTCTGTGAATTTGATAACTGTATAAACGAAATCACACACTTCACTGAATAAGATCGCTTCTACATCAGCTTGGAAAAGAGCAATACATATGTGAGTCATATATTATTAAGTAAACCTGGAGTCGATGCTGGTTTGTAGAAACTTAGATCACCCAGTACACATTTGCAAGTTCAAAATCACTGGTAAAGCTTATCCCAGAGGTTTTCTTAAAAAGAAAAGATGATATAAAATAAGTTGCTATAATAATATTCCTGGGGCGCCTGGATGGCTCAGTTGGTTGAGCGTCTGACTTCAGCTCAGGTCATGATCTCACAGCTCATGAGTTCGAGCCCTGCACCAGGGTCGGTGCTGACAGCTCAGAGCCTGGAGCCTGCTTCGAATTCTGTGCCTCGCTCTCTCTCTGCCCCAACCCACTCACATTCTGTGTCTGTCTCTCTCAAAAATAAATAAACATTACAAAATTAAAAAAAAATAATATACCTATTGTACTTCTTACATAATATTTGTTTATCTTTCACACCCAAATTTCTCAAATTAGCTCCTAGGAAAAGACTATCCGATTTATCTTAAAATCCTACCAGTCACATAATTTTTTTGAATGAATACTTCAAAAAATGATAAATAAATGAACGGGTTATAATACAAGAAGTCATAAAATAGATTTAATGGATGCTAACTATTAAGGAGAAAGATGTTCCTGAATTTTTATCATCTTAGTCAATGAAAGACAAACATCAATATTTCCACATACAGCTGGTTTTATGTTAGACTTTTTGTGCCATCGTTTAATATACATTTTCTGTATATTAGATGCAGAATTAAAACACTATGAAGTCTTCTTTCTAATTCTGTTGACAGCTGTTCCTTTCTAAAATAAATATTCAATGTGGAAAAATATAACTAAAGTCCTACTTTAATTTGGTTATTCAAATTAAAAAGTATTCTGTCTAAGGAAAAACAGGAAATATTGATTAACCAGCTTGCCTTTATACTCACATTTTGTTATAACTGGTTAGCCTATAGATTACATTTTTTAACCTTCAAACACCTTTTTAAAAAAAATGTTTGTTGTTTGTTTGTTTGTTTATTTGAGGGGTGGGGGAGAGAGAAAATCTCAAGCAGGCTCTGCACAATGCATAAACCGTGAGATCACGACCTGAGCCCAAATCAAGAGTCAGACGCTTAACCGACTGAACCCCCCAGGCATCCCTATCCTTCAAACACCTTCTAGGCAAGATTTCTAGATGGGTTACTTCCAACTGCCAAGACCTAAAAGAATGAGCTGCCTCAACAATATGCTCCCTTTAAATCTACACCTCATATCACAATGCAAAAAGATAAAGAGGTCCTCAATGAATCAATCTCCTTAACTGGCAGAAGTTATTGCAAAGTCATAAGGAAAACAAAGTAGCTGAAACAACCTAGTGAAGCTGGGAAAATTCTCCTAAATCTCCTTTGGTTTCAGCAAAGGTCAAACCTGAGAGAAGTGTACTCATAATAAGACTTTTGGGCTCAACAAGAAAGTCAGCTTGAGCACTCGACTATACTTACAACAAAGCAGTATCAGAAACATTCTTTACTGTGAATAAACAATGACCTCATTCAAAGCAGTCACAAAAAGATCCCGGAGAACTGAGGCAATTATGGTTAAAGGAGTGAATTTTTGAAAAGGAAAGCTTTACAGTGAGTTGGAAAAATATAGTTAAAGATCATGTCACTGAAAACTGAAACTATATTTAGGCACAACAACTAAAAAAATGTACTTTAAAACATTTGTTCCAAAATACTCACTTAATGGTCCTTACTCACACGAGTTATTAATTTATACTATAGAAGTAAAGAGCCACTAAAAGCAATGCAAAGAGATGACATACTGACTTTAATCTTGGGGTGGGAATGACCCTAACTCCAGTGGAGGTACAAGTGACAGAACTCAGCAGCTGCTGACAATGGTGTACATTACACAGCACCAGGAGGGCTGCAACTGGTCCCTCTCCGTTTTACTGAATCACTCCATTGTTGAAATCAAAAAATCCAGGAGACAGGCCAGCACCAAAACCAAGACACGCAAAGAGCTTTCAATTACAAATATCACAATGCACTTGGCTGGGGGTTCACAGACGGCTGCAGGTCACTGTTTCTCTGAGAAAGAACAAGGAAAGAAGACTTGATCAACCCAGTTGGTTATACACATGTAAAAATAATTTTGGAGGGACAACTGGGTGGCTCGGTCGGTTGGGCATTCTACTTCAGCTCAGGTCATGATCTCACAGCTCGTGGGTTCGAGCCCCACATCGGGCTCTGTGCTGACAGCTCAGAGCCTGGAGCCTGCTTCAAGGATTCTGTCTCCCTGTCTCTTTGCCCCTACCCGGCTCATAGTCTCTCTCTCTCTCTCTCTCTCTCTCTCTCTCTCTCTCTCTCTCTCTCTCTCTCAAAAATAAATAAACATTAAAAAAAATTTTTTTTAGTAAAAATAATTAATTTTGGAATTGCAAGGTCAGGATGATCTGAAAGTCTGCTCTTTACCTGAGGATCTGTGGGCTTTTATTTCTGGTCTAATTTAATCAAAGATGATGGATTATCTACAAACCAGCAATTTTGAACTGGCAGTAGGAAGAAGGAAGTGAGAAGCTGGTAGTTCAACAGTAGCTGATGTCCCCATCACCTGGAATCCATGACAGAGAATCCCTGGGACTCAAGCCAACTATTACCCATGTAGACGTCCATCTTTTCCCTCTAGAAAGTATCTTCTTAGACAATGAACATATTAAGGAAAACTTTTAAAAATTTTTTTAATGTTTATTTATTTTTGAGAGAGAGAGAGAGTGAGACAGTGTAAGTGGGGAGGGCCAGAGAGAGGAGACACAGAATCTGAAGCAGCCTCCTGGCTCTGAGCTGTCAGCACAGAGCCCAACGCGGGGCTTGAATTCACGGACCGTGAGATCATGACCTGAGCTGAAGTCGGACACCCAACCGACTGAGCCATCCAGGCGCCCCTAAGGAAAACTTTTAATAGAAAAGAGAAAAAATAAGTGCTCCATATCATGCTCTAAATTCTAATGTTATTAAATAGTAGGGTCCAGAAGGTTATACGCAACGCAAGGGGTCATCAGGTCACCTGCTTTTAGAAAAAAGTGTCTGAAACATTTAATAGAAATAATACCTAATCTTAATGATACTCAATGCTGAGAATTCTAGTCTCCTTTAGTAGCCTTTTTCAGTGTTTAATAACTCCTTAATTCAGAAATGATACTCTTCTCTGCTGATTCAATTTAAGACCATTTTCTCCATTTCATTTTTGAAGAGATAAAGAATAGTATGGGTCAATACAATAATCTTTCATATGCTTGGAGGAGTGAGGCATCTTGCCTAATTTTATAAGGACAAAATAAGTCCCAAGTGTTTTCAGTTTTACTCTTAGGACCCATTTTCTATTCTCTTCACCCTCGTTCTTTACCGAATCCACTCAAATTTTGCTGCATCCTTTTAAACCAAATCTATTCCGCTAACAAAAACTGGAAAAAATCATATCAAGCCCAACAACCAATGGAGAGGATTGCTAATAACAACTTATTTACTGTATACCCTTTATAGTTTTCAAGCCATTTTCATATCTATCTTCTTCTTTTAGACTCACCAGAACCTTTCACGTTGAAAACAGAAAATGGACATGATATTACTGATGTTATATATATACTGCAGGGGCAAAATGCTCACATTTGTTTCTCTGAGCTTCAATGACTTGCATACTGCTGAAGAGACAGAAGGGAAAAGAGCATGCCTGCCACGTAGAGCAAAGATTTAGGTGCAAGAGAAGGAATTCACTTCGGGCGGCCTGTCTCTTCGGTACACAGAAGATGCAAATGATGGATACAGTGTGGCTTTCAGAACGTGAGGAGAGAGGCAGCAGTTGAGGGCAGCCACTGGGGGACGGTGACTGGAAACTGACTACAAACCACTAAAAAAGCAGTAAGTGCCTCATTTCCCTCTCCGTTAGCCTAAGGCTTCTTTTGGCGCGTCTCCTTGTCAGTCAAACTGTGAAACAAAGAGCCCCCAATGTGTTACTTTGCTTCTAAGATAAGTGGCGTATCCATGTTGGCCAAGCTAAGGAGGGAGCCACTAAATCTTAACCTCTGAATTTACTTCAAAGCCTAACAGAATTACTGAACAATAGGCTTAGCTGTATTCAAGGACACAACAGGGGAGAATCATTAAGACAAAAGTTAGAATTAGGAGTAGAAAACAAGCGGCTTGAGGCAGCCTGAGCCAGGTCAAAGTTAAGTCCTTGTTTAGAAAGGATGTTTCAATAGTTTATTAGTAGAGGAGTACCTTACACTAAATTTTTCATTCATTTGTGCTGTATGTTATGTATTACTGTCCAAAGTACTTTAATCATATAGAAAACACAAGCAAGGGTATTTATTTAGTGGTGGGTGTCTTGTTTTTTCCCCGCAGTTATTCGAGGCAGAAGGAAGTCTTACCACTCTGCAAGAATTATCCCAATGAGGCGCCACTAATCACCTCACAGCACACACATACCTCCAGTGAAAGAGAACCCAAGGGAATTTAAGTCTCTCTAGAATTCAATTTGCAATCTCATTCCCCTAAGTGATGGAAATACCACAAAGGAATACAATAATACAGTTTTTAAAAAGTAGAGAAAAAAAGACTTAATTTGGCAGTCCCAAATTTTACACATGTTACTGTAGCTACGCTGTAGCAAGATTTCCATGTCTTTAGGTGTGAAGGGAAAACATTTAAAAAATATGGTTCTAAGTTAGTAAAACTGATAGCAAATGGAATACCTAAAATATTTCTTAATGGAACATTTTTCAGCAAGAATATACTTTTATATGTAGTAGAAATATAAGAATTCCAAAATGAGAGTTATCACCTAAAAGTCTATAACTGGAATTTATTTCAACATGTGGATGATGCTAAAAGCACTGTATTTTGGCAGCTGATAGCTTTCTCTTCTTCTTGATCATGAAAATAACATCAGACAATCTACTGACCAAATTCACCATCAATAAGAAGTTTTACTTCATATCAACACATCGTAAGGATGCCGTTACTGCGTACTTGTGGAGAACAGGTATGTTGTACAGGCACAGATATTTAGAGATTATACGGACACATTGTCAATGATCCAAAACTGAAATGAATCACAGTATATGGTTTATGCCCTCTGCCTGTCCTACTGAAGCTTCTAAGTTTCAAAAAGTAGTATCACAAGCAGGAATTTCAGGTTTTTAAGCCAAAATTTCAGAAAGAGACCCATTTCATTGCCAGAATGTGTTTGTATCACATGTTCCCTAAGCACTTTTCTTCCTTCTCCACTCTTAATTCTGCATCTCCTGAAAAAGTCAACACTTACAGTATAATCCTAAAGTTAAATGCTTAGGCGTAGGTATATTTCACGTACATACATTTCACATACAATTAGGCTGAAAGGCTAGCTGCCTTTTCTGATAGCCACGTAATAACTGCTTCCCCCAGGCTCTGTCACACACAGGCCTGCAACCAGAGACAGTCAGGCCCAGATGGATATGAGGACCTTCTCCCCACCTGTAAGTGAGGCCTAAGTCTTCTGTTCCCAAGAATGAACCACATGACTTGCCTCACATTTTGCCCTCTAACAATACAAAGGTCCTATGTAAAGAGTTATCATTTACGTTTGCAACATTCAGTGAGTGGTCAGTCTCTCAAATTGGCTCTCCGGCCCAGGTCCTGCAATTCTTACTGAAAGCAGTTTAAGGAAATAAGGAATTTTTAAATTATCATAGTAACAAAAACATAATCTGTAATAACAAACTATAATTAATATTTTTTATGTAAGTCACTTCAGAATGGTTTAGTACTCCTTAAAGACAAGAGAGTCAATTATCCCCATTGTACTAAAGTGGGAGATTCCTAGTTACAAGAAATTGCAAATGAAAGAACCACAGCTTTTGTGATAGGAATATTATCAAGTACACGTTCAGGTATTTGGATGACAATTGGATAATGCACATATTTCAGGGAGGTTATAAAAGAAGAGCACAAAAACTCATAAGAAAAGAAAATGCATCATTCTCAAATTTGCCAAATAATCCTACATTTGAATTGTTAAAATGAAATATAGCTACAAATGAAATAAAACTGAGCTCTCTGGAAGACTTTAAATTCTGCCAATGCAAGTTTCCAGAAACGTGGTTAAAATCTATTTTCTCCTGAGATTAAGAGCGGAAAGGCTTTTCCTCCTATTTTTCTGCATGACAGAGTCTTTGCAGATTATAAACAGACACAGAGGCTCACTCCTAAAAATCTTGGAGGAGACATCAGCATTTGGAGAATCATGTACTAATGTATGTCATGACCTCGTGTGCAGCTGGCCGATTCTCTATGCTCATTACTACCAAGATGACTTCAGTCATGCTTCTTCCTCCTGTTCCCATTCCCAGAAGTTCACATTCTTCATTCAATCCCAGCATTTCCCAAAGTGTACTCTAAAAAACATTACAGACCCAGGAGACATTAAATGGATATTTCTGTCAAATAAGTTTGGAAGACATTTCACGGGATATCTCCTCTCCGAAATCACAAAACGTAGTTTGTGGCAGAACAGGAGGGTCCTTGAAAGACAGGCTAAAGAGGAAGATTTTATTCTGTAGGCAATGCGAGAAGCGTAGAAAAGGTTAAGCATGGGGAAGAGATGATTAAACAGTTTCGTGGAGAATGTAGAGAATGCTGGAAAGACGGTACTGGGAAGAAGAATGAGAGAGCAACAGAATAATTATGACAGATATGCCAGGATTGAGGCAGTATCTGTAGAATTAGAGAGATGAGAGCACATTAAATAACTTGTGCAGAGAATGACAAGTGCCTCATGAAAACTGAGCGTAGCGTGAGAAAAAGGGTAGAAGTAACAACAGCCTAAGTTCTCTGTTGTCACTATTTTCTCCATGGAACAGAAGGCAAGATAGCCTGAGTGAGGGGCAGGTGAAAATTTAAAGAAGTGTAAGGAAAATGATGAAGGTCAAGTTTGGGGTCAACTCCTGTGGGCAACAGGAAAGGAAGCTGACCACCTGTAAGTACAATGCCCGCTTAACGCCATCATGCACGGAGCTGTCCCTGGCCCACCGGCAGCCAGGGCTAGCTTTTCCTCCCCTAAGTCCCCATGACACTTTGTGTGTACAGTACCTCCCTCGTGATAACTTTAAAATCTTGTATTATTATTATTATCATTATTACTATTACTATTATTATACTTTTCTTATTTTCTTCTACTAGATTGTAACTACTTGGTTGGGGGGTGGGGGGAAAGGGAGGTTATCAGGTCTTATTTTGCCTGCATCACCTTGCGTAAACCATGACACCTGGTGGGCATTTAAAAAATCATTGCTAAACTGAAGATATGAATATGTGTACCACTAAATACTTGAAACCTCACTTTAACATCCACCTTTCCTGTCCTTGATCCTCCAAAGGTAAAGTATTTTCCCCATCTGGCATATTTCAAGATTTTCTCTTTGCCTTTGGTTTTCAGCAGTTTAAGTACGATGTGGGAGATGCTGGTCTTTGTTTTTAGTTTACTTGTTTATCTGATTGTTTTTGGTATTTTTGCTACCTGCTATTTCCTGAGCATCCTGTGTCTGTGGTTTTCACTAATTAATTAATTAATTTTGGAAAGTCTTGGCCATTATCAATTCAAGTATCTTTTCTGTTCTTTTCTCTCTTTATCCCCCTCCTGGTATTCCAATGGTAGGTATGTAAAACCTTTAAAAACTGTCCCACAGTTCTTGAATGCTCTGTTTTGTTTTGTTTTGTTTGCTTGCTTTTTTGCTTTTCTTTGGATTTCAATTTAGGAAGCTGCTACTGACCTATTTCAAACTCACTGATTCTTTCCTCAGCCATGTCAAGTCTACTGATGAAAGCACTGAAGGCATACTTCATTTCTGTTACCATGCTTTTGATTTCTAGTATTTTCTTCTGATTCTTTGAGTTTCCATTTCCGTTCTTATATAAGCCATCTATTCTTGCACGTCATCTACTTCTGATTAGAGCACTTTATATATTAATTATAGTTACACTTTAAATTACCTGCCTGATAATTCTGGTAACTGTATCGTATCTGATGACTGCTTTATCTCTTCAGAGATGCCTTGTAATTTTTTTGTTGAAAGCACATGTACTTGGGAAACAGGAACTAAGTAAACAGGCCTTTATGGAAGATTTATGTTCAACTGGCTATGCTCTGGGTCACATTTAATGTTTGCTGTGGCTATAGGGGCCAGAGATGACACATTCCTCTAGTACTATTTCTGTCCCGAGTTCCTGACTTTGGGCTTCCCTACATATTCCTCCTCAGAGGGAGTCTGTGTCTCGCAGTTAGTTCTTTCAGCTGTAATTCACTGTTATTATACTGGAGACCGGTTGGAATTGTGGAAAAATGTGGTGAGAGGTACCATTCTATCATCTTCTGATTAAATGTCAGTCTTCTAAGAGTCCCATGCCTCTGGCCTGTGACCATTACAAGTGTTTCTTCTTGAACAGCATTTGCCTTACCTCCTTTGAGAAGTTAGGAAGGCTACACAGGACTAGAGATGAATGTCTGACTCCCATGGTTCTTGGGCAAGGTTCTCACAAAGTCTTTCGCCCTAAAGAGTAGCCTTTTTATGGAGAAGGCTCTGGGTGTATTTTATGATGATTACTCATCCACTCCTCCAGTCAGAGCCATACTGGCACCATTTTCAGATCTTCACTCTGAGAACTCGGTGGAGTTTTTGTAGGCAAGGCTCATGAACGTGCGAGGGCTGGAGCCCACCCTGCGACTGGAGCACACTACTGCATACTCAGCCTTGAGTAATTTCTCAAAATTACCATTAAGTGTTACCGCTTCAGAAGCTTCTGCTCCAGGTAAGCAGATAGCGGCTGACACCCCGCGCATGCCCCCATCTCTCCAGATTTCGGGGTAATGGTTTGCCCTGCAACCTTAGGCCTATGATGAGAGGTATTGATTTTTTTTAATTTGTCCAGTTTTTTCTTGTTTGGAAGGATGGAAGTGACAACTACTAAGATCTCTAATTGTCAGAGCTGAGATTGGAAGTTTCAACATCCACTTTTCATATTAATCTGGTGTCAAAATACACACACACATACACATGCACTCACGTGCACACACATACCATGCACACACTCACATATGAGCACACACATACACACACACCATTCTTTCAGATCCCTATTCTCAAAAAAAGGGTTACGGAAGAAAATACATGCATTAAGTCCAAAGATGCTAGTAGTCTGATAGCAACTTAAGTATTACTTCAGTGGTACAAACCTGATATTTGGGGTTGGAAGATCTGGCCTTGAGACTTCTCATATATAATACATCATGTCTACCTTTAATGCTTCAATTCCTAATTCAATCAAATGATAGGAAATTACTTTTTGGTCATAAAAATGTGGGTGTTAATTATTATCATAACCCTATGTTGTATTTTCTTTCTAAAATAAAAAGATGAGAGTGACAATGCTGTATATCTAAGAATGCAATCACTAATGAAAGATTTCAGAAAGTGAGGAGAATCAATATTCTCCTCTGTAGAGGTCTTTATTGCTGTGGTTCAGTTTCTTAGTTTCCCTGCTTCTGTCTGTTACTCTTCCCAACTATAACAGCCAATTTTTAGGCTAAAGAAGTATGAGCAAAGATTTACGCTTATGTATTTTTAATTTCTAGTTATAAAAATTTTCAAAGATTACAAAAAAATAGAGACAAATAATCGACCACTATGTATTCATACCCAGTCTCAAGAATTATCAACATTTTTGCCAATCTTGTCTCAGCTCTCCCTCCCACTTTTTTTCCCCAGAACATTTTAGGGCAAATCCCAGACAACATACAACTATTTCAGTATGCATCTCTATTGGATAAGAAAGTCCATTCACTGGGTACAGTGACTGTTCTAATCCATTTGGGGAGAGTGAGCTCTAGGAGTGACAGCAGCATGGTTTTGCCACCAGTACTGTCATCTGGACACCTAAGATGAATAGAAGAGTATGTGTGAGTACTGAGCAATCAAAGGGGTGAACAGAGTTGGATGTTCATCTACATAGTTGGAAAGAACCATAAGCTAAGAACATTTCTCTTAGAATTCTAGAGGGGAATTAGTTCTGCAAATAAAAGGAACATGTCTAAGATGATAAAAGCAGAAGTGAAGCTGAGGCCATTTTCCTGCACCCTTTTGGCTGTTTCAATTGCAAACAAAGACAAGGAAATGTGAGGTTTTCTACAGCAGTGCCTATGATGGCACTTTCCAATTTTCTGGGTGTCAAGAGGCAATTGTGGCCACAGCAGCAGCAGATTGATTCTGGCTTCCTAAATACCTGACTGCAGCTATGGGCTACATTCATAAACTCACAGCTTGAGCAACAGCCTCAGGTCTATGCAGCTCTTACGTGAATTGGTTCCATACTGTCTGGAAGTCATTCCAGTTGGAACAGCCTAGTACCCATTCTTTATATCTTCAGTCAATTTATAAGCACCTAATTCCCTTGCATTAAATATCTTCCTATTTAAAACATTTGTTTCTGTTTCCTGGACTAGATCTTGACATACAATATTTGATATTATCTGTGGAACTGATACTAAATCTTCATGAACAAATACTTAACTTCATTACACAATACACTAATTTGTCTATTTCATCTGTCCTATTTAAAATCCCCTTAGGTTTATATTCACTTTAAAATAAAAATGTCCACTCTATTCTTCAACTAAAAAACTGATTGCAATGCTTTATCTATTTCATGCCCTTCCAACAGGTTGCAAGCCTTGGTGTAAAAGATACTGCTAGCGGGCGCCTGGGTGGCTCAGTCGGTTAAGCGTCCCACTTCGGCTCACGTCATGATCTCGCGGTCCGTGAGTTCGAGCCCCGCGTCGGGCTCTGTGCTGACAGCTCAGAGCCTGGAGCCTGTTGCAGATTCTGGGTCTCCCTCTTTCTGTCTCCTCCCCCCACTCATGCTCTGTCTCTCTCTTCTCAAAAATAAATAAATGTTAAAAAAAAATTTTTTTAAAAAGACACTGCTTGCGCCATAGTCTCATTAAGAGAGCTGAGAGTATATTGTACAAAATCACAACAGCATTTACTTATTTTTCTCTTATTCCATCCTAGCCTACATAGTAGGCAATCTGGAGTTTTGCCAGCTACCATTTTATTGATCTCCACCCTAAGTGGGAGACCACTCTCAGGCAAGTCTCCTTGTAGCTAAGAAGTATTTTTAAGAAACAAACAAAAATGGAAAACAGAGAAGAGGAAAAAAGTGGTATGACTGACATTCAGGATTAGGGAAAAACTACTCTTAACTTAAAAGAATGAAAGTTTTTCATAAAATCATTTTCTGAAAGCTTTCATTGACCAGAGTTGATTTTTTTTTATTAAAACATACCTCCAGAAACCATATGCAATGTTTGATTTTTTTTTTCCCTCCATCTACTCATTAGTCAAACAGAAATAAATCTAATAGGGACCAAAGGAACTTTTAAAAACTAAGCATCCTTAAATCTTATATATGAATAGTGAACTATATTCAGGTTTTAGTTCTTGATTCCAAAACCAATAAAATCACAGCAAAATGTTAAATGAATCCACAGATCTCAGAGGATAACAGATCATAAAACTCCCACAGATTTGGCAAGGTGACAGTCACTGACAGAAGGAGAAAAGATATATAAATATAAGTTAAAGTTTCACATTTTTCTATTCTAAAAAAATTGAGCTTTATAAAAAATAGCCGAGTTCTTAAGTATAAAATATTTTTCCTACTTTAACAAATAGATAACATTAATGAGCACTATACTTAGGCGTCATATATTCTCCCTTTGACAGGAAAAAAATGCTTTGAATCCATTTGTATCATAAAGCTCGGGAGGCTTAAACTTTGATTTTAAAGTTTTGAATGGAAATATTTCCAAAAATTTAGTATTTTCTTTCTTGCTTAGTGAAACAAAATAAAATGAATATTAATTAGTCATTTGGTGCTGCAGGTTTTTCATTGTCATAATCAATTACCATCCCACTCTGAAGTACTGTGCTGTCCTCAGGAGTTACTGATATGTGGCAAAATGCTGGAGGTGAAAACGTCATGAACTCTGGTGTTGGTTACAACCTGGTTCAGACCAAGGGACTCACAACTTTCTAGCCCTATAATAGTCAAATTAATTAACATCCCTACATTTAGGTTTCATCTGCTATCAAACAGAAACCATATGCTGTTCTCATCAAGTTGTTAGGATTAAATGAGCATATGCAAAAGAATATAGTAATGCTATTGACACTATAAAATCAAATATCTATTACTTCTCAAATCAGAATATTTCATAATTCTAAATAACTGACACAATTTTACAATCACCTGGGGGGTAAATGGGCACTACTGTCTTTGAAGAATCAAATAGTGTCAAGTTTTACAGTTAAAAGCACAAGATAAGGTGGTAAACTTAAACCTTAAGTTGAAATATATTTAGAATAGATGATTTTTTTAATGTTTATTTATTGTTGAGAGAGCAAGAGAGAGAGAAATAGAGCGCAAGCAGGGGAGGGGCAGAGAGAGAGACACACACAGAATTCAAAGCAGGCTCCAGGCTCTGAGCTGTCAGCACAGAGCCTGATGTGGGCCTCAAACCCACGAACCATGAGATCATGACCTGAGCCGAAGTTGGACGCTTAACCAACTGAGCCACCCAGGCGTCCCTGGAATAGAAGATTTTGCAAATTGTATCTTTTTAAGTCTTATTTTGCTTGTTGCTGCTATACAGACATACAACTAAGTTTTATTTTCATCCGAGACACCATAAATCTTGCTAAGTGGCAATACATCCATCAAAAGATGTATGCATATACATAAAGATGGCTTTATAAAATTTTACTGAGACATGCAAGAAGACCTAGGTAAATGAAGAGATACACCATTCAAATGGATTAAAGAGTCAGTTTTCCCCTGGAATGTTCCATGAGTTCAATGTAATCACAATCTAAAATTACAAAAGGGTCTGTGTGGAAATTGACCAGCTAATTCTAAAATGTATATGGAAATGCAAAAGGCCAAGAGTAAACAAGGCAACCTAGAAGAAGAAGAAAGTGTGAGAACTCCAACAGATATGAAGAGTTATGATCAATAACTAGAAATTAAGACAACACAGTATAGCAGTACAGAAACAAAAGACAATTGGGACAGATACGTAACATATGAAAGAGTCGACTTAGGACAAAAGTAGCACTTCATGAAAGTAGAGAAAGAACAGTCATTTCAATAAACAATGTTGGGACAATTGGATATCCATATGGAAAAAAATTAAATTAGGTCCTTCCCTCACACTATCCAGGGAAAAAAAAAAAACAAACTTCAGATGAAATTTTCAGGCCTTCATGTGAAAGAGAAAACTGTAAAGTTTTTAAAATATAAGAGAATATCTTCATGATTTGGGGGGAAGGAAACATTTGTTAAATAGCATTCTGAAATCATTATTTCCATAAAGGGAACAACTGATAAACATGACTAAATTAAAATTATAAACTGTTACTCAATGAAAACATAATAAAGAAAAGGAGAGTGAGACAAGATATTGCAACCCATGTAAGCAACAAAGGGATTGCAGTCAAGCTCTATGCAGAGATTCTAAAAATTGATAAGACAAGACATCCCTGTAGAATGAAAAAAAGAATAAAGGACTTGGGCATGTACTTAAAATAGGCAAAAGTAAAGAGCAAAGTACTATCAAGGGATACATACAAGAATTAAAAAGTGATTTTATTTTAAAAGGAACAAAGTATAAAAACAAACAACTAAATAAAACAAAGTGCTTATCATTAAATCAGGGGTCATGGTGACCTTCCAAAGTTAAGGGGCGCCTGGGTGGCTTAGTCTGTTAAGCGTCCGACTTTAGCTCAGGTCATGATCTCAACAGTCTGTGGGTTTGAGCCCCCCATGGAGCTCTGTGCTGGCAGCTCAGAGCCTGGAGCCTGCTTTGGATTCTGTCTCCCTCTCTCTCTGCCCCTCCCCCGCTCATGCTCTGCATCTTTGTCTTTCAAAAAATAAATAAACATTGAAAAATTAAAAACAAAAAACACAGTTAGAATGACTTTTCATGTTGGAGTGGTTTCATGGGTGTTTATTTTATAATTTATTCATAATTATACATATTGCACAACTGTTTTATACACTTCTGTGTATGCGTTATATTTTGTAATAAAAGCAGATTTTCTTAAGTGTACTAAAAAAATACTTAAGTGTACTAAAAAGTATACTAAAGGGCGCCTGGGTGGCTCTGTTGGTTGGGCGTCTGACTTCGGCTCAGGTCATAATCTCGCAGTTTGTGAGTTCGAGCGCCACATAGGGCTCTGTGCTGACAGCTCAGAGCCTGGAGCCTGCTTCAGATTCTGTGTCTCCTCCTCTCTCTGCCCCTCCCATGTTCATGCTCTGTCTCTCTCTGTCTCTCAATAATAAATAAACATTAAAAATTTTTTAAAAAGTATACTAAAAGAACAGACCAGATGGTGACAACATTCCAGATAACCAAGACTATATTCACCAAAACAGATTCTCCTTAAAGTGTAACTTCTGGATTCAGATGTCCCCATTTTGTTGTTCTAGAAGCAGACTAACCATTGTAGGTCACGTATCACTTTCTCCAGAGAAGGCTACATGGATGAGGTATCATATGGTCTGGGTCTTAAGGGATAAGATTTGGATGTGGGTAGATTGAGGAAGGGATCCAATTAGACCTACTAATCCCACTGTCTGGTTGATGAGGAAATCTTCCTGAGTGAGCTTGCTTTCCTGGATCTCAGTTTCCTGATTCAATTTAACAAAAAAAAAAAAAAAGATTATGCCTGAGTAAAAATGTAAGTATCTAGTTTTTTTTTCCCTGGTGATAAGGTTTCACAACTTGCATATCTGAGGCGAATTCCACAGATCTGCCCCATCTATTAACTCTCACTGTGATCTTAAGCAACCAGAAGCAGACTGAGGAAGACTGTGCAGAAAAAGGGACAAGCTGCATCTTTGACTCAACCAGTGTGAATAGGGAAATTAGATCAGGAACCAAGAAATTCTGGGCCTCAGCTAACCCTAAATTTAAAATAGAGACAATAACTACCATGCTCCATATTTTGAAGCTCATCTGTCATAACTGTTCCCAATGTGATCTGAAGAAGACAAACTGTAAAGAGGGCCCTCGCTTTTCCACCCAAACAGGTTACAGGAAAACAGGAGACAGGAATCAAGTTCTGGTTTGAGTATTTACCAGCGGAGTGGCTGACCAAGGATGAGGGGGACCAATCCAATTGAAATCATTTTAGGTTCTTTTCCTAATTCTGATTATACATAAACTAGAACTTCCACGACTATATAATACTATCTAGGGTTCGACGCTCTCTTAATTCTGCTTTTATAACAAACTTAATAAAAAAAAACCCTCAATATTATAACTAAGATAAACTAAAAATCATCACTTTATGAAAAGATTCAAAATAAGGTTTCTTTAAATAGTTTTCCCAGACTAAAGTGTTAAAGCTAACATTTTATATGTAAGTTCCTAAAAAGGCAATCAATGTTATATTCGGTTATACCTACAAATATCTCCCACAGCTGATTCAAGAAAAAAAAAAGGAAGAAATTTCTGTAAAACAAAATTGAAAATGAGGTATAATGACTCCAGTAGATGTCCACACTCAGGGAAACTTGAAGCTGAAACTCAAGAGCTACATTAGGTTCCTGAACTACTTGGCTAGCAGTCGCCATTTCACCGAGGGTGTGAGCACCACTTACCCATACAAGCTGCCAGGTCCCCACAGCCAGGACCCCTGAGTACCCACAACTAAAGATCAAAACCCTGGGAGGACAGGGTGTCCCCAGAACGCTGTGCCGGTCCTAACTCCTTGGTGCCTATGTTATTCTAGTTGTTAAATATTTAAAAAATCACTCTTGGGTAAAGTAGAAGTAAATCTTTTTTTCATTCTAAAGTAAAAGCAAAGGGTTAAGGGGGCCAGACTTACCAAATCTTACTACTTTGGTGGTCGAACTGGTCTGATTACTGGAAGCTTTAAGTAGGGAGACAGCCAGAGTCACTCTTGGCCCTTTGTGGGTCGCCACATCTCTCTCCCTTGTTGTTATCATATAGTAAGAAGTTCAGAACTAACACCCGGACAAGAAAACTCTGCTAGACCGAGTACAAAGCATTTCCCTCTAAGAAATCAGATGTCTAAAATATATGTCAGTCTCATTCCCTAATCTCAATCTGTACCATCCCACCCCCCCAAAAAAAGTTTACAAAAATGGCTTTCACAAAACATGTTGCCATACACAGTTTTCCTTTCACTACAGTCTCAAAGAAACTTAATGGAGTAGTGACTACTGGCTATCTAGAATACCATCAAATGCAAAAAGGTTATCAATTCAATTCAATTCACTGACTAAGCAGTGAGTTAAGATAAATAACATTTGAACTGGGCTTTCAAAAAGCTTTTCTTTTGTGTGTGTATGAACAGAATTAATTTTTTTATTATTTATTTTTTATTTTTTTACTTTCTATAATTTATTTATTTTTTATAATTTACATCCAAGTTAGTTAGCCCATGGTGTAACAGTGATTTCAGGAGTAGATTCCTTAAGCCCCTTACTCATTTAGCCCATCTCCCCTCCCACTGAAAAAGCCTTTTCTAAATAGTATCTCATTTGGATCTGACCACTTGTCTTGAGATATATGTTATTATCTCTTTCACAGATGAAGAAAACGATGCTCTGACACATTTGTTCAATCAATATTCGCTTCATAAGTCAGAGAGCTGAATCTGGAAACACCAAGTTTTGGAAAAAGAGCAGTAACACAGGGCTAGGCACTGTGTACAGAACAAAGGCAGCCTGAAGTGATCCTTAAAGAAACTTAACATTCTAAGTAAAGGACAAGTTCAGAGGGATAAAATAGAGTCTGAGAAGAGACAGAGGACTATGGAGCCTCTCTCACACTGTCATTACCAAATTCACCCTATTCCTCAGGCTTCTGAGGAGCAATGGAGAGAGCCCCCTGGCTGGTACCAGCCGCAATGCTCAGGTTGGGCCTACTGTCACTCAAAGTGTAACACAAAACTGTAAGACGTGTACCAATCATTTAATAAACTAAGAACCAACTAAAATGGCAGTGTATGGCAGTTCTGATTCAATAAAACCTGTGTCAGAAATAAGAAATCAAACACAGCTAGATAATTTTCTAAAAAGCAAATAACTAATGAGTAAGATAGAAAAGACATGCTTCAAAATAAGATTTTCTTCCCTGAGACTTGTTAGATAAAACTCTCATTTGAAATTAATTGTAATAATTTCAGCAGTAAAGTGTTATAAATCTACTATACTTAATAGTTCTCACTTGAACTTATTAAGGAAAAAACCTCTCACTTTACATACATACATGGCTTCTTAAGACTGTGCAAACCTTTTGGGCTCCCGTCATGGACCGAAGATTGGACACCTAATTATCATTTCAACCTGCATTCTATCAAACTGCTTAGAATTTTAACATCGTAAGCTATTGCTTGATAATTGATTATCTAAATCACAATTTTCCTAATTTTTTTCCAGATACTTTCTCTAAATCAAAATCAAGCCTACTTCCAAAACTTGCTTACATTTCCAAAATACTAGAAAGTTCCACTAATGCAGGACTTACTAACAATAACAAATAATAATGATAATAAATTTCAATTGATGTTTTTATACCATCTTTTAAAAACTGGCTTGGTCATCCATGAAACACTTCCTCACTCTATGAAAAGGATTTATGGTGTGAGAGCGGTGTGAGAAAGGAAAGTATTTGGTGCAAAGAATACACAGAGCCTCTGTATATTAACATTTTATCAATGCTACAGTGTCTAGAATATAGTCTAGAGCTTACCCTCCAAAAGGCAAAAAAATATTCAATGAAGCTCTTCAAACGAAGAGGCTCAGCTGTGACATATGTACCAAAAACAGGAGCTCTATTTTCCTTGGCTTTTTTAAAAATAACTTCTGAGAATTTCTTCTGAGACTAACCCACAAATCGACTGTTCACTGATCTCCCTGTTTGTCCAAGCATGGCCTAACGAGTGAAACCACAACGTTTGGTGAGTAAAGCTATCTTCCTGCTTCAGGCTCCACTCAAAGAGGGCTATTATATCAAGGCAGGCCCTGATACAAACAACTTCTGTAGGTGTTCGTTTCTGTCACCAGGGAACGTCTGTCTATGGAATTTGTATGTATTACACAGGATATTCTTGATGTAATGAGTATCCTAGAATAAAACTTATAAGCATATTCGAGAGCATTAAACTTCATAAAAGCCATTTTCTCCCGAACATGAAAAAAAGATGCCTTTTTTTTTCCACATCCTTGCCCCACATTCTATTTAGCCAAGTGAACACCTATTCTTTCCCCTACTCCTAAGACATTTATCTAATACTTGTCCCATCACACAATTTCTAGTAAAAACTTAACTAGATTACTACATGTTGCATGTGCAATTAATAATATTTAATAAAATTTGTTGTGTTAATTTGTAAATTTCCTTGAGCAAAGCATGAGACTGCTCTTCTGAATCATTCCAAATACATGGTAATCAATATGAAATCATTTAAATACAATAAAAATTCACTTCTTACACTGCATTTGTACTCTTTATTTATTTTATTTTATTTTATTTTATTTATTTTATTTTATTTTATCTTATTTCATTTTTCAGAGACAGAGAGTGTGTGAACAAGAGAGGGGCAGGCAGAGAGAGAGACTCTTAAGCAGTCTCCACACTCAGCACAGAGCCTGATGCAGGGCTTGATCCAATGGCCCTGGGATCATGACCTGAGCTGAAATCAAGAGTCAGACACTAACTAACTGAGCCACCCAGGCACCCCTGTACCCTGCACTCCTGATTTTAAATACTAATTAATACAGGCAAAGACTGGGTTTTCATCTCTGGGCAGCTGTTTCTGGTTGTCAATTCTGCATTACCAGGTTAGTCTAAAATTATTCAAAATAATCTCTAAAAGAATTAACACAATCCATACAACTAGATATTCCTGATCTCTCTATAATGTTTTCTTATGAAGTGACTCAATCCCAAAAGACCAATTGATCTGTAACTACAATTACAGACTTCCAATGACAGAAGAATCCTTGGTGATCTGATATAGCCCTAAATTTACTAGTTGAGGAAAGTGAGGCCAACTGAAATTAAATTGCTTTTATGTTATCCCCCAACCTAAAGATATGGGACTATATGGACCTGAAATACATAGGCAAATCATTCATGAGACCACAATCAAAACTCTATGAAACAAATAAAAATGTACCTCTTTTGTATGAGAAAGCTGAACTTAGAAAACTGAATATTCTAAAATTAATAAAATATTTAACATTGTCTTCCTTTTCCCATTTTATTGAGATTTAATTGGCATACAATGACCTACATATATTTAAAACATACAATTTGATGAGTTCTGACCTATATACCCACCCATGCAAATATTATAACAATCAAGAAAACGGGGTGCCTGGGTGGCTCAGTCGGTTAAGCATCTGACTTCGGCTCAGGTCATGATGTCGTGGTCTGTGAGTTCAAGTCCCACGTCGGGCTCTGTGCTGACAGCTCAGAACCTGGAGCCTGCTTCGGATTCTGTGTCTCCCTCTCTCTCTGCCCCTCCCCTGCTCACACTCTGTGTGCCTCTCTCTCTCAAAAATAAATAAACATTAAAAAAATTTTAAAAAGAAAGAAAAGAAAACAAACATTCCAACCAGCCCCAAGAACTTCCTTGCGACCCTTTATAATCCATGCTCCACTCTACCACTGTTATAAGATTAAGATTGATATGCTTTCAGTCATTATAGATTCATTTGGGCTTTCTAGAACTACATATGAATGGAATTACATACTATATATTCTTTGTTTGGCTTCTTTAAGTGTGATTATTTTGAGACTCATCCATAAAGTTGCATTTATCAGCTGTTTGTGTGTCCTTTTTACTGATGAATAGTACAGTCCACTGCATGGGTATGACACAGTTTGTTTATCCATTCATCTATTGATGACATTTGGGTTGTTTCCAGCTTGGACTGTTACAAATGCAACCACTCTAAACATTCATGTATAAATCTTTGTGTGGGTATATGTTTTCATTTCTCTTGTGTAAATAACTAGGAGTGGAATGGCTGGCTTATACAGTATATGTACACACATTTTTAAAGTTTTTGTTTTAATGGTACCTGTATATTTAACTTCTTAAAAAATTGCCTACCAATGCAGTTACACAATGTTACATTATGCTCATAAGTTCAGTGATGGATAAAAGTTCCTGTTGCTCCAACAGGCTCACATTCTAATGTGCAGGTAGTAGGATGAAATTGTGATTTCACTTTGCGTTTCTCTGATGACATATTATGCTGGTCATCTTTTTAATTCCTTATTGATCATGCATAGATTGTCTTTTGTGAAGTGTCCAAACATTTGTCTATGATTTTTTAATTGGATTATTCATCTCATTATTAAATTGAAAAAGTATTGTACGTATTCTGGATACAAGTCCTTTGTCTAATACATGCTTTGTCAGTGTTTTCTGCCAGTCTCACTTTGTTCTTCCCTAGTGGATTTTTTAAGAGACAAAGTTTATTACTTTGGTAAAATCCCATTAGTCAATATTTTCCTTTATGATATGACTTGCTGTGTCTTCCCCCAAGGTTGCATGAGTTAAGGTCCGTGCTTTTATCGGCAGTGTAGTTTCATGTTGTGTATGTGGGTCCATGAGTCCTCTCATGTTAATTTTTACATCTAGTATGAGATAAAGGTTGATGTTCACTTTTTTCCAGATTTAAAATCGGTTGATCCAGTGCCATTGGCTGAAACGGCTGAAACAACTTTCCTCTCCCTTCTTAATTCCGCGGTACTGTTAAGAACTATGATAGGTTTCACATGATCCTACTGGTAAGCTATAAGTCAGCCCTGCCATGGCTTCCTTGATGCTAGCAGGAGACCTAAAACTCCTGGGTCAAAGTACCTTATAACTCCTGTCATAGCAGGCAGCATGAGCTTCATGTTTACATTGCTCCTTTTGTCCCCCAAGTGCCATGGGGGAAATGTACTGATAAATTCAGGTGAAGATGGCTGCACACACAGTGGGTCTTGATCATGGCTGAAGAACCACAAACTCAGAAGACTCCAACAACTCCTATAAAGGGGCAGCTGGCAAACCTGCCCGGCTTCTGCCTAAGTGGGAGACATTACGTTTATTATCATGGGAGAAAACAAATCCAGTCTCTGTTGCACAGAAAGGCACTTTCTCAATCTCCCAAAGCTATTTGTTACATAAACATCTTTGTAAAGATGATCTGGAACAAAGCCGCCAATGCCTCTTGCTTAGAAGATAATTAGAACTTTCAGAGAATCATAAGAAACTGTCTCACAAAGGCACCTCTATTAAAAATCAATTGATCATATGCAGGTGGGTCTATTTCTGAATTCTCTGTTCTACAGAAATTTACCACACCAAAGTGTATTGATTACTGTGGCTCTCACATAGTTAAGTTTTCAAATCTAGTACAGTTAAGTTATCCAACTTCAATCTTTTAAAAACTGCTTTGCCTATTCTGTTTTTTAGCTTCCATATAAATTTTATAATCAGCTTGTTAGTTTCAACCCAAAAAAGCCTGCTGAAACTGTGGGATTACACTGAATCTATAAATCAGTATGAGGAAGATTTCCATCTTAAGAATATTGTGTCGGGGCGCCTGGGTGGTTCAGTCGGTTGAGCGTCCGACTTCGGCTCAGGTCATGATGTCGTGGTCTGTGAGTTCGAGCCCTGCATCGGGCTCTGTGCTGACAGCTCAGAGCCGGGAGCCTGCTTCAGATTCTGTGTCTCCTTCTCTCTCTGCCCCTCCCCCACTTGTGCTCTGCCTCTCTTTATCAAAAATATATAAAATATAAAAAAAATTAAAAAAAAATATTGTGTCTTCCTGGGGTGCCTGGGTGGCTCAGTCGATGAGTGTCTGACTCCTGATTTCAGCTCAGGTTATGATCCCAGGATCATGGGATCAAGCCCTGCGTCATGCTCTCCCACTCTCTTCCTCTCCCCTGCTTGAGATCTCTCTCTCTCTCAAATAAAAAAGTAAATAAATAAAATTAAGAACATCGTGTCTTCCAATCTCTAAAGACATAATATTGAACATGGTTTAATCTCTCCATTCACTTAGGCTTCTTTAGTTTCTTTTAGCAATATTTTATATTCTTCACTGTAGAGGTCTTAGTCTTCTGTTGTATTTACACCTAAGTATTTTATGAGTTTTGGCACTACCATCAATAGAATCCCTTTTAATTTCATTTCTCAATCATTTGCTATTAGGATATAAGAATACAACTGATGTTACTATACTACTTTGGAGCCTGTGGGATGCCTGGGTGACTCAGTTGGTTGAGTGACCGACTTCAGCTCAGGTCATGATCTCACGGTTTGAGATCCAGCCCCACGTCGGGCTCTGTGCTGACAGCTCAGAGCCCGGAGCCTGTTTTGGATTCTGTGTCTCGCCTCTCTCTGCCCCTCCCCCACTCATGCTCTGTCTCTCTCGGTCTCAGAAATAAATAAACACTATTTTTTTTTTTTTAAACTTTGGAGTCTGCAATCATGGAGATTCACTTTTTACCTCTGGTCACTTTGTGAATCAGTCCAATCAATCCAATACTGAATGGCTCTAAGTTTTGAAACTATTATTAACCAACCTCCCTAAAGCTTCTACCAGCTCAATGATCCTAGTTCTGCCTTCTGTAAGGATTATGCCCATTGACAGAAATCTTTCCTTCAAATCAAGTTGCCCACTATTCCCCTTCACCAGACTTCTCATGCCATTCCTCCAAATAAAATTCCTCTTTCTCAAAGCATGTCTTGTTCACTCACATGGATGAATGTCCTACTATTCCTTAAGAAATGATGTCCAAAATAGAACAAGTACTTTTGAAGAGCTGATGACCCAGTTCACGGAGCCCCTTGGAAAACCTGATTTTAAAACTAACTACTATGGCCCATTATTATTGTGGCAATTTTAGCTGCTTTATCATATTGTTGGTTCTTATAAAATAGGTAGTCAACAAAAAACATTTTGTTGTGTTTTCTTGAACTTAAGTGGCTATTCTGCGCATCCTTAAATGCAGGCATACACATGTATCCATATTAAATTATATTTTTTTGCTATGATAGCATATCAGCCCATGTATCCATATTAAATTATATTTTTTTGCCATGATAGCATATCAGCCCATGGAGAATTTTCAGTTCTAATTTACTCACTCAACCCATTAGCTGTTTCTTTCAACTTTACATGAAGTTGCAAAGTTGAACTTCATGTAGTAAGTGGAATATGACTTAGACTTCATGATTTGGGAGTCATCTAAAGTCATTCAAATAAAAAGTGGAACAGAGTTTAAAAAAAGAGTTCTCTTTCCAAGCTGATACTGATTCATCTAGTCTGCTCTCTTTCAGAATATTTAGCCACCCAGCTGTGAATTATTTTAACTGAACAGTTGTTCCCTCTAGTTGTTTTTAAATGTTAGTCCTCATGATAATTCCTGGCTAGTAGTAAATGTGTGATGGATAAATTTTAATTGAATAAAGTAAAAAAAAATATTAAGGAATTAAGGAAGAGAAATAGTTTACGGAAAAAATAAACATAAAAGTATAAAAACACAGGGGCACCTGGGTGGCTCAGTCGGTTAAGCATCCAATTCCCGGTTTGGGCTCAGGTCATGATCTCACGGTTTCATGGATTTGAGTCCCACATCAGGCTCTGCACTGGCAGCATAGAGCCTGCTTAGGATTCTCTCTGCCCCTTCCCCACTCCCACTATCTCTGTCTCTCTCAAATAAATAAACTTAAAAAATACATATATATGATGAGTACTTTTGAAACATTATCATATATTTTAATTTGATTGCTCAGTTTAAAGAAAATAAAAATAAATAAATAGCATCTTTATTTCCCCTTGCAATCAGTACTTCACAAAATAGACCACAATCTGCCAGGACTCTCCTATAAAAAGAAAGTCATACTCACTCTGAAAAAGACCAAGCTTGCCAAAATTTTCAAGTTTCTTTTACTTGTAAGATAATCTAAAAAACTACCTTGTAAAAGAATGCTGTATTATAATTTCCACATTTAAAAGTATAAAATTAATTTTGGTGTGTTTAATTCAGATATTAATGTTTGAATGCTTCTCATTTTAAATTTAACATATTTACCATGAGGTATTTTAGATGGAATATGTTGATATGAAAAATATCTTTAAAGAAAGGCTAAATTCTGAAAGGCACTATTGTTATCTTAAAGAAATCCAGGCCAAGTGTAAAGAGAGTTCTATTCAAAGAGGAAAATTCTCTTCTCAGACCGCATTTCTGTCAGGCACATCATCCAATTCACCATTTCTATCCACTTGCTATATGCAACACTGATATCAGTGGAACTTGTGTATTTTTATGGACAATAACACATACAATTAAACACAAAATATCAATATGAGAATATTGTTCCCTTAACAAATCTTCCTGTTTATCTTCAAATTTTGAAAATATTATCCATTATAGCAACAGAAAATAGAAGCACAGCATGAAAGAAATCTGAAACATTTAATAGTTTTTATTTCTACCAATGAGAGGCATTTAAGATATAATTCAATATGAAGTATTTCTTCCTGGTTGAAATAGTTTTAATTTTTTAAAAGAGCAGCATTTCAAAATTTAAAAAACACCACATGCTTTGATTATATATTATAAAGCAAGCCAAAGGAGAGGACGAGTAAAAAACTCTTCCAAGACCTACTAACTACAGAAGATACTGATCTGTGTTGCTCATAATACACTGTCAATACTGAGTAGCACAATACTAAAAGCCACAAACTTCAACTTAAATATCATATAACTTGACCCTCCTGCTTCTTGCTACAAATTCACTGTAAGGAGGATTCAGTGAGAAACCAAAAAGACAGAGTAAAATTAAGAGAACAAATCCCTTTCATTTAAAAAGCAGAGATAGGGGCGCCTGGGTAGCTCGGTCGGTTAAGCGTCTGACTTCGGCTCGGGTCATGATCTCACGGTCCGTGAGTTCGAGCCCCGCACCAGGCTCTGTGCTGACAGCTCAGAGCCTGGAGCCTGTTTCAGATTCTGTGTCTCCCTCTCTCTGACCCTCCCCTGTTCATGCTCTGTCTCTCTCTGTCTCAAAAATAAATAAACGTTAAAAGAAAAGTAAAAAATAAAATAAAATAAAAAGCAAAGATAACTATCAAACCAAAAAAGAGTGGGAGAAGTTCAGGAATTAGATTGCATTTAGAAGAAGGTATGAAATTTACTATCTGCAAACAGTCTTTGATATCAACATTCTCAGAACTATTGACAGTTTGTACCCTCTGAATAGTACATATAGTACCAAAAATGCTGTTTTTTTTTAATAAGCTCTCTAGCATGGAAAGGTTCTTAATAGCATACATCATTCATTAAATGGGTGGTTTAATACAAAGGTGTTCTGTTTTTCTTATAATCAAATTGTTTTCTATATATTTACTCTCTAACTTCTTATATATTTATTGGTAACACACAAGCTATAAAATAAAAATTACCATTTCAACCCAGTGTAATCAGACCTTGAAATAAAGTTATTATTTCAATTTAGTAAAAATTTATTGTATTTTTTAACCTACATATATAATTAGGAGGGACACATGTGGTTCTCAACCAGAATTTTGTCCCCCAGAGGACATTTAGGAACATCTGGAAACATTTTTGGTTGTCACAAGAGAAGGGAGAAAGTACCACTGACATCTAATGGGTAGAGACCAGGAACACTGCTGACTAGGTTACATCACACAAGACAGCCTCGCAGAACAAAGTTCTGGTTCAAGTGTCATAGTACACAGATTGAGAAATCCTGCCTAGAATAATTAACAATCTAGGGCAAAAAACTCTATACTACAAAGAAATGTTCAAAATTGGGTCGCCTGGGTGGCTCAGTCCGTTAAGCGTCCGATTTCAGCTCAGGTCATGATCTCATGGTTTGTGAGTTCGAGCCCCATGTCAGGCTCTGTGCTGAAGGCTTGAAGCCTGGAGCCTGTTTCTGATTCTATGTCTCCCTCTCTCTGCCCCTCCTCTGCTCATGATCTGTCTCTCTCTGTCTCAAAAATAAACATTTAAAAGTTTTTTTTAAAAAAGAAATGTTCAAAATGTAGGATGACCATTCAAAGAAAAAAAGTTGCAAAAAGATGGAAAGGTAGATCATATGTTTAAAATACACACACACACACACACACACACACACACACACACACACACACAAATTAGACCTTGAGACTGTGTTTCTCAAGGATGAGAGAAAGGGACAGTGGGGAGATAACTGAATTGCTGGAGAAGCAAACAAACCCTGTCTGACCTCAGGCTGACCTTGTCGGAACTGAGAAAAGGGAGGGTTCTGGCAGGGTTCTCTTTAGAATTAAAATGAAGTAACTTTTCTTTTTTCTCCAGAGTACTAGAAGGCATTACCTACTGAACAAACAGTTTCTTGTGTTGTAAAAATATTTTTAAGCACCGGTTATAACAGGTTGTGCACCTTATTTAGGGCTTTTTTTTCAAAAATCAAAAGGCATAAAAAATGTTTGTAAGATCTCAATTTATTTTCAATCTTATGTGAATTTTAAATTGGAGCAAGAGGTTTAGATCTCTCAAATGGTACTCTTGGCAAAACTTAACAAATAAGGCTGCTGCAAGAATATTAAGGCACCAAAAGCTTACTAAAAACACCCCTCCACAGAAATATCACCAGACTTGTTACAAAATTATCTATAATCAAAATGCTAAAAGTAGGTATACATCATTTCTAAGACCCTCCCCATCTCTAAAATGATGATGCTGAATTTGTACATCATCAATGTTTTGTGTATTTTTAGATGAGAATAATTTATGCCAGATAATAGAAAAAGGCTAATTAATTTTTCTATTAGTTTCTGTTCATGGTAGCAGCGGTGGGCGGCGGGGGTGGGGGAAGATTCACAAATATTGTGCTAGTAAGTTTATAGCAATTATTTTACTGGCTGCTATGAATACAGCCAGGACATTTTTCTGAACCAGAGATCTTAAAGAAATTCTATATTCACTTTTCTGGTAGATGTTGACCATAACCAGATGCTAGCATATATCATATTTTACAATATATATGGTCCTAAAATGATGTGAAATTTGAGTTTTTGACAATAAAATTAGGTTTAAACTTACTAGGTAAGTAATTTAAAACCATTCTGTAGAAAATTTTACACAGTTTTTTGAAATGTGAATAATCCAGTATGATTCTGAATGGAATTCTTTAATACAGTTCATATCTGTGATTACAATCCTGGGAAAGTTTTAAAATCTTATTTCAACTCTTATAAAAGCTTACTATAAGAGAAAGGCTAAAGACTAATATTGAAGTTATTAGTTTTTAAACTGTTATTCCCTATAAAATTAATTCATAAATTATTCACAAATCATCAGTTTTACTAAGTTGTCCTTAATAAGCTGTAAAATGTTACCAAATTAGCCCTGTGGAGAAAACTTAAGTGGATCATATCATATAATCACAAAGTCAAATAACAAGTAAGAAGAATAAAAAAACCCAAAAAGTAAATGAATGACTTCATCAAAATCTAAAACATTTTACTTTTATTGAGGATACAATAGTGAGCAAAACAGACAAAAATCCCTGCCCAAATAGAGCTTCGAGTCTAGTAGCCTGGTTCCCAACCAACAAAATGCAAATTCTAGCAAACTCCCCTAACAAGAGTATACATTTCCACCAAAATTACTTCCATCACCTCTGTTTTGGGATAATCAAAAATCTCTAGGGGCGCCTGGGTGGCGCAGTCGGTTAAGCGTCCGACTTCAGCCAGGTCACGATCTCGCGGTCTGTGGGTTCGAGCCCCGCGTCAGGCTCTGGGCTGATGGCTCAGAGCCTGGAGCCTGTTTCCGATTCTGTGTCTCCCTCTCTCTCTGCCCCTCCCCCGTTCATGCTCTGTCTCTCTCTGTCCCAAAAATAAATTTAAAAAACGCTGAAAAAAAAAATTTAAAAAAAAAATCTCTAATTGATTATCAGAAAGATATATTCCTTCTTTTCCAGAGGGAAAAACCGTTAGATTTCTGATAGGGTATGTACTGCCATCATTGGGAAAGACTCACTTCCAGTGTGTCCCTAACTTCAACATGGCAGTGTGCAGAAGCCAATGTTGGATGTTTAAATAATGACCACAGGCGGCAATACCATGTTGTATAAGAGTGTGTGTGTGTGTGTGTGTGTGTGTGTGTGTGTGTGTGTGTGTGAATATGACACCAGTTATACTATGTACTGCTCTGGATTGGGGAAAAAAAAGTTAATTTAGGCATATAGTGTCCAGAATTGCTATTAACAACACGGATCTCTATTCTTCTTTTCAGAGTCTTTAAACAGTTACAAATATAGGGAGCTCATTCAATAAATGTGTATTCATAAGATTAGTTAATTTAGAAATGTCTATAATTAAGTTTAGATAAGAAGTATAGCACAAATATGATGATGGCAAAGTCAGCTTTCTTTAAAGATTTTAAACCCTTCTCACAGATTTTAAAAGAGATACACTATAACCCACGTGTGTCCTCCTCTCTCCCTCTCCCTCCAAGAGTAGCTTTTTTTTGGCTCTCATGCTGTGTTAAAATAAATTTCTTTCCCAAACTACCAGTGATTGCCCTGCCATAACTTAGCCAAAAAGCGAAAAGGAATGCTTTTAAATTTCTTTGGTTTGAAATGATATACGCATCTCTGTTCTATTCATATATTTTTCTGACAGACTACCTGATACTCTTGGCACAATAATTTTTTTTTCCTAAAATGCTAAAAAAGCAAAAGATGGTCAACTTTATACTCAAAGTCAAACAGAACCAGAAAAGCAAAAATAATCTATCATTCCCATCACTCTTGGCAAGACATGCCACCACGCTTCAACATTCAAAAACATTACTTCCAGAACCACATACTAGCCTATGTGCCCTGGTGCACAGGATGTAAACCCCAGGGCTTCTTCACCTGCTGCTTGATTTTGAGATCTTGGAATAAGCATAGATGTGAAGCTCATGCTACAGGTCACTCCTTTCCTTTGTCCCTTTCTGACCTCATATAAAGACAAAGAAAGTTCAACTGAATGTTTCCAAGGCAGTGGTTCTCAACTCTGACTATACATCAGAATCACCTGTAGAACTCAAACATTTCAAAGCCCCCTCCGGACTAATAATAGATCACAACTTCTGGGGGTGAGACCACATAATAATTTTAAGAAGCTCTCCAAGTGATTTTAAAGAGCAGCCAAGGTTGAAAAGTAATGTCATAAGTCAAGCAAATCAGGAAGTATCTGACCTATGTTTGGAATTGAGAGTTGCCTCTCCCTACTTTAAATTATTGCTATAAAAATCTATATAAAGATTAAAGCCAGAATTTCTCATCAAAAGAGAAGATTTTTGTTCGAGTATCGAGGGAATAAACAGATGTTATATTTTTGTTTCTGCATCAGCGTTTTCAAATTGAAGGGACATATCCTTAAAAGTATCATGTTTTTCCATTCACATGGTAGACCTTAATTTCTAAATGATTTCACTTAAATCAATAAGGAAGCAGAATAACAGCTGAGTAACCATGTTTTGTAACAACTAACAGAACCAGGAAATTGTATATCCTTGTTCATTTTAGAGACAATTGTGGACCTACATTTTATGTACGACTCTTCACATTAATTGAGACATAAAAATAATTACTTGTTTTTCATAAAGGATTGAATCTGACTACTGAAAACAGAAGAAAACAATTGTTTTAAGAGTAACTAAGAATAGCACCTTACTAATATAATTATTCATGAATCCTAAGGAGAAAAAAGAAATTTGAATAATTCAACATTTTTAAAATGCGATTTTCTGCTTATTACTCTTACACACTTTTTGAAACATTTATTTGTTACATATATCTGATGGGGTTTCTGTAAGCAACATAGGCAACTCTCCAATCAAAAGGCCTCATGATCAGATTCCCACAGACATAACCACTGAATACTACTGCAATGTGGCTATCCAAGGAGTTATGAGCCTGACTCATTTTACTAGTCACTGTAACTAACACTAATGGAATACGAATACTGAGTAAATTCAGATGAACACTTTCATTACAGTGTATGGACATCAGAAGAGCATAAACTATACACAGGTAAGTTAGACACCCAAATGCCATTCAATTAGCTGACTCAGGATGAAAATCTGCCCTGATTTCTTTCTGACCCCCATTGTTCTATTTTTCCTAGGAGATGTGAATTTCCTCTTTCACTTTTCAATCCTGTTAGATCATTCTACTTCTGATCTTGGGCCACATAATAGCTTTCAACTCTGTAAATTTCCTATTAACTCTGTGTTCAGAGCCCACAAATCCATTCTCAGGTCCAAACTGCACTCCTAATTTTCACTGAAGATCACTGTGTCCCCCTAACAGGAATCCCCAGCTAGACTGTCCTTTGATTTCAGGCACCTAGCACCTTTTTCAGGTTCCCTAAAGCTAAGCTTACTCCAATCTTCAGGTGCCCTACTAGATACCCACCCCAGCTACCTCTCAATTCCTCCTTGCTTCCTTTCTTTCCTAGGACTTTCAGGACTTGGATAAACCACCAGATCTCCTGACTTCTACCTCCAAAGCCCTCTTAAGTGAAATATTATTCACATCAACATGAAAGACTCTCAAAGTTACAGGCATACCTCGGAGATATTGTGGGTCTGGTTTCAGACCATCACAATAAAGCAAATATTGTGTGTAAGGCGAGTCTAATGAACTTTCTGGTTTCCTAGTGCATATGAAAGTTTTATTTATACTATACTGTAGCCTATACTAAGTATACACCAGCATTATGTTTAAAAAATTACAAACCTTAATTTAAAAACACTTTACTGTTAAACAATGCTCACCATCATCTGATGGCTTTTGCAAGTCATAATCTTCTTGCAGGTAGGTCTTACATCAATGTTGATGGCTGCTAACTAATCGGAATGATAGTTGCTGAAGATTAGTGTGGTTGTGGCAATTAAAATAAGACAACAATGAAGCTTCCTGCACTGATTAGTCTTCCTTTCACACCAAACAATTCTCTGTAGCATGGGATGCTGTTTAATGGGATTTTACTCACAGCAGAACTTCTTTCAAATTTGGAGCCAACCCTCTCAAACGCTGCCAATGTTTAATCAACTAAGTTCATGTAAGATTCTAAATCCTTTGTTGTCATTTGTCACAATCTTCACAGCATCTTCACCAGGAGCAGATTCCATCTCAAGAAACCACTTTCTATTTTGTTCATCCATAAGAAGCAACTCCTTGTCCATTTAAGTTTTATCATAAGATTGCAGCCACTCACATCTTCAGGCTCCATTTCTAATTCTAGTTCTCTGGCAATTTCTACCACATCTGCAGTTACTTCCTCCACTGAAGTCCTGAGCCCCTCAGAGTCATGCTTGAGGGCTGGAATCCCCTTCTTCCAAACTCCTGTTCATATTGATATTTTGACCTCTTCCCATGTATCACAAATGTTCTTAGTGGTATCTAGAATGATGAATCCTTTCCAGAAGGTTTTCAATTTACTCTCCCATCCAGAGATATTGTAATTACTACCCTCCCAGAGTGAGAGTATTATAATCCATCAGAAGAATCACTATCCATTGTAGCTATACCCTTACAAAATGTATTTAAATAATAAGACTTCAAAGTCAACATTACTCCTTGATCCATGGACTGCAGAATGGATGCTGTTAGCAGCCATAAACACCACATTCATCTCAGTGTACATCTCCATCAGAGCTCTTGGGTGACCAGATGCATTGCCAATGAGAAGTGGTACTATTTTAGATGGAATCTTTTTTTCTGAGCATTAGGTCTCAACAGTGGGCTTAAAATATTCAGTAAACCATGTTGTAATCATCAGGCTTTGCTGTTGCATTTACAGAGCACAGGCAGAGCAGATTTAACATAATTTTTAAGGGCGCTAGGATTTTTGAAATGGCTTTTTGGCCATTGAAGTTTGGCTTCAACTTAAAGTCACCACCTGCATTAGCCCCTAATAAGACAGTCAGCCTATCCTTTGAAGCTTTGAAGCCAGATACTGACTTTTTAGCTATGAAACTCCTAGATGGCATCTTCTTCCAGTATAAAGCTGTTTCATCTACACTGAAAGTCTCTTGGTTAGGGTAGTCACCTTCATTTATTATCTTAGCTGTAGCTTTTGGATAATTTGCTGCAGCTTCCAATCAGCACTAGGGGCTTCATCTTGTACTTTTAAGCTAAGGAGAGCACTTCTTTCCTTAAACCTTGTGAACCAAACTCCACCAGCTTCAAACTTTCTTGTGCAGCTTCCTCATTTCTCTCAACCTTCAGAGAACTGAAGAGAGTCAGGGCCTTGCTCTCGATTAGGCTTTGGCTTAAGGCAAAGTTATGGCTGGTTTGATCTACCCAGACCATGAAAACATTCTTCATGTGAGCAATAACAAAATCAGCTATTTTGTTTTCTTATCATTCATGTGTTTACTGGAGTAGCACTTTTCATTTCCTTCAAAAACTCTTCGTTTGCATCTACGTGGATCTCTATTTGGTACAGGAGGGCTAGCTTTTGGCCCTTCTCAGCTTTTGGCCTGCCTTCCTTACTAAGGACAATCATTTCTAGTTTTGATTTAAAGTGAGAGACATGTGACTGTTCCTTTCACTTGGACATGCAGAATACAAGTGAAAGGAATAACTCATTGTAGGGTTATTGATAGGCTTAACTTCTATATTGTGTCCCAGGGAATAGAGAGGCCTGAGGAGTGGGAAAGAGATGGAAGAACAGCCAGTTGGCAGAGCAGTCAGAACACATTTATCAGTTAAGTTCACAGTCTAATATGAACCCCCAAACAATAACAATAATAACATCAAAGATCACTGACCAGAAATCACCATAACAAATATAATAACCAATAAAAAAGTTTAAATACTACAAGAATCGGGGCACCTGGGTGGCTCGGTAGGTTAAGTGTCTGACTCTTGGTTTCAGCTCAGGTCATGATCTCATGGTTCATGGGTTCAAGCCCTGCGCTGGGCTCTGCACTGTCAGTGGGACTTCCTTGGGATTCTCACTCTCTGCCCTCCCGACTTGTTCTCCCACACCCTCTTTCTCAAAAATAAATAGCTTAAAAGAATACAATACAATACAATACAATACAATACTGTGAGAATTACCAAAATGAGACACAGAGGCACAAAGTGAGCAGATGCTGTTGGAAAATAGTACCAACTGACTTGCTTGATGCAGGGTTGCCACAAACCCTCAATTTGTAAAAAAAAAAAAACAAAAAAAAACGCAATATCTGTGAAGTACAATAAAAGGAAGCACAATAAAATGAGGCATGCTTGTATAAAGAAATCCTATTCTGTAATATTGTCATTTTGTAGTAGTATTCATATACTTAAGATACTATAGGTCATATATTTTTAACCGTGTATTTTTTTTGACAGCTTGGGCCCTCTCCTTAACCACTGGGGGTTAGTAAGGTTGGGTATGAACGCCAATTTTCACGCCACAAAGTTTTCTGAAGAGTCAGCTATATCCCCCTTAAAAAATCAACCTCAGTATTTACCACAGATGAGACCACTTTACAATCACTGCAGAGAAGACACTTACTACAAAGTTCTCTTCTCTAAAAAGCATAGCTTGTGACATTCACAATAATACTAAAATACTTCAAATAATTTTGTCCATGATTAACTTTTAGGGGAGACACACAAGAATTAATGTCACTCAGAACGAACACTAAAGTGTCCTTTGTTTATTTATTTTTCAAATATGCCTCTGGAATATGAGAGCGTAATACAAGATTTTAATGGTATTAATAAATTTTTTAATGAATTTGTCTTTAAAACATTTAGAAAACTTCCAACATAGGTAGACTTTAATATTCAGAAGGCAGTAAAACCAATAAACAAAAAACACTAATCAAAAATATGGGAAATATGGAAAATCAAAGATAATTATAAATAAATAAGGCTAATAAATCAAATTAAAATTTGTGTTTCAACTGGTTTTAAATGTTGATAAAGTTCCTCAAGGCATCATTTAATCCCCTTATACAAGGATTCATTGTGGGAGTCACAGGGCAATTAGATATGTTAAGAATCTCAGAATTTATTATTTCCAATGTATTATATGACACAGAGGCTCTTACTCACTGCAAAATTTAATACCTTTTGACTTCCAATTTTTCTGCCTTCATATATAAATGCATGCCTATCATTGTGATGGTTTATTCAGTATGAGAGAGGAAAAGACCATTTTTAAAAAGCTTCAAATTTTCAATCTCAAAAATAAAGTATAAATTTTTTTTTTATTTTTAATTGCCCAAAGGAATAGCTACGTAAAGATTTAAATTTTAATTATAATGCAGGCCAAATCTTTGTTTACAACAGACTTTCTGAATTCAAGTGCAAGTACACTTCCAAATCTAAACAATATGGGCCCCCTGAGATGTGAATTTCAGACTAGCCTCCCACTAGTCAAAATCTTATCTGTAAAACATCAAATTACCACAGCAGTAATAACAGATCTGGGAATCACTGTTTTCTCACCATCTGCCTATATCAGAAACAAATTACTGAACTGAGGTTGTAAATACACAGAGCCTGAAACAAGAGAATTACAATAATAAGATTTAAATATATATTACATATGTAAAATATATACATATATAATATATGTATGTAATTATATATATATATATATATATATATATATATATATCAGAATCAGCCTTTGAAATTATATTATCTCCACTGAGTGTCATCTCCTTATCATTTTTTAATCAAAATTATAAGTTGATCCTAATAAAAGTTAAGTAAAACAAATAGATTATGTACTTTTTAAAACATAATATCCAGAGATAGTTAGAATCAATAGAAACAATGACTCAAAGTCTCAATCCTGCAACTTAACTAGTTGTATAACTTTGAAACACGTAATTAACCTACCCGCCTCACTTGCTTTACCTACTTCCCATCTTATAAAGAAGTTGAGATAGCAAACAAGAGAACATGCATGAAAATCCTTCCTAAATTGCTCTTTTATAAATGTTAGTTATCAGTCAAAACACTACCAAATGTTATTTCCAATAGGTGTAAAGTTATCACCTGGGAAAAGGAAAACAAAACTAAATACATTCAAGGTATGTATAATACAAGAAGAGTACACAGTGAAAGCATCAAATGCTACATTAAAAATATGATTTTTAATCAAAATTTCTAATCAGTGTTAGAAAGGAAATGGCTACTGATACATACTACAATTAGAAAATAAATATATGTGTATGTGAAGTGCACACACAAAAATTAATATGAGATTATTACAGTCGTGAAAAAAAGTTTTCTCAAAATCTGCCAAGCCCCCCCATGTGCGCACTGAAATGTGACAGAACAGATTTACTGTCTCATTCCGTAAGCACTTTCTGAACACCAATGGTGTCAAAAGCCCTATGCAGGGTACTGAGTACACGAAGAGGAGTGAAAGGAAATTTTCCTGCACTTCTCATGGAAGAGCTATATCAACATGGCATGATTAGCCTTCATAAAAAGACAAGGCAACTCAACTGGTTTTGCCAAAGACTAATCATGTTCTTCTTACTCTGTAAAGTAATGCGACTCAACTAGTTACACATCATCAACAATTTCTTTGGGGATGTTCGCTGGGTTTATTGGGTTTGGTTCATTCGGTCACTGGACGAATATTCATTGAGCCCCAAATAGTCACTACAAATGTGTCTCAAAGGAAATCTTAACTCTAAAACTATACAAGGACATAATGCATAAATAAATTATTTGGTGTTTTCTTTTGATTTCCTTTTCAGTAAGAAAAAAATAGAACAGAAAAGCAGCAACACAATCCTTCAATATTAACTACAACCGGCAGATGAAAGCATGGACAAATGTCACATCTATTCTACCTGTCTACTTCTCATCCATCTGTGGTGATGTCCCATTTCTATAGTATAGACCCCACTAAGAAAGCAGTGAAGAAACACAGAGTGGATTTCAGAATGAAATAATTAAAACTGTAAGCTCTTAGATTCTGATTGCAGGCAGCCCCAGGTGCATACAAAGCAGATTTCTGCCAAGAAATACAGTGCAAGCTGTTGACACTCAGCTTCCTTCAATATGAAAACTTCCCCAACAATTCAAGGTCACAGCCAATGATCTACTATTTAGAGTTCAAAGTACAGCATTTTTTAGCATATAGTCCAAGTAGTTTCCAGGAGATTAAATAACATAAGCACAATAATTGAAAGAGTAGGGAAGAATAAAACATCTGTACGTGGCCATCTTCATCTGGACTTCTTGCAAAATGGATAAGCAGAAATCTAACATACACAAGTATTGAAAGAGCAGAATAAACCAAAACGCTGAATTGGTTTTAAAATAAACTATTCTAAGACTGTTTAAACAGCTAGAAGTTACAATAGAGCCCATATGGCCTCAGTGCACTACACAAAGGTTAACAAAAAATGGAGTTCTCTAAGAATCTCATGCTGAAACGGCTCAAAGTCAAAGGGATTGTTTTTTTCAATCAGGCTGACCTAAAGAGAGTAAGACACTAAGTTTGGATATAAGAGATCTTATTTCAAATGCTAGGAAAAAAATGAGCAAGGTAGTTTAAGATTCATTACTTTAGGACGAAACATTTGACCCTTCTAGAAGTTAGTTTCCTCAATATGTAAAATGAGAGAGGTAAATAGTTCACTGGTCTTCAAATTTTATTTTCAGGAGTACAAGACTGCTTCAGGGTTAGGTGGAAACTAAGCCAGATCCAATCCTCGCTTAAAGGAGAGCAGATGAAGTTTTAACTATTTTCTGTGTTTGGAATCCTGTGTAGAATTTCATTCAGGAAAAAAAAAAAAAGGAGGGGTGGGGGTGATGCTCTGCTGCTGAAAAAAAATTACCCAGAAAACAACAAAAATAAATAACTTCAGATCACATTCATTCAAAATCATGATTGCAATAAATACTTCTAGTAAAAACAGAAATTGTCACGCTTCTGCCATAATGGAATAAGCAGAACTGATCATGCCCTCCTATCATAAACAACTAGAAAACTGGGGAAAAAAAGATATTTTTTCAGGCATGGAGACAATAGCTAGCCCAGGACTATGATCCATGAGTGAAGAAAAAGAGACAAATGAGTGAAACTCCTCTTCCAGGAGGACTCTCCATAACAGAGTGCAGGGAAGGGAACTGCCTGAAAGTAATAATGGCCGTCTCACTGAGCTGAAGAGATAGAAAGAAGATCTGGGGAGACTAAAGAAGATGGGAGTTTGTGGGGCAGAATACCAGACAGTTTGGAGCTTGGCAGAGAAAAAGCTCCAGAAATCTGCACAAAGGCCCCTTGAGTCTGTGGCTGCCCATTAAGCTATTCATATGTAGGAGGAAAACACCATGCGGTTGGGCAAAGGACCGGGGAGCTGTAAACGAAGTAATTCCCAGTGGTCTCACTGGGCTGGGAGACCTTCCAGGTCTGAGACACAATGAGTGGAGAGACTCACTGAACACCCCTACTCAGAAGTAGGGCTAACTAGCTTACATAAAGGCATCACCAGACCCATGCTAACAAAGCTTTTGAAAAAAACCTCAAAAATACAAGCTAAAGCACAATTCAGCTGCTACCTGAAACAAATTCCAAAAAATTTAAAAGAACACAATAAAATCTGGAGGCTTAACATCACAATATCCAGCATTCAGTCAAAAAATCCCAGGCATGACCATGAGTAAAATGATAAAACTGTGATCCGTAAATAGGTGGGAAAAAGAGAAAACAGAACAGACCCCAAAATGTAAAAGATAATTCAGTTAGCAAAAAAGGAAGCTTTAAAAGTGTATATGAGTAGGCTCAAGTATTTATTTAAAACAAAGTATGATCAAAAGGAAAATGGAAGGCATAAAAAATGGAACTCATGGAGATGAAAAGCACAATACCTGAAATAAAAATAACAGTAAATTTAAAAACATAGCAACAGAAACTAACCAAAATGAGAGAAAAAAACAAAAAGGACTGCAAAAAAATGGACCCTAAGCAACCTGTGGAACAATATTAAACAGCCTTGATGTACGTGTAATTAGAATCAAGAAGAAAAAAGGGAAAGATGAGGAAAAGCATTTGAGGAAATACTGGCCAATAATTTTCCAGAGTCTTATAAAAATAATAAATTCACAAATAGAAGAAGCTCAATTAGGATGTGCACAACGAAAGGCACACCAGAGTACAACAACATCACGTGACTGAAAACCAGTGATAAAGATAAAATCTTAAAGCAGCTGTAGGAGTTGTTAAAATAGTCTACATAGAAGTCTTTTATCAGATACATGTATGGCAGGGGCACCTAGGTAGCTCAGTCGGTTAAGCATCCAACTTTGGCCCAGATCACAATCTTGGAGTGTGTGGGTTCCAGCTCCTTGTCAGGCTCTGTGCTGACAGCTCAGAGCCTGGAGCCTGCTTCGGATTCTGTGTCTCCCTCTCTCTCTGCCTCTCCCCAACTCATAAAGCCTCTCTCTCTCTCTCTCTCTCTCTCTCTCTCTCTCTCTCTCTCTCTCAAAAATAAACATTAAAGACATTTTTTTGAGAAAAAAAGTTACATGTACGGCAAATATTTTCTCTAGTCTCTAGTATTACTCTCATTTTTAAGCAATGCTTTTTGTATGAGATTTTAATTTTTATCATACCCAATTTATCAATTTTTTACGCTTTTTTATATCCTACCTAATAAACTATTTCCTATCTTCAGACAATGAAAATATTCTATAATCTCGTATGGCCCATCACAAATTACTATTTGTATGTATAATGAGATCAAGGTATTTTTCCCCCCAAAGATATCCAGTGTCCCAGACAGACTGGAAAACAGAATTACTGGGCACCATGTAGAGCACTGAGAAGGACCCTGCCTCAGGAGTGAAGAATAATGAGCCATGTGCTAATTGCTGCTCTTCTCCTACCCAACAGACACCTAAAAAGAGAGATCCAAAAGGATCAGATTGTTTCCAAATAACTGCATCCTAGAAAAAAAGCTCAAGAATATTTGTAAGAATACCGAAATATCTAGCACCCAATAATGTCTGTTATCCAATCCAAGATTCCAGAAACGCAAAAGCAGGAAAATTTGAACCATGATGCTGAGAAAAGTCTATCAATCGACACCAACCTAGAACTGACACAATTTTTAGAAATGATAGATAAGGACATGAAACCAGCATTATAACTGTATCAAATGGTCAGAAAGCTAAGTACAAATATGCAATATTTAGAGGTAAATCTGGTAAAAGATCTGCAGGAAGGTACACTGAAAATGACAAAACACTGCCCAGAGAAATTAAAGAAGACCTACATAAATGAAGAGTTACACCTTGTTCATAAAAACTCAGTAACATGACATTTAAATTCCCCTCAAATGGATGTATAAATTCAAATAATTCAAATCAAAACAGAAGTAGGCTCTTTTGTAGAAACTGATGCGCTAATTCTAAAATTCACATGGAAATGTAAAGTACCTGTAAGAGCCAAACAACTTTGGAAAAGAACAAGCTGGAAGGCTAATTCTTTCTTACTTTAAGACTTCTTACAAAGCTACAGTAATCAATACAATGTGGTATTGGCATTAACACAGGACAATTAGTGGAACAGAACAGTGTCCAGAAATAAACCTACATATATGGACAACTGACTTCTGCCAAGGCAATTCAGTAGCAAAAGAGGAGTCTTTTCAACAAAAGGTAGAAAAGTATGGGATATCCATATGACAAGAAAAGAACATTGATCCATATCTCACAGCATATATAAAATTAACTCAAAATGCAATATGCACTTAAAAGTAAAAACAGAAACTGGAACACCTGAGTGCCTTAGTCAGTTGAGTGTCTGACTCTTAATTTGGGCTCAGGTCATGATCTCACTGTTTCCTGGGTTCGAGCCCCACGTCCAGCTCTGCACTGGCAGCATGGAGACTGCTTGAGATTCTCCCTCTCCCTCTGCCCCTCCCCTAATCTCTCTCAAAGTAAATAAATAAACTTATAAAAAAAAAAAAAGGAAAACCAAAAACTATCAAAATCAAAAAGAAAACATATCAGCAATATTTTTGTGACCTTAGGTTAAACAAAGATTTCTTAAATATGACACCAAAAAATTCATTAAAAAAATTACTAAACTGGATTTCAAAATTAAAAGGCTTCTTCTATCCAAAAGACACTATTAAGAGAATAAAAGGACAAGCAAATATTTGCAAAAGCATGTATCTGATAAAGGGCTTGTATCTGGAATATATATGGTAAAAGAACTTTTAAAACTTAAGAGTAAGAATTAGGAAAATGCTTCATCACAGTCACAGAATAAGATGCATGAATGACAAGAAAAAAAGGCACATAAAAGATATGCAACATCATTAGTCACTAGGGAAGTTCAAATGAAAACCTACTTCACATTTATTAGAATGACTACAATTAAGAAGACTGACCACATCAAGTGCTGGTGTAGAAGTAAAGGCACTGAAATTCTCATACACTGTTAGTGGAAATGTAAAGTGGTACCAGCATTTTGGAAAAGTCTGGCACTTTCTTAAATAGTTAAACACACACCTATCATATGATCCAATCAACCCATGCCTCGGTATTTACTCAAAAGAAAAGTGTATGTTTAGACAAAAACTTGTATCCACACATATCATAGCAACCCTGTTTGTAATGCCCCCAAATGAAACAATCCCTATGTCCATCATCAGGTGAATGGATAAACGAATTATGGTGTAACATAAAAGAGAATCTTGCTCAGCAATTTTTAAAAAAGGAACTGATCCTTCCATTTGGACAAAATGGACAGTGAAGAAGTACACTGAACAAAAAGCCAGACAAAAAAAGAGCACATACTCTATAATCCCGTTTATATAAAATTCTAGAAAACGCACACTAGTCTAAAATGGCAGAAAGCATTTCAGTAGTTGCCTGGAGTGGGAGGGGAGAGATTATAGAGAGACTCAAAGAAACCTCTGGATGCGATATGCTCATTATCTTCATTGTTGTGATGATCTCATAATGTATATACATTATGTTGAAACTTACCAAATAGAATACTTTAAACATGTATAGTTTATTGGACATTGACTATAACTTAACAAAACTACTTAAAAAAGGAACCATATATAACCAATCAGGCTTTGAAAAGCAAAGGGGAAAGTGAAAAAGACTACTGGTGAACTATAGTTCAGCACACACTTAATGATTTCCACTGTACAATATCCAAAGTGTCACACAACGTTAGTGTTTGAGATCTTGAATCTTATTTCAATCTATCATCCCAATTTTGTACTTGAGAAAACTGAGGTCCATAAAGCAAACTCCCTCATCACAAGAGCCTTGATGCATTTATCTTTATGTTCCCACCACGATCATTAATTACTAGTTCTATAACTTACTAGCTACAAAAGGGGAAGAGACCATGCCTGACCTCCTAAATTCAGCACTCTTTATATTACACTGCCTGGCCTCTTAAAATAACTGGGTCCTTTTAGAATTATGAGACACATTTTATCATGTATAAAAATGTTGATTTAAGATACACCCTACTAAAGATCTTCAACTAAAATGTTTAACATTTTTATTAATCAAATGGTTTGTGAAACACATTTTATAACGGATCAAAACAGAGCCTTTTCCTAATTATAGTCAAACATGTCATAACTACTTTATTACATAAACATGTATTAAGGTCCTTTACAGTCAATAAATAGGTTAAAATTTTCAGCTAATGGGAGCAACCTGACCTAGACTTTTCAAATAATGAATTGCCCACATACAAAATAACTTTAGTATAATGAGAGAAAACGTGTGATTTAGTAAATAAGTGTTATAAATATATTAAGTCTTTACTCTGTTAATGGCTCACAAATTTTTTTTAATTTTTTTTAACATTTATTTATTTTTGAGACAGAGACAGAGCATGAATGGGGGAGGGTCAGAGAGAGAGGGAGACACAGAATCTGAAGCAGGCTCCAGGCTCTGAACTGTCAGCACAGAGCCCAACGTGGGGCTCGAACCCACGAGCCGTGACATCGTGACCTGAGCCGACGTCGGACACTTAACCGACTGAGCCACCCAGGAGCCCCAATGGCTCACAAATTTTAGAGAGCCTCAGAATCACCTGGGTGGTTTGTTAAAAAGGTGAACGCTATCGTAAGAGCAAGTTTTACAATAAACCACTATAAGGAAATTGAGGATGAGAAAAAACAATACAGTGTGCTCCAATGGAAAAATGGACTTTGTTGGACACACCCTGCCTTGGTATCTGACTCTAGTCTCCTATTGACTTTGAGCTATTTTATAACTCCAAGTAACTTGTTGATAACTGATTGTCATAGGTAACTGAGAGCAAAATACATTATTCTTGTCTACATTCTGTCCAGGAGAGGTTCAGTTGACTCCTCCTAACAGAAAAGGCCAATTTCCTGTCCATTTGTAAATTCATGTCAATGTTCCCTTGTATCATACGAGTCTTAATTTCTCTGACCTCTCCTTTAAATTGGTTATGACACCTGCCTCGTTCCCTCTTCATTATGATTTAAATATGTCTTCATATGTGTTCAAGACATAGAAAACTCATTGTTGTACATCGTATAAGGGTGATGATTTTATCTTTTTTTGAAACTTAGAGTTGTATAGTACATATGCTAATACAGAGGTCTTTTTCAGAGCAGCATCCAGACCAGTAGCAGAAGCAGCACCTGAAAAATTGTTAGAAATGTACATTCTAGGCCACATTCAGGCCTACTAAATAAGAAAATCTGGGAAGAAGGGCCAGCAATCTGTTCTTTTTTTTTTTTTAATGTTTATTTATTTATTTTTGAGAAAGATTGAGAGAGAGAGAGAGAGCACAGGAAGACGACACAAGGAGGGAGAGAGAGAGAGAGAGAGAGAGAGAGAGAGAGAGAGAGAGAGAGAGACAGAGACAGAGAATCCCAAGCAGGCCCCACACTGTCATTGCAGAGCCCAAAGCAGAGCTCAAAATCCACAAATCGTGACATCATGACCTGAGACAAAACCAAGAGTCAGACCCTTAGCCAACCAAGCCACCCAGGTGCCCCATAAGCCAGTAATCTTTCCTAGGAAGTCTTCTAGGTGATTTGTATGCAAGCTAAAATTTGAAAACTCGGACTAAAAGATTCCTTAAAATTGAGATAACCATTGTTTGGGGTTATATTTATCTTGATTCTTTCCCCTTGTAAAGTCAAAGGGATCACCATATTTAATCATTAGTTTTTACAAAGAAGTAAATAACCTAAAAGATGCAATGCAAATTTAAATTTAAAAGTACTGAACAGCTAAGCACAGAAAATACCTGTCTAAATCAGGAGTTAAGCAATATTAGAAATATGGGTTCATACCCCAGCACCCAAGGGGGTGGGGGTGGAGAGGCAGAGTGTCAATCACTCCAAGATGTTAGGATAAGGAAAAGTACATGGATTTGAGTTACAACTATTCTACTTTACACCTAAAGAATGGTTTCCTCTCAACATATATTTTGACCCGTAATTTCCTATTTTCATTTTTTAAAGTCTTTTTTTTAAAGAGCAGTTTTAGGTTTACAACGAAATTGAGAAGACAGTATTCAGATTGCCCATAAACCCCCTGCCCCCACACATGCATAGCCTCCCCCATTATCAACATCACTCACCAGAATGGTAAATTTTTTACCAAGGATGAACCTACACATAATGATCACTCAAAGTCCATAGTTTACCTTACTTACTCTTGGAATATGATGGATGTGGACAAATGTAGAATCGCACAGACCCATCATATCATAGAGTATTTTCACTGCCCTAAAAATTCTGTGTTCTCTCCGTTCACCTCGCTCCTCTCCCCTCATTTTTTTATAAAATAGAATTTTCTCAGGGTAGCTCGGTCGGCTAAGCGTCCGACTTCAGTTCAGGTCATGATCTCACAGCTTGTGAGTTTGAGCCCCGCATTGGGCTCTGGGCTGACAGCTCAGAGTCTGGAGCCTGCTCTGGATTCTGTGTCTCCCCCTGTCTCTGCCCCTCCCAGGCTCATGCTCTGTCTCTCTGTCTCAGAAAAATAAATGAACGTTAAAAAAAAGTTTTTTAAAATTCATAAAATATGAGTTTTTCATTTAACTTTTCCACTGTTTACAACAAAGATTAAGAAAATGTAACAAATAATTACCCACATAATTCAGATACTTAAATCCCGTTTTTATATTCAATAGGAATTATTTAGCCTGGCTTTCTAATCTGATAAGATCTGCTAAAAATGGGCTCATCTCTCCAATTCACTACTTAAATACACACCATTCAGAAACATGAAAAAAAAATTTACAAAACTGAGGTAGCCTCTTATCCAGCAATGTTTAAAAAAACTAGGTAAGTTTCTTCTTAAACAGCTAAATTACAAACATCTAAAATAAATACTAGAATATGAAAAGATATGAAGGTCCTATAATCAAATTATAAAGGGACTCTAATATTCTTGATTTTTATTTGTTTGTTTTAACTGAGCTATTTTCCTCCAGAATTACTACATACACATTTGAGTTATATCTACATATTCCCAACATCTGCTTCTAACAAAATTTTCTGGCATTTTAGTTCTTATGAAGACCAAATATCAGAAGGTAAGAATCCCATCTGGAAATACACAGATGACAAATTCCTAGGCTTTTTGCCCGCAAGTGTCAAGGGTAATGAACCTCTGACCCAACTGAAGTATTTGCTGTTAGCAATTTTTTAAATCCAACACGCAAAAACGTATACATGTAAGGATGGGTTTCCTCACCTTTAAGCTAAAATATTAAATAATTTAGAATATAAGAGAGCTGTACTTCAAGAGACAATATTTTACAAGAGTAAACCTAGCACTCTGAATAACAACACAAAGGTATGTAATAAGAAGCAATTGGTAAAAAGGTAGCAAATAAGTCAAAAGGGAAAAAAGTTATCCTAAACATGTTTTCGGAAGGTAAGGGCATTATTTGAGAATTTAAAAATGGTTCATACATAAGTGGTATGAGTTTTATTGTGTGAAACATTTTTACATGACCCATGTTGCTATGGTAATTCCATACATATCCCTTTTGCTGATTATAAAATATAGCATTTAGAAAAGATATGTAAATGTCACGCTTTAGGATAAGGATGAATATAAAGGGTAAGATATGTATGTTCACTAGTATAAATAATGCTACAAAGAATATTCTTCTTTTGGATTATTTACATAGTATAAATAGACGACTGCCAGCTCAAAGGATAGGAACCTGTCTTCATTTTTACTGGAGAAAATATCTCTTCTCCTGTTCTCATACTTAATACAAAAAGAGTATTACTGTTTCTATAGCTAAGATACTATTTTCTTAATAAGTTTTAATTTCCAAATCCTCAACTATTTTTATAGTTTTACTGAATTTACAATTTTTAAAAAAATTTTTTTTAACATTTTTATTTACTTTGGAGAGACAGAGAGAGAGAGAGAGTGCATGAGCAGGGGAGGAGCAGAGAGAGAGGGAGACACAGAATCTGAAAGCAGGCTCCAGGCTCTGAGCTGTCAGCACAGAGCCCAATGCAGGGCTCGAACCCATGGACTGCAAGATCATGACCTGAGCTGAAGTCGGGCGCTTGTTAGCTGACTAAGCCACCCAGGTGCTCCTACAATTTTTTAAACAAAGTGAAATCCTATTGCTCTGCTGAATAAAATGAGCTATTTTATTTAACACAAACAGCAGAGGCACAGTCAGATCTAAGTTTAAAAGAGCAAAAAATTCAAAATTCAAAATTCCTTACTTTATCAACTACATGATACTGTCTTCTGGTTGATATCAAGTTCTACCCATTTGCAGATATTTTACTTATACAACTAAATTTCACTGGCTTCTCAGTTTGAAGTCACCAAGGAACCAGACTATTAATGCCAGTTATTATAATTCATGGATAAAAGGAAGGTGGCTCAAGTGATATCCAGCCAAGAAAACAACTCAAAGTCAAAGGCTGATGCTCAAACCCTACTGGTCATCTTACATCTGGCTGGAAAGTAACTGATACTTTTAGTAACGGATACATATAATTAAAAATACTTTTTAATTATATGTAATTAAAGATTACATATAAGGCAATGCAATTTCTAGAAAGACAAATCAGAATTATCTAAAACTAGAAGCATTAGCTCATTTTAAATTGAAGTATGTTTGACACACAATGTTATATTAGTTTCAGATGTACAATACAGTGACTCAACAATTCTATACATTATGCAAAGTTCACATAAGTGTAGTTGCCACCTGTCACTATACAATGTTATTACGGTATTATTGACTATATTCTCTAGGCTGTACTTTTCATCCTCATGACTTATTTCTTTTATAACTGGAAGTCCATACCTTTCCCTCATCTATTTCAATCCTCCCCCACCTCCTCCCTTCTAGCAACCACCAGTTTGTATTTATAAATCTGGTCCATTATTTAACTTGTGTAGTGTGTGTTCATTTGTTTTGGTTTTTAGATTCCACATGTAAGTGAACCATATGGTATTTGTCTTTCTCTGTCTTATTTCACTTAGCATGATACCCTCTATGTCCATCAATGTTGTCACAAATGACCAGATATCATGGCTTTTTATTCTTTTTAATATCCCATTGTGTGTGTGTGTGTGTGTGTGTGTGTGTGTGTGTGTGTGTGTACCGCATCTTCTTTATCCATACATCTATCAATGGGTGCTTGGGTTGTAGAAACCTCAGCTTTTTAAAGGTATGCATTCTAGGGGTGTCTGGGTGGCTCTGTTGGTTGAGCGTCTGACCTCAGCTCAGGTCATGATCTCGCAGTTCGTGAGTTCTAGCCCCACGTCAGGCTCTGAGCTGACAGCTCGAGGCCTGGAGCTTGCTTTGAATTCTGCGTCTTCCCCTCCCTTTCTCACGCTCTCTCTCTCATATGAAGAGAGATCATATAAAGAACATATTTTTAAAGATCATTTTCTTTCGGGGATTTTCTTGCTTTGTGTGACAAATAATTTCCTTTTCTGTTGAGTATTTTCTTTTTTTATAATTAAAAAAAATTTTTAATGTTTATTTATTTTTGAGAGAGACAGAGCATAAATGAGGGAGGGGCAGAGACAGAGAGGGAGACATAGAATCTGAAACAGTCTCCAGGCTCTGAGCTGTCAGCACAGAGCCTGACATGGGGCTTGAACTCGGGAATGGTGAGATCATGACCTGAGTTGAAGTTGGATGCTTAACTGACCGCCCCTATAATTTTTTTAAGGTTTATTTTTGAGAGACACACTCACAGAATGCTACAGGGAGAGGGGCAGGGAGAGGGGCAGCGAGAGGGGCAGAGAGAGGGAGACACAGAATCTGAAGCAGGCTCCAGGCTCTGAGCTGTCAGCAGAGAGCTGGATGGCGGGGCTCGAACCCACAAACCAAGAGATCATAACCTGAGCTGACGGCGGATGCTTAACCAACTGAGCTACCCAAGGCACCCCTTCTGTTTATCACTTTCACATAAAATCCTGTTAGGTGGTTTACCATGGTTAACATATTTGTAATTATATGTATATACATGTGTTTATATATTTTTATGCGGACACCTTTTCTGCTTTTAATATTTTCCATAGCAGACATGAAGTAAAACTGAGGTTGTTACAAATGGTAGCTATTATAGAAGAGGATTTCTCATGAATGAGAGTGTTTCCCTATACTCTTCTTTTATATATGAAATGGGATCATAAAATTTTCCTATTTTCCTATTTAATTCTACTATATGTGGCTGTCTATGAGAAAGTTTTGAGAAAAATAATATTAAATAAGATTTAGCAGGTGGGGGAGGGGAAGGGATAGCCCTTTTTAAGTTTTCAATGGAAGAGGGACTATAAAATCTTTAAAAAAAACTTTTTTTTACGTTCATTTATTTTTGAGAGACAGAGAGAGACAGAGTGTGAGTGGGAGAGGGGCAGAGGGAGAAGGAGACACAAACTCTGAAGCAGGCTCCAGGCTCTAAGCTGTCAGCACAGAGCCTGACGCTGGGCTCGAACTCACAAACAGTGAGATTATGACCTGAGCTGAAGTTGGACCCTTAACCGGACTGAGCCACCCAGGTGCCCCTGGAATTTTTTGAAGCTGTGGAAACTGACTTGAGGTCAACAGATAAAAAAATACAACAGGGAAAATAGGTAGATAGAGAGGAAAATAATAACCTTTTTGTAGTTGAGTAATATTGGATATGTTACATAGGTTCTTTCAAGTTTGTGCCCCGCCTTTACCACTACTGTCACTCTCTTTTTATTTTTATTTATTTATTTTTTATTTATTTTTTTTTAATTTTTTTTTTTCAACGTTTATTTATTTTTGGGACAGAGAGACAGAGCATGAACGGGGGAGGGGCAGAGAGAGAGGAGACACAGAATCAGAAGCAGGCTCCAGGCTCTGAGCCATCAGCCCAGAGCCTGACGCGGGGCTCGAACTCACGGACCGCGAGATCGTGACCTGGCTGAAGTCGGACGCTTAACCGACTGCGCCACCCAGGCGCCCCTGTCACTCTCTTTTTAGTTAAAGCTGTTGTTCCATTGCTCAAGTTCTAAAAGGACCTGGTCTGTTTTCTCTCGCTTCTCCAATATTTCACGTTTACCTACCTGATTTCATTCTCTCTTCCAGTAAAATACTAAAATTATTGTCACAGGTGGATTAAAATATTATTCACAGAAGGGATTCATGATTCTGACTTTTGTATAGAATGTATACTTTTATTTTACTTTATTTTTATTGTTTGTCACGTTTATATGTATTTTTGGGAGAACATATTTTTAAAGATCATATATGGCACTGGATGGCTCAATGCCTTAAGTGTTGGACTTCGGCTCAGGTCATGATCTATCTGTTCTCAGGCTTGAGCCCCGCATCAGGCTCTCTGCTGTCAGCAAGGGGCCCGCTTTGGATCCTGTCCCCCGCCTTCTCTGCCCCTTCCCCACTTGTTCTCTCTCTCTCTCTCTCTCTCTCAAAAATAAAAATATTTTTTAATAGCATAAGTTTTTTTAAAAAGCGCACATTAGAGCTCCTGCCTCAGAGGCCATCTAGAGAGGAGAGTACCCCCGACCTGACAAATAGGATCAGAATTCTGGGACCAAAAACCTCAGCTTCTAGCTGACATTTTCCTTCTTGCAACTGTACATAAATAAGGCGAGTAAAACTATGAGCAGGCAACCGTCTTCCATCTTTCTCTCTCAGAGCTCCATGGCAATTTATATGTGTCTATTTTCTCTTCCACTACACAGCAATCTCCTCTGAGCTAGAGACAGCCTTTGTTTCCTCACCTCAGAATAGGAGGTGATTAGCTCAGGGCCTGACACACAGCTGCCACTCAGTAAGATCAGTTGCATGAATAAATACCTTTGTCCGAAGTGTTTCTTAAATTATCTGATGGTGAAGATTACTTCTATAGGATCGGTAAACTTCTAGCAAACATTTAATACTTCTACCACCTTTCTCATAAGAACCGGAAACAAGAAAGTTATTTTTACGTACACTGTCACAGTTCAACAGATCAGCTAGGCCAGGATTATTCCAGTAGACAAGACATGACCCAGTAACGTGTTATGAAATCAACTTAGTTCATGTACAGTATGTTTTTCAAAAATTAATTAGAATGAAAATATTCTAACATACTGCATGGTGCGAAGATCAAATATTTCACAAAACTTTTATATATATGTTATATATATAAACTTTTATCACCAATCATATATTGTAACCGTTAACACTTATACGCACACATACATATGTATTTTATATATAAGCTTTATATGTATTAGTATATATATCACCTATCATATATTATAACTTTCAACACTATGCACACATACAACAGTTGCATACATGCATGCAACATACATATACACACACAGAAATGTGTGAGATGGTGCACCAGGTTAGAACATTGAATGAACTCTTACTATGAGTTATGAGTTGTGGTCAAATTTTTTGAAAATACACTGATCTAAATAATTACACCAGTGGCTCTTCACAAGTATTAATTTTCAGATCTAATACTTCAATCTTCACTGGTAGGTACTAAAAGGTCTTCCAAAGCCAAAAGATAATAGTTTTTACACTGTCAACCAGTATAAATTACACCCAACTACTACTGTCTTCCCGTTATTAGATAATTGAGAGTTATGACTACATAACAACAAGCTAGAATTTGGCTTCCCCTATGTTAAATGACTGGCCATAGGATATGGAAGACAGCTGCACAATTACCATTCAAAACAAAAACTGAGTGATGACCCTCACCCTTCCACCGAAGACACAACCGAATTTTATATTTCCTCTGTAGACAATTAAGAGGTAACATGGTTCGGTGAGTATTTGGGAAGCCTCCATGAGATGACCTTGATAATAACAGATCACAAGTAACTGCAAGTCAACTGAAAACAGCTTTCCAAAAAAAATTTTTTAAGACATTATCTTTAGGTAACCTAAAATTACTGTCAATCCTATGTATCCACTTGCTAAATAGCATTTAACATCAGTGCTTATTATCTTCAGTGAAAACATAAGGGTGACACACTCAAACCACACATCCCATTGAGAGACCTCCGACAGAATTCACATGAGACAGCACTGATTCGTGGCCATGGCGTCCTACAAACACTTGCTGATGGAGACATATAGAATATGCCTGGCCATTATTAAATGGGAATTAATGCAATTTATGGCTGAAAAACTAAAAAAAGTGAGAGATTTGACTTAGGAAATAGTAGGAGTTTACTCAAATAAGCAAATTCTAATAGTAAAAGAATCGTTTTTTCCTGCAGAAATTTGCCAGAAAGATCCATAAACTTAACATAACTCAAATTCTATCATTACAAATTTTGATGTTTTAGAGGAACCCCTCCCTACTCTCAACACCTAAGTCAAATGTATACTGAAAAATGAATTAGTCTAGAATTTATAGAAATTTTAGAATTCAACTGAAAAGTTGAAATAGTACTCAGAATACTGACACTGGGCCATGATTTCCCTGTAAATATGTGCATTTCAGAGAGAAGTACTCAGCATACATTCACTGAATTAAAATGAGTATAAAAGACCGAGACAGAAAAAATATTGAGGAGTAAAGTGGCAATGTAGGATTTTTAAGCAACTTCTGAGAAAAGGAGTAAATGTATAAGAAAAATACTATTCCCACCTAAACTTATTTATCAGTAAATAAGAAATTTACTGAAAGGACAGCCTATAACATTTATTCATTCTTTCAAGGATTTATTCTTTCAACAGCTAGTAACATGCCATACAAAAATCTAGTCTATTTTATAATATAACTTGATTTAAAACATGCAGGCTCTTTATCTACTAGATAGCCACAGTTTGTCTTTTTGGCACAATTCAATCTCAGGTAAGCTAGAGCTCTATAAGAAACCATTTTCTTGGCCAAGATCAAGGCTGTAACCCAGAGGTCTAGGTGATCTTGGCCAAACACCCACCCTTCCCTACCCCTCCACATTCTGTGGCTTTGCATCACAATCTACTTAGAAGACAATCAAGCTGAACACATCCTGCCCTGTGTTCCACTTCACATCAATCACCCTTACAAGAATCCCAAGGAACCCGGATGTTCTTCTCCACCTGGTCTCTCATCCCCATGATGCACTCTGTATTGCCAGATTTTGTCCCTTCCTCCATTTTTCCTCAGCTCCTGAAATGCTGCCTCTGTGCCCTCTGGAATTTACTGTCAATTGTCTGTATATCTGGCTTTCGTTTCTTTCCTTTAAACTCTCTCCTGAACCCACCTCACTCAGGCTTCTGTCTCCATCTCACATGAAAAGGACTTGTCTTCAATGTTGCTCAATCAGTGGTCAGTTCTTGTATTAGTTGAACCATACAATAACATTTAACAGAACTGATCATCCCCTTTTTCTTAAAACATTGTTTAACTTGGTACTGACTATCCTGGTTCTTCTCGAAGTTCACTGGCTACTCTTCTTTGTCTTATCTACTGATTCCTCATCTACCCAATCCCTCAGTTTTGGAGTGCTCCAGGCTCATACTTTGGACCTCTTTTTTTTTTTAGATCCACTCTCTAGTGAAAACTGCCAAATTTCTATCTTCAACCCAGACTTCTTCCCTGAACTGCCTATTGAATATCTCAATTTCAATGCTTAACAAGTAGCTCAACTTTAATACATAATAACAATTCTTGATCTATACCAGTACCTCCAAGCCCCCATCTCCTGCTGTCTTTCTCAAAGTAAGGAAAGGCAATTACATACTTCTGCTTGCTTAAGCCAAAGTCTCTGCTGATGATATCCTTGATTCTCATACACACCACAGCCAATCTGTTAGCCAAATGGGATCTACCTTCACAATGTATCCAGACATGCTATATATTTACTTATCGGTTACTGTTTTCTCTCTGTACTCCCAGCAAGAATATAAGCTACACATGGGAAGGAATCATATCTGTTTTGGTCACTGCAGTATTCCCAGTACTTAGAATTGAACATGACACATGGTAGACACTCAGTAAATACATGTGAAATAATGGAATGAATGAGACGTTCCATATCTTCAAGTCCACTCAAGGCAACAGCAATCCCATCAAGGTAAAACATTCCTTAGGGCTGACTTAAAAGAGCCTTAATCATTGTTTCACAGAACCCCTTTTATTGAATACATACATATACACCAACATGACCAGTCAAAACGAAATATGGATTAAGAATAAAACGTGTTGTTTGTAATAGAGATAATTTATTATGCATGGCTCACTAAAGTTCAAATCATTACAATCCAACATAATAAACAATACTATAATAATATTTCATATAATTTTATGTCACTGATAATTTAGTGAGTATTTCAGTTTTTTTTTGCCCTGGACAACACCAAACATCACCATCCTTGCCAGATAACAGATAATTTCCCAAACAAGCTTTCTATCATAAGACCTCACCAGCCTCGTTTAAGACAGAAAGTGACTGAACCTATTAATTAATTCTGGTTATGAAATACAGGCGCACTAGATATTTCACAGCCAAATCTGTTATAGGCAACCCTGATTTATACACATGCACTTAATAATGAACCACATTTGGGGAGAGAAGAGGAGAAAGGAGAGAAAGTAAATAGTGAGAAACTGAAGCCATCTTTCTGAAACAGTTATCACCAAAGGAACGAATAACCTAGAAATGTGTCTTTATAATGGGGAGAGGATAGCTATCTACAAATGTACGGTTAATAAATTACTGGTTCCCAGCTTAACCCAGTGACGTCTTCTGAGAAGACTCTTAACCCAGCTAAGTAAAGATAACCTATTTCTTTCAAACTAATTTGGGATATATTTTCATTTCTCACACAAGCAAAAAAATATTAGCTTAATAAAATGAAACTAAACTGTACAGTTAAAACTTAAGGTACATTTGGGGTTAAAAAGATTTGTGAGCTGGCCTGGGAACACAGCCAATACTTTTTTATACTGTTTCAGTAAGAGGGGGGAAAAAAAATGTGTTCTGAGTTCCAAACAGCTGCCTTACACATAAACTTTGGAAACACAATTGGCTCATGTGCTGGAAACTATCTGCATATAGGTTAGGTTTCATGGGATTCAATTTGGCCCACGGCATTTCTGACTATGTTTAAGAATAAGTCACTTTGTATTAGGCCTCTTCCACTCAGATAGTGCAATTTCAAAGACCTCCAGCTTGTCCAGAGCTGAATTAGCTTGTTTAACATTTTAAAAATCTATAGCAAAGCCAAAAGAAGGGCTTCAAGCTACCAAGCTACTTTTTTTTTCTTCTATGAATCAACTAAACTTCCTTTATCACAGTGATTCACATCAATTTAGGGACTGAAGTACGATGTCACTACTTATTTGATTTAGAGACCACAGCAATTTATATACCCAGCAGAATTTAAACAGTGCAACATAGTATTTGCTTTCCAAATTAAAAGAAGTAAGAATTAATGTTTGAGACTAGCTAAAATTACCTGGAAAACTTTCTGAGGGTCCTGAAAAATATGGATCAAGAACTATTTGTAAATAGGGATATCTCAGATACTATCAACCCAACAACAACATCAATGCCTATATTGAAACAGGTAAGCAGGTAGAGGGTATACAGTCACTGCCATATCACCACAGAACTATAATTATTAAGAGTGTTTTATTTATTTATGAAATTATTTTAATGTGCCTCAACTGAATAGCTAAGATAAGCTGGTTGAAAATACTGTTAGCTATGTCAAGGACCAGCATGACTCTGCCAAAGACATTTACGTCTACTCCCCAGAACCTGAGAAAACAAAACAAGAAATGTCAGTGTTCTTTTAGAAGAAAAACAAGGATGAAGTTGTGTTAAAATGACTTAACTAAGGATGATCCATCAGTGCCCTGGTGTTGCTAGGGTAAATTCATCAGGAAAAAAAGGTCATAACCTTCTCCAGCACCCTTCCTCTGGATACATCATCCACTCTCATAGCCAGACAATCCACTCTATCCAATGCAAGGAACTATTTTTATAGGACAGCTCTTTCCACACAGATGTCCTGCCATCAAACTCACTGTAGAATATAAATATCACACTCAATTTGTCAACAACCAAACCCACCATCTGCCTCAGAATTACTCCCCTAATTTCCATTCTTTATGATTACCCCGGTATCTCAAACTAGAAACTTCTGTTTACCATTTACATCAGAATTACCTACAGTACCTTTAAAAAATGCAGATTTCCAGGGCGCCTGGGTGGCTCAATGACTGAGCATCTGACTTTGGTTCAGGCCATGATCTTGTGGTTCTTGAGTTCGAGCCCCGTGTCAGGCTCTGTGTTGACAGCTCAGAACCTGGAGCCTGCTTTGGATTCTGTGTCTCCCTCTCTTCTGGCCCTCCCCAACTTGCGTGCACGTGTGTGTGTGTGTGTGTGTGTGTGTGTGTGCGCGCGCGCGCCCTCCCTCCCTCTCTCTCAAAAGTAAATAAACATTAAAAAAAATTTTTAATAAAAATTTTTAAAAATGCAGATGTCCACCCTCCACCCATCCTTCCAAAATCAGAACCTTAAAAAGTGTTATCGGGGACTTTTTAACAAGCTCCTCAGGTGATTCTTAAGCACATTCAAATTTGAGAACCTCTAGGGTTGATTCATCCTCTAACTCATTCAGTTCACCTAATATCACATCCTTTCTCTTGCAAATCCTATTACTGTCAGAGTCTAAGAACCTGAAACTACAATCCATTTCTTAAATGGTGTCAACAATTGCTCAAATTGAAATTTCTAAAACACCATTTTTTGTTTTCCCTTCTCTATGACTTGTCTTGACTTACACACCACAATTAAAACTCATCTTCCTAATGTTTGAGACCTCTTATAATCTGATGGATCCCAAGATCTCTCTCTCTCTTATCCCCCATGAACTCTCTACTCCCGTCACAAACCCTGATTCAAAATGGTAATTCCTACTTCCATGACTGTACTCATCTTAGTCTGACATACTCCACCACGGACAACTGAATTCCCCCCAAATCTATAATATCCACTCCTCTCGTTATCGATGTATCCCTCAAAGGAAGGCTCACGTCCCAAACACCCTCCTGGCTCTTAACACATCACATTACTGCGATTGTTTTCAGATTTTCTCTTGGCCTTCTATTTGCTCTACATCCTCTAAACAAGAATCTTACTAAAAGCACTTTTTAAAAATCCCTCCCTTTCTCAACAAAAGGCAATGTGGTCCTTATTACCCCTTCAATTATGTCCACATCCCAGGGCTAGCATAAAAGGCCCCATCAACTACACTAGATGACATAACTCCAGCTCTCCCTGAAACATGACTTTATTCAAGCTACTCTTCTTATCTAGGAAGGTCTTGTCCTCCCACTCTACCAATCCAAAATCCTATAGTTCTTTCAATACACAGTATAAGACTCTGCATCATTAGTTAAATAAACAGGTTGGCCCTTTTAACTATAGGCATTTACAATCTAAGGCACAAAATAACTGGTTATAACAATAATAACCAAAATACACAAATACATATATTATTTTTATGATGCAAATGGATATATTTTTCACTTTGTTTTGTGAAGGTTCCTTGTTTTCACAGTTTTTAAGTAAACGGACAAAAATCTCATAGGGCAAAAAACTGAAGAAATTGAAATCTCACCAGTGTTTTAAATAACTGAAACATTGAGGAAATGTAGTAATTTCTACTTCTTTTTTTTTTTAATTGCTCTGTCCAGGAAATAATCATTTTTTTTTTTTTTTGCCATTAAAAATCTAAATACTTCATTGGTTTTTATATACTATAATGGATTGGAAAGAGCATGTGGCTTGGAATCAAAGTGTGTATTAAATTCAGAATGGAACAACTTTTGGGCAAGTCCCTCTATCCAAGATTCAATCTTCCTGCTGGTAACATTGTAGCTACCTGATCCCTTGACATGGTGACACTGAACATTCAGATCATCAAAAGCCTACAGTATTTCAGGCACTCTCAACCTATCCCCAGATTAATCTTCCTCAGGGCTAGGCCAGTACACCCCTACTGCAATCTATCTAACTGGCCATTCCTTTTCTTCCTGCTCAGAAAAACCAGTTCCTGAGAAGAAAAACCAAATCCAGGAAACACAGCTGGAACAAGTTAGTATCCTAGCCACTCTGGTAATGCTAGAAAAATTATAGATCTATTATTCATGGGATAATGCCCAGCTACTTGTGACAAATTGAAGGTTGAGAAAATATTTGCACAAAGAGCCATCATACGAGCTGACTTAGGGCCAAGGTGGAGGTCACTGCCAGAGAATGAGCAGCCTGTCACATTAGTAGCAAAAAAAAAAAAAAAAAAAAGTCCTAACAGCATAAGTTAAGAATGCATTGCTTCATCTACAAAAGGTTATTTCCCTTCTCTCTGTTCTATGTTTGATTTGCAACGATGTAATAAATCATGAAAGCTAAGGTCAGTATGAATCTTACCCACTTACAGATCTGGAACTAAAACGCAGAAGAGACAAACTGCCTAATTATAATAACAAGACCTTGAAATAATATGTACAAAAACAAGGACATATGAAAATACAGACAACTACATTTATGAATTAAAATTAAATGTTGTCTTCATGTCCCAGAGTCACCTTCTATGTATGCCTCTATCATTGGCCTGGGCAGAAATATCTCTGTACTTTTATTTTAAATCAATTCACTATGAGACTACAAACTAGGTAATAAACTATAGATCCGTATGTAAAGGGGAGTTTTTAAAAATGGAAGAATTCTTTCAAGGCAGATCTTTAAACCAAGCTTAAAAGGAAATGATGGTTATAAAAAACAAAAAAGAAACTAAGAGGAGAAGAAAGAATTCTTATATCCTGACCAATTTCAAAAACCTGGATATTTCAATTTATGGACAAAGACTGTTGTATTTTCCTTTTTGCTAGCACTAAATAAGATTTTTATACTTCAACTAGATTATTGCTTCTACAAGTTAGAATAACTCTCAGATCACCTTTTTTGGTTGTTGTTTTGTTTCTCCAGTGACCAGCAATCACTTGCAAATACTCCTATGGGAACATCACCCTGATTACTACAGATTACCACAAATGAAAGATTCCAAAGTTATATACACTTCCCCTGCTTATAAAGGATGAACAGAAAACTGTGCATTCTGGGGCGCCTGGGTGGCTCAGTCGGTTAAGCGTCCGACTTCGGCTCAGGTCATGATCTCACGGTCTGGGAGTTCGAGCCCCGCGTCGGGCTCTGTGCTGACAGCTCAGAGCCTGGAGCCTGCTTCAGATTCTGTGTCTCCCTCTCTCTCTTCCCCTCCCCCATTCATGCTCTGTCTCTCTCTGTCTCAAAAATAAATAAACATTAAAAAAATTTAAAAAAAAAAGAAAACTGTGCATTCTCACAGCAAAAGCAAAAATCAACAAGTGGGACTACATCAAACTAAAAAGCTTTTGCACAGCAAAGGAAACAATCAACAAAATGATAAGGCAACCTACAGAATGGGAGAAAATATTTGCAAATCATATTCTGATAAGTGTTAACATCCAGAATATATAAATAACTTATACAATTCCATAACAAAAAAAAATTTCCATTTTAAAATGGGCACAGGATTTGAATAGACATTTCTCCAAAGAAGACCTACCAATGGCCAACGGATACAGGAAAAGGTGCTTAACATCACTAATCATCAGAGAAATGCAAATCAAAACCACAATGAAAGTACTACATCATGTCTGTCAGACTGACTATCATCAAAAAGGCAGGAGATCCCAAGAGTTGGCAAGGATGTGGAAAAAAGGAACCCTTGTACACTGCTAGGAATGTAAACTGGTGCAGCCATATGAAAAACAACATGGAGGTTCCTCAAAAAAAAATTAAAAATAGAACTACCATATGGTCCAGTAGCTCCACTTCTGGGTAAATATCCAAAGGAAATAAAAACAGGATCTGGAAGAAGTATCTGCACTCCCGTGTGTATCGCAGCATTATTCACAACAGCCAGGGTATGAAAACAACCTAACCACCTAACCGTCCATCAGTGGATGAATGGATAAAACTGTGACACACACACACACACCATGGAATATTATTCACCATGAGAAAGAAGGAAATCCTGCCATTTATGACAACATGGATGGACCATGAAGACAGTATAAGTAAGGTAAGTCAGGCAGAGAGAGAAAAATACTGTAAGATATCACTTACATTTGGAAACAACAAGAAAAGTCAAACTCAAAGAAACAGAGTGCAGAATGGTGGTTACCAAGGTCAGAGGAGTGGAGGAATTAAGGAGGTATGGGTCAAAAGGTACAAACTTCCAGTAAAATGAATAAGTTCTGGAGATCTAATACATTGCGATTACAGTTAACAATCCTGTATTATATTCCTCAAAGTTGCTAAGAGACTAGATCTTAAATATGCTAACAAAAAGAAATGATAATTATGGGACCCGATAAATGTGTTAGCTAATGCCACAGTGGTAATCATACTGCAATGGATAAATGTATCAAATCAAAACATGGCACACCTTAACATGACACAATGTTATATGCCAATTATATCTCAAATAAAAAAGAAAGAAAAAGGTGAGGCCAAGACCCTCAAAAATAACCAAAAACAAAAACAAAATCAAAAACAAAAACATAAAAAAACCTGCCTCTCCTGGCATGTCTCCTGGAGGAAAGTTGCCCTCCACACACTTGGTGCTCAGCCGATGCATCATAGTCTGATGGGAATTGTGGTCAAGATTCAAGCTCATAACCCCCCTTCCAACCATACCCAGGCTGAAGCTGGCCATGACTATGCAGTACAGAGATCTGCATCTCTACCCCCAAAGAACTCCATTCTGAGACTTTCTCATCAAGAGACCCTCAGCCTAGACCATTCCCAGGCATTTCCTTGTGAGGAGGTATTTTAAGTGCCCAAAACTTAAATGATTAATTAAACAAATAAAATAAATTTAAATAAATTAAGTTTAATTTCTTCTTGAAAAAAAACTGAATTTGCTCATGCTGATCCCAAATACTTTTTAAAGTGACTAGTTCAAGTAAGAGTTCGAGTAAGAGTTAAGAGTTATTTTTAAGCTTAATCAGCTTGTTTTACATTCTTCTGCAATGAGAAAAACAACTAGGAAGTCTGACAGTGAACAGTAAAGAAAAAAAAATGTTGCAGTCTTTTCTTGCTCAGTCAACTTTAACAGTCCATTTAGCCAAAATTCTAAACATAAAATGATTACCAAGTAGCTTTGATTATAAAGTGTCATCTACCCATTAATCTAGTTGGCTGGCTTCCAGAGGGTTGCTTAAGCGTCATTTTCACCATGAGATTTTCCCAGACCTCTCTTTCACCTACACCCTGGCCCAAAATGGGTGAGGTGCCACCCCTCAGTGGTCCACCAGCATTCAGCGATTACCACCCTCTGGGCATGCACAACTCTGGCTTCTATCTGTTAACTTACGATTCTGCTTTTTTCCCCTTCTCCCTACCTTCCTACTAGTCTCCGAGCTCCTCTGAAGATGCACTATCCCCAAATCTTTGCACAAATCTGCCACAGATTAGATATGCAGCAAACATTTGCTGAATGAGAACACACACACACACACACACACACACACACACACACCTTAGAGTTTAAATGGACAGAGATCGTCCAGTCTAAATCTCACTTGCCATATAAGAAATCAGAGATATAAAAGGTTTAAATGCTAGAGCCAGGATTAAAAAACCCATTTCCACTACACTTCCAGGCATACATCCAAAAGAAATGAAAACCTATGTCCCTACAAAAATTTATACATAAAGATTCATAGCAGCATTATTCATAATACCCAAGAAGGTAAAACAATGGCCATCAACTAATGAATGGATAAGTAAATATGGTATTTCTGCAGAGGGGAATATTGTTTAGCCATAGAAAGGAATAGAGTATTGACACATACTACAACATGGATAAACTTTGAAAACATTTTAGTATGTGAAAGAAGCCAGACACAAAAGACCACATTCCTTACAACTGTTTATATAATATGTGCAGAACAGGAAGACTGAGACACAGAAAGTAGATTAGAAGTTGCCTAGGGATGGGGTGATAGGGACAAGGGGAGTCACTTGGTATAGCATTCCTTTTAGGAGTGATGAAAATTTCGAAAATTGCTTGTGGGGACGGTTGAGTAATTCTGTGAACATACTAGAAACAATTTCATGGTATGTGAATTGTATCTCAATGAAATTATTATAAAAATAGTAATTATAGTTGGAAACTGATTTATCTGGCATAACAGAATTTTGAAATTCTCATCCACAAACTTTCATTCCATGCTTCCCTAATGCAGAGTGTTGCTTAATTGATAAAAATCTAAAATTCATTTCAAATGCCTAAAATGTCATATTTACATCACACATGCACAAAAACACTATATTTAAAGATGTTTTATATTAAAGATATTTTATTTTCATATTTGGAGAGTTGGTTGTCCATGTAAAGGCTATGTAAGTCTATAAACCTGGATGCTTGATTCCTCAAGGATCTTGAATAGAGATGTTTGCTATATTTAAAAGATTTTTATTTGGAATGTTAAATGATATGACTTCATATATTCAAAAGTAAATTGTTGCAGTAAGAAACCATACATGAAGAGGAAGCAAATCCAGGAAAGAAAATTTCTTTCTCTAAGAGGTACTATGTATTATCCCATTATTCTGTGGCAAGTCTTCGGCCTCCATGGAAATTCACAGACACAGAAATTCAAAGGAATGGTGCTAATATGCTAGACTGACTCTGGTGGGAATATACTCAGTCCCTTCATACTCAAGGCAATGACAGTGTAATTAGTCAGAGTCCCAAGAACAAGTCTAAAATTAAGGTGGATTTCATTGCACTGAAGGTATATTTATTTTTCAGAATCCACATGCATAATCTCAATGTATTTTTTTAAATGTTTATTTATTTTGAGAGAGAGAGAGAGAGAGAGAGAGCACATGTGTGTGTGCGTTGGGGAGGGGCAGAGAGAGAAAGAGAGACAGAATACCAAGCATACTCCATGCTGTCAGCCCAGAGCCCAACGCAGGGCTCAATCCTACAAACCATGAGATCAGGACCTAAGCCAAAGTCGAGGGTAGGACGCTTAACCAACTCAGTCACCTAGGCGCCCCTCAATGTATTTTTTTAATGCAAGATGATTTTGCTAGCTATTTATCTGAATCTTCAACTTGAGAGTGTTTTTTTTTTAACTTGAATACTATATGCTTATAGATAGAACTCTAGATCTTCTCCTTGTATGGAATGACCTCTATGTTTCTTCAAACAGAAAAGTGAAGTTTTCTTATGATGAAGAGGTTAAAGAAATCCAATTTAGGGGCCTATGTCATAAACCCCAACATAAGGGAAAACTCTTTTTGAATGTTTGTAAAACTATTGAGTGGATTTTTTTTTGAAACCTACTAGTTTCAACTGACAACCCAATATAATAATATCAAACAATCCTGCTTTATCATGAATTTCTTTAAAAACCTAAGAACAGCTAAGCCACTAGAACTGACAGTATATATTTGATGAAATTAATTAATAATATACCTGAGCGGTAGCACATTTTTGTGACTTATAAATCTTAGGAACAATAAATCACACAGAAATACAGCATGGTCTTATGTAAGATGAGCTGGATATAAATGAGTACTTTTTTTTAACGTTTTTATTTATTATTGAGAGACAGAGAGACACAGAGCATGAGCAGGGGAGGGGCCGAGAGATGGAGAGACACAGAATCTGAAGCAAGCTACAGGCTCTGAGCTGTCAGCACAGAGCCCAAAGCAGAGCTCGAACCCATAAACTGCGAGATCACGACCCGAGCTGAAGTCGGACGCTCAACCGACTGAGCCACCCAGGCGCCCCTAAATGAGTATTCTTTAAACACCCATTCTATACAAAGGATGGATACTCAGGTGGACTGTAAGAAAAAGCCGGAGGAGGATTCTAGGAGAATGAGTACTGACACTCCCGATAGTTGATTAGATTTCAGTTAAGAGGAGGGGATTCATTGAGCTGCAATGAATCCCAGGAAATTCATTTGAATCTAAAGTTGTTAAGTTTGCATCCTAAAACACACTGAAGATTCAAAAGGTAGATTCAATGTATCTATCACAAGATGCATATTAGGCACACCTGGAACATTCAGGTATTTCTGTAACAATCAACGAAATTCATAAATTGAGGCAAAATGAGAATTCTCTGACATGTGGATCCTTGGGATCAGCCCAAATACATGGGTTAAACCAACAAAAATTTGTTCTAGGAGATGTGCTCAAATCACAAGTAAAACAAGAGTGTGTTACAGGGCTAAGGCAAGCATTTTCCAAATACTTCAACTCAAACTTTAAATAGTAATTTGCTGCCTAAGAAACCATTTACATCCAAATTTGGCCCTATTTGCTACCACAGTGGGTAAAATATTTCTAAGTAGTTTCTGCAAAGGGGGCACCAGTTGTTTCTAAAATAAACCTTAACTCCTTAGATGCTCAAATGTCCCATGGATAACCAGCTGGAACTCCTAAACCTAATTTTCTATGAATAAGGAACCTCATAGTCTTCTGTTTTGTTTAAAAGATTATAGTTTTTCTACTCTCAATTAGCCTGAGGTAAGGACTCAGGTTATTCATTTTTTTAAATTTACTCATTAAAAAAATAACAACAACCTGTCCTACCCAACCCACTGGGTAATCAGAATAATACACTAATATTACTAGTCATGATACCATTTTGAAAAGCATAACATTTGATAGAGCCACAAGATAACCCAGTTATATGAAAAACAAGCCACCCCTCATAAGGCTCAAGTTTCCCTTTTAGGTGTAGAGGAGAAAAAAACTTTTCTTCTACTCTCGTAGGTTCAGTAATGATTAGCCTGCAAATTAAATTAACAAAAGAGATTAACAGGAGACAAGGCATCCAATTTTTATTAATATCTTAGGTGCACGGGAGGTCACAGAAAAGAAGTAAAACGAGGAAGGAGACTCAGGGGCTTATATAACATTTTAACAAAGAAAAGGGGATTGAGACTAAGCGACAATTTGTGGGTAAGCAGCTAGAAAATATATGGGGGAAACTAACGGAAGGGCTATTTTAATAAAGTTTATTTATGCAGACTCATCTCGGTACCAACTCCCCAAATCCAGTGATAGGAGTCACCCTCTTTCTTCTCCATGGTACAGTACGAGTGATACCTTCACAACAGAAATTTACACCTTGCTTTTTAGGCAGATACGGGAGGGACAGAGAACTCTTCATGCATCTTCTGACTGAATTTTCTTCAGCTCAAAATAATCCTTACACCAAAGCAGTGTAGCGTATTTTGGGGTAGCATATCCTAATCCACCTCAAGGGCAAGTCTCTCACTTTATTGGACACTTTTTGTTTCCTTTTTATGAAGCAGAAGACAAACCAGAAACGGAAAGGTAGTGACCTCAGGAGTCTTCCTTCCAGACTGTATCATATCATTATTCAACTCTCCCCTTTACCTATTAAAACAAACGTATATAGTGAAAAACCTACGGATGCAAACCTACGGATGCATCCTGCAAGTGGATGCCCGCTCTACAGAACACGCATCTTTCCCTGCCAACAAGTGAGTCTATAAAACCAACAGGGGCAATTCAGGAAATGCATTACACTTGGCTTTTCTACTAACACACTAGCAGGGAAAGCAAGCAAATACGAGGAAGCATCGACCAGAAGAAACGTATTTTTTAAATGACCACAATATCCACTTTATTGTCATGTGTCTTCTGACAAGGCAGAGAAAGAGATCTGGACACAGATCTAGACTCAAATTCTGGCTCCACCATTTCACAGGTTTATGACCTTTGGCAAGTTCTTATCATCACTGAACCACTATCTAGCTATAAATAAAGACACTTTATGAGGAACTAATAACACCTACCTGGCAGGTATATGGTAAGAATGAAATAAAATTTAAGTTGGATAATAAATGTACAACACCTGGCAAAATGTAGGACTTCGTGTTATTTCCTTTATCTTCCCCTATTTTCTAAAAAGATTTTAGAATTCTCTTTTCATTTTATTTTGGACTTAAGCCAAAAGTAACACGCACTATCATTTATAATATAAAGACGCTTTAGGACTAGATACAGCACACCTTTGAGAGCACTTTCAACCCCCCCCCCCCACTTCTATCCCCCAGTAGAGAGAACATACACAAACCCTTGAAGAAGGGTCAAGAGACTAACAGAGGTCAGTGATCATTTTTAACCATTTTTACTTAATATCTGTACAATGACTTTAAAAAAAAATGTTTAATGTTTTATTTTATTTTTGAGAGAGAGAGAGACAGAGTGTAAGCAGGGGAGGGGAAGAGAGAGAGGGAGACACAGAATCTGAAGCAGGCTCCAGGCTCTGAGCTGTCAGCGCAGAGCCCGATGTGGGGCTGGAACTAATGACCTGAGCTGAAGTCAGAAGCCTAACCGACTGAGCCACCCAGACGCCCCTAGTATCTGTACAATGACTTTGGTAGTTGTACCTGAACAAAGTCTTAAGAGAATGCCAGCACTCTATCAGATATTTTTAATATCAGTAAGATTTCTGTGCTCCAGCCAGACATAAAGAACATTAAAAAAAAAAAAAAAAGTTAATTCCATCAATTTAAAAGGTCTTTAAAGTCTGGGGAAAAGATATTTAATTATCTTATGATCCAAAGAAATACAAAATCCAACTTCGCATTATAGATTACATTTTCTACTTGAGTAGAATAGGGTTGTGGCCTATATGGTTAAGAAAGGACCAACTTGGTATGTCCCTGTTACCTATAAATAAAGTTTAATGTATCTATGAAATGAACTGACAAGAATCTGACAAGCATCCTGCTCACATTCCTTATGCGGTCTCAAAGACTGAGAAAATTACTTGCAATGACATAATCCTAAGGAGATTTATAATTAAATGTAAAAATATTTAGGAGAATCAAACTCCTATCATTACTATTTTATGATAATAAGTTCAATTATGTCCTAAGGATTTATAACTTTTTTTTAACATTTATTTATTTATTTATTTTGAGAGGGAGGAAGGGCAGGGAGAGAGGAAGAGAATCCCAAGCAGGGTCCGCACTGTCAGTGCAGAGCCCAGTGCAGGCTCGATCCCATTAACCATGGGATCATGACCTGAGCCAAATCAAGAGTCAGACACTTAACCGACTGAGCCATCCAGGTGCCCCAAAGATTTATAACTTATAAGAGAACTTGGTCTATTAGAGTGATAGGTCAGTCTTGTTACTTCAATCAAAACACAAAATTGAGTAACTGATTTAGATCAATGATCGTAAGTCTTCTAACTGTATACATAGTGTTGACATATGAGGGGAACTTTGGAGTCACCATATTTATAAGTTTAACTTGTGAGATGTGTAAGAAATATGCTGGTTCTCAGAAACATATTTAAGTCAAGTATAATAAATTTTATATAGACTTTTAAATGGTTTAAAGTGTTTTAATAATTATTTTTGTTTTTCTCAGAGAGAGAGCAAAGGTGCAAGCAGGAGAGAGGGGCAGATGGAGAAAGAGAGAGAATCTTAAGCTGGCTGCATGCCCAGTGCAGTGGCCAACACGAGGTTCAATCCCACAACCCTGGGATCCAAACCTGAGCCAAAACCAAGAGTCGGATGCTCAACCAACTAGGCGCCCCAAATGGTTTAAGGTGTTTAAGTTTGTAAATGGACTAAGTATCATTCAAAACCTTTAAAGTGTTAAAATTTGATAGACCTGTAACAAGAATAATATGATTTATATAAACTGAACTTACACATCAAAGGTAAAACTAGGAATTTGAATCTTAACTTTAAATATTAATTTTTAACATCCATATGACACCTGGATAATTTTTTCTGCACACAACCACTATGCTGAGGGGTGCTAAAAACATTATATTAAACAAGGCAAATTTAATGACAGTCTTAAAAGTGGCCACTTCTACAGAATAGGAATTCATTTAATCCCTACAGCTATCGGTGGTTACTAAATATTGAAAGTATAAGTAAATGATCCCTTCTAAAAGTAAAATGAAAAACTTACCAATCTTGACACTTTCTTTGCTCTATTATATCCAAACTAAGTCTAGAATGTGATAAAGAAAGAACACTCTAGATTTAGTTTAGATATAAATGAAAACTTTTATTCTACTTTCTACTGGTTGTTCATTAACTATTTTCATTAACTTTGTAGTCATTCATTAAATATTTTCCCAACTTTGTAATCCGTAAAATATATAACTACATTCATCTTTGGTACTTTTAAACCATACTACTATTACAAAAGCCCTTAAATGGAATTTGGACAGCCATACAGAAAATGTTTCCTTTCTTTGAAAATAACCAAGTCAATTTAAAAAAGAAATTGTCTATATAATCTGGGATTTTAGCCAGGTTTTAATTTTTATGAATGGGCATAAATGTATAATCAATGTAACAAAAATGCAAATGCAATCACAAAGCTTAATTTTGCTGATGACTTAATGAAGCTACAGTATAATAGCCTCAGAGCCTTAATTTGATACAGACATTTGTTAAGTTTTAGGGCTCAACTCTCACTTATTCCTGTAATAACTCCCACAGTACCTCCATAACAAATAACAACAACCAACAAAATGTCTGAATGAGAAAATGTACGCATTCAGCGAGTGAACATTTTTGAGCACCTGTCTTGTGCCTATGCCCTGGGGATAAAGAGGTGAATGAGAGAGACAGTGTCCTGGAGCATATTTTTAAAGGGGTAAATGCTAAGTATGTTTTTAATGTTTATTTATTTATTTTGAAAAAGAGACAGAGAGAGAGCAGGGGAGGGGAGGGGCAAAGAGAGAGGATCCCAAGCAGGCTCCACATTGTCAGCGCGGAGCCCAACATGGGGCTCAACCTCACAACTGTGAGATCATGACCTGAACTGAAATCAAAAGTCAGACACTTAATCAACTGAGCCACCCAGAAGCCCCTGGAGCATAAATTCTAAAAGGAGATAAACAGCTGAAGAAGATAACATCAGGTATTGATAAGTTCTACTGTGGAAACAAAAAGTGTGATTTGACAGAGGCTGAGAGGCTAATGTGAACTGGAGAACAGGGAAGGACTGTGACCGGGATATCAGGAAGCAGCCACACAGATGTCTGGAAGAAGGGGGAGGTTCAGGCTACAGAGACACCTAGTTCAAGGCCAGAAGACAGATGCAAGAATGGAGGCCACAGTGTCAGCTGCCAAACTTAAAAACTACTTACAGTAGGTACCTGATTCACAAATTTTACCTAGCTTCTACTGTGTTCTTGGCAAGTGTTGGGGGGGGAGTGGGGTCTACTGAGACCAGCAACATTTTAGGCATTTTCACACATTATGTACAAGGCACACATTATGTCTTACCTTTGGTGGGTACTTATAAGTCACACTTACAGCTGATTAATGATTAATAAAATATCAATGCCTCACCCACTAAGGCACTTCTTAACATCAAAAAGATTATTAGTGGCTTATAAAATTTCTACTCAGAAATCATGATAGCAGACCTATCAAATCTACAGATGCTTTCTCATAATAACTTGGCCAAAGGTAGCAAGAAAAATTTAAATTGTTTCACTTAGTATGGCCTACTTCCTACTATTACTGTTGTTCCTACAAAAAGAGGTATGGTGAATGGGTTCCAGCAAAGTTGGCTAAGTGTGGTAACCCAGATACCAATTTTTACCTGCACCAAAGCTAATCACTATATGTCCCTTTGACAGCAACAGAAAGAATAATAATCCAGATTCCTTTATTTGATCAAGGACAAAAGTTTGCCCCTGATTTTTACACAGATAATGTCAAAGGTAACAGATAATATACAGAAAATGAATGAAAGATAATGTAGTTTTATTAACACCCTAACCTTTGGAACCCAGCACTACCCACACGACAATACCAGCTAATCACACTTCCAACTGCCTACAGTTATGGCCTTCAACCTTCCATCAACATTCCCCAAGAACATTCTTTTTTTCCTTTTCTATTCAGCAGAATCACTTTTTTAAAACTATTTATTTATTTTTGAGAGAAAGAAAAAGAGAGACACAGCACGAGTGGGGGAGGGGCAGAGAGAGAGGGGCAACAGAATCCGAAGCAGGCTCCAGGCTCAGAGCTGTCAGCGCAGAATCTGATCTGGGCTCAGACCCACAAACCATGAGATCATGACCCGAGCCGAAGTCAGATGCTTAACCGACTGAGGTGCCCAGGTGCCCCCCGCAGAATCACTTTTTTACAAGACTCTCCCTTCCTTCAGACACAGTCTTCCAAGAATGCTATCAGTAATATTGACAGCGTTGTACTCAGAAACACAAAAATTTTTAAGGGATGAGGAACTCTAGGGTCGACCCCGGTCAGGGAGGATGGCTGAGTAGCTTGGCTGGAATCTGAGCTGTCCTATCCCTTTATGCTATGAATGACTGAGGCAGAAACTATCTTCCCCTTCAGCCATCTGATGCACTGCCAAGAACAAGCCCACTATTAACAGATAAATTTGCTGCAGTATGCTTTTAAAACAATAGACATAAGGAATCAAATTATCTACTTATTCCAAAATAAGACACAAAACTTGAGAATTCTGTGATTTAATAAGTCTCATACATGCTAAAAAAAAATAATAAAGAAATACAATGATAATTCTATTTTGAAACATATATTTAAATATAATGGAAACCACTCTGATGTGAAACAATTTATGAAAAGAAAAACTTATGTACACTGATATCTGGGTATAAGAAACTACAGGAAAGTAGTTATCTTCTAATAACCCACATCTTTGCAAATACTGACAAATGAAATTTTGAATCTAAATTTTCACACTAACTCATTTGATTGATTTTTACTGAAACATTGGTTAAAGCCCTACTACACACTCTGAACACACACTGAGCAAGGGACTGTGGAATAATGAAAGATAAGCCTTGCTCTCAGGGGGCTGGCAATCTATATATACACTACTTTTATATTTTAAGTAAAAAACTGAGTATTCATAAAAAATAGTTAACATAAAGCCATTAGGCATGAGAATCAAGAAGAAAGAAAAATTACTTAAAGATAGCAGTATGATGACAGAATTATTTGAGAAAAAAACTCTGATACACTTACTAGGGTCATTTGCCTTTGTACCTGGAAGTGTAACTCACAGGGACAAAATCCACGTTCTGGAAAACACTTTTTTACCACTGCTGCATCAAATTTATAAAATTTCCTACTGTAAATTTTAACCAGTCACACTATACTGCAACTTCTCTTGACTTACCAATATTAATCATTTGGTAACAACTAAAACATGAAAGAACTCAATTAGGTAATATTTCAGTACTGTACAAAAATAATCCATTTGTTTAGTCAAATTGAATATGACAAAATAATATGATATGCAAAATGAAGAATTAAGAAATCGAAATATGCACACAAAATGAAAGATTTAAAATTCTACTCTTAGGGCACCAGGTGGAAGTTATATTTTTGTTTGGAAATAAACTGCAACCCAAGAATATTAACACTCAATATGTTTCCAATAAGAAGGTTTCTTACTTGCAGCTAATTTCCCTTGAAAGCTTGTGTAACAAACCAACTTTGTCCTTTCTGAAATACCCACAGGTACTTTAGAACAAGGGTTCACATAGCAACAAAATGGACCATCCTGGAAAATTAGACATGCCTACTGAAATGACTGGCTTAGAAGTTTATCCAGCAGCATTCACAGATGGAAGGAATCCAACCAAGCTGGGGGCCAGAAGTAACTGGAGAACACAGCATCAGGAAGGATAGAGTGAGCAACACTGTGACAGTTACAGGCTGGCAGGTAGACAGGCCTGGCAGCAGATAGCAAGATCCCAGCTCAGGTTGCCAAGGTACCAGGAAGGCAGATAACCAAGCACAGGAGGCAAGACAGAAAGTTTCATCCTCCAACAGCAGCATGAACACCTAATCTTCCCCAACTCAATTCAATATAGCCCGAAAGCCTAAGTCAGGACTGGTTCAAAAGTGGGGCATGTTTATGGGAATCTGGTAGAATCTGGAGACACTTAGTCAAGCACGTTATCACAATGTCAGAATTACAAATACACAAATAAAAATATCCTAAGTCCCATTTCTCCCTCAAATAAGCTTTGATTTTTAAAACCAGCAGAAACAATGTATTTGCAACAAATGAGAATGGACTAAGAACATCTATTCCTCTTTTATGAGGAAATTCGCTGCCAAGACAGAGGAACTAAGAAAACTAACACGAGTCGGGTTCAGATATTTTTATAGGACAGAAATTAGAGCAAAAAAGAAAGTACTATCCAGTGGGAATCAAAAAAAAAAAAAAAAGGAGGACTATTCTGGGCATTTTGTAATAGAAAAAGATTCTGAATCTCCTACAGGCTATTCTTGATTATCCATGCCACAGGAAGAATACAGGGGTATAGATAAAATGAAGCAACAGATATTACAAAAATCATTTCACTTTGATATACATTTTAAGAAGCAAACATTTTACACTATATTTGTTTTATTACAATATGAATCAGGTAGTATGCTTTTAATGTTGCTTAAAATAAGCATAAATTTTCAGGTAAAAATCCTTAATACCAATAGTCCTTTATTAAAGGAGGTACACTTCAGGAAAAAAGGAAATTAATCCCAAAGGAAAATCTGGAATACATAAATAAATTGTGGAAAAATAAAATGAAAAATAGGTATGTAAATTGTACAAAAATAAATAATGACAGTGTTAATAATAATTGCCTAATGATAAGTTTTTTAAAAGACCTTAAATATGGACAACTTTATAAGCATAAGGCGTAATAAAAATTATTTTTGTGGTTCAGAGGGGAGTAAAACCATTGAATAATGTTAGACTTTTATATATATATATATATATATATATATATATATACACACACACACACACACACACACACATCCATGTATACGTACATAAACACATAAAAACATATATTTCTAGAGTAACCAATTAAAAATGACCCTATAACTTACAAACTGGTGGAGAATACAACACAAGTCAGAAGAAAAAATTAAAAACGAGAAGAAAAAAGGAAAAACAGCAAAAGTGGGGGTATACACAAAAAGTGCTCAAAACAAACACAAATACATTAGTAATCATAATAAATCTAAGTAGACCAAACCCCCTATTTAAAAGAAAAGTTTGACTTTTTAAAAATCCAGTAGTACATTGTTCCTAAGAAATGCCTAAAACATAAGGACACAAAAAGTTTGCAAGCAAAAAACTTTTTAAAAAGATATACAAGGACTATAAAACAAGGCTGATATAGCTATATTTGTATCAAACTTAATAGACCTTAAGCAGAAATAATGCAATGACATATAATAATATATAAGGAAAGGTTGACTTAAAGAAAATATAAAGGAAAACGTAACAACTCAAACCTTGTATATACTTCACAAATAGCTTCAAAATACATAAATAAAAAAGTGTCAGAGAGAAATACAATTCTCTCACTTTTTAAAAAAAAATTTAATGTTTATTTTTCAGAAAGAGAGAGAGAGAGAGAGAGAGAGCATGAGCGGGGGAGGGACAGAGACAGAGGGAGACACAGAGTCCAAAGCAGGTTCCAGGCTTCAAGCTGTCAGCAGGGAGCCCTATGCGGGGCTTGAACCCACAAACCGCAAGATCATGACCTGAGCTGAGGTTGGATATTTAACCGACTGAGCCACCCAATTCTCTCACTATTAATATATAAAGCTAACAAAACACTCAACAAACATAAGTATCAAACTTGAGTTAATGTGCACATACAGAAAACTGCTGTCATGAACCAGAGACTACCAACTCCTTTCTAGCATAGAGAATAGCTACAAAAACTGGTCATGCTAACTGTTTTAAAGCCAGTCTTAATTTCAAAAAAAAATCAGTATCATATAGACCATATTCTCTGATCATAACGAAGGCTAAGTTCAAAATAAATAATAAAGACCCAAATAGGGGGATATGAATTTGAAATTTTTAGAACACACTTCTAAATAAGGGGTAATGGAGTAATCACAATAAAAGCCAGGAAATACCTAAAAGTGAATAAAACCATATTAATATACAAATTAGTGAGAGTTAGCTAAAGCAGTACATAGAGTAAAATTCAGTCCTAAAATCTCTTATTAGAAAGGAAGACTGAAAATTAATGAGCTAAAGGATCAAATTAAGAATTTACAAAAATAAACACACCAAAAAAACAAGGAAAATGGAAGAAAAAATAAGCAGCAGAAATTAATAAAACAAAAAATAACAGAGAAGATCAAGAGAGACACAAGTTAGTTTTGTTGAAAAGACTAAATATGGCATATCTGGGATAAATTAATAAGACAAGTTAGTAATATTAAAAACTACAGATGCAGCAGAAATTTAAAAATGAGAGTATATTATAAACAACTTTACACTAATAATTTTGAAAACTGGACAAAGTGCACAATTTCCTGGAAAATATAACCTATCACATTGACCAAAACATAGCTTTTAAATTAAGAGTGCCTATAATCTTTAAAGATATTGAATGAAAACTTTAAATCTCACAAACAAAAAAAAATGTCTATCTACACTCAAGAAAGATATCAATCCAGTGTTACACAAACTATTTCAAAAATAGGAGAGGACCTCTGCCTGGGTCCCTTGCATGAGAATGATATAACCCTTATACCAAAACCAAGCAAGGACAGTAGAAGGAAGAGAAATCATGGGCCTCTCTCACTCACAAAGACTGAATGGTGCAAGCCTCCTGAAGAAAATGTTAGTAAATAAAAGCAATCAGTTTATTTAAAATGTAACAAAGTTAGATTTAACCCAAAAATTCAAAAGCACCTTAACATCAAAAACACCTATTAGGGGCGCCTGGGTGGCTCAGTCGGTTAAGCGTCTGACTTCGGCTCAGGTCATGATCTCGCAGTCCGTGAGTTCGAGCCCCGCATCGGGCTCTGTGCTGACAGCTCAGAGCCTGGAGCCTGTTTCAGATTCTGTGTCTCCCTCTCTCTGACCCTCCCCCGTTCATGCTCTGTCTCTCTCTGTCTCAAAAATAAATAAACGTTAAAAAAAATTTTTTTTAATAAAAAAAAAAACCATCTATTAAGATAATCAAAGGAGAAATCCTATGTGATCATCTAAATAGATCCAGAAAAAAGTTCAATGAAATTCAATATCCATTCAAAATTTAAAAAACAAAACACCAAATAAATGACAATTGAATAGACCCTCCTTAACCTGAAAAGGATATCTACCAAAACATAATAGCAAATGTCACATATAATAAAAAAAATATTAAAATAAATTCCATTAAAATGAAGAACAAGACAAAAAAGCCCACTACAACCACCTCTAGTCAATATTTTAAGGGAGGTCCTGGGGTACCTGGGTGGCTCAGTCAGTTAAGTGTCCGACGTTGGCTCAGGTCATGATCTTATGGTTTGAACCCATGTTTGAGCCCCGCATCAGGCTCTGTGCTGATGGCTCGGAGCCTGGAGACTGCTTTTGATTCTGTGTCTCCCTCTCTCTCTGTCCCTCTCCCACTCATGCTCTGTCTCTCTTTCTCTCCCAAAATAAATAAAGATTAAAAAAAATTTAAATATTTTAAGGGAGGTCCTAATAAGACAAGAAAAAGAAGACAAAGGCATTGGCTTAGAAAAGAAGAAATAAATTACAATTATGAAGCTATTATATGATCATCATTTTTAGAAAACCCAAAAAATCTACAAGAATTTTAGAAATAGTATCATAAAGTCATCAGTCACAATAATATTAAAAATTAATTACCTTTCAATTCATGGATAAAAAAAAAGAGACCATTTACATTAGCAACAGAAAAAAATTTAAGCAAAAGTTATATAACTTATAAATTAAAAAATAAAATTGAACGTTTACTTTTTAAAACAATTATACAACTTACAAAATAAAGATATTAAACAAGATCCAAAGAAACAGAAGGGATAGCCATATACCTTTTCATAGCCAAGGATTAGAAAACATAAAAATTCTCCCAACTTCATGAAAAAAGAAGTTCCAACCAAAGTGGAAAAAAAAAGATTTTTTAAGAATTTCACAAGTTGATTCTAAAACACAGAAAAGCAAAGGGCTAAAACAAGCAAAGCCATTCTTAATGAAGAACCAGATGAGGGAATTTTACATGATCTGATACCAAAAGTTACACAACAATTGACAAAATGAGTTTGTGAGTGATGTAGAAATAAAGACAAATCAATCATCAGAACAGTAAAGAGATCCCAAAACAGAACTCTGTTTACATGGAAATGCCCATCAGAAGGAGGGGGCTAGTCCATTATGTCTGGCTTAATCCAGGCTCTCTGAACTATACTGATATATATATACACTATACTACAGAAATGTAAAACTTGCGACATCCACTATTTGTACTCCAAGAATGACAAGTAGAAACCATTCTGTCTTCTTAAGTGAAGTTTGGTGGGGAGAGGTATAAATTACTGCAGATAAGTGAACAGAGACAAACACTTTCCATAGAAACTTAATTTACTCTTCACTGTACAACAGATATAATCCGCCTAGAAAAAAGTGTTTTGAGGTCCTCAATCATTTTTGTGTTAAGGAGTCCTGACACCGAAAAGTTTGAAAATTGCTGTTCTAAAAAGGAAAAAAAAAAAGTTACCTCTTAAAAGAATGGGACTTTTGGGAAAGGTAACATATGTCATTTTGAAATGCCCACTCTACTTGCCAGAGGACATAATCTCAGTAGAGAAATGTTCCTGTGGAGAGGAGTGAATGATCTCAACATGATAAGCCACAGTTAACCTTTCCTTAAGGCTCTCTAACTTGTTTCCCCCATCATCACCCCACCTGCCCATAGGTGAGGCTCCTGCACTATTAAGATTTCTAGAGCTGTGTATCCTTGTTAACACCGCTGTCACAGCAGACATCACCACACTTTTATGAATTCCTACCACAGTATGAGCCACTAACTGTCCTAATAGCAGTCTCAAAGTCCGTAAAGTAAGTAGTCTTTTATTTTAGGTAAATCCCTTTCTTGTTCTATTTGGGAGTCACAGCATTTGCCCCCAATTCTGAGGAGCCTCCTTGAACTAATGGGCTAGGTGTCCCATTCCCTGCTAGAGTCCGAACCAGCAAGAAATCTGAGTACTATCCTTATTAATATAACCACTGAACCAAATGGTCTTCATGAAATTCACCTGTTATTGCTTCTCTTCCTTTTTCTATCAATGGGGAATAATGGTAGTTTGGGTGGGTAGAAACAAAAGGCAAACATTTCAGGAGAATCAGACACTAGACTCCCAGAGGTAAATGCTAGCCCTGGATTTTGCCCCAGGTAAACCCAGCAAAGTGCTCGTATAGCCTCAATGGTTTAAGTTGGTTTCACTCACTCTAGCCAAAACTGGAACATATCTGGGCAAATCTTGTCATAATTTCTGACCATTCCTCCCTTAGTAATTAAGAACTTTTTGAAAATACTAACCCATCTCAGCTTAAAGAACCAAAAAAATTGGACCATACTTGGACCACAACCTTAAGACCACAGGTTTCTAAGGAGCATTAAGGTGTAACTTACCCAGGGTATTCCCAGAGAGCTTTAAAGTGCTAGTTATAGAGAGGAAAAGAAACTTTCAGAACCTCTGCCGTAGTCCAGATGTTACATTACTTGAGAGGAGTCTTAATACATCTTTTTAATTATGTAATTTTAAGCTTTATTAAGAATCTCTCTACATTTTTAGCATCATATTAGCTTTCTGATGACTATTAAGTTTCCAGGACTAATCCCAGGACATTGATCTAGTAAAATAAATTGAAATTAATATTCAGACTAATGAAACAAAATCCAAAAAATAAATTCTGTACTTGCACAAACGTTGTTAACAAGCTCTTTTATCTCTATTTATAGTGCTTTGTGCATGTCAAGCAGATTACTAAGAAAATATTTAACAGATTCAAACTGTTTTAACAAAACAAATTTACATCTTTATTGATTCTCTTCCTCCAACATTTCCAAATTTCAAAACATATGTTCATAAATATTTTAGCCTACTTCAACTGATATACTTTAATAGAATGTTATTGTCTTCTCACTGTGACAGAACAGCAAGAGGAGGTTTATGGAACCGGGCATAAATATGAAGTGACTAAAATGGCAGTTTTATGCGAATTTCATACAAAACAAAACAAAAGATTGGCAATTTTTCAGTGAACTAGGACAAGTACAATGAATCAATTTAAATTATTTAGACATCCTCCCTAAAATATGTCCCTCCACCCCCATAAAACGTTTTTCCTCAAGGTTTCAAACTTAATTATCCAGATAACCCTCACTACGTTCATCTGACCTTAAGCATCCCTGTCTTTTGTATATGTCATGAAAATAAGCCTTACAATCTCCACTTAAGAACATATAATCAAGCTCATTTTGTAAGAGGAAAGAAAAGTACCAGAGGTTAAGTAGCTAACATGAGGTTACTCAAGCTTGCAAAGAGCTGAGGGACCTACCCTAAATGCTTTTACTACCAAACTGCTCTTTTTTTAATATACATGTATATCTTGTGAAAGTTAAGTAACAGTACGTACCTTAGGTAAGGAAAGGCAATCAAGGCTATCAATGGATCTTTAGTAACAAAAGTCTGCTTCTTGGCTACCATGTGCTTTCAAAAAGTATTTTCTTAAGCAGTTTTACTAACACAGACAACACAGACCATCCTCCCTCAAACCCATTGGAACTGGGTGGAGAAGCTGGACTTAGAATCCAAAGTTTGGTTAAGAATTTCAATTTTTTGAATCCTTGGAATCTAAGTATCCATATGCATCTGAAAATGATGGAATTCATTCATCCATCCCTACAATGATGGAATTCAATTAAGATTCTAGAGTAGCTCTCTCAAAATCCTTCTCAGAAGTAACCGGAATCCCAAATCCAGGCAAACTGCTATTTTGATTAAATAAATAAATAAATAAATAAATAAATAAATAAATAAATAAGAGGGTCAAACAAAGTATACAAAAAGTGGCTATAGAAACGGCACTGGAAAAGGGATTGGGATTTCTACAAATGAACAAATCTATCAAAGGAATGTATTTGATCATTCTGATCATCACAATGGTTTTAGCCCAAGCTTTACTTTAATTGCATGTTTAGGAAATGAGGGGCCCTCTTCCCTCTTAAGTACTAAATAGCTGATTTAAAGAATCATGAATCAACTCCAAGGAACAGTAGTAATGATCTTTATTTATTTATTTTTTTAATGGAGCATATTTCTACTGGAGTCACAAACTACACTAGTTATATGTTTAATAAATGTGTAGAGGACATGATGCTTAGCACTACTGGTAACAACATCTGCGCACTATTTCATCTAAATATATGAGAGGTGTAAAGAGGCAGGTGATCAAAGTGGGCTATATGTGTTGGGGTGGGAAAGCAGGGAAGGAAGGACAGCCTTGTTACTAGAAATAGACTGGGAGTAAAGGCAGGACACTCACATAAATAGAAGGAGGTAGCATTTTATAAACAAAGGAACAAACTCAGAAATGAGCAAGCTCACAACTTATTAAGAAATCACTATTCCAGTTTCGCTAAAATGTAAGTCACAATTTGACCTTCCTTGATGCTGAATTCTCAACACGTTTCTAACCTCTTTTATAAGCTATCACTACCTGCCAAGCACAGAAATGATGATAATTCATAGACCTATCTTTGACTTTTTTTAAAGATTTTATTTTAAAGTATCTCTACACCCAACATGGGGCTCAAATTCATAACCCTGAGATCAAGAGTCCCATGCTCCACTGACGGAGCCAGCCAGGCACCCCTCATAGACCTATCTTTTAAAATGTAAATATAAACAAGGAGCCTACCTTTGTGTCTGAAACATACTCAATAACTGCCTTGAACTGTAATGGTTCAAAATATATCATCAGATGAAGTACATGCAGACAAAAGCTTTACTTTCAAAAACAGATGTCCACATAACACAAAAGAAATGCTTATTAAATTATTTTAATCAGCAGTTTACTAAGTTTTAATAACCTTGAAACAGTTTTCCAGAAATTTTGGGAAAAAATGCATGAAATAGTAATAATGAAGACTACACGTTCTGCCCCAAACCCCTAACTAGCTCAAAAATAGTGAACTAATGAGATCTATGAATTCCAGATCATATTGTAGCTTACATAGTTTCAGTGTAGCAAACTCTCAGAAGGTGTAAGATGGGTTTTTTAATGAGAAAATCAACACAGTTGTTCAAACATGAATAACCAAAGTTTGTCAGGAAATATTCACCTAAAGAAACTATCACAATCTTCTAAATCAGCAGTTGGCAAACTTATTCTGAAAAGGGCAGGGAGTAGACTCTGCTGGCTATGCAATCTCTTTTGCAATCATTCATTCTGCTTCTATAGCACAGACATTTCTTAAAGGAATGGGTCTGTTTCCTATAAAACTTTATTTACAAAAACAAATAGAGGCCTCGATTTGTCTCAAAGGTCATAGTTTGTCAACCTCTGCTCTGAATTATTCAATTATGATGATTGCCTTTTAATTGAGATGGCTGACTTATTCCTAGATGGGTCCATACCACCCCCCACCCCCAACCACCACATCTAGGAAGTGGCTGTTTCCCACCATACAACACAGAAGGAGAACTAATTTGAAGTTGAAATTAAACTCCAAGGGAAGTCTATAGCCTAAGGAAACGAATGTTTGTACTCTTATGGCTTCTGAGTGACTGGCCCAGAGACTAAGAATTAGAGAGAAATGTTCTATCTGACTGAAGGAAAGATGGAAGAGGGAAAAATAACATTTATTTAAAAAAATTTTTTTTTTACATTTATTTATTTTTGAGAGACAGAGACAGTGCACAAGTGGGGGAGAGGCAGAGAGAGAAGGAGACACAGAATACAAAGCAGGCTCCGGGCTCTGAGCTGTCAGCACAGAGCCCGACCCGGGGCCTGAACCCACAAACCGTGAAATCATGACCTGCGCCTGAAGTCAGATGCTTAACTGAATGAGCCACCCAGATGCCCCAAAGTAACATTTATTGAGTGAGTCTATACATCAGACACAATAAACTAGGCTATTTATATGCATTTCATGTAATCTACAAAACCGTATAAGGTAGAAATGATTCCTATTTTCAGGTGAGGAAACTGAGAATCAAAGTAATTTTAGCCCAAAGGTTACAACAAAGATGTAAAACCTGAAAGTTACATAACCAAATCCATCCTCTTTCTAATGAGCCATATTCCCAAGCTAAAAATTCAATGATTTTGTTCTCATTTCCTGGACTACTTTTTAAAAAAGCACCCCAACTCTTATTATCAAGATGATTTTTTAAAGATTTTTAAATGCATAAAAATTAAAACTTGTTTAAAAATCAAGATTTAAATGGAAACTAGGTTCCCACACTTGCCAGGCAACAAAAGCTTATCAGACCCCCCAAATACAAGTGGCTTTTAATTTTGGGAAATGGGTCAGCCTAGGAAAAAAAAGGGGTGGGGAAAAAAAGTTGACAATTAACTGAGGTTTGACCATTTAGGTATGAAATCGTATTTTGGGAACCTTTAAATAGACTCCTTTCTGAAATACGCAAACATAGAGTCAGGCATTTTTAAAGAGGGCAGACTGCAGAGGCTCAAATCATCACTGAATCATGCCATCACATACACTAGTCATTAGGGCTAAAGATACATGTAAAGATGCAGTTCGTGTCCATATCTTCACTGAAGTTGAGGCAAGCCTGCCCACAACGTACTCTCACCATAGTACCTGTTCATGGCAAAACCTAGCTCTGTTTGGTCCCTTTGTTACCAACTCTGTTTGTCCCATCTGATCTCTGCAATAGCTTCTAAAGACAGTTTTTAAAAAATTTCTTCCTCTCGGGGCGCCTGGGTGGCGCAGTCGGTTAAGCGTCTGACTTCAGCCAGGTCACGATCTCGCGGTCCGCGAGTTCGAGCCCCGCGTCGGGCTCTGGGCTGATGGCTCAGAGCCTGGAGCCTGTCTCCGATTCTGTGTCTCCCTCTCTCTCTGCCCCTCCCCCGTTCATGCTCTGTCTCTCTCTGTCCCAAAAATAAATAAATGTTGAAAAAAAAATTAAAAAAAAAAATTTTCTTCCTCTCTCTACTTCCATTTTATCATTGTCTCTTGTATGTGACCATCTGCCCTACTGTTTCTCAACTTTTTTTTTAATGTTGGTCTTTCACAGAAAACATCAAAACCAAGTAAAAGCTACTTGTCTTTCATTCTTTCTGGCAAAATGAAGAATCACAGTGACAGTGTATATAATGTAATCTTCAAATTTTCAGCTCTTCTCTGATTTTACTGTTGCTTGAAGAGGTCTGTTTCTTCATTACAAAAAACTTTTTATGGCTTACAGAGAGGTGAGAGTTGGACAAGGTGCTTTTTGGAAGACTTAACACTACGATTTTCAGTATCCCAACTTTTTTTTAAGTCTTCTAGTTTATAAAAGATTTTTCCCAATTTAAAAAATAAAATAAGCCTGTTTCAGGGCACCTGGGTGACTCAGTCGGTTAACTATCTGACTCTTGATTTCGACTCAGGTAGTGATCTCACAGTTCATGAGTTCGAGCCCCATATGGGGCTCTGTGCTGACAGCGGTGTGGTGCCTGCTTGGGATTCTCTGTCACTTTCTCTCTCTCTCTCTCTCTCTCTCTCTCTCTCTCTCTCTCTCCCTCTCTCTCTCTATGCATCCCCCATAGGCACACGCTCTGTCAGAAATAAATAAATAAACATTTTAAAAAATAAGACTGTTCCAGTTTCCAAATTCTATGAATCTACCAAAACCTTATATATATAATACTTTATTTTTTGTTTTTTTTTAATTTTTTTTCAACGTTTATTTTTTTATTTTTTGGGACAGAGAGAGACAGAGCATGAACGGGGGAGGGGCAGAGAAAGAGGGAGACACAGAATCAGAAACAGGCTCCAGGCTCTGAGCCATCAGCCCAGAGCCTGATGCGGGGCTCGAACTCACGGACCGCGAGATCGTGACCTGGCTGAAGTCGGACGCTTAACCGACTGTGCCACCCAGGCGCCCCAATACTTTATTTTTTGATATTGAATTCTGATCTTGAAAGAGAAACAGGTTTGTAAGCAGAGAAAGTTAACAAAGTAGAGGAAGATATTGGAGGAATTCAGAATAAACTTTTAATTATTTTCAAGGACTCTAGAAGCTAACAGCACTGGTTCATTTTACTTTTAAGCTCGAAGTTTTCTTTTTCCCTTATTTAAACACATATTCCTACCAATCTAATGTTTAGGAACTATGATTAGCATCATCTTTGGCTCACAGCTCACATGAGGGACAGACTCTGGAGTAACTAGGAATAAGGTACAAGGGAAAAGAAACAGTGTTAGGGAGGATGCTGGACATCTGGATGAAACAGACTAAACTCAAGCTAACTCCACTGTGGCAAAAGGAAAAGAAAAAAACAAGAGGCTATGCTATGCTGGATCTTCCTAAGTAAAAGAAATAAAGAAATGGGAGATGGCTATTAAGATACCAAGCAAATTATCAAGGCTTTCTGACATGCCAATATTTCATCAGTAAAATGTGAATACTAACAGTAGCCTCTCAAAAGTATTGAGAAGATTAAATGAGTTACTGCCTGTAAATCACTTAGCAGAGGAAATGACACAGTGTGTTGTTTAATTAAGGTTAGCCATTATGACTGTTATGACTCAAGTTCTTCTCCGTACAAACACTGCTAAATCAGGATCTGTATGTATTCACGATTCAACAAATATTTATTAATCAGTTGTTACGTCCTAGGCACTGTACCAAGTGCTGGTGGTACAGGAGTGAACAAGACACAACCCTGTACTTACAGGGCTAGCAATCACCAGTCAGGACAGGTCAAGGGAGGAAAGAAAAAGACAGCATATTTGATGGGCTTGCACGGTCGGGTGAGTTAGCCACAATGCTACTATACATTCCCCTGGGTTTGAACACAAGGTATTGTTTACCTAACTGATTAAATAATAAGTGCATAGTACATGTTTGATAAATGCTTATTATTAGAGTGTTTAGCAATATAAATAATTTGTACATTCAGTCTTTTTTCTTACCTAACATGCCCAATGGGATATGGAGCAGCCCATTATCATTATCAAATCTTATCTCTGCCAGAAATGTATTAGAAGATTGCTATTTCTTGATTGGGAAAATAAGAAAGAAGGAAATAAAAAGCAGTAACCTGAATGTTCTTTTAAGAAGCAAATTGTCCCAGCTTAATTTCCTCCTGGTTCATTTTATTCAGCAAGTATTTACTGTGTACTCATGGTCTACCAGCACTGTGCTAGGTACTGGCATAGTAACAATTCGGTTAATCAATATAGACAATACTTTTAAGTTTAGAAAGTGCTTCCAGATATTCACTTACTTAATTCCCAAAACAACATTATGAAAAAGTATTATTATCCCTTCTCCTGTATGAAAAAATTGCAACTAGGAAGAGAGATGTGCTGTTACACAACCAGTAAGCCCCAAACCTGGATCTTCTCCCTCCAAAACTGTCATCCTCTCTACTATGCCTCATGGTCTCCACAGCTGTACATCACACATCAATGAATTCCTGGTTTAGCATCCCTGTACCATTAAACGATTAATAATGCATTTGCTTATAAAGTTCCTATACATTTCTTTCACAGTTTGGGGAAGAAAAGTCACCATTTATTTCTCCCTTACAAGACACAGTAGTAGCATATCTGTGTACCCTTGTCAAAGGGTATCCAAGAAAATACTGCAAAAACTCATTCAATCCTCAAAGCTACATACAACATGGCACGTTTCAGTTCTGTGCCCCCAAAAAGGAGAACCTACTTAAAGAACCAACTGATTCCATCTCTGGTAGTTTATGCTTTTATTTTATTTTTTTTTTCAACGTTTATTTATTTTTGGGACAGAGTGAGACAGAGCATGAACGGGGAGGGGCAGAGAGAGAGGGAGACACAGAATCGGAAACAGGCTCCAGGCTCTGAGCCATCAGCCCAGAGCCCGACGCGGAGCTCAAACTCGCGGACCGCGAGATCGTGACCTGGCTGAAGTCGGAGGCTTAACCGACTGCGCCACCCGGGCGCCCCATTTTATGCTTTTAAAAGTATGTGTTTGTTTATAGAATGGTATGATGAAATTTACAGATTAGTTTTAAAATGGGTTTGATGAAGAAAGATGAGAACCAGGGCCATTTCTGATCTTTTGACAAGTGTAATCTAACCACTTGGAAGAAGGATCAATCAAGGAAATTTTTCTAATAAACTACATTAAGGTGGATGTCAGGAAAAAAAAGACAAGAACTTGCAATAAAAACATGGTATCGTTAACAGTGCTAAATTAGGGGCACTTTTCCCCTGGTAAAGAGAGAAATGCCACAGTCAATACGCTCAATCCCAAGGGGGAAAAAAAGAGGGAGGTAGCAGAAATGCGTGAATGAAAAAAACTGAACAGCAATTGTCTAAAATCTCTGAAACACCTGCCAATTATAACAACCTTCTACTCTACCAGAGTCTCTCAGCAGTCCGGAAAACTACTGTGGATGCCTCGTGAGGCTGTATTCCCTCAAGGATGAAAATTTCTGAAGGTACCTGGAAAAGGGAACTAACATTTCCCAGGTACTTACCATGTACCAAGGCGCATGTTGGGCATTTCACACTTAAGACCTCCTTTGGTCCTTCTAACACGCTATCTTAATGTATAATACTGTCTCATTTTACAGATGAGGACACTGGGCCTCAAAGAGATCAATAAACTTGCCCTATACTACAGAGAAGATGCTTTCAAACATGACTCCCAAACCCGGATTCTTTTCACTCTACCACAATGCTCATTACATAAGAGTTCCCATCCCGATTTCTAATTAGGAGAAATATCTCAAGAGACTTGTAAAACATTTCATTCTGTAAGAAACCACACCTATGTAACTGGGTCATGCCAAACTTCTGAAATTTAAGTTGCAAAGATCAGAGGAGCTACTCTCCATGTTGACAACTCTAGATTTCAGGAGAGCTATGTTGCCATGATTCCAAATACACTGAGGAAAAAAAGTACAGGCCAAGACTTTAAAATGGAGTAGTTAGGGGCACCTGGGTGGTTCAGTCAGTTAAGTTTCTGACTTTGGTTCAGGTCATGATCTCGAGGTTCGTGGGTTCGAGCCCCACATCTGGCTCTGTGCTGACACTGTGCAGCTAGGAGCCTGCTTTGGATACTGTGTCTCTGTTTCTCTCTGCTCCTCCCCTGCTCATTCTCTCTCTCTCTCTCTCTCTCAAAAATAAATAAACATCTAAAAAATTTAAGTAAATAAAATGGAGTAGTTGGATGCTGATTTTCTAGTTGGAAATTCAACTTTATTTTTAACTACAATGTGCTCAGTGTTGGGGATACAATAAATAATCACAGACTATATTCCTTAAGGACATCCAGTGGTTCAGTACTGTGCTAGAGGGATGCACAGGGAGCTTTGGGAACTTAGGAGAGACAGATGTAACCCAGTTTGGAGGGCGGGAAAGGACTCTGGGTAACAGTGCTTCTAGGATTCCATCCCACAACAACACTCACATATGTGCACAAAATAAATCAAGATGTCAACTACAACACTGTTCACAGAAGTAAAACAGAGTTTGGAAATAACCAAATATCCATCAATAGGGAAAAATTAAATAATAAATCATATTTATACTAAGGAGCTATTTAAAATTATACACAGACCTTATATACAGATACATGTGGAATGACCTTACAACAGCTTTAACTGTCAGACTATTAACTGAAAAATGAAAAAAGCATCATAAGGACAAAAAAATGTGGTCCTATTTTTACTTTTATATGTGTAAATTTATTCAGAGAATTCTAAGTACATACATTGAACTGAGGAATCTAAGAACTGGAGAAATGACTTTCCCAAAGTCAAAGAAGCAATTAATGACTATAAGCTGGTCATTCATTAAACTGAACACATTACAGAATTAACGTTTTGCCATTTCCCCTTAGTAATTTTAGAATTCTTAATTATTTTAAGTTAGGTTATTCGTGGAAATGAATAAATATATATGTATATATGTTTTTCATTGTCCCCATATGTAGTAGAAGGTTTTATTAATATATCAATCTAAACAACTTAAATACTATCCCAGGGTAAAGCACTTACAAAATTTTTTTCAATCTGATCTTTGCTCAGGTTTCCTTATTTACAATCCTACATAAATATGTCCCACACAAATAAGATACTATAGGTCTATTCAAATCCACAGAATAAAGAAGCCAGTACATGAAATAAGACAGAGAAGAGTCAGATGAAAACAGAGAAGTCCTTTTTTCCTGGACATCCAGTATCATTAAAGAACAAAGAGGGGCACCTGGGTGGCTCAGTCGGTTAAGTGTCCGAGTTCGGCTCAGGTCATGATCTCACAGTTCATGAGTTCGAGCCCTGCGTCGGGCTCGTGCTCTCTCTCAAAAATAAATAAACATTTTTTTAATTAAAAAAAAAAAAGAACAGAGAATGTTACTGGCTTATGCTTCATTTGATGTTAAAAGCTTTCCAGGCCAAACAAAAAACAAAAAAACAGGAGTAAGAACTGCAATTTTTGTTTAGATACAGAAGTACAGAAAACTGATTTTAAGAGCTGGAAGAGATCTTAAAAAGATCACCTAAAAGCAATCTTTCATTTTACAGAAGAGGAAACCAAGGCCCTTTAGAAAAAGATCATCATAGCTAATGATTACCAACAGGAGAATACAGCAAGGAAAGTCTGAAAGTATCCTCACTGCAAGCCTATTGCGTTCTCTGGTACCCACAGCAACACTTAAACCTAGTTATTGAAGAAAACTACCTTAATTTAGGCTTAATTATCCAAGTGGGCTATCTCGAGGGGGTGAGATTACTGCTCAAATCTCCAAGTGCAAACATAGCCGAAAATATTTACTTCACTCTCACTGATTATTTAAACAATAAGAAAACAATGTTTTTAATTTTCTTATATTTTACAGCAATATGGTTATCATTAGATAGAAAATATAGCATGCTATACTCCGGACTGATTCCAGAGATAAACAGAAAGTTGTAAATCCGGAATCTCTGGTTTCTACAAGGAAATGGCAAAAATGGACTACTCCTTTCAATCAACAAGGTTTACTGCAGGTTAAAAGCAGCAGTGCTTTCATGAATTGAAACCACTTTATCATCACCCAACATTAACAATTATAAAAATAAAGATTTCAGGGATAATCAATGAGGGAGGGGAAGGCAGTAAGAGCAACTAAACTTTTAAAATGCAATTTAAAAGAAAAATTCTGCGTTGAAAACTGTCCAACAATTTATCCCAAAGTATGTCCATGAGCCATGGAATGCTAATTGATGTCAGGGGATGCTAAATGAAAACGAATAAGGTGGGAAGAGCATTTTTTCAAAAAATAAAACAGTGTGGTCTCTTTTGGAGCCTTGGATAGGCTACTAATAGTCCCGTGACAGAAGATGCTCTAGTATAACGTTTCCCAAACGTAATTAACTACACAACCATATTTTCAAAGTGCTCCCTAAAGACCTAATATCCAGTAAAATACATCTTTGGGATATACTACATCTTATCATTTGACTCTAGACTGTACAAAGCCCTTGCTTTCTGGTGCTCTAAGTAGAGCTTTGGAAAGGAATCAATGTCTACCATCCTCTCTTTCCTTGGAAGAGAGAAAAGAACAAACTAAGGTGCCCCAATTTCAGGCAGTGAAAATGACCTCTTTATAGATAATGTATGAAAACATAAAGTACATCATTCACGAGCATACAGTCTACACGTCTGAAGGCTTAAGCCACTGCATCTATTATTCTCACATTTTATTATATAAAACTGCTAGAATTGTTGCTAATCAACAGATTATATTCATTATGCCAGAAACATATATGTATTTTTTAAAAGAATAATGTACAAAACAAAGGGCAAAAAAAGGACAAAGGATCAGATAACAGACTAAACAGAATACAAAGGTAGTGTGAATTGCTGATTATACTCGAAGTATTTCCTTAACTGCACTGAATCTGTTCTGAATTCAAAGGCCAGATCTTTTTAACAAAAATAATAATAATTTGTAAACATAAGGGTATTGTAATAACTGGATGATAAAACTCAGGATAGATGTCAGCATTTAAGGTTGAGAAGCTTTCAAATTTATACCACATGTTAGGGATCTTGAACAGTCATATTAGGGGATATTAAACAACGGACAATATGTTCAAAGCAAGTGTTTGATGTCTAAATTGTTAAGGGTATGCTGCTGTGACTCAATTATACTTGCTGAGCTGTCAGTGAATACGATACAGGAAAAACACATTAACTGACTGATGTTCCAGTACTCTATTCTGGACAAAAAATAAATAAATAAATCCAGGAAAAGGCAAAAATGTGGCCTAAACAGAGTTCTACATTCAAATTACTCCTGGATCATCTCTTAATTTACCCTGATCTTGTGGATTTGACACTCTGCCTCTGGTTCCCCATTTGTCAGTGTGCATTATTTCACTATTTCAAATTTTTCAAAGACTAGTCAATAAAATAACATTAACAAAGAAAAACTAAAAATGTTAGAGTTTTATATGTCTCAAATTGAGAATGTGACTTTACTTTAATCATACTATGCAATGGCAATCAGTTCTGAACTCAGTTAAGAGCATTGACAGAAAAACTATCTTCCAAATGGGATAAAACATAGAAAGATGAGGGTCACCTCACTGGCTCAGTAGAGCATGCAACTCTCAATCTCAGGGCCATAAACGCAAGCCCCACGTTGGGCACAGAGATTACTTTTAAAAAATTAAATAGCCAGCTTATCACGAAGAGCCCATTCTAAAGACTGACACTTATTACAGGAATTACATTTGTCATGGTGAGCATTTTGCAATCTACATAAATGTCCAATCACTATGTGGTACTCTTGAAACTAATATAACATTGTATGTCAACATCTATTTCAACTGAAAAAAGAAAGAGAAAAAAATTATCTTACATTAGGATAGAGCACAGGCTCTTGGGCCAGATCGCCTCAGCTACACGCTGGGTCCACCCATAAACTGTGGGCTCACTCCATGCTCAAGTACCTTGGGTGTGGGTTTCTGCTGCTGTAAAGCGACTGGCTATCCTAAACACTAAACAAATGAATACAAAAAAAACTCTTAAGTAGTGTCTAGCATGGTAAATGTTAGCTCTTTTTATTATTATCATCAACATAATAATGTCCCATGCAAAAACTTTAGGAACAAAACAAAAGCTTTGTTGCTTCTGAGGTTAAAAAAAAAAAAAAAAAAATGCCGCTTGTCCTCAGTGTTAGAAACGTGTAACTGAGGGACGCCTGGGTGGCTCAGTTGGTTGAGCGTCGGACTTCGGCTCAGGTCAAGATCTATCTCACGGTTTGTGAGTTTGAGCCCTGCGTGGGGCTCTGTGCTGACAGCTCAGAGCCTGGAGCCTGCTTCAGGTTCTGTCTCCTTCTCTCTCTGCCCCTCCCCACTTGTGCTCTGTCTCTCAAAAACAAATAAATGTTAAAAATAAAAAATAAAAAAAAAAAGAAATATGTAACTGAGTATACCTCCTTTTCATTATGATTTACAGGATATTTAAGATCACATGTGAAGCACAAACAGAGCAACCATTTCTGCTGATTTACAGTCTCCACAGTTGGGCTCCTCTTCGTTTTAATCCTGATTCTCTATTTAATTTTATTTGTTTTTATTGTGTTTTCTTGTTGCAAATTACTTGGAATCCTTTGGGAAATACCATCCACAAAATGTTTTATATATATATATATATATATATATATATATATATATATATATACACACACACACACACACACACACTGAAGCCTTTCAAGTAAGAAACTAATTTGTTTATGTAAGCAAAATGAAATGGAAAACAGCAGGAAATGTTAGTAAAAAAGGGAACTAATGGAAAAAAGCATAGAGGGAAAACCCTAGAAATGAGGACAAAATTTTGAATATTAAGTAGATGGCAGTGGGGGGGATTCTATAAAGAGGTTTATGGGTGAAAATGCAGCCTCAAAATGGCAATTTAATAACAAAATGATACGTATCAACTTAACTAGGGAGTCTGGATCTTATTATGGAAACTATAACCAAAATACATCTGAAATAAAACCAGATTTAAATTTCTGTTGCTGAAACAGAATCGCAATTTAATTTTGTTAACTAAAAGAAAAAAAATTATTTGATCATATCAACTCCAACCATATGATGTTTATGCATAGCAAGCTACAAAAGACAAAGACAGCAGATTCCAGGGCTCTAATTACTTTCTCACAGAAGAAAAATTAAACCATATAAAAGGAAAACATCGAAAATAGAAATGCAGTAAGAAAAAATCAAAGTTATACATAAAATAATTATAATAATATAAAAACCTAAGCATATAATTTCACAATAAACATTTTAAACAAAAGCAAAGCCCAAATAAATAAAAGACTGAAACGCCACATTTGTACACTACCAGACTTAGACAAGGATACAGTAAGATGCCCGAATTTCACAAAGCATCTCCTCCACTAGAAAAGGAATTAACCATGTCCTTTAAATAAATAATATTTCAAGTATCTGTTCCCTTTCCATAAGTACCATCATAAATTTGCTGGGATAATGGCAAGGTAAAAACTAAATCCTTCCATGAGCCTACGGAGAGATGTCTACAGTATCATCATACCCAAAGCAAACCCTCAACAAATAAGTATATGCAATACTGCAAACCTATAAAAGAAAACTAATTCAAAGTTATTCCAAATTAAACTAAGAAATGAGATGGCTTGTCAATCTATCCAAAATGCTATACCAGTTTTTACTTATATCACCCCTTATAGGAAAGGCCAGTATCAATCACAGGGCCACCTATCTAACTGCCTGGCTGAGGAACCAGGCCATTAGATATCTTGAATATCTTCACCTCAAAAGTCAAATAGAAAAGAGAAAAAAGAAATGTTTTAGTTCTCCAATTTTTCCCTGAAAGGCAGTTTACATGAGATGCATGTAGTTCTTTATTAAACCAAACCACTTATCACCATATACTTAGAATTCACAGGGTTCATTACTCTAATGCCTAAGAACTCTGGAAAACAGGACATATGCTCATATAACTAATATTGGTAGACGGCTATAAAATTTCATTCATTCACAATTAATTATTGAACACTCAATTTGCGCCACAAAGGGGACACAAAAATTACAAAGACAAAGAGCTCCCTGCCCTGAAAGAACTCACAGTCATGTGGATCATCTGGTTGAAGCAGAGTAACAAACGGATTTTTAAAGGGAAAGTTTATGAGATAGAGTACAGACGAATTTCCTGGAGATCTAGGATGGCTAGGCACTCAAACACTTTTCAACTGTTGGTCCACTGGTAATGGATAGCACACCTATACTCACAAACCTATAGAGATTCATAGCTCTGGAATCACGACTGTTTCCTGTTATTCTATTACTGTGAAGTGTTCATGTGGTTAGGAAAATTCCTTCAATTATGAAGAAATCCCTCGGTGGTCACCGAATAGAGACAAAGTAATTAAACTAACAATTTACTCAGGTGACTTTACCTGGGCGGGTGTAAGCAGCCTAATCTCCTACATCTCACTGCTTTTTGCCCTATGATGCCGTTCTTCAGCTCATCCAAGTTTGACAGGTGAGAGGCCCTGACCACACTGATTTTTAAATATAGGCACAGAGCTTTAACTACACTGGAAGTGTCTCCAGTACAGCTGAGAGCAGGGAGGAGAATGACTCCCACTGCACCTTCTATTCTGATCTCTCTGCCTGTCTACCTGAATTCAGTGATGACTTAAGAAGCACTTTGATACTTTACATGCTTCAGTGGCATTTCTGCAAATAGTTCAGAATATTTTAACTTCACCTTGTTGTATTTTAGACTTTTCAGAGAAGCAGCTTCAGTTAAAAACTGAACCATAATAAATTTCTCTGTTAATCTCCTTATAGATGTGCACATTTCCAGTCGACTCATGGCAAACTATGTTCCCAGAGAATTTCCTTGAGCTTTGTAGTTTGATAATGTAACTGTTCTTAATAATAAAGGACTGGGGCGCCTGGGTGGCTCAGTTAGTTAAGCAGCCAACTTCGCCTCAGGTCATGATCTCGCGGTCCGTGAGTTTGAGCCCCGCGTCAGGCTGTGTGCTGACAGCTCAGAGCCTGGAGCCTGTTTCAGATTCTGTGTCTCCCTCTCTCTGACCCTCCCCTGTTCATGCTCTGTCTCTCTCTGTCTCAAAAATAAAATTTAAAAGAAGTTAAAAAAAATTTAATAATAAAGCACTGAAATTTTCCTACATGGTGGCGGGACACTATATATGCTATAAATCTATATATCCATAGACACGTGGGTATACATATACAGCCAAAGACAACTTGTGTATGTGTGTGTGCTTCAGAGTGAAAGCTAATTCTTTCCTGACTTTTAATCATATAGTCACATATTTTGTCACATAGCGCTACTCAGCAGATACATACTGTTTCCTGACCATCTGTTTCAACGTTATACGATACCAGTCACACAGGAGATCAGATGATAGAATGTAGATGAATCAAAACAATACTACCTTTCCTGACCAAAAAAAAAAAAAAAAAGTATATGCCCCAGGTAGACTGGAATCTCCGTCTCCATCTTTGTAAATGAAGAGCAGCATAAAAAAAGATGTATCATAATTATTATTGGTAGAGTAGGTGGTTCATTTTAATTCATGAACTGTCATGATGAGCTCCACCATCCCCCTTTCCCTTCCTCTCAAGCACTCCTACCTATAATTCCAAGGTCAAATGCTGTGAATATATATTTTCTCAGTTTTAACAGAGCTAAATTTAACTGCCAGAACTAACTCTCCAAAACCTTACCTCCATTCTCATAGACTTAGCAAACACTAAATTCACACCTCCAAACAACATTCATGAAAGTAAGGGGTCTGAATATTCATGTAACTAATTAAGAATTCTATAATAAAGGCTTGAAATTTTATGTCTACAAGATACTTCTAGATCTAAAGATCCTCTAATCCAGCACCTTCATTTTAGAGAATTCGGCTGTGGAGTTGGTACCAATTCAATCTGTTTGACACCATTTACAGAACCAGTAAGCAAAATACAACACAAAATCCAAAGTCCCTTTCAGCTGGTAGACCCAGATTTGCTCAAAAATAATAATCATTACAATCCATTCTTTCTCAAGAAGGGCAATACTGAGTAGATCTGTTTCCAGCCACCCCTGAGATAGAATGGACTAAGCACAAGCATTTGCTAGGTAATTTTACATAACAACAAAGAAAACTGAACTTGTCTTTAAAACCGGCTAATGCCCAGCCCAACACATACCTCAAGTGAAATAAATGCCAAGAGCCAGGTCAGGGTGTCTTCAGCAGCAAAAATTCACTGAAGAAGAAATAGCCATGGAAACAGCCACTCCCATTCAAATACTTTTAGAGGCACACATTCATACACATAGAAGTGGTATTTTAAGAACCCACGGTCAGTCTAATTCGTGCAGAAAAATCCCTAAAAGCAACATTTCCATTATTATTGTGTTGGTTAGTATACTTCCTCTATTTGCATTAACTTGCACTGTATGTTTTCTTTCATGACTAATTTTAGTATTTTTATGAGGTGGCATCCCTTTGTAGAAACAATATCTCCCTGTATGACATCAGGCCAATAGGAAAAAGATTTTAATTTACAATGACCTGTCAAAAGGCTACTGCCTGAAATCAAATTAGGAAGTACTGGAATATCATCTGAAGTTCACCGTGCCTTCAGAAAAGAAAACAAACACAATATCTTACTGATGAGCACTTATTTTTGCAATGCAAATTAAGACTGAAAGAAGTACTATTTCAGTCTCCTGATGCTTTAGAATAATATTCATGTTTGTCACTTTGGAGCCTTTATTTAGGATCACTGCAGATCCAGTATCAGAGGGCAAAACACAGCTAGAAAAATCTACAAAGGAAAAAGAAAAACTTCCAGCTGACCAGGCAAAGTAATTCCACAGAAGGTGTCCACCATCTGCATACCTGACTATTTTGGACGGGTGCATTAACAACCCAGGCTTACCCTGCAAGACCCTGACAGCTAAGTACAGCACTGGTTCTTCTTGGCCCTGAACTCTCTTCCAAATCTGCCACCAAGCCTGTACACAGCCCTGAGTTACTCTTACAGTTTTTAAATGGCCCAGCAGTACTAACTTATTCTAACAGAAATAAATGTGAGTCAGTATCTTTACATCTCTCTACCTCTTTGGCCTCCCCTGAATAGAAGTGCTCTTCCCTAGTCTCAATCCATAAATACCACCAGCTCTGCTCAGAAGAATTACTCAGAGAACCCTACTTCACCTACCAACCCACCAACAAGGCTGTTAAACCTTTATACTTCTTAAAATCGTCCTAAATCTTCTCCTCTTTGGAAGTTTCTACAGAGCGCTATTTCTCAAACTTCATTCCTCCAAAATGTGGGCCTGACCCATCATACTGCCTCCCCATACTCTCACCAGGTCCCACTTCCTTATCCTCGTGTTTCTTCTCCTCACAGTACCCCAATGCCATAGATACCTGGATCTAGCTCTCAGACCCCACTGCCTTCCCCTGAGGGCCCCATTAGTTCACCCATCCGATTTTGCAACTGGTGGATCAAAGACAATCAACTCTCTCTTTATATCCAGCTAATTCCTTCACTATCTCCCATTTACTAACTACCTGTTATAAACCAAGCACTAGGCCAAGGTGCTTTTTGGGGAGGGAAGGAGAAATCCAGGAGATGAATAAGAAATAGTTGCATATGATTTTTGTACTTAAAAGTTAACCTCATAAAAAACTGCACCTCTCATCATCTTCTGCCTTTATGTCTTGCCCCAGCTTGATCTTTGCCTGTCTTGATCCCCATTCTTATAAATATTTACCAGTCTTAGCCCTGTTAATTTGAACTCCTGCATATCCACTCCACCCCCATCTCCAGACCTGTTCCTGCAATCCATCTTCCACCCTCCATTAGAGTGACCTTTCTAATATACAAATCCAATCATGCCTTTTTCTATGCTCAAAATCCCTTCTCATGACTGGTAAGTTTTCAGAAAAGTGTGCAAATTCCTGAGTCTAGCACAAAGGAACCCTCCTGATCTAAACTTGCCTTACTATGCACCAACAATATTAAACTACTTTAAGATCTGCAACAGAGAGGTACCTAGGTGGTTCAGTCGGTGAAGCATCCAAGTCTTGATTTCAGCTCAGGTCATGATCTCATAGTTCGTGAGTTTGAGTCCCGCGTCAGGCTCTGCACTGACAGTGTGAAGCCTGCTTGGGATTCTCTCTCTCCCTCTGTCTTCCCCTGCCCTTCTCACACACACTCTCTCAAAATAAATAAATAAACTAAAAAAGAAAAAAAAGATCTGCGACAGATAATGTGTTTTTCTTTCCTCTGTGCCTTCCTACTACTTTGCACACCTGGCCCTTTCTCTGCAAACACTTACTAAACCTTCAAAACTTAGCTAGATCTTCACCTTCTCCCAGAAGCTTCCCCTAACTTATGTCCAGAACCCAGGTGCTCTTTCTCTGCGCTCAGTGTCCTGTGAAAACCTCTAACACAGTGCATCTCTCACTGCATTATAACTACTGACTTACCCGTCCATCTTTCCCACTAGAATTCAGACGCCTTGAAAGAGGATACGTTCCAATATGTAGTTCAGGAGATGGGCTGAGTTCTGGCTTACAGCAGACATTCTTTACAAGAAGATGCCCTCTTAGCAGAAGCAATTTGGACTAAGAATTTGTCAACTAATTGAAAAAAGCAGTTAAAGAATCATAAAATCTGATTTATATTTCATCAGGTCTATATTAACATAAGACATCTAAAAGTACATTCATTCACTGATCTCTGGATATCACGCCAGGACCTTTGCTTTGAGTTTAGGTCTACAAATTAACAACTGGCATTATGCACCGGCTATAATGACCAGTTTGACTTTCTTAGAGTGGACCAAAATCTTGAAAGACACTTGAAAAATAACTGGAGTAGTTGATCGTTTTAGATATTTGTTCAAACAGTTTTATTAATCCATTTCACCTTCATTTAATTCAACAGCAAGATTTTTAGGTAACCTCTTTATCAGACCTTTCTGAAGATTTCAATATAGGGTTTTATAGAAAAAAATTTCTTTTAACACTCATATTTCATCGATATACCTAATATTCAATTAAACACATACCTAGAAAGATAAGAAACCAGCAAAAACAGGTTTAGAAAGGTACATAACCAACTCATAGTTAGCTACAACTCAACTTAGCAGGATGAAAAGTGAGGGCATACTAAATAGCAGACTGTAAGTAAGCCAGAATCAGTCAGATGGGCCCCATCAGTATGGAAAATATCAGTTAATCTGATAAGTTGGTTAAATAAGTTGGTAGAAAGCATCTAAGATAAATGTTTCTGCAAGAACAGTGGGAATGAACGGAAGAATGGAGAACTGATGAACTTCCTCCAGCTTTCCAGAACCAGCAACAATTAAGAGGGAAGCACTATAGCAAAATGATGAGGTCAACTATCCCTTTAAATTCTTCAGTGACTCCCCAGAGTTTGCATTTAATTCCAACCACTTAGTATATAAGTCTCTCCTTGAAATATTACCTGCCTACATTCTTACACCACGCACACGCACACACACACGCACATGCACACGCACAGCCCTAATGTTCCTTAGTTCTGATTTACGTACAGTTACCTCCAACATACTTTTCTTCGATTTAGGATATCCTACTTTACTTGATGGACTCTTATTCATCTTTAAAGTCAAGTGCCAGAGTGTCCGGGTGGCTCAGCTGGTTAAGCCTCCAACTCTTGATTTTGGCTCAGGTCATGATCTCAGGGTTCATGAGTTCGAGCCCCACATCAGGCTGTGTGCTGACAGTGCAGAGCCTGTTTGGGATTCTCTCTCTCTATCCCTCTCTCTGCCCCTCCCCTGCTCATATGCACACTCTCGCTCTCTCTCTCAAGATAAATAAATAAATATTAAAAATAAATAAAGTGAAGTACCATTTCCTCTAAGAAGCCCTTCCTGATGATTCCCCTCCTCCTAATGACGGGGGACACCTCTGCGCCCTGTTAATATGCATGTGACCACGTATACTGGCCACGCTGGGTCAGTCCTAGGTTATGCCTGTTGTTGCTGCCTACGTGTTAACAACAGTCCTTTCACTATCAGAAAGTGTCCCAGTTTGACAATAAATCATATAGTCACCTTAGACATTGTAGGATATAAAGAAGACTAAGCAACTTGCCTATGCTCTTATTTAAAAACTGAATAGAGGCGCCTGGCGAGCTCAGTCAGTATAGCGTGCAACTCTTGTTCTCGGGGTCGTGGGTTCAAGCCCCATGTTGGGTGTAGAGATTACTTAAAAATAAATAAATAAAATATAAAATAAAAATAAATAAAAACGTACACACACTCAGATCATCTACTATCTCAAATATGTATTATTATTATTCACCTCTTTTTTATTGTGAAAAGTGTCCCAGTTTGGAGAATAAAACACATACAGTCACTTCTTGAATATAACTATGTCACAATACTTACGGAACTATCCTATAAATGTTTTATTCTCCATCTCCTTCACAAGACTATAAATTTCTTGATAAGCAAGGGCTTGTCTTATTTATCTTAATATCCACACATCAGAGCTCAATGTTCAACACATATTAAGTATATTCAGTAATGTCTGTTGACTTATCAATCAATTAGAAGACAACACTTCTCTAAATAGCTGCAGCATAACCAGTTATTTATAAACACCTGAATAATAAGTGATCTATCAACCTTGACTAATGCCCAGACAGTAATTGTAAAATGTTATAATCATATTAATCTCAAAATGAAAATATCGTTAGCAGTAATAACATACAGTACATAACAGTATTTCACATACTGGCTCAATTCATTCAAATAACATGAACATAATATACTGTCACATATTCTTACCAACACCACTACCACCCAAAATGTAATTCTTTTTTTTAAAGAACACTTTTTTATGTCACCAGGAATATACGTAAACCCCCAAAAAAGTTATTGTATTTTTATTTAATAAAAATGCAGAAAACAGCCTGGCAATTCTCTTCCTTAGAGTGCCATTAAAGGCTATTTCTGTCTGGGAAAATGACATACATTTTGTACCTAAGCAAATTTACATGAGTAAACAAAGGATGTCATATTTTAGCCTAATAACAATTGTCAGACTTCTCCCAGATAATATAATTCGTGGAAGAAACATACAGACAAAAAATATGATTTGAAGACCCTGGATTATTTGTTCCCATGCAGTTTATTACTAATTACTTACAAGTCACAGAGAAAAATGGAAAGCTGTTTTCTGGATAAACTAAGTCATACTCAGCAAGAATCTGATTAGAGAATGAGACAACTGGCTACCAAAATAATTACAGAGCTATAACTTAGGTCTGGAATTAAAACCAAAGACATCTCTGAAATCAGTTATCAAGGTGAGTGGGGCCAGAAATGATCCCCCCCAAAAAAAAGTATTTCCTCTCTAATCACAGAAAAGTACAAAAGAAAACACATTTTAATAAACAGCTCAGGAAATAAAATGTGGGGAAGAGACTAAATGGTAAAAAATAATTCAATTGCCTTCTTTAATTAAATTTTCAATAATTTTCATGTAAGAATACAGATATACTCACATACACAATTTACCATAGTTGTGGCAAATGACTGAAATTTCTAAGTAGCTTTACAACTTTAGTATGGAGCCTCAATTTTTGTATTTTCTGGCAACTAATTACAAGCTTGGTTGATCACTCAAAGCAGAAATAAAGTTAAAGCAAAATGAATACTCTCCCCCTTCAACCCTCACAGCTATATCTCATGCAACTATACTGTAATGACTGTTTCTGGTTACTTATAAACTGTCATTATCTTACAGGGCAATAGATTGAGATTTCCCAAATGAAAGAGCACAACAGCTTCAGCAAGCCAGAACAGGGACCAGAAAAGATTACAATCTATAATGGAATCGCTCGGCTTTCATTTATAACTGCTAACTTGAAGAATTTTACTTACAAAGAAATGATACAATCATTATACATGTACAAATTTTATCACCATCATCCTTCAGGTGGGGGAGGGAACAGGAAAGGGGAAGGGGAGTGGGTGAGGGACATCAAAGGTTACTACCACCAATTGTGTACCTACTGTGTGCCAGGCAGTGTGACAGTTCCAGAGACACGGCCATAAAACAACCTGCTTGGGGCTCAGTCGGTTAAGCGTCCAACTTCAGCTCAGGTCATGATCTTACCATTCGTGAATTCGAGTCCCTTGTTGGTTAGGCTCTGTGCTGAGCGCTCAGAGCCTGGAGCCTGCTTCAGATTCTGTGTCTCCCTCTCTCTCTGCCACTCCCCTGCTCCCACTCTGTCTCTCTCTCTCTCAAAAATACATAAACATTAAAAAAAATTGTTTTAATTAAAAAAAAAAAACTAAAACTTCTGATTGCTGTATCTGCAAATGGGGCAATCTCCTGAGAGCTCTCTAGTTCCTTAAAAATACTACTCACAGAACTCATTATTCAGAGAAGGAACCAGCAACATAAAAATTCCACAAGCATCAGAATCTCCAATGGAAAAACACAAGTTTCATCTCAAAGTTAGCTGGGTGCATAATAATGTTGCCTTTTTTCCTTTAAATAATCCTTATAATTATATACAATCATATAAGTATTATTACTATAAAATCAGTATTCAATAAAATACAAATAGAATTTATTAGCCACATTGTAATAAGTGTAAGTAAAGTATACCTAATGAAAAATGGTAATGCAGCACCAGAGTATACAGCAAGGGAATTTAATTAGGACTTCACCAGAGCTTACAGAATGCCAGAATTGCTTAAAATTGTAAGAGATGAGTTATCAATTGATCTAATTAGACCAGAAGCAATACTTTAAACTTCTAATTTCAGAAAACTCTGCTACCTGACAAAAATATTTTTCTAATCATTTACATGCTCCAGCATTATCTACCAAAGCTTTTCAAAGGTGAAATGCTATCCAATTCATGAGAGGAACTGACCCTTTGACTCTAACTAAAAATATTATACACTACCATATAGTCTAATCATACATCAAATGAATCTCTTTACGGCTAAAACTTTTGTTAAAAAGAACAACAGGAAACGACATATTGGCTGGTGTTTTGGAACAGGAAACATATTCAAAAGGGCACCGTGGAGTCCTAGAATTCAAATTCCTGTTTTTAACTGAGAGCATGCCAGTGTTTTCATAGGATTACATATAGTCAAGATACTAAACTTGACATCTCCACACTCTCAGCTCCTGAGAGTGAAAATCTGTTGACGCTCAATAATATTTTTTTTCTAGTTTTTTAAAAAAGTTTATTTATTTTGAGAGAGACAGAGACAGCGCTAGTGGGAAATGGCAGAGTGAGAGGAAGACAGAGAAACCCAAGCAGTCTCCACACTGCTAGAGTGGAGTCAGATATGGGCTCAAACCCATGAAACCATGAGATCATGACCTGAGCTGAAACCAAGAGTCGGACACCTAACGGACTGAGCCACCCAGGCACCCCTGAAGCTCAATAATTTAACAGATCAAAAACAAAGCCATGGTTTCATGTGGGAGAACCGTTAGACTCTTTTTTAAAAACAAATATTTATTATTTTTAGTAAGACTACTCATCAAAATATCTTTCACTTCAAATCCAGGATATATGCCCAGTTTTTTTCTTTTTTATTAAAAGCATACTTGAGGTTACACATTAGGGTATCACTCACACAACCAGCAACTGAAGGAAGATATCTAACATCTATGCAAGTGTTACCATCATAATTTAAAATACATTGGAAGATCTTCCCCCCATAATATTCACAAGCTTACCCACAAATGTGGGATCAATTTCACCTGGAATAAAAAGTATATGCACTTAATGAATTCAACTGCCAAAAGTCCACCCATTTTCTTAAACCAACACTTTCTTCAGTATTCCATTAATTTATACTCTTCAACCAAAATTTTCTGTGACATAAGGGTTAATTATTTGAATCTTGGTCAATATTAAACAATGTTTTTGTCAACTTCTTAAGTTGTTATTACTGATCATTCTAATTGTGTTTCCGTTACTTTTTTACATATAATTAAAGAAGTAACATATACTCATTATAGAAAATTTAGTAAATCTAGAAAAATATAATTTTTTAACATCAACTGTATTCTCTCACCCAGAAATTACCAGAGTTAACATTTTAACATATGTGCTTTTTTTTTTATGTTTATTTTTTTAAAGAGAGAAAAAGAGAGCACACATGCATGCAAGCAGGGAAGGGTCAGAGAAAGAGGGGGACAGAGAACCCGAACCGGGCTCTGCTCTGACAGCAGAGAGCCTGATGTAGGGCTCGAAGCTGAACCAAAGTCAGACACTTAACCAACTGAGCCACCCAGGCACCCCGTCGATGTATGTGCTTTTAATCTTTGTTCTAGGTACAAATATACGTACGTTAAAAATAAAATTGTGATAAAAATGCTTATTACGTATTCAACCAGTGTTTTTACCCTGTAACATACTGGGTATAGTAATATTTCTTATCTTTAAAATTTTAGAAAACATGACTTACGATAGCTTCGTCCTATTACCCAAATATATATATCATAATGAATTTAACCATTCCCCTATTACTAGGCATGTGAGTTCTTTTAACTTTCTACCAAGACAAATAACAACTCTGATGTACTCCTTACTAATAATCATGGACCAAGAAAACACATTGACCAAAAACACAATATTCACAACTCATATCCAAAAATGGCCTGTAAACACATGAAAACACTTCATCTCATCAATAAATCAACATAATACATGGGAATTATGAGAGACATTTCTCACCCACCAAACTGAAAACTATAAGACATATAAATAACACCAAGTGCTGGTGTGGGGATTATGAGAAAACCATTCCAATGCAATGCTAGTTATACACTAATACAACCTTTCTAAATAATAATTCAGGCAGTATATTTTAGCCAATTTTCAGAAATCTATCCTAAACAATCATAGATAATTCTAGATCCCAAGCAAAAAAACTGTAAATAGCATTCCCTTTTAATGCTAATTTAACGTTATGCACATATATCAAAAGTTAATGAAGACTTAATCTATATTGTCATCATTCTTGTGTTCTGCTCTCCCTATTATGTTATAGACTCTCATCTCTGATCCAGTTTTTATTTTTCATAAGGCTTGTTTGTGTGTTTAATGTTTAGTGTTCAATCTTAAACTTTCTAACATCAATATAGATAGATAGATAGATAGATAGATAGATAGATAGATAGATAGACATAAATAGATAGATAGATAGATAGATAGATAGATAGATAGATAGATAGATAGATTCAAAGTGAACAGTGTGAATTTATGTCTTTTTCTTTCCAGAAAACAACTTTGCACATCCATTTTATCTGAAACAAGTGCTTAGTAAAAGAACCCATCAATACCGCAGTGACTCACAAGTGGATTTTAAATGCCAACCAATAAGCCTGCTTTTCCGTCTCCTCTGTGGAAGTCCTTTACACAGGAAAGAAAACTCTTCAAAACCCTGAACAGGGACCTCTGACTCAGTACTATTTAAAATCCTTGTATTCAAGATTAGACAAATTTTCCAGCATGAATGTACCCTCCCCACAACTCTATCCTGACATACTTTGAGAGAGGAGTAGAAGTAGAAAGTAATTTTTAGAGGAGAGCTCTGAAGTGGACAAGGGTCCCCCGCGCTGTACAGTGACAGATTGAAGGCAGTGAGTCACCCGGGTTCTTAGGGCGAGGCCAGTCCAAAAGCATCAAGGGGAAAACTCCACAGATAGTTACTCTGGCAGCCTCTCACCTGGTCACTCCAGGGAAGAAGACTCCATAATCATGATTCTTTATCTTTTTTGACCCTTGTCAACCTATATGTGTTCCAAGATAGCCACTGTATTTCAGCTGGTGTAGAAACTAACTTGGAAGATCATCTTCCCACAAAATAAAATTCATTATCTGACTTAAAAAAGGGAGGAGACTAACAGGCCTATGAGCCATTTCACTTAAAACCACTTTTCCTGAGACATAAATATCTGGAGGAAAGTTTTAATTCTACAAATGCTTTTCTTAAATCTCTCTGAAAACAGATGTAAGTGAAGAGAAAAACTTTCCTCCTCCTGAAAAATAAAATTTTTATTTTTATAAAAGATCTTTATATTCTGCCTGTTTCATTGTCCTTTTTGCGAGAATAGATGCATGAGAAAGTTCGACTGGAAAATTAGGAATTTTTCAAAAAATTATCAATATCTCACTCATGTTGAGCTGTGCTATGAAGCTATTTCCAGAACAAAAGTGAGTGAAGCAATTAATATGTCAGCAACCATATTACAAAACATTTCTTTATTCTTAGGTTCTTCAGCAGGGTGTTTAATATATAGTTCAACCCATACTTTCAAAAGTTGAGTTGCTCTAAAAAGCCACTCTATAAAAATGTACTCCCTTGGATTTAAAACTTTAACCATTTTAAAGTTTTTACTGTAATCTATAGCATAAATATCATTCTCAAGAGCAATATAAATTCACTTCCACATTCCAACAAAAGATGTCCAAAATTTTCCCTTTGAAATAATAGCACATTTATGATAATGGTACTTATTATACAAATATGTGTAAGAGATAATTAGAGAACCACAAGATGTTAAAGCTGAGAAGGGGTCTTTTACAAGTAAGACAGTCTCAATTATAAATAAGAAAACCAAGGCCTCAAGAGGCAGATTTGTCTAGTTTACAGAACACCAAGTCACTCTTGGTGTTACTTTCATTACCAGCTAATAATATTTAATAGCAATATATATACTATGCTTCAGTAAACAATGTGCAATTAACTAAATAAATGCCTGCCCCAAATTACTCATCTCCTAAATGATTATATTACAGATAACAGCAAGTATGGCATACGAAATCTTTATTAAAATATTGGAGAGTGAGAATTTTAAATATAAAGAGCCTATGAACAATTTCAATCAATATAAAAGGATAATGAAAGCAACAACGTAAGAGCAGGAGGATGGAAATAAGCTGACCAGATCATCAGAAAAGGACAAGGGTCCCTTGTGCTAAAACCAACATAAAGATGGAATCAGCATTAGTACTATTTGTGCTTTTAAAGATACCTCATGCTGAAGCAAACACTTGGGCTTCATCAGTAGCAATTTCAGATAACGCGAATAGAAGCGCAGTGTCCCACAAGAGAGTTGCTCCAACCATCCTCTTTGCCACAGACACCATTCTTCCTCATCCCTACAAATACCCTCATCCCTTCCTGGCTCCTGCTGTCTCCTCCGTTTTTTGTGGTTTTTTTTTTCTCCTCTCTCCATGAAATTGCATAAGGGGCAGACAGCATCTGTTGCTCCCACCTCTTGTCACTTAATCTTTAGACTATGTCAGCACCCAGAAAATTCTCTTGCCCCTGCCCTTTAGACTTTCCCATAGTCTGCTGTCCTCAAGATATCTTAAATTTTAACATATCGCAAGCCAAACTCCTGGTGTCTCCTACATCCTTTTTTTTAAATTTGTTTATGTTTATTTATTCTTGAGACAGAGAAAGAGAGAGAGAGAGAGGGAGAGTGTGTGGGGAGGGGCAGAGAGCGAGGGACACACAGAATCTGAAGCAGGCTCCAGGCTCTAAACAAACTGTCAGCACAGAGTCCAATGCACGGCTTGAACCCACAAACCATGAGATCATGACCGGAGCCGAAGTCGGACACAACCGATTGAGCCATCCAGGCACCGCCCCCCTCCCCACATCCCTTTTAAAAAGCATGCCCATGATTCCATTTATATGAATGTCCAAAAGAGGCAAATCCATACAGACAGAAAGTAGATTAGTGTTTGCTAGAGGATACAGGAAAAAGGGAAATTAGGAGTGACTGCTAACAGGCACAGGGTTTTGTTCTAGGGTGACGGAAATGTTCTACAATTAGATAATAGTGATGGTTGCACAGCACTGTGAATATACCGAAAACCACTGAATTGCGCACTGTAAAATGGTGAATTTTATGCTATTTGAATTTTATCTCAATAAAACAATTGCAAATTAAAAATAAATGAAAATAAGCACATTCACAATGTTTTACAACTACACACACACACGCACACACATACAAACACACACTTCTTCTAACTTTCCTTTCACCTTGAAAAATAATAAACTCCCCAAAGGTGGAATTATTAAAGCAGAGGCCGAATGATCATCTGTCAGCAATGTGCTATTGAAGAGCTAACTGAACTGAGTGGAAAATTACACTAGATTACCTTGAAGTATTTTTCATCTTTAAGTTTCTATGTCACAAGCCAAAATGAAAAAAATGAGAACCAGGAGGAAAATTTTTAAGTGACCAGGAAGAAAAAGTATGAATCATTTATTCCCATTCAAAATGAGAACTGTAGAATATAATGAAGCAAAAGAATAAAAACGAAACAGATCCAAAAAGCAAGGGCACAGAAAATTATGAAAAAAATATTAAGTAAATTAAAGCACAAAAACCAAATGATATTCAGAGTTTAATATACCAATATTTGTTTTGCTCATACAGAATTTATCCCATATCTAACTGTATTTCTCTAAAGAAATTCCAATACTTTTTTGTCCTTGAGTAGTGAAGAAGTAAGAAAAAAAAAATCTAGTGAAGATGAGATTTAAATCAAATTACTATTGATGGGCATGTATCTGGGTTAATAAGGTAAACAAGGTATGGATAACATAACAGAAAATTATTTTCCCTGAAATTCAGCTACTCTTACTTTTAAAACCCATTAACCCAACAACTAGCATCCTTTGTAGGTAAGTTTACATGGGAAGACAAAACATATTGGATGATACAAAAACCGAAAAACTAAACCTTTCTACTAAAAGAAATGCCAGCAAACATCTATTAATAGTTTGCTGTAGTAAAGAATCCCTTTTTATATACCAAATGACCAACATTTAGTGAAATAGAAAAGAGGCATTTGTGTACACACTCAATATTAGAAAAGGGGTTCATTCAGCAAATACTCATTATTGGATTTACAGAGTACACTAAAATCTTTTATATATTTACCTAGTTATAAGCCACAGGTACAAGACATCAAAATTTTAAAGAAGTCCAACTTAAATATTATGACATCAAAGTTATCCAAATTAAAAAAAAAAACTAAATAAGATGACAATCCTTATATTCTCTCTTGTTTATTAATTTGGGCTTCCAAAAAAAAGAAGAAAATGGAATTTCTGAGTCTATCAAGAACTTCTTTCTCCTGTTCTTTTGTAATTAAAAACTTAGACCACACAAGAGTCTAGGATGTGACATTTTAATGACCCAAACTTTTTAGGAATCATAATCCACTCTGGCATCCAGAAACATCATGCACATTACTACTTTACACCTGTTTCAGCTGCAAAGAATATTACTTTACACAAACAGCCACAGCAGATGGGTCTGGAAAGCAAATGTGTTAAATGGGCTTCCCCAACATTTTGTGACCAGCTCCTTTCAGAAGCCAAAAGACTGTACTTCACAATCAGATTCCAAAGAGTTGATCTGTTGACCGGCAGCCTCAGCACCCACTTGAGAATGCACAGTCTCACCTGAGACCTAATGTTCTGTGAATCTGCTGTATTATTCAAGAATATTAACTTCTGTTATAAAGGTCAAGAAAATAAATGGGATGGATAAAACTCATAAGAAGTGATAGTCATTGATGGTAAGGAAGCTAATAGCTTATGAGGTAAAGGCAACACTCAAGAGACCCAATTAGGGTCTTCTAAACCCTTCTAAACCCTTCTAAAGGGTTTTGAACTTCTAAAACAAAGGCAAAATTCATAAGATGTGTTAAAAATAGTTAAGTTAGTAAGCCATAAGACATCCCCAAGTAGAAAATATGATGGAACAAACGAGAGGTTCACTTGTAGAAAGAAAGACATGGAAAGACTAAATCATCATCATTCTATCTCTGGACTGGCAGCTGTATCATCTCCATATGAGCCACCCACCGAGGACACCCATCCTGGTCTTATTCCAGACCCACAGGTGCTTTACCCAAGAAACACAAATAAAACCAGGGAAACTGGCAAAACTACAGTTGTATGTAAGTGTACTTGTACCTACTCTCTTCTATAGAGCAAGAATTATCATGAGCCCAGAGTATTACTAGTACGTAGAGCCCTTACTCAAAAATCAACTCTGACCCTCATAACCACACCCTCAATGGGAAGAGTGATGTGAAAGGGAGTCAGGACACATGAATATTGTGTACCCAGGCCTCCCATAGTGTGGTCCTTTCAACCTTTGCACCTTAAGTGTGCTAACTTACCCCATGGCTTTCCTCTTGCTACTGGCTGTGTGTTTGAAACAGTGTGATTCAAACATTTAATTTGGTTGCTGAGCCTGTCAATTCCACAACCTGTAGGAACTCTGGTAGTGTACTTGGAGGCTAACCATTGCATCCAGATAATTTCCCACAAAATACCTACTGAATCGGAAATCTGCATTTTAAAAGATCCCCAGGTGATTTATAAGCATATTAAGGTTTAAGAGCACCGAGGGAGACTATCTGAAGAAAGAAAAAGACAGAAATTTGGATCTCAGCAGTACATCCTGAACAGTATCCTGAATATAAAGTCTCATATATGCCCTGTGTACCAACTCAGAGTTCCAGAAGAGATAGAGAATGCTGAGACCCACTTTCAACAAGTATCATGTAAGGTTTAGAGAAGGAATAGTGCCCTTGGTGATTCTCCTTTGAATCTCAGCTCTGTAAAGCTCCAGACAGTTTGAGAAAACACTCAGAAAAGTACAGCGCAATATATCTTACACTATCATTAACCCTATAATCTCCCTCTTGCTGTAAACTAGGAAAATAACCTTTTTCATCTCTGCTGTGTTTCAAGAACACCTATCCAAAGGACAAAAGGCTACCGGAAACAGAGAAAGGGTTAGGACTTCCTTAAGAAGGTTGCAGTGACCTAAGAAAGAATATCGAAGAACAGTTGAGCAGAATAGCCTGAGAAGCGTCCTTAATGGGCTATACATTTCATCTACCAGCACTCGCTGACCTGATCAGCTCCAGTCATTTTATGCATTTATTACATTTTATTGTATATTGCATTGTTCCTGACACATAATAAGGGCTCAGTAAATGTTCTGAAATAATGGGGGGGGGGGGGGACAAACAATGAAAAATGTCACCTTTTCTATCCTGGATTCATTTAAAGCAAATTCAATGAATTGGATCTCTTGGTTTTGAGAAATTCCTGAGAATGAAGGCATAATTCCACATCTCAAATTAGCATGGTTCATAACACTCTCATTCCATATCTCAAACTTGGATTTTATATTTTCCATTATTAATCCCATTTTTGACAACACTATGAAACACATCAACCAATCCATTAAGAAACAATGCATTTCTAAATTTCACCAACAATTATTTATAAGTAATATGCTACACAGGGAAGATCAGCTATTACTCTGATGTTTTTCTAGGTCCAGATTTAAGGTATCTTAGGAAAATACAGACTCAAGGCATCTATAGAAGAATTGAAATAAAAACCGAGGACATGATCACACATACAAAGATCATAAACAAGACGTAAAACAAAAGTCTGAAAGTGTTGAGAAATTCTACCCTGGTGAAGACTTAAGATGAGACTATCAGGAAAAGAATATAAAAGTTCCAAAGACCATTTTTGTAAGGAATATGTCCACTTTTTGTTGCTAAAAGAGGAAGTATGTTTAAATTTCAAAGGAAAAAGATTTAAGTTGGAAATCAGAATCTACCATCCCATAAGTGAATCTTTATAAAAAGAATAAGGAAACATACATAGGGAATGGCTCAGCATTTTCTCCCTTCCAAATGGTCTATCAAATCCTGTTCAGTCCATGCATTTAGCACAGCCAAGGACAGTTAAAGTCCTCATAGGACATTAGACATTTCAGCACAGGTTTTCAGACTGTTATGTGGGTTTTAAATATCAAGTTTAAGAATTGACTCCACCAGCTCACATAAGAAAGAGGTAACATTACAGATTTGTGTGTCTTCTGCAGCTAACAGCATGAAAACAGACACATGACAAGCCTTCAATAAATACTTATTGAATTTAATTATTACCACCCTCTGAGGCAAAAATCTTAATTGGAGAATAAACTCTACCATCACCACCACCAGTAGAAAAGTAGCTCTCAAAATTCCCAAGTGAATCCACTCACATGCTAAACAATCAGAACAACAACAAAGAGCAATTGTCTTATTCATTACAAAGGGCTAAGAATGAATCTTTTGTTTGCAAACTTAATCCACTCCAACTAGTACTGTTAACTGCCCACTAAAACGCAGTGCATTATTTTTGTTTCACAAACCTTAATCTTGATCTATGTTCTTGATAAAATGTGTTAAACTTTTATGCATGTAATCTATTTCATTCTTTGTTTTATGAAATACATAGTTTCTTTATTACGTGACAGTTAAGAGGCAAAATGCTTTTTTTATAAGCAATAGTAGGGGGAAAAAATCACTTGAATTTCAGAATATCATACCCCAAACCTGATTTGTTCACATATAAACAGCCATATTTCAAAGAGAAATCCTTTAAAATTCATTACATCTATTACTGTGCAGTTACGTTTGGGGCAGCACAGGACCCAAATACAAGGCTGGTGCCCCTTTGGGTTGAGTAGGTAGTGCTGGACTTGATAAATTTTCATAAGCTGCTATCCCCATTAGGGAGTTAGTCACTGGTTTTAACAAACTCCTTGAAGAGTTCATTTCAGTTATTCCTGCCTTGCTCAATGTGAAACAATTTAATCTTATTGCTTTCTTCCTAAGGGGTAAAAAGATGATGTTCAAAGGAGAACACTTGGGAAGGAAACACGCATGGTGAAATTTTGGAGCTCTCTGGTTAGGCCTGAGGGAAAGACACCTCTAAAGAGAGAGCCTAGAATTGGGGGGGGGGGGGGAGTAGGGGAGAGGCTCACAAAGGAAAGGGGAAAAGCACAGCAAAGAAACTTGGCTTACTCTGAAACCACACTATATTAGTTATTTTATAACACATCTACAGTTATTTTAAACATAGTTTAACTTGACATGGCCCATTCTGTCCCAGAGCTTTTGTCTTACACTAATGACATGAAAGTTTGCCTGCTAACATCCATAAATAATTTCACAGGTTATCACTTTATTTCAAAATAGTATTTCATAATTAAGACAAAGTCAAATTTCTCTTGCTTTGTAAATCTACAGATCTTACAGCCTTATATGGAAGTTTCATAAGGTGGAAATAACAACAGACAGTGATTTTAGATTCTTTTAAAAGATACCGTATCAAATTCCAAATCTATGACACATACATATTGGATAAGCTAGAAGTCCCTAGGAAGTGGTTTCAGACTACACATTCTACCACCACAACCTTCCAGATTCCCCTAGGAGGGCATGCCACAATCTTAGGACAGAGCTGGTGCGCAAGTACACGTTAAAAAACCACTCCAAGGAGACTGAGATATTCAACCCACTACCTCCTGCCCCTATTGCCGTTATCAGCTAATAATGTTTCACTACCCGCTACTGATGTACATTGTGCTATTTCTTCTATACCGAATGTTAACTAAGTGAAGTCATTAGAATAGAGAATCTGAATTCAACTGGCATTTATTCAGTTTTTAAGAGGTAAAAATATATCCCGGAATGACAAATCAATTTAATTTCCTTTCATAAAATTTCATTTCAGTGCTACATCACAAATCCTGAACTCAAAGCTACTTACAGTCATAGCTTTCCAATTAAAGCATTTAAGTCCGCTAATATATTTCCATGAATCAAACTTTCACTACCAAGTAGCAGTACAAAAAAAGAGATAAGTTTCAACATTCCTCACAATCCACTTACACTCAAGTAAGAGATAACTCAGATGTTTTAAGCAAGTAAATAAGACTATTATTTCAAGGTCACCATAACTCTCCCATTGTACATTATACCTCATATCCTAGGGTGTTCGGATTCAGGAAATTTTCTCACTTCTGGCTAATTTTAGGTAAAATCAGTTAAAGTGGTAATTCTGTTTCAAACTAACCCTCCTGGTTTTCAGTGTACGTGTCATTCATACTCCAGTCCATTGGAATGTATCTCACAATCCCCAAACTTCTTCAACTTTACTCTTAGCCAATAGTGGTTTATGCAACCATAAAGCATATTAAGGAAATATGTGGATCTCTCCCAAACTTTTAAAATCACCTGACAACACGGGTATCTCAACAACCTCGAAATCCTTAGGGCTGTCAAATCTATGCTGCAAACATTTAGGCCCAAATATTAAAAAAAAAAAAAAAGAAAAAAAAAAAAGACAAAACCAAACACAAACAAACTTAGGAAAAACTTCGAAACCAAACTGAGAAAACATACTTACCTTAATTGGAGCACTACTAAACTTAATTTTCCTATTTGCTGGGATGTCTTCTTCTTCTGGCAATCCAACAATTTCCGAGTACTCCATATCTGGTTGATAGTAATTGTTTTCATCACTATCTTCCTGCTCATCCTGTTCAGTGCCTGTCTCTCCCCAGTCTGAATTATACCTGGATCTTACCCTATACACATTATAGTCACTGTGCATGTAAACATGGGAACTCTCAAAATTATTTGAATCTTCGGGTACTTCCTTTCCACAACTGGATCCAGGAGCATCAGCAGAGGTAAAATCACCACCTGCAAGTTCTTTCTTCTGATGCATTGCTGCCTCACTCCCAACTAAATTAGCTTCGGCATCTTCTAAAGGTTCGTTTTGTGGTGAAAGGATTTCAGACTCTGGCATCGCCTTATTTGCAGCACAAGGTTCCTCAGGAAGATCTCTGTCAATTCTGTCAGGAGTCTCTTGGTTAGATGTGGAGTCCTCGGCTTCCTTGCTCTGCTGTGTTTCTTCACCAAGCACTGAAGCTAGAGAGGTACTTTTCGAAGCCACTTCTGGTACTGGACTTGTATTACTCTTCTGAGCATCCTCTGCATCATCACCGTGTTTGCTTGGAGGAGACCAAGAATCTGAATCCTTAAGGTGACCAAAGGTGTCAAGATTTGTAACAGTAACAGATGGTAGATTCAGGGGATAATGCCCAGTCACTGAGTATTCGTTTTCAGGCTTCTCAGAAACCATGGCACTGGGGGAATCAGTGTTCTCAAATACTGCACTCAGTTGACTCACAGTTGGGGAAACAGCCTCCGTCCGGGAGCTAAGGCTGTCCAAGGAATCAGTACTGCCTCTGTTGGACTTGGAGCCACCCCATTCGTCCTGAGGTTCATTCCCTCCAGCTTTCTCTTTCTTTGGGGAATAGCGGCTGTTTTGTCCTGACTCATGCACACTTCTCTCAAACATCTTCCGAGTTTCTGTGAACTTAGAATATGAAGGGCCATCGTACATTGTGTCAAATCTACTAATTCGTTCTGAAACAGAGGACTCCAACTTAACAACTGAGCCATCTGTTTTTTCCAGGAATTCTTTGGGCCTCATTCTTCTCTGTGGAGATGAAGGTCCACCTTTCCCCCTTGTTTTGGCAATGACCGCAGCATTTTCACTGGGTTCCATACCCATCTGCATAAATAGATTTTTAATTCTGTTGACATTGGAGCCATATTTCCTCCCCCTGCTCTGCTGGGAGCCCTCACCTTCTTTTGTTTTTTGTTCCCCATCAGACTTGGGTTTGTCAAAGGTACTTTTCAGTGCCTGGAACTCAGTTCTATATGCATTCCTGTGAGGAGAGGCACTTCTGAGAGTGGTTCGTTCACCTGAAGACTCGGTTTTCAACATTTTTACTTCAGGGGTGAAAAGCCAATGTTCATAATGACCAGGAAAACACAAACAAAAAAACAAAACACCTCTCTTCTCTAATCAAGAGAGTATTTGGTCAAGAAAAAGTACCTCTCAAATGGCATACTGTATCAGTGATCCTCCCAACAGGTGTATTAGGAAATTATTCAGTCAAGAGTTACACAAAATGGCTTTTTCAAAGCAAGACTAGAGGTTCATCTGTAATAGAAAAGAATGAATTTCTGCATTCATTTACTTATTTGAAAATTTACGTTTAGTCAACCAAGAATACACTTTTCAAAGTGACTCAGTCATATATCAAACAGAAAAAAAAATTACTTATTGAAATGGTCATTTAAAAGCCAAGAATTTAAAAGTTATAACTCTGATTGGTCCTTGGTAACAAAAATGTTTCAAACACAATTTGGAGGTCCCTACCGAAATCACACACTAATACACACACGAGTTATACATAAGCACACTACTTTAGCCTAAGTTTTGGTTGCTTTTGTGAATGGTCTTAAAAAAAAAAAAAAAAAAAAAAAAAAAAAAAAAAAAAAAACAGCAGTCCCTAGATCTTTAAGATACCATCAAACTGTCCAGGAAAAAAAAAAAAAAAAAAAAAGAATTTCATTTGGGATGCTCCACATCAGGTAGAATTTAATCTTTCTGGGTAAGCACAATTCAAAGTTTGGATTCTATGTTTACAAAGTCCATAATATGCCTACAGAGGCTTATTTCACTCTTTCTGGTCCAATATTCTGATTTGCAGCATCCCCAAAACAACATTAGTACATTTCAGACCAAAACAAGCAGAAGAAAGTTCTCACATGAAAGTAACTTTCACTCTAAGTTCAGTTACATCTAATATTTGGAAGTTTCCTAAGAGTGGATAGTATTCATTATAGAGTGAGGTGTAGAATATCATGGGAATAAATGTAGGAGAACGTGACGATCAGAAAGCAAACATAACATGAAACCTCTTCTCATAACCCTGATTTGTTTATTCCTACTTGCCTCTAACTTCCTACAAGCTCAAAATGCAACGCAATGCATGCTTGCTGGTCTCCACTAGCCCACAGCTGGATTTTATATCAATATGCCAGTAATCAAATACTTCAAGAGCTGCTGAGGCACAGACAATGTCGTGCTAAAGATTTTTCATTTTGTTTTGCTTTGTTTTGTCTTTTAATATTAGGCCGAGCCATATCACCCTCACGCACAATCAGCTGAGGAAGCACACACTTTCACTGAAACCGCCTCCAAACTCGGCTCCTGGCCCAGCACGCATGCATGGCCCATGCAGACAAACAAGAAAGGCTTGAGAGTGTGGTGCCTGTTTTTTGGTAAAGCATCGACAATCTCCTTGTACCCTGACATTTGTTTAAGCCTTACACACCCTCCCCCCCCCCTACACATACACCCCACTCCCTCCCCGGCCAATTCGAACCCGAGGGGGCGGGGGCGGGGGAGATGAGGCCGCCGGGGGACTCAAAACCTGCCCTCACAAAAGACAAACATAAATAACACCAACTTGAGAGGCAGCCGGTTCCCAAGCCTGGTTCGGGACGCAATCCCTCGGCCCCGGGGCAGGGCCGGGAGAGCAGGTGACGCCAAGCGCTATGGTAGGAGGTCGCAGTCTAGCTTTGTGCCAAAAAGCACCTGAAGTCCTAACACATTGGCTGCGGCTCCCGGCGGCTGCCAGGCGGATCCCAGTGTGGCACCGAGAGAGCCGAGCTCCTTGGCCACATTAAAAAAAGAAAAAGAAAAAAAAAATTACAGGGTAATGATAATAAATCCCTTTGTTTTTCCTCCCAATGTGCCAGGAAACAATAGATCCCACTGATAATGCCTCCGATCCTCAACCTATCGCTCCCCAACCACAACCCACCCCCACCCCCAGCCTGCAACTCAGCCTTTGTACATCCCGATTTTTTTCCTCTTCATCTCCACCCTCCCCAACTCCTCGCCCCGCGCACAGCCTCCCCCTTACCCGAGCGGGAGCCGCCGCCGGCGGGGAGGGTCGGACGGCCGCGGCTCCCACCCCCTCCTCAGAGGCGCCCCCCGCCCCACTGTGGCCGCGGCTCTATCCGCGCCGGCCCGCACGGCGCCCCTCCACCCGCCGCTCACGGCGCAGCGCGGAGGGCGGCTGCGGCGGCCGCTTCCACTCGCGCCGCGGCCCCCACGCGCGCCCTGCCCGCGGCGGGCGGCCCCGGGAGGCGCGCTGCGCTCCCCAACGCCATTGCGGGCGGGCGGCGGCCCGGGCCGCGACACGCTCGCCCACTCGGGCCGGCCGGGGGAGGGGGGGTCGGGGCGCGGAAGGGGCTTGGCCCACGTGCGGTCACCCGCTGCGGGCCGTTTGGGCCGCCCGGGAGCCAGGGTGTAGTGGGAGAGAGGCCGCGGGGGTGAGGAAGGCCCAGGGTAACAGGTGCCTCACCTCGGCTGATGGGATTAACTCTAGGGCCGCAGAGAGAGGGAGCCCGGCAGCAAAATCCCAGGAGAGGGAGAGAGAGGGAGCCTCTGGCGGCCAACCGAGGGCGAAAAGCACCGGCCCGAGGCGAGGCCGCCCCACCCCCTCGGCCGTGGGCTAGGGGCCTCCCCGGCCTAGGGCAAGGCCTGCCCTTCTGGGGCCCGTCCGCCGTTCTGCTACCGGGGTTGGTTCGGCAGAAACTGGGCTCTTGGTCCGCTTGCTACTGGGCCTGCACAAAGTATGCAGTTAACTTCATGACCCCAGGGCATCTAAAACCCCAGGCTACTCTCCAGGCCGGTTTGGCCCACACCTAGGCCGCCTTACCCCGCCTAACACCCACCTTGACCTCAAGTCTCCATTGTTAAAAGGAAAAGGATTAGGAGGTCTTCTGACTTGCTCAGCCCCCACCCTCCTCTTTTATAAATGCTCAGTGCCCACTCCTACCTCCTCCCTAAAAAGATACCCCCAAGTGTCTTTTTTGCGGCAATGTTTATGAAACTGATCATGTCTGTCAATGTATATCTTTAAGCCAATCCTCCAAAAACTCTAGAGTAAAAACGACTAAAGGACAATTTTTCAAGAGGGTAAACCATAACTCTCATAGAAATATAAAATGAAAAGTGTGTCCAAAATGCCATTTGGCACATTAATTAGGGAGGGAATCGCAAGATATTACAACCCATTCAAACAAGGATGTGGAAAAGAGACCTTTAGGGACAAACAGCAAAGAGAGAAGACTGGTTAATATTCTCTAAGGCACAAAAATTTAATGTTTTGAATTATCTGTTCTACAGGGCAGTAATCAATTGTATCTCTAAACAAAATAATTTTGCATTCCTATAGATAAGAACATTTACATTACCATAAGTTTCTACAACCTACAGAATAGTAAAATGGCTTTGTCAAAGGCCAAAGGTGCAGACCAAAGGTGTAGAACCAAAAACTCAAAGTCCCGTAGATAACATCCAGCCTTCCATTGAAAGGACACCCAGTGATATTCGCCCATTTCAAAGTTTTACACCAGTTTTCCCAACAGAACTGTTATTATCTGCATTTTCCGGATGGGAAAACTGAGGTTTAGGTTTTATAACTTACCCACAGCTTTATCAACTAGTAAATAATTAAAGTCTGATATGAACTCCAGCAAGTCCGTATACAGAATCTCTACTCTGGGAGCAAAATCTCTTGCTTAATTTCAAAAGGCCTTTGTAGCTACTCAATTCTATGTATCTTTCATTTTGAACAGTGAAATTTTTTCAAGTTTCACCAAATTCTGGGTGCTTTCCCAAGAAATTGGCACTCTCTGTCTACAAGTGGATGTCACTTCTATAAGCATAAACAGATGTAGCAGGCAACGTGAGGGGGCTGTGGTTCTAGTCTCCACTTTTGGAAAGAACATTTGTGCTGTCTGGGATAATTTAGTGGAAAAGTTCCTGTCACTTATTTGCAGTATGGAAACCATGTTTTTTAGGAGAATAACCTAAATAAATGCAAGAACCTAATCACTGAGTTCTGTCTGTAGAAGAGGGGGCAGAGTTGGCAATAAAATCAGTCTTACACCTCTTTGCAAAAAGATGATTCATACAGAAAAGCAGCCTAAAGAATTTGGTTGCTTTGGGTTTCTTTTCTTTCTTTCTTTCTTTTTTTTTTTTTTATGTGAACCTTCTGGAAAAATTCATAATACTGAAGGAATGAATGACAGTTTTTAAAACATCATGCTGATAATTTTAAGATTTCTGGATTGCCCATAATCTATTTTACATTTCTCACACATTTCTGAATGTTTCAAGGGTCTACTAGCTCAGTACTAATCCAATAAATGTGGCTATTTAAATTAACTAAAATTAAATACAATTAAAAATTCAGTTTCTTAGTCCCACTAGTCACATTTGAAGGACTCAGTAGCTATAAGTGGTTAGTGACTACCACGTTAGATGGTGTAGATACAGAACATTTCCATCACAGAAATGTCTTTCAGACAGCGCTATCCTGGACAACATTTGTATTTCTATAAATTAGAAAAGATATACTGACTTTATAAGGGTTATAATGATCAATAGATCATTAGTGTATTGAGGATTCAAGGTCATAAATTTTGTATGTTCCAATTGGAAAGGGGCTGGAGGAGTATTAGGGTGTAAAAGATGATATTTAGTATTGATATGTGAGATATACAAAGTACACTTTGGAGGGGGAGTGATTTTCACATATAATTTCTTTCATAAATCCTGAAGAATATTGTGAGCTATTATTCTTATTTCCTTTGTAACGAGTAACACCATGACTAGTAAAAATGGACCATAAGATTTGTCAATAAAAGTACCAAATGTGGGATGCCTGGATGGCTCAGTCAATAGAGCATGCAACTCTTGATCTCAGGGTTATGAGTTCAAGCCCCATTTTGGGCATAGAACCTACTTAAAAATTTTTTTAATTAAAAAAATTAATTTAATTTAAATTAATTAATTTTTAAAAAAGTTTAAGTATAAAATGTATTTTATGTTGCTTCAGGGGTTTCCTCAATGTATTCTTTAAGTTTTCATAATGGGTACTCTGAGTAACTGGTCAAATATTAAATTATTCATGTGTGTAAGTGAAACATCGGGTGCAGTTATAAAATTAAGCCTAAATCAAGCCTGAATCAAATGTTAAGACTAGGTTAAATTAAGCTAAACCGGAAGACTGCCTATCACTCCTTAAAGCAGGAAGGCCCCGGGCTAATTTGTATGTTAACAGAGGGTCACAGAGAGAAACGAATAGAACAAAGTTAAGGTGTCTACAGTTTCTTTATGGAATAGGCAAAGTAATGGAAGAGCAATTTGTATAGGTAAGTTTACACATAACTTTAGCATAAAAGGATATTTTACTTTTACTACTGTTTCTTTACCAATACTAATAAGAAAAATGTGTTCAGAGGTGCCTGGGTGGCTCAGTAGGTTAAGCGTCTGACCCTGATTTCAGTGCAGGTCAAGATCTCAAGGTTTGTGAATTCGAGCCCCACCTCGGGCTTTGTGCTGACAGCATGAGGAGCCTGGGTGGAATTCTGTCTCTCCTCTCTCTGGCCCTCCCGGCCATCACCACCATCTGACCCCTTGTGCTCTCATTCTCATCTAAGTTCTCTCTCAAAATAAATACACTTAAAAGAAAGAAAGAAAGAAAGAAAGAAAGAAAGAAAGAAAGAAAGAAAGAAAGAAAGAAAGAAAGAAAGAAAGAAAGAAAGTGTTGATAGTAATGAAATAATGAAGCAACTTTTTTACCAAAAGTTTATAACTGCTTATTTCACATTTGCAAATATCAGGGTGCTTTGTCCCCTTCAGATGTAAATGTTGGTATTCAGTTATCTTAAAGGTCCACCATTTAAAATAACCATGTACTGTATTTTTTCTTTATTTTTTTTAATGTTTATTTTTGAAAGAGAAAGAGAGGTGCACAAGCAGGGGAGGGGCAGAGAGAGAGGGAGACAGAGGCTCCAAGCAGGCCCCACGCTGTCAGCACAGAGCAGGTCATGGGCTCAAACCCAGAACCCTAAAATCAGGACCTGAGCCAATGAGCCACCCAGGCGCCTCTATCTTACAGTAAGTATTTCAGTCTTTTGATATTTCACACATACTCCACTGTAGAGGTGAAATATTATTTCTGTAAAATAGAGTCTTCAGGCTTACATTCAGAATACATCAGAGGTCTCTATGATCAGTCTGATTTTATGATACTAACTATAAAATTAAGCTTAAATCAATAAATTTTCTATCTAGAAGGTGTCATTGCTTCCTAGATAAAGTGATAATGATTCAGCATTGCTTTCTACCTACATTCATGGCTTGAGCATGCCATTGAAAATTTATACCACTATTTTGATCCATTTCTCATTCTATAATACATCCACTATCTTGGTTTTTCAGCCTAAAAGTAGGCTCATGGTAGGTTTGGCTACTTACTTTTATTTGCTACAAGTAATAAACCATAGAACTTCTTGGGATTCCTATTAATACCTTAGTTCTACAAATAAAGCATAATAGATTTACACAATGTGATTAGGCCGAAGTGATGCATCTTCTCTTTTTTCCCTTTTTTTTACTTTACGGTTGCCCACACAAAACACAGTAAACCAAGAGTTTTATTGGACTCTACATTGGTAAGATGTTTTCATTCCTGTCACTGCTTCTAAGCTTGAAACAATAGCTATTCCAATCATTCTTCTCAGTTTTCAGTTTTATAATGGTATAAAATGCATGTTAAAAACAAATGTGAGGTATTTATCTATTTCTACAGAAGCCCATTTTACTTTCAGCAAATTAGCCCCTCTGGCAGAAGGATTCTGGTGGTGGTACTCTATCTGCCAATCCTCCACCCACAGGGTGCACCTGAACTCTGGCATCCATGGGATTGACGTGTTGTCTACTCTGCCTCAGAATAACTTTATATTTCAAGACAGAAACAAAAAGGGAGAAGCAAAGTAATCCTTCACTGAAAGAAGTTAGCAAAGTGTCAAATTGAAATTCAAATTGAAAACATTTTACTGGAATTCATATTCACTATTCTTTTACCTTAGAAATGCTAAGCGAATTTCTCAAGCCATATGATAGCATAGCTCTTTGCACACAACTGTTGGAGGAAATAGTTGTCCCAAACACTCTTATTGTAAAATATGGAGAAAGGAAACGAAGAATAACAAAGGTGTGTCAGTAGCTTCTCTATTCCATGGCATTAGTCTTGGTGAATTAATTATTAAAGTAAATAAAGTTTGTTTACAATTAAGCAGGAAATTTCTCTGACTTTATTTCCATTTCCAGTCTAGTTCTTGTAACAGAACTAGACCATGAGGAGGTCCATTACAGACCCATTTGGTATAAAATCCAAGTTATAATAAACTGCACTTAAAAAAAAAAAACCCTAGGGGCGCCTGGGTGGCTCAGTTGGTTGAGCTTCCGACTTTGGCTCAGGTCATGATCTCACGGTCTGTGAGTTTGAGTCCCACGTCGTGCTCTCTGCTGACAGCTCAGAGCCTGGAGCCTGCTTCAGATTCTGTGTCTCCCTATCTCTCTGACCCTCCCCCTTCATGCTCTGTCTCTGTCTCAAAAATAAATAAACATTAAAAAAAAAAAAAACCTAGTATTTGAATTGCACCTGTGATTGATTATCTACTTTTAGAAAAAATAAAAAATTTGCACTGAAGTTGTTCTTACATTTTCCATAGGTTCTTAGCCATAATCCTGATGTCCAGCATAGACTTTTATCAATTAGCATTATTTTAACATAAAGTTTGAAAATATATCATAATGCCTTACATGTTTCTATACCATTAATTTTGGAATTGGATGAATAATAAACAAATATTTACCCTAATCACTGGGCAGATCTAGAGAAACCAATACTCTTATTCATGTCCTAGGACAGTACCCAGCACTGTAATTGTATTTGGAAGTGTTGCTGATCTTTGTTTCTTGATTAAGCCATTACAAATTTCTTCACTCAACTAGTGTCTTTGATTAGATTCTAAATGTGTGGATGGATCACGTACTTTCTGGGCTTTCTTGGTATTGTTAGAAGAAAATACTTCCAAACTGAAATTATAAGACTATAGCTTTCTAAAAATGTATTTGTATAAGTTAAAATAAAGCAGTTAGTCCAGAAAATCTTGTGTCTTAATCCTGCTCTTGATTTTTGTTTAATAGAACAAAACACTGTTAAATTCTACATTAATAATGTTCTGCCCTACAAACCAAGTGTTTACTCCCTTACCAAGTTACTTTTTTTTTTAATGTTTATTGTTCAGAGATAGAGAGAGAGTGTGAGCAGGGGAGGGGCAGAGAGAGAGGGAGACACAGAATTCTAAGCAGGCTCCAGACTCTGAGCTGTCAGCACAGAGCCCAATGCGGGGCTCAAATCTTCAAACTGCAAGATTATGACCTCAGGCAAAGTCCAATGCTTAACTGACTGAGCTGCCCAGGCACCCCTACCAAGTTACTTTTAAAAGAAAGCCATGGACACCATGGGCACAGTGGTATATGTCCATGCAAAAAGTCAATATGCTATTTATTTCCCATATTGAATTGTGACCAAAACTTAAATAAGAATGTAAACATTTATTTTATGAATACAGAAACAGCATAGTGAACAGTTGAAAACAGCCTAACACCTAGCTGAATCCTCAAAGGAAATGAAATTCATATTTTATGATACTGAGAATAGAAACAAACACATTAATGTGAAATGAAATTGAGCTGATATTAATTAAAATTTTAGAAGGGAGTTCAATACTACAGTTTCAACAAAACAAAAACAAGATATCATCTTTGCCAGGAATGTAAATTTGACCTGTTGTAGCTTTAAAGGGAAGGGAACCAAGTTTCAAGGATTTTAAAAGAATTTTTGCATTTCTCTAGAATTTAACAAGCTACTCTGCCATGATTTTGTGAAGACTGCCTGAATAATTTTCTTATAATAAATTACATGTATTTAAGTACAATGTGCTATGATATAATTTAGCAAAGTATACATATTTTGCAAATTCATAAGTTGAGCTCATCTCAAGAGCCTCAGAGATTAAGCAAAGCCAACGACATACAACCAAATGACAGACTACCACATGCTCACCCAGAGTAGAGTTGGACCAAGGCCAAATGAGGCATTTAGATGTATAAATAGTTATTATGTGATGTAGCTTTATTTTCTGAAAGCCAGTGCACCTTTAAAAATCTAGCACTAAGCTTAAAATTGACACTGAGATACTCTCAGATGAGTGCTGACCCAGAAACTTACATATTTACATAGAGACACAGTTTCCAAAATATTTGTACATAATCATCACCTCACTGAAACCTTTCTGATCACAAGGTCAATGCGTACTATAATGACTTTTATTTTGCTTTCACTGAAATTTTCTCCAACTATGGAAGATTTGACTTCTCTGCAAGATTCTAACCATGTATTTGGGGATGTAAACCTAAGAAATACAAGAAGCAAACCACTCAGAACTGACACAAAATGTTTCTTAGAAATCACTATCTTTTAGGCTCACCGTGAAGAAATCAGATACACAATTGATTTTGAATAGTTCTTGGTAGGATTTAGAAATTAAAAGAAAAAACATAAATGCCTTGTATATTAGTTAAGTTCAAAAGAAAACCATTATGTGATTTATAGAATTTTTTTTTTAATTTTTTCAACGTTTATTCATTTTTGAGAGACAGAGACAGAGTGCAAGCGGGGGAGGGGCAGAGAAAGAGCCCTAGAATCTGAAGCAGTCTTCAGCTCTGAGCTGTCAGCACAGGGCCCAACACTGGCTTATACTCACGGACCAGGACTCACGGACAGCGAGATCATGACCTGAGCCGAAGTTGGACGCTTAACGGACTGAGCCACCCAGGTGCTCCTAGAAACTTTATTAAATAATAAAACTCTGCTATATTCTTTGCTCATAGAAAATTTGACTATCTGGATTTAGACAAATGTTAGCTACCCTTGGCTTGGTAAAAAATGCTTGGATAATAATATAAGAAAACACATAAATTATATTGCAATATTTAGAAAATATTTCCCTTTGTTAGTGGTGTTGTATCCACTATATCCAAACCTTGTGTGAAAATCGGAATCACCTAGAGAGCTTGATCAGATTCAAACACCTGGATCCTATGCCAGCCCTCCTAATAAGAATCTCTGGGGTGGAATCTAGTAAATTCCAAAATGTCCCAAAGGTAATTCTGTTGTACAGCTGGACTGAGGATGGATGTCTGGGAAACACTAGATGATATAACTGATATTAGAATCTAATAAGTTGCTAATGTCTAGCGTGTCCCTACAGTTCTTATTCTTGAATCACTATTTAGTGACCACAGTATAGAGGGTTGTCATCTATGTGGGGAAACTTCTGGGACCGTGAATAGGAGGTATCAGAAGCCATGCTACACCATCTTATCTGCTATGTTTTTGGTTGTGGAGTTCTCCTCTTAGCTTAATGTTAAGCTATAACATTATTTTGGTTAAGATAATGGCAACCATTGCTTAAAGTACTGTTTTGATTGGCCCTCTACACTGATTCAAGCAGGCTAGAAAAATTTATAAATGTGGTACTCAACATTTCTAAGAATTATGAGGTCTCCTTGAGTCCTTCTGCTCAAAACTTTCCTCTAACTTCAAAACTATCCATGAAAATTTTAATCTCTTAGACAGAATGTATTTAAATTTGAGGGGCACCTGGGGGTCTCAGTCAATTGAGTGTCCATCTCTTGATTTCGGTTCAGGTCATGATCTCGCAGTTCATGAGTTTGAGCCTTACATTGGGCTCTGTGCTGACAGTGCAGAGCCTGCTTAAGATTCTCTCTCTCCCTCTCTGCCCCTCCCCTGCTTGCGTTCTCTCTGTCTCTTTCTCTCTCTCTCTCTCAAAAGAAATAAACTTAAAAAAAAAAAAAAAGAATGTATTTAAATCTGAGAGTACAGTGATATGTTAGCTACCTTTGTTGAGATTTCAGAATTTTTTGGACCAACTGGTGAATACTTCTCAGAGCCACTGAACCTCTAATTCCATCAGAAAATGCAGAAGTTTTGGAGGCAGACAAATATTGAGCATGTTGTTGAAGAACTTTTTTAAACAGGTAAAATCATGACTCCCATGCAGATTTAAAAATAAAAACACGTTCACGATTTTCATTCGTTAATGAGGAAACTGGCAAGATATTACAACCAGTTCAAGGGAGAGTATTTTTAAAAAACACACACATATAGATCAGAAATATGGAAATTCATGAATACATGAAAACAAAAGTGGTAGGTCTAGAGATGGGAATTATTTTGTATTGCTATCAGCTACCTATACTTTAAAGAGTTGTAAAATAACTCAAAGACAATGAGAAACTAGAATCAGATCCCTGAAGGAATGTGATCTAAACAATGCAGTTTTCTGTTGAAGCATAATGTTCTTTTTACACTGTCAGACATCCACAAGGTTTCCCTTCTTTATTTTCAAACACTTACATTAGCAATCTTCGGCCTATACACAGAAATGTTTGTAACAGCATTATTAACAAATAGCCAAAGAAGGAAAGCAACACAAGTGTCCATCAAATGATGAATAAATAAAATATTGCATATCTATACAATGGAATATATTTGGCAACAAAAAGAAATGAAGTACTGATACATGCTATAACATGAATAAAGCTTGCAAACATTAAGCAAAATTAAAGAAGTTGATTACAAACGGCCACATACTGTATGATTCCATTTACACAAAATGTCAGAATAGGTAAATCTGTAGACAGAAATTAGATTAGCTCTTGCTTAAGGCTGGGACTAGAGGTATGGAGCTGGGACAGCTAATGTGCATGGAGTTTCTTTTAGGGGATTAAAAAGTGTTCTAGGGGCGCCTGGGTGGCTCAGTCGGTTAAGCGTCCGACTTTGGCCCAGGTCATGATCTCACAGTTCCTGAGTATGAGCCCCGTGTGGGGCTCTGTGCTGACAGCTCAGAGCCTGGAGCATGCTTCAGATTCTGTGTCTCCCTTTCTCTCTGACCCTCCCCTGTTCATGTTCTGTCTCTCTCTGTCTCAAAAATAAATAAACATTAAAAAAAAAAGTGTTCTAAACTTTGTGGTGGTGGTTGCGCAATCTTGTGAATATACTAAAACACATCGATTTGTACACTTTAGATGGGCCAAATGTATGTATATTATATCTGTGTGTGTGGATAGATCTATCTATCTATCTATCTATCTATCTATGTATATATCTATATTAAAGCTGCAAGAAAAACTCTTTGGCTAATCTATAATGAAGTCCACAGCCCCCCAATCAACTGCCTAGATTTAGTATGATCTCCATATTTCAAACTGAGTTATTTTATTGATTAATGCTATTGTCTTTCACTGAATGGTTCTCTTAAGGTACTAGATAGGTCAGCCAGGGCTAATTCTTATTATAGCCTAAGAATTGCTAAGCTATGGGGCGCCTGGGTGGCTCATTCGGGTAAGCATCCCACTTTGGCTCAGGTTATGATCTCACAGTTTGTGGGTTCGAGCCCCACATTGGGCTCTGTGCTGACAGCTCAGAGCCTGGAGCCTGCTTCAGATTCTTGTCTCTCTCTCTCTCTCTCTCTGCCCCTCCCTTGCTCATGCTCTCTCTCGCTCTCTCTCCCAAATAAATAAACATTAAAAAAATTAAAATAAAAAGGAATTGCTAAGCTAAAACTAAGTGGAATAATTTAAATTCCACAGTTATATGAGAGCCTATACACCATACATAAACAAAATTGGAAATAAAAAATGTGTTTCATCAAAGTATCAAAACATTAGATCAATAATTTCATTCTGTGTTGAAATTTACAGAATCTGTGACTTAAGCTAAAATTAACTATTCCTTGCTTAAAAATTCTTTTTGACCCTACCACACTGGATAAAAATGTTTAAGAGGCTAACACAGAGTATTATCTCAAAGCCAGTTTTCATTGTTAAAAGTGTGATTGTCTCCTAGTCAATTTTCATTGTTTCATTTTCATTATTGAAAGTGTGACTCCATTAATAAAAACTTTAAAAAAAAATTTTTAAAGGGCACCTGGGTGGTGCAGTGGGTCAAGTGTCCAACTCTTGATCTCAGCTCAGGTCATGATCTCACGACTCATGAGTTCAAGCCCTACATTGGGCTTCGTGCTGATGGTGCGGAGCCTCCTTGAGATTCTGTCTCTCCTTCTCTCTGACCCTCCCCCCACTTGTACTCCCTCTCCCTCTCTCTCTCTCAAAATAAATAAATAAAAACTTTAAAAAAAATTTTATAGTGTGATTTCATCTTGAGAAAGAAAAGCAAAGCTGAAAGCCTCACACCTTCTGATTTTAAAACATATTATGAAGCTATAGTAATCAAAATACTATGATACTGGCAAGAAGATATATAGACCATTAGGACAGAATAGAGAATCCAGAAATAAGCTCTTACACATATGACCAAATGATCTTCAATGAAAGTGACAAGGCTATACAAGGGGGAAAGGACAGTTTCTCTAATTAATGGTGTGGGGGAAATAGAACATAAAGCTGCAAAAGAAGGAAGTTGGACCCTTATGTTACACCATATACAAAAATGAACTCAATGGATTAAAGACCTAAATGTAAGACCTGTATCTATAAAACTCCTAGAAGAAAACATATGGGAAACATTTCATGACATTGGAATTGGCAATGATTTATTGGATATGAAACCAAAAACACAGGTGACAAAAGCAAAAGCAGGCAGATATAACTGTATTAACTGGAAAGTTTCGTGAAGCAAAGGAAACAACAGAGTGAAAAGGCAACCTACAAAATGGGAGAAAATACTTGCAAACCATGCATCTGACAAGAGGTTACTATCCAGAATATGTAAAGAACTCCTACAATTCAATAATAAAAAATAATAATAATTAATTTTAAGAGGAACAAATGACTCAGACATTTCTCCAAAGAAGATATACAAATGACCAGCGAGCATATTAAAAGATGCTCAATATCACTAATCATCAGGGAAATGCAAATCAAAACTGCAATGAGATATCACCTCATGCCAATTAGAATGGCTATTATCAAAACAAAATCAAAAACAAGAAAATTCTCACTGGCAATGAGGATGTGAAGAAATTGAAACCTTTGTGTACAGTTGGTGGGAACATAAATTGGCATAGCCACTATGGAAAACAGTATGGAGGCTTCTCAAAGATAGTTTTTTTTATTATTATGTAACTATAGGAAAAATTTATTAATTTTTAAATTTAAATTTTAGTTAACATACAGTGGAATATTGGCTTCAGGAGTAGAATTCAGTGATTTATCACTTACATACAACACCCAGTGCTCATCATAACAAGTTCCCTCCTTAGTAACCATCACCTATCTAGCCTATCTCCCACCCCTCTCCCTCTGTCAACCCATAGTTTGTCCTCTATCATTAAGAGTCTCTTGTGGTTTGTTTCTGTCTCTTCTCTTCCCCCCTTCCCCACTTCCCATATGCTCATCTGTTTTGTTTCTTAAATTCCACATATGAGTGAAATCACATGGTATTTTTCTTTCTCTGATTAATTTATTTCACTTAGCATAATACATTGTAGTTGCCATGTCATGGCAAATAGCAAGCTTTCATCCTTTTTGGCAGTTGAATAATACTCCATTTTATATATATACCACATCTTCTTTGTCCATCAGTCAATGAACATTTTGGCTCTCTCCATAGTTTGGCTATTGTTGACCCTCAAAAATTTTTAAATAGAATTACCAAATCTTTCGGTAATCCCACTTCTGGGTATTTACCCAAAATAATTGAAAATAGAATCTTGAAGAGATATTTGCACACCAATGTTCGTTGCAGTGTTATTCATAATAGCCAAGATGTGGAAACAACCTAAATGTCCATCAACAGAAGAATGGATGGAGAAAATGTGGTATATGCATACAATGTTCAGCCTTTAAAAAGAAGGAAACAGGGGCGCCTGGGTGGCTCAGTCAGTTGAGCGACCGACTTCAGCTCAGGTCATGAACTCATGGTTTGTGAGTTCGAGCCCCGAGTAGGACTCTGTGCTGACTGCTCATAGTTTGGAGCCTGCTTTGGATTTTGTGTCTCCCTCTCTCTCTGCCCCTCCCCCACTCATGCTCTGTCTCTCTGTCTCAGAAATAAATAAACATTAAAAAAATAATAAAAAGAAGGAAATCTTGTCATCTGCTACAACCTTGATTGCATTATGCTAAGTGAATAAGCCAGTCACAAAATGATCAATGCTGCATGATTCTACCCATAGGAGGTATCTGAAATAGTCAAACTCTTAGAAACAAAGAGAGTAGAATAATGGTTGCCAGGAGCTGGGGAGGAGAGGCAAAAGAGGAATTGTTCAATGGACAGAGTTTCAGTTTTACAAAATGAAAAAGTTCTAGAGTTCTGTTGCACCACAATGTGTATGTAGTTAATACTACTGCATCGCACAATTTTTAAAAGCTGATAATAAATTTATGTTATGTCTTTTTGACCACAATAGAAAGAAGTGTGATTCTGTTTCTGGAAGGTGAACCTATAACAAAGAAAACCAATTTTACATGTATGACAGTCCCTGGAGAATCATCAAAATCAAGGTTAATTGGCAGGAGAAGGTAATTCATACACAAGTGTATTTTGCCAGGTTCCACGTTTCTAGCTTCACAAATGCCTCAGAATGTATGGAAATTACTTCCTTACTTTTCAGGGACTTTATTAAACAGCTGGGTTATAAAACCTAAGTTCCAAATACTTTGCAAGTATACAAATGCTTAAGCTCTTGTAACCTTGACTTTTGTACTTGTAATTTCAGGTCTGACTACACTAATGCAGAACAAAACGTCAAACAACTATTTCCTCATAAATCCAGATGCCATTTTGATTCTGATTCCTCTTCAGGGTAGTGGATTAGGTGGAGACACTGTGTCCAGTCTCATAAGGAATGATTTCAGCTGGTCAAATAAACTCAGATTTATCTTTACTCTGATGAATGAGATATTGTCAGTTCTCTGGTATTTCTTCCATAAAGTTAATCCCCTAAACTTGAGCCACAGAGGTCTCCGATCATGTTGAACTCTGGAGTTCTTATGTCATTGGGCCTTACCTCTCCCTATCTTGAGACTCTTTCTCTCATCATTCTTACCAGAAAATAACAGTAGGAACTGTGTATCTAGTTAAACTTGAACATCTATAAATGCCAAATACATGTTCATTTCACTGTTTGACTTTAACCTAAGGAATCAAGTTGTATTTATTTACTTTTTTGAAAAGCAAATTAATAATACATTTTATAGGTCTAATGTATATCAGGCAGCTTGGTTATTGGCCTGAAACTTTACATTTAGTTTCATTAAATATTAAAAATTTTAAAACATTTCTTGTAAACTAGACTGAAATTCTAAATGTGTTAAAACTTTTCCTGTATATTTAGGTGTATACTAGCTTTTTTAAACAGATTTTTTTAATGTTAATTTATTTTTGAGAGAGAGAGAGGGAGAGGGTGAACGGGGAGAGTGGTAGAGAGAGAGAGAGAAAAAGAGAATCCCGAGCAGGCTCTGCACTTACAGTGCAGAGCCTGATGTGGGTGGGGCTCAAACCCACAAACCGTGAGATCATGACCTGAGCTGAAATCAAGAGTTGGACACTTAACCAACCAACTGAGCCACACAGGTGCCCCAGTATACACTCGTTTATAAAACAAATGTGAGAAAACAGGTTACCATGTCAATGGTGTACTGATAATGCTTAACAACAGGCTTTGCACAGGGATTAGGGGGGCCCGGGGGATTGCAGTATTTGCCAATTTCCATGGTGTCATTATTCCAACCATGGCTAGTTTCAAACTACCAACATATAATTCCTGAAAATTTAACAGTCAGCTCTCAAGCCAATAGAATCCAGTTCCAACTCATTCATCATTGGATACAATCCATATATTATCAAAAAGAATATTTTTTCAGTAAAAAAATATATATGTGCATATACATTTCAGTAAATTTTAAGCAATATATTGCTCAAATTAAAATATAAGATTTAAAGTATGTTTGAGACTATATTCCTTTTGTATAAATTTATACATTGCCATTGTATGGCAATAGTGGGTTGTGTCATCAGCAACAATGTCACTTTTATTAACATGATTTGCACTGTTACTTCTTTTAAAATCCTGAGACATAGGTGGATGGTGTGAGTGTAAAAGATTATTCAATAAAAGCCAGTCACTGAGAGATTCAAACAGTTAGATTTGAGACTTGGCTTAATTGTGAATGTCCAGTCTGCTCCAAAGGTGTTTCAAAATATAGGTTTATTATTATTCAGGTTTGGTGAAACCAACAAATCAGGAAGTGATTGCCACTGTAAAGATGGTTTGTGATTCACAGCAAGGAAGGGGGCACACCATGCCACACAGGACCACACAGAGAAGTACCAGTCAGGAAGCAGATGGAATGAGAGAGAAACATGGTAAGAGGCTCTATGTTTTCTGTGGGAAGAACAGGTGAAAAGGTAAGCAGGTTTAGGATTGGCTAGTTTGAATAATCTCAGCAGTCTCTGGGGTATAAAGACTGTCTCTAGCTGCCTGATACCTGGCCTTCAGGTGATTAGGGCAGGGGAATAGTGGCCCTGGGTGTGAGAGCCCAGTAAAGGGGACCTTTCTGGGTATGGGCTCTGGGTTGGTTGGTTTGCTTTTGAAAGGTGCTCTCACAGGTACATTGTTAATGATAATCTCTAGGCAGTGGCTTGGAAAAAGCAGTCCCTCCAGGGTCAGCAGCGCTCCAGATGTCAAAACCCAGAAAATAAAAAGGCTTGATTAATACAAATGAAGAAATGTACTTGAAAAATTCCTACCAACCTTCCAATAGTTTTTCTCCCTACAGGGATTGTAAGAATTGGGCAATAAGTAGTCTAAGACATATTCTTTGGTAGGAATTTGAAATGAACATCTTGTATTTTGCCAAATAAAAACAGACTGATATGCTCTGACAATCAACTGATTGTTGAAGTAGGAAGATCCCTTCTTATAAAAATTAAGGCCACAGAGGAGGCACATATTTGAATAGAGGGCCACAGTACTTCCAACAGAGTTGGGCCAAGAATCTATTTTTAGACACAGCCAAGATTTTCTTCCAAAAGTAATTCTGGATCTTCTTAGTACTTAGATAAATGTATGAGGGAGACCTCAGTGTCCTACTTTGGAGAGCAACAGTACATTACCATAATTATTTTTGCCTGGAGAATATTTATAGGAAATGACACATAAAATAACTCAATAAAGCACCCATAAAATATTGGATTTTTAAAAATACGATATTCTAGTGAATCTTCCAAGATGAAGTAGTTGCAAAATAGACCTCCTACGTATATAAAGTTAATCTCCTATATAGGATCAATGCTATATCATTAGATATAAGTTTATCAAATATTGGCAAATATCTACCCCAAATGATGACTTACATTTAATACTGGTTGCTCTTAAATCTTTCTTTCTGAGAATAATTTAATAATAAGATAATGAGTAGTTTTTTGGGGTAATAATTCATTCATTGACAATAAATGTATTTAATCAGGATGTAGAATACTCATATTTATGCCCCTTCGGTCAACAATGACTTGCAAAACATTTACCATATATGAGGCATCATGCTAAACACTAGTAACTGTCACCCATAAATTGTACCAAGTCATTATTTTTTTTTAAGTAGGCTCCACGCCCAATGTGGGGCTTGAACTCATGGCCCTGAGATCAAGAGTTACATGCACTACCAACTGAGCCAGCCAGGAGCCCTCAAATCATTAGTTACTTAGTTAGTATACTTTCTCTGATCTTTGTGATACACCTATTCTTAGACATATATACTCAATAGGCACTTATCAAAATACAGATTTTAATTTAGCTCTATCTCCTGAGTATTTGTTTATCGCATAAAGCAAACTATATCATGTATGAGTACACTAAACTTACACAAATGATCAAATCCACAAATATAAGTACATAGATGCATATGCACAATTTTAGACTTGGTTTTCTTAGTCTGTAAGTCTGTAAGTGCAGTAGCTTCTCAAGTTTAAGGTTGATGAGTAGAGGGAGTGAGAAGCAGTAATAGACCAGTCCAGATGGCAAACTGTGTCTTTAGTTCATCAAAATAAATGTCTGGCTGGTTCTGTTAATGCTCTTCAACTCCCAAGGCACCTTGGAAACTAGTCACCTTGTTTTCTCCAGCCACAAACATTTCCTTTCCCCAGCGGAATCTCTTAATGCAGTGTTTCATTTCTTGACTTCCTCTTCTCCAATGTCAAAACTTTCCAGGCTGGTGCTTCATCACAGCAACTTTTGACTGTTGTTGCCAACTAAGCCTAGTTGGCCATTCAACAATTATTGAATTCATTTTAAAAAATATTAGTGGTTCTCATCAATTAAAGGCAAGTGGCTGGACCTTGGGACCAAGTGGTATGTTATAATGAAAGAAAGTCTTGCATAAAACTTTTGGTCTGTGATTTTATTGGGGTTCATGCTTTTTCCTTGTCAATATGTAGGAGTTCCTACAACATTACATATTGGGCCCTTTCTGGTTCTAGACATTGTAAATATCATATGTCCCAATATGTCATGTCTCTAACTTTGATCTTTAATTTTAATGTACTCATATTCATCTCTTTTTTTGCCCTGCAATCTATGCCTTTCGGGTCTTCTTTAAGAAATCTTTCCTTATCTCAATACCACAAAGAGATTCTCTTATATTATCTTTTTTTAACATGATTGTTTTACTTTTCACATTTAGGTCTTTCATCCATCTGGAGTCTGCTTTTTTGTAGTGTTATGTAGTGATCATGTTTCATAATTGTGGATTATTTTTATGGGAAATTACCACATATTCATTGTAATAGCTATGAAAAAATAAGGAGTAATGAGTTATTTAATCAGTTGCAGAAAAAAATATTTTGTACTTCAACAAAAACTATGGATTGTCTATAATACAACCTTCTAGGTTGTCTAATAATAACCCTGTTCATTGTCTTTGGCTATTTTACACCTCTTTTTAAATTGCAGATAATGAACAGTTTAAATGCAAACTGTGTTGTCCAGTAGAGTTTTGTTTGCACTTCTGTAACTCCTGTAGAAAAACCAGTTTTGCCTTCCTTTCTAACCTAATTCCTTTATTTCATATAAATATGTGCTTTTTGACTTTTCCTTTGAACCAGTTTTAACATCTGTCTGGTTCTCTTATTAATTAATCAGTAAAATAAAATCTTTAACACTATATGAGAACTATTTTTTATATCTTTATGACAGTCATCATTTTACTTTCTTCTGAGAATTCTCTTTTAACACAAAACAATTATTCGTGACATATTAGCTAGCCAACAACTTTTTCTTACAGATTTAAAAGTGCCATATGTAAATTGAAATGATTCTTGAGATGTGACATTAACATAACTATGCTTATATAGTTATATATAAGGAGGAAGCCCTTTGTTGATCTTTTTTTTTAAGTTTATTTATTTTGAGAGAGAGAGAGAGAGAGAGAGAGAGAGAGAGAGAGCATGGGGAGAGGCAGAGAGAAGGAGAGACAGAATCCCAAGCAGGCTCTGCACTGTCAGCACGAGCCAGATGTGGAGCTCAAACCCATGAACTGCAAGATCAAGAGCCAAGACCTGAGCCAAGATCAAGAGTTGGACACTTAACCAACTGAGCCACCCAGGCATCTGAAGAAGCCCTTCATTTATCTTAAAGCATATCTTATAGTGGCCTCTGGTCAGCTTATGTATAAGAGATGCTTGAGCAAGTGATCCTGAGGTTGCTTTTTTTCAGTGTGATGACCAGGGCTTTCATTCCCTCAATTTTGTTTCCATTCCTCTAATCCTAGGCAAATAGAAAAGGACATAGTGGTTTTCTAAAGAAATAGGGTGGCATTATAGCCAGGGTGCAGGGGTGAAAGGGTGCAAGAGCACCTACCTTCAGGGGTCTTCAACAGGTTTGAACACTCACTGCTGACAAAACCCAAAGGCAGAGAAATGAGTGGTGTTGAAACAAGAAAGGAACTTATATCAATGAGGCCAACACTGGAAAGTCAGTGGACTAATGTCTCAGAGACTGTCTCCAACATCCCCAAAATACCTCCAGGTTTATACAAGGAAAATGGGGGGCAAAAGTGGGTGGGTAAGTGCAGGTAGGCAGTGAAGGTCAAATCCGTCATTGTCTTAGAGTCCATTATGGGTGGGGTCTTGCTAGTTCAAGGTAGTCCTTATTGCTTGAGGGGCTACTTTCAGTTCCCCTCAGGGGATGCTTTGCCATCAGGGTATTCCACCTGAGCCTAGAGACAAGCTAGAAAGAAGAACCCAGGTAGAAAGTTTGAGGTCCTAGAAGTCCTCTTTCAGTAGAAGTTAAAACAAACAAACAAACAAACAAACAAACAAACAAAAAAGGCTGGGGCGCCTGGGTGGCGCAGTCGGTTAAGTGTCCAACTTCAGCCAGGTCACGATCTCGCGGTCCGGGAGTTCGAGCCCCGCGTCGGGCTCTGGGCTGATGGCTCAGAGCCTGGAGCCTGTTTCCGATTCTGTGTCTCCCTCTCTCTCTGCCCCTCCCCCGTTCATGCTCTGTCTCTCTCTGTCCCCCAAAAACTAAATAAACGTTGAAAAAAAAAATTTAAAAAAAAAAAAAAGGCTAAACTTTAGAGTGAGAAGTTTTGAGTTCTAGTCGTAGTTATCATTAATCAATAGATCCTGAATAAGTCCCTAGCGTCTTTGGACCCCAATATTCTAATCCATCAAATGTAGAGATTGGACTAGTCTTGTGACCAACTTGACTTGATTTTATCATTTATGGTTAATCAGAACATTTTTTTAAATAGCTACTATATGTATCCACCAATATTTAGAAGGAAAAACTAGCACAATCTATTAGGTGAGACGTATTACAATGAAGGAAATCTCAGACAACATTCCTCCACACATGCACACACTTATCAGGAAGCAAACACAAGCTGTTCTGTGAGCTCATGGAAGTTCCAATTCTCTGTTCTGTACTTTTAGGCACTCCAACAAGCTCCTTGTATGGAACTTTAATTTTGGGATACTGTACATTATAGCAGCAGGATCCAACTAACATTTTAGGAGGGAGAGGACAAATTCTTAAGTTACATGGTTGAATATGGAACTAGTTCCAAATATTAAATCTAGGATGCCATTCACTGCATTTCAAACTTTAAAGTGCATACAAATCTTGTTCAAATGCATATCTTGTTAAAAACCTAAATCAACTGTCAGTAGATCTAGAATGGGGCCTGAGATCGTACATTTCTAATTAAAAAACCTCCTGTTGCTGGTGCTGATAGTCTAGACTACACTTTGAGTACCAAGGGTACAGACCATTGATCTTGGTAAACTTAAAACCCTGTTCATGCAGAGGCAGGAGGGTCTACACAGTCTTTCTAACCAACCACATGTCTTGGACACCAATGAAAAATTTCTGGTATTTCTTACGCTATTTTTAAACATACCTGTGTTGATAGTAGTTAGAATAGTTGCCTCTCTAAAGTCTAGAGTATAGAATTGCTTAGCCTTTCAAATAGAAACAACCTCTCCCAGGGCTGTGCATTCAGGATTAGAGTGCTTGAAATACTAGCTTACTTCTCTATTACAGTGCTTATGCTGGGTCATTTGATGGAAACTAGGCTCTTTCCTGCTCTGAAACTCTAAATTTAATCCTCCCCTTGCCTCTTTCCTTTTCTTCTCTGTGTCAAATCTGAAAGTTAAGTTTTCCTCCTTACTACCCTTCCTCATTCCCAGTTTAGATTATGGCTCTAGCGTCTTTGCTCTCAACCCTGGCTGCCCATTGTATAAACTGGGTAACCTTAGAACAATTCAGTGAGAGTTTCTGGAAATGGATCTCCAGGTAGCTGTTTTTGTGAACTATCCCTATGATTCTAATATGAAGCCAAGGGTTGAGAATCAGGACTCTAGCAAATGGGGATTCTTAAACGTGGTTACATGTTGTAATCCCTTGAGGAGCTTTTAAAAAATACTTGGGTCCCACTCTCAAGGTCTTGACTTCATTGTTCCTGAGTGTGGCCTGAGCATTAGGATTTTTAAGAGCTCTCCAGGGGATGCTAATATGTCTCAGAAGAGAACTCAGCTTGGTTCCATTTATAACCCCAGTTTCCAGGCCAGCATTACCTTGATTCTCAAACCAGGCAGAGACCCCACAAAAAAGGAGAATTACAGGCCAATATCCCTAATGAACATGGATGCAAAAATTCTCAACAAGATACTAGCAAATCGAATTCAATAGCATATAAAAAGAATTATTCACCATGATCAAGTGGGATTCATTCCTGGTCTGCAAGGCTGGTTCAATATTTGCAAATCAATCAATGTGATACATCATGTTAATAAAAGAAAGGATAAGAACCATATGATCCTGTCAATAGATGCAGAAAAAGCATTTGACAAAATACAGCATCCATACTTAATAAAAACCCTCAAGAAAGTCGGGATAGAAGGAACATACCTAAACATCATAAAAGCCATATATGAAAAGCCCACAGCTAATATCATCCTCAATGGGGAAAAACTGAGAGCTTTACCCCTGAGATCAGGAACACGACAGGGATGTCCATTCTCACCACTGTTGTATAACATAGTGTTGGAAGTCCTAGCATCAGCAGACAACTAAATGAAATAAAAGGCATCAAAATTGGCGAAGAAGTCAAACTTTTCTTGGATGACATGATACTCTACATGGAAAACCCAAAAGACTCCACCAAAAGGCTGCTAGAAATGATAAATGAATTCAGCAAAGTCACAGGATACAAAATCAATGTACAGGAATCAGTTGCGTTTCTATACACCAATAATGAAGCAACAGAAAGAGAAATCAATAAATTGATCTCATTTACAGTTGCACCAAGAACCATAAAATATCTAAGAATAAACCTAACCAAAGATATAAAAGATCTGTATGTTGAAAACTATAGAAAACTTACGAAGAAAATTGAAGACACCAAGAAATGGAAAAACATTCCATGCTCATGGATTGGAAGAATAAATATTGTTAAAATGTCAATACGACCCAAAGCAATCTACACATTCAATGCAATCCCAGTCAAAATTGCACTGGCATTCTTCTCAAAGCTAAAAGAAATAGTCCTAAACTTGTATAGAACCATGAAAGATCCCGAATAGCCAAAGTAATATTGAAAAAGAAAACCAAAGAGGGAGGCATCACAATCCCAGACTTTAGCCTCTACTACAAAGCTGTAATTATGAAGACAGTATGGTATTGGCACAAAAACAGACACATAGACCAATGGAATAGAATAGAGAACCCAGAAGTGGACCCACAAATGTATGGCCAACTAATCTTTGACAAAGCAGGAAAGAGCATCAAATGGAAAAAAGACAGTCTCTTTAGCAAATGGTGCTGGGAGAACTGGACAGCAACATGCAGAAGGTTGAAACTAGACCACTGTCTCACACCATACACAAAAATAAACTCAAAATGGATTAAAGACCTAAATGTGAGACAGGAAACTATCAAAACCCTAAAGGAGAAAGCATGCAACAACCTCTTTGACCTCAGCTGCAGTGATTTCTTGCTCAACATGTCTCCAAAGGTAAGGGAATTAAAAGCAAAAATGAACTATTGGGACTTCATCAAGATAAAATCTTCTGCACTGCAAAGGAAACAATCAACAAAACTAAAAGGCAACTGATGGAATGGGAAAAGTATCTAAAATCTATAAAGAACTCACCAAACTTCACACCCAAAAAACAAATAATGCAGTGAAGAAATAGGCAGAAGACATGAATAGACACTTTTCCAAAGAATAATCCAGATGGCCAACAGACACATGAAAAGATGCTCAATATCACTCATCAGGGAAATGCAAATCAAAATCACACTGAGATGCCACCTCATACCAGTCAGAGTGGCTAAAATTAATAACCCAGGAAACAACAGATGATGGCAAGGATGTGGAGAAAAGGGAACCCTCTTGCACTGTTGGTGGGAATGCAAACTGGTACAGCCACTCTGGAAAACAGTGTGGAGGTTCTTCAAAAATTAAAATAGAACTACCCTACGACCCAGCAATAGTACTACTAGGAATTTATCCAAAGGATACAGGAGTGTCTATGCATAGGGGCATGTGTACCCCAATGTTTACAGCAGTGCTTTCAACAATAGCCAAACTATGGAAAGAACCTCAATGTCCATCGACTGATAAGTGGATAAAGAAGATGTGGCTTATATATACAATGGGATACTACTTGGCAATGAGAAAGAATGAAATCATGCCATTTGCAGCAACATGGATGGAACTGGAAGGTATTATACTGAGTGAAATAAATCAGTCAGAGAAAGACAGATATATGTTTTCACTCACATGTGGATCTTGAGAAACTAAACAGAAGACCATGGGGGAAGAGTAGGGGGAAAAGAAAGTTACAAACAGAGAGGGAGGGAGGCAAACCATAAGAAACTCTTAAATACAGAGAACAATCTGAGGGTTGATGGGGGGGGGGTGGAGAGGGGAAAATGGGTGATGGGCATTGAGGAGGGTACTTGTTGGGATGAGCACTGGGTATTGTACATAAGCAATGAACCACGGGAATCTACCCCAGAAACCAAGAGCACGCTTTACACGCTGTATGTTAACCAATTTGACAATAAATTATATTTGAAAAAAAAAAAAGGTAAGCCATACACTTGGAGAAGATACTTGCAACATATGTAATGGACAAAACATGTGTAAAATATATATATATATATATATATATAAAATATTATATATATATAATATTAAATATATATAAAATAAAATATATAAAATATATATACTATAATATATATTATATAATATATATATATAATATATATAATATATATATATATATATATATAACCCAGTTTCCAGGATTGGTCAAAGTAAAACAGCAGGAGGCTTAGCAATTTCTTTCACATAAGGGAAAAGGATTCCATTTGCTTCCAAGACATAATTTATGACTCATTATGCAGGCCTTATTGAAAATCTGGTAAATGTTATTTGTAAGAACATTACTGCTTGTTGTATGACATGTATGTCTAAGGATACACTAGTGGACTCCTTAAATTTTAAACTGCATAACAATCACTTGGGATGGTTGTTGGTGATGCAGAGACAGGTTTGGAAAGACAGCTTAGTAGTCTGCATTTAAAAAAGATTTTTTTAAATGTTTTATTTCTTTTTGAGAGAGACAGAGACAGAATGTGAGTGGGTTAGAGGCAGAGAGAGAGAGGGAGACACAGAACCTGAAGCAGGTCCCAGGCTCTGTCAGCACAGAGCCCATTGTGAGGCTCGAACCCACAAGCTGTGAGATCATGACCTGAGCTGAAGTTGGACACTCAACCAACTGAGTCACCCAGGTGCCCCAGTAGTCTGCATTTTTAAGGAGATGCACAGTTTATACTAACATCATTTGTGAGATTATGGTGAGCATACCATGAAAATAGAACTGGCTGAGTCAATAAGTGCTTGGGTAGCCATCTATCTATATGATGTCGTGTGAAGTTGAAGAAAATCAGGATGTGCCACCCCACAATGTTCCACATGGACTTGCTATTGTAACGATAGTTTCCACTCCGGACTCACTCCTAAAGATGGGATCTTTTCCCCAGCATGTTACCTGAAAGTCATTGTCATTGTTATCCACCACTTTTGGTTGGTACGTTCACTATAAAATATACAGGATATGGAAGTAAAGCAATGGAACCCAAATAAAAGGTAAGTTATGTTTTGATAACAATGGAGTCAAGATGTTCTAAAAAATAGCACACTGACAAGAAAAGCGAGGCCAGAGTGGAAAATACAGGGCTCCATCAGACACCTGGGGGAAGAGATGGATGTGGAAGTCATAGGGGTAAGAGAATGAGCAGATAGGTAAGCATCTGTTGTAGTTTAGATGAAACAATAAACAAGGATTAGGAAATAGTGAGTAAAGAAAGGCATGCACCTTCACCTACATCAATATTTGGCACTTTGCTAAATAATAACCACCATTTACTAGAGCAATGTGTATGCTAGGCACTGTACTAAGCATATTTCATTAATTCATATCAATTTCTATAAGACCTCTATGCGATAGGCTGTATTTTCCTACTTTGTTGGGAAAAAAAATCTCTAAAACTCAGAGAGTTTAATCTCCCTAAAGTTACTAATATGTAGTGGGGCTAGAATATGAACCAAACTAGTACAATTCCAAAGCCCTCTTTCCTACTTAATATCTTCCATTACAAATAAAAAAGCAAATTAAAGTCTTGTGGATGAAGAAGAAAAACCAACAGAATCTAAGCTCCGTTTGTTTTAACCAGGGTGATTGAATTAACTCATCAACATTTGCTGAGAACTCAGGAATTGTTAATGGGATTGTGAAAGTTCTGTCACCTTTGCTGATGTCTACTTGAATAGAGCTACTGCATTTCACTCCGGGGTATTTAAATCTTCTGGCTTCTCAGAAGCTTCATTTAATGGGCCCTGATCTGGAAATTGGCCAAGAACTCTTGACAGTAGAGTTGGCCACTACACCAAGAAAACTCATTTCTTGTACTATTAAGAACCAGAGCAAAAAGAAGACTATCACTGGGTACATATTGCTCTATTGGTCCAACTTATATGTCCTGTAAATTATTAATGGTAGGCACAGATTACCATAAAAGTAGAAAACAACACAAACAAAAAGAATCCTTGAGACACAAAGTAACTTTACAGACTCCACAAGACTGTAGAAATCGGATGCTGTGACTTCTTCCTCTATATTGCCCCCTCCTTTAACACTAATGGAATTGACAGTTCAGGGGCATTATAAAAAAGCAAATGAGGCTGACAACTCTAACTAGAAACAGTTTGAAGTACAGAATGGACACCGTGGCCTAAACTCCTTCATAAAATTGAATAAAAAAATTAAAGGGAGGGGTGCCTGAGTGTCTCAGTTGGTTAAGTATCTGACTTCAGCTCAGGTCATGATCTCACAGTTCGTGAGTTTGAGCCCCATGTCCATTGGGCTCTGTGCTTTGGATTCTATGTCTTCCTCTCTCTCTGCCCCTGCCCCCTGCTTGTTCTCTGTTTCCCTCTTTCTCAAAAATAAACAAAAAAATATTAAAAAAATAAAAGGGAAAATAATAACTAGCCATGTGTTATAAGGGCACATGAGTACTTACCAATGATAATGGTTATATAGAAATTATACAAAGTTGCATTTTTAGTGTTCCAGAGAAAATATGAATAAATAAGAAAATGAAGGGGGCGCCTGGGTGGTTCAGTCGGTTGAGCATCCGACTTCAGCTCAGGTCATGATCTTGCAGTCAGCGAGTTCGAGCCCCGCATTGGGCTCTGGGCTGATGGCTCAGAGCCTGGAGCCTGCTTCCGATTCTGTGTCTCCCTCTCTCTCTGCCCCTCCCCCGTTCATGCTGTGTCTCTCTCTGTCTCAAAAATAAATAAAATGTTAAAAAAAATTTTTTTTAAGTTAAAAAAAAAGAAAATGAAGAAAAAAGAATAATTATGAAAAGGAAGATTTACTAATATTGAATATCTCTTCTTACCGAGGCAAAATAAGTGTCTTGTGCCAAGCAAAGGACAAAAAAAAAAAAAGTCTTATTTATCTCTTTTAGTTTAGATTTCTTAGAAAAACAATCTCAGAGGTGATGTGTGAATCTTCCTTGGTAATTGTCATGATAACTTACAGGTAGTATTCTTTTTCTTTGACAATCTGTGCCAGCACACAGAAAAATCATATGGAATTTTAATGAATTCCTAGGTGTTTGTAATCAGCATTTTAGATATTTAAATGACCTCACAGATAATCTAATCCAATGTGTAATAGTATTGTTGTCCAGAGACTACCTGAATCAAAATCAATTGGAATGCTTAGTAAAAATGCATATTCCAAGAAATCACACCAAACACTAAATCAAAATCTCTCCTGGAGAGAAGCTTGCTAACTTGGAATATATACAATGTTTTCTTTATTCACAGACATCATGGGGGACTCATAGAGGAATGCCCATGGCCCTCCATTCCCCATATTTCCCCCAAGTTCATAGGATTTGGTTTGAATACCCACTGTTATGCATTGAATGTTTGTGTCCCCCACAAATTCAAATGTTGAAACCTCCCCTCCATGTGATGACATTAGGAAGTGAGGCATCAGAGTGTAATTAGGTTTGGAATTAGGTTTAGATGAGGTCACAAGGGTGGCTACAGTCACTAAAATGGGATTTGTGACCTTATAAGAAAATGAGACCATAACTTCCTCTCTCTCCCTCATGAAGACTCAGCAATAAGGTGGCCAACTGTAAGCAAGGGAGAACTGAATCTGCAGGCATGTTGATCTCAGACTTCCTAGCCTCCAGAACTGCAAGGAATAAAAAGTCTGTTGTTTAAGCCACTCAGTCTATGGTGTTTTGTGATACAGCCCAAGGAAGACACTCACCCCAAACTTGTCTTCTGTGTGATTTTCTGTAACTAGAACATGTTTTTCCCTTTCTTCTATCACGTGTCTATAAGATGATTGTCATAAGATGAATTTCTTGTTTCACATATTTCTAGTTTTATCAGTGAGAAAATGTGCAGATTTTGTAACAATAATAGGCATTTGGGATTTGTAAGACCCATTCCTGTTGATTTTAAGTTTTAGGAGGTTCATACATACTCCATTGTGTGTATGGAAAATTAATCATGTGTGGTCTTTTCAACTTGGTAAGGGGCATAGCCAGAATTTAAACTCAATCCTGACTTGTTACTTTTTATTTTCGTCTATATGATACCATCTCTAACAATAGTGAATACATTACACAATTTATGCCACATAAAAATAGTGTTACAGTATTGAATTAAGAACCACTGCAACCATGAAGGTCCATGAAGTTGTTGTTGCTCCTGTTGCTTGTGATTTAAGCGAGAAAACTATAAAAAAATTTTGCTTCAATGTTTCAATATTTCAATATACGATTACAGATTACAAAGATTCTTTAAAAATAATAAAATATGATCTTCTTACTTTACAGATGAGGAAAAGAAAAGAATAATCTGATGCTTAGTCATGAAAAGTGTTGGCACTTCATTGCCATAAAAGGCTAATGAAAAAGATAGGAGGGTGGACTATTACTTATTTTTGGCTAAAAAAAATATATCAAAAAACTATTAATAAAAAAGTGAACAACACCCACAGTCTACTATCAAAGATAAGTGTGACAGGCAAATCAAAAATACTTCTCAAGGCTAACTTAATGTTTCTACAAAGGAGACCTAGCATTGTTGGAATAAAGAAAAGGGGTGCTTGCTTAAGGAGGAAAACCATAGCATTAATGGCCATAATAAAAAAATGCATGTGTACATGGATTTGAACACCATGTATTCATTATTCACAAAGAGCATTGTTCACAAAAACTAGGTATTCATTCAGAAAATATTTGTTTGATGTCTACCATGAGTTAGGATGTACAAGAACACTTGAAATTCAGATAGGAAAGAGACAGGTTCCTAACCTCTAATGCCAGGAAAAAGAGAAAATAGAATCCCATGTAAATATGTAAATATTTCTTCAATAATATCAAAAGTGAGATAATACTAATAATTAGTAACTATGAAGTATATTATCTTTTCAAGACCCTCTGCACATTAGCTTTTTAGCCCTGCTGTGAGAAAAATAAATCTTGAATTCCTTTTAATACCAAGAGAGATGAGGTCAATTTTGTGTTTTAATTATAGTAACCAAAATGTAAAATAATGTCAAAAAGAATTTACCAAAACTTGGAAATGAGGGAGAGGGGGCATGAACAGTATGACTTTTCAATATAATATAGGCCACTGTATTAAAGACCCACTCAAAGACTATTTAATTCTCTAAGAAAATGTACCTATGCTGGACTTTGCTATTTTCCTGCTTGATTAGAACATAGATACTAAGAATGACATGTTACCTTATAGATTTCTATTTGTCAAAAATGGTAACGATAAAGGTTATGGTTTAATTGTCCTACAGGGCATTAACATTCTTCCCCTACCACTCCCAAAATGCCTTTAAGTAACCAGTTTCTCAAAATGATCTTTGGACAAGTTTAACCTACTATATCTATGACAAGTATTTATTCTATATGTGTATAAGAATTATTTTTAAATTTTTCAAAAATTATTTCCTGACACTATGCTAATAATTCAGAAATTTATTGAATTCCATAATTATGACAATTAAAAACAACATTATTACTCTGAATTTCAAAAACAGTGTTTTCTGACTAATTCAGCAACCCGTGATTAATATTCTTATAGTCATTGTCTGTGGCCCTCATTGTATATTTAATATGGAATGATGACTTTTTCTGTGTATAATCTCTCACCCTGTCCAGATTTTAGAATATCACTCTTGTTTGCATCCCTCAGGATGTAAAATGAGTAAGCGTGATAGATTCTCACTATTTATGTTGCCAATAAACTGAGTGAAATATGTAATACATTAACGTGCACAAAGCAAATATGTCCAGACTGGTACTTAGAGTGAGTTTTAGACAATTCTAACAAAATATAACTGGAATTGGCTGTTAGGGAACTGAAAGAGAGAAATGGTAAGATTTACATGTTTCATACAGCTGCAAGTCTACATGTCTACGTGACTAGTTTGAAGAAGTTATCATGGATGACAACAACAAAAAACTTAGAAGTGCCTATAGCAACGTAGCATATATTAATTAAAAGCTGAGTGAAAGAACAAAGAAAGTGGGAATTTAATTAAGGCTGGAAAAAAATTGGCTCAGAATGACAGATGCTGACAGATATAACCAGGGTTCCAAATTAAAACTGATCACAGTGAGAGTAAGAGACTTCCCAGGCTTGCTCTGGCTATGTACAGTCATGATAAGGAAAAGCTTTAAAAAAAAAAAAAAAAGCAAAATTAATTAGTTCTTTACTTTTAATATCATCATCTTGCTATTAGAACATAAACATTCTAGTTAACCTTTTTTTCCTCCCCATCCTCCTAAGCCCTATATCAGCATAAGCAGTATTATACATTCAAGATATATTATTAAATTGCCAAGTTTTTTGTAATCTTCAGTCCAAAAAATTGTGGAGGTCCCAAAAATGGTTTAGAAGGATAGAGGTGACTGGACAGAAGAATATTTGGTAATTGGCCAAATAATATTGGCAATAAAATTGATCATTCCCGAACAGTCCAAATGATCTCTGAAGCTATATTTTTGGAATAAGTTGTACACAGCTCTCAAATATGAAGCATGCACAGCACTGGGAAATTGGAGATGACATGCAACTCAAGATATCAAGCATATTTAATTAAATAGCCTTCATGAAAAATTCAAATAAGCAATTGTTTTAGAGCTAGCAAACAACCTTGTATAGCTTTATTGATTTCATGTTTGCTTATTTCACAAAGACATGTTTTTTCTTCTGATTTGTTATAATGCCAAATTGCATGCTGGGAACACTCATAACAGTTTTGCAATTTAGCTAAATATTTGCACAGTTTTATTACAATGTTGATTTTTGTGAATTTGTTAAATTACCTCCCCTGCAGCATTTGCTTAGTTTCTCTTTTATTTCACAAATGTAGTCAACTCACATTATCTACACTAATGCTTAAGAGAGAGAACACTGGTATCTTAAAACAAAAGAGGACCCAGGGGTGACTAAGAGTATCATTTACTGTCATATTGTCACATTTCAACCTCAAACCCACACATAACATCCACCTTTACCCAACCTTAATGCTCTTCTGGCTTTGCCTTACAGCACCCTGTAGGGGAAATATCCAAGACAATGACGAAATGAAAGAGATAATTTGTGAACTTGGTTGAAAGGTATGAGGATGATGCATATTGTGTGTCTGAGTATTTGTATGTATTAATATTACACTTGCCCAGAACATGATAAATCAGGGGATACAGATATGATATACATCATTTGGGATACAAATATTCTGGACTCTGGCTAGGGAGATAAAATACAAGCAGGAAAAATTATCAAGCATGTGATTCAATCACTTGATTTGAATTTCACCAAGAATCCTCATAAAATCTCTCTGCTGATGTATCTGCACTGATAGCAAAGTTTCGTTATCAATGGCCTCTCTTGCAAGCACATGCCCACAGAGTTTGAGTGGAGTTTCACGAAAAGTTAAAAGGATTAAGTAGGTAAAACAATAGTCTGTTGTTGCAATGTTTCGGTCACAGAATAAGGAATCTTCAGCAGGTTCCAGAGTATGCCTCATTTAACTAGCTGCAATGACCCCGGCTTTCCAGGTCCCTTTGGTGTGATGTGACGGCAATATCCTATCTCCACCATCTCCACTGTCACCCTGGTGACAGTCATTGTAGAATCCCTGTTGGCTCTACTGTCCTCTGCTGGTCAGCCCAACATTTCCTGGTCATGCCTTCTCTTAGGCATCCAAGTCATCCACTATCTTTGGGGGATTTATGTAACAAACGTTACTCATGAACGTTAATATTTGCCAGGCCACTAAGCACCTTAGGTATTTACAAGAGAAGTTTGAGGAATTTTTTAAATCTAACTGATGTTCTCAGTTCCTGTTTACACTGCAATTCTAGCATCTGGGTGCCAGATCTATGGGAAACTACCCCTTGAACTAACTCCTTATTTTACAATTCAACTCCCACCCCAAACACTGGACTCAATAGTGGGGTCACTGTGACTCCAAATGTCACCTCTCTCATACTCATTCTAAATCTTAGAATAATGGACAAATAATAGAGAAAGCAAAAGCAAAAACTCTTTTGAAAGGAACAATAAAATTATAAAATTCTATTCATAGTGATCTAAAGAAAAAAAGAGAAGACTAAAAATTAGCCATATCAGGAATGCAAAAGGAGACATTACCTACACATCCTGCAGACGTAGAAAGTGATGAGGGAATATTATGAACAACTTTATGCTGATACATGTAATAAATTAAATGGACAAGTTCCTTAAAAGTCTTAACATACCAAGACTGATTTGAGAAAAATTAGAAAATCTAATAGCTCTTATCCTTTTTAAGTATGAAAAAACCCTCCAGGCTCAGAATGGTAAAATTAATAAACATTTAAGAGTGAGATATCCCAATTCTAGACATCTCGTTTGGAAAATAGAGAAGGACACAACTCTTGTCAACTCATTTTATAAGGCTAGCATGACCCTCATTCCAAAACCAGATGAAAATATTACAAGAAAAGGAAACTACAAATAAATATTCTTCATGAACACAGTCACAAATATCTTTACCAAAATATTAAGGTCCCTTTTGGTTAGATGAGTTTATTTAACTATGTTTGGTCAATGATTATGGGTAGAATCTGTATGTATCACTTCTCTGTTGAAGCATTTATTGCTGATATAAAACTCTCCAAACTATTTCTTTCCTTTTGCTACACTCCAGAGGCAATTTTTTGAGATAGTAGCTATTCCCTAGAATGAGGTTGTAGCTAAAGCAGAACCTCCAGTTGACCTGCAAAGGGCTTATTGTGTGACAACAACAAAAACAAAAACAAAAACAAAAACAAAAACAAAAACAAAAACCATCCAACCAACCAAACCAAAACAGCTTTACTGTGTACAGCCACTGAGATTTTGGAATTCTCTGTTCATGCAGCAAAACTTATACTATCCTGACTGATAAGCTATGGGATGTGCATGTATGTTCGTTCTAAATATCAATTTTGTAATATCTATTTAATGTTGTTGTGATATGTTATCATGGGATTAATAAATTTTAAATAAATTTCTACAAACTAATAAAACATGAGATCATTCTAGATCAGGACCCCCAGAAGATGTGTTGAAAAAGCTTAGAAGGGAGCAAAAATGATGCGTTCAGGTTTTTAGTTGATTCTAAGAGACTACACAGTCCAGTTACCTTCTAAGTTTTTCTTTTAGTGATTCCTCTTGTTCTTTCTGACTGCCCTGTGTAACCAACCATTGCCCAAAGATCCAATTTTGCTTTATTATTCTCACTCTCATTACTGCCTTGATATTTTATTGATTTCTACACACTTCCTTATGTGTCAACCTAGATGTCTTCCAAATCAATTTCCCCATAAGGGACACTATTCCTGAATTTGAGAACTGATGAAAGATTTATGTACTTTATAGCATCATGTTATACTCAAATAATTATTCATGGATTTTGTATTTGCATATTTGCCTATTCACTAAAATGTATTTGTGACCCCCCCTCCCCCAAAACAATACTTGTGTCATTTTTGTGGTAATTTGTGGACATGCATGGAATGGGGAAAATTTTGAGTTTGACATGCATGTTCCCAGCTGAGGTTGAACAAGGTAATGCTGTCTCATTTCAGCTCTCATACCATCATTTTTGGGGTCCATTTAGAGCCACAGTTTTTCCTCTTTTGTGATTTTTGTTGGTGATTTTGCTGTTCCAAATGGTCCCTCAGCATAGTGTTGAAGTGCTACCTAGTGTTTCTAAGAACAAGAAGGCTGTGATGTGTTTTATACAGAACAAATATGTTTCAGATAAGCTTTGTTCAGGAGGAGTAATAGCACTGTTGTCTGTGTTATAAAGAAAATCACAGGCTCAAAATGGCATTACTTAAGTCAAGGCACCAAATCTGGACTTAGTACCTAACCTAACTGCAATTTCAACCTCCTTCAGAAATGTATTCTTAATTGGTGAGTCAGGAACTTTCTGCTCAACTTCAATGAGGAATGTGTCACATGGGCCCTCTTCATCCCCCAAAAGATGAGGTAATCCACCTAATAAGATACGCTGCCCTGCCCTGCCCCCTAAGGGAAGGTGATCTTGCCTGGAAAAATTCTTTCTTTTCTTTTGCTAATAACTTCTTGATCCATCCTCATTCTTCTGGAAGGCTTCCATTGCTATAACTTCTCCACACTTCCCTCTATTTGCTAGATGGGATTCTGCCCAATTCAAGAATCCTTTAACAAAACCCATTCAATCTTCAAATTAATTTTGTTTTTTTCAACAGCTGTGAGTTCAATGTTAATGAATTAACAGTATATAGTAAACAAGGTGTCTTTAAACAGAAATACACATAAAACAAGGTTGTAGATTTATCAGTTGACAAAAATGTTGTGAACAGGTGCTAGCAGGAACCTAACCTTGTATTTATTCTATGAGCAATGGTTCAGTATTTGCTATTGCAATATTCATAGGGAGTTTATAGAATATAACTACTATGCATAACAAGAAACAACTGTATTTCCTTCTAAGAATCTTCTTGTGTCTCACAGAAAATATGTTTGAAAAAGAGCTCACACACTTCTTAACAGATAAAAATACTCATTTTTCACATTTGGCTTGTAACATAGTAACATATATTCAATAATGTTCATAAAGTACAGTAATCTTTTTTTAGTGTATATTTATTTGTGTGTGTGTGTGAGAGAGAGAGAGACAGACAGACAGACAGACAGACAGACAGAATGGGGGAGGGGCAGAGAGAGAAGGAGACACAGAATCCAAAACAGACTCTAGGCTCTGAGCTGTCAGTGCAGAGCCTGACATGGGGCTTGAACCCACAAACTGTGAGGTCATGACCTGAGCCAAAGTTGGATGCTTAACCGACTGAGCCACCCAGGTGTCCCTAAAATATGGTAATCTTAAATGAAGAGTTAAATGATTTTTTAAATACACATACACACTGTGAAACTATCAGTTGAATCAAGATATAGAACATTCCAATAAAGTTCCTTCATATTCCTTCCTAGTCAACATCCCTATCCTGAGGTAAGCATTCTTCTGACATCATTACTATGTATTTTGTCTGTTTTTTAAACTGTGTTTAAATAGAATCACATATGTACCCTTGGGCGCCTATCACATTTTGTCAACATAATATCTGTGTAACAATTGTATTTATTAGTAGTGCACTCATTATATATCACTGTGTAGTATTCTATTGTATGAATTAGCCAAAATATATCTATCCATTCTCCAGTTGATAGACATTTGGGTTACTTCCAGTTTTAGGCTATGATGAACAAAATTGCTTTGAACATTCTTGTGCATGTATTTTCATAGACATGTAGGCAATTTTTGTGAATATACAGCTAGGATTAGAATGATGGATGTTCCTACATCATGGGATAGATTTTGGTTTAGCTTTACTAGATATTGCCAGTTTTCCTAAATTGTTAAATGGCTCTCACCACTCAAGAATGTATGAGAGTTCCAGTTGCTCTATATTCACCGACATTTGCTATACAGTTTTTGTGGGGTTTTTTTCTTTTTATGTTTTAGTCATTCCATTGAGTATGAAATGCTATGTCATTGTGGTTTTAATTTATATTTCCTTGATGACTACTAATATTGGTCATATAATGGTATTTATTAATTAAAATAGTTTGCTCTTCTTTCGTTTTCTGTTTAAGAAATATTGTTTATTCCAATGCCATGAAAGTTTTTTTTGTTTGTTTTCCATGAAAGTATTCTATGTTATGTTCCAGATGCTTTAATGTTTTATCTTTTAAATTTATGGTTTTCAGTACACATATGAATATCCAATTGTTTCAGCACTGTTTTTTTTTAAACAATCCATTAGCTTTTGAAATTTAAATAAAATTAATGTCTTAAATCAACTGGTCGTGTATATATGATCTATTTCCATACAGTTTTCTATTATGTTGGATTATTTGTCTGTCCCTTGCACTAATATCATACTGCTTTAATTTTTACAGTTTTATAGTAAGTCTTAAAACCCAGTGCCATATGTACTACGTGGGTCTTTTTCAAAGTTTTCTTGAGTATTCTACATCTTTGTAGTTTCCTATACATTTTTTTTTTTGGAAGTGTAGTCATCATACAGTATTATATTAGGTTCAGGGATACAACATAGTGATTCAACATTTATATACACCACGAAGTGATCACCATGATAAATCTAGCCACCATCTGTCACCATACAAAGTTGCTACATATTGTTAACTACATTCCCCGTGCTGTATCCCCATGTTATATACATTTTTAAATCAACCTTTCAATTTCCTCTGGAAGTAACCTCTGGAATTGTATCACACATATCGATCATTTATCATCACATACATCATCAATAACTAAGATCTTGAAAATATTGTCCATGGATATTTATTAAGATATATTAAAATTTCATTTGAGAAGTAGTGATGGAACTATAGAGAACTTTTTTTTTTTTTTTTTTTTTTTTGTATGGGTAAGGCTTTCTGAAGGAAAGAAAAATAAAACCTGGGGTAAAACACAAGCCTTGGAAATTACATAATAATGAAGTAGTGAGAATTGAAGAGATTTACTTTCACACAGGTCTGAGTTTTCATTTCAAGGGGATGAGTCCTGAAGCCCAGGAGATAAAACCTTGATGGTAAACTCAAAAGTGCTTTTCTTATCTTCCCCTAAAGATATCTATTTACATTCTGAAAGGTAAGAGTCCAGTTTCATTCCCTTTCTCTTCTTAAGGAATTTTTACCTTAGGGAGCAAAGTTTTCTCTCCTTTTCTCAGAAAGGAAAGTCAGGCTGCTATCCTTCTTCTATTTAAAGTTCGTGTTCATATTTTTATGGTTCCTAGGCCACAGTATAGACCTCAGCCCAGTACTGGTAAGGTGACATCCAATCTGACTCTTTTCATCTCTTCTCAGAAGAGAAAAGAATTGGGGCAGAGGAGAATTAATGTGTTTATTGCTATGAGTATGTAATCTGTCCCTGCCCTAGAAGGCTCATTTTAACTTTCAGACAATACAAATAGAGAACTATGAACTTCTCAGTATTTATACTTTTTAGAGAAGAAGCTTTTCACATCTTCGAAAGATTATATCTGAGAATTTAATGTTTTTTAAAATTCTAATATAAATGGTACCTGTAAGTTTCTTTTTCCAATAATTTGTTGCTAGTATATAGAAATACAAATGATTTTTTTTTGTATATTTAACCTGTATCAATCTTGCTAAATTTACTTATTAATTTATTGGGTTTCTTTGTAGATTATTGTGGGGGCTTTCGATGTATAAAATAACATAGGTCAGTCTCTTTCCTTTCTTTTCTTTCCCATCTTTTTCTTTTGATTTTATGATTTTTTAAAAACTTATGTTAATTAATTAATTTATTTATTTATTGTCTTGGTGTATTGACAAAGACCTCCAACACAATACTGGATAGAATTCGTTTTATATCCATTTTGTCTTGTTCTGGATTTTAGGGAGAAAGTATTCAATATATCCCCATTAAATATGATGATAGAAATAGATCTTACTAGGTACCCTTTTATAGATTAAGGACATTCTACTCCTAGTTTCCTGAGAAGAATACATTTTCATAACATGAACAGAATTTTAATCTTTTTTTAAATGCTTTTTTTTCCATTTATTGAAATTTGTTTATTAATGTGGCAAATTAACATTGTTTTTCAAATATTAAACTAATTCTGCATTCCTGAAATAAAAATCAATTGTTTCTAATGTAAAACAATAGCATATATATCTATCTCTAATATGATATGTATAATGGCTATGTATAACATATTCATATTCATAGCTAGATTTATTTGGTAATATTTTGTTGAGGATTTTAAAATTTGCACTCGTGAGAGATATTGCCTGTTATATTTCCTTCTTATAATGTCCTTGTAAGAATTTGGTGGTTTGGTATCAGGGTTATGGTAGATTCATGGAACTGATTGGGGAATCTTTCATTTTCCTCTGTTGTGTCAAAGATTTTGCATAAAATTCATATCATTTCTTCCTTAAATGTTTGAAAAAAATTTGGAAGTCATCCTTGCCTGGAGTTTTCATTGTGGGAAGGTTTCAATTACATTAATAAGAAAAAGATTATTCAGAATTTCAATTTCTTTTCGTATTAATTTTGTTATATTTTTCAAGAAAGTGTTTTTATTTTATTCAATCTGTTAAATTTACAATATTCTATGATTTTTTTTTTTTTTAATGCACATAGAATATCTTTCTTCCTTTTAGTAGTGATGTCTCCTTTCCATTCTGGATAGTGTAATTTGCATTTTCTTTTCTTTTTTTTTTTTTATAATTTCTGGATCAATCTTCCGAGGGATTGTCAATTTTTAAAATTGAAATTTTTTGAAAATATTTTCAAAAAAGTAACTTAAGGTTCTATTGATTATTATATGTCTTTTATTTATCTTATATTCTTACTTTTATTATTTCCTTCTTTTTATGCTTTTTAGGTTTAACTTATTTTTCTTTTTCCACCTTCTTGAGATAAAAACTTAATTTCTACATTTTTCATTTTTTTCTAAGATACGAATTTAAAGCAAGTAGTTTCTCTCTATGCACTTACTTAACGCTACTCCTCAAATTTAGTCATATACTTACATTATGTTCAGTTCAAATGCTTTCTAATTTTCATTGTGATTTTTTTCTTACCCATTAAGATGTTTAGAATGGTGTTAATACATTTGGAGGATTTTCTGCTTTTGTTTCTGCTTTAGATTTTCAATTTATTATTCCATTTTTCAGTCTCTTGTAATTTTTGGAGACATGCTTTAACGGTCCAGTATGTGGTCGATTTTTGATAAAGATCCTTGTGTACTTACAGAAAACAGTTATTCAGCAATTGTACTATGAAGCAATCCAAACGTTATTTAGATCATGTTGGTTAATAGTCTTATCCATGTCTTTTCTATCCTTGCTGATGATTTTGTACTGCTTGTTTTAATAATTGCTGAGAGAGTTACGCTAGTATCTTAGTTGTATTAACATCATTAGTATTTTTATGCTTCCTGGTGGATTGACTCTTATCATCAGATATCTATCTTTAACTGTAGTAATAACACCTGCATCAAAGTTTTGTCTTATAATAATGTAGCCACATAGGCTAATATTTGCATGGTATATATTTTTTCATTTTTTTTTCAGCCTATCAATGTTCATATTTTAAGTGTGTTTATTGTGAATAGAATATGTTGAGCCATTAAAATAATCTGTCTTACCATCTTCTCTTAGTTGTCATCACATTCCGGGGTGCCGGGGTGCCTGGTTAAACGTCCGACTTCGGCTCAGGTCTTGATCTCGTGGGTTCGTGCGTTCAAGCCCCACATTAGGCTCTGTGCTGATGGCTCAGTCTGGAGCCTGCTTCAGATTCTGTCTCCCTCTCTCTCTCTCTGCCACTCTCCCGTTTATGCTCTCTCTCTGTCTCAAAAATAAACACTAAAAAAAAAGATTTTTTTTTATCACATTCCATCACAAGTGTGATTACTGGTATAGTTGGATTTAATCTGCCATCTTATTTATTTTCCATTTTTGTTCCACCTATTTTGTTCCACTTTTCCTCTTCTCTGCCTTTTTGTTGTATTAAACAAATATTTTAAAAGTTATTGTATTTTATCTCTTCGAACATTTTAGCTATAGCTTTGTATTAATCTTTAAGTGGTTATGTTGCCTGTTATGAGTCATCCTTGAACTTATTTCAGACTGTCCTATTAGTAGTTTTACCATTCAGAAATCTTTTGACAGCTTAATTACATTTACCAATCTCCTGCCCTCATTCTATTACCAACATATATTTCACTTCTAATTTGTTATAAACCCTAGAAGATACTGATTATTGTCTTAAACACATTTAAACAGATAACTCTTTTGTGTTCACCTACATGTTTACATTTCCAATATTTTTTATTCCTTTCTGCAGTTTTATGCCTCCATCTGATGTCAGTTTATGTCAGCCTGCATAATCTATTTTAGTATTTCTTGTACTGTGGGTGTGTTGACAATTATTTCAGCTTTTGTGTGTCTATAACCATCTTTACTTCACTTTCATTTTAAATGATGTTTTTGCTGAGTATAAGATTGTAATCTGGTGGGGTTTTTTCTTTCAGTGTGTTAAGAGATCATTCACTTATCTTCTGCTTCCAGTGTTTCTTTTGAAAAGTTATCTGTCAACTTTATTTCTATTACTATAATGTAATAGATCTTTTTCTCTGGCTGTTTTTATGAGAATTTCTTCATTTTTATTGTTAGCAGCTCTACTATAATGAGTCTAATATGTGGTTTTCTTTATTTATCCTGCTTAGTGTTTCTTGAAGTTCTTGAATCTCTGTGTTTATATGTTTCATTAGTTTAAGGAAATTCCTGAATATCGTCTCCAAGATTGTTTCTGCCTCATTTTCCCTCTCCTTCTCTCTTCCATCTGGGTCCCCAATTACACTTAAAATAAACCATTTGAGCCCATTTTCATTTAGTTTTTTATTTCTTTTTTGAATATTTTGCTGTTAGTGCATAGAAATGCAACTGGTTTTTGTGTGTTGATTTTGTATTCTGCAACTTTACTGAATTTGTTAATTAGTTTTAACAGTTTTGGGGTTGAGTCTTTAGAATTTTCTATATATAAGATCATAATCATCTGCAAATAAAGACAAATTTACTTCTTTCCAATTTGGATGATTTAAGTTTTTTTTTTTAAGTTTTTTAAATGTATTTTGGAGCTCCTGGGTGGCTCAGTCAGTTAAGCTTCAGCTCAGGTCATGATCTCACAGTTGGTGGGTTCGAGCTCCACATCAGGCTCTGTGCTGATAGCTCAGAGACTGGATCCTGCTTTGGATTCTGTGTCTCCGCAATCTCTGCCCGTCTCTGGCTCATGCTCTGTTTCTCTCTCTCTCTCTCAAAAATAAAATAAACATTAAAAAAAATAAATAAATAAAAATAAATAAATAAAATAAATTAAATTAAATTAAATTAAATTAAATTAAATTAATTGTCTTTATTTTGAGAGAGACAGACATGAGCAGGGGAGGGGCAGAGAGAGAAAGAGAGAGGGACAATCCCAAGTAAGCTCTGTGAAATCAGTGAGCAAAGCCCAACACAGGTCTCAAGCACACAAAACTGGGAGATCATGACCTGATCCAAAATCAAGAGTTAGATGCTTAACCGACTGAGCCACCCAGGTGTCCCTAGTTTTGTTTTGTTTTGTTTTAAATGTTAATTTATTTTTGAGAGAGAGAGAGAGAGACAGAGTGTGACTGGGGGAGGGGCAGAGAGAGAGGGAGACACAGAATCCAGGCTCTGAGCGGTCAGCACAGAACCCGACATGAGGCTCGAACCCACGAACCATGAGATCATGACCTGAGCTGAAGTCAGACGCTAACCGACTGAGCCACCCAGGCGCCCCTTGTTTTGTTCTGTTTTGTTTTGTTTTGTTTTGTTTTGTTTTGTTTTGTTTTGTTTTGTTTTATCTTCCCTGGTTGCTCTAGCTAAGACTTCCAGTACTTTGTTGAATAGGATTAGTGAGAGTGGGCAACTTGTCTTGTTCCTGATCTTAGAGGAAAAGCTTTCAAGCTTTGGCCATTACGTATGATGGTAGCTGTGGCTTGTCATAAATGGCCTTTATTATGCTCAGGTATGCTCCTTGTATGCCCAAGTTTTTGAAATTGGAATTGAAATTTATGAAAGGATATTGTATTTTGTCCAATGCTTTTACTGCATTTATTGAAAGGTCATATTTTTATCTTTCATTCTATTAATGTGGTAAATCACATTCATTGGTCTGTGGTTAACTATTCTTTCACCTCAAGGATAAATACCATGATGATGATCCTTTTAACCTGCTGTTGGATTCAATTTGCTAAAAGTTTTTTTTCCAAAGAAACCATACAACTGGCCAGCAGGTACATGAGAAGACATTCAACATTACTAATCATCAGATAAATGCAATGAGATATCACTTCACATCTGTTAGAATGACTAGTGTCAGAAAGACAAGGGATAACAAATGTTGATGCGGATGTGGAGAAAAGGGAAGCCTTGTGCACTGTTGGTGACAATGTAAGTTGGTGCAGCCACAGTGGAAAACAGTATGAAGTTTCCTTAAAAAAAAATGAAAAGTAGATCTGCCATGTGATCCAGCAATCCTACTTCTGGGTATATATCCAAAAGAATGAAAACAGGATATTGAAAAGATATCTGCACTTCCATGTTTATTGCAGCATTATTCACAATAGCAGAGATATGGAAACAATCTGTGTCAGTGGATGAATAAAGATGTATATATACATACACACACACACACACACACACACACACAGCCATGATAGAGAAAGAAATCCTGCCATTTGTGGCAACTTGGACGAAACTTGAGGGCATAGTGCTAAGTGAAATAAGTCAGACATTGAAAGACATACACTGACACCATTTATCCGTAAAATCTAAAAAAGCTGAACTGATAGAAACAGAGGGTAGAATGGTGGTTGTCAGGGGCTTTGGGGTGGAGGAATTAGGGAGATATTGGTCAAAGAGTACAAACTTCTGGTTAGAAGATGAGTAAGTTCTGGGGAACTAGTGCATAGCATTGTAATTAGAATTGGCACTACTGTATTATATACTTAAAAATTGCAAAAAGAGTAGATCTTAAATGTTCTCACCTCCCAAAATAAGTTGTAATTATGTGACATGATGGACATGTTAGCTAATGCTACAGAAGTAATCATACTGCAATATATAACTGGCATCAAATCAATACATTGTACACCGTAAACTTGTACAATGTCAATTATATCTCAATAAAGCTGGAAAAAATTTAGAGGCTCACCTCTAGGAGTTTACAATCTAGTCAAAATGATAGAACCACACATTCTGTAACCCTCAGGCATACTTACAAAGCAACATCAAAAAGGGTGCTAATTGGTGAAAAATGTTAAAGCAGGCGAGAGATTGATTAAATTGAGCAGGACTCAAATCAAGGAGGTTTGGACCAGATGTTAAAGTAGAGGAAGACCTTGTAGCGATAGCAGGAGTGAAGAGGTTATTTTCAACTGGAAGAAGAGAGAGAATAGGAGGCAGATATATTCTCATGTCTTGTTTTAAAGGAACAAGCAGACCAGAAAGTTCATGCTGTTCTCCTAGGATATGGTAGTCTCTGCAAACATGACTTAGGTATTACCGATCTTCATTTCATGGACAGTATGCCTTTGTCCTGCTGAAAAAAAACCAATATGTTTACACCAATTCCAGCAAATTCAATTGCTGTTATCAACTTCTACCCACCTATCTCACATTTTTTTGCTAAGCAGTTTTACTTCAAGCTTTGCTTATGTGTTCTATCAATTTAATTTGGATGCTGTGCATGCTGCTGCCCTAATTCTGTACAACACACAGACACCATTCAGCAATATTTCTCTCATTTGTTTTCGTATATGTCCCGGCCAGCTGACATGTAGTGCCGTGAATTCAGCTTTTCAGTGTGAGCAGATTGACTGCATTTGTGGACCTCAATGTAGTTCTTTCTTAAGGCAGTAAAGATGAAGAACTTTGGGAGGGCTTTAGTCTAGGATGGGCAACTTCAGTTCCATGGTACCGCACTGACTCCCTTTAGCTCTCTATGATTTAGGGAACTCATCTCTGTGTACCTTACTGTGTTTGGCTTGGACGTGGCCTTCTTAACTTCATCTACCCCTAACTTTGTCTTATAACAACAGTGTGGCCACTCGCCAGCCCCTCACAGCTTCTTTGTAGAATAATCAGGAAAAATTGGTCTTACGCAATTGTTTTATTTTTATTCTTAACTATTGTGATTTGTATGGTTTGAAAGCTGAGTGCTGGGAGCAGAACGAAATGTCTGTCTATTTTATTAATTTGTTGAATTTTACATAAAACAATTTTTAAATTGTAAAGGTAAGCACAATTGTATTGGTTAATTATTGGATACATTTTAGTTACTCCAGCCAAAACATGTGTACTGACACATTATGCAAATTTACAAACTTATTTAGCACAATAATCATTCTGAAATATGAGGGTTTTTTTTTTTTTTTTTAAGCACAGCCTTTGCTGACTCAGAATTCGCAGCAGTCATGTAGCATCTTGCCTGGCACATTCTATTCATAGACAAAGCCTTCCCCGGGTTTAAGTGGAAGGATCATAGATCCCTCTTCATGGAAGAAGTCAAAGAATTCACTTATGTCGAAGAATTTGTGCAAATGCTTAATAATCACCACAATTGAAGATTCTTTCCAAAATTCAGATTTTTTTTTTTGGTAGATTGCATTATTGGCCCAGTTTTTCACCTATCCCTTTAATGACAATCTGTCTTAGCTCCACCTGCTATAACAAAATACTAGAGACTGTGTGGCTTCAACCAGCAGACATTTGTTTCTCATAGTTCTGGAACTTGGAAGTCCAAGGCGCTAAGAGATTTGGTAATTGTAAAGGTTCTCTTTCTGGCTTGCAAGAAGCTGCCTTTTTTTGTTTTTTGTTTTTAATTTTTTTTTATGTTTATTTTTTGAGAGAGAGAGACAGAGTGAGTGGGGGAGGGGCAGAGAGAGAGGGCGACACAGAATCTGAAGCAGGCTCCAGGCTCTGAGTTTTCAGCATAGAACCTGACTTGGGGCTCACATCCATGAATTTTAAGATCATGACCTGAGTCGAAGTTGGACGCTTACCCTAGTGAGCCACCCAGGCGCCCCAGGAAGCTGCCCTTTTACTGTATCCTCACATGGCAGGGAGATGAAGCTTTGGTCTCTTTCTCTTCATATAAAAGCACATATCTCATCATGGGTACTCCACCCTCATGACCTTATCTGAAGCTAATTGTCCCCCAAAGGGCCCATATCCTAATACTATTATGTTGGGATTTAGGGCTTTAACATATGAATTTTTGTGGGGACAGAAACATTTAGTCCATAGTGCAATTCTTCCATGTGACTTTGCAGTCCCTTCTACCCTTCCATAGGAGAAATGTTTTCCTGTCCATTGACTTTGTCCTTGAACATGCAGACTTGCGTTGGCCAACGATGTATTAGCAGAAGTGATATAAGCAGAATTTGAAATGCTCTTGAGTCACGGGTCTGCCTTTCTGAGCCTCTGCCACTGCCACTGCCACTGCCACTAGAGGAACATTGTCCATGTTTACTAGAGTCCCAAGAGTGGACGAAACATGTGTAGAGCAGATCTGTCCCAGTTGTCACAATCTGAAAAAGCAGTACCCCAGCCAGTTTGCAAAATTATAGGGAAAAGCGGAGCTGCCCAGCCAAGCTCCTCACAGGCCAGCTACACCCCAGCACTTCTTCTACAAAGAAGTGAATATTTTAAGCCACTTACTTTTTGGGTGGTTTTTTAATGCAGCAACAGTCAACCAAAACAGTCTTATTTTATTAAAGTCTATCTTGTGTTCCACGGTGGAAATTAAAAATATTTTTCATATATGTCCTATATATTTCCTTTCAAGTATATACCTTAGGTTTTGCTTATACATTCTTACTTTGAAATATTCATTGTTGTATTTTAAAATTGTAAGTAGCAAAGCAATTAAGATTTAAATATTAATTCTGTGTCCACATACCTTACTGAATTGTTTTATAATTACTAATACCTTTTCAATATTGACTACAAAAAGCTGCATTCTAGGGGCACCTGGGTGGCTTAGTTGGTTAAGTGTTCGAGTTTGTCTTAGGTCATGATCTTGCAGTTCGTGAGTTTGAGCCCCACGTCGGGCTCTGTGCTGACAGCTTGGAGCCTGGAACCTGTTTCTGATTCTGTTTCTCTCTCTCTCTCTCTCTCTCTCTGCCCTTCCCCTGCTCATGCTCTGTCTCTCTGTCTCTCTCTCTTTCTAAAATAAACATTAAAAAAAAACAACCCTGCATTCTATTTTGTATAGATACTAGACAATTATATTTAAGTCTATGTTTCACTGTATTCAAATCCAACACCGTATTTTTCATGCACCATGTGCATTGTATCTTTACCTATGAGTTTGTTATTTCAAGTCATCTTTTATGTCACTGGACTATCTCCTCAATAAACTCTATGCAGGCATAATTTATATGCAATAAAGTACCCAGATTTTAAGTGTACAGTTTAATGAGTTTTGACAAATGTATACAACTGGATAACCACCACTATAATCAAAATACAGAATGTTTCAATTACTCTAAAAGGATCCTTTAGCTCTGTGAAGTCAAACTCTATTCTGAACCCAAAAGCGTATATTGATCTCCTTCTTGTCACAATAGATTGTTTCTGTCCCTTCTAGAATTTGGTAAAATTAGAATCATACAGTATGCTCTTTTGCATCTGGTTTCTTTTGCTCAACACAGTATTTCTGCAATTCATCTATGTTATTGTGCATATTGGTACTACTGTTGTGATTTTTTAAATTGCCAAGTGGTAGACGTTCAACATCTTTTCATATACTGAGTGGTCATTCAGATATATTTTGTAAAATATTTAAATCTTTTGTCTATTTTTAAATTGTTTGTATTTTTATCAATTAGTGGAAGTTATGTATACATTTTGAGTCGCAGAACATGTCACATATATATGTTGTAAATGTTTTCATGGGTGTGCCCTTCTTATGCATGTACTTTACAGTATCTCTGGAAGAACAATTTGAGGAGGCAATTCTTCATAGGTTTCTTATGTTTCTAATTTTTTTTTAATGTTTATTTATTTTTGAGACAGAAACAGAGCATGAGTTGGGGAAGTGCAGAGAGAGAGGGAGACAGAATTGGAAGCAGGCTCCAGGTTTCGAGCTGTCAGCACAGAGCCTGACACAGGGCTTGGGGCTCGAACCCACAGACCATGAGATCATGACCTGAGCTGAAATCAGATGCTTAACCGACTAAGCCACCCAGGTGCCCCTCGTGTTTCTACATTTATTGTGAGCAAGTTGCTAATTGAAACTTTCTCTGGACTATCTTTTAGTGGATGTTTGTAGAGCACTCAGACTTGAAAGAAAGAGATGGTGTCTCTCTCCAGAGCAGAGGATGGGTATGCTGACTGTCCAGGATAATAAAGGTAATGTTTCCTTCAGGAGCAAAAGGCAGTTATGCATACTGCACATCATAAAAGATTTGAGTTCCCTAAGCTCAGGGTTCTTCCTCAGCAATGCAACTCGATGCATGTTCAGGCATCCATCTGGGCCCATCTGCCTCACTCCAGTGGGATTTGGGGACAAAAAGAATTGGTGGAAATAGGCTAATGGTCATGCTTCTTCTGTTCCATGAGTAATTAAGTGCTGATGTAAGAGTCTTGTGTGACAGCATCTATGGAACTATGGCAGGCTAACTTATTGGTTCGCAAGTTAGATGAAACATCAGTTCTTTCATAGTTCTTGGTAAAAGACATTTTGAATTTTGATGAAGTATATTTTGCCAATTTTTCCTTTTGTAGTTCATGTTTTTTGTTTGCTGTTCTGTTAAAGAAACATATCCCAAGATTCCTAATATTTTCTTCTAAAATTTTGTAGTGTAGGTTTTACATTTTGGTCAATGATCTATTTCAATTTTTGTGTAGGTTATAAAGTACATATTCTTGGGGGCACCTGGGTAGCTCAGTCGGTTAAGCGTCCGATTTTGGCTCAGGCCATGATCTCATGGTTCGTGAGTTTGAGCCCCGTGTCGGGCTCTGTGCTGGCAGCTCAGAGCCTGGAGCCTGTTTCAGATTCTGTGTCTCCCTCTCTTTTTGCCCCTGCTTTGCTCACACTCTGTCTCTGTCTCTCAAAAAGTGAATAAAGATTAAAAATAATAATAATAATAAATAAAGTACACATGCCTTCACTTAAAAAATATTGAAATCTAGTTGTTCTAGCATCATTTTTGAAAAGACTCTTCTTTTCCTCTGAATTATCTTGGCAGCTTTGTAATAGTTAAAGGACCATGGATTCTTGGGTTTAGTTTTGAATTCTCTACCAGTTCCATTGGTCTATTTATATCTACTTATGTACTATAGCTTTATAATGTGTCTTGATATCAGGCAGCTTAATTCCTCCAACTTCATAATTAAAAAAATTAATTTGGCTCTTCTAGGTCTTTGCTCTTTCATTTACATTTTTAAATCATCTTAGTAATTTCTACAAAAAGTCTTGCTGTGGTTCTCTATTTATTTGTCAAATCAAATCTATTTATCAGTTTGTGGAAAACTGACTCTAAATATTTAGTTTTCCAATCCATTAACAAACATCTATTTATTTCAGTCTTCTTTGATTTTTCTCACCAATGTTTGGTAATTTTCAGTTACACTACTTTCAGTTACTTTGCTAAATTTATTCCTAAGCATTTCATGCTTTGGGATAGTGTGGTAAATGGTATCATTTTACACAATTTATTAATTGTTTATAGCATAGAGAAATATGATTGATTGTATCTTGACTTGAGTTCTACTATGTTGCTGATTTCACTGATTAGCTCTAGTAGCTTTATGTAGATTCCTTAACATTTTTTACATAAATGATCATGTTATCTGTGAATGAAGAGAGACTTACTTCTTCATCACTAGTCTCTTTGCCCTTTTATTTCATTTTCTTGCCTTTTTGCACTGTGTAGTTTCTTTGCGGAAAGATATTTAATTAGAAATTTAATTTCATTAGGGGTGCCTGGATACCTCAGGTAAATGTCCGACTCTTAATTTCAGCTCAGGTCATAGTCTCACGGTTCATGGGATCAAGCCCCACATTGGGCTCCACACTGACAATGCAGAGCCTACTTGAGATTCTCTCTGTCTCTCTCTCTTTGCCCTTCTCTGTGTGTGTGCATGTGTGGGCTCTCTTTTTCTCTCTCTCAAAAGAAATAAACTTAATTTTTTTAATTTTATTAATAAATTTAGGGCTTTCTGACTATTTGACATCAAGAGTCTGTTTTGTAAATATGTGTTTTTCTTAGAAAAGTCCTCAACCAGTTGGGCTTTTCTATTTCTTCTTGAGTCTATTTTGTAATTTTTGTTTTTCAAGGAACTTGTTCATTTCATCTAGGTTATTCAGACTACCAGCATACATTTTTAAAGTAATTTCTTATTCTTTTAATGACTGTCATATTTTTAGCCATTTCTCTTCTTTTGTTCCTGACACCTGTAATCTGAGTTGTCTTTGTTTTGTTACTGCTCAGTTCAGCTCCAGAGAACAGATTTGTGTTTCATTAATTTTCTCAATTTTTTCTGTTCTTTTTTATTGATTTCTGTTCTTTTTTTTTTTTTAATTTTTTTTTTCAACGTTTATTTATTTTGGGGACAGAGAGAGACAGAGCATGAATGGGGGAGGGGCAGAGAGAGAGGGAGACACAGAATCAGAAACAGGTTCCAGGCTCTGAGCCATCAGCCCAGAGCCTGACGCGGGGCTCGAACTCCCGGACCGCGAGATCGTGACCTGGCTGAAGTCGGACGCTTAACCGACTGCGCCACCCAGGCGCCCCAATTGATTTCTGTTCTTATCATTATTTTTACTTATGTTAGGTTTAATACTTCTCTTCTTTTTATAATTTCATAATGGGGAACCTTGGAATATAGACTTTAGAATGTCCCTTTTTTTCCTAATATAAGGATTCAAAGCTATAAATTTCCCTATAAATAATTGCTTTAGTTTCATCTTATAAATTTTATAAGATACACACACACACATTTATTTATGTATTTATGTATGTATGTATGTATGTATGTATGTATTTATTTATTTCAGAGAAAGAGATGGAGCCAGGGGAGAGAGAGAGAGAAAGAGAAAGAGAGAGAGAGAATTGTAAGTAGGCTCCATGCTCTGTGTGGAGCCCAATGCAGGGCTTGATCCCATGACCGTGAGATCATAACCTGAACTGAAATCAAGAGCCAGATGTTCAGCCATCTGAGCCAGTCAGGCTCCCCTGTTCTATAAAGTCTGAAAACTGTTTCTTGTAGTGCATGTCTTCTGGTAACTAATTCTCTCAGCTTTTGCTTGTCTAAGATAAAGTCTTTAGTTTGTCTTCATTTTGGAAGATAACTTCAGGTTGGCAATATTTTTCTTGCAATATTTAAAATATGTCATTTCATTGATTTCCAACTTACTTTATTTATGACTAGTGGTCTGTGTTCATTCTTATTCACAGTCTTAAAAGGAGAGGTACAAAGAAGGTAAGCCCTATAGCTAGCTTATTGCCTGGAGACAGTGTTTGCTCAGCAGCACACTGGGGCTAAGTCCAAACAAAGCTGAACATGAGTAGTGTTGGTGAGTAAAGGATATGGTTCAAACTTTGTAGAGGCCAAGGGAGCTACAATTTTCAGGACATAATACTAAAGAGATTGAAACTATCAGGGAAGAGTTCTGTTGCTCTGCAGGAGAGTCTTCCTGTCTTTGACTAAATACTGATCTGTGCATGCACAAGAGGAAACTATAGACTCTGAAGAAATGCCAGAACAAAGTGGACATAACAACTCCTGGAGCTCACAGGGAAGTGGGAACATGTTATGCTCTAACCACCTGAAGTCCGATGTCTTCCTAATGAGGGAGGCATCAAACAGAGATCTCAGAAATGAATTGCCTCTGCAGTAGAGCCAAACAGGCTTTGACTAAAGGACAATGATGTTAATTCATGAAAATTAAAAATCAAAACTGAAAAAAGATCACACTGAATTCAAGGAACTTATCTAGATGCACCATAAGACATTCCTTCAAATCTTTTTTTGGTTTGTTTTATTTTATTTTACGGTGGTAAGAACACTTAACATGAGATCTACCCTCTAAATTCATTTTAAAGTGTATAATACATAACTGTTGACAAGAGGTGCAATGTTATAAAGCAGGTTATTTGTCTTGCTTCATTGACACTTTATGCATATTGATTAGTAATGCCCCATTTCCCCCTCCTCCTAGTTCCTGGTAACTACCATTCTGTTCTTTCATTTATGAGTTAGACTATTTTAGAAATTTCATATAAGTGAAATCATGCAGTTTGTCTTTTGGTGACCAGCTTATTTTACTTAGCATAACGTCCTCAAGTTCATCCTTGTTGTTGCATATTGAAGAATTTCCTTTTAAATAGGAAGGTTGGATAGTATTTCATTGTATGTATGTACCACAGTTTCTTTATTCATTCTTTTGTTGATGAGCGTTAAGTTGTTCCTACCTATTGGCCACTGTGAATAACTGCTTCAGTGAACATGGGAGTGCTAATATTGCTTTGAGGTCCTGATTTCAAGTTTTTTTGGATAAAAACCCAGCAATGGAATTAATGGATAATATGGTAGTTCTATTTTTAATTTTTTGATAAACCTCCATGCTGTTTTCCATAGCGGCTGCATCATTTTGCATTCCCACCAACAGTAGGCAAGGGTTCCAATTTCTCCACATAACTTGCTGACATTTACTATCTTTTGGGTTTTTTTTAATAATAGACCTCCAGATAGGTGTGAGGTGACACTTCAGTGTGGTTTTGATTTGCATTTCCCTGATAACCAATGACCTTTGGCATTGTTTCATGTACCTGTTGGCCATATGTATGTCTTCCTTGGAAAAAATGGCTATTCAGGCTTTTTGCCCTTTTGAAAATCAGTTTTCTAGGTTTTTTTGCTATTGAGTTGTAGGAATTCTTTATATATTTTGGAGATCAATCTCATGTCAGATATGTGGTTTGCAGACATTCTCTCCCATTCTGTAGGTTGCTTGTTTACTCTGTTAATGATTTCTTTTGATGAACAGAAGCTTTTTAGTTTGATGTAGTTTTTTAGGATGCTTACAGTCTCAGGCCTTACATTTAAGTCTTTAATCCATTTTGCAGGGTTTTTTTTTTTATGGTATAAGATAAGGGTCCAATTTCATTCTTTTGCATATGGATATTCAATTTCTCCAAGACCATTTGTTGAAGAGACTGTCCTTTCTCCATTGTGCATTCTTGCCACCCTTGTTAAAGATCAATTGGCCATATACACGTGGATTTATTTCTGGGATCTTTATTCTGTTCCATTGACCTATATAACAATATTAAATCTCCCAACCGATGACATGAGATGTCTTTTCGTTTGTTTGTGTCTTCTTTAATGTCTTTCATCAATGCTTTGTAGTTTTCAATATACAAGTCTTTCACCTTCTTAGGTTTATTCCAAAGTATTTTACTTTTGTTAATTGTTAACTGGCTATTGAGATATCGTTTTCCTAACTTCCTTTGCAGATAGTTCATTGTTAGTGTATAGAAATGCAAGTGACTTTATTTGTTGGTTTTTTATTCTACAACTTTACTGAATTCATTTATTCTATTCAGTTTTCTGGTGGGGTTTCCTATATATAAGATAATGTCATCTGCAGACAGGGACCATTTTACTTTTGATTTTCTGACAGTTATACCATTTATTTGTTTATTTATTTGGCTTAATTTCTCTGACTAGATTTCTGGTACTATGTTAAATATAAATGGCAAGAGTGTACATCCTTGCTACATTCTCAATCTTAGAAGACTGAGGTATTTTCCTAGTTTGGTGAGAGTTTTCATCATGAAAGAGTATAAAATTTTTTCAATGCCTTTTCCTGATTTCTTGAGATAATTGTACACTTTGTTAATGGGATATATGATATTAACTGATTTTCTATGTTGAACCATCCTTGTATCCCAGGGATAAATCCTACTTGATCAAGATATATGATGCTTTTTTTTTTTTTAATTTTTTTTTCAACGTTTATTTATTTTTGAGACAGAGAGAGACAGAGCATGAACGGGGGAGGGGCAGAGAGAGAGGGAGACACAGAATCGGAAACAGGCTCCAGGCTCTGAGCCATCAGCCCAGAGCCCGACGCGGGGCTCGAACTCACAGACCGCAAGATCGTGACCTGGCTGAAGTTGGACGCTTAACCGACTGCGCCACCCAGGCGCCCCAAGATATATGATGCTTTTAATGCGCTGATGAATGCGCTATTATTTTGCTGAGGATTTTGGCATCCATATTCATCAGGAATATTGGCTTATAGTTTTCTTTTCTCATAGTGTCTTTGTCTGGCTTTGGTATTGGAGTAATGCTGGTTTCATAAAATGAGTTTCCTTCCCCTTCAGTTTTTTAGAAGAGTTTGATAATGATTGTTGTTAATTCTTTGTTAAATGTTTGGTAGAATTCACCAGTGAAGTCATCTGGTCCTAGGCTTTTCTTTGGTGGAAGGTTTTTTATTATTGACTCCATCTCCATAGTAGTTATAGGTCTGTTTAGACTTTCTGGTTTTTGTGATTCCTTCTTATCAGGTTGTATACTTCTAGAATTTATCCATTGCTTCTAGGTTATTCTGTTTGTTGGTATACTGTTCATGCTAGTCTCTTATGATTCTCTTTATTTCTGTGACATCAGTTGTAGTGTCTCTTCTTTCATTTCTGGTTGTTTCTGTAAGCTGCCTTTTAGTTCACATATTTAGTCTCTCTTTATTTAAATAAATTGTTAATTCAATGAATTTTTGTTGAGACCACTGTATTTTACACATTGTTGATGCAGGTACAAACAGCAATCAGACAAGAACTCTCCCCATATGGATCTTGGAATTTATTAACATGGTTATGACAATTCTGATGTCTTCTGGAATAAAATGAACATATGTCAATACTAAGTTAAATTCTCTTTATTTCCCTTATCCAAATCCAAACTCATAGAGCCTAGTTAAAGTTCCACTCCAACCACATTGCCTTCCTCTTGTGCCCAATAGAGGTCTCCCTTCTTCTCACGTATTATATTATCATTTGTATCAATGTGGAGACCTAATATCACACACTTTCAACTTAATTAATTAAATGTACTATGATAGCATTTTTTATTCTGTATTTTTTTGGTCTTTTAAAAAAGTTTTTATTTAAATTCCACTTATTCAACATACAGTGTAATATTAATTTCCAGTGGTCATTTTTTAACTTTTTTTTCCACACTAAAATAGTTTCTTTAGATCTGTCAAAGATAAATATAGTCAAACATTAGTTAAAGTGGTGAAAACAAATTTTATTGAGTAAATACTGACAGTAGGGGAAAGACTGAGCTCTATTCTAATTGGGTCAGAGGTGACCGAATGTCTTGAAGAATGAAGGATTAGGGAAAGGGAGTATCCAAGCAGTTTCAGGGGAGTCAAAAATTACAAAAAGTAGGTAAGAGGATCATCAGTATAAATGCAATTAGGTCAGCTGTGTCTCGTAGCTAGCAATTATTGAGGTTAGGATTATGTCCTCCCACAGAGACTGGGAGATAAAAATGCTATCCTTCCTGAAGTTTACATTTCAAAGGGATGGCTTCAGATTCTTGAGAAAGACCCTCCTATATTGTAGGAGATAAACATATATCTCAAAGGGATAGAGAAGGATTTACAATTGTAAGCTTTACTTTTTTATTTATTTTTAGTAAGTGTTCTAAGAATGTGGGGCCAGGTGCCTATTATCAGTCTTTGGATAGAACAAACAGTAAATTCCTTTGACAGCCTTGAGCTTTTTCAGGCAGGAACTCACATCACAGAAAGACTGGGTAGTCCCAGAAATGTGGTCTTAGGCTGCCAAGAATCATGATTGGTTTGGTAAAGTCTCTTAGTGTAGTGATTTGAAGAAGAAGCTATGTACTGAGAGTTCTTTTGTACTTCTGAAATCCTATCCTTGTATCTCTTATGTTGCAGGATTTTTACCTCAATATCAAGGATTTGTTGTCTCACCACTTTGAAGAATGAAGAGGTGGACACAGAATGGGCAACAGGCAAAAGTTTATTACAGTATAAGATTAGAAAGTAAGAATAGTAGGAAAGCTCTCTTTACAGAAAGTGGGCATTGGAAGGTGAATACCCACGGACTATAGGCAAGGGTTCTGGTTTTATAAGGTTCTGGTCAGCATTCCTTTCCCTTCCTCCTCCTTCCTTCTCAGGTTCTGCCCTTACTGGCTGGATAACTCTAGGTGCTGGCTTGTCCATTCCTAATTCACTCGACTCCATTGTGTGAGGGGTCAGACTAGTCATACTGTTCTTCCTATATAACATAAGTTTTATGGTTTACTTTTTTAGCTAGGTATTTTGATTGTCAAACTCCTGAGGGAAATCTGAAGGGGAGTATATGGTGTCTGTCACATTCTTAAGAGGGACCTTCCGCTCGAGAGGGTTTGCGGTAGTCGAACGCTCCCAGCATTGTTCCAAAATATGTGTTTTTCCTCACCCAGGGACCTCAGGTCCTAACCTTTCCCTCTCTGCCTATTTTAACCTATCTTTTCCTATCATACTTACACAGTATTTCTGGCACATAGTAGGTTCTTAAAGAATGTTGACCAAATTTGTTTAAATACTAATAGTCCTATAAAATAACCAGATCCCAATCTTTTTTTTTCTTTTTCTGTTGGTATTCACTGGCCTGTTCTACACATCACTGCATACTCAAGACCTTATGCTAGGGCTGCCTTGTACAGTTAATATACTGCACAAATATGTCTAGATGAAGGAGTTTAAGGTAGCTTAAATCCAACTTGTGCTTTATTTGCTGTAAGCCCTAATATTAGCATTTGTACCCTCTAAATCACACAAATACATCATATGGTCTAGTGGCTATGCTGTCAGTTACAATGCCTGGGTCACAGGGTTCTAAATAAGGCCAGCTGGACATGTTCTAAGTTCTGTTTTGGAGAATTGCCATGAAAGCAATTTTAAAGCACATTTTTCAACAATTACCTTGATTTTTGTCTTGCTTTGCAACAAGTTTCATTTGCCAAGGTCGGGTGTTTGAGCACTAGGGAGCACAAGTTAATCCTTTATAAAAGTCTGTTTGATTTAGATTCTACTGAAGGTCTTGAAGAGATTGGATTTGTAGCCAGGGGCCTCTCAAATATAATCACTACCTTGGTAACTACAGTCACAACCAAGAAAGACACAGATTCCTCTTTAGGGAGTTAACTGTCCTTTTTGTTGATTTTGTTTTGGGGATTAGAGTAGATTTATCTATTTTCATGATCTCTGTTATACAAATTTATGCAGAGACACTTTCAAGTAGGGTCATAATTTGTCTTGAATAATACTAATTTTCTTTTTTATGTTCATGGGTATTTTTTTTTAGACTTTGAAAGGCGGACCTATTTTTCAACACAATCGTTTGCTAGTGTTTCATTCCTTCACATACTGACTTCACATTTCCATTAACCGATCCCCATTTTTTCTCTACCAAAAACAAATAAATTCCCCATACACACATAAAAAATTAAACACCATTTTGACTTTTTTGCAGTGTTTATAAACTGCATTTAAATTCTTTAGGAAGTAACTAAAACATTGACAATAACAATGGAAAGTGGTATATTTGCTTGGATTAAGAAAATTGGTTTTTAAAATTCTTCATGGTAGTGTAAAATATTTAATATAAGATAGTAATATATTCCTTCTTCTGAAAAACAATATCTTGAAAAGGCTAAAACAGTTGGGATGTATATCAATATCTTCTATTACCCTCAACTTTACTAATGTCTACCTTTTAGACTTTGTGTAATTGACAGAACTAGCTTTTTTTCAGCTTTTGTCTAAACCAAAATAGATTCAACTGTCTTCCATTAAGCATTGGAGAGCATTAAGCTTTAAGCATTAAATTTTTGCCCACTTGTAAGAAGCAAAGATTCTTATTTGTCTGTTTCAAGACTCATCAGAGCACATTCTTCAGTTACCATGGAAACTATCTCCAGCTAAATTTGAGAGGGTCTCTGAACAGAACTGAAATGCCAACACTAATAGAAAGAGCCATGTTTTAATTCTTCTGGATATTATTTTGCCTTTTCTTTTTTTTTTTTTTTTTTTTGGTCTTAGCTGAGGTACCAAATTATTCAGCAAGAACACAATGACTTGGCTATAAATGATTCTGAAGATAATACTTGAGCAAAAATTTGATTTGATAGGGAAAGAGTGAGAGGATTGGAAAACAAAGCTGACAGAATTCATACTGATGAACATAAATTTTAGTTTTCAAAGTTGGGCATTTCACCTACGTAGGTTTTACTATTGATTTCATGTTCATTTGTATTTGCATGTTCTCAGAAAAATAAGTGAGAGTCTGTGAGATGCTTATTTTTAGAAATTATTTTATAACCTTTGTCACTTAATATAGTTGTACTTTTAGCCAGTACATCAAAAATATTGCAGCATTTCCAAGTGTAAGAGATATTTAGAATTTTGTTTTATTTGGTACGGTTACAGGTAATGTACAATAAATTGAACATTTCTCCAATAATAGAAATTCATAGTTGTATTATAAAGGTTATTTTAGCTTTTTTAATTAATTTTTTTTTCAACGTTTATTTATTTTTGGGACAGAGAGAGACAGAGCGTGAACGGGGGAGGGGCAGAGAGAGAGGGAGACACAGAATCGGAAACAGGCTCCAGGCTCTGAGCCATCAGCCCAGAGCCCGATGCGGGGCTCGAACTCACGGAGCGCGAGATCGTGACCTGGCTGAAGTTGGACGCTTAACCGACTGCGCCACCCAGGTGCCCCTTAGCTTTTTTAGTAATGTAAAAACTAGGTACAATTATGACAACCATTTTCTTTTTTCCCCCCGGTAGAAATTCTATTTAAACTTTAGATGCTTGTTTATGTTTTCATAAATATATGAAATTTTTTTGGAATTTATTTTTCATGACAGATGGGAAAATTTAGAGAAGTCAATGAATTGTGAAATGGAAGCGAAGAACCTAGACATTTTCTAGAAGTCAATCCAGCCCTCTGATGTTCCACTTGAGGAAAAAACAGTCCCTGGTGATTTGTTAGTTTCGTCATGTCACACACACCTGTAGTGTGAATTTTGTTGGAACCTGAGGTTCTTAGTCTCCAATCAGTGTGTCTGGCCTTTCAATGTGACTTATTTCATAAGTCATCTTTTTATTTGAAGACTGTCCAAGTGATAGTGTTATGTATGTCTATTAAAGTAGTTGAAAACCCAAAAGCTTACTAGATTTTTTTGGCCTTTTGGTCAAAAGCAATATTTGTCTCTGTAATAAAGACAATACTTTAGTAAAAGAATAATAACCCCTCAAGTTTTCTGACTACGTATGCTTTGGGAAACCCCAGTGTGGCTGGCACTAAATATTTTTAACTGAAACTATGTTGGAGACAAAAGTTAAGGTTTGTCATGAAACATATAAATGTGAATGGACATGGAAACACACATTCACTTCTTTGCAGGTGGTACCTAACTCCATTTCAAGTGCTACACTAGTTATGAAGTTTTCATTTCTCATGCTAATGTTTTCATTGACATGGCTAATTCACAGTTTACTTTATATGCGTACATCCTGTTCCTGTGGAATTAAACCCTGAAAATATTGTTGCCCATGCTAAAACACGAAATGAAGTTTTAATAAACCCTGACCTAAAATAATCAAAAGTCAGAATATGGATACTATCATCTTTTGGAGAAAACACTGAATGTAGAGTTAAAAGTTTTTAATTCAAATTTTAACCATGACACTATACTGGTTCTTGAAAGTGACTTGTAAATTACAGATTCTGTGAGAACCTAACAAGTGAACTAAAGCAGAAAAAACAAGGGATTTTTTCCTGGGACAAGATTTGTACTTCTATGACCATTTATTTGTAAGATGCTGACTGTATTATGTAAAAGTCTAACAATTAGGGCCTTCTCATCCTCAATACTGGCTACACCAGCACAGGTATTTTACTGACATTCTTTATTTTGTCCCAGAAGCTACACAGAAGAGAGTTTCAAGGATGACCATCACCTTATGGAACTTTATTCCTAGGCTGACAGAGTAGCAAAACATTTGTTTATGAATTTGTCTAGATGACTATTTAATAAAATTTAACATTGTAGTTACTCTGTCCCTGTTTTATGTATTTTAACTATTTAATATATTTTGATTCTGTGGTCACTATATCACAAAAGGGACAATTTATAAAATTGACTACTTGATAAATAATAATGTTAATTAATTATGTTAATTCCCCCTGTATAAGTGACAGATTAAGTCTATCTCATTAACCTTAAGGATAATATTTGATTAGAAAATAGTAAATACTAGCCTGCTTTGGATTCTGTGTCTCCTTCTCTCTCTGCCTCTCCCCCACTTGTACTCTGTCTCTCTCTCTCAAAAATAAACAAACATTAAAAATATTTATTTAAAGAAATGAGTAAATACTGATTTTCCTTAAGAAGTGGTTTTCTTTTAAAGTGTAAAATGTTAAATAAACAAAAGCGTTTTCTCTACCTGCTTAAAAGCTCTGCAAGCTTCTAGTACATTCAACTTGTTCACGCATCTATTCAACTTTGCAAAAGTCAAGCCCACCTGTGTTCTGTCAGCACTCATGGAGCTCACAAACACTGTCTTGAGCCACCTCATAATCATAAATACATGAGAGCATATGGGGCAGCAGGGAAGAGGTGAACTCTGGTGGCCATTATGTAGTTCTAAACCAATGAATCTATGCATAAATCTTTTTTCAGTGACCTGTTTAGCGGGTTGAAGAATACATGTGGAAGATCTCACCTGGGGAAGAAGAAGTAAATAACTTCAAATTATTTTATTATAGCAGGACTCTCATACAAATGTAGAATCAATGTGTGTCAGAGATGTATTTGATCTATCATTAAGGGGGCCAGCAGAATGGTGAAGCTAATCTAAAGAATGTTTGTGATATATAATAATATATGTTACACATACATATTATGTATCTATATGTGTATATCTATCTGTGCACGTGTGTGTACATATACACAGAAAGAGACAGAGATAGAGAGAATGAGATTGAAATTGATTTATATTAAGTCAGTGAGGAAAAAAAGACTTGCTGAAATAAGTATACTCAGTGAAAGACAGAACTGATTAGTATCGTACAGGGCAATAAAAACTACAACCTTTTGGGTTATCTTTTCTACCAAAGAGAAATCATTTGCACCTCTACTGGAAAAAAAATCCATATCATTGACACATAATTCACAGAACCTGGGCCTAATCAAATGTAACTAGTAAGTCAAACACAGAGAATTAGATAATCCCCTAGATAATCCCCTAGAGAATTAGATAATCCTTGGGCAGTCGTGTTGGACAATGTTCTGATAGGATACTCAAAGGGCGTATATTTATGCTTTTGTCCTATTTTTTTGAATTAGTACGATTTTCTTTAGTGATACCAATTTCTTCTAGTGTCTAAAGGCTGCTGTCTGTAGTTCTAACAGCATCATACTCTAGTGAAAGCCCCTATTTTGAACTGAATTATCCCCCTTTAGCATCATAGAATATGAATTTCTGCCCAAACGGAAAAATAATTTTCTTTCCGGAATTTGGCTGAGGTTATGCAGAACTTTAATATCTGGGAAAAGTCTTTGATCTTAATAGGTATCCCCCAAACAGAGAAACCGGAATTGGCTGTATATTTAGATAAATATGGCAAACAGTTCCACAAATATTTCCTTATGACATGTTGAGAAATTCTGAAAAAAAGTGATAAGCTTTATTACATACATGTTTATGAATATTTTCAATTAGTGATGTGCCTTTTTGTTTGCTTATTTTGTTTTGCTTTGCTTATTTATTGTACTTTCTTTTTGCCCTGGCTGTTACAATTTAGCATTGTTGGAATAACTTGCACAATGCTGTACTTGGCGTTCCTCATTTCAGGGTCATGTTCAGCCCTCAAGATCCACAGTTGTCACATATTGCACTGTATTATTTTGTTTATCACACAAGGCACATCTTCCTTTCCAGAGCAAAAGTAATATATGTGAGATCTGCGTTTTGAATGCAAGATTTATTTGAACCTATCATGGGAAGAACAAATGTCCTTCACTTAATAAAGCTGAAAAACCAACTCCATAATGTATTGTTGCAGAGAAGAATTTTTATTAAAAAATATTGCAATAAGAGGTTACAAAACAGCGTATTGGAGAGCATATGTGGAAGTTTTCACCTGAGGGAGTGAAAGTAAATAACTCTGAATTATTTTATTAAAAGAATGCAGTTAACATTGTAAACCAAGGAAATAATAAATCATAACTCAATACAATTGACCTTTAGACTGCTAAGAATTTTTACACACAATCCCAAACCATGTGGGCTTTTTATAATTCAACATATACTTTAAAAAATATGGACCTCATTTTATAGGTTTTAGACTTACAGAAAAATTGAGATTATACTACAAATTTCCCTTATATCTCACAGTTTCCTTTGTTGACATCTTACATCAGTATATTTGTCACAATAAACTGATATTGATATATTATTATTACCTAAAGTCTATATATTATTCAGATTCTCTTAGTTTTAACCCAGATTCTGTTGTAGGATTTTATCCAGGATAACATATTACATTTATTCACCATGTCTCCTTATACTCTTCTAGACTGTGACAATTGTTCAGACTTCCCTCATTTTTGAGGACCTTGACAGTTTTGAGGAGTGCTGGTTAGGATTTTGGAGAAGTCTCTTCTGTTGGAATTTGTCTGATATTTTTCTCATCATTAGATGGGGTCTATAGATTTTTGGAAGGAAGACAACGGAGATAAAGTGCCATTTCCATTACTTTCTACCAAGCATACCTACTATTAATATGATTCCTCACTATTGACATTAACCTTGACCTATGGGCTGAAGTGGATTTTTCCACTGTAAAGTAACTTTTCCCCCTCTTTTTGATACTGTATCTTTTAGGAGCAAGTTGCTATGCACAATCCACATTAAAGTGGGGGTTATGCCCCCATTTCTTTTTTTTTTAAGCTTATTTATTTTGAGAGAGAGTGTGTGCAAGTGAGGGAGGGGCAGAGAGGGAGAGAGAGAGGGAATCGCAAGCAGGCTCTGCACTGTCAGTGCAGAACCTGATGCAGGGCTTGAACTCACAAACCATGAGATCATGACCTGAGCCAAAGTGGGATGCTTAACCAACTGAGCCACTGACATGCCCCGCTCCCTATTTCTTGCCAGCAGAGTATCTACACAAATGATTTGGAACACTCTGCATGGGAAATTTGTCTCTTCAGGTCTATTTATTTATTCAATCAAGTACTATCAGGATAGACTCTTAAATACATATTTTATACTTTGTCTTATAATCCAATACTGTTTTCTTTTCTCAAATTGCTGTAGCTCTGACCATTGGAATATCTTTCATTTTGCTTATGTGGCCTTTTGATATGCCTCTATGATTTTTTTTTTCCCCAACACTTCCACACTTTTGGCATTACAAGATGCTCCAGCTCATCTTTTCTATTTCCTGTCCTGGTTCTAAAATCAGACATCTCTCTAAAGCCCTGAATGTGGATTACGTGTATGTATGCACTTGTCAAAATTCATCAATTATAGATTTAGGTTTTTGTGCAGCTAACCGTATATACATTTTGCCTCAAATCAAATCTGTGAACAAGGTTCTTGTTAGTAGGCTTACTTTTCTCAGTGGTATGAGTTAACAATTCTGCAATTAACATCTATGTATTATAGACTTGTGCAAATGGGTAAAAGTATTGAGGATAATGGAATCCAGATTTCTCACTACTCAGAAACAGTGAAAGAGGGATAATAATATAGAAAGAGGAGAACCATATGTGACTGTGGTATTGAATTAAAAATGAAACTGTAGTTATTAAGATATATAAATAGAAACACAGATATTGCAATACATACAGATATAGTATGTAGATATAAACTAAGATATTTCCTAGCTCTCTGCTGACAGGAACTAGAGGAACATCAGCAGCAATGATCAGAACGCAGACGCCAGTATCAAAATGCCATTCTTGACTGAAAACAGTCAGGTTACCTCGAGAAAATGGAAGTAAGTGTTCAAAGAATCATGGAGCTATATCAGAATGAAGAGCCTAGGTGGAAACATGGACTGTAACTCCTGGCCATGACGGAATTTTTCTTTTTCTGAGCAGAGAAAAGAACAACCAGGGACATTGGTTGGGAATGACTCCATAGAGAGCAGAGTCCCCAACAAATGCTGGCTCTTTGGCATTTTCAGCAGGCTCATTCACAATGACATTTAGGTAACTAATTAAAAAAACCCACCATTACAAGTCAAGAACCAGAGACCACAGGAGAAAGAATCCCAGTGTACATGCAAAGAGGATTTAAAAAATTCAAGACAAAGAGAATGTTAAGCAACGGAGAATTCATCTTTACAAATGCATAAAAGCAGATCTGAACTCCTTTCTTTTTGTATACCTGACACAGAAACCTAGAAAGAAATTACATTGCCTTTGTACATTTACAAATACATTGATGAACTCAAAAATCATCGTGTCAACATTTAAAAAATGAAAGCATGGAGTGTATAAAGATCTACAAACTCTTATAAGTGAGAGTAAAGTGGTTCCTGAAAATCAAAAGTTTGAGATGGATGATACAGACTCATGGCTTAAACATGAAAATAGGTGGGTTTAGAACATTTATAAATCTCATGAGGTTCTCTTCCCATGTCATAACAAGACAGTTATCCTAAAGATAAAAACCAACAGATGCCTTTCCAAAAAGTGCTGCATTAAAAACTAAGATGGTGAAAAACAAGAGAGAACGTTGATGTGTTTGACATCTAATAGGATGTTCTGTTTTACCTGTAAATTATTTTCCAGTGTAGAAACTTTCTTACCAAGTCAAGATTATGCTGTTTCAAGACTTTCGAGTAAAAGGTTGAAATTTAATGAGGCATCTCCTATACATCAACAATTTAGTATACACTTGAGTACACATAGAAACAAACTTAACAATAGGAAACAGTTGAAGCTCTAATGAAAAAAACAACATAGTTTTAAGGTTAAAAAACAAAGAAGAGGGGCGCCTGGGTGGCTCAGTCGGTTAAGTGTCCGACTTCAGCTCAGGTCACAATCTCGCGGTCCATGGGTTCGAGCCCCGCGTCAGGCTCTGGGTTGATGGCTCAGGGCCTGGAGCCTGCTTCCGATTCTGTGTCTCCCTCTCTCTGCCCCTCCCCCATTCATGCTCTGTCTCTCTGTCTCAAAAATGGATAAAACGTTTAAAAAAAAAAAAAAAAAAAAAAGAGGAAAGCCCTGACAGCACCTGAACTCTGATTCAAATTGAACTTCAGTCTTTGTAAAACCCACTAAACAATCAGGTTTCCTACGTGTCTTAAAACAGCAGCATCCCATGAGGCACCTGGGTAGCCCAGCTGGTTGAATGCCCAGCTTTGGCTCAGGTCATGATTCTCCGGTTCAGGAGTTCGAGCCCCACATCGGGCTAGCTGCCCTCAGCAGCCCAGAGCCCACTTCAGATCTTCTGTCCCCCTCTCTCTCTGCACACCCCCCCCCCTGCTTGCACTCTCCCAAAAAATAAATAAACATTTAAAAAAAAAACAAAGAAGAAAGAAGACAACTTCAAGGGACTCACAGTGGGTAATTTTGGAATGAGTTGTAGTCAAAATAAATATAGTAATGGATTACAACAAATTTAATAACATAGGAAATCCATGACCTCATGCAGGTATAAGTAACTAGGAGAAAATACATAGTCTTTCTTATAATAGAATGTCAGTAAATGCAGAAGGAATAATTGAGTTAAAAATCATCAAGAGATGTTAAAATTAGTGAATAAGAAGGATCAGGACATTTTCATAGCCTCAGATTATCTCTTCACAAATTACTTATTAATGACAAAGGACACAAAATTACTCCAAAGTGTAGAAAGCTGCAGACACCCCCTTAACCAAGTGATCCAAACTAAGGTCACTTTACCCCATATGTCATGCACTGACAATAACACAATATCTTTTCTGTGATATTTCCTCCAAAATGTATGATCCACATCTTATCACAAGGAAAGATCAGACAAAATCACATTGAGAGACATTTTGCAAAATAATTGCTCAGACCTCTTCAAAATTTCAAGCCAAGAAAGATAAGGAGAGACAGAGAAGTTCTTCCAGACTAAGGAAAAACTAAGAGATGTGCTAACTGAAACAATGCTATAAAGGACACTATTACAGCACAGATAAATTTTGAATACAGACTATGGTTCAACAATAGTTTATCAATGTCTAACTTCCTAATTTTAACAACTGCACTATGTTTACAAGAAAATATCCTTGTCCTTAGGAAATGGACACATTTAAATTCTCTAATATTTAGAGAAATATAGGTATATCTTCAACTTATTCCCAAAACACTTCAGAAAAAATTAGTATAATGTAGAATAGCACCAGAAATACATATATGATATACATTTTATATATAACATACTTACATAAAATAATACAGAAAATGGGCAAAATGTAAACAATTGGTGCATTTGGGTAATGGGCATACATGGGAGTTTCCAGTCCTACTTATCAGCTTTTGGACGAGTTTGAAATTAAATATATTTTTTTGAAATTGAATATGTTAAAACAAAATTTTACCAAGAAAGTTTTTACAAGTATGGATTAAAGAAATGGGAGATAAATATAATAACCATTAAATACCCTAATAAAAAATAAATAGAAGGTAAACACAAATAAACAAATTTAAGAATGAAGAAGTAGATAAATACATAATCCAGAGGATACTAAAAGGTGAAAAGAAAATATTGGCACAACTCTACGATACGTTTGAAAATAATTCTCCAGAAATTATGGAGAAAAATGGAATACTAAGTAGCAACAAAAATTATGCTGTTGAAGAACACTAAATAGAATGAGAAACACTTGTGATATACACATCTAAAAATAAAGAACAGTTTGCAAATAGATTGACTCTCTCATTACAAAAATAGATATAAAATCAGAATTAGAATAATATATAAAAATCTGATAACAGAGGTTACCTCTTTATAAATTGATTATGGGTATTTTCTTTTGGGAGGTCTTTTTGCATTTTCCAAATGTTAGACAATATTGTGTGCTACTTTCACAAGAACTACTTTCACAAGACCCTCAAAAAATTTATGAAATATCTACGAAAACACACATTAGAAAAACATGTGCAATGGCCCTGGAAACGAAGGATTAGAATTTATCATATATCAGAATTTTGGAAGGATGTATACTAATTACAAGCAGATGTTAAGGTTTAAACTAGTCTAATCATAGCCAATGAATGCTTGACCTTTTGCCCTGGAACAATGCAATAGGGAATGGATGCAGTCCTCTAACAGGAAGAGGGTCAACAACACGGAAATTGGCTGGACACCATCTTCTCGTTGCAGATATTTTCTGAGGGAGCAGATTCTTCTCCCTGTACCCAGCCCCTCATTAGCTCATTCTTTCTACATTTGTTTAGAATATCTTAGAGACCTTGAAAATTATCAGAGTGGATATTTTGCCTCCACAGCTCTGCTTTGTAATAAGCTCTGTCAAAGACCAGCAATCCCAGCATCAGAAAAAGCAGAGAGAGTGACATCAAGACAGGGATATAGGTCACTCCTGACTTTGCTCTCTGTCACAAGAACAACTAACAACTACTCAACAATAAGACACCACTGAAAGAATCCTAGAACATGGGGGTGAGGCTGAAGCACCCCCCTTGCATCACAGAGACCAAGACAGTCTGCCTTAGAAGCATAAGAAAAGTGACTATGCCTTGACCACGTTGCCCCTCTCCCAGGCTAAAGAAGCACTATGTGGAGAGGTTTTCCCTATGCCTCCAGGTCCTCCATTGGGAAAGGAGAATCCAGGGGATAAACCAGCCTCCTAGCATTGTGGGATATTTTATGGGAGCCTCCAATCTGCTCTTAGACCATGTGATCGTAGGAGAAATGTCAGGGTATAGGGTGCAGCCATAGGGAATCTGACAGTGACAAAAAAGGGGGGAAGGGCTTGCAGCAACTAGCACATGTATCTTGACTGAGTTCATATCTGCAGTGCCCATGTAGTAATCTTAACCAGCGGTTTGGGTCATCCACAGAGCCAAGTTAGGAGTGCACTCTGACCAAGGAACTTGTCTGGATGTAGATCTACCTGATTCAGGTCCTCAAAGAAGTTTTACTGGCCCTAGGACCCAGTTTGGACACACGCAAGTAAGGAGGTGAATCACAGCTCCACCCTCTGTGGACAGTGTCTTCTGTCTCCATCTGACCAGAAGGGCTGGTGACAACTCTTGGAATCTGTGCAGCCCAGTGATGTTCAAGCCAATAGGTGGGTGAGCAGAACTGATTGCCCCCAGAGCAAAGCCCCCAATACCAGGTGTGGAATATTCCTGTGTTGTGCAAAGGTTTGGTATTAATTCATTGCCAGACTGAAAATAGCTCCCAGAACCTCCCAAGCCAGTTTGAGAGTATCCTGGAGCAGCCCTTTTCCCTCCCGGCCAGGCAAGGAGCTAAATCACAGCCCCACCCATGGTGAAGAGTATCTTCTAGCCCCATCTGACAGGGAGGGCTGGCAAGAACTCCCAGATGCTGTGTGGCCCAGAGGCATTCAAGTCAAGAAGAGGGTGGGCACAGCCAGTAGTTTGTAGAACAAAACCAGTGGCCCTTTTTGGTCAGGGAACTTGGAGAGCACGTTGGCTTCAGTTAAGACAACGAGCAAAGAGCTTTATTGGTTTTAGAGCTGCTTTATTGGTTTTAGAGCTACTTGCACCCAAGTAGGGAATCTAATTCATAGCCCCACTCATTATTGAATACAGCCTTTAGCCTGTCTGACCAAGGAACAGAACCAGAATACAGAGGAAGCTGCATAGCCCATTCAACAGCCCTATACATAGTCGCTCTTCAACAGAGAGCACAACCTGTGCCTTACCCTATCTGTAGAGCAAACTAGTGGTCTTACCTGACCAGAGAATTCAGTGCACACTCTGGCCTGATTTGGGTTCCTAAACAATCTATACAGGTACAGAAAGTATATTTAAAACAATAATGACTGAAAACATCTCAAACCTGGGAGGATAAATGGACATCCAGATCAACAAGGCCCAAAGAATTCCAAATATGTTGAACATGAATAGGGCTACACTGAGACATATTATACTTGTCAAAAGCCAAGGACAAAAAAAGAATTTTAATAGCAGCAAAAGAAAAGTTATATACAAGGGAATCCCCATAAGACCATCAGCAGAGTTCTCAACAGAAACCTTTCAGGCCAGGAAAGGATGGGATGATATATTTAAAATATGGAAAGAAAATAATTGTCAACCAAGAATTCAACAGCTGGAGAACCTATTCTTCAGAAATGTAGAAGAGATAAAGACTTAGACAAACAAAAGCCGAAAGAGTTTATTATCACCAGACCTGTCTTATAAAAAATGCTAAAGGGAGTGCTTGGAATGTAAGTATAAGACCATCCAGACAAAGAGTCAATAATGAAACAGTGGGTTTGAATAACACTATAAATCAGGGACGCCTAGGTGGCTCGGTCAGTTAAGCATCTGACTCTTGGTTTCAGGTCAGGTCATGGTCTCATTGTTTGTGAATTCGAGCCCCACATTTGGTTCTGCGCTGACAGTGCAGAGCCTCCTTGGGATTATCTCTCTCTCTCCACCTCTCTCTGCCCCTCCTCCTTCTCACACACATGTGAGCACCCATGCTCTCTCTCTCAAAATAAATAAATAAACTTTAAAAAATCAATAACACTATAGACCAAATGGGCAAAGACATATACAGGGCATTCTATCCAACAACAGTGGTACATACCTTCTTCTCAAGCACACATGAAACATTTTCTAGGATAGAGCATGTATCAGGCCACAAAACTAGTCTAAGCAAATTCAAGAAGATTGACATCATATCAAGTATCTTCTCTGTCCACAATAGCATGAAACTAGAAATCAGTAACAAATGGAGAACTGGAAAATTCACAAGCACATGGAAACTAAATATTTTCTTGAACAACCAATGGAAAGTGATCAAAAGGTACATACTCCCAGTTATAAGATCAATAAATACTAGGGATGGAATGTACAGCATGATGACTATTACTAACACGGCTGTGTGACATATAGGAAAGTTCTGAAGAGAGCAAATCCTAAGAATTCTCATCACAATGAGAAAATATTTTTCCTTTTTTCTTTTTTCCCCTTTTTCTTCTTTTCCTTCTTTTTATTCTATTGTAACTATAGGAGAAGATGGATGTAGGTGGAATCCACAGTGGTAATTATTTTATAGTACCTGTGAGTCACACCATCATGCCTTATATACCTTAAACTCATACATTGATGTATGTCAATTATTTCTCAAGAAAACTGGAAAAGAAATTCATGTGAGAGAAATAAATCAACAGATTAAAAAAACACAGAAAAGAGAGTAGAAAAGAGCAAAAGAGACTAGAAAAGAGAGTCGAGGCAGAGCAATACAATGATTATTATTCCATTTTGGCAGCTCAGTAGAGAAACTTAGAGGTTTAAATGTGACTGATTAAAACATTAAAAGAAAGCTATATAATGGAATAATTTACTAAAAATTTTTTTTTAAAGTTCAGTATAAGAAATACATGAAGGGAAAACTAGTTTATATCAAAATAAACTAAGGAGAAAATATAAAACAAGTTGAATAAAACAAAATCAAACTTGGGGTGCCTGGGTGGCTCAGTAGGTTGAGCATATGACTCTTGATTTCAGCTCAGATCATTATCTCATGGTTTGTGAATTAGAGCCCCCATGTCGGGCTCTGCGCTGGCAGTGGGGAGCCTGCTTAGGATTCTCTGTCTCCCTCTCTCTCTGCCCCTTCCCTGCTCCAGCACGTGTTTCTATCCTTTCAAAAATAGATCAATAAACTTAAAAAAAAATCAAATTGAATAATTGATTTGGTTAAATTCCCTCATAAAAAGATGTTCAGATTGGTTTAAGAAATAAAATCTAGAAACAAGAAACAAATAAATAATGAAAATAAGGAAATAGAGAAAGATACATCAGGCAAAGATAAATTAAAAAATCAGACAATGATATTATCCATATCAGATATGGTAAAATTAAAAGGTATTCAACAAAAGTGATATTTATAATGATAAAAAATATAATAGAAATTGATATGATGTCACTAATATCTATTTACCAAATAGCTAAGTATACAGAGATTTTGAAAAGAACAATCACCAACATACGTATATGTATACTGTATTTTGTATCTAGCTATCTCTATTACGACCCATATTTATTTTTTATTTCATTACATTCATAGAACAATTGTAAAAAAATTATCTGCGATTGGGCGGATAAAATACTTGGGAAACTTGAAATGAAGAGAGTAAGTAATGCTCTTTCATTAAAATGTGAAAAAACTAGGTGCGTCTGGGTGGCTCAGTCTGTTGAGCATCAGACTTCGGCTCAGGTCATGATCTCACAGTCCGTGAGTTCAAGCCCCGTGTCAGGCTCTGTGCTGACAGCTCAGATCCTGGAGCCTTCTTCAGATTCTGTGTCTCCCTCTCTCTCTCTCTGCCCCTCCCCTGCACATGCTTTGTCTCTCACCGTCTCAAAAACAAATATAAAGGTTAAAAAAAAATTATTTAAAAAAATAAAATAAAATGCAAAAAAACTGAAATGAGTAAGAAAAAACAGTATCAACTTAGTTGCTTTGTAACTGAAAATACTCTTTAATACTCTTAGTTGCTTTGTAACTGAAAATACTCTTTAAACCCAAGAAGAACTATGAATTTTATAATGAAGTGTAAAATCATTAGGAAATTCATGGAAAACATAACATATTAGATAAAAACCTAAAACAACACAGCTAAAATTCTACTTGAACAAATGCTTCAAGTAGAAGTTCATGGTATTCATTTGGGTAAACTGAGAAAAGAACAAGAGTAACTAAAGTAACAACCAAGAGTCAGCAAACTCCAGCCTATGGACCAAATCTGGTTTGCTGCCTGTTTTGTAAATAGTTTCATTGGAACGTAGCCACATTTATTTCTGTGTGTATTGCCTACGATTGCTTTACACAGCAGTTCCAGAACTGAGTAGTTGAAACAGAGTCCATAGGGATCACAAAGCCTAAAATATCCACTACCTTATCCAATAAGACACATATGCAAAGTCATGGACATGCAGATCATCTACACATGGATGAGAGAGACACATATATGTAAAAAAATATTAGAAAAAGCAGAAATATGATAGAATAGCCCTTTATGGAAAAAAAAAAACCATTGATCCTAAAATAGAAATAGCAAGAGAATTACAGTTTTAAAAAACTGATGTAAAGCAAATAAATCAATTAATGAGATGGAGAGTACCCAAAAGAGTCATCTTTAGATAGATTGGCCAGGGAAAGCTAGCCTGAGGAGATAAAGAAGTCTGTAGGATGAGACTATGTCTGACATGTGAAGAACTAGGGAGAGAGCATTCCTAGCAGAGATAACAATATGTAAGAAAGACTAATGATTTCAGGAAATAGAAGGTAGGCTAAGGGGATGGAATAGTAATAAGCAAGGGCCAAGGTAAGAAACAGATCCTGCAGAGCAGAAGAAGACTGGATTCTACTCAGCAGTAGAATTTATCATAGAAAGATAATTATAGTTAGGTGATCCATCAATGTAATATTTACAACTATAAAAAGCAAAAATATGTAATGACATTTAATTGATGTTCTTTTTTTAATTTGGTAAAATTCACCACCCTTTCCTGATTACAACTCTAACCACAGAGGAACAGAAAGCAATTTCTTAAAGACAGAGTCTTTACCAGAAACCAACAACAATAAAAATCACACAGAATAGAAAAATACTGAAGGCATTGCCATTGAAACCAGAAAAAAAGGCAGGAATATCTGCTATTGACACTATTCAATTTTTTCCTAAAGATTCTAGCTACTGCAAGAAGTACAAGGAATGAGTACCACTGTTGAAAGACTAGAATTATTATTATTTATAGTTATTATAAACTATAATAATTGATAATGTAATAAATGGTTAATAATAAACCTATAAAAATCAATAATTCTTATATTAAAAATCACAGATAGAAATTAAAGTAGAAAAATGTCTTGCATCCCTATCAGTGAAAAATTATATGATATGTAAGAATATGTTTAGCAAGAAAAATAAGATTTTATGAAAAGAACTTCTGAGAAAATGGTAAGTACCATAAAACAAATCTGATTAAATTGAAAGACATCGTTTTCCAGGATGAGAAGACTTCATGTCCAGTCTTCCCAGAATAATATATACATCTATGTAATGCCAATTGGAATCCCAAAGATATTTAACTTTTGCACTCAATAAAATCATGCTTACATTAATATAAAAGAATAAACACATGAAATGTGCCAAGAAGTTTGTGAAAAAGAATAGCATTGCAGAAATTGTGCTCCTAGATGTGAAAACTTTTCTTGAGGCTGCTTGATGAAAATGGTTGGAAACTGGTATAGAAATAGACAAATAGATCAAGAGAATCTGCAAATGTACCCATGTATATATTGAATCCTAAAGAGAGATTGTGGAAAGCGGGGGAGAGAAATGTAGCATTAAAACTTAGTGAGAGAAAGAATATATTATTCAATAATTATGTCAGCGCAACTGGTTAAACATTTAAAAGAGAAAGGTTTCAGGTCCCTCAATCTCTCACACAGAAAATGTAAATTATTGATGGGATTAGAAGAAAATATGACAGAATAATTGTATAATCTTGAGGTGAAGAAAGTACTACTAAGCAATACAGGAAACCCAGGATATAAATAAACAAAAGGGACAGAATTGCTCATATAGAAATGAAATTATCTGTCAATAAGACACATGCCAATAAGACACAAGACACACATGGATTATATAGACATGTATACATAAAAAAAATATTAGAAAAATCAGAGAATGAGCAAAAATCCACGGGCAGTTAGAAGAAAAAACAAAAGTAACTACTAAGAATATAAAAAGTTGCTCAGTCTGAGAGTTTATTGAGTCTCTTGCATGGATAGATTTGTGTCTTTCTTGGAAAAATTTCAGCCATTTTTTCTTGAAATATTGAGTATTTTTCAGTATTCCTCTTGCCTCCCCACCCTCCTCTTCTGAGATATTCATTTTGTGTTTGTTGATATGCTTGATGGTGTTCCACAGTTCTCTTAGACTCTGTTCATTGTTCTTCATCCTTTTTTTCTTTCTGTTCCTCAGACTGTATAATTTCATTTGACTTACCTTTAAGTTCTTTCATTCTTTCTTTTCTCTGCTCAAATCTACTACTGAATCCAGTGAATTTTTCATTTCAGTTATTTTATTTTTCAGTTTCAAATATTCCACTTGGTTCCTTTTTTTTAATGATTTCTCTTTGTTGGTATCCTCAATTTATTGAAATATCATTTTCCTATTTTCCTTCATTTCTTTGTCCATGGTTTCCTTCAGCTCTTTGACTACATGTTAAGACCATTTATTGAAGTCTTTGTCAACTTAAGTATAATGTTTGTGCTTCCGCAAGGACAATTCTTATCCATTTTGTTTTTTCTTCCTGGGAAAGAGCCTTGCTGTTTTCTTTCTTTGTATGCCTCATAATCTTTTATTGAAAATTGGACATTTTAAAAAATGTTTACTTATTTATTTTGAGAGAGAGAGAGAGCCATGGAGAGAGAGAGACAGAGAGAATCCCAAGCATGTTCCACGCCGTCAGTGCAGAGCCTGATGTGGGGCTTGAATCCACGAACTGTGAGATCATGACCTGAGCTGATATCAAGAGTCAGATGCTTAACCGACTGAGCCATCCAAGTGCCTAGAAGACCGGACATTCTGAATATTACGATGCGAGAACTCTGGAAATTAAATTCTCCCCTCGCTCCAGTTTTGCTCTTTTTGTTTGCTCTGGGTTATCATTGTTTGTGCTTGTGATTTTTCTAAACTATTTTTGTTTTTTTTTAATGTTTTATTTTTATTTTTGAGAGAGGGAGAGAGATAGAGTGCAAGTGGGGCAGGGGCAGGGAGAGAGGGAGACACAGAATCTGAAGCAGGTTCCAGGCCCTGAGCTGTCAGCACAGAGCCCAATGCAGGGCTTGAACCCACGAACTGTGAGATCATGATCTGAGCCCAAGTTGGACATTTAACTGACTGAGCCACCCAGATGCCCCTAAACTATTTTTGTAAAGACTTTTTTCTTTGTCATGTCTGACTCTGAAGTTTCTGTTCCTCTAGTTTAGTTGTTTGCTAATAGTTGACAGAGATTTCCTCAAACTTCTGGACCCAAAAGAAAGAAAAGAGGAAAGAAGAAAACAGTACTCTCCGGGTCTTTGAAGACTGGTGAAGGATTGAGGTGCTCCTCATTGCTTAGCTGGTCTGTTTACCACAGCTCTCACTTAACTTTCACCTCCTGCTTTCATTGAACCTAAAGATCACCCAGAGGTGGGAGGTAATGCTCTTTTTAGTTCTCTTCAGAGCAGGCATCCTGCCCTGGGCATGTATGTGGTTTTCTAGGTTCTTCTTTACAGGCAGGAGCTTTGCAAAGCCTTTAGTCCCCAAAGATTCTCACTCTCCAAGCTGTTATCCCCACTTCCGTGTGTCCATCCTTTGTCCCAATTGTTCTTTTCTGGTCCAGCTGATGGGAGCCCATTCTTGACCTTCCATCTTTTAGAGGAACATCCTCCATGTAGCTGCTTCTCCACCCAGAGAGTTTCAAGTCAGGTGAAACAAAGGCAGGGCTCTTGCATCAGTCTCTAAGGAAACCTACAGAGAGGTCAAAAGAGAAAAACGCCATTCCTAGGAGGAAGATCTGCTTGGCTCGTGGTGGAACCATGTTTCCACATCAGTACAGCTGTTGTGCTGAGGACAGGGACAGGGCAAAGCAAAGTTAATGTTCCAAAATTCTCTTACCCTGTATCTGTAGCCTTTCTCCTGGTTGCTGCAAACCCTTGACTGTCTTTCATGGTTCTTATGAGGTCGATTCTGAATGTTTTTGCCAGGTTTTTTGTTGTTCTTTGGGAGACACGGGACCCTGGTGGTTTGTACTACACCGTTTCCACTGACATCCACGTGTCTTGAATTTCTTCTTTAATGGAAGGGATGGAGAAATGTTTTCCCCCTTTACAATGCCAAAATACAGTGAAGGTGGCATAAAAAATGTAAATTACAGGTGCACCTGGGTGGTTCAGTTGGTTAAGCGTCCGACTTCGGCTCAGTTCATGGGTTTGCGCCCCATGTCAGGCTCTGTGCTGAGAGCCTGGAGCCTGCTTCATATTCTGTCTCTCTCTCTCTCTGCCCCTCTCCCGCTCACACTCTGTCTCTATCTCTAAAATAAATAAACATTTAAAAATATTTTTTAATTTTAAAAAGTTTAAATTAAAACAAAATAAAAATAAATAAATAAAGTTCAAATTACAGACCAATTTTATCAGCAATTATGTCAAAAAATTTTGTGTGTTTCTCTGGAGACTATGCGTTATTTATATCATATCCTTCCAGGTTATCAGATTCTAGCCCTGTTCATTGTCTTTGAGCTATTTTGCATCTCTTTTTATGTTTAGGTAACTGATAAATATGTAAATACTATTTTGTTTAGTAATGATATTAATTGATTTCCTCTCCTCTTTGGAAAAAATAGCGTTGCCTCCATTTCCAATTCCTCTCCACATTCCTTTATTTCATCTAACTGTTTCCTGTTATTCGACTTTTTCTGTGAACTAGTTATAACAGTTCTTTGGTTCTCTTATATGGTATGAATAAAATAAATTCTTTAACATGTATATATTTTTATATTTGTACAAGAGTCATGATTTTCCCTTTTGCTGAAAATTATTTGTTAATAATTATAAATGTAAATATTCTAAAAACAAATACTTGCAAATAGAATTTGATACCACAATATCATATATATTATATCTCAAGAATGTAAGGTCGATAGAATATGAAGATAGCTATTACTATATATTATCAAATTATAATATTTAAAGAGAAGTCATATCTTAATTTTTTTAATGTTTATTTATTTTTGAGAGAGAGAGAGAGAGAGAGAGAGAGAGTGAGAGAGACAGAGCATGAGTGGGAGAGGGGCAGAGAGGAAGACACAGAATCCGAAGTAGGCTCTAGGCTCTGAGCTGTCAGGACAGAGCCCAACGCAGGGCTTGAACTCACAAACCATGAGATCATGACTTGATCCAAAGTTGGATGCTTAACCAACTAAGCCACCCAGGTGCCCCCCCACATCTTTCCTTTAACAGCTGAAATTTTTAATGGTTAAAGTATAATTTTCAAAAAGGTAAAATCATGTCTCATGAATATATCAACTGAACATATGTCAAAGATTTTGTTCAACTCATCAGTTAATGAGGGAATCAATAAGATGTTAAAACTAGTTCAGAGAGCATTTAAGGAGCCAGGAATCTAGAGGTAATTTCATGAAAGAATATTAGTATTAGATTCCTGGGGTAGATACTAAGCTGGTTTATATTTTACAGAATGATAAATGATACAGGGTAGAAGTTATGTGCATCTCCACTGGATAAAAGTCTGCATGTTAATTTCTGTCCTTACAGAGTTCTAAATAATGCAGGCAATAGGAAGTTAATCAGAACTGCAAGCCAGCACCATGCTTAAAGAATACACAGTACTCACTTTTGCTTATTTCTGGTTTTTGAATAATTTTCTATCACATTGGTGAGGATATGTTATGTTTCCTGGGCTGGTTGGTGTTTAATGAGTGTAATTTTGACATTTCTGTAATACCATGTGATTAGAAAATATGTTCCCTAAGCTTTCTTTCTTACCAGCAACCCTTTTAATAGACCAGCTAGTGGAGATGACTGGGAAGTCACTTGCAATTTATTACTCAGGATCCATATCTATAGTTACAGGGTTAGTTTTCAGAGGTGACTTGGAGAGTGGGATGATCATAACCCAGTTTCATTAAAGAGAGACAGGCAAGCATGGATAAGTCAGCTTGACTCCAAGGACCATTGAATTTGAGACCTTCATTCATTTTTGGATAAACTTATAGTCACATGCAGCTTTGGGCACATACAAATGATTATATATATATATATATATATATATATATATATATATATATAGGCAACATGCCTTTTTACTCAGATGTGTTCACTCTGGTGTTGGATATCAGGTAGCATAATCTTTATAATGGCTGTGGGTATGACTGATGGGGCTCAGGAAATTTTCACAGCTAGAAACCAAAATTTTTCAAATGGGAAAATTCTGAATGGAGGATGTGGAATGAACAAAGATAACCCAAGTGAGAATAGACAGGAGTTATTTACTCAGTTTGCTCTATCAAAACAGTCAGCCTCCATCACTTGCATTTGGCAGAGACTCAAAGGCAGACAGGGTCGTACAAAACTTTATGGTAGAAAAAAGGGCTAACTAGAAACAGGGTGTCTCATATGATTGGTTTGGGGAGATTATTTAGCTTTCTCTTGTTCATCCTGAGTTGGAACTGAGGGCAAAAATTAAGGAAGCTGGCAGTCATTGATTCCATTCTGATCGTTCTGGGCTGATTGGAGCAGGGGTTGTGGGTCAGAGTTGGATTACATTTATGGTCTGGTCATTGTCAGTTTGATATTTGGCTTCCCAGTCTCCCTCCCACCAATCTTTGGTAATTTTCTCACTTGTGAGAGGTTGACCAATTGAGGGATGGCTAGAGATCTAGATCTTCACCAATTGGGGATTGTTCAGTCACCTCTATAGTCACCTGTACTGAAAGACCTTCTTCAATTCATAAACAGATGTTATAAGCTCAGACAAATTTGGCACCAAATGTCTGCAATATCCAGTTAAACTTAAAAATCCCCTCAATTGTCTTCTTACAATGGTCATAGGATATGTTTGGGTCATCTTTAGTCTATTAGGAGAGAGTGTTTTTTCCCTTTCAATTAGGTCATGCCCTGAACAATGAGGGATATTTTAGTAAAATTGTAACATCTTTTGAAACTTCATGTTTCTTGTTTCTATGGCTGAGAGCAAGTAATCTTTTCTACAGGCTTCCTTGTTCTCTAAACAAACTATGACATCATCTACATATTGTAGCAGAACTAAATCACAAGGGAAATTTCGATTTTTTAAATGTTGATCGAGGACCTGTTCCTATAGTTTCATGTTTTCTCTGTTTCCATAATTCAATTATGGTCCAATCAAATTTTATTGGAAACGTTTCAGACATGGCTTTTAGAAGACTTTAACCTCATTTTTGAGACTTTTTTCTGACTCTCAGATTTACTGTCAAAGGAGAGATTTTGTAGGTTTCTTTATGAGTTGATCCAACCAACGTTTGCCATCCAGAATTTAGTGTCTGAGGTTTTGATCAACAGGTACATGTACATGTAAGCCAGGTAACCCTGGAGTATAGGTACCTGAAAGAATTCTAAATTCATCTACAAATAGCTGTCGGTTTTGTCTGGGTTTAGGGAAATTCTGGACGAGGGGAAGAAGAGGAAGAGCCCATGGAAGTACAGAAGGAGAGAGATCAGAGGACAAGAGCAAGGGGGAAAGTTGGCTATAAGAAAGCAGCTGGAGGACAAAGGGGGAAAGGATTTACTAGGGAAAGGAGTCCAGTTTGTTTTTGCTTAAATTTGTTAAATTGCTCCTTGCTTTGGCCAAAGACTCTTTTAGTACATTTTTTTATTCAGAATTTCATTTAGGTCTCTCTATTCCCATCAAAACTTGCTGCTCATTAGGAGGAGCCAAGGTGGAGGAACAGCATGGAAGTTTTTTGTGTGTCTCGCATCCATGAAATACAGACAGATCAACACTAAACCATCCTACACACCTAGAAACCCGATTGGAGGATTAACACAACAATCTGCACAACCTGAACCACAGAATTCAGCAGGTACGCAGCACGGAGAGGTGAATTTGGCGAGCAAGAAGCCGCTGAAAGTAGGGAACCACTTTTGCAGGGGAGAGAGGACGGAGAGGGGGAGAATACAGGAAAAGCACCCCTCCCCAAAAGCAGATGGAGAGAACGTGGAAAATTGGAAACAGCCACAGGGACTAAACTAAAAAGGGAGAAAGGAGAAAGGAGAGGGTTTAAATTCCGTTAAGACTATAAACAAGGGGAGTGCAAAGGCTGCAACTCCACAGCTCGATACCTGATGGTGCTCTGGTGGGAAAGGCGAATCCCCAGGAACAGAGTGGGGTCCGGGAAGTTCTCAGGCCACACGGGGAAATGTAGTTCTATTGCCGGAAGGACATTTGGTAGACACTGTTGAAGACACCTGGTCCCAGCAGACCCCAGAAAACGGCCACATTCACTGGTACTGGAACAAGGTCGTTAAGGGTGAAGCCTGGTGCCAGATGTTGTGTTGTGTTTTTCCACAATCCCTGAAAAGCTGCTGCTACACTTCCTTGCGAACTTTTTCTAAGGCGGGCTGGCACCTGGCCACAGTCTCGGGCACCGGCAGCAGCCGCACCAGCAAGCGTTCCTGGGTACAGCCGACATTTGGCCACTGCTCTTTCAGCCATTGCTCAGTGAGACCCTCCCGCAAGGGGCGGAACGGATCAAAGCCGCAGTCCTTTGGAAGTAAGGTGCCGGGGAAAACAGCCGCATGGAAGTAAGGGGCAGGGGAAAACAGCCGCATCTGAGACAAAACTTGGGACAGAGGTACTGCCTGGGGCCTGGTCACGGACAGTGAAAAAGCAGGGAGTGGTCGAAAGCTGAAGAGACAGGCGGGGTGCGCGACTGCTGATTTGGGAGAACAGTCTGAGTAGCCGGGTGGCGCCATTTTTACCGCTACCGCACATGCGCATACGCACCTAGGAGCACCCAACAATTCACCCCAGTAGGCTAGCAGCGCCATCTAGTGGAGAGCGAAGCTGTTACACTGAGCCCCGCCCAACTGGGCCAATCGCTCTTCAAGAACACAAGTCTCACCGCTGGCTTAGTTTATGGACTATAAAGAGTTACATAGACTGACTTCTGGGGGAAAATGAAGTAATTTCAGTCCTACTTCAATCTGTCAGCAGGTTCATCTATTCAATTTTCTTTCTTTCTTTCTTTCTTTCTTTCTTTCTTTTTTCTTTTTTTCTTTTTCTCTTTTACATTTCTTTTTCTTGAATACAGAAAGAGAAAAATTCATGTTTATTTTCAATGTTTATTAAAAATATTTTTCTTTAATTTTTATTACTACGTTTTTTACTTTTGTGTAAATTTTTTCAAATTCTATTTTACTTCCATCATTTTATTTTAGTCTACTTCAGTGTACTCACCTTTTCAAATTTTCAAACAATTTCCTTTTTCTTTTTTTCTTTTTCTTTTTACTCTTTTTCATTTCTTTTCCTTTTATTAAATGCAGAAAGAGAAAAACTTCATTTTTACTTTCAATTTCTATTAAAATATTTTTATTCAATTTTTTTACTATATTTTTTGCTTTTATGTAAATTTTTTCAAAATCTATTTTCCTTCCATCATTGTATTTTAGTCTACTACAGTGTATTCACTTTTTCAAATTTTCAAATGATTTCCTTCTTTTTATTTCTTTTTTAATCTTTTTTCTCTTTTTCGTTTCTTTTCTTTTTTCTTGAATACAGAAAAAGAAAAAATTCATATTTATTTTAAATTTTTATTAAAAATATTTTTCTTTGAGTTTTTTCTACTATATTCTTTACTTTTGTGTATATATTTCCAATTCTATTTTACCCCCATCATCTCATTTTAGTCTACTTCAGTTATTCATTTTTTCAAATTCTCAAACGATTTCCTTCTCCCGCCTTTTTTTGCTAATCTGTCAACCACTTTCAACACCTAGACCAAAACACACCTAGGATCTAGCATTATCTATTTGATTTGTGTGTGTGTGTATGTGTGTTTAATTTTTAATTTTAATATTTTTTTAAATTTTAATATTTCTTTAATTTCAATTTTTCTACCTCATTAATTCCTTTTCTCACTTCAAAATGACAAAATGAAGGAATTCACCCCAAAAGAAAGAGCACGAAGAAATGACAGCCAAGGATTTAACCAACACAGATACAAGCAAGATGTCTGAACCAAAATTTAGAATCACGATAATAATAATACTAGCTGGAGTCGAAAGTAGATTAGAATCTCTTTCTGCAGAGATAAAAGAAGTAAAAACTGAGCTTCAATGATGGATGGATGCAGCGGCAGCAAGGATGGATGAGGCAGAACGGAGAATCAGTGATATAGAAGACAAACTTATAGAGAATAATGAAGCAGAAAAAAAGAGGCAGATTAAGGCAAAAGAGCACCATTTAAGAATTAGAGAAATCAGTGACTCATTGAAAAGGAAGAACATCAGAATCATAGGGGTCCCAGAAGAGGAAGAGAGAGAAATAGGGGTAGAAGGGTTATGTAAGCAAATCATAGCAGAAAACTTTCCTAACCTGGGGAAAGACACAGACATCAAAATCCAGGAAACACAGAGCACTCCCATTAGATTCCACAAAAACCGACCATCAACAAGGCATATCATAGTCAAATTCACAAACTACTCAGGCAAGGAGAGAATCATGAAAGCAGCAAGGGAAAAAAAGTCCCTAACCTATAAGGGAAGACAGATCAGGTTTGCAGCAGACCTATCCACAGAAACTTGGCAGACCAGAAAGGAGTGGCAGGATATATTCAGTGTGCTGAATCAGAAAAATATGCAGCCAAGAATTCTTTATCCAGCAAGGCTGTCATTCAATATTAAAGGAGAGATAGAAAGTTTCCCAAACAAAAATTAAAGGAGTTTGTGCCCACTAAACCAGCCCTGCAAGAAATTTTAAGGGGGACTCTCTGAGGGGAGAAAAGATGAAAAAATATATATATAAATAAATAAATGCCAAAAGCAACAAAGATTAGAAAGGACCAGAGAACACCACCAGACTCCAACTCTACAAGCAACATAATGGCAATAAATTCATACCTTTCAGTACTCACTGTAAATGTCAATGGACTTAATGCTCCAATCAAAAGACATAGGGTAACAGAATGGATAAGAAAACAAGATCCATCTATATGCTGTTTACAAGAGATCCACTTTAGACCTAAAGACACCTTCAGATTGAAAGTAAGGGGACAGAGAAACATCTATCATGCTAATGGTCAACAAAAGAAAGCCAGAGTAGCCATACTTATATCAGACAATCTAGACTTTAAAATAAAGACTGTATCAAGAAATGCAGAAGGGCATTATATCATAGTTAAGGGGGTCTATCCACCAAGAAGACCTAATGATTGGAAACATTTATGTGCCAAATGTGGGAGTACCCAAACATTTAAATCAATTAATCACAAACATAAAGAAACGTATCAATAGTAATACCATAATAGTAGGAGACTTTAACACTCCAATTACAGCAACTGACAGATCGTCTAATCAAAAAAAAAAAAAATCAACCAGAAACAATGGCTTTGAATGACACACTGGACCAGATGGACTTAACAGATATGTTCAGAACATTTCATCCTAAAGCAGCAGAATATACATTCTTCTCCAGTGCACATGGAACATTATCCAGAATAGACCATATACTGGGACACAAATCAGCCCTAAGTAAGTACAAAAGATCGAGATCATACTGTGCATATTTTCAGACCACAACGCTATGACACTCGAAATCAACCACAAGAAAACATTTGGAAAGGTAACAAATACTTGCAGACTGAAGAACATCCTACTAAAGAATGAAAGGTGGGGCACCTGGGTGGCTCAACTGGTTAAGTGACCGATTTCCGGCTCAGGTCATGATCTTGTGGTCTGTGGGTTCGAGCTCCACATCAGACTCTGTGCTGGCAGCTCGGAGCTTGGAGCCTGCTTCATATTCTCTCTCTCTCTGCCCCTCCTCCGCTAATGCTCTGTCTCTCTCAAAAATGAATAAACATTAAAAAAAAAACAACGATGGGCCAACCAAGCAGTTAAAGAGGAAATTAAAAAGTACATAGAACTCAATGAAAATGATAACACCACAACCCAAAACCTCTGGGATGCAGCAAAGGCACTCATAACAGGAAAGCATATAACAATCCACGCCTTCCTACAGAAAGAAGAAAGATCTCAGATTCACAACCTAACCTTACGTCTTAAGGAGCTGGAAAAAGAACAGCAAATAAAACCCAAAACCAGCAGAAGACAGGAAATAATAAAGATTAGAGTAGAAATTAATGCTATCAAAACCAAAAAACAGTAGAACAGATCAATGAAACCAGAAGCTGGTTCTTTGAAAGAATTAACAAAATTAATAAACCACTAGCCAGTTTGATCAAAAAGAAAAAGGAAAGGACCCAAATAAATAAAATCAAGAATGAAGGAGGAGAGATCACAACCAACACAACAGAAATAAAAACAATAATAAGAATATTATGAGCAATTCTATGCCAATAAAATGGGCAATCTGGAAGAAATAGACAAATTCCTAGAAACATATACACTACCAAAACTGAAACAGGAAGAAATAGAAAATTTGAACACACCTATAACCAGTAAGGAAATGGAATTAGGAATCAAAAATCTCCCAAAAAACGAGAGTACAGGGCCAGATGGCTTTCCAGGGGAATTCTACCAAACATTTAAGGAAGAGTTAATACCTATTCTCTTGAAGCTGTTCCAAAAAATAGAAATAGACGGAAAACTTCCAAACTCTTTCTATGAAGCCAGCATTACCTTCATTCCAAAACGAGAGACCACACTAAAAAGGAGAACTATAGACCAATTTCCCTGACGAACATGGATGCAAAAATCCTCAACAAGATATTAGCCAACTGGATCCAACAATGCATTAAAAAATTATTCACCATGACCAAGCACGATTTACTTGGAATGCAGGGCTGGTTCAATATCTGCAAAACAATCAATGTGATTCTTCCCATCAATAAAAGAAAGGACAAGAACCACATGATCCTCTCAATAGATGCAGAGAAAGTATTTGACAAAATACAGCATCCTTTCTTGATAAAAACCCTCAAGAAAGTAGGGATAGAAGGAGCATACCTCAAGATCATAAAAGCCATATATGAAAGACAAAATACTAATACCATCCTCAATGGGGAAAAACTGAGAGCTTTCCCCCTAAAGTCAGGAACAAGACAGGGATGTCCACTGTTGCCAGTGTTATTCAACATAGTATTGGAAGTCTTAGCCTCTCCAATCAGACAACACAAAGAAATAAAAGGCATCCAAATCGGCCAGGAGGAGGTCACTCTTCCCAGATCATATGATACTCTATATGGAAAACCCAAAAATTTCCACCAAAAAACTGCTAGAATTGATTCATGAATTCAGCAAAGTTGTAGGATATAAAATCAATGCACAGAAATAGGTTGCATTCCTAGACACCAACAATGAAGCAACAGAAAGAGAAATCAAGGAATAGATCCTATGTACAGTTGCACCAAAAACCATAAAATACCTAGGAATAAATGTAACCAAAGGGGTGGAAAATCTATACACTGAACACTATAGAAAGCTTTGAAAGAAATTGAAGAAGACACAAAAAAAATGGAAAAAGATTCCATGCTCCTGGATAGGAAGAAGAAATATTGTTAAAATGTTGACACTACCCAAAGCAATCTACATATTCAATGCAATCCCTATCAAAGTAACACCAGCATTCTTCACAGAGCTAGAACAAAGAATCCTAAAATTTGTATGGAACCAGAAAAGACCCCGAATAGCCAAAGCGATCTTGAAAATGAAAACCAAAGCAGGGGGCATCACAATCCCAGACTTTAAGCTATACTACAAAGCTGTCATCATCAAGACAGTATGGTACTGGCACAAGAACAGACACTCAAATCAGTAGAACAGAATAGAGAACCTAGAAATTGACCCACACACTTATGGCCGACTAATGTTTGACAAAGCAGGAAAAATATCCAATAGAATAGAGGCAGTCTCTTCAGCAAGTGGTGTTGGGAAAACTGGACAGCAACATGCAGAAGAACGAACCTGGACCACTTTTACACCATACACAAAAATAAACTCAAAATGGATGAAAGACCTAAATGTAAGACAGGAAGCCATCAAAATCCTGGAGGAGAAAGCAGGCAAAAACCTCTTTGATCTTGCCCGCAGCAACTTCTTACTCAACATGTCTCCAGAGGCAAGGGAAACAATAGCAAAACTGAACAACTGGGACCTCATCAAAATAAAAAGCTTCTGCACAGCGAAGGAAACAATCAGCAAAACTAAAAGGCAACCAACAGAATGGGAGAAGATATTTGCAAATGACATATCAGATAAAGAGCTAGTATCCAAAATCTATAAAGATCAAACACAATACCCAAAAAACAAAGAATCCAGTGAAGAAATGGGCAAAAGAGATGAATAGACACTTCTCCAAACAAGACATCCAGATGGCCAAACGACACATGAAAAAATGTTCAACATCACTAGTCATCAGGGAAATACAAATCAAAACCACAGTGAGATACCACCTGACACCTGTCAGAATGGCTAACATGAACAACTCAGGCAACAACAGATGTTGGAGAGAATGTGGAGAAAGAGGATCTCTTTTGCATTGCTGGTGGAAATGGAAGCTGGTGCAGCCACTCTGGAAAACAGTATGGACGTTCCTCAAAAAACTAAAAATAGAACTACCCTACGACCCAGCCATTACACTACTAGGCATTTATCCACGGGATACAGGTGTGCTATTTCGAAGGGACACTTGCACCCCCATGTTTATAGCAGCACTATCAACAATAGCCAAAGTATGGAAAGAGTCCAAATGTCCATTGATGGATGAATGGATAAAGAAGATGTGACATATATATACGATGGAGTATTACTCAGCAATGGAAAAGAATGAAATCTTGCCATTTGCAACTACGTGCATGGAACTGGAGGGTATTATGCTAAGTGAAATTAGTCAGAGAAAGATAAAAGTCATATGACCTCACTCATATGAAGACTTTAAGAAACAAAGGAGATGAACATAAGGGAAGGGAAACAAAGATAATAAAAACAGGGAGGGGGCAAAACAGAAGAGACTCATAAATATGGAGAACAAACTGAAGGTTACTGGAGGGGTTGTGAGAGGGGTAATGGGCTAAATGGGTAAGGGGCACTAAGAATTCTACTTAAAAAAAATACAAATAAATAAAAATTAAAAACAAAAAACCCAAAAAACTTGCTGCTCATTAGACCCAAGAAATCTTATTACCTCTCTTTTCTCATGTACCTCTCAAGTGAACGGTTTTGTTCACATCAAATGTTGCAAAGCAGAGCCACTGAAGACCCAATTATGCCATTTTGAAAGGTAGACACACGAGTGAGGATTCCAATGAGGGAATACATAAGAAGACTGTTCCCGGAAGAAGAAGTTTTTGGCTTAGAGGACTCCTTGATAGCTGGCAGTGATCAATAGAAACATGATGCTCGTGCACTTAATATTTCAGGCCTCTAACCTGAAGGTTGGCCTTCAACTGTAGAGTCACTAATCTGCACCCCAGAACTCCCCACTGGCAGGATAAAACCAGAGGAAACACTCTCTCTGGATCAAGGGCAAGCTTTCAAGACCAAAAGTCAAGGCGGAGGGGCAACTTTTTGTTTTTTGGTGGCCCTCTGCAGAGTTTGTCCAAATGGACACCTGTCCAGTAAGAGCAGGAAATTCATGACTCTGTGAGGTCAGCTGGAGCAACAGGCTTATAGGGCCTGTGTTTTCACCCATGATTTTCCTTCTTAAAACAAACAACGCTTCCAGGCAGCTCAACCCAAAGCAGAAGCACAAAACACAGCACGAGGGGTGAAAACAGGTGATCTGATCCCACCAAGAATGCCAAGTAGATGGAAACCAATAGCAAAGTCTGTGCATCAAATGGAGGAAGAATAGCGGGGAACTCATTGTGAAGACAGCAGAGTTCAGACCCGGGGCTGACTTACCATGTGGCCTGGTATTCTGTAGGTCAAGGGCAGCAAGGCACTAGGGGCCTCCATGGGTAATGCAAGTGGTCAAAACCTGGGGTCTGTGGCAACAGGTGGTGCTGATCATATACAGGTGGGGCTCCCCATGAAACTGTGGAAATAAATGAATACCACCCAAATGGGGATGGGTGTGTGCATCAGCCACCATCACTTGACTTTGGCAGAGACTCCAAGACAAGGAAGCTTAACTTAAAAAAAAAAAAAAAAAAAAGATGGGGTAGGCATCAGCTATGCTCTGATTGGAAGCTGTTGGCATGGGGAAGCCAGAGGGGCTAGCTAGATGTGGGGTATTTGACGTGCTTGATTTGGTAAATGTACCTGAATTTTTCTGGTTGGTCCTGAGCCAGGAGCTAGGGCAATAATTAGAGGAAGCTGGCAGTCATTGATTAAGTCCTGTTCATTTGGGCCTGATTGCTGCAGAGGTTGTGAGCAGAGTTATATTGTCATACGTGGTCTGACATTGCCCGTTTGTCTTTTCACTCTCTCAAGGAGAGCAGTGATTTTTTTTTTTAATCTGAAAAATCTTCATTGAACAGATAGTTGGAACAGGAGAAGGACTTGTGGTTAGTACGAGGTATAATTTGGGACGGATTTCTCTAGCCCCTGCTTGACATGTTCCATTGGGCCATTGGTCTGAGGATTTCTTTGGAGGCACTTTCATTTTTGTAGCGTACTTCTGGTTCTCATTTCCTTTCCTCTTATCCTGCTGTGTGACCTAGTGCCCTGAAGCTGACATATGGCTACAGCGTGTTGCCCTGGCCTTGCCCGCCCAGAAGTGTTCCATATTCCAAAAAGGCTGTTAGAAACTCTTTGAAGTCCAAGGCTTTTCCTTTTGTTATTCTTTTAAATTGTCAATAATGCTAACATAGTCATCTACACACAGAGGGTGATCAATAAGTGGTTCAGAGTCATTTAAAAATGTGCCTCGGATTCACTGAAGCCCACATCTCAGAGAGAAAACTGGCTCATTAAAATGGTATCACACCAGGTCATCCTTATTATCTTCCCCCCAAATTATTAAATGTACATGTTACTGAGCAGGGTGCTTTGCAGATTACTTAAAAAGCAAAGAAAATCTATTTTTGATTGTGAGAAAATCTTTGAGAATCGGAGACATAGTCAGTTTCAAACTGCTTTTGCACCTGAGCAGAATTATAAGTTACTCTGTCCCAGGGAGGAAGAGAGAATTAGGTTGCTCATTATCAAGGCTCCTGGTAGTCTTGGCCCCACAGGTTCAGGCTGACCCTGGAACTCACAAATTGCCTGCTGGTGAGGCAGTTAATGAATAAAGAACTGAGTAAAGGTTCTGAGGTTAAAAATTACCAAGAAGGGTTCGCTATAGTTCAAATAGGAAGACAAATACTCCACGTCTACATTTTTAGCCATGGTTCTCTGCAATCATTGAATGTAGTTCTACTTCTCTTCTATAGGATACCAGCCTGACTTGCTTACGCTTTGTCACTGGTAGTTAACTACTTGTTAACTTGCTACAACCCAGTTCTCTTCTTTACAGTAAATATCATTACTAGTATGAAAGTGAGGTTTGCTGGGTTTTTTGTTGTTGTTGTTGTTGTTTTTGAAAGTGAATCTTTGATGCCCTCAATAACAACTTTTATGTGGGGAAAAGAACACTTAGAAGTTTACTTAGGTATGTTTTAAATGATTATTTTATTCATTTGCTTCTTTCTTAAGCTTTTAATTTATCTCCCTGAATTCTTTTTAAAAGTTTAGCAAATTTTTATAATTAACTTTTAAGGGGGTTTTTAGAACCTTATTAAATTCCCTTAAACATTGCAACTTATTAAATTTCCTTTTATGTTTAACATTTTACATTAAAATGTTCAATTTTCTTTTCAGTAATACAATTGCCTAAGTTAGTCTTCCTTATGACTTAACTCTGATAGTGTCATAAACTAGACTTATAAATACATTAAGTTATCTTAAATTGTTGAAGAAAGTACACAAATTTACTAGGAATTGAATTTAATATCACTACACAGATACACTTTAGAAAATAGAATTATGACGCTAATAAGCAAACATTATAATAAAATATAGTAGCAAATATGCAAGATTCCTTAATGCAAAATATCAACACCATGGATTTTATTCTGTTAAGAGTTTTATATAAACTCCTTATTCTCCCTGGGTGAAAAGATGCATCATCACTAAAGAGATAGTAATATCATACCAAAAAATTGTTGGAGATGCCTTCTGAATAAGGTGAAGTTCTAGAATGATTCCTCCCCCCCCTCTTTTGTTCTTTCTTATTGCAGTAAAAAATACATAACATAAAATTTACCATCTTTACCTTTTCCAAGTGTACATTACAGAAATGTTAAGTATTTTCATATTGTTGTACAACCAATCTCTACAACTTTTTCATTTTGAAAAAGCTGGAACTCTGTATCCGTTAAATAATTCCCCATTTCTCCCCTCCCCCAACTATTGACAGCCAGCATTCTACTTTCTCTTGCAATGGATTTAACCACTTTAGATACCTCACATAAGCAGCATCATACAGTTACAGTGTTTCTCTTTGTGTGACTGGCTTATTTTACTTAGCATAATGTCCTCGAGGCTCATCCATATGTCAGAATTTCCTTCCTTTTTCAGGCAGAATTCTTAATGACAACAGTGACAAACTAAGTCTTAATTATAATCACTATACCTTTAAAGGAGGATGGAGAAGAGTTTCACAGAGTTCATGTCCGTGAATTTAAGTCACAAATAAGTAACAGATTTCCTAATATAGACATAAGCTGCCATTCTTTCCTGAGTTAAGATCTTTCCACTAGGATGCCTCTTGGCTTGTAATACCCTGAACTTTCTCTCTCAAAACAATATTTTAAGCTGTTGTTTACGGGGTGGGGGAGAGTATATTTATGTCCCCAAAACTCAATGCAATATTTTTTTTAATCAAAATGATGAGAGGGAAAAGCCTTGGGTTGAGATCCAAACACAATTGACAGAATGACAGGGTCCATGTAGAAGCCTTGACAAGCATAACATCATGCCAATAAAAGAGATGTGACTCTTAGCATATCTATAGTGTAAAGAGAGACATTACAGCATTACTGCATATGACACAACACTTAGTTATAATAGTTTCACATCCTAATAATAGAGGCCGTTACTCATATGCATTGGTTTCCTGTATTTAAAAAAAAATTGTTTGGAGGCATTGAGTTGATGGTTAACATATTAAAAGTTTTCAGTTTAAAATAATCGGGCATGGGTCTCTGTTAACAACTGTGTGTGTAAGTGCTGATTCAGGAACAGTTCACTGACATTGGTCAGGCAATGCCTGAACTTTTGTTCTAGAAGTGTGCAGCCGCACTAGGATTGTTGCCCCTTGCTTCATCATTTTGGGTGGATTTTCACTTCTTCGTCTCCTTGGATATTTAAAGATCTTCCTGTCCACTTTCATAAATCTTTGACTTGACCATATCTTGCATTCTTTTCACGGTTTATCTTCTAGGACTATAATTTTTATAAATATTAGAGGATATTTATAAAATAAATTTTAATATTTACTTATTTTTGAGAGAGAGAGAGACAGACAGACAGAGTGTGAGTGGAGGAGGGGGGGAGAGAAAGAGAGGAAGACACAAATTCCGAAGCAGGCCCCAGGCTCTGAGCTGTCAGCACAGAGCCCCATGCAGGGTTCAAACTCATGAATGGTGAGATCATGACCTGAGCCGAAGTCGGATGCTTAACTGACTGAGCCACCCAGGCTCCCCCATAAAATAAATTTTAAAAACCAGGCATCCCTATGGCATTGTCTGGTTTCCACACTTTTGACTTTTTAAAAAAAATTATTTATTTGAATTCAAGTTAGTTAACATACAATGTAGCATTAGTTTTAGGAGTAGAACCCGGTGATTCACCACTTACATGTAACACCCAGTGCTCATCCCAGTGAGTGCCCTCTCTAATGCCCATCACCCATTTAGCCCATCCCCCCACCCATCTCCCCTTCAGCAACCCTCAGTTTGCTCTCTCTATTTAAGAGTCTCCTGTGGTTTGTCTCCCTCTCTGTTTTTTATCTTATTTTTCCTTCCCTTCCCCTATGTTCATCTGTTGTGTTTCTTAAATTCCCCATATGAGTGAAATCATGATATTTGTCTTTCTCTGACTGACTTATTTTGCCTTGCATAATATACTCTAGTTCCATCCACATTCTTGCATGGCAAGATTTCATTCTTTTTGATCACTGAGCACACTCCTGACTTTTAAGATCTTTCTAGTGACATTTCTACGTGCACTATGATCATTTTCTTTATAGATCTATATTGCTTGCCTATGTCTGCCTCTTAATCTGGTTGTCACACTAAAAAGCTCTTTTGGATGGGTTATAGACATGTTTTTGATATTTGCTGCATCAAATTATGTTTTAATTTCTCTGTTTTAATAAATGTAAGCAGTAAAATATGTGTATTAGGCTTCCAATCCAAACTGCTTCACTGAATTACAATTGACAGACATTTTTGCTTTAGTCCAAAATGATGAAAGAGTTCTTATTACAAAGTAACCTGAGTCATTCTGTCATCTATAATCTTATTTTTTAATTTACCAGTCATGTTGGAAGGAAAATGTCCAACTGTTTGCTTTACAAAAGAGTCATAAGGGCAAGCTGCTAATTTTTCTTAACCTAAATTTTTTATGTAAATAACTGCAAAATAGAGGCACCTGGGTGGCTCAGTCAGTTAAGCGTCTGACTTCTGCTCAGGTCATGATATCATAGTTCATGAATTTGAGCTCCACTTCAGGGTCTGTGCTGACAGCTCAGAGTCTAGAGACGGCTTAAGATTCTGTCTCTCCCTCTCTCTGTGCCCCTCCCCCACTCACCCTCTGTCTCGGTCTCTCTCTCAAAAATAAACATTAAAAAAATTTTTTTTTCAAACCTGAAAATATTAAAGTTAGAAGAAATTGTTACTAGCCCTAGAAGTTTGGTGAATTTTGGGGCGCCTGGATGGCTCAGTCAGTTGAGCGTCCGACTTCAGCTCAGGTCATGATCTCGTGGTTTGTGAGTTCGAGCCCTGTGTCGGGCTCTGTGCTGACAGCTCGGATCCTGGAGCCTGCTTCAGATTCTGTGCCTCCTCCTCTCTCTGCCCCTCCCCTGCTCATGCTATGTCTCTCTGTCTCTCAATAATAAATAAACATTAAAAAAATTTTGTTTAAAGAAAAGAAGTTTGGTGAATTTTTTGAGGGTGTCTGGGGTGGCTCAGTTGGTTAAGCATATGACTCTTGATTTCGGCTCAGGTCATGATCTGACAGTCATGAGATTGAGCCTGGTGATGGACTCCAAGCTACATGTGGAGTCTGCTTAAAATTCTCTCTCTCCCTGGCCCTCTGCACCTCTCCACCCACTCACAAACTCTTTCTCTCTTTCTCTCTCTCTCTCAAAAAAGAAAAAAAACAGAAGAAGTTTGGTGAATTTTTGCTAGATGCAAATGGGAGCAAGTTCAGGAAGGAGAGACCAGTGTGCCCAGGAAGCCTGAAAGAACCTGAGATCCATACTCTGATGAAACCTCTTTCCACTTTAATGTGTTAACAACCAGTATCTTCCTTGCCAGAAAATGGAAACAGAACTATTACTAGATAAATGAAAGATAATGTCATTCTGAAGAAAGGGTATATTATAAGGAGACAGAAGAAAATTATTCCTCTGAAAAATATTAACTGATTTTTATGTGGGACATCATCTTAAGACAAAGATGCCTTGCAGGTATACCCCTTGGCAAGGTGTAGCAGAGGTCACAGACTAGAAAGGTTCTGAGACCTCAGGCTCCCTGTGCCATCACGACACACTGTTTGTTCCAGAGAAGTCTGGTCCAGGGAGAGAAGATGATAAATCAGTAAAGTTTACTCTTTGTCCAAGAATTTCGGCGAACTAATTTTGTCCCAGCAAATACTTGGTTCATTCGGATAAACGGCTCTCGTTTTAGGACAGTAGGTAGCTGGCTTGAGCAAACAGCTTGTTTATCCTTTAACGGTTTACTCATTAAAACACCTTGCTGTGTCCATCCATCACAAATTATTGTGTCAAAACTATCACGGTCAGTTACTTGCCATGAAAGATTGGCTCTAAACCTTATAAACCTAGTCACCTAAGCCCTACAAATACTCTTTCTTGAAATCTCCCTTCTGAGATGGGACTTTCTTTGAAAGTGATACTCTCCCTTATCACACTAAATCTAATAAACTTAGTTTTGCTTGATCAACAGTCTTTTCTGATGTTCTTTTGGAGGATTGACATTGACAATCCTGGAGACCAGGAAAAGATCTGATGGAGAGCCCCTGGCGGACACTGCCCAAGGTCCTCAGCTCTGAAACCACATGTCCCTTGAGGTTTGAACTTCATGCTCAGGGGTCTCTCCCACCACAGCAGTGAGGTAGGTCCTGCATTGGTGCTCAAAACCATCAGCTTTATGTGAAGTCCTCTCTAAAACAGTTTTTGTGTCCTGGAAATGAGGATTCCTCTCAGGAACACTTTGGTTATCTGGTCAGCTTTGAAAACTCTTATATTTGAAGGGAAAGCTGGTTTGTTATCAATAAAACAATGTCTTGGTTCTTTTTTTGTCCTTGTCACTTTTTGTCATGAGTCCATGAGAGAAAGTTTGGAGGGGAAGGGATGAACATAACTTCAATAGTCTGTCTTTCAACGCATCCTCTAAGGCTGATAGGTTCAGAGGGTCCCATCAGACCAGCATCCTTACTGGACAAGTTTTGCCATGGGCCACCTATCCAAACCTAGTAAGACCTTCCTTCTGTCTCGCCTCGGGTTCTTTGATAATTACTTAATTTAGTTTCTTTTGCTTGGAGCCAGAAGTCTCAAAGCTGTGAGACTAGCTCATCAGTCAGATTCCTACAGGTGCTGCAGGAATTCCAGGGTCTTCTTTGACACCCTGGACAATACCTGTGCCACCTTCACACTTTCATGCAGGTGCATATTTCTTTAACTGGCCTAATGTCACCAAGGAGAATTTAGAAGTTTTGTGACCACTTTGGGGTATTTCTGACATGAACCGGATAAATCATTTAAGGGACCATTTAGAACAAGTAGAAGAAAACCTTGGGAAGACATTCTCTGACTTGTTTGTCTAAATGACAGATCACTTTTTCTCATAAGAGATACCCTTCTCAGATTTTCCTACTTTGGTGTTGAGTGGGTACCAACTTTTTAATCATATGGTTTGACTGAATCATTAAAGACCCTAGTTATTGTTTCAATAAGCTGTAATGCTTTTTCTCTGGTGTGTATACATGTAAAAATAGGGTTTCTGTCATCCAATCCTTCTCCTTTCCTTGTAGAGTTTAGGTAATTAGACTTTTACAGTGAAATTTTATAACTGTCTTAAGCTGGCTTCCCCTTGCTTCTAACCCCACCCCCCTCCTTTCTTTTACTTTTTTTTCCCCTTTGGAAATTTGGAATTGAATCTGTTCATGCACATGCTCTGTCATTATGTGCAAATACTAGGACTATATAGTGCAGCTATAAAGTGAAGTCTTTCCAAAAAAAGGGAAGAGCAGGGGAGATACTAAATTGTGCTTCTTCTGTGCTCTTGCCAAGAGTGAAACTCAGAAAAAAAGTTAACTGTGAATTCAAGTAATAGACACAGTTCAGAGCTAGAAAGAAAAATTCAACACTGAAATGTTTTGGCAAAACTCCAGTCTTTAAATTTTTTGATATTTTTAATATAGAGATTTATTTATATTTGAAAAATCCAGAAATTATATTCTTCTTAAATAGACATTTCTTTGGACAAATCAGAATAATTGTAGCTTAAAATCAACATTGTCTTCTTACTAATTTTATCAACATGTAAAAATATTTAGCAAAATATTTTAGTACAAGATGAGTTTAATTTTTAATCATTTAAATATTTAAGATTTCCTACATTAGTTCCATGAATCCAGTAAGTTATCTGTGTTTCCACAAATTTTTTAGGATTAAGAAAATAAATAAAGCTGTTTTTCAATGAAAATGTAATGAGAGATGTCTTTGGAAAGAGCTTAAGCTTTGAAATTGTTATTTTCTGGCCCAAAATGTCAACAGTGCCAAAGTGGAGAAACCCAATTTTATGAATCTAGTTTAATTTGTCCAAGATTTCACCTTGATAATGTGGATGTGGATTCTTATATAAAAATGCTTCTGAACTAAGTCCTCTAGAAAGGTTTTTTTTTAAAGACTAGTATGTATAAAATATTAAAATTTAGTTTCTTTAATTTCTAGAAATTCTGGGAACATATTATATTATTGTAACTTATTAACGTGTATAAACCAATCAGCATAGAGCTCTTTTCTTTTGTAAGGCTTTACAATCTAATTTATTAATATCTTCTGGAATAAGAAAATATTTAAAGTCACCCCCAAAAAGCTGAAGACTTTACTCAATCACAAAAACACAGAGAGAGCTTGCAGCTTTGAGTCTATAATCTCAAGTAAAAGTAAACACAACACAAAAACTCCAGAGTTCAGATATCAAAGGGCTATTCTCTCCAATGAACAGAAAAATATTTTCTTAATTGATATGAGTTCACAAATAGTCAAACAGAAAAACAAGCTAGATTCTCTATTGTCTCTTACCTGACAAGGAACAGATCTCCATCACCCCTTGAAGATTACTAAATGGCAAGACCATACAAACAGACTACCTGTCGTTTTTCCAATCAATTAGGAGACATTTATTGGCCACACACAAACCAAGTTCACGTAAACACAAGGTGCTCAACTGACTGCACAGTCAAGATAGCCTACTATATCATTCCTCCCTGCTCTTGGTTATAGAAAGCAACCAACAGACTTGACCAAACACCAAAAATAAAGCAAAACTCAGAATGGGGGAAAAAAAAAAAAGGAAAGGAAAGAAAAAGTAGAAACTGTGAGTCAGCAAAGATAAGTTTCCACAGTTGATTGGGAAACCCTGGGGAGCCAAGAAAAAACATGGCTTGGCTTGGCTCATTGAATTCACTTCCTGGACAATGCCATTCTATTGAATCCAGCAGATAAATCCACTTGGGTATCTCAGTGGATGACCTATCAACATGTTAAAGTACAGTATAACACAGAATTGAAATATAGTTCTCATACAAATATAAAGTGAACACAAGTCAAATATTTTGTCCAACTGTTTATTTATTTATATTTTTAAAAAAGTAATCTCCATACCCAACATGGGGCTCAAACTCATGACCTCAAGATCAAAAGTCACATGCTCTGCCAACTGAGCCCGCCAGGCACCCATTTTGTCCATTTTCAAAATATTAAATTGTCAGGAATTGTGAAGGGTCTGGGCCACCTGGGTGGCTCAGTTGGTTAAGAGTCCGACTCTTAATTTTAGCTCAGGTCCTGATCTCACAGTTTGTGAGATCTAGCCCCATATGGGGCTCTGTGCTGGCAGCATGGAACCTGCGTGTGATTCTTTCTCCTCTCTCTCTCTCTCTCTCTGCCCCTCCCCATTTGTGCATGCACACACTCTCTCTCTCTCTTTCAAAAAAAAAAAAAAGTACCGTGAAGGATCTGAGAGTTTACACTATTTGCAGGCAAAAAAGTTACTTGCAGTGGATTCGTGGATGCTGAAAGAAGACACAAGTTTCCTGGGACAGAAGCAAAAAGACATGTATTACTTACGGCACAGCAAGCAGCATGAGCATAACATATTTGGTGCCGGTTCTTCAAACCCTAATTTCTACATAGTGATATGAAGATGGCCAGGTGCCACTTCCACATGTAGTGGGTTGCATTCTAGAAGAGGAACTCTGAGCTTAGGTATACACACTAAGCATGACTGACCCCCAGCTCAGGAGGGGGGTCTATCTCTACCTCCCAAGGCTGTAAGCAAAACTGCACTTCATCCTAGAAGCAAGTAAATGTATCATCCAAGGCTGTTGCTGTATAAACATTTTTGGAATGATAATTCAGAACAAAGGCAGTTAGTACTTCTACCCATAAGACATACAGATATGTGAGAGACCCACGGAGAATTGTCTCCTAACATTAACAATTAAAATGCTAAACCTAATTCAAAAAACATTCTGAAAAACTATTCATTGGCACTTGAGTAAAGTAATGTTAGTATAAAATTGCTGGGTTAGATATAAAACTGGTTACTTCACAGTAAGAAACAAAAAAATGCAACACAACTTTGGAAGTTAACTTTTCTTTCACACAGAAATCTATAAGATAACATGAATTTCATGGTGTCTAGGCTCTAATCAAACAGAAAAAAGAACAATAAAATACAAGTAAAAGTGCTAGTTTAATTTTCTTAAAGAATTACATAATATTTATTTTTAAAAATTTAATAGTGATCCAATATGACATTGAAAATATATCTGTACTTTCTTGGCTTTATTTCCCAGCTCTGGATAATTTTTCATAAACTGTGAACATAACCTGCTTGTTCATCATTTCATGTCTTTGCATGGATACTGAGGATACACTTTTGCATCCTTCAAAATCTTACCCAAAGTTGTTAACAAAGACTAATGCTCATAGTTGTCGTGGTAATATTCAGAGTAAAATATAATATCTAGAACACTGAGATACCCAATTTTCTTTGATAAGTTTGCTCATATCCCAGAAGGAAAAAAAAAACAACAGCATGTCTCCTATCCAGGGATTTATCAATTGTATTAATATTTTCAAAGAACAAACTTTTTGCTTTGTTACTTTTCTCTATTGTTGGTCATTTTCAATTTCATTGATTTCTGATCTCCTCTTTATTGTTTCTTTTGTTTGACTTACTTTGGATTTAATTCTTGTTTTAAGGCTTCTGAGGTAGAAACTTAAGTCAATGGTGTTCAATATTTCTGCATGTCTAATATAAACATTTAAAATTATAGATTCCCCTCTAAACATTGCTCTAGTTGCATCTTGAATATTTTAATATGAGGTCTTTTCATTATTATTCAGCTCAAAATATTTTAGATTTTTATTGTGATTTCTTCTTTGACCTGTGGTTTATTTAGACATGTAATTTCCAAATACTTGGAGAGTTCCTAGATATTTTTTGTTAGTATATTCTGCCTTTAATCAACTTTGTTGAGGTATAATTTTTGTACCAAATACCGCATTCAATTCAAGTATACAATTTGATGAGTTTTAATAGATCTGCAACTCTCATGCTATCACTGCCAAGCAACATGTTGAATTACTACATCAACCCCCAGATTTCCTCATGCTCTTTTGCAATTTCTTACCTCCCTGCAATAGGTAGGTTAAAATGACTTGAAAGATATACTATGTAGACAATAAAACCCCCCACAAACTTAGTGTGATGTATGAATACCATATAATGGAAACCTCAAACCAAGGAAATATTACCCAGGATAAAGAAAGATATATAATAATCATTCAAATGAACATGGATCATTCTCCTGATAGACCATACTATGGGTCATATAACAAACCTCAAAAAACTAAGAAAAAATGAAATCATACAAAATGAAAAAAAAAAAAAAAAAAGGAAAGAAATACAACCTTTGACAATCAGGACAGGTAGCCTAGCATGTTTTTTGAGGAAAAACAGAATAGATTTATTGTAACGTTGAGTTTGTTCCAGAATATTAAAGAACATTGTAAAGGATAAAACTTGAGTGTGTATAGCAAGTTATAGGAGGTTTGAGGAAAATGAATTTTATTTGCCATACTTTATATCTGAGTCTGAAGGAAAACAGACAAAATATATTAAGATTTTGGCAAAATTTTGATGTGTTTTTTAATAAGATATGTTAATATTCTTTACTGCCCAAGACTAAATTAATGTAATATTAGAATTTTATTTTCTCCCTATGAAAATATAAATTGATCTTGAAATATTTAGTCTGCTTTTAACAAGCATAATAAAAGATTGTTCTTTATCTTCAGTGTAATCTGAAAATGTAGCAGAAATTCCATGTATCATCCGAATAATTTCCTGTCATTTGTGCTGACTTTATTATATGCTTGATGACTTCAAAAAAAGTACATCTTTTCAGAACAGCTAAAATTCAGTTCCTTACAAGTTTGTTACCTTCTTCTGTTTTTATTGTATATTGTTGGAACTTTTATTTATGTATAGTTAAGCTATAACTTGTCATTGTCCATAGGTAACTGTGCTCCTGTCTCAAACAAATGACCAAATCATTTTGTTCTTTTTTTTTTTTTTTTTTGAGGGGGGGGGGTGAAATTGACCAAGGGGCAGAGAGAGAGAGAGAGAGAGAGAGAGAGAGAGAGAAAGAGAGAGAGAAGCGGGGCTTACCTGGGGCTCATGTTCACCTGAAGCAGGGCTCGTGCTCACCCCATGTGGGACTCAAATTCACAGACCATGAGATCATGACCTGAGCCCAAGTCAGATGCTTAACAACTGGGCCACCCAGGAGCCCATGACCAAATTTTTTCTTACAATTCTTTATTTTGTTTCCTCAAGATCAGATCCTAAATTCAGGAAAATAAATGTTTAGGATGTCTTTTTCATTTTCTAAATTGAGGTAAAATATGTATAACATAAAAGGCACCATCATAACCATTTTTAAGTGGGCAGTTCTGTAGCATTAAGCACAATAAGTACTTTCACGTTGTGCAACTATCACCACCATCCGGAACTGTTTCATCTTCCCCACTTGAAACCTCATACCCATTAAACAATATCTCCCTGTTCCTCCCTCCCCTGCAGCTCCTGGCAACCACAATTCTGCTCTCTGTCTCCATGAATTTCACCACTCTAAATAGCTCATGTGAGTGGAATCGTTGAGTAGTTGTCATATTGTGACTGGTTTATTTCACTTAAAATGTCTTTAAGCTTCATCCATGTGTAGCACGTATCAGAATTTTCTTGCTTTTTAAAAAATGTTTTATTTATTTTTGAGAGAGTGCAAGCAGAGGAGGGGCAGAGAGAGGGAGACAGAGGATCCAAAGTGGGCTCTGAGCTGACAGCAGAGAGCCTGACATGGGGATTGAACTCATGAACCATGAGATCATGACCTGAGCTGAACTCACATACTCAACTGACTGAGCCACCCAGGTGCCCCAGAATTTTCTTGCTTTTTAACGTTGGATAACGTTCCACTACATGTAAATTCCATGTTTTGTTTTTATCCCCTTCATCCTGCAATGGACTCATGGATCGCTTTCATTATTCAGCTATTGTGGATAATGCTGCTATGAACATGGGTGTACAAATACTTTTTCAAGAAGTTGCTTTGAAATCTTTGGGGTATATACTGAGAAGTAGAATTGCTGAATCATATGGTAATTCTATGTTTATTTTTTTTTTTTAGGAGCCACCATACCAGTCTTCATAGTGGCTGCACCATTTTATATTTATACCAGGAATGTCAAGTGTTCCATTTTCTCCACATCCTTGACAACACTTGTTACTTTGTGTTTTTTGAAAACAGTGGTCCCAATGGTTGTGAGATGATATTTCATTGTGGGTTTAATTTTCATTTTTCTCTATTGATTAGTGATTTGAACATTTTTTTCTTGTGCTTATTGGCCATCTGTATATTTTCTTTAGAGAATTATTAATTCATTTTTGTTGTAATTATTTATTTATTTATTTATTTATTTAAAAAAAATTTTAAATAGGCTTCACACCTAGTGTGGAATCTAATGTGGGGCTTGAACTCAACAACTCTGAGATTAAAACATGAGCTGAGATCAAGAGTTGGATGCCTAACCAACTGAGCCACCCAGGCGCCTCTCTTGGCCCATTTTAAAATCTGGTTGTTTATTTTTTTGTTGAATAGTAGGAATCTTTATATATTTCTGTGTATTAAACCCTAATGAGATACATGATTTGCAAATATTTTCTCCCATTTCATGGGTTTCTGTTGATAGTGTGTTTTGAAGTACAAAAGTTTTTAATTTTGATATAGTCCAATTTATTTATTTTTTCTTTTGTTGTCTGTGCTTTTGAAGTCATATCCAAGAAGCCATTGCCAAATCCAATGTCATGAAGCTTTTCTCATATATTTTTGTTTAAGAGTTTGGGTTCACTTTAAGCCAATCTCTTGTAGATAGTATAATGTTAGAGTCCATCTTCATTCTTTGCATGTGAATGTTTACTTTTCCCAGCACCATTTGCTGAATAAATATTGAATGCTTTAAAAATTCACATGTCCTCCTTGCACAGAAGCCATGCTAATCTTCTCTATATCATTCCAATTTTAGTGTATGTGCTCCCCAAACAACCACTAGATATCTTTTTAAATTAAAATTAAAATTAAAATTATCTTTGAGATTTCTCAAGGAGCCCCTGGAAAATCACAATGATTTATATATTTACCTTATAAAAACAGAGATGCCAGAAATATTTTAGGTTGCCCTGATATAATTTATATTTCTGAATTAGCTTGTCACTATTATAAAAAATTCCTGGGAAGAACTGTCAAGTGAAAGGATAATTTTCTACAGATAAAATATTATCCATATAAAATTTTCTGAGACTGTACATTGCACCAAACAAATTGACAGCCTCAAGAGATTTGTTAATGCTTTCATTGTCCATGATATGATCTTAACTGTAGAAAAGTTTTGTTACAATTCTTTGAAAGAGTTATGTATTATAGTGCAATGGAGAAGTTTACTCTCCTCAATTTTGTTATTGTTCATTACTGTAATATATCAATCTTATCATAGTCCAATTAGCAGGCAGTTCTGCTTCTTTGGTAGTTATAATACAAAAAGTATTCTTTACCAGATCCAGAAGCCATATTATTAAATAGTTCTTCAAGAGAAAGACTTCAAAAGCACAATTTGTAACCCATGAATTGTGACATAATTACTATACCCCAAAGTAGTTACTTTATTTGTGGAAAGACTTTCAGAAATAGCCTGAAAACACCATTTTTGCCTCATCAATGGAAAAACCATTTAAAAAAATTTTTTTTAATGCTTAATACTTTTGAGAGAGAGACAGAGAGACACAGAGATACAGAGCATGAGCAGGGAAGGGGCAGAGAAAGAGGGAGACACAGAATCCAAAGCAGGCTTCAGGCCCAAGCTAACTGTACAGCTTGACTTGGGGCTCAACTTATGAACTGTGAGATCATGACCTGAGCTAAAGTCTGACGCTTAATGGACTGAGCCACCCAGGTGCCACTAAGTAACTGGAATTTGCATAAAAGCTTTAAAAAATTCCTTAAGCTCCTCTTCCTCTAAACAATACTTCTCAGGGTGCCTGAGTGGCTCAGTCGGTTAAGTGTACGACTTTGGCTCAGGTCGTGATCTCATGGTTCATGGGTTCAGGCCCCACGTTGGGCTCTGTACTGACGCTCAGAGCCTGGAGCCTGCTTCGGCTTCTGTGCGTGTCTCTCTCTCTCTGCCCTTCCCCCACTCACACCCTGTCCCTCTCACTCTCTCAAAAATAAACATTAAAAAAATTATAAAAAAATAAATTCCAGTTAGTTAATATGCAGTGTAATATTCATTTCATGTGTCTCATACGATGTTTCAACAGTTCCATAAACACCTGGTGCTCATCATAAGTGCACTCCTTCATTCCCATCACCTATTTTATACTCTGAATAACAAAGGATATTTTGCATGTTGAAGATGTCCCCTTCTCCATCTCCTACTACCACCAGTCAAACCCAACTTATTATTGAGCCTAAGATATAAGAAACAACTGAATGGATTATTGTTAATTTGAATATCCCAATGGTATAAGCTCTAGGTGATGAACAACTATTTGGTGTTACCTAGCCATGATCAAAGAAATGGAAGAGATGGAAGAAGAAATAGAACCAGGCATCAAGCCACCAGAAAGCTGGTTGAATTTTGAATGCAAGAACAATTATATTATTGTGCATATTGCACTAAAATGCCTTATCAGAAAAAAAGAGTATCAACAAAACCATACTTCAGAAACATTTTTGAAAAAACAGCCTTTCTACAGTGTTGGTATCTCTTGCTATTTCCACTCCAGCTGTTCTTATCATCCACAATAATATTACGATCCTAATCCCAAACCTGGGTGTTCATGCATTTATCCAGCAAACATTTATATATCACTTATACTGCTGCTAGAGTGCACTGATGAGATGAGGGTCTAGATCAGGCAAAAGGAACAGAAAGAGAGGCTTAAAATACATTTGAGGTAAAATGTATAGAATATGGAGACTGATTGGAATAAAATAAGAAAAGGAAGTTTGAGATTTTATTTTTAAAATTTTTTTAACATTTATTTATTTTTGAGAGACAGAGAGAGACTGAGCATGAGTGGCAGAGGGGCAAAGAGAGAATGAGACACAGAATCTGAAGCAGGCTTCAGGCTCTGAGCTGTCAGCACAGAGCCTGATTTGGGCTTGAAGTCACAAACTGTGAGATCATGACCTGAGCTGTCGTTGGATGCTTAACTGACTGAGCCACCCAGGTGCCACAGAAAGTTTGAGATTTTAAAAGAGGGTATAATCATGACTCTCATACAAAAGTAAATTGGACACCTGCCCAAGATCTTATTTCATTCATTAACTAATGAGGAAGTCATAGATGTTACAATTGATTCAAATGAGATTTACAGAATCACACATATATTAAGATTAAGTATGCTAAAATTAATTCTTAAATAGTTGCAAAACTGGCTCATTCCAGTTTTATTCTCTACCCAGGAGGTAGAGAGAAATCAGTTGCATTTATTCCAGATGAAATTCATATGCATGATTTTGGACAGCAATCATTTGTACTAGCTATTAGTTATCTACAACTTATAAAAATGGTAAAGAAGCTCAAAGACAATGAAAAGTACAGAGAACATATAATGGTGTGCTTAGGCAACTGTTTTTTTTGTGTGTTTTGTTTTTTTACAGAGAGACTGTGTGAAAGGTGGAGAGGAGTTGAGGTGGGGGGAGAGAGAGAAAGAGAGAGAGAGAATCCCAAGCAGGCTTCATGCTCAGCAAGGAACCTGACATGGGGCTTGATCTTATGACCCTGGGATCGTTACCTGAACCGAAAATCAAGAATCAGACACCCAAATGACTGAGCCACCCAGGTGCCCCAAACAATTGTTTAAGTTTCCATTGAAGACATCCATTTCAAAAGACAAAAACGTAATGATTTTAATTAAAAAAAATTTTAAGAATATATCTTTTTCAGAGACTTAAAAATAAATACTGACAAGTGCTCTGTATATTTGGCATTTGGCAATTGGTGTTACTTTTTCAGGAAAAAGTAATAACAAGGCTCATATTCTTGAGAAGGTTTATTTATCTAAATCTATCAGAAGGATCACAGTAAAACACTGTTAAGAAAATGGACTCTGGTTGGATTGCCAAAGTTCACGTTCTGACTTCATTACTAACTAGCTACTGACTTTGGGCAAGTTATGTATTTTCTCTATAACTCAGTTTCTTCATTGCTTAAATGAGAACAGTAACAAGATTTAATTTATAGGACCGTTGAGAAGATTTCATTAGATAATAAATGTCAGGTACCTGACATATGGTAACCACTCAGTAAATGCTATCTATTAGTATCCTGAGAGAAAGGCTATTAATATCACCAGGCTTTTTATAAAGAGTATATTTTGATGGAAACTTAAATGAGTTCAAAATCCTTTCTCTGATTACAGCATTTTCCAATTCCCTGAAATTTCCATTCGCACACCTCCTCAGCCCTATCACCTTCAGAGCCAACCCCATGAGATGCAGGTAAGAGCATTATCATGAGAAAGGGAAGGAACAATCACTTCATGACTACAGCCACAAAGCCTCAATCCCACCATCACTAATGTCCTCCGGGCATCTAAAGTCCCATGGCACTCACCTGTCAGCAGTGAGTATTTTGCAGATAAATCCAAACTCTAACACTGTGGCCCCAAAACTATTGCGTGGTATCTTTCCCCATAGCAAGTATTCATCAATCAAATAAGTTGTTTTTAATCAGGTTAAAAATTCCCAAATTATATAAACCGTACATGTCAACTAGGTAAAATAAGCATTCTAAAGCAAAAGTAAGACATATTAGTGGGAAAGGCTGAATGACGGGTGGCTTGGATAAATCCTACTGCTAGAAAATAAAGGAAAATAAATACTGAGCAAAGCACTGTTACACATGTGCCCCAGCCACTTAAACAAGGACTCCCCAATTACCTTTTATAATTTCAAGTAAAGCCTTCAATAATTGCAGCTATGTTTAAAAAAAATGCTTAGGGAAAAAATCCTGGAAGAACACGCATCAAATTATTAGCTAAAATTGAGTCAGGATAAGGAGTTCATTGCCTTTTTTTTTTTTTACTTAGTTTACATTTTAATTTGCTATCCAAATTTTATATAATTAATCACTTCAATGTTTAAAAGTAAAGGAAACCAAGACCCACAAAACCCTCAAGGATGCCCTTTTGAAGCCTCAGACAGAAGAGAAGGGAGAAATATAGACACAGAAAGTAATATAAATTGTCTTAATTATTTTAATTTTTTTTTTTTACTAACCGCCATACTGCTATGTCAATAATGAACATTTCCCTACATCGTTAATACAGAAAATATTGCTCCTGTATTGGGAATACACTTGAAGAGGTATGGAGCACCTGGCAAAGAAAAGTAGCCAACTTTATGATAGAAAGTTCTGTATTCCCCTGGTAAATGCACACTTGTTATTCCAGCTTTAGCAATAGCAAGTGAGCACTTCTGTTAAAGTTACCAACTTACTTACTCCCCCAGTTTCCATTGTAACTCCTTTTTTTTTGGTACATGTGTAAGAATCACAAAATTAAGAATGGAGTTTCTTCCAGAAACTTCCACAGCACCAAGAGGAGAGGTGGGTGGTCTGTGTTTGAATGGACCTTAAAATAGATCGGCACTTCTGGTCCCTTTGTAAGGATCATAACATAATTCTCCTCCATCAAACTAAAAGAAGATGTGGAAATGAGAAGAAACAATCAATAGGGATTTAACTTCAAAAACAGGAAAAAAAAATACTGCTTAAGAGAGCATGCTAATGGGCTGTGAAAGTGAGTCCCTCACAATGTTTTTCTGCTGGCCCCCAGAAAGGAATGCATAGGTTATGCACATAAAATCCCTTTTTCTATGGTAACAGCAACTTTCCCCAGGGCAACAGGAAATAGGAAAGGAAAATGTTTCTGCAGGTCTGAGGTGAAGTTAAATATAATTTTTTAGTAAATAATCAGACTTCACCAGCTCCAACTCTCTTGCCACCAAGGACCCTATGCTGTCTTGCTCTTTTTTTATTGTATCTTTTTTTGTTGTATTGTATGCTGTCTTCCTCCCTTATTGTATCAAAGCTTACTCTTTACAATCTGGATAAATGTTCTTTAAAAAGTAAATATTTTAATAATATAATTTATATATATAATTATAATAATATTTTAATGTTCTTTAAAAAGTAGGTCATTATTTGAGATATTTACTCACAATAGGAAATATGTTCAAAACCACAAGGAGTGATGCTCTAAGGTTGGCATCTAAGACATAAACGCAGGTTAGAGAGAAAAGAATCCTCCAGTGAGCCTTAAATTACATTCCTATAGCTGCCTTCTTATAAAGCCATAAAATTAGGACTATCCAGAAAGATTTATGTATTTCTTGTTCTTAATTGTAATAAAAAACACATACAATTTATTATCTTAACCTTTTGGAAGAATACAGTGCAGTAGGGTTAAGTATATTCACGTTGTGGTGCAATGCATCTTCAGAACTTTTTTATGCTGCAGAACAAATTCTATACCCATTACACAAAAACTCCCCATTTCTCCCTGCTCACACCCCTTGGCAACCACTATTCTACTGTTCTATGAATTTGACTACTTTAGATACTTTCTATAAGTGGAATCATACAGTGTTTGTCTTTTTATGACTGGCTAATTTCACTTAGCACAATGTCTTCAAGTGTCACCCACGTTGTAGCTTGTGACATGATTTCCTTCCTTGTTAGGGCTGAATCATATTCCATTGTTAGGCATATACCACCTCCTTGCTATTATGAATAACACTACTATGAACATGGGTGGACAAATAGCTCTTCAAGATCCTCTTTCAATTCTTTAGATACCTGCCCCGAAGTGGGATTGCTGGATCATATGTTAACTCTATTTTTAATATTTTGAGGCACCTCCATACTGTTTTCTATAGCAAATGCAACATTTTGCATTTCCACAAATGGTGTACAGAGGTTCCAACATTCTTGCCAACACTTGTTATTTTCTGGGGTTTCTTAGAGTAGCCGTCTTAGTAAGAGTGAAATAATATCTCATGGTGGTTTTGAAGACTTGTATTTTTGATACTACTTTTTTTCCAATTTATAAACGTTGCCTATAATTTCACTGAATTATAATATTGTGAGCCTACAAATATTACAATACTTGGCAAGTAATGATACACAAGAATTTAAAAGCTTTGTGATTTTGCAATACTCACAAGAAATTGGTGATAATTTGGGAGTTGAATTTGAAACTATAAATCCCCCAGTTATTTACTTAATTCCTGAAGGTATACATAAACTTCCGGTTTCTATGTTCTGGTATTATTTCTCTTTGCTAAATATGTACTTTTTTACATTAATATTGATGCCACCAAATTTTTATGAAGAACATACACAAAGTTATGTATTTTTCTACATGTTAACATAAAAAGGATTCTTTTCAATAAATTATTTACATGAAAATGAAGAGAAAATAATTTCTGATTAATAGTAACCATAACACAACTTTTTTTTTTAAGATTTTACTTTTGGGGGAGAAGCCAAGATGGTAGAACAGCATGGAAATTTTTGTGTGTCTCGAATCCATGAAATACAGCCAGACCAACACTAAACCATTCTGTGCACCTAAAAAAAATTCATCTGAGGATTAACACAATCTGCACAACCTGAACTACAGAATTCAGCAGGCACATGGCGTGGAGAGGTAAACTGGGGGACAGAGTAACTACGGAGGGCAGGGAGCCGCTTTTGCGTGAAGGGGGGGTGGGAGAAAGAGGAGAGAATATGGGAAAAGCAATCCCAACCCCCCACCAAAAGCAGCTGGAGAGAAAGTGGAAAAGTGGAAACAGCCCCAGGGACTGAACTAAAATGGAAGAAAGGAGAAACGAGAGGGTTTAAATTCCATTAAGACTACAAACAGTGGGAGTGGAGAGTCTGAAACTCTGCAGCTCAATACCTGGTGGTGCTCTGCTGGGAGGGGCAAATCCCCGGGAGCAGAGTGGAGTCTGGGTTTCTTCAGGCCTCACAGGAGAGAGGCGGTTTCCCTGCTACAAGGACGCCTGGTAGAGGCTGTGTGGGTCCCCCAAAGACAAGGCCCCAGTGGACATGGGAGAACAACCACTTTGCTGGTGCTGGAACAAAGTCATTGAAGGTGAAGCCTGGTGCCAGATGTGTGTTGTGATTTTCCATAATCCCTGAAATGCTGTGGCTACACTATCTTGTGAGCTTTCTCTGGGGCGGGCTGGCACCCAGCTGCATTCTCTGGGTGTTGGCAGCAGCATGGACCTGCAAATGTTCCTGGGTGCAGCCGGCACCCAGCCATTGCTCAGTGAGATCTTCCACAGAGGGGCAGAACGGGTCAAAGCTGTAGTCCCTTAGAAGTAAGGGGTCGGGAAAACAGCCGCATTAGAGACAAAACTCAGGAGGGAGGTGCTGCCTGGGGCTTGGTCACGAACTGTGTGAAAGCAGGGAATGGACAGAGTCCAAAGACAAAGACCAGGCGTGTGATTGCTGATTGGGGAGAGCAGAGTTCTGATAATAGAGACTGAGTAGATGGATGACGCCATTTTCACCGCTCCCCCACCTGTACATTCGCACCTACATGCACCACAACAATCCACCCCAGTAAGCTAAGCAGCTCCATCTAGTGGAGAACAAAGCCATTACACTAAGTCCCACCCAACTGGGCCAACCTCCCTCTTCAGGAACACAGTCTCTCTGCTTGCTTAGTTTATGGACTATAAAGCGCTTCATAGTTTGACTTCTAGGGGAAAATGAGGTAATTTCAGTCATATTTCAGTTTGTTTGCTGGCCCATCTATTCAATTTTCTTTCTTTTTTCTTTCTTCTCTTTTTTGTTTCTTTTCTTTTTCTTGAATACAGAAGGAGAAAAACTTCATTTTTATGTTCAATTTTTATAAAAAATATTTCTCTTTAATTTTTTTCTACTATACTTTTTACTTTTGTGTATTTTTTTAATTCTATTTTACTTCCATCATTTCATTTTAGTCTACTTCAGTGTATTCATTTTTTCAAATTTTCAAACGATTTCCTTTTTTTGTTTTCTTTTTTTCTTTCCCCTTTTTTCTCTAATCCATCAAGCCCCTTTCAACACTCAGACCAAAACACACCTAGGATCTAGCATCACTTATGCGATTTTGTGTGTGTGTATTTGTTTTTAATTTTTAATTTTAATGTTTTTTTAATTTTAATTTTTTTAATTTTAATTTTTTACCTCATTAATTCCTTTTCTGCCTTCAAAATGATGAAACAAAGGAATTCACCCAAAAGAAAGAGCAGGAAGAAACAACTGCCAGGGACTTAACCAACACAAATACGAGCAAGATGTCTGAACCAGAATTTAGAATCCTGATAATAAGAATACTAGCTGGAGTTGAAAATAGATTAGTATCCCTTTCTGTGGAGATAAAAGAAGTAAAGCTAGTCAGGATGAAATAAAAAATGCTATAATTGAGCTGCAATCTTGAATGGATGCGGCAGTAAGGATAGATGAGGCAGAACAGAGAATCAGTAATATAGAGGACAAAGTTATACAGAATAATGAAGCAGTAAAAAAGAGAGAGGTTAAGGCAAAAGAGCACGATTTAAGAATTAGAGAAATCAGTGACTCATTGAAAAGGAAGAACATCAGAATCATAGGGGTCCCAGAAGAGGAAGAGAGAGAAATATGGGTAGAAGGGTTATGTGACCATATCATAGCAGAAAATTTTCCTAACCTGGGGAAAGACACAGACATCAAAATCCCAGGAAACACAGAGTACTCCCATTAGATTACACAAAAATTGACCATCAACAAGACATATCATAGTCAAATTCACAAACTACTCAGGCAAGGAAAGAATCATGAAAGCAGCAAGGGAAAAAAATCCTTAACCTACAAAGGAAGGCAGATCAGGTTTTCAGCAGACCTGTCCACAGAAACTTGGCAGGCCAGAAAGGAGTGGCAGGAAATATTCAATGTGCTGAATGGGAAAAATATGCAGCCAAGAATTCTTTATCCAGCAAGGCTGTCATTCAAAATAGAAGGAGAGATAGAAATTTTTCCAACAAACAAAAATTAAAGGAGTTTGTGACCACTAAACCAGCCCTGCAAGAAATTTTAAGGGGGACTCTCTGTGGGGGAAAAGATAAAAAAATAAAAAATAAATAAACAAATACCAAAGGCAACAAAGACCACAAAGGACCAGAGGACACCACCAGAAATTCCAACTCTACAAGCAACATAATGGCAATAAATTCATACCTTTCAGTACTCATTCTAAACGCCAATGGACTCATTGCTCCAATCAAAAGACATAGGGTAACAGAATGGATAAGAAAACAAGATCCATCTATATGCTGTTTACAAGAGATCCACTTTAGACCTAAAGACACCTTCAGATTGAAAGTAAGGGGACAGAGAACCATCTATCACGCTAATGGTCAACAAAAGAAAGCCGGAGTAGCCATACTTATATCAGACAATCTAGACTGTAAAATAAAGACTGTAACAAGAGATGCAAAAGGGATTATATCATACTTAAGGGGTCTATCCACCAAGAAGACCTAACAATTGTAAACATTTATGTGTCAAATGTTTAAATCAGTACCCAAACATTTAAATCAATTAATCACAAACATAAAGAAACGTATCAATAGTAATACCACAACAGTAAGAGACTTTAACACTCCAATTACAACAACTGACAGATCATCTAATCAAAAAAAATCAATCAGAAACAATGGCTTTGAAGGACACACTGGACCAGATGGACTTAACAGGTATATTCAGAACACTTCATCCTAAACCAGCAGAATATACATTCTTCTCCAGTGCACATGGAACATTATCCAGAATAGACCATATACTGGGACACAAATCAGCCCTCAGTAAGTACAAAAGATCGAGATCATACCGTGCATATTTTCACACCACAACGCTATGAAACTCGAAATCAATCGCAAGAAAAAATTTGGAAAGGTAACAAATACTTGGAGACTGAAGAACATCCTACTAAAGAATGAATGGGCTAACCAAGCAGTTAAAGAGGAAATTAAAAAGCATATGGAAGTCAATGAAAATGATTACATCACAACCCAAAACCTCTGGGATGCAGCAAAGGCAGTCATAAGAGGAGAGTATATAGCAACCCAGGTCTTCCTAAAGAAGGAAGAAAGATCTCAGATTCACAACCTAACTTATGTCTTAAGGAGCTGGAAAAAGAACAGCAAATGAAACCCCAAACCAGCAGAAGACAGGAAATAATAAAGATTAGAGAAGAAATTAATGCTATTGAAACCAAAAACAGTAGAACAGACAAATGAAACCATAAGCTGGTTCTTTGAAAGAATTAACAAAATTAATAAACCACTAGCCAGTTTGATCAAAAAGAAAAAGGAAAGGACCCAAATAAATAAAATCAAGAATGAAGGAGGAGAGATCACAACCAACACAACAGAAATAAAAACAATAATAAGAGAATATTATGAACAATTTTATGCCAATAAAAGGGGCAATCTGGAAGAAATGGACAAATTCCTAGAAACATACATGACCAAAACTGAAACAGGAAGAAACAGAAAACTTGAATACCCGTAACCAATAAAGAAATTGAATTAGTAATCAAAAATCTCCCAAAAAACAAGAGTCCTGGGCCAGATGCTTTCCAGGGGAATTCTACCAAACATTTAAGGAAGAGTTAATACCTATTCTCTTGAAGCTGTTCCAAAAAATAGAAATAGAAGGAAAACTTCCAAACTCTTTCTATGAAGCCAGCATTACCTTCATTCCAAAACCAGAAAAAGACCCCACTAAAAAGGAGAACTACAGACCAATTTCCCTGATGAACATGGATGTAAAAATTCTCAACAAGATATTAGCCAACTGGATCCAACAATGCATTAAAAAATTATTCACCATGACCAAGCACGATTTACTTGGAATGCAGGGCTGGTTCAATATCTGCAAAACAATCAATGTGATTCTTCCCATCAATAAAAGAAAGGACAAGAACCACATGATCCTCTCAATAGATGCAGAGAAAGTATTTGACAAAATACAGCATCCTTTCTTGATAAAAACCCTCAAGAAAGTAGGGATAGAAGGAGCATACCTCAAGATCATAAAAACCATATATGAAAGACAAAATACTAATACCATCCTCAGTGGGAAAAAACTGAGAGCTTTCCCCCTAAAGTCAGGAACAAGACAGGGATGTCCACTGTTGCCAGTGTTATTCAACATAGTATTGGAAGTCTTAGCCTCTCCAATCAGACAACACAAAGAAATAAAAGGCATCCAAATCAGCCAGGAGGAGGTCAAACTTTCACTCTTCCCAGATCATATGATACTCTATATGGAAAATCCAAAAAATTCCACCAAAAAACTGCTAGAAATGATTCATGAATTCAGCAAAGTTGCAGGATATAAAATCAATGCACAGAAATAGGTTGCATTCCTAGACACCAACAATGAAGCAACAGAAAGAGAAATCAAGGAATAGATCCTATGTACAGTTGCACCAAAAACCATAAAATACCTAGGAATAAATGTAACCAAAGGGGTGAAAAATCTATACACTGAACACTATAGAAAGGTTTGAAAGAAATTGAAGAAGACACAAAAAAAATGGAAAAAGATTCCATGCTCCTGGATAGGAAGAAGAAATATTGTTAAAATGTTGACACTACCCAAAGCAATCTACATATTCAATGCAATCCCTATCAAAGTAACACCAGCATTCTTCACAGAGCTAGAACAAAGAATCCTAAAATTTGTATGGAACCAGAAAAGACCCCGAATAGCCAAAGCGATCTTGAAAATGAAAACCAAAGCAGGAGGCATCACAATCCCAGACTTTAAGCTATACTACAAAGCTGTCATCATCAAGACAGTATGGTACTGGCACAAGAACAGACACTCAAATCAGTAGAACAGAATAGAGAACCTAGAAATTGACCCACACACTTATGGCCGACTAATGTTTGACAAAGCAGGAAAAATATCCAATAGAATAGAGGCAGTCTCTTCAGCAAGTGGTGTTGGGAAAACTGGACAGCAACATGCAGAAGAACGAACCTGGACCACTTTTTTACACCATACACAAAAATAAACTCAAAATGGATGAAAGACCTAAATGTAAGACAGGAAGCCATCAAAATCCTGGAGGAGAAAGCAGGCAAAAACCTCTTTGATCTTGCCCACAGCAACTTCTTACTCAACATGGCTCCAGAGGCAAGGGAAACAATAGCAAAACTGAACAACTGGGACCTCATCAAAATAAAAAGGAAACAATCGGCAAATAAAAGGCAACCGACATAATGGGAGAAGATATTTGCAAACGACATATCAGATAAAGGGTTAGTATCCAAAATCTATAAAGAACTTACCAAACTCAACACCCAAAAAACAAAGAATCCAGTGAAGAAATGGGCAAAAGACATGAACAGACACTTCTCTAAAGAAGGCATCCAGATGGCCAACCGACACCTGAAAAAATGTTTAACATCACTCGTCATCAGGGAAATACAAATCAAAACCACAATGAGATACCATCTCACATCTGTCAGAATGGCTAACATGAACAACTCAGGCAACAATAGATGTTGGTGAGGATGTGGAGAAAGAGGATCTCTTTTGCATTTCTGGTGGAAATGGAAGCTGGTGCAGCCACTCTGGAAAACAGTATGGAGGTTCCTCAGAAAATTAAAAATAGAACTACCCTACGACCCAGAAATTTCACTACTAGGTATTTATTCAAGAGATGTAGGTATGCTGTTTTGAAGGGACACAAGCACCCCAATGTTTATAGCAAGCACCCCCATGTTTATAGCAGCACTATCAACAATAGCCAAAGTATGGAAAGTTCCCCAATGTCCACTGATGGGTGAATGGATAAAGAAGATGTGATATATATATATATATATACACACACACACACACACACACACACACACACACACACAGTGGAGTATTACTCAGCAATCAAGAAGAATGAAATCTTGTCACTTCCAACTACGTGGATGGAACTAGAGGGTATTATGTTAAGTGAAATTAGTCAGAGAAAGACAAATATCATATGACTTCACTCATATGAGGACTTTAAGACGCAGAACAGATGAACATAAGGGAAGGGAAGCAAAAATAATACAAAAATAGGGAGGGGGACAAAACATGAGACTCTTAAATATGGAGAACAAACAGAGGGCTACTGGAGGGATTGTGGGAGGTGGAATGGGCTAAATGGGTAAGGGGCATTAAGGAATCTACTCCTGAAGTCATTGTTGCACCATACGCTAACTAACTTGGATGTAAATTTAAAAAATTAAAATAAAATAAAAAAAGATTTTACTTTTAAGTAATTTCTACAGAGGTTCACAACCCTGAAATCAAGTCACATACTCCACCGACTGAGCCAGCCAGGCACCCCTAACACAACTTTTTGATACAGCTTTAAGAAAATGTAAAAGCACATAAATCTGAGGCAACAAAAGGAAATCTGTTAAAATAACACAAGAAATTTTGAAGTAGTTTTATGTTTCACAAAATATGTAATTTTCAATTTAAAAATTTTTATGTTTATTTATTTACTTTTTGAGAGAGAGAGAGAAATCCCAAGCAGGCTCCCGCCCATGGGGCAAGCTCACAAACCGTGAGATCACAAACCATGAGATCACCATCTGAGCCCAAACCAAGAGTCGGTTGGACACTTAACCGACTAAGGCACCCGGATGTCCCTGTAACTTTCAATTTAAAAGATGGTGTGTGTACAGTGCTTGATTAAAATTATGTAATAGAGTCCAGAAAAGCACCAAAATTCAGGCGAAATTGATTCATTTATCTGTATTAAAGTATTTTTACAAAGCCCTTTGGACGATTTTGACAGACACTGAGATATGAGAAGCTTTTCGCTAGATAATGCTTTGGTGGTTGTCACCTCAGTATGACACTGAAGGGACATTGTACCCAACTTTTCACCTCACTTTCAAATTTTGCCTATTTTTTTCATAGCAAATAAAAATGTTAATACTTTGTACTCTTTACTTTTCTGAGGTTTTGAAAATGCCTCCCAATGTCACTTTCACATTAAGGGTCATCTTCTGTCTCTTATTCCTCAGAGCTTTTTATAGGATGAGGCCCAAATATTAAATAAAGTGAAAGGCTAATGTTATAATACTTAAATAAAATAATCTTTGTGCACATAATTTCATATAATTTATGGGAAAATTTGAGAGATATGGGTTGTTAGCCAAATTATAATGAAATCTACAAAGCTTTGTATTTGCCACAGTAGACCTTAGAAGAAATCTCATGTTATAAGGTTGGTAATGTATTAGTTCTTCTGCATAATAAATGTTATTGTTAAATGAATAGTTAACATTGATTCTTTTGTTGCACATTCCTAACAAAATTATAGTTCTTTTTAGGTGTGCTGACAAGACTAATTTCCAATCTCAGTTTTTAAAACTTTGTTCTTCCTTAATAGAATGCTCTGAAGCAGTTCTAACCAGTCTCTGGAGGAAGAAACTTCCAGCGATAACACGTTCTATTTCATGCTGATTCTCATGAGTCATCTCAATAATATGTTGTTTTGAAGGACAGCAGCTGGCAGGAAAAAGTAGAAAAGAAATAATGCATGAAATTTTAAACTTCATAGTATACCCCCAAATCTCTATGCAACTGGTACAGATAAGACTGTTCATGTTTTTAGATTTTTCCATACCTTAAATATACTGCTCAAAAATGTGATCAGTTCTCTATGTAGCCACAGGCATGGTATAACATTCTTCTAGCAAACTGAAGGAAAATGAAAGAAATACACTTATTTTTAATGTCCCTTTTTAATTATATATATGTTTATTGTAGAAAATTTGCAACACACAATCTAAAAGCAAAAACGGCATCACTCAAAATTCCACTTTCCAGAATAAACATAATAAATATTTTAATCAGTGTATGGAAAATATATTTATGTTAACAGACATATCTATGGCTCAGGAAAGAGCTAAGAAAAAATTCTCTGAAGTATTGAAATGAATTGTAAAAACATCAAGTAATACTTTGCATTTTACAGTAATATAGTAAAAAAGCCTAAGTCTAAGAATTTTAGCACAAGTACAAATTCCAAAGTACCAATGGAAAAGCTAAATTTTCTTTATTTTTTTTAAAGATGAATTTTTAATCAGACCAATGCATATTTAGTCTAAGCTAACCTGTTCATTCTGATTTTATCCATTGATATATTTGTGAAATGGAAATGGAAATGGAAATGGAAATGGAAAAAACCAAATGCCACCACCACACTGAGATGACGGACATTTTATTTTCATCTGTAAAGTCTCCTTGAAAAATAGGAGTTATATAAGAAAAGGAACAAATCTAACAGAACTGAAGACAAAGCAGGGTGTCCTTATCATACAGAAAATTTGAGGAATTTCTTGAAAATATACAGTAGATAGAGGGGTGAGTGCTAGAAACCTCAGAGGAATGCAAAGCACTGAGCCAGCAGGGTTGGTAATGTGACTGGCCACAGGCCAGTTAGTAAACCAGTTCATTAAAGAATTGTGCAATAGTTGGGACAGTCCCAACTTGAATGATCTTCATCTCACAGGCTAATTCCCGTTAGAAGAGCTAACTAAGGTGAAAATTCTGACTTATGGGAAATGAAAATCTACTATGAGCCTCGTGGCTCGAATAAGGCAAAAAAGCAAAATCTGACCCTCAAATGGGCATGAGTGGCCATGAAGAAAACAACAAGGACATGTAGCTTTAAGTTAAAATGAGTTGGACCAAGTGATCCTTTCTTTATCTCACCATCTCAGGTAATTCAGTAGGTTGTCTGGTTATCTACAGGCCCTTCAGAAAAGTTGCCTTTTATCTCCTGGAAAGAGGCATTCCTTAAGGTTTTTTTCTACCACATTTATGGAACCTAAATCACTTCTTCCTGGGTGGCAGTTCTTAACAGAATAGAAAGCTTGAAAATGGCCAAGGTTCATGACTACTATACTGATGAACCAAATCTTTCATTTATAAATATGAATACCCAAAAAAAATGAGTTACAAGGCATTTTGAGGAAAATGAATAGTAAAAGAGACACCAAAATCAGTACACAAATATTGAGAAAAAAGATAATCTTCTAAAAATTTATAATTCATACCTTCAAATAGATTTGAAAGGTTATTGCAGTCAAAAACTGAAACTATCAGAATAAGAGGATTTTTGGAATTTAAAAGCCCTATGATATTTTTAAAAAAGAAAAGAAAACTCCATTGTGGGACCGAAGGGCAATAAAATATTTTTACAACAACCTAATAACTGAAAGATAAAGTAGGAAGAAATTCACTGTTTTAGGCACTAAGCAAAGAGGTGGAAAGTATGAGAAAATATGTAGTAGCCATTTGTAATTCTTTCTAGCTACTCAGCAATTTTGAACAACCTTCCAATATTTGAGGAATTTCCCACCTTATGAGCATCACCAGGACAGAAGCCACTTTCTTTCCCAGCCTCCCTTGTTATTTGAAGGTAAAATTTGATTAATAAAAATGAATACTGCAAACTATACTAAATTATTTTTTAAAGAGGCATAATTTGTATGCTAAAAGATAAATGGAATCACAAAATGCCCAGCTGAAACACAGAAAACAGAAAAAGAGGAAGGAGAAGGGAACAAAGTAACAAGTTCAGTGAATAGAAAACAGTTATAAACAAAGTAGATATTCATCAAACTATATCAATAATCACTTTAAATGTGAATAGCCTAAATACACCAATTAGAAGACAGAGATTTCAGAGTGGATACAAAAATTCAAACTAAACATATGCTGTTTACAAAAAAGTCACTTTAAATATAAATACACAAATGGATTAAAAATAAAGATATGGAGAGACATATACTATACTAACATTAATAAAAAAGAAAGCTGGAGTAGCTGTATTAATTTCAGAAAAAAGCAAACATCAGAAAAAAAATTTTTAGGGATAAAGACATACATTACATAAGGATAAAGATATCAGTTCTCTAAGAAGACCTAACAATTGATGTATGTGTACCTAACAACAGGACTTCAAAACACATGAAGCAAAACTGATAGAACTGTTAGGGGAAATAGATAAAACCAGTATTATATGTGGAGACTTCAACACCCCTCTGTAGGTCATGCATAGATCAAACAGGCAGAAAATCAATGAGAATATAATTGACTACAACAGTACTATCAATCAACTTGATTGAATTGACATTTATAGAATACTCTGTACAATAAGAGCTGAATGCACATTCTTCTCAAGTCCACCTGGAGCATTCATGAAGGTAGACTACACTCTGGGTCATAAAGGTCACCTTTAAAATTTTTAAATAGAAATCATACAAAGTATGGTCTCAGATCATAATGGAATTAAGTTAGATCAATATAATCATAGATCTGAAAAATTCCCAAATATTTGGAGATTAAACAACATACATCTATATAATACATGGGTCAATGAAGAAACCTCATAAGAATATAAACATTTTGAACTGAAAGAAAATGAAAAAAATGACAGCAAAATTTGTGGAATGCAGGAAAAACAGTGCTTAGCAGGAAATTTATAGCACTAAATGTCTATATTAGCAAAGAAGAAAATCTAAAATCAATAATCTAGCTTAGGAAACTAGAGAGAGAAGAACAATTTATACCTAAAACAAGCAGAAGAAAGGAAATAAAAATTAAAACAGAAATTAATGACATTGGAAAGAAGAAACTAGTAGGACAAATTGGCAAAACCAAAAGTTGCCTTAAAAAAATTAATAAATTGATAAAGCTGTGGCCAGGTTGGCTAAGAAAAAAGAGAAGAGGAGTGCCTGGGTGGCTCAGTTGCTTAAGTGTCTGGCTCGGGTCATGATCTCCCTCTTTGAAAGATGGGGCCTGCACTGACAGCGTGGAGTCTGCTTAGGATTCTCTCTTTCCTTTGGCCCTGCCTCTCGTCTGTCTTTCTCTCTCTCTCTCTCTCTCAAAATAAATAAATATTTTAAAAAAATTAAAACAAGAAAAATAAAAAAGAGGAGATACAAATTATCAACATCAGATACAAAAGAGGGGTCATCACTACAGATCCCATGGACATTAAAAAGATAATAAAGGAATACTATGAAAAACTCTATGCTCATAAATTTGATAATTCAGATGAAATGGACCAATTCCTTGGAAGACACAATTTGCCAAAACTTACACAAGAAAAGACAATATTTATATCTATTAAAGACATTTTATCAACAATTAATAACTTTCCATCCCAAACAGAATACACCAGGTCCAGATGGGTTCATTGGTGAATTATACCAAACGTTTAAAGAAAAAAAGCATACCAATTTTCTGCATTCTCTTTCAGAAGATAGAAGCAGAGAGAATAATTCTAAATTTGTTTTATGTTAGCATTACTCTAACATCAAAATCAGACAAAGACATTACAAGAAAAGAAATTATAAATTTGTCTCATGGACATAGGTGCAAAAAACCTCAACAAAATTTATAGAAAGAATTATACACCATGACCAAGTCGGATTTATCCCAATTATGCAAGTCTGGTTTAACATTCAAAAATCAATTAATGTAATCCATGATACCCCTGGGTTAAAAAAGAAAAGTCACATGATCATATCAATAGATGTAGAAAAAGTATTTGATAAAATCCAAAGTGCATCTGTGACAAAAACTTTCAACATAGGATTAGAAGGGAACTTTCTCAACTTGATACAGACCACCTACAAAAATCCTACAGTTAACATCACACTTAATGGTAAGAAACTTGAAGCTTTTCTACTAAGATCAGACACAAAGCAAGGCTGTCCCCTATCCCAACTCTTTTTTAGCATTGTACTGAACCTCCTAGTTAATGAAATAAGACATGAAAAGAAAATACAATGTATACAGATTTGGAAGCAAGAAATAAAACTGTTTTTCTTAACAGATAACACAGTCATCTATGTGGAAAATTAGAAAGAATTGACAAAAGGACCCATGCCACTAATACACAATTATAGAAAGGTTTTGAGATACACGGTTAATGTACAAAAGGTAATAGTTTTCTTTTTTGACCAGCAATGAACAAGTGGAATTCTACTACTGATACTTTGAGAACTGAGTCAATTATACCAAGTGGTTATATAAGATTTGAACATATTTGAGACAAGACCAGCATAAAAAATATACTTCAAAGCATCAAAGTTAAGAGCATATGAGTTTTAAGGTGATAGAATTATTGTGAGTGTAAGGCATAAATGACATGTAAGAGTCAGGATTCTTAAGAAGAGCACTGGGAAGACAAAGAACATCATAAACAAGCTGGGTGACAATAGTTTGAGTTTAGTCCTCGGTTATGTTTGGGGATGGTGGGAAGATATTTCCTTTGTGAAATTATTCAGCTTGAGTTGATGAGACTCCACAAAATTTGTTTGAACAATAGATGCTTTTTGAAGACCCAAAATCTTTGACTTCATGTCTCTCACTGTGGGTCTCCTGCCATGGGCCCCCACCAAGAAAATCTAGATGAATATGTTAGAAGAGAAATGTTAAGCTTTACCCATCAGTGCTAGGTTTCCTCTTGATAGAAAAGGAAATGGAGCAAACTTAGAAGCAGGTAAAAAATGTAAAAACTCAACTAGGGCAGTCAAAAAGAATGAATAAATGACAGGGAAAACAAAATGGATCAGTAAAGTTTATCCCAATTGATGCTGCAAAGGGGTGTTTAAAGGGAGTATCTTTGATGCAATCAAAGCAACAACAGTTACTCTAGGCTTGGAAAAATAAGGCTTAGAAGGGTGCAGAGGACAGATCATATTGATCCTTATTGGATCTTTGAGGATAGGCTTTGGATGTATCACCAGCAGCTACAGTTCACAATTCTGAGTTGGATTCTCTGGTTGAATATACATGAGACAAGTAAGAACACCAGACTCAAAGGCTTAAGAATTTCCAGAGCAATAAAAAAAGAACCACAAATGCCTTGGGACTTTGCAGGAAATGAAGAAATACAGACAGTAGGAGATTTGGAGAATGAAGGACGCCATGAAATGAATTGTACTTAAATAATTTCTTGATACAGATGTGGAGAAATATGTTCAAAACACAGCATGGACCATTGCCATGATTTAAACCCCATGCTCAGTTCATTCCTGGGTGCCATCAGAAAGTACAAAAGAGGGGGCTGGGAATAAGTGTTTTAACTATTCATGATAGGCCACATGAAGAGACCACATTGCAAATTTTTTAATTTTTCAAAGACAAGAATGAGTCAAATGAAATTTCTGGACAATAAAACCATGTGCATAGCTGGATATTATCCCCCAAATATGTTGAAAACATGGCAGTAGAATTAATAGCTTAATAGAAGACTACTTTTAATTGAGTTGAATTTGATAGGTTTTGGACTCAGAATAGCTGGTTCTGAATTAACTGCTGCCATATAGGCAAGGCTCAAACCAAACTGTTTTCTCTTATTTTGTTCATGATTCTCTTTGCTTGCCTTTCTTCTCTTTTTATTATAATTTTTTAATGTTTACTTATTTTTGAGAGAGAGAGAGAGAGAGAGAGAGAGAGAGAGAGAGAAAGAGAGAGAGAGAGAGTGGAGGAGCAGAGAGAGAGGGAGACATAGAATCTAAAGCAGACTCCAGGCTGAGTTGTCAGCACAGAGCCCAACACAGGGTTCAAACTCACCAACTATGAGATCATGACCTGAGTGAAAGTTGGACACTTAAACGACTGAGCCACCCTGGCACCTCTCTTCTCTTACTACAAGTAGATCAGAAGCAATGTGGATCCAGATTGTACTATGTGTTAGAAACTAAGTTGTCTACTCTAACTTCATCAGTTATTTTCTTTTTCCTTAGAAGCAGATCCCAGAGTTTTAGCTGGGGGTGAAACATGTGGAATGAAACATTGTTTTTCTATCCTCCCACACCTTCACCCCAAAATGTAACCACGTTCAGACCAATGAAATATTAGTAAAAATGTGTGGGATTTAGCTTAAAGGGAGATGACTCAGCAGAGAAGGACCCCTTTTGTTTTTCTGCCTTTCCTCCTTCTGGCCAGTGGTCATCTAAGACTGGAAGATGGTGGAACAACAGAATGGAGTCTATGTCTATTGATACTATGGAGTCACTTCACCAACCCTGGAGTATTTCTTTTTGGTCTTTCATTTGGGAGAGAAATAACTTCTATATTGCTTTAGCTACTGTTACCTAGGAGTTTTCTTTTACATGCAGCTAAAACTAATACTGACTGATGCACCTCATACACCAAGGCCTAAGAACAGCTCAGTTAAAGTCTTTAAGGGGTTGGGGGTATGGGGTGTATATGTGTGTAACTGTAATACAGGTATACCTCAGAGATATTGTGGGTTCAGTTCCAGACCACCACAATAAAGCGAATATCACAATAAAGCGAGTCAAATAATTTTTTTGGTTTCCCAGTGCATATAAAACCTATGCTTATGTTATACGATAGTCTATTATGTGTGCAATAACATTATGACTAATAAAGCAATGTACATACCTTAATTTAAAAATACCTTATTGCCAAAAAATGCTAACCATCATCCGAGCTTTCGGTGAGTCATACATAATCATTTTGTTGGCAGAGTGTCTTGCCTCAATGTTTATAGCTTCTGGCTGATCAGGATGGTGATCGTTGATGGTTGGGACAGTTGTGGCAGTTTCTTAAAATAAGACACCAGTGAAGTTTGACACACTGATTGACTCTTCCTTTCACAAACGATTTCTCTGCATCTTGTGATGCTGTTTGATAGCATTTGACCCACAGTAGAATTTGTTCCAAAATTGAAGCCAATCCTCTCAAATCTTGCCACTGTTTTATCAACTAAGTTTATGTAATATTTGAAATCCTTCATTGTCATTTCAACCATCTTCGCAGCATCTTCAACCAGAGTAGATTCCATCTTAAGAAACACTTTCTTTGCTCATCCATAAGAATCAACTACTCATCTGAGATTGCAGCAATTCACTCACATCTTCAGTCTCTGATAATAACATCAAAGATCATTTACCACACATCACCATAGCAAATACAATATTAATGAAAAAAATGGAAAGATTGCAAGAATTACTACAATGTGGCACAGATACACAAAGCGAGCAGATGTTGTTGGGAAAATGGCACCCGTAGACTTGCTTGGTGCAGGGTTGCCACAAATCTCCAATTTTTAAAAAACATAGTATCTGTGAAGTGCAATAAAGTGAAGTGCAATAGAATGAGGTATGTCTGTCTTCTTATGTGTTCTGTTGACTGTTTCTTTAAAGGGACACGTGAGAGACTCGGATTGAGTTTGAAGGATGCCAAAGAAAGTACCAGCATCCCTTCAGGACCAGACAGTCCAAACTTAAGGGAACCCTATTCACCCAGAGGGCAGTGAAATCCCACTGAATAGACTGAATGGAATAAGAAACTAGAGGGGAAAATTGTGAATTTTGACCTAATTTGGAAGGGCATTTCTTTTCACTTTAACTCCTCCTAGAAGTAGCAGGGTGGGTGGGGGGGTTCATACATTCTAACTTGGCTCCCATATCATGGATTTCTAAATTTGTCTGTACAACCTCAAGTGTGCTTTCTTGGGCATAATTGGAGATTAAAATAATAAATGCGATGAAATTTTGACCTAGGATATAGAGTGTTTTAGAATTAACAACCTATTATGACCTATTTCAGAAATTTCTATGAATAAAAACTAAACTGCCCATCACTGGGCATAAAATAAAGTAGCAGTGTGTGTTGTTGGGGAGACTCCCAAGGATAATTATAGGTTTATCTTATCAAGCTGTTGGTGGCCCCTTCTCAAATGTGACAGCCACCCCATAGGTGTGATTGTAAAACCTAACCAGATAATAGAATGAGAAGCTGAGGAGAGTAGAGGGAAACCATTCTCTATCTTACCCCACTTCATATAGTGGCTCATTTAACAAGAGCTTGATTTCTTTAGGGCATTCTGGTGAGGAATCTCTCCCCTGTAGCAATCGAAAAATGGAGGTGAAAGCCATTGCTTCCTCATGGCCCAACACACTGCATTTGCTCTTTCTTGCTGAGGACTGCTGACAACAGAATGCTATCTATTTCTTTGCTCTAGCTCTTGAATTCCAGAAGCCCACTTGCGTTGAAGTGAAACGCAAGGTTGTAAAACTATGGGGGATTCTATGACCTATGGTGAACTGTACTATAGATATTCCACTGGTTTTGATATAAAAATGCAAACATCGGGGTGCCTGGGTGGCTCAGTCAGTTGAGCATCAACTTTGGTTCAGGTCATGACCTTGCAGTTTGTGGGACCGAGCCCTGCATCGGGCTCCATGCTGACAGCTCAGAGCCTGGAGCCTGCTTCGGATTCTGTGTCTCGCTCTCTCTCTGCCCCTCTCCTACTCATGCTCTGTCTCTCTCTGTCTCTCAAAAATAAATGTTAAAAACAAATAAAAATGCAAACATCAACCAGAGAGAGTGTGTTCATATTACTTATATTTATTTTAACATAATAAATACCAAATATGTGCATATATTCATACTTGTCATACCTATATTCATATTATATTATATTTACATTTATTTTAGTATTCTACATGTATACTATAATGTAGAACACATCAAAATAATTATATAATATGACACATAATATGTCCTGTTAATGACTTACTATATTATGCTTACATTTATTATATTATACTACTCTAAAATTATGATAAGTATAAAATTTATAGAATAACATAGAATATTATGTTGGTCTACTAGGGCTGCCATAAAAATACAACCACAAGCTGGGTGACTTAAACACAGTGATTTATTTTTTCACAATTCTGGAGGTTGGCAGTCCAAGATGAAGGTGCTAATAAGAGTGGTTGCAGATGATAATCTTCTCCCTGTCTTCACATGGTCTTTCCTCTATGTGTATGTGCTGTCTCCAAATTGGAAGTTAGGGCTTCAACATATGGATTTGGGGGGGACAAAATTCATCACGTAACAAATATTTTATATAGATTTTATGTATTAACCATTTATGGAATATGTAAGTGTAGAATTAATCAACATTAAAAAAAAATCCAAGATAAAACTATCTAATCCACCTAAGCTGTATTTTTAAATGAACAAACACCACATGTGCGCGCACACACACACACATACACACACACCTTTGTAGTAGGTATAGAAGGCCACCTCTTAACCTCTAGGTGTGTGTCTGTGATGGTCCAGTAATCATCTTGTGGTAGGGACCTCTCTCTCTTCCAAGTGGCCCTCTAGTCCATCACTGTGGATTGGAATCACTATGCAGGCCTTTGTCACATTGACTTTCAGAGCTTCTGCCCAGAGATTTGATCTTTCAATAGGAGAGAAAAAAAAAGTGACAGCAGATACTACGCAGCAGAAGTAGATGTCATCAAGTTCTAAATAACAAGGATTAGAAAAAAATTTTTTTTAATATTTATTTATTTTTGAGAGAGAAACAGAGCACAAGTTGGGGAGGGGCAGAGGAAGAGGGAGACACAGAATTGGAAGCTCTGAGCTGTCAGCACAGAGCCTGACGTGGGGCTCGAACTCATGAACTGTGAGATCATGACCTGAGCCAAAGTTGGATGCTCAACAAACTGAGCCCCCTAGGTGCCTCGATTTGTATACTTAGTGAACCCTGATATGTTGGTCCTAGATATGGTTAGTTTTCCTGATAGGAGCTATCACTGGAATGGAGACATCTCTAATACATTGGTATCGATATTGTCCTGAGGACAAACTGGAGCTTAAGTTCTACATTCTGTTCACTTATGCAGTCTACGCAGACTTGTCCTACAAAGGTAGGCACAACTGCAATGGGGGAGAAGTAGAAGGATAATTTTAACCTAAGGCCCAAATTGCATTCTACAACTTAGCTTTATCATAAGAAAGATGCATTTTATACCAATGAAACTAAGCTGGTTTTTAAGCTAAAGACAAATCTTTAGCTAGATTCAACAAGAAAAAAAGATAAAGGACTCAAATGAATAAAATCAGAAATGAAAGAGGAGACATTTCAACTGATACCACAGAAATACAAAGGATCATGAAAGACTATCTGAAAAATTATACATAAAAAATTAAACAACCTAGGAGAAATGGATAAATTTGTAGAAACATAATGTACCAAGACCGAGTCATGGAGGAAAACAGAAAATCTGAACAGACTGATCACTAGTAAGGAGACTGAATCAGTAATCTAAAAAACCTCCCAACAAACAAAAGTCTAGGATCAGATGACTTCACTGGTGGATTCTAATACTTAAAAAAGAAGTAATAGCAATTCTTCTCAAACTCTTTCAAAAAATAAGAGGGAGCACTTCCAAACTCATTTTACAAGGCAAACATTACTGTGATACCAAAACCAGAAAAGGACATACAAAAACAGAAAATTATAGACTAATAGCCCCAATAATGATGTATGTAACAATCCTCAACACAATATTCATTACCTGAATTCAACAATATATTAAAAAGATCATACAACGTGACCAAGTGGGATTTATTCCAGTGATGGAAAGATGGTTTAACATCCACAATTCAATGTGATACACCACATTAACAAAATGAAGGGGGAAAAGATCACGACCCTCTCAATAGGTGGAAAAGAAACATTTGACAAAATTTAACATCCATTCATGACAAAAACTCTCAACAAAGTGGATATAGAGGGAACATACCTCAAAATAATAAGACGAACCCATAGTTAACATTACACTCAATGGTGAAAAGCTGAAAGCTTTTGGATGCCCACTCTCACTATTTTAATTCAACATAGTACTAGAACACCTAGTCATAGCAATCAAAGAAGAAAAAGAAATAAAAGGCAATCAAATAGGAAAGAAAGAAATAAAGCTATCTGTATTTACAGATGACGTGATAGTATATACAGAAAACCCTAGTGACTCCACTAAAAGCTGTTAGTAATAATAAACAAATTAAGTAAAGTGAAAAAATACGAAATAATATATGAAAATCAGTTGCACTTCTATACACTATTAACAAACTATCAGAAAGAGAAATTAAGAAAACAATATCATTTACAATTGCATCAAAAAGAATAAAATACCTAGGAATAAACTTAACCAAAGAGGTGAAAGACCTGTACATTGAACATTATAAAACATAGATAAAAGAAACTAAAGAAGGTGCATCTGGGTGGCACAGTCAGGTGAGACTCAGACTCTTGATTTCAACTCAGGTCATGATCTCATGGTTTGTGAATTCAAGCCCTGCACTGGGCTCTGTGCTATTGGTGTGGAGCCTGATTAGGATTCTCTCTCTCCCTGTCTCTCTGCCCCTACTCTGTGCTCCTCTCTCTCTCTCTCCCTTTCTCTCTCTGTCTCAAAAATAAATAAAGTTAAAAAAAAGAAAGAAACTGAAAAAGACACAAATAAGTGGAAAGATATTCCCTGCTTAAGGTTTGGAAGAATAAATACCATGAAAATGTCGATACTATCCAAAGCAGCCTACAGATTCAGTGCAATCCCTGTCAAAATTCCAATGGCATTTTTCACAGTAATAGAGCAAATAAACCTAAAATCTGTATGGACCTACAAAAACCCCAAATAGCCAAAACAGTTTTGAGAAAGAACAAAGCTAGACACATCACAGTACCTGATTTCAAACTATATTACAAAGCTATAGAATCAAAATTGTATGGTATTTGCATAAACAGACACAAAGATCAGTGAAACAGAACAGAGAACCCAGAAATAAACTCATGCACATGTGGTCAATTAATTTACTACAAAGGAAGCAGGGATATACAATGGGGAAAGGACAGTCTTTTCAATAAATGATGCTAAGAAAACTGGACAGTCACATGCAAAGGAATGAAATTTGACGACTACCATACCACACACAAAAATCTACTCAAAATGGATTAAAGACTGAAATTAGAAAAAACAACCAGTAAGCTTCCTGACCTCATCCTTGACAATGATTTTCTGGATTGTACACCAACAAAAGGAAAACTTAAAAAGTAGGACTACAGCAAGCCAAAAAACTTCTGCACAGCAAAAGAAATAATAAAATGAAAAGCAACCAACTAAAGGGGAGAAAATATTTGTCAATTGTATGTCTAATAAGTAGTTAAAATCCAAAATATATAAAGAACTCATACAACTCAATAGGAAAGAAAGAAAGAAAGAAAGAAAGAAAGAAAGAAAGAAAGAAAGAAAGAAAGAAAAAGGAAGAAGGAAGGAAGGAAGGAAGGAAGGAAGGAAGGAAGGAAGGAAGGAAGGAAGGAAGGAAGGAAGACCAGAAGGGGGAGAGAGAGAGAGGAAGGAAGGAAGAACCATCTGATTAAAAAACAGGCAGAGGATCTAAATAGACATTTTTCCACAGAAGACATACAGATGGCTAACAGGTACATGAAAAGATGCTTAACATCAGTAATCATCAGGGAAATGCAAATCATTTTTTTAATATGAAATTTATTGTCAAATTGGTTTCCATACAACACCCAGTGCTCATCCCAACAGGTGCCTTCCTCAATGCCCATCACCCACTTTCCCCTCTCTCCCACCCCCCATCAACCCTCAGTTTATTCTCAGTTTTTAAGAGTCTCTTATGGTTTGGCTCCCTCCCTCTCTAACTTTTTTTTCCCCTTCCCCTCCCCCATAGTCTTCTGTTAAGTTTCTCAGGAGCCACATAAGAGTGAAAACATATGGTATCTGTCTTTCTCTGCTTGACTTATTTCACTTAGCATAACACTCTCCAGTTCCATCCACGTTGCTACAAAAGGCCATATTTCATTCTTTCTCATTGCCAAGTAGTATTCCATTGTATATATAAACCACAACTTCTTTATCCATTCATCAGTTGGTGGACATTTAGGCTCTTTCCATAATTTGGCTACTGTTGAAAGTGCTGCTATAAACATTGGGGTACAAGTGTCCCTATGCATCAGCACTCCTGTAGCCCTTGGGTAAATTCCTAGCAGTGCAATTGCTGGGTCGTAGGGTAGATCTATTCCTAATTTTTTGAGAAACTCCACACTGTTTTCCAGAGCAGCTGCACCAGTTTGCATTCCCACCAACAGTGCAAGAGGGTTGCCGTTTCTCCACATCCTCTCCAGCATGTATAGTCTACTGATTTGTTCATTTTAGCCACCCTGACTGGTGTGAGGTGAATCTCAGTGTGGTTTTGATTTGTAGGAAATGAAAATCAAAACCATAATGAGATCATCTCAACATCTGTTAGAATGGCTATCATCAAAAAGACAAGAAATAACAAATGTTGGTGAGGAGGTAAAGAAAAAGGAACCTTTGTTGCACTGTTGTAGGGAATGCAAATTTGTGCAGCTACTATGGAAAATAGTGTATGTAGGTTCCCCAAAAAGTTAAAAATATAACTACCATATGATTCCACAATTCCACTTCTGAGTATTTATCCAGTGGAAACAAAGATAAAATCTGAAAAAAAATGTGCATCCCTATGTTCATTGCAGCACAATTTACAATAGCCAAGACATGGAAATAGCCTAAGTGTCCATTGATGAATGAAAGCATGGATACATCCACACATACACATACATATACATGGGATATTATTCAGCTATAAAAAAAAGAAAAGTTTGCCATTGCCACAACATGGATGGACCTTGAAGGCATTATGCTAAGTGAAATAAACCAGACAGAAAAAGACAAATATCATATCATCTAAGTGACATATGGAATCTAAACAAACAAACAAACAAACAAACAAACAAACACAAAAACAAAACCAAACTCATGGATGCAAAGAACAGATTGGTGGTTACTATAGGTGGGGGATAAGGGGGGTGGGAAAAATACATGAATGCAGCCAAAAGGTAAAAATTCTTGTTATTAAATAAATAAGTCCTGGAGATGTAATGTACAGCATGGTGTCTATAGTTAATAATATTGTATTTATTGTATATTGGAAAGTTGCTAAATGAGTATATCTTTAAAAGCCTCATTATAACAAAAAAAAATTTAAACTGGTGATGGATGTTAGCTAGATTTCTTGTGGTGATCATTTCATGATATATACACATATTGAATTATTATCTTGTACACTTGAAGCTAATATGTTATATGTCAATTATATCTCAATTTAAAAACAATTTTTTAATTCACATCTAACTTCCCGTGTTCAAGTTCCAAAAGGGAGAGAGGTAATCAGTGAACACTTTCCCAACCCCAACATTGGAATTTGATGAGGTTTAGCCCCCTGCTAACAAGGCTTAAACCTAATTCTCAGAAATGGGCATTATTTCAGTGCTGGACTGATGGGGTAATTTGATATGCCAATTTTGTGGTCCTAAATCTAGTAAAATGCCATCACCCTACTGTGATTAATCTTAAGAACTGCGGGTACTGTTGAAACTTGGGGTGGTACTCAGATGACTCAAAGTTACAGAAATGAGTAAAGCACAGTCTTAAAATATATTTTGGTCTAGAATGTAGGCTGTTGTGCTACCTTATTAGACTTACTCTAACACAAGATTGATGTAAATAAGATTTAAATAAAGTTGAAACCTCTTAGAAATAGAAGAGAAAAAGTGGTTTTATTATTTTAAAAAATAATTTTTACCTATAATGAATTTTCATAAGGATCTGTTTTTGAGTATAATGCCCCTATTTTTTTCTTGGCATGACATGAACTGCTTGAGAAGAACAAGGATACAAAGTTATACAAGTAATAATTAATTCGAATTCAGTGATTTTCTTATCTAAGGCCAGATATAAAACAGTAATTAATGATCTTCCAGAGGTTCTCTTGCTTTCCCTTGGAGTTATTGTCATGGGTGCACATGGTATTCTGTAAACTCTACTGATTTGCCAGAAAGCAGCATTCTAGATGCACCTGTGTCACCTGTCTCTAGGGATTATCTGGCAACATAATTAGGGAGCTCTACTGTGTGCTAAGAGAGTTCGTTCCTTGGGAACTCTTTGGGAGGAAAGAGCCATGTAATCTCCTTTTCTCTTATTGATACTTCCTAATTCTCAATTAAACACTAATCAAAATAAAAACTATTTAAGAAATTTGGCATATCTAAAGAAATAACTTAAACGCCCCAAATTAATAGAGATCCTTTGTTTGCACTGAATGATGATTATGTAATACCTGTTCAAAGAAGACTTGGGCAACTATGGTGCCCAAGAGCAGTTGGGGTATTCTAGCTGGAGAAACCTTGGGTGCTCATCCTTCAACTGTACTAGCCCAGTGTCTGTGCCCAGTACTGTGTCCCCCAAATCCTGGTCTAGTGTCTGGCACAATGAAAGAAATCAGTTAATACTCAGGCACACATACACACAGACACACACAGGCACACACAGACACACATTTATTTATTTATTTCTATCCAGATTCTTTTCTATATCATATTTAAAGGAGCCGGAAATTAATAAACATACACATGCATACACACACAAACACATACAATCACTATTCATTTATTTATTTCCATCCAGACTCTTCTGTACATATTCAAAGAATCCGGAACTCAGTAAATACACACACACACACACACACACACACACACACTTATTTATTTATTTATATGTAGATTCATTTCCATATATATTTAAAGAAGGCAGCAATCAATAAATGTACACACACATGCATTTAATTAATTAATTAATTAATTTTCATCAAGTTTCTTTTCTACATGTATTCAAAGAGCCCATAAGTCAATTATTATACAGACGCAGACACACACATCACACATACACAGATATATATATACCTTATCTATTTATTTCCATCCACATTCTTTTCTATATATACTTAAACATTTTTTTAATGTTTATTTATTTTTGAGAGAGAGAGAGAGAGTGCAAGCAGGGGAGGGGCAGAGAGTGGGACAGAGGATCTGAAGTAGGCTCTATGCTAACAGCAGAGAGCCTGATGCAAGGCTCGAACTCAAGAACCAGGAGATAATAACCTGAAGTCAGATGCTTCACCAACTGACTTCACCCAGGCGCCCCTCTGTATATATTTAAAGAAGCCAGATCAATAAATATACAGGCACACAAAGGTCACATGGTTGATTGATTAATTGATTGATTTCCAGAGACATTTCTATATATATTTAAACACACACACACACACACACACACATTTATTTATTTATTTGTTTGTTTATTTTCCAGATACATTCCTATATGTATTTAAAGAAGCCAGAAATCAATAAATATATGGACACACAAAAAGACACACACACATTTATTTACTTGCATTCAGATTCTCCTTTACATATATTTAAAGAAGCTGGAAATCAATAAATATACAGACACAGACACATACACAGTCACACAGACATACACATATGTATTTATTTTCATCCAGATTCTTTTCTACATATATTCAAAGAAGATGGAAAAGGAGTTAAGGGTGGGGGTTGGGTGTTTATTTCTTCAAGAAAATATTAGGAAATTGGGTTCCATCCCACAACCCTGGGATCATCACCTGAGCCGATATCAAAAGTCAGGCACTCAACCAACTGAGCCACCTAGGCACCTATAGTGTATTTTTTGATGTATGGGTCAAAAGTGATTCTTCTCCACGCTCATATTTGATTAATTGTATGTTTTTAAAAGGTGTGTATTTTCTCATTGCTGTGTAACTTGTTTTGTATTACTAATATAATTTATTCAAGAAAGGTAAGACCTCCAATGAGTGAGACACAGGTTTCTATCAAGATTGACCAATGAAAGTATATTTGTATGTGTTAAACAATGTAGTCATCATTTTAAACAATTGCTTTTGACTAATTATTTGCTTCAACTATGCTGCATAAAAGGGATTCTTTATGTAATTTGTATAGCTACAAAACAGACCTTGTTGATACCACTCGGAAAAGCCACTTCTTTTATAAAACTGTTAATGTATTTTAACAAATATTGCCTTTGCTAAACGAAATAAGTTTAATGATCTAGACTTGTCTTGTGATACAGTTGCATAATTTAACTTAATACAATGTTGAGGTTCAGCAACTTTTTGTTTGTTTCACTTAAGCTTTGTTTAATTATATGGGTTTTCTTTGAAAGTTTGTTCATTTTTGAGAGGGGGGTGGGTACAGAGGATCCGAGTAGGCTTTGTGCTGACAGCAGTGAGCCAGATGGGGGGCTTGAATTCAAGAACCAGGTGATCATGACCTGAGCCAAAGTCAGACGCTCAACTGACTGAGCCACCCAAGTGTCCCTACGTGTTTTTTTTTTAAATTTTGTCTCTTGAGAGGGAGAGAGAGAGAGCATGTGAGCATGCGAGTGGGGGAGGGGGACAGAGAGAGAACCCTAAGCAGGCTCCACACTCATTACAGAGCCAAACAGGGGGCTCAAACCCACCACTCTGGGATCATGACCTGAGCCACCCAGGCCCCTCTAACTACATGGTTTATGGAGAGAGGGGGAGGTCAGGATGGGGAGGAGCCTAGGTGTCATAAAACAAGGGTGAATAGGATATTTCCATCCTTTTTTTTTTTAATATGAAATTTATTGTCAAATTGGTTTCCATACAACACCCAGTGCTCATCCCAACAGGTGCCCTCCTCAATACCCATCACCCACCCCCCATCAACCCTCAGTTTGTTCTCAGTTTTTAAGAGTCTTTTATGTTTTGGCTCCCTCCCTGTCTAACCTCTTTTTTTTTTCCCTTCCCCTCCCCCATGGTCTTAAGTTTCTCAGGATCCACATAAGAGTGAAAACATGTGGTATCTATCTTTCTATGATTTATTTCCCTCCATTTTCTTTCAAACTGATTTGGTTGATAGTTTTTACATCATATTGTGTAAATTATAAGTAACCCCTGTGCAGGCATTTGATAGGCATTTGATTGTGCCCCCACTCCCAGTTTCCCCAGTTCCACCCATCACTCTACATACCTGTGAAAGTTTGTGTACTCTGGGCTGAGTGGACAACTATCCAGGGTAGCCTGCTTCCAAGGTGAGAGTTTTTAATTGTGTTTTCATCATTAGTCCCAGCTCTTTTCATGTATCCTTCCCAATAAACCATTGTTTATGTGACCACCGTGTCATATGAATCCAGCAACCCTTTGAAACTGGCACATTAAGAGTCCCTTTGTCAGTGTTTTGTATGCAAACTATTACAACTCTGATGTCATTAGGTTTTGAAATATGATAGGATGAGTGCCTCATGGACCCCATTTGTCCCTTTTCTTCATATGACTTTCATGATCACTGTTAATGTTAATTGGTATTTTAAAAATCCACGTGTTCATTTCCCATCTTATTACCTTATTATTCATCTCCATCTTATTTCATTAGTATGTCTTCCTTTCAGTCCTTAATGATTTTATAATTTTTCTATTAATAAATATCAAGTATTCCATGAGGGATTCATATTAAAAGTTTATTTTCTTAATAGAATCACCATTATGTGGCTTTATATGTTAAAGTTTTGCATCTTAATATTTTTATATTACATTCATAAAGCATTAATGGTGGTGCTTTATTTTTACTTTATATGTTAAAGTTTTGCATCTGGGAATAATTTAGTTGATTTCCTGGAGTATTCTGGGTAATTGATACTGGGTTGTTTAATGTGTTCTTTATACGACCCCCCCACTTCCAAACTTACCCCCACCCTCCCTCTAGGCTCCCAGACCCTCCCCCCTGCCCCACCCCCATTGCTTCACCCTCCCCTCTCCACTTCCCCACCCCCATTGCCCTACCCTCCCATCTCCCTTCCTCCCCCTCCCCCATTCCACACCCTCACCCTGTTCCTTTAATGTCGGTGGACGCTGAAATGATCAGGACACAGTTTGCACTTAACCACTAAATCTTTATTAATTGAATTTTTATTATAACATCAATACAATATTAGTAAATAGAGAGAAATACAGCAATAAAATGGGGAAGGGTAGGGAGGTGGTAGGGAGAGGAGGCAGGGGTAAGTAGGAGGGCCACTGACAGGGGCATCATCACTTTCCGGTAACTTCCATAAATATTTACCTTCCATCATTACCAGTTTCATTCCAGCAAGAATTTTTCAAAGAGTACCTACTCATCCTGTAACTCTCCAAAGGCTTTGCTCACAATCTGGACCCCTGGAGTTAACACCCAGGGCAAAGAGCCTCTTCTAAATGATTTATCTAATCATCTTTGAACTTTTTCCCACTAGAGTTTTGTCCATGTCCAATCTGCCCTAAATAGGTTGATCTCTCTGCAGGTCCCTCTGAGTTTATTTGAAATCTTTAAGGGTAGCAATCATAGGGTAAAGGATCACAAGTAAGTACACATGTCCACTTATAGAGTTATCTAATACATAATATCATGCTAACTTTTAAACTAACCCCACCCACTTAAGATTACTTAATAGTCCCTCCCACCCTAAAATACTTATCATTATATATATCCCCTATTACTTAAATGATTACATAAAGAAATAAAAACAACGCAATTTCCACAGACCAATTCAATTGATCGTTTCTACAATCTGAGACAACAAAGAACTTTCAACCCCACTAGATGTTCATTCTTTAGATAAACGGTTCCCACCCAGCTCTTCATCACGGCAGGTGATCCTTCATTTTTGTCCAGGTCTTTCCAGCAGTGTTCTCTGTTGCCAATCTTGGAACCGCATCTGATGTTCGATGTCTGTGGTGGATGACAACCAGATCAATCCAGGAGCCCAAGAGGTACCTGCAAACTTAAAAACAAATCCAGACCGCACGACACAGATGTGCCCTCTTTATCCATTGTGCCACCTTGCATGATTGAATCAAACTAATTCTCTGTTTTCCAGCATCCAATACAAATACCTCATTGCTCAAACTAAATTGACCCTTCAGAAATGTATGTAAACTTCCTCCATCTCAATATCCTAGTGTGATGACCTTCACTAGTTCTCTCCAGGGTCGCCCAACAATGGGAGCTCATATCTTCTTCTTCCTTGATTTCATGAACACTGACAATTTGGGTCAAAAGTTAATCACGTTTGCCAATTTGTTTCAAAAAGGTCGACTACCGGCTTTGCTTAATAACGCTGATATGCTGATTTATTTACGTCCTTTATGCTTTATTTTGCTCCCTTTCTAACTCCCTTAGAGATTTAATTCCTTTGCTCTTTCCTTTCTAATGAATAAAGGCGTTTTTGTGGGGAAAATGCCAAAAAAAAAGTGTCCAATTAACATAATCAACAGCAACAAAATAAATTCAGTGAAAGGAAACTTATTAAATCCTGATACTATAGAATAAATTTGAAATTACTTATTCTTAACACCTACATTTATAGATAGTATAATAGAGAGTATATATAGCAATAAAGCATAGTACACACTGCCCAAAGTTTTCCACAAGCTTTACTAAACAGCCAAATGTGCGTCAGGGTCTTCATCCCCATCACCATGCTCTCCCTGACCGCTGCTTTCGTTGGTCAACATCTCCAGACGTTTGCTTGCAGTGATGGCAAATGTCCGTGTGCACATGCCACAGGGCTGCAGACAAATGACCTACTTCTAGGTCCTCTGCAGCTTGAAGATCAATTGACAACTGTAAGTTTGACACAAAACAACTTGAATCAAATGTATGGATGATGGATTGATCTGAGGTAAACTGAAGTGACGCTTCAAAATAGTCCAGAAGCACAAACGCACCATTTTAAAAGTAATTATTCTAATACACGTGGGTGACTGACAAGCTTTCTGATTCCACTGAAGGGGGTGGGGGGAGGAAACGTTTTTGGAATTAACTGGCCAATTAGTTATCTTCTTTGGATTTGTAGATCTTTTTGTGTGACTTGTTAAAGGCCCAATTGGTAAAATTGAACTTGTGTATGTTAAAATAGAAGATTGAAGGTTAACGGGATGAACCACTATACAAATACTCCAGTTCTGAGGACTCTCATTCACAGTGTTGTAAGAGAAGTTCACAGTAAAATATTTTATACTATGTTAACTTATCCATTTTAATTAGTTTAACAGTAAGAATTGGATAGAACTTTGTAATTCAATGGAAATAACTTCTGAAAGCAGTCACCACTTTAAAACACTGTTAAAAGACACCACTAACCTACAGCTAAAACTTTTAAGTATTTAAACATGCAAGAATGGGGGGGGGGACGATAATGAATGTATGAAAGATGATGTGGATGAAAAATGAAACTTCACCGTTGGACTCCTCTTCATGATAAACAACTGGAAATATATACCACACGGTCTACTGCTCAAACTGTGTTTTGGCAATTGGACGTTGTGTATTGAAACACATGCCCCTCGAAGCCTGCCTCTTTCTCCTCCGTGCATGGCAGCAAAATGGAGTCTCAGCAACCAGGCAGGAAAGATGACACGAATCCTGCAGTAGGGTTAATGGCAGTAGTAAAGAATTAAACAGAAAGAGAAAAGTTAGACAAACAGTTCAAGGTAGTAGCAAAAGACCAGGCTAAAGAAGTCAGGCAGTCCCAGGTTAGCACAAAGCATCCAGGAGACTAGACGTCATCACCAGACTGAAGACAACACTTGTGTTGTCCGTTGCTTTGAGTCATTTGAGTTGCTTCGAGGCCTTTCATTCATTGGCAGCTTATTATCCTCTCCATCCCCTAGAGGGGACCGCTTTCCGTTGTGTGAACTCTTGATCCTTTTAAAGTGGTTACCCATCAGGTCACTCTCTGGATTTAAAGCTCACAAAAGAAGTCCGTATCTTCAAGGCCATGTCCAGTGCCTCAATCCCTCTTCTTCAAAGATATCCCTCGCAGGCATAGGAGTGTGGGTCTGGGTGCTAAATTCGTGTCCCCTCTCTAAGCATCCTAATGCTATAGTCTAGTGAGGGGACTGCTGATGAAATGCCCAGATGCAAATGGAGGCAGACACATGGAGAGATGCTTCCAAGACTTCAGATGAGGCTCTTCCAGCCAGTTAACAACACCCGTGAAATTTCTTCTGATGGACAAGTTGGTAGCATTAACTCAGAGTCTCTTAAGAGGTGGGTATGGGTTAAGAATCCTTTTGATTTGCTGCTACTCATTAACCCTCGTGCGTGACCAAAACGTAATCACCAACAGTCTCTAATTACCGGGTTTAACACTTCATGGAAGCCATTACTGGCATGATGATGGTAAGGTGTTGTGAGAAAGCCAGAGTTCTTGGGTACATGTGATTTGCACCAGGGTGTGAAGGCACACTCTAAACATGCCAGAGTCCCTTCTGAGAGAGCACTTCCTTCTGAAGCCTGAGGTGTTGCTGTTGCAGGGGGTTTGCCTGCTCCTGGGAGAACCAGTCTCGTTGCTGCTCCTTGAGAATTAACGGAACCATGAATGTGGAGTCTGAAGATGGTGAAGTTTCTAAGGGTGCAGCAAAAAGATCACGGAAGCCGTTTTACACTGCACCAACAATTCTGGCTTCCTTAATAAGGCGTCGGTCCTCCAATGATGTAAAGAGGGTACCGAAACTGCAAGAAAAGTCATGTCCTCCTCCTCCTCCTCCTCTGTATCTCCCCCTCCATAGAGAAATCAGCATTTCCTGTGTTTGCATCAGCTTCTCTGTAAATGTTAAAGGTGGAATCTGGCAGCCTATTAATTCAGATGGTGACAGAGATTTCAACGAATTTTCGTTACATTGGCAGTTACGGTGGAAAACCGAGAGATAATTTGTTGGTAAATGCTCTGTCGCTCTTTTGGTGCTTTTCAGGACGTGTGCCCGTCCAGGGTGGCCCTGACCTTTCCTTAGCCGTTTCAGAGAGGACCGTGCCTCAGGTTTGGCTTGAAGATGCAGTAGCCCAATTTGGCACACAGTCATTGGTTGAGAAGCTGAACAGGAGTAAATCTGAGGGCAGAGATCTCGAAGGACACGACAAGTGTTTACATGGTGCTGTAAGAGGGCGGCGGCGGCGGAGGCGGCGGTGGCGGCGGCGGCTGCGGCGGCGCATACTGGGGTACCGGAGGCTGGCGGTACCAATGCGGATTCCAGGTGATCATCACGGGGACATAGAGCGATCGCCCGTGTCCGTCTCGCCCCACCGGGTACCAGGCGAATCCTACCGGATAGGTCGGGTACGTGGCATAGGTGGGGTACGTTTGGTATCCAGGTATCTGAGGTACGTATTCAGTATACGTCGCCAGGTGAGCCTGGTCATCCAAATTTGGAATAGAGAGTCGAGGATACTGATTCTGGATGGTGAAGTTGTTGGGAGCTCGGCAGTCGTAGGAAACTTGCAGTTTCCACCCCCTTTTCACCTGGAGAACTTGGGCTCCGTTGGGGGCGATCGTTGGGGTGATCAGCCCATCTTTCACGTTTCTGGCCACGAAATCTCGCAGAGCTGCCATTTCAGGCTCGGACAGCGAGTACACGTGTCCGCTGGGGATACTGTGTGCTCCAGGGATCATCTCTATGGTCGGGTCAACCAGGCGGTGATCTGGGTAGACGTTTTCATCCACCGGAGTGTACACGTTCTGGACATAGTAGTACCTCACTGGTTGGTAAACTCTGTATCCATCCACCGGGTAGTAGAAGGACGGCTGCGCTGGTGGGGGGAGCGACGGTGGTATCGGAGAGTACATCCGGCAGTGGTATCGGCAATATTCAGAATCAAAGACGATAGATCGGGTGCTCCACGTGATGTTGGGGTCGTGTGTGCTCAGCCAGCGCACCCCGAGGACAACGGGGAAGAACGGAGACTGAGTCACGTCGAATGACAGCACCTCGCGGTGATCTCCCAGGTCAACGATCAGGTCATGCGTTTCGTGGACAACGGGGCCCGATGCTATGGGACGTCCGTCAATTGCTTCCACAAGTATCGGCCAGTCCTTGACTCTCAGAGGAATCCCATTTTGGGCCACGTACTCGTGATCGATGAAGTTGCCAGAAGCGCCAGAATCGATCATGGCTCGGACGAACAGGGTGTGTCTGCCCGGGAGATGAATCTGGAGCATCACTTGCAAGTGTGGAGATGAAGCATCATCTTGTGGGGACCTTATTAATTCTGGCCCGGTCGCTGAAGGTCCCTCTACAGCGGGGCCGGGGAGTTTCCCGCCGGCGAAGCCTTTGAGGCCTTGGCAGGACAGTTGTCGGCGTAGTGACCTCCATTCCCACAGTAGAGGCAAAGGTTCAGCTTTCTGCGTCGTTCCTTTTCTTCCTGGGTCAGGCGCATGCGGGCACCTCCCACAGGCTCGGTGGGATCTACCTGGTGGTGGCTGGTGATGTGTGGCAGAACGAGCGCGCGCGGCGGGGAGCGAGGCTTGCGCGCCGCGGCCGCTCTGGCCAGCCTCCTCTCGATGTGGATGCACTGGCCTATCAGTGCGGACAGCGACTTGGCCACTTCAAGGCGCGACAGCTCCGCCTGGATGTGGTCGCTGAGGCCCTCGTGGTACTGGTCAATCAGGGCGGGCTCATTCCAATCCAGGTCCTGGGCAATCATCTGGAAGGCGTTGGAATAGTCAATGACTGACCCCATGCCTTGGCGCAGACGTCTGATCTTGCGTTTGGCAGCCTCCCGCCTCTGAGGGTCTTCAAAGACGTGCTTCATCTCGGTCATGAAGGCTGGGTAGTTGTGCATCAGGTAGTGGGATCGCTCCAGCTTCGCGGAGGCCCAGCGGGCGGCACGGCCGGTCATCATGCTGGTCACGAAGCAGACGCGGACGCGATCGACTGAGAAATCTCGGGTGCTCTTTTCCATGAAGAGCTGGCACTGGGCCATGAAAGGGACCAGCATGTCTGGGTTGCCGTCAAACTTCTCGGGAAGGTCATCTGGGCACTCTTCCTCTATGGGAGTGGGCGGGGCAGCGGCCGCTGCAGCACCTCGGAGCTCGAGGTCATCCTCCTCATCCTGAGGGGCGGGCTCCACTTGTTCACGGAGGGAGGTGTTCTCCTCCGTGAGTTTCTGCACCTGGTTCTGCAGGTTGTTGTTCTCCTCTGACTGCTTCATGACCTTCTCTCTGAGGTTGTTGATCTCTTCAGAGAGATCGTCCCGCCTTCGTTCGGCCAGGTTGGGGATGTACTGGCCTCTTTGGCCGCTGCGCGAGGAGGAAGAAGAAGAAGAGGAGGAGGAGCAGGAGGAAGAGGAGGAGGAAGGGCCGTTGGGGGGAGGAGGAGGAGGAGGAGGTGGGCAGTCGGGCCCCAGGGTGAGAGTTGGGGTGGGAGGAGACCTCCCAGGTGCAGCTTCGCTCCTGTGGGGATGGAGGCCTGGGTCCTGGCCTCCTCTTCCACCCTTTCTTCTTTTTGTTTTCAAAAGCTTTTTGTTTCTGTAAAGGAAGACAAAAGCATAAATTTAACATGTACATTCAAAGCAGCACATTACAAAAAAGAATTTAGCATTTAGAGTGTCCACCAAAATACTTTAAATACATGAGTACTTAAAGTATCCACCAAAATACTTTAAATACATGAGTATTTAAAGTACCCACCAAAAATACTTCAAATACATGAGTACTTAAAGTATCCACCAAAAATACTTTAAATACATGAGTATTTAAAGTATCCACCAAAAATACTTCAAATACATGAGTATTTAAAGTATCTCTTTGCCCTACTTGTTTACATCAGTAATTAGTAAAGAAATGCAAACCTTGAAAAGGGGAGAAAGAAATTAATCAATTAAACAAAGCATAACAAAAAGCACCCCATTTTTTAGAAATCCAAATGACCTTTTCCTCCTCAAATGTCACCTGTTCATTATGACTCAACAACACATAACTATATCAACAGCAAGCTTACCTTCACCGACTAGAAAAGAACACTGAGACATTGTAAACAAACAACCCTGTATCAAGAGAGCACAGCAAAAACCTCTCAAGTCAAAGACCCAGCCAGAATAAAACCACAAAGTAAAGCCAAAATGATTAACTGTTATTAAACAAGTTACCTGAAACACAGCTAATATTCCAGCTAATAGGGAACCAAAAAAAAAAAAAAAAAGGTGGGGTTTTAAAATCACAATGCCGATATTCATCAACTCTGGGGGAAGGGGGCACTTTGGCCAACTGTCATGTGGTCTACCTCCATGCAGAAGGTAAATGATTATCAAAACAAACAACAACAACTGCCACAAAACCCACAGGATTATCTAAATTACTTTTCTGACCACAATTTGACTCCCCAAAGAGAATTCCCTGTGGGACAGAAGTGGCACTGAGCAGCAACATGTGTATATCAGTTTCCCTCCTTATTATGCGATCAATCAACAAATATTAATTGATGCCTCTTAGAAGGAGCTGAGCTATCAAATTGGACACTCAAAAACTTACAGTATAGATTTAATTAAACAATGCAGGTAAGGCACAGTGTGAATATTTAATAACTGTTAGTTATTACATTATTAATAGTTATTAAAGTTATTAATAATAAAAGTTATTGAGTTATTAATAAAGTTATTAAGAAAATAGAAATGTAACGTTCTGTGTAAAGAGGCTAAGATTAAAACAGGGAGGGGCTGCAACTATAGCAACCTAGGCATACATTTTCCACCTAAATTTTTAAATTATTTTTGTATACACCGTAGGTTGAACAAATCCAGGACCTCATTTGACTTTCAGGTCACCAGTTTGCAATTTCTGGTCTTTAAACAAAATTTGTCAGCACAGTCCCACCAAAAAGTTTGTAATTTAGAGCAGGATAGGGCTGCACTCCTAGGTGGTGAGTGGATATATGGCGCATGGGGGGGGGGTTGGGGGATTAAAGGTCCTAATTATGGGTATGGGGACAATAAATCACACCTAAAATAAATGATCCAACAGTGCCTATGTACTTGCTAAAAACAGGGCTAAGTGCATTTAGAGTAATTTTTTTAATAACTTTATAATGAGCATTAAATTCTCATATCTGGACAACTTTAGAAAAGTGCTCAAAAGTTTAAAAATATAATATACAAAGCAGGCAGTCTGCCTATTCACTACAATTTTAACTTGGCAGTCCTGGCCACCTTTTCCTCTCTGACTCATTAAGGCAAAATGGACACTAAATTAATTATATTATTTACAACCCACAAAGATAAACATGTGTTATTCAAAGAAGTTAGGTGAAAAATAGCTAACATTTAAATCAGTAGGGCATAAAAAAAACCAAACAACGTGATAATCAAAAATGATGGCTGTACACTTCAGCCTTGACCCTGGGTGTAGAGAAATACCCTTTCCTTCCTCTTCCTTAAGACCCCTCATAATCCTTTAGGCCCCTCCTCTGCCCTCCCCCTCCCTACTCCAAGGAATGGCTATACAGCAAGCAGAATCTCCCCCCAAGCCCCCGAGCAGAATCTTTAAGAGACAGAATTACTGTGCCATTTTGATAGTTTTAATTGACATTTAAGATTAAATATTCTAAATAGTCTAAAAATGTAGAAAAACGAGAAGATGCAATACATCATAACCTGTGACACTGTTTCATTTCCAACTCCTTGGAGATAACTGTATTGGTGACACTCAGAATATAAGGTTACAAAATAGTGGACTTTTTATTTACAAAATTAAGAGTTTTAATGTCCCATTAAAAACAACTAATAAGCACAAGTCAGGTGACTCGGGTGCCACTTCTGTCATCCAGACAATACTTTCAAAATTCTGGAAAGGCATTCAGAGCATGGCCTGGCGCTGCCTGACCCAGGTCAGGAAGGTTAACAACCCACGTGTCAATCACAGTCACTGAGATGAGTTTTATTGAGGCCCAGATCTGATGGGTTTTAATATCTGCAAAATACAATAATAGGACAGATATAACAACATGTTCAGAAATCAGCAATCATTGTATTGTTTAGGGAATCAGAAGATCAATAAGGGTTTAAAATTCAAATGCTTTTAGTAGACAGGAAGGTACCATAAAAGTGAAAAGGACCTGAAGTTAAGACAGTAAGGAGGAGGCTGTGACTGTAATTTGGGGATGCATTGCCCCCCTCCCCAAAGACATTCAATTCTTTAAAAAAAATTGTATTCCAGTGCTGGTCAAACAAATTAAGGGTCTTATTTGGCCTGCAAGGTCACCAGTTTGAGACCCCTGACCTTTACCAAGATCAGGTTTCAGGTGCCCACCTCTGGGGTTTTAAATTTTGGGGTGGGGTTCTATATCCTAAAGGAGATGACTGTCCAGAGAAGAGCGGTTTCAACTTTAAAAGTGATAGGATAGTGGGCAGGCAGGTTAACATTTGTGTAAATAAAGTTTTAAAATATTTAAACAGTAACTAGAGCACCAGTTAACATAGAAACAGGAGCATTATGACTTGATTTGAATTACAGAACTATGGCTCTTTAAACCCCCCTTATGAGGGGCTGGACTGGGGAGGTGCAGTCAGGTTTTAGGAAAACCTGAAAGGATACATAGCATAGAGCCGAGCCACATGGGACAGATGTCACCTTTACATATGAAAAAGAATTAATTGCTAGTCTATATAGGAATTAAATACATTTAATTCATTTCTGACTATTCAGGATGACTTCTAAAAACTTCCGTTCCCCAAACATATCAAAGAGTAATAGTGGCCCAAAACTGTCACACATTAAACATCTCATTAGGAAATGACACTTCATTAAGCAACTCTTAATTGCTTTACATTTTCAAAAGTCCCAATTTCTTTTTTAGTACTCTGTGTACTATTTGTGAAATGCAAATTATATTAATATGCACATTTTTACCATTGTTTTGAACTTTAAAAAAATGCAGACACAGAATTTCCTAAGAGGAGTTGGGGGGAGGGGAGGGTCAGGGTGGCAAGGTGGGCATGGGGACTTACTGAAAGCTGTAATTATAAGTATGTATAAAAGTATCAAGATAAATGAGGTTTTAAAATTTCTTCATTTAGTTAGAAACATAAACATGGTACATATGAATAAAAGTAAGGCATAAATTGGTTTAATAAAAAAGTTTAACAATGCCAGCTAAAATGTTCAACTATGTTCAAAATGTTTTTACATTATACAAATTTTAAATGAAAATTATGTACCACCAGTAAGTAATCCACTCACCCCAAATTTAAATATTTAAATAGTTTTTGCTTTTTATTTTAAAAAAACTAATTCTTCTGAATATTTTAAATTAAAATAGTTTTTTAATTATAATTACAGCTTACATTATTGGAGTTTAAAGTATATATATACATATATATATATATGTATACATACATACACGCTTTTTTTTTTTTAAAGATCCTATTAAGTGTGAGAAATAAGGCTAGCAATGCCTTGGACAATCCAGCACAGCAAAGCACCACAGAAAAAAACCCAGAAAACACCTGCAGACACCAAAGAAGGCACTGAATAAACCAATTTACTCTGGTCATTTAACACAGATTTAATGAATGCCTACCATGTGCCAGGCACAATTAATAAATATGCAGGCAAGTTAGTCAGGGCTAATACCCTAGGGTTCCAAGAAAAAAAAAACCTAGCTTCACAGGCATACACATAAACACCTCATCCTTGCTCCAAGGCCAACAATGCCAATAAGCCACTAAACTCCTAGGAAACATAGGAAACACAGTTCAAATTGTTCCTTATTTTGTATCCACCAAAGAATCCTATTCCAGTAAGCCACCATAAATGCCCATTAGTGTCTTAAAAAAACCTTAAAAGTATTTAAAACAACTTATTTCTCATTTATAGTAAAAACATTTAGCTGGATTGCCCTTAGAGGCACCAGCCATGTATGCTCAGAAGCACCTTTCATAACCCACTGTCAAGTTTAAATTGTGGATTATGTTATTTAATATATGCAAAGCACTTGTAAAAAGTGCTTGTAAATTCCAGGTATAATTATCATTGTTGCTAATTGTTCTTGTTTATTGTTCTTATATTTATTAGACACTGCTGGATAAAAAGCAAAACCGGCGCCACAGAAACCGCAGAAGGGAGGGGCTGTGCAGCCAGGCTCAGGCAGTGAAGGCAGTACGCAGGCGCAGAGGAGGTGGGCCTGATGGGAGGGGCTGGGGGCTCACACTGCGCAGGCGCAGGCGGGTTCCGGGGAGGCGGGGCCGTAGGCCAGCTCAGAAGAGGCTGGCTCAGGGAGGGGCCAAGCTTTGGAGAGGCGGGATCTGAGCAAGCCACCTCAGAGGAGGCGGGCCTAGGGAGGGAGGTTTCAGGGGGGTGCCACCTCAGAGGAGGTGGGCTCACAGGGGGAGGTGGGGTCTGGGGGAGCCACCTCAGAGGAGAAGGGCTCAGGGAGAGGCAGGGCCTGGGGGAGTGGCCTCAGGGGAGGGCACAGAGAGAGGCGGGGCCTGGGGGAGAGGCCTCAAAGGAGGCGGGCTCACGGGGAGGCGGGGCCTGGGGGACAGGCCTCAGAGGAGGCGGGCTCAAGGAGAGGCGGGGTCTGGGGGGAGACACCCAGAGGAGGGGGCTAGGGAGGGGCGGGGTTGGGGAGAAATGGTCTAGAAGGCGCGCTCTAGGAAGGCGCGCTGCAGAGGAGGCGCGCACTGAGTAGGCGCTGGGAGGCGCTAAGCCCGCTCTGAGCAGATACTGCAGAGAAGGCGCGCTAGAATGGGCGGGGCAGGTCTGAGACTGGCTGTTTGCCTCTCCCACGATCCCCCCTTCCCAAAACCCCTCCCACCAGCCTCCAACAGCCAGATTCATTTCATGCAACAAGAGCAATCATCCCCAGATCCAACCCCCCCCCCCCCGCCCATACTAAGCAAACCAACAGTTTCCACAAACTGTTGCTGGACGCCCATTCGCGCCACCACTACAACTACACTGCCACTTCAATCAAGCGCAACTAGGCAAGGCAGCTCGCTCTGCCACCACCAAAAGATTCCCTTTTACACTCAAGTCAGCGCCCCTCCACTCCACTGCTATAGCAGGAATGGTGTGGGCAGAATGTTAAACACTAATTTTTGCCCGGGGCTCCATTTTGTGTAACAGCACCATCATGCAGACAACCGTCCTGCAGAAAAACATAGTGGGAGCCATTCCAAAAGGTGTGTTAGAGACAAAGGGTGGGGTCCCCCTCCAAGAAGACGGAGTAATTTACTCTACAGCTCTTGTCCCTTTTTAGCAGGTTTCTTTATAGCATAAAACAGTGCAGCTTGTATATCTCTGCAGCTGTTATTACTTTGTAGCGCATTTTAGGTGTGAATTCTCTGCAGCTCATGTACCTCTGCAGTTCCTGTGCCTTGTAACACAATGAAGCGCTGTTGTAGTGCTAATGGTATCATTTTTGTAGCGCTAATCTTTTGCAGCTCAGATTTTGTAGCGCATTTAAAGCGCAAATCAATCATCAGTCTGCAGCTCATATATTGCTGCAGTCCATAATGGTTTGTAAGCGCATTGAAGCGTCCATCCATCTGTAGCGCATCTGACGCGCTTATCAGTTTGTAGCGCATTGAAGCACCCATCAGCTAGTAGCGCATTTGAAGCGCCAGTCTACAGCGCATTTGAAGCGCTTATCAGTTTATAGCGCATTGAAGCGCCAATTAGTTTGTAGCGCCTATCACTATGTAGCGCATTTGAAGAACAAATTGCAAATTGGTCTGTAGCTCTTATCCGTCTGCAGCTCATGTCTGTCCGCAGCTCATGTCTGTCTACAGCTCTTATCTGGACTTGGGTCCTGGAAATCAAAGCCCTGAAGGCTTGGTTTCTCTCTCCACTCTGTTTTGGGGTACAGCCAGTGAAGGCGTGACAAGATTTTTGTAGAGACACTTAGGGGCACTACTCTATCTCCCGCAGCTCCCGAAAAGGACAGGGAATGAATGTGATCTTAAAAAAAGAAACATCCTCACCGCATACTCACCACGCGAGGACTCCTCTGCGAAGACAGGAGGACGGGGTCCCACACCTGTGCCAGGCGTGGGTTCCGCTGGGTGCTCCGCAGCCCGGAGTGGCCCCGGACGCGAGCCCGCTCAGCGGACCTTTCGCAAGGCTCGGTGGACCCTCTTCGCTGTTCTCCCCAGGTCGTAGTCAGGTTTCTTCGACACACACCAACCGAAGTTGAAGCGCGTGTACCGGGAGCGCCGACCGGGAGCCTTATATAGGCTGAACAGAGGAGGGGGGCGCCAAATCCCAGCGTGCTCCGCGGGTTAGGGGGGCGGAGGGGAGCGGGGGCGGGGGTTGGGGGGGATTGGGGGATGGGGGTGGGGGCGATGGCCACGCTACACTGGCCCGCCGCTAGGGGGAGTACGGGATTAAGGAGGGGGTGCAGGATGCTGATGCTGAACTGGCCAAGCTGGGAGGAAAGAAGAAAGGGAGGGGAGGGGAGAATCGAGGACGGCCGGCCTAGTCAGGCCAAGAATGCAATTGTCCCGGTGGTGGGAGCTGGGAGACCCTTGTGCTTGGACGGGACAGGGTCGGGGGACACGCAGGATGAGCCCCGCGACCACTGGCACCTTCTTGCTGACAGGTTAGTGGCCCGCGCGCGACGGGAGGTCCTGGGGCCAACAGGCCGCCGCCTCCCCATCCCCCGCCCGGGTTTTGGGTACCTGGGGGCATTTTCTGGGCGCCAGCCCCTCTTTCTACCCGCATCCTCACGACACCCCTCGTCCAGAACACCCCGCACCCCAATTCCTGGGCCCTGTGAGTCCCTTCTCAGCCTTGACCCCTGGCCTTTTCTTTTTCTCCGCGCCCCCGCGGGCCCCTCCCTGCCCAGAGCGCGCAGAAATTCTGTCTCCAATTTCCATTCCCACCGCACCCCCTACCCCTAATTACCAGCCCTGGTGGTGGACCTCTCCCCATCCCTGAAGCAAAGACTTGGGGGTTGTTGCCCATTTTTCTGGGGGTCGTTACCACACGAATGGGGCTCTGCGGCCCGGAGACAAGCCATAGGAAATGGGTGTCAAGCTGCATCCCCTTCCACATAAACATCCTTTTTTTTCTTTCCTTGAATCCGATCGGGAGGGAACACAAAAATGTGCATTTGAAACACCTAATTCTCCTTCCTCCTAAGAGCATTTCTTGGCGGCAGAAATCTCGTTTTTCTTAGGTTTTACGGAGCAGGGAAGCAGAATCGTGAAATGCTGGGAGCTAAACAGGGCGTTCAGGTCAGGGTTAACCCCGGCTGGGGGCCAGAGACGCTGCAAACAGCTCCGTTTGCCCCACCAAGTGCACTATTTTGAAAAGCAAAAACAATTAAAAACAGCTGTGGATGCCTCCAGTGTGCTTGGAGGCTTCGGAGGCTCCCAGCTATGGCCTTTTAGTGGTGATTACAAGGTTTACACAGAGACCTAGCTCTCTCTGCAACGTTACGTTTTTCTAAGTCTTGTAGAGTGAATGAATACATTTAGTCACGGTAACCGCATGTTTAATCCTTTCAAGCGTGTTGCTGAGATTCGGCCACAAATGTTTGTGTGTATTTATGCATATAAATATACATATTTTACTTTAGATAAAAGTGCAATGAGTTGCAAACCTCTGAAATACTGATGAAGAAGGATGCTTAAAAAAAAAAAAAAAGAGCCATAACGAGGATTTCCATTTAAGCGCCTCAAAGTGTCAGGGTCTGAGAAAAAGGACAATTTGTTGATAATCTTAGAAAAAGAAGTTTAAGTTAAAATGGAAAGCCAGTTGTCTACAGCTGAGTGAGGTTTCTGAAATGCGGATGACCACATTTGTATTTAAAGGCTAAAATTGAGTATATTTTAATAACATTGCTACAGATTATTTATACATATAGGATAAATAAGAATTCGACCCATTGTACGTGACAGCGTGTCAGGGATCGCAATTAAAGTTAGCTTTTCTAGGAATAAACAAAAGTGGAACACAATTACTGGGATTTTACTTTTTATCAGAAATAAAATGTTAAGCATCAGATCTATGAATGAATGAAGTGAAAATTTCCAACAGTGGAAGATGTTTTTCTAGGAAGTTGGGTGAACACAATTATACTTTTTATAAGTGCCTTTAATCTTAAGATGTTCATCCTTTTCTGCAAGATAAAATTTTAGGATGTCTTATGTTTGTCAGAGTACCATTCTGACTGCCGAACTGTCAACCCCTTAGATGTTTTTTTCAATCTAGAAAATTTAGTTTGCCTATTTGTTAACTGATAGATATTCTTTATCTAAAAAGTGAGATTAAAAACCAGGATAGATGGTAGGGAAAATAAAAGTTTAAAAATCTATCCCAAGACTTTTAAAGTTTGAATAACTTTGAACCAATTTCATTTTTTATTTCAAAATGTTAACCAGAATTTTTTTGTATAAAAACATCTTTAGTATTATTTTTTATCATACTGAATTTTTATTCACTGTGCAAAATTCAGGAGAATAAAACTACAGAAAACTGGGAAAAAAATCAAGAAGAAAATCAAGATCACCTGTAACTTCTTCATCCTAAGCTAATCCCCATACACATTATGTAGTTTACTTTTTCAGACTTTCTTTATGCATTTACATGTACCAAAATAACATATATTTCTCATAGAGCTACATATGTATGATTCCTAAAAATTAAAAATCAGATCAAATTAATTTTCCTTCATTATTTTCTTTCCAAAGAGACCTAACTGTTAAACAACATTAAATTTACAGAGATTTTTTAAAGGAAATAATATTAATTGCTTTTTCTAATTAAAATTTAAATGAACAACGTTAGTACATAAATATTTAAAACTGGATAACTGATAATTTCCTCTAATCTCACTATTGTAACATACACATAGTTATCATTTTGGTGTGTTTCCTTATGTTTTTTATTTCTCTTCATATTAAATAATTTTTATTTTGCTTAGAAATACTTTTCTGAGCAAAAAAAAACAACATTGATAAGTAATTATGATAAGACTTTTCAAATCTGAAACAGCAAAACAATATTAAAAATAAATACAAAAATGTAACATTGACAAATACCTTAGATAACATTTGTGTTATCTTACAAAACATTAGCCTCCCTCCAATTAATAGACAAGAATTTAAAACACTTTTTGACATTTATTATTCCTAAGTGAATTTTGGATTTTCTCAGATATTCTCAGTGTTGACTATTTCTTACCCATTTTGCACACGGTTACATGTAAAGCAAAAAAAAAGGTGTTACTGAGCATATTTATTTTATCAAATAATAACTGGGCATTATATTTGGACATTTTAATTCATTTTGATGAGCATTTGCTGTGGATCCATGAAGCTGTTGATTGACCACCTGTATTTAACTTCTAGTGCAATGGGAAAATTATATTTCAAAACAAAGTAGCATTTTCCCTTGTCAAATACTAGCTAGACTTCTCTTTGGACATTTAACCTATTTTATGACAATTTTCCATCTGTGAAACTGTTGACTTACCTTAAGTATTTAGCCTAATTTCTAGGGTGGCGGGAAAATTGTATTTCAAAACAAAGTGGAATTTTCACTTGTCAAATAATAACTAGACTTTCTAGTTGGACATTTTATGTATTTTAAATGAAAATTTGCTATAGATCTGTGAACATGCTGATTTACCAGATACTTTTGGCTTCACTTTTAGGGTGGTAGACAAAATTTATTTCTAAGCAAAGTAAAATTTTCAGTTGTCAACTGGACTTAGTATTTGCTCATCTTACCTCTTTATTATAAGGGTTTTCCATAAATCTAAAAGCTGTTGGTTTACCTGATGTATTTAGCTTAGCTTCTAGGACAATGGACAAATTGTATTTCTAAGCAAAGTGGAATATTCACTTGTCTTGCTCTCAGACATTAAAAATAGCAAGAGACAGCACCAGAGAAACCTAGTGAGAGACCATCTCAAACAGATAAGGGTAACATGTATTCAGTTTCTAACGCTGGTTTTCCACTGAGAAAACCATGCTCTAAACAAATGCTGAGGCAGTAAAGACACCCTGACATGTTAAAAAATTCTCCATCAAATATTCAGATTGTTTGGGATTCCAATAAGGGCAGGATTTATGGATATTTTCTCCAAAATAACCAGCCACTTTATTTCTTTTTCTTTTTTGATAACTGTACACTTACTCTTACTGACTCCTTTTCTTAAACCTTACCCTTGCCTCAGCTCTAAACACCAAAGTGCAAATCCTACTGCTGATCTTATTTCCTGCTCTTAGTGTAAAAGAGGACTCTAGGTGAATAGATGATATGAGTTTATGTGTCCATTAGAGATTCTTGGGCTGGAGGTCTGTTTTAGTCCAAATCTTCACAGAACTATTAAACATGGTGACTTTTTTTTTTCCTTTTCATCCTTTTGAACTTCTCCAGCATAGATAAAGAGACAGACATAACAGACAGACAGACATGAACAGACTGAGTCACTCACTCTCTGTCTCTCTGTCTCTGTCTCTGTCTGCCTCTCTCTCTCTCTGTCTCTCTGTCTCTCTCTCTCTCTCTCTCTCTCTCTCTCTCACACACACACACACACACACACACACACACACACACTTATATATATACCCCATCCAGGCTTTTTCTAAACTTTAGAATACTGTTCTCTGGTTTGCTATCTCTCTGATTTCCAGAAATATTATGCCAAAAACAGGAAAGCAAAATTAAAAAAAAAAAAAAGAAGCTAGTGTTCCTAAGGATCAACAAGTCTTTTTAACTGAATATTTTTTGATTGGGGTTTTCAAGTTGGTAGGATCAGATAGAGTCTCAAGTCTCTTAAAGCTGTTTTACATGAACTGCCTCCAAGCAACATTCTCTCTAAGAAGAATTCCTGGTGTCTTCAATTTTTTAAACAATGTAACTATAGTAAACACAGTATTGAATAAAAAACAGTCTCCACAGTCTGACGCCTGAACAGACATTTCCATTGAGGCTCCTTTCCTTTTAGTCTTTGTTCTGTGTGCATATGTAGTTTTCAAAGACTATAATTTTAATATGTATAGTTTTTTTACACGTTGTTTTGAAACATAAGTGAATCTTACTTTCAGCAAAGCATTTGTTAAGGCTTGAGATGCTCTTGTGGGTGAGATGGTGTGTTGACTAGCGGGATTGCTTTGTGGGCATGAGACGGGCTGAACTAGCACCCTCCAGGTGTGTGGGGTACTGGGTTTGGGTGCAAGAGTGGTCCCTGGAGAAAGATCTAACCCTTTGCCCTGGGTTTTTTGTTTTTCCAGCATTTTTATGAATGACTTTGATGAAGATCTAGGATGCTTGCTTTAAAATCCAGGAATGACTTGAAAAGGGGGAGCTGTTACAAGTAGATAACAAGAATTTAGAGTTTAATGTGGTTTCAATAGGCTGCGATGTTATGTGAAAAGATACTTAATAGCAGTAAATGCACCATAATTCATCAGTGTATAAGGAAGAAGGTGACTTAATGCGGTGGCAATCTTTGAGGAAAAAGGTTAATATGAACCAGCATCATGATGTCTCTGTAAAAGAGAAAAAAAATCAAATTTAGATTCTGATAACAGTATAGTGTCCATATGTCACAAAAACTAATAGTACCCCACTCTAATTAACCACATCTGTAGTATTGCGTCCATTTCTGGCTGTCACATTTAAAGAGAGACGTTGACAAATTAGACAACTTCCAGAACAGTCCGTGGGGATGATGAGGGGTCTGGCAATCCTGTCACAGGAGGTATCCTCAAAGGGTCTGGAAATGTTTAGCTTGACTAAAAGTAGACATGAACTCTTTTCTGTTTGTTTCGGAAAACAGAACTAGCATCAGTGGATGAAAAGTAGAGCTGGATTTCAACTCCAGACCTTTCTAACAGTGCAGCTCAGCCAGGGAATCAACACCTTTACTTGGTCTCTTCTTTTAAAATCTCAGAACTATTCACCTTTGTTTCAGTGAATATTTAATCTGAAGGCCATGCTAACATTTTTGCGTAGGGCAGCAGAGATACTTGTGATGGAAACATTTTATTTTTTTCTGATAAACTGTCTGAAAAGAATAATCCTCTGTGTTGCAAGTTGATCTCTTACAACTGGAAAGTAGCTGAAACAGGGCAGTTTAACACATTCCTTCCTCCCCTTTCATTGTATTTCAAACTTGAATATCTGAGAAGAGAATTAAAGGGTTTGTTTGTTTGTTTATTTGTGCCCTTTTTATTTCCCCCTGCAAAGGGTTCTGACCTTAACTTGTTTCCTATAGTTATTCCTTTCCTGGTGTTTCTTGCTGGCTGGGAGCTGGCTTCCCGGGCAGAGTGGCCATGGATGATGGGGAGCCCAGGGTTAAGGGGGAGCAACCGCCATTGGCTGCTGGTGCAGGACAGCTAAGCCCTTGGCTGCTGGATCCTCTTACCCTGGGGGAAATGGGGGGCAGTTGTCCCTTCCGCAGTTTTCACCCCTCTTATATGACCTTGCAAGACTTAGTTATAATTTTTAGCTTTTCAATTGAAAATAAAACCTTTCAATCAAAAGTAATTTCCTACCCTGTGGCCTTTTAACTTCTCTCCATTTCAGGTTAGCCTGGATTCTGGCCATCTCAGGAGCACACTCTCAGTGTCTCGAACATGTCTTGTGGCAGATTTTTCTTTCCTGTCCATCTGCCTGTTGATCGTTTATTTTGATTACCATATCTAACTTTGAAAACCTGATTGCTCAAAATTAATTTATAGAGTATGCACACAGGACCCCCCTCCCTTCTGAGGCATGATAACCTGTAATACATCTGACTCCATGGAAACTATTTTTATGCTCCAGAGCCTTGAAAACTAAGGGTGACTGTGATGAGCGATGTAAAGAAAGAAGAAAATATCCTTCAGTCATCTTTTTAAACCAACTTTTTCCTACTTTTTTCACTCCTGTCTCTCCCCAGCACCCCCAGCCCCATAGCCAGAACTTTCTCACTCCAATTGTTAGATCAGAACCATGGTCACTCTAACTGACTGTGTTAAGTATATTTTTCATGTTAAACAAGTTTGTTCTTATTTTCTGTATCTTTTATAAAAGTGCCATGCACTTTTGTGGGATTGTAATAAGGCACAGGGCAACTTGTAATGGCTCACTTCCCAGTTGTTGAAGATGCCACAGGCGGTCCTGTGCTGAGCTCATATTTCTGAGAGAGAAATGCTCAGAGATGAGCTTCTGGCTTGTCAACGGTCGTTCACCTGACCCACGGGCGGCTATTTGCGATTCCTTGAATGCAGTGATCGCTCCTGCGCCGCGGAAGTAAATAATCCTCAAAGTTAAATTTTAAAAGTTGAAGAAGTTGTCTCAGGAAATAAATAGGTAGTCTCAACACACTCAGTTGTTGGCATGATTATTAATGTCATGTTCCTGGAGAAAAATAATGTGGGTAAAGCTAAAGTGCTGCTTTCTTCTAGAGTCACTTGGGTAGAATTTTTTTTTTTTTTGATCTTCATCTGAGAATCGTTATGCAATATGTATGCAATAGCGGTTTAAATGTGCTTTATTGCTTACAGAGCGCTCATCTTTAGCATGTCTCCCTTTCTACTTAATTGCCTTGGACTAATCAGATTTTTAGAATAGATCCTCAGCATTCTGTACCCCGGGAATTGCCAGGGCATCTGTTGTGACTTCGGAAGGAAGACTTTCTTTTCTGACAAATGAAGCTGTTCATTTCAAAAATGCTTAGGAGTTAGGCAGCCCTGGTGTAAATTCTTCCCCATTCTTCAGTGTTTCACTCATTCATCTGGTCACCACTCTGATTATTATGGAGATTTGGGGTTTATTGTGAATTTGAAAGGAGAGATCACAGTTAATTTTCCTATAGTAGTTAAAGTGAAATATTTTAGCTTCCAGTTTCTTCAGCAAGAGTCATAGATGTAAAGTTGATCTTTTACCTTGGAATGCAGGAGAAAAGAAAAAAATAGCCCCAATGTTCTTTTGGGGTTTTTCTCTGTTTCTTTCTTCCTTTTTTTTCCCTCCTTAGCAAATTGGTAAGACATGTGGTTAAATAATGCTGGTTTTTCTCTCTTATGAAATAGTTAATCAGTGTAGCACCTTTAACATTTGTCATTTTCTCTAGCTATAGAGTTGATACTAATCAAAGGCCGGTACTGCAGAAGTGGAAACAGAACAGGTTGCTACATGTGCTTATCAAAATCTGAAAGGTTATTTTTTATCTGGCTGTTTCACTTCTAAGAGTTTAGCTTATAGGTACACTTGTGAAAGTGCTCAAAAGTAAAAGTATAAGGATGTTTATTGTAGGGTTGATAGCAATAATGAAAAATTAGAAAAAGGAGTGGTCATCTTTACTAAAAATTCTTTTATTTATTTATTTTCTGGGGGTGTCAACTGGTTTTGAGTCCCCTCTGAGATGCTGGGGATTATAGGGTCCCAACCATTAAGGATCTTTTACACTAGTGGGGCTGACAGAGATAAATCAAATAATCACACATATAAATGTGCCCTTCGATCTGTGATAAGTGCTACAAACACTACTAGAATTTCTAAGTAACGGATTTAGCCAGGCAGGGGGATTAAGGAAGGCTTCTCTGAGGAAGTATTCAGATCTGAAGGGTGAGTAAATGTTAGTGAGGTGAAGAGGAAAGGTGTATTTGAGGTAAAAGAAGAGCTCTGTAGAGGCCCTGGGGCAGGTTGACTTGGCAAATAAAAGGTGCTGGAAGAAGTCCAGAGGAGTTGGAGCTGACTGAGAAGAGGGAGCCCAACGCAAAAGGAGGCGAGCTAGCAGGTCAAGGAGCAGAGTTTGCAGGACCTGTTAGACCGCATTTAAGAGTGTAATCTTCAGCCTAAAACCTAGGGGAAGTCTTCGGAGGGGTTTAAGCAGGACACGATCAGATTTGCATTTCACAAAGAGCATTTTGGCTGCTTTGTGAAGAAGGGGTTGGAGGGGTCAGAACGGCTTGCAGCACACTCCTTCCAAGGCTACTTTTGTAATCCAGGCTGGAGTTGGAGACCTCCTGAGCTGGTGTGGCTATGGGGGATGAAGCTGGGAGGGACACTTTGAGGAGTAAATAGCAACGGGAGTGGGTCGTGGATTGAATTGGCCACGGGGATCAGCAGGAGGAGATGTCAGGGACGATTTCTAGATTTCTGTCATATTTAGGAGGATGAATGGGGGTGCCATTCATGGGATGAGGAACACGGTAAGAGGCCCAGGCATTAAAGGAAAGATCAGGAGTTCTAGTTTGGACGGCTGAGTGCGAGGTGCTGATGCGTAAATTATGATTGAGCCGCACCGGCATAAAGCTATCTATGCAGCCTTCAGATGTGATGTCACGTAAACACATTCAAGATCTATGCTAAAGGAAGACAGTGTGATCACATTATGTGAAAAAGAGTACAGTGTGTATATGCACGTGTGTATGTGCACAAACGTACGTCTGTATATGCATAGATGTGAAAAGGTGTAAAGCCCTTTGGGAATGGATGCCCTAGGCACTGGAGGGAGGCCACAGATAGGGGAGAGGGGATTTTGATTTTTTATACCCTCCTGGTTATACTATTTGAATACGTTGCAATGGCGATACAGGGCTTGTACAATAAAGAAAAGTAATGACAGTTCCAAGTAAACAACTGATACGAGAGTCTTTCTCTTTCAGAGGTTTCTTAATTGGAAAATCTTGTAAGCATTGTACTTTTTGTGTTTTTAACAGCATTTTCCTGACAGTTTGACTTCCCTAACCTGGTAGCTCTTACACTCTGCCTTTTAATCCTTTTCCACTAGATTGCACTATTACACTAGATTTCACATAGCCTACATACTATTTTGTATTCTGCCTTTCGCTAATTTTATTAATTTCAAAATAATCCAACATTTTGTAGATCAGGACATTAAATTATAATGGTGCATATAACTAGTGCATTTATTATGCATCCCTTTTGTTAAGGGTCCCACTGGTGCTCCTTATCCATCTAACGTTTCTGAGATGGAACACAGATAGTCCTGTTTCCGGGCAGTGGAAACCCAGTATGTGCTTTGGTCAGGCTATTTGAGCAAAGGAGTAAAACTACTAAGAGAAGTGGACAACTGTCCCTTCTCCATTATTCTATCAAATCAACACTTCTTTTATTGGGTATTTAATTTTCGCCCCAATTTTGATATGTATGATGCAAAGTTGATTCTTGTGCCTGTGCAGACTTTGCTTCTGTTGTATTATTTGCTCAGAAAAACAAAACAAAACAAAACACCTAAGAGTTTATGAGAGTCAGAGCTAGCACGTATCAGTAGAACTCGCTTCTAATTACATCTGGCTTTCCTCTGAAGGATTAGGCTACAGCTCTCGTCCATCATACCATGGCCAATGCCATCATCTTAGTCCTCTGGGAGGCCACGTGGAGTTGGGGGGTCATTGGAGCCCCTGGGCTGTTGGCTCTGCTCATCAGCAGCCTCCAGCATTTACTACATGCAGCTCTAGAAATATCACTTTTTATGTGTCTTATGACCATGAGAACAAAAAAGAGAAGCTTAAGTCTGGAATGCCATTTGTCACATTTTTTTTTTCATTTAAGTGTCTACTTTTTAAGAAATCACGTTTAAAGGCATCCAAAATTTCCTTCACTGCGCCTAGGTGGCTCAGTCGGTTGAGCGCTGACTTCGGCTCAGGTCATGATCTCACAGCTGTGAGTTTGAGCCCTGCGTCAGGCTCTCTGCTGAGCTCAGAGCCTGGAGCCTGCTTTGGATCCTGTGTCTCCCTCTGTCTCTGCCCCTCCCCGACTCCTGCTCTGTGTCTCACTCTCTCTCAAAAATAAACTTTAAACAAATTAAAAAAAAATAAGATTTCCTCCATATTAGTTGAAGATTAAATGTAATAATAGCTCACATTTTTCTGAGAACATCATTATGTGCACAGCACTCTTTTGAGGGTTTTAAATGTATTGTTCAATACTAACAACATCCTTATGAAGCGGGCACTATACTGTCCCTACCAGATGAGGAGACTGAGGTACAGAGATATTGCATAACTTGCTCAGTGGACAAAAACCGGGATTTCAACCCACTCTTACCTTCAGAGACTCTGATACAAAACACTACCTTTCTGTATTCCAACTTTATTTTACTCCAAAGACTAGTATCTTACCTTGCTTATGCTAAAATTATAAAATTCAAATAATTTTCAAACATATTTGATAATTACTTATGTTTTGCCCTGCTGGACTCCTATTTTAACAAAGTTTGGAGGCTTCTTATTTTGGCATTCCTAGGTTTAAAATCCTGCTGTTACACTTCTCTTTAGAGGATCTTTTCCTGAGGTTGGAGTGGATAGTCCTTCTCAGCAAAGCCTTTTTCCCCCATAGTTTCCAACTTTTTAATTTTCCTCTTTTAATGAATCTTGTGTGTGTGTGTGTGTGTGTGTGTGCATGCATGCCCATGTGTGCAATCATGCACATAATGCATGGAATTAATTTTTATGGGCATTGCCTCATTGCTAGTTATTTCTAATCCAGCAGTCAAGGGAAACTTACTTTTTCTAGAAAGAAAAATAAGTTGAAGATGATGTACTAGTAATAATATTTCAAAATACATTTAAAAGTATGTAGTTTATAAATTGCTTTTCCATTTAACCATTTGGGGTTAGTATTGATGGAGTAGATGATACGGACTTTGCAGTAAGCCAAGAAATAAGTTCAAAGTCCAACTCTGCCACTTAGTAAACTTATGATCCAGGGTATGTTCCATAATTTCCCAAGTCTTTTTATCCTCAGTGAAAAATGGAACTAAAAATACCTACTTCCCATAGTTGATAATGTAATGATTATCAGTTAATATGTATAAACTCTTAGTGTAGTGCCGCTCACTTATTATTCAAAACGCAGTAGCTAATGATAATGTCAATGCACATTTCTAGAGAGAAGAATATGAAAACATCTTAATATAAGAGACAATTTTAAAAGTATTAAGGATGTTGAATAAAGGAAGGGAAGAAAAGATATAGAGGGCCAGGAAGCAGCATAGCAACGTGGGGAAAGCAGACAGATGTCAGGGACATGAGCTATCTATCTAGTTTATGAAAACAAAGTCTGTGCCCCCTTCAAGTGAAATATGAAAAGAGACAGAGGAGACAGTGGACAGAGAAAGACATGACAGTTTGGTTCTAAGGTGAGTGTGTTAATCAGATTAAATTTCATTTGGCATTCCCTGCTGTTTACTTGGACAGCAATGGCAGAGTAAATCGTTATTTATTATTTCTTTCCCTTGACATTCTGATTAGCTCATCAGCAATCAGTCACCATTCACAGCTCTTCAATTGCTTTTATTAAATAACAAACCCCACCTCCTCAAGTCCGCAAATTATTCAGGTTTGGGAAAGAGTAATGTCTCTTTGGAGAGTGCTTGCTCCAGGCCAGATGAAATGTAGTCAGTCACGGTGCTACAAGACTCAGAATAAATCATGGAATCTTAAGGCGAACTTTAAGTATTATATAGTTTCAAGGGAATTTAAGGGCATGCCAGCCACCTTTGGATTAATTCAGACTGATGATTTTTGAGAGAGAGCTGTTGAGGAATTGGTTAAATTGTGTATGCCAGCTAATCACGTGAATGTCTTCTTAGTTTGGGCAGTGTAAACGCAGTAAGCATGTTATTCTTTGCTTTTGTGTTTATGCATCAGAGCAAAACTCACATCCAGGTACAATTGTTGCCGAGATTATCATGAACCTAGTGAGCACAGTGGAGTTTCTTTCAAGATTTCTGAGGATGCTCTGTTATCTTTGGAAAGAGTCCAAGAACCGGTCCATACAGGTTGAAATTTTTTTGCATATTAGATTTAATCTTGATAAGTTATGTATAGAGTAAATATTCTTAAATTGAGTTGTGTTTTCCCATGTTAACTAAGGAAATTTGTTCTCACAGAAAAAGAAATGCTTTGGTCCTTTTCTAACAAAAATCAAACTTTAAAATGGTAGCTTTTTTCAGCGAATATCTGCATTTGTCATTGCACAGATTATAGTAATTTTCTATACAAGAAGCTAGTCAACTGGATCCATGGTCTTGGACACACAATTAAAAACAAATAGTTATTTCCATGTTATTGAGATTTCTTCCTCAAGGTGTGAGACTTGAATGTGGAAGCAGGCACACCATCCGTGGTGTTGTGTCTTGCCTTTAGTGACACTCTCTGGCGAGTAGAGTCATATAAAAGTTGTCTTTTTATTTAGATTTATTGGACTACTGTCTTCTGTGGTCAGAGTGGAACTTTACATGGATTACTCTGAACTTTTAAAAAAAAATGAATATGCTCAAAGCAATGCTGGCTTTAAAATAGAATGATGCTGGTGGAATGTGTTTAAACTCTTACACTGCTTCTATTTTTTAATGACTGAGGCACCAATCAAATTTGTCTTTTGAATCTTGTAAAAGCCAACTGGACTACCCTTATATAGGACCTAGAACGTATGAGCAATGATAATTTGTTCACCTGGCAAGGACATGACAGAGTGGAAGAAAAAAAAAAATCCCATAGATTTAAGTTATCTTAGTAAATTCTTTAAATCACCCATAAAGTACAATATATGTAGTTTTGTGTGTATAACCCTGAACAATTCTTTTTTTTTTTTTTTGTATTTTAAATTTTTTTAACTTACATCCAAGTTAGTTAGCATGTAATCCAACAATGATTTCAGAAGTAGATTCCTTAATGCCCCTTACCCATTTAGCCCATCCCCTCTCCTAGAACCCCTCCAGTAACTCTGTTTGTTCTCTGTATTTAAGAGTCTTTCATGTTTTGTCCCCCTCCCTGTTTTTATGTTATTTTTGTTTCCCTTCCCTTACTGAATAACAATTCTTATGCATACATAGTCTGAGAACTACTGGGCTAGAATAAAGGAGGGAACAAAAGGGGTGCTGTCTGGATATTCAAGCCATTCTTTTTAAAAAAAAATTTTTTAATGCTAATTTATTTTTGAGAGAGAGAGCATGAGTGAGCAGGGGAGGGGCAGAGAGGGAGAGGGACAGAGCATCCAAAGCAGGCTCAGCACTGACAGCAGACAGCCCTCACACTCATCAACTGTGAGATCATGACCTGAGGTGAAGTCAGACGCTTAACTGACCCATTCACTCCAAACTGTTCTTTATGGTAACTCTCCAATCCATGGGAAAGTGGAGGTAGTTTTCAGTTCTATGGTCAGCCTTACATTTGGCACATATGATGTGACTCAGTGAATATCCTATATACCCTTGGGTTTTGTAGGTTTTCTCTCAGTCTTCTAGAGTTCATATTTTGTATGAGAATTACCTGATAAAACTGTGTAACCCACGTACCTACACTCTCCACGTTGGAGTTATGAATATGTGCTTAAAACATTGTTTTGTTACGAATTTTTTGGGGTATGAATATGTATTTTTAGAGAGTTGCCCAAATGATTCTTCTGTGACCAGAATGTAGTCTTTGGAACCCAGTGATCAAGAGAATGCAGTGGGGGTAGGGGAGATATTTGGCCACAAGAGGCCATGGACATTTCTGATCCTATTTTAGCTTAAATTATTTAGGGAGTAACGACTGTGTTTTTCACCTAGATTTAAAAGGAAACAATTTGGGACTCCTGGGTGGCAGGGTCAGGTAAAGGTCTGACTCTTGATCTCAGCTCAGGTCTTGATCTCAGGGTCATGAGTTCAAGCCCCGCATTGGGCTCTGTGCTGGGCGTGAAGCCTGCCTAAAAAAAAATAAAAATAAATAAAAGGACATAACTTCAGTTATTAAGCAAATCAACCATTTCTTAGAAGGATCATCCAGAAGATTGGTCTTTCAGTAGATATAAAATTAGTACACTTAAGTTTGCATATTTTAAAAATTAAATACCCATCAAGTCATTTATTTGCTTGGGGTGCTAGGGCCTTTGATTTCCACCTGCAGGCATCACTGAAATGTTCACCTGAGGTTTTGTTTGCCTCTTTGTTAGTTTTTAATAACTTGGGTGTTGAATTGTATTCTTTTTTTCCATTTTGGAAGGGAACTCAGTATTTCTCATCATTTAATTAAAGTTCAGAATTTTATTCAAAATTCCGTTTAAAAAGGAAATACACATTTCATCTCTTAGGGTGAGGAACCCCTTTCAACATGAAGCTTCCTGTACTCCTGCTGATGTTTTTATCTTCACTTGTCCTTAGTTTCTGATTCGTGAGGTATTTTCTTTACTTGTAAATGCTGGTTTCGCCCATTCTAGTTTCTCTTGCATTGTGTCTCATCAGGTTTTCTCCCTTTCTTTACCTTTAGTCTGCCTGTCTCCTTGCGTCTTTTCCCGAGCTAAACAAAATCTGTTTTCCCACACTCAGATAACCTGCCCTCTCTCCGCCTTGCTATGTTGCCGTCTATCTATCATATCATTTAATCTCTTTGCTCCCCTATCCCTGCCAATGTTCTTAAGATTAACTATATTTGCTGCATCTATATCTTGACCTTTTGCGGTTTGGTTTCTATTCTTGTCACTTTGTTGCAACTCCACTTTCAAGGAGTCCCCGGTAACTTCTCATTTTACACAGGCTAGCAGTCTTTTCTAAACTCTCATTCTCTTTGACCTTTTTGCAGTATGTGAGGATGTTGATTCCAGTCTCCTTGATATCTCTTGTGTTGACATATGTGACACTTCAGGCTCAGTTGTCCAACCTCTCTGACTGCCTCTGCTGCTCTTTGCTGAATCATCCTCTGTGCTTGCTATATAAATGTATTTATTACCATGTTCTTCTGCCTTTGCTGTCCCTGCCACTTCTTTGTGCGTTCCTTCTTGCTATATTTCAGCTCCAGAAGCTAGGACAAAATTGTAGGGTATACCCTGGGGGGATTCCTGGACTGAGCTGAACCCAGAGGGAACATACCTGAGATGGTTAGAGGAAGGGAGAATGTATTGGAGACCCAATGTTGTAGTTAGGAAAATCGTACCCGAATATTATGTCTAAAAGGTAAGGATGAGGGGCGCCTGGGTGGCTCAGTCGGTTAAGCATCCGACTTCGGCTCAGGTCATGATCTCGCGGTCCGTGAGTTCGAGCCCCGCATCAGGCTCTGTGCTGACAGCTCAGAGCCTGAAGCCTGTTTCAGATTCTGTGTCTCCCTCTTGCTCTGACCCTCCCCCGTTCATGCTGTCTCTCCCTGTCTCAAAAATAAATAAACGTTAAAAAAAAAAAAAAAAGGTAAGGATGAAAAATGAGGGAGAGTAAGCAGTAAGAGTGGTGGTTCGATGATGGGAAATAGAATAGATGAATGGCTCAAAAACACGAAGGTGTATCTTCTCCAGATCACCTGGTATATGAGGGTGCCTAGTGCATGTGACCTGGGAGCATGGTCTCTTTAAAGAATTATGCTGGGGTTTTGGCTTCAATAATCATTCCTCTGGGGATGAATTTCCAATCTGTATCTGAAACCCCATTAAGTTCTCTTACGAACCAGAGTTCTATTTCGATCTTTCTCTTAGACGGTTTCACCTGGATATTCCAAGTGATACCCTGGACTTAATATATCTCAAATTAAATTTATCATCTTCCTCCTAAAACTGACTCCTTTTGGGGGGATTCCTAATGTATCACTATTTTGTGTCATTCTGGTTCAAAAAGTCAAAACCATCTTTGACTCCCCTTTTAACTAACCCACATGCGGCAATTTGAAAACTTTGTCAGTATTATCTGCATGATGTCGTGTAACTGGCCCCAGCTTTATTTTCCTTTTGCTTCAACCACTGATTTATGGGCTCACTGCTACCCTGCACTCCAGAGATAGCCTCCTATTTATTAGCCCCTAATCCCAATTCTGCTCATTTCTGCCAATGTAATGTTTCCAAAACTCAACTGTAAAATTTCTTTTTTTTTTTTAATGTTTATTTATTTTGAGAGAAAGAGCTTTTGCAGTGTGAGTGGGGGAGGAGCAGAGAAAGAGGGAGAGAGAGAGAATCCCAGGCAGGCTCTGTGCTGGCAGCTGCACAGGCCCAGTGTGGGGCTTGAACCCACAAAACCGTGAGATCATGACCTGAGCTGACACCAAGGGTGGGACGCTTAACTGACTGAGCCACCCAGGCGCCCCCTCAACTGTAAAATGTAAAACATACTTTAAACTTATCATAGCACCCCTATCCAAGGATTATGGCTCCCCCCTGAGGGTTTTGTAGTACTTCTCTCTCTACCACTCTGTATATGTGTAATGATTATATGCATATATATTTCATTCATATTTGTGTACATGAATGATCAATCCCTGAAGATTGTGGACTTGTTGAGTTGCAGAACCTGTATCTTGTTAACCTTATATCCTTACATATTCCTTGTAGTGACACACAACAAATATTTAGTAAATGGAATTAAACAGCTAGTGGGCGGAAAGGAATCTAATCCCAGTTAATAGTAGCTGATCTGTGATAGTCATTTTAATGTGACATTAATTTCATTTTTTGTGCATTTGTTTTATTCTGAAAAGCTTTTTTATTAAGCTGTGCTGATGGCATAAATGGAACAGTTAACTGGAAGACCAAACAGGCCAACAATTATATTTTCAGCAGAAAAATGACTGGTGGGAAGAAAGATGGTGAGTTTAGGTGGTAAATCTAAATCCCCTTTGGGGGGTAAATTAAATGTTCGCTTCCAGTATCCCATTTGCTTTTTTAGTCATGTGTGGATTTTTTTTTTTTTTTTTGGTAAGTCAGTCTGAAAAAAATCAGATTTTGTTTTCCTAATCTTCTAAAACTTCTGATCCTCTATGTTCTTAATCCATTATTTTCTAAATTTTTTTTCCTTTGCTGTAGTTTGCCTTTTTTTTTAACTAAAAATAATTCTTGTTTTTAACCTATTGTGACCCTTATCCAGTCATTACCTTGCCACTTATAAAAATTGTCCCAGTGTGGTTATTATAACAATTTATTTACAACATTGAAAAACATTAAGAAGCACATTTAACATAAATCATTTTAAAAACAGTATTTATTCAACCTTAGAAAAATGGTCATAAAATATTTTGGCTAATTGTGGATGGTTTTTTGACTGATTTTTTTGTTGTTGCAAAACCAAATTGATATGTTTTGCTATTAAATAATTAGATGGCACTTACTTTCTATTGGAAAGATGACCTGACCCTTGGATGATTTTTTTTTCCTAAATTTTTTCTTCCCTATCATAAATGTGTCCATTAGCAATATGCCAGGACCTTTGAAATAATGCATTTCATCAGGGAGAAAAAGACTTACTTAATAACCAAAAGATGAGTTGTTTTCAAAATGCTGATTATCATCATAAGCTTTCACTTAACATTTCTTGATTATTTGCCTTTAAGATCTCTGCCCACCACCCCCCACCCCAACCACACATATGCACATACACAATTTTGGCTATATGTGCTCCTGCATGTTTGCATGTAGCCTGGTTTCCATGACTTTGGGGCAACCAAAGTGTCTATAAAAATAGCAATTTAAAAATGTTTTTAGAAGAGAAGTAATTTTATGTGATAAAAATGGCTTTACTGCCATATAACAAATCCTGGGTACCTTGTAGGAATGATTCCTGGCTTACCTCACTCTCTTCATACAGCTCCAAAATTAGAGGTCACTAGCTTTATTCCAGCTAGCGCCAAATTATCCCTTAAGCTGGAATCATCCACGTCCAGGTCTGTTTCACAGTAAGACAGAGGCTTCCAATTTTCTACTCTACTGTTTTTGAAACAAACCCGCAAGTATCTTTGCATTTTTAAAGGAATTTTGATTGGTAATATCCATAATAAAACATAGAGTTTTATAACAATAACTTCCCATGAGAAGATCACAAAACTTTGTTTAAAAAAGCACTAAAAAATGCATTTGTTCCAGGACCGAAGCCCATCATCTCAGAGTCCTTTCCCCACACCTTCCTTAGATATTCTCAAAGGATTCCTCCTGGTTTCTTCAAGGGAATTACCCATGATGATCATCAGGATCTGGATGCTTCCTTATTCAAGCTGAGAGCCCTGAGCTTCTTAGGCATATCCCCTCTTCCTGTTTTCTGATCTTCCTAGTTATGGCCCCAGATGACTCTCAGTGTTGCCATCTACAATGTACTAAATCTCTTCATCTCCCGAGGCCTTGGGACTTGCTCTGCTTCCTGGTGCCCCACATGAGATCACCAAAAACTCTCCCTTTGGACTTCACACCATTCTGCACTAAATTTACAGTCATCCATTCTTTTTTTCTTCAGTTTCTTCTCTTTCACTTTGATCTCTAGAACTCCTGTTATCTTTGAGCATGTCCCTCCATTTCCTACTTGATTTGCCAAAAAGGTGTTCCACAATAAGCTGTTGAGCCCCGATGAGTCATCTGCTGTGGTGCTTTCTTTCTTTCTTTTTTTTTTTTTTTTAATGTTTATTTATTTTTGAGAGAGAGAGAGAGAGAGAGAGAGAGAGACACACACACACACACGGAGCATGAGTGGGGGAGGGGCAGAGAGCGAGGGAGACACAGAATCAGAAGCAGGCTCCAGGCTCCCAGCTGTCAGCACAGAGCCCAATGAGGGGCTCGAACTCACGAACCACGAGATCATGACCTGAGCCGAAGTTGGACCAACGCTCAACCGACTGAGCCACCCAGGTGCCCCTGCTGTGGTGCTTTCTTAGTAAAATGTGCGATTCCAAGATCTTTGCATGCAGCATTCTCCAGAATCTTCAAGAGATACTTGTCTCCTCCTCTTTTAAACTTCATGCTCTCATTGGATCCCAAACTGATTTTCTCCTTAGAACTTGAGTGATAATTACAGTTCTCAAAATAGAAGTGATCAATACATCCTAAATCTACTGAGATACCACATCCTCAGTTTCTTTGAACTCAACCTTTAGCTTTTTTTCCCTTCCTGGTCTTCTCATCCAATTTAAATACTATCACTATAGTTCTGTATTATCAAAATATACAGAGAATGATGCCTTATCAACTGTACGAAGAGAATTGTTTCTAGTGGTTCATAGAGCAAGGCCGTTTTAAATGCTACCTCAGGTATCAAATGTTCTTTGAGATGTTCTTGACCGTGAATTCCAATCATCTCTTTTTGACAATTTCAAGAGAGCACAAAACATTCTAAGAGCATTTATAGAGTAAAGTAAGTTTAGTGATTGTATTTTTTCTATACCTTTTAAAATAATGCTCTGTCCTAAATTTTAGCAGTGGGATGGTATCTCTTCTGTAAATAGGATTTTGAGGAATTTGAAGTCTCAGAGTCACACAGTTGGCATCATTCTATCTTGGCACAAATTACAAAAATCATAAAGAGCATTCTAAATATAGATTCCCTTTTTTTCCCCTAGGGTGGAGGTAGAGGAACTTAAAATTTATCCCAGAATAATTTAAATAAAAAAGGAATAAGCCTTCACATTACTCATTCATATACTTCACTTAGATAAATGTTTTCAAATTCTCCTTTCTTTCTTAACTCACTTTCCAAAATGGGTGAGCCTTAGGTTTACTGATAAACTTTTATTATTTTTTCCCCTAAGAAACAAACTTTCTCCTTAGAGAAAGTCAAAATAATCATGTACTGATTTCCTAATTATTTAATATTAAACTTAAACTTTAATTTGACCTTCTTGGGAATAAAGTAATATGTACTCTGAATAATTCGTTAGAATTCTCTTCTGCTGTCTTAAAGGAGCTCCTCCTTAGCTTACTGACAGTCAAGGACTGGCATGCCTTGAAGATGGAAATATGTCTCTAGATGACTTCTTTTCCTCTGTGGTTGGAGAGGAGCAGGAAGTGCTCCTATGGCTGAAAATATATATTCTTCTTTGCCTCTGAAAGGTGGCAAATTTAGGAGGAAGAGTCACAAAGTTCCAGGACTTCAAAAGACCATCTATCAGGGATATGAGTTTCTCCTTCTAGGCTCAGGTAATGCCAGCTGAAATGTCTCCTTTTAAACTTCAAGTGTGTTTCTTTCTTTAAACAAAAGAATCTTCAGGTCTGTTTCTTTCTTGGAGTTGTGACTGTCAACTCATTTCTTCCCGTTGTGCAGTGTTATTACGGTAACTTCACAAAATAGAAGAATGAACTCGGACAAATTCTGGTTTGTCATCAAACAAAAGGTTAAGAAAGTGCAGGCATTATGCAACATAATTAGCTTGCTGTAGTAGATCGTAATAATACAAGGTACAGACAACCACCAAATGTATTACCTTATGCTTCCAACTCAACAAAATACATGACTTACTGGGTTCAAGTCCCAGCCTTTCCTCTTACTTCTCCTTGAACCTATCATTTTGTCTGTCTGGGTTCAATTTTGTTATCTATAAAATGAAGGACTGAACTCTCCAGGGGGGCAAGTGCATGCCAATTCCGATTGATAGTGTCTGTCAGGAATTCTGGGTTGAGAAGAATGCTGAGGCCATATCCAAGTAGGAAGTAATGCTATGATCTGTCTTTAGTAGAGAAATATATTTGGCATGCTCAGGCAGGATGACATCTAAAGCCCTTCTCAACAGCAGCGTTCACGAGACTAAGTTCATCGATCACCACTTAACAATGTTTTGCAACCACTTTCCAACTGACATTTAAGAAAAAAACAACAGGACAAAACAAAAACATGTGATCATTATATGGAAAATCAAGACGTTTCACTCCAGTGTAGAAAAATAGTTTCGGTAAGTGGCTTTGGTCAGGAGGAAAAAAAAACCTTTTGCTTTTTGTAGAAAAAGATGCAGTGTTTCTCTTCTACCTCATGTAAAGAAAAGTGGCCTTATCTCTTAAAGGAATGAAGTTAAAAAAGCAATGTAATGCCTTCCCTGTGATGAATTCTACAGCCTAGGCATGGTCTGTGACTGCAATAAAAACAGTAGCTGACCACCGCCAAATGAATGGCCTGCAGTACTTTGATGTTGAGTAAACTCAAAGGTGAAGGGCAGACTGCTGAGAAAAACTTTTGATTCCAAGCCAGGATTTATAAACCTGGATTGATCAAATATAAGGTAAATCTTAGTGAGAGGGGGAAAAGAAACCCCACAGAAAGGTCGTGTACCTAGCTGGATACTGATGTTCCTCAGAATAGTTTTCTACAGCAATTATCTAGGTTAGTAATTAAATTTCAATTTGGCTATAGAAATAATACATTAAAAAAATAAATTGGGAAGGAAACAATAAATATATCGGACTCTGAAACCCTGAAATGAGTTCTTTTGAGGCAGAGACAGCAAATGAGTTTCATCTCTTAGAATCCATCCCGATTCATTGGTAGCAGCTTCTTGTGGTGCTGTGTGTTCAGGGGCTCCAAGCCTTTTAGCTGGTAAAGCCATAAAGTCTAAGACCAAACTTAATTTTTTTTCCTGACAGTACTTATAAGTTTTAATTACCAGGGATGGCCATATAATAAGTTTAGCAACTGTATTTTTTACGTAACTTTCTTTTAAAATGATATCCTGGTTCTTAACATTAGGATTAGCATAAGGATTTAAGGTAAAGAGGATTTTGAGGAATCGGAATGTCTCATTGCTTAGGCAAAAGTTTATTTTCAAAGCTGTGCCAGATAAATGGCTGTTCAGTATTACCATTCATCTTAAACGTACTTAAAAGTCTTCTTCATCATTTTTACCCCCAGTTTTTTTCAGGCAGTGCTATGAACAGTTGAGAAACATGCGCCATCTTATTTAAGTAATTTTCACTCAAAGCACTCTTGTCATGCTTCCCATTGAACAGCTTATGTCTTAAAACTCTCTGAACATGAGAGGCAAATTAACAAAATTGAAATGCTTTTAGAAGTAGACTTTAATTTCTTAATAATAAATTACTTATTAATTATAGTGCGTTATAATATTCTTAGGCTGATTTAGCTATTGCTGAAGGTAATAGATCACTTAATCAATAGATCTCTTTGTTTAAATTATGCAGTATATTTCCCACACAGCAGATATGTAAGAAATTATTTTATACAACACATTAAATCCATTCATTTTGATTTGACAGTTCGTGTTTACATAATGTATGGGTTGAATTAAGACTTTCTATGGTACACTTATTTATTTCTGAATGCATTTAATACATGGAATTTACGCTGCCATCTCAAATAATGGCTGTGTCCCAATTATAGTAAGATCATCTATTCAGAAGTATACCGCATCAACTAAGGACCAGGAAATCGGCCACAAAAGGTGGCCAAAATCGATGCGGCAAATGCAGGCTCCTGTTTTTCACATCTAGCAGAGCCCCGCGTGCGTTAAGACAGAACAAATTTGTTCTTACTTTAACACACAACGCCACCTCATTTGGTAGTCTGGTTTCTAAACGTGCATGCAGCAGATTAATAGCAGCAAATTAGAAGGGATAGAGAAGCTGCTATAGGAAACATACTGATAGCAATGAGAAATGACAGCTGACAACTTGTCTGCAGATGAGAAAACAGAAAATCTATAAAACACACAACCTTAAAAAGCATTAGCAGACTGGGACCCACTAGCGGAGGTGTGTGATCAGTAAATGACAAGGCACCCAAACGGTCCATAAGGACGTCATTGTATAATAGAGCAGAGTGCAGTAATTGATGTGCCAAATGATGATGCTGTACCATCATGAAAAAGGATGGACTCCATCCTTTAGAAAACTCAGCTCTCTGAACTGTTTCCTTCCTTGGGTCTCCTGGTAAAGTGAGAATTTACTGTGTCTTATTAAACCTTAAAAGTTAGAAAGTGATGATATAAGTGGACCCTTTAGAAGGATTAATTTGTTGATAAAGCATCTATGAGAGAGATATACACAAAATAGGTGCCTAACAGAGGCCACCTGGACGTGAACACTGACAATACTTTATGACTTTCTTCTCAGAGATTTCAGTGGAGAGACAGCTTTCAGATTTAAATCTCCCTGGTACTTGCAGGGTCTCACACTCAGCAGCTAGTTTATTTTATAACCGTGCACTTGTTCTTGGTGATGCAGAAAAAGGTCTGGTAAGTGTTCTTTGGACTTTTTTGTAGAGAAGGGACTTTGTACGTGCCTGTACACACGCATACGCCATTAAAAATAATCCTTGTGATAATTGTGAAGTTATATGCTATAAATTCTAGCAATGCACCACCATAATCCTTTCAAAATTTCATGTTTACTAAATACATCCAAATTTGCTTTTGTTTTTAAGTAATTGTACATAAGCACTCAAATGCACACCCTCATCACGATGTGGCTCCCTTAGGGAGAAATTTCAAATGGACTATTAATAAAGGAAGACAGGATGCTATTTAGCTAGCATGAGGCCCCACTTTATTGTTACTGCCATCACCGTCTGTTACTTGATTCTTGGCTCTCTGCTGTCACATGATTGTTGACATGATCTGTAGTTTTCTGTACCTTATGACTAAAATGTACAGAGAACAGTTTTGTAAAGTTTTCGGTAGCATGGTAATGAAGAACATTGAACTGAGTTTAGGGACCCTGGCCCCTTGCCCACACACCCTTTTGCTCTTCTTAGATATGTAATTTTTCCTAAAAAAAAATCTGCTCTCTGTGACTGTCCTCAGTTTTTAATCTTTGCAAATCTAGCTACCCTTGCTGTTTGAAGATGCTGTTTTTGACCCCCTGTGGGTTGAATTTTTGGTTTAATTGTTTTTCCCATTAATGGTGATGGATTTGCACGGGATTTAGCCACACACTGGTTTTCAGTTTCATTTGTTTCCAGTGGCATGTGTTTGCAGAGGTAATGGATTTGCAGCCGTAGACAATTGCAAAGCCATGTGATACACAGAGAGACCAGAGCCTGTGACCTCAGTTTGATTAGCATGACACTGTACACATGTATATTTCAGAGATCATTAGATTTTAGTACTGTGGATTCTTAGAATGTTTAAATTTGATTTTTAAGATTTGTTTTTAAGGAAAGCAATACACTTCAGGCTTTCTGTTTGTGAGTACTGTGTAGGTACATGTGGACGCAACACGTGTTAACTGAGTCACAGCCATTGTTGGTGTCGGTGCAGACCAGATCAGCGTTATTTATATAGCTCATGCTTAGAACAAGAGCCTGTAACTTGGAATTCTGTGTCCCGTGTTGTTTCCAAAAGGAAGCTAGGTGTAAATACCGCCCAGATAGCCTCTGTTGAAGAGTGATTTGTTTTGCAGGTAACAAATGGGAAAGGGAAGGGTAAAGGGCCCTTCTCTAAAATGTTGTGTGGGTGCCCGTAATTTAAACTGATGCTGCAGAAAGGAAGTATCATTTTCACAAACAAAACATAGTGGCTTAGTCATTTTCCATTTCTGGATGATGAATGTGCCATACATCCATATCATGTTTTTCTCAGAGTGAATGGCGTACTATACTTACAGTGAAGCAGCCTTTACTGCAGAGTTGCCAAGGTAACTGACCAGCAAGTATGCAGTTCAGCACATTGCAGAAAGGCAATTGAGTACATGTGAATAAAGAAATGTGCATGTCATCTTAAAACCCACGAGGGCCATGGTAAATTGTGGTTTGGCTCTGTAGATCACAGAAATGGTTTTTATGAAAGCGGAAACTGAGATGTTCCATACTAGTCCTTGTAGTGAGGTGATGTGCGGTGGCAGGTACCCCTTCGTGGTTCCCCTTCAGGCCTTGCCAAGGGCTATATAGTAAATAGAATCATTTCAATATTGTTTAATATGAACAACGTTTCTTTTGGCTTTAGAAGCCAGCTTTTATTACTTGATGGCGGCACAAACTAAGGGAGACTCTTAGTTTATAATGTAAACGGAGGATGATAACCCAGAAACTGCTACACACATGTGAGAATTAATTCGTTAAAAAGCTGAAATTTAAGTCAAGTATTATGTATACATTTAGTCCACAAACATAACACCTGTGTTTACCTCCACAGTGCTTTTTAAGTAGAAGGTTTTCATCCATTCAACAGGCGTTGGTAAAATTATTCAAATATGTCAGACACCTTCTAAGTGCCAAGAAAATCACAATGGTAAGGAAAATTCAGTGCTGGACTTCAAGGTGTTTTAGTCTCTAGAAAGAATAAATTACGTAAACTCTAGAGAGATTCCTTTAGATTCTTTAAAGTACTCCTGTGCTTTGAGGGTAGGATGGTGATCTAGAATTTAACCACCTTGACATACAGAATGAAGTAACTTCTCAGTAGGGGTTCACAAATCTCCATAATTTGACTCTCCTTCCTAGTTTTTCTCCTTTTGCCTTAAATATGTCTCAAGATCACAACTTCATTTGTTTTTCCTTGAAAGGTCCCCCCAGTATCCCACGACTGTATCTTACAAGTTTTCACCACTGAAATGCCCAAATCCCCATCTATGAGTTTCAGAATCTTGTTAGTGTTTTATGAGCCATATGGAACTCTGCTTCTTACATAAATCTTTTCCAGATCTTTTCCAGCTTCCATTGCTCCTCACCATCTTACTATGTATTGCCAGAGCAGTCCATACGTCTGGGAACATACCTAATTAGGTGGGCGTTGGTCTCCCAAACCAAATGGTGAACTCATGGAAGGCAGGGACTGGGCCTCCTCCATTTTCACATTCTCCACAGCACCTGGCATTCAGGGGAGGCTGTGGAATCCAACTGATGAAAAATTTCACATTCTCATCCTCTCTATTTTTCTGTGACTTGCTCATTCTTTTGTTTTGTTTTGTTTTGTTTTTTTGGAATGGGACCATTTCCACAGGTGAGTAAATTGTTCTTGGGGGGAAGAAGTTGGGTATTCTAAGGGCCACGTGCAGAGTACTTATGAATACTAGCAAATCAAGTCAGGAAAGGAGGAGTCTCTCTACGTACCTAGTTTAAACATAACTTGCAGCTTCCTTCCATCTGTTATATAGCCTTTGAAGTTGTGTTTTTAGTAGCAAAGCTATGGGTACATGAAGCTACAATATTTTCATTCAGTTCTCCATTTTTGTCAGCCATCCATAGAACTGCAGGGACAAGTTTTCACAGATAAAGAAGCATTTTGTGAGAGTTTGTATTTTTATGCTGAAAAATTTACTGTCAGTGATTTTGCTATCTAGGGCTTTTAGTTGTGAGCCTAGGGTAAGCAGCCTTGAGGTTCTCAAGGTTAATTACTACATTCACGAATCCATCAGTGACTAAGAGAAAGAACTGACCAGATAGGATTTATCTGTTTAAAATCCACCACTGGTGGATTAAAAGCCACCACTAGCCAATCAGGAAGATAAAAAACTAAAAGAGATTGTAGAGGTGACAAGTGTAATGGCAATAATGTGTTGGTGGAGATGATGATATCACAGGAAAAAGAATAGGTGGGAACTAATTAAACCAATTTAGCCATTTTAATGTACTCACATCACATAAGTAATTGGAAACTCATGAAATCTGCCCCATTTCATTTAAAGAAATTATTTGCGCTGAATTTTATTATGTGATTGTTATGTTTATTTAGGATGTAGCATACTAGAATAGATTAATAGAATTATTAAAAGTCAAGATCAGGTAAAATGGAGTAAATCATTTCTAGGATAAATACGAGGAAAAAGTATCCAATGCATTTTTATAAGCGTATATGAAAGTCACCTATTATATACATTTGATATTATATAGTCTGCTACGCTTTGTCTGGCAAATAGTTAATATGGTTTAGATTTTTACCACTTAAAAATTACTCTTTATACTTCACTTTCAAAAAAGAAAAAAGAAACTGTAATCATAATTATGTAGTGGGTCAGTTCTCATCATATATTTTGTTGGTAATAATTTCCATAAAAAGAAATTACCAAAAAAATATTATGAATGTCTTCCTATTTAATAACAGCTTTAATTATTAAATGTGCCTACTTTTGTTTACATAATCTTTGAGAGTGTCTAAACACACCATGTTGAAAGAGTTGTTTCATGTTTTGTCCTGAAGTCACTTCCCTTTAAAACAAACTTCTTAACAATATTTTGCATGCTGCTTCAGTTCTCCCAGAAATTTCTAAAGAAGCAAAACCCTTCTTTGCAGTGCAAGCAAACTGTGAGCGTTTCTCATTATCTGTCTTTCGATCTCTTATCTTTCCTTTGTTTTCAGTGTACACGATTTTCTCGAAGGTGCACTCTGATCGGAATGTGTACCCATCTGCAGGTGTCCTCTTTGTTCATGTTTTGGAAAGAGAGTATTTTAAGGGGGAATTTCCACCTTACCCCAAGCCTGGTATGTTCTCAGTGGGAAACAAGTGGGTAATATACTAAATTTTCCTTTTTGTTCAGTGTATATGACTCACAAGGTCTATGATCAGATATTATTAACATTATTCAAAATGGTCTGTAAATGTGATAAATTGGCTGTTGTAGGGATCTTTCCTGTTTTAAGATTAAAAATTTAATCACAGAAGAAAATAATTCATTTTTGAATTAAAAAAAAAAAGCTTGTTTCTAGTTTTCCAATGTTGAGTTTTGTGCTTCTGACAAATGACCTACCTGTATTCGTGTAGAAATAATTATAGCTGTACAGTTATGATTTTCCGTATTAAGACTTCGATTCTTATGTAGCATATTGATCTTTGGAAGACTATACATATGTTGTAAAAGAGAATGAAATATGGTATTTAGAAAGAGTTCTCAAGAAAGCTTTTACAATATGAGATAATTTTATATAACTTCATAATATAATGAAGATTAATTTTTCCTTCAAAATAATACTAATTGTGAAACCTTATTTAATTCACTGTTGGTTTAACGCCACCTGGATGGCTCAGTCAGTTAAGCATCTGACTTTGGCTAAGGTCATAATCCCACAATTAGTGCGTTCGAGCCCCATGTCGGGCTCTGTGCTAACAGCTCAGAGCCTGGAGTCTACTTCAGAATCTGTGTCTCATTCTCTCTCTGCCCCATTTGATGAATACCATCAAATTAATTAAAATATAGAAAGGGTAGCAAGCAAAAACATATTTGTTACTATGATTCCTAAGTAACAAACAATGAACTTTCTGAGAATTGTATCATTAGAATTAATATAAATGTTATTTTTGTAAATTATGTGATGAATAACATACCTGAAAACAGTCATAGAAAATAGTTAATCATGTTCTCACCAGCATTAAAAAAATAATCTTTTTATAAGTTATTAAAAAAATTTTTTTTAATGTTTATTTATTTATTTTGAGAGAGGGAGAGAATCCCAGACAGGCTCCACACTGTCAGCCCTGAGTCCGATGCGGGGCTCGGACTCACAAACCATGAGATCATGATCTGAGCTGAGATCAAGAGATGGTTGCTTAACCGACTAAGCCACCCAGGCACCCCCCCAAAAAAAGGTTTTTATGTGGCATTCTGTGTTTGCAAAACAACATAGCTGAGCCTTTTGAGCAGTAGCTCCAATGTTTGTGAAGAAAATATGTAGTTAAGAGCATAGTTTCTGGAATCTGCCAGGATTAAATTCTAATTTCACCATTTAGTAAGACCATGGAGAAGTTACTTAACATGGAAAATTACATATCCCATGAATAAAATTAGGGCTAATATTATTAGCAACATTTTTATAGGTGTGTTTGAAAATCAGGTGAAATAGTGCCTATAGAGACCAGGCACATTCTAACAAATGGTGCTATTATTATTATTTATTAATTACGGTTCTTTTTGGATTTATAACATTCTCCAAAGTTTTAAAATTACATTATTTTTGTTTTGATGATACTTTTATCATTTTGAGATGTCCATTATGATTAGTTTGATAGTATCCAGAGTGTCATGAAAGAAAGGCTTCTCAAGAGAATATGTGCATCAGCATGATTAGAGGATTTTCCTGAAAGATTGTTGTCTCCTTGGCAGAACTTTCACACTCCTATGTGAAAAAAAAAAAAAAAAAAAAGAAAGAAAGAAAAAAAGAAAAGAAAAGAAAGAAAAGAAAGCAAATTTCCAAAAACATTGTATGACTGCTTTTCTTTGTTGCATAAGATTTCCAGGCAAACTAAATAACCAAAAAGACGTTTTCTTTACGTGAGGCTCTAATTGAAATTCCCAGATGGGTTGGATTTTTGTTTGTTTGTTTGTTTTGTTTTGTTTTGTTTTTTTTGGTGTGTATTTAGTTTGCTACAAATGTAAGAAAAATTTTTAGAAATATTTTGATTGAAATTACCAAAGCAACATGTGTGAAAATAACTGTCTTATATCTTAATTCTGTGTTTCTTATCTAGGCGAGATTAGTAATGATCCTATAACATTTAACACAAATTTAATGGGTTACCCAGACCGACCTGGATGGCTTCGATATATCCAAAGGACACCATATAGCGATGGTGTCCTGTATGGGTCTCCAACAGCAGAAAATGTGGGGAAACCAACAATAATTGAGGTAATTTACTTAGAACTTTTTTTTTAATTTGGAAATATGCCATTCCTTTCTGTTTATCTACCAAGGTCTTTGTTTCAGCTTTGTATATAAAAAAGGGAGCAGTCTAAATTAGTGGGAAAAAATTAAAAGACATTTAAAAATGATAGATTACTATAATATGAATTCTATGTAAGAAAATAAATACAAACTTAAAACACTTATTTGCTTTATATATTAATTTCAAATTGCATGTTCATTGAAATACAGTCTTTAAATAGACATGTGCTCCTATCATGTGCTAAGTATTATGATAACTGCTGGTAGTAGAAGATGAGTAAGAGGTGAGTCCTGCTATGTCTTCCAGGAGTTGAAGCACTGGAATGGAAATCCATTGTTAGCCAACACTGTCATAGCTATTTTAATAAGAAGGTACTGTTTGATACCGAGTTGTAAAAGGGTAAATAGGAATTCACTTCACAAGTAGAAGGAAGGCTATCTTAGAAGAAACAGCACATCAAAATCTTGGAGGTGTAAGCAAAACCACACGATTTCAGAGAACTCTAAATGTGGCTAGAAGGCAGGATGCACCCCAGAGGGTGGATGATGGGAACAGAGGTGTTGATGTTGGTAGGGGTAGATCTTTGAGGGCTCCATAAGCCAGGGTGATATGTTTGGCCTTTATTCTGGAAGGAATGGATGCTATTATAATCCATCAGATTTTTACCAGTACCTAACATCATACCTGGAAGACATTAGAAATTAAAACAATAGGGGTGCCTGGGTGGCTCAGTCAGTTGAGTGTCCCAACTTTGGCTTAAGTCATGATCCCCCGGTTTGTTCGTTCGAGCCCCGCTTCAGGCTCTGTGCTGGCAACTCAGAGCCTGGAGCCTGCTTGGGATTCTGTGTCTCCCCCTCTCTGCCCTTACCCTGCTCACACTCTGTCTCTCTCGGTCTCTCAAAGGTTAATAAACATTGAAAAAAAAAAGGAAATTAAAACAATAACAAAAGCAATATTGACTTTGAATGGGAATTAACACTATAAAAACTAAATGGATGTAAAAGCTAGTAAGGTTTCCCTGCCATACCCAACAAAATCAGAATTATAATGGCAGTCAGTGGCAAGAGAGTCCTACTATAGTTTTATACCCTGATGCCTCAGGAGCTTAGATTTCTAATTTAACTTATTAATTCCATAAGGGTTTAGTGGTAGTGACCAGAGCAGCATCATAGGAGCTACTAAATGGAATTGCCAGGAGCTTGTACAGGTCCTGAATGGCATGTTTTCTATCTGGTATAAACTCTCAGGGGATCACATGCTTTGAGTTTTTCTCCAAAGTTTTAATCAGCCATAGACTGTGGATATGAACTTCTGTGTTGGCAAAGAGAAGGTGTTTCTTCTTTTGTTTTTTTGTTTGTTTGTTTTTTGGTTTTTTTTCAACGTTTATTTATTTTTGGGACAGAGAGAGACGGAGCACGAACGGGGGAGGGGCAGAGAGAGAGGGAGACACAGAATCGGAAACAGGCTCCAGGCTCTGAGCCATCAGCCCAGAGCCTGACGCGGGGCTCGAACTCACGGACCGCGAGATCGTGACCTGGCTGAAGTCGGACGCTTAACCGACTGCGCCACCCAGGCGCCCCTCTTCTTTTGAATTGAAGTTTGAATTAATATGACTTTCCAGTGACTTCTATCAATAAATCTCCTTCCAGTAGACAATGTAGATATAAGATACAGAAATAGAACATATAAGTATCTACATAGATATATATGTAGATATAAGAAAAAGGTTATTTTGAGTTATTGTCAAAATAGTTTTTTAAAATTTTCAGTAAAGTTATATAGGCTATTTACCTAAAATAATGTCAAATGTCATTTTTTAATTGGAAAACACTAAAGGAATTCCATTTAAATTAAAGAGCAAAACAAGAGTGAACCCTTCCATCACATTTATTACAGAATATATTAGAAATCCTAGCCATCGCAGTAAAGAAAGAAAAAAGACCATTAAGTCTGTAAGTATTTAAGGGAAGAAATAGAATACTCAATGATATAAATAGTCTATAGACTATTAAAATTTTAAGAAAGCCTAGGAGTAAACTATAGGATCAATATGAAAAATCTGGTTCTGTTTCTATACATGAAACACAAGTATTGAGAAAATAGATGTTTTAAAAAGATACCATTTATAATAACAGCAAAAATTGTAAGGCACTTAGAATAAATATAACAGAAGGTGTGCAAAGTCTATATGGAGAAATTTATAAAACTTAATTGATACTAAGATTATATAAGTGAGAAGGTAGTCCATTCAGTGACAGGAAGACTCAAAATCATGAAGGCATCATTTCCCCCCCTAATTGACCTATAGATTCAATGCCATTCCAAGAAAAATTGCAATAGGTTTTTTTCATGAAACTAATGTCAACTAATTCTAAAATTTATAAAGAAGATAAATTTTAGTGCCAAGAACAATCAAGGCACTCCTAAGGAAAAAGAAATAGAGGGGAGGAAGGTTTCTTTCCCTTCCAGATATCAAGATTTATTATAAATCGCTAGTAATTGTCATAAGGTTGTATTGATATAGGGATAGACAAATTAACCAATTAATAGAATGGAGAGCCCAGAAACGGATACATCTACATAAGGAACAATGATATACGTCTGAAGAGAT